>NC_136429.1:89903991-92303991 GCF_052849685.1 Lactuca virosa
TCACCTTTCATTTTCTAAACTTTCGGGTTTATTTTTCGTGGTATATAAATTTGGTTTTCTTTAATAACTTTAACCTAAAATATTTTTTTTACATGTTTATTTTTATATATGTGGATGTATACATTCAAGGTGATCAAATTTTGATATGAATTTAAAACTTTCATTCGTTAATTAAAAAAAAATATATTTACTTGCTTTTTCTTTATGCACGTGTTGGTTTAAATCTGAGTTTGTCTACGTTTCGATTTATTTATTTTTACGTTTTCTTGTTAATTTTATATATGTTTCCTACTGGATGAAAACATGTAAACCCGGTAAAAAGGCAAAAACAAAAGTTAAATCGGTTTAACTTGTAAAAGAAAATTTATGCTCTTTCAAAAAAAAAACATTTATGTATTATTAATGCCCCCCATTTTGTATATCCCAATTTAATTAGGCTTAACCTCAAATAGTTCAAACATATTCACCAGAAATATGCTCGAAAAAGGAAAGATCAATGTAACATCCCAAGATTTGTCATTTATAGTCCCTGGGGATTGAAGGGTGAAGCCATGAAGTCTAGGGGTTAAATTGCAATTATTGGGATCAGGAGGAGTACATTGCGCGTACATAAGGGTACGCTGAGCGTACTAGGCGCGCCCTAGTACGCTGGGCGTACACTTGTGTACGCTGGGCGTACTCATGGTAGAAGGAAACCCTAATATTTAGGGTTTGGGGACTATATAAGCAACATTATGAGCACAAGAGCCTCCCTTACCCCAGCCTCCACTGCTTAGAGTCGTTTTCCCCAAACCCTAGCCATTTCCTTGAGTGTTTGAGCTTTTTGAGTGTTCTTGAGTGTTTTAAGAAGAAGGCGTTACATCAAGGAGTTGGAGAAGAAGATCAAGCTTGTAGATCTGAAGTTGGTTTGTGCCCTAAAAGCTCCAGAAGGTAAAAAGCTTGGAACTTTATACTTGTATGAGATAGATCTAGTCATTTTAGCTTTATGGAAGCATTCTTGTCCCGAAAGTCCCAAAATGGTGCATGTTATGATTTGGACGAAATGAGCTGTCCTTTCAGACCTTAGAAGAGGTCCTAAGTGATAAAAATGGTGTCCCAATAGTTAGATTTGTCTCATGCATGAAGTAGGAAGGTCTTAATGGATTAAGACCATGTGTTAAGAACTTTCTGGACGTCCAAAGTGATAAAGTTAGAGACTTTATAGTCCTATGGCACACTTGGTCGATGGATATGGAGTTTGGGCTTAAGTGCTTAAGCCATTAAGCAATTATTAGGGTTTTGGTGAAACCCCGCGTACGCCCAGCGTAAATCCAGTACGCCCAGCGTACTGGGTCAACTACCCCGATGGTGGTCAACATCAGGACGAGTACGCCCCGCGTACCAGAGGAGTACGCCCCGTGTACGTCCTCTGTTGGGCCTTTGGCATTTGGGCTTCAGGTGTTGGGTCGTGTATGGACTAGTTGGATTTGGGCCTGTGATGGACTTTATGAATATTATGTTTTGGGCCAAGTTGATAATGGATCTTGGAATTAGGCCCAATTAGGGAGTTGGGCCCAATTTGGTAAATTGGGCCAATAATGGACTTTGCGTAAGGGCTTTTAAGGTTATGGAATTGGCATTGGGCCTTGGCCCAATAAAGAGAAGGGACATGATGGATTGTGTGGACCCCCCCTTAGTCAAGATTGCTATGTTGTGTAATGACTTGGTATTTATTATGTGATAGTTCGGGATTTCCGGTGAGATAGCGGTTCGGGAGCTCGGTTCTTCAGTTCAGATCGACATTGCGAAGTGAGTTATCCTCATTGTACTCAAGGGTCTAAGGCACCAAAGCCGGCCCTTTGATTTTGATTTGTTAATTGGGCTTGTTACTATTGTGACATGATTAGATCGGTATCCTGGTAGATAGGATGGTTATATGCTTGTATGATCTGTTAGATCGGTATCTGTCGCACCCCAAAACCGGAACGACGGAATCGTTCGGGGGTGGAGGACGTCATGTTCAGTATCACAACAATGAATAGTAGTAAACAAGCAACAACATCATCTATTGCATTAATAGTATAATTTAATACAAGTGTGTTCTGTCAAGTTTAATAGACACCAAAAATATAAATCAAAATGAAAGATGAGTCTTGAACGAGCTCCATCTTCTCTAAACCTGGCACCGGTACCTGTCTACTGGTGACCTGAGAATACAAGTTATTTTGAAAGAGTTTATCAGCTTTAAAGCTGGTGAGATCATAAGTATTTTAGTGTCTGTGTTTGTATGAAAGTGTTTGTAAGTATGTGATGTACAAGTTTGTAAATGTTTGTAAAGGTTTGTAAGTGTTTGAACTTTCCTAGAAAACCCTATGTTTTCTACTAAAAGTAGTCTTCTACCAAGGCATCAAGTGTTTGTATGTAAGACTCTTGTAAGAGTATGTATTTTCCCAAATCTGACTATCATTAACCAAAAATATAGTTTTTACATTACCGTTCCTTGTGTGAAGATCACAAAGTGAATGCAATGGGGAAATAAAATAGTACTGTAGTGTTGTATTAAGTAACTACTGCTGTACTAACTACCTTAAACCAATTGTTATTTAAAGTACCATGTGATCGGCATGTACCATACTACCGACTAGAAACACGACGATGTAAGACGTCAGAAGAAATGACGTTTGGCACCCGTAGACTTGCAAGTCCCACTGTAGCGAGCAGCAAGGTGTAGGATAGTCAATCCAGTATAGATCTATACACAAACTCAACGCTCTCCACTTAAGGAGATTCTGGATACAAAACGAGCCATGACAGGTGATGCCATGCCCCGTTACGTGGCTCACATAACTGTAGTAGTATTCTTGTATATGTATTGTGTGTACTAGCTGTATTGTGTGTTCTCTCCCTGTCTAGTATGTATGTATGTTCTCTCTGTTTCTCATAATAGTATGTTCTCTTGTATAATGTATAGTATGTACTAGCTGTATTGTATGTTCTTTCTCTGTCTAGTATGTTCTCACTCATGTATGAACTGACTCATTGTATGTTTCATTGTTCTAGTAATAGTATTAGTAACTTCCTAAACTAGACCTATTATAGTTTACTAGTAATGATGTTTGTATGTATGAACATGTTTGTATACCTTTGCTACCCAAAGGTATTGAATAGAAAGAAGGAACTTTTATATCTATATACATATACATAATATATAACTAGGATTCAAACGACCTTCGGACAAACAACCGATACCCTAAGTCCACAACCAAACGAGGAACAGGAGGTAGGGTGAGCTATCAGTCCTAAGTCCTTTCAATCCTACTTATATAACTATATCTATATAGATACACAATTAACAGAATATAAGTTTAAAAGAGTTTAATAAAAGTATTTGACATGTAAAAGAGTTTAGTAAAAGTATTTGACATGTAACAGAGTTTGTAACAAAAACAATTTGAAAAGTAAGAAATCCACTTGTTTGGTAGTTATTAATCACATGTGATTGATATAATAACTATAATAGATCAACTTGTATCCCCCCCATAAAAGCATTTAAAATCATTTAAAAGGTTAATTAAGGGGGTATGAACTCACCTGTAGTGAGTGGTTTGGATGAACGGATGGTATAGGATGCTAAATGTCAAGTGAAGACTTGAGCACACACAAGGATCCTAGTTAACATATAATAACACATATATGTATCCAATTAGTCATTTAACAACTAATTAACCAAGTTAAGACACCCTAGGACATGAAAACACTTTGATTCAAGTGCTATAAGTACCAAGGATTGCATCTTGGGGTTGTAGGGCCTTGCTTTTGAGTTTAAGGTCCAAGGGTAAACTCTTTTGGAGTTTACGGTTTTGGGACCAACTCCCATGGAGTTTACGGTCGTAAACCCATGAGTTTACGGCCGTAAACCCATGGTAATCCTACCATTTCGTGTTTTGAGGTCTTATAGGTCATAAAGTAGCATCCTATCTTCAAGTCTAAGCCTTAGGAAGTGATTGGGGGCACCATTGCACCAACTTATAGAGTTTACGGCCCATGGACCATTTCTCCATGAGTTTACGGCCGTAAACTCTAATGGTTCTTGCTCTTTTTGATGTTTAAGGTCCTAAACACTTCAAGGATGTGATCTAGACTAGTATCCAAGGCTTGGTAAGGGACTAGGGCACACAATGGCCCTTTCATTAGGGTTTACGGTCCAAGAACATGTCTTGACCGTAAACACCTTTGATCTTGAGTTTCTTTGTGTTTTCTAGTTGTTTAACAAGTGTAACAAGCCTTATAACACACTAGGGTAAGAGTACTTACAATATAGAAGCTTGTAAGGGTGTTTAAAGTCCAAGAACACTAGTGTGTGTTCTTGGTGAAATGAAGAACACTTGAAGATCTACACAAATGGAATGATTTCATGGATGAAATCATGTAAGATCACTAGATTAAGGAAGATATCAACTAATTAAGGCAAGAAACACTTACAAAGTTGAAGATCAAGAAGGAAAATCGGATGATACTTGAGAGGATTTTGATGTTCTAGTCTTGAAAATGTGAAAAAGTGATAAATATGACTAAGTGTCATATTTATACTCCTTGGGGTTTACGGCCGTAAACACCATGTTTGGGCCGTAAACTCCAAACTCTTGGATTTTTGAGACTTTATTGATGCACAATAAACCCTAGGGTATCCTCTCTCCAGGTATCTCCTGAAGTACTAAGCTTTAAAACACTTAAACTGACCCCAGAAAGCTTAAAAGTTTGCAGAAACAGTTCTGACTTCTATTGAAGTGAATGGTTGTACATAATAGAAATTTCGGGTTGTCACAGTATCCTGGTAGATATGATGGTTATATGCTGATATGATTTGTTAGATCGGTATCCTGGTAGGTAGGATGGTTATATGCTGGTATGATCTGTGAGATCGGTATCCTGGTAGGTAGGATGGTTATATGCTGGTATGATCTGTTAGATCGGTATCCTGGTAGATAGGATGGTTATATGCTAGTATGATCTGTTAGATCGGTATCCTGGTAGATCGGACATGGTTATGCTTAGTGACCTATAGTTTAGCCTGACTGTCTGTATGTTGGTAGGAGATTATCTGCTATATGTGCACATGATTGATTGGTAGTTGGGGGTATTCCATCCCGAGGATGATAGGACCCTAGTATGTTGTCTTTATAGACTGTTATATGATTATCTGATATAGGTGCACATGTTTGACTGGTTATGTTGGCATTCCAACCCGACGATGGATGATTGGACCCATAATATCTGTTGTATATGTTTTGTGTGTGGGCATTCCAACTCGATGGTTGTGGGCCGAGAGTATTCCATCCCGAGGATGATTGGACTCGTAATATGTTGGCATTCCAACCTGATGGTTGAGGGCCTGAGGTATTTTATCCCGATGGATGATTGGACCCATAGTATGATGTTTGTTATTGTGTGTGTATTGTTGTGTATGGGTATTTTGAGGGTAACTCAGTAAGGTGCTGTTTGTTTTTTGGAAAAAAACCTCTTCAGACCTCTTATTGCTGCGCGGCGTAGCACACGCGCAACACTTTTCATCTCGCAGCTGTTTGTTTTTCAGAAGTCTTCAGATTAAAAAACCTCTACGCGTGCTCTTCTTGGCGCAACACTTGTTTTGCCTCTTCCTACCTCTTCCAACCTCTTCTTCTTCTTTTTTCTTGATAAAATATTGATTATATATTATTGAAATCTTATTTCACATTTTTTTTCGTTTTTTTTTTGTTTATTTTTGTTGAATTTTTTTTCTTTTTTTTTATATTGAATAATAATAATTTGTTGATGAAATATCATTATTTTATGCTAAAATATCTTTATTTTTTTATTAAAATATCATTATTTTTTGCTGAAATATCATAAATTATTGCCGAAATGTCATACATTATTAAATTTTCGGTATTAAAAAACTATATTCGGATTATAAAATCAGTTTATTTTAATTTTTTAATATCTGCAACAGTATGCAGATGTTAAAAAAACAAACACGCTTCTTATTACAGTCTGCATCCGTTTGGTCCACCTCTTCTACTGCAGAGGTGGTCCGCAGACTTTATGAATTTTTGTTTCAAAAAAACAAACAGCACCTAAGCCTTCGAGCTTACAGTTTCAGTTTATTGTTTCAAGTTCAGCGGATGACCGTGGAAAGGCGAAGGCGTGACCGTACACTTCCTCGATTGATGATTATGATTTCTGGGAACTCTAATGTTTAAACTATTTTGAAAACAAATTGTAATAACTGAATGGTTTTAAATGATTTGAAAAGTTTTAAAATTGACTCGAATTTTATGGATGTTACAATCAATTTGAGAGCTTCAGTATCTTGAAAACATCTGAGAGCCATAGCGTTACATAACACAAGATTGTTTTGAAATCACCTAAGAATATCCACCAAAAGTAGAAGCACATTAACATGTAGTTGGGGCTTAAAAACTTAATAAAGATCCAAGTTAAGGTCTTATATACTTTATAAAATAACAAAATAAAGTCATTCTCAAAGCGCTAAAAACACATATTGGTTACTGATATCAATATAAACATGAAATATCAGACACAAGGAACAACTGCATGGCTACAGATGGTTTCATTACTATCTTGTACACTTCATGTGCTTATGATCCGTGTGTGTTTGATTTAGTACGTGAAGTGGATGTTTATGAAATCATTTCAATCTTTAAAACCATAATTTAGAACCTGAAAAAAAAAGTATCCAATCTTTTCATTAGACTCTTAATCATAAGTTCCATGTGTAAATCTTTGAATAAGAAACTTACTGGAAGGTAAAAATGAAAGTTAACCACCAATGTGTATCATTGGTCTATTTGGTGTTTTTGCAATGTCAAACATTCCAGCATGAGACCCTTTCTTTCTCTTCACCTGAATATGTATCATTCATACGTGTCATACAAAAATAAAAAATAAATAAATAATCACAAACAAAATAACAGTTAAAACGTACTGCAGCCCCAATAATTTGTCTCAGCTCATTATCATCAGCACCTCCAAGGATAGGATCTCTTAAGCTAACCTGTAAATAAGTTTTGAAAAAAAAAATGTATTAAAAGTTAAAACTAACATACTTTGAAAAATCTACAAAATTATAGCAGTGAAAATTATGACACAAGATTCCAAACCAATATACCTCTGAAGGGCCAAATAGGCATACTTTTAGGTTTCCATCAGCTAAAAGTCTCAACCTATTGCAACCAGAACAGAAGTGATCAGTCATTGAAGTGATGAAGGAAACTGTGCCTTGATGCCCTTCTACTGTAAAATTCTTGGCAGTTTCTGTTGGGTGATCTTGAATTCTTTTAAGCCCTGTATATCGTTTACCCTGTTTTTATTTTATAATTATCAGCAACAAAAAATTATAAATAAAAATACATAGGATCATATATGATATATGTATGCCTGAGTTGTACCTTACCACTATGTCCAGCATCTCAGCATAGGATACAAGTTTCTTGACATTCCAAACATTACCATCAAAGGGCATGAACTCAATAAAACGTACATTAATCGGTTTCTCCTTTGTTAACTCTACAAAATCACAAATCTCATCATCATTGAATCCCCTCATCACAACACAGTTCACCTGATCAAAATAAACAATTCAAAAAATCAATACCCAAAAACTGAAAAAACCAATAAGATGCTGCATACCTTAACAGGGTTGTAGCCTAGGTCTACTGCTGTGTAAATTGACTCCATTACCCTTTCATGCCCTTTTCGCCTTGTCATGAATTCAAATTTTGCTGGAACGAGAGTGTCTAAGCTGATATTAAGCAAATTAAGGCCACATTCTTTTAGCTTTGGAAGCTTTCTTGCTAAAGTCAGCCCATTTGTAGTCATGGCAAGAGTTTTTAGTCCTCTTAAGTTAGAAAGTTGTGAGCAGATTTCTTCAATGTCCTTCCGAATGCTGGGCTCCCCACCAGTCAACCGGATTTTGTTGACTCCAGAATGTACAAATAAACTTGCTAAACGTACAATCTCATTCTGTGACATAACCTTGGATCCAGGTGTCAGCTCCACGCCTTCAGCTGGCATACAATATTGGCAACGTAGGTTGCAGCGTTCTGTTAAGGATATTCTTAAATAAGTGTGCTGTCTTCCAAATGAATCAACCAACATATTTGAAATTGGATCATCTTCTGGGATCTTTTCAGGCATAGTTGCATACGTTCTTGTCCAAGAACTTTCCATATGATTTGTGGTAAGAAGCTGGCCATGATCAGATCCTAACTGGATGAAGGATTTTATTCCAGATTTGGCCTGTTTATCAAAGGTAAATGAGTTAATTATCATTTCGTGTATTGCAGTTTATCAAAGAATTGTTCAATTGTTCTTTATTGTTTACTTGTTTGGGAACTAATACAAAAGGAGCAAGAAGAGGAATAAAGATTGGACGATTGATCTTCACCGATGCATACCCTTTCTTGATGATTTCAAAATTTTCTCAAAAAGTTAAAGACGTAGAACAATTGTTCTACTTTTTCCCTTTTCTAATCGGGAAAGGGTATGAAAATACTTAACCCTTCAACTCCTAAAGGGGAATGATAAATAACCCTCGCTGACACTACCAATTCTTTGTAATCAGCTCAATCACAAGTAATTCAAATTCAGGAAAAGAAACATAAAATCAAAATTGAACTAACAATCCGTAGAGATAAGAAGAGATGGATAGAGTGAGAGAATGAAACTTACTGAATTCAATCTACTGAAACCGAGGTGCCAGTTAGAACATCCGGATAAATAGAACCGCATGTTTTTTTAATCCGGATTGATGATGAAAGCAAAACTTTGATTGTGAACCCTAAATTTTAGGGGACGTGTAGATATTCAGAAAATTGGAATCTGCCAAAGAAGAAAAGTAGAATTTGGCGTTTATGGTGGTGACATCCATCTGCATCTATGAATCCAATTTTGGTATATAAAATAGTAAGTAAGGGGAGCTTGCTAGTGCCCGAAAGGACACCTCGTCATCGTAGAGTAAGATTTGACTGGTGTCATTTGGCCTATGTCTAGGGACGAAAGGTCGGCGGTTCGGTTTTTACAGGTGTACTACACGGCCGCAATTTCTACAAAGAAGATAGATTGACCTTACATAGATGATGAACCCATACTTCCAAAGGCGAATCCTCTAGCAATCAATTTTAAAAAATGTTAGTCACAACATTCATGGACACCTCTAGCAATCAATTTTAAAAAATGTTAGTCACAACATTCATGGACACCTCTAGCAATCAATTTTTAAGTAAAAGTTGTATTTTTCATTGCAAATTTTGCATTTTATAACATCGCTAACAATGATGTTATTTCAAAAAGATATATACCAACATTTTAAAAAATGTTATTCTCTATACTTTTGAACACCAATCATACACAATACTGACAATAGTATTAGTTTGAATATATACCAACATTTTAAAAAATGTCATTTTCTTTTTGAAAAATGATTTATGAAACTAACAAACTTTTGATTTTGTTCATATTTAATCGTTTTTCTTTATACACCATTATCAGTGAATTTATTTTTTATGTTACAAAAATATCATCATAACCGGTTATTGCAGATCATAGATGTATTTTTTGAACACAAAAAATAAATTCATTGATAAATTACGTACACAAAAAAGAAAGCCATTAAATTTGAATAAAAATAAATTTTGTTATCTCATAATTCATCATCCTTTCTTAATCTTTCATTTTAATTTTATTAAAAAATCTACTAATTTGTATTCACTTTTATAAAATTTTATTTTGTAACTATTTTTTTAAAACATTTTCTTATTTTGATAAAAAATAATCAAGCATTACAATGTGTCTTATCAACAACCATAGTTATAATAATTTGAAATTATTCTGATGTTCATTCAAAACATTAGTTTTAGATGCAACTTCATTTTTTCAAGCAATAATGTTAAGTGGATAGGAACGTCAAACACCTGCACAATTATTTGAATGATATATAAAAGTTTAAGAACAATATTTTTCTCTCTTAGTGCTTCTCCATCCATAAACACAAAAATGATGATGGTTTAACAAAAAAAAAATGGTGATTTCATTCCAACCAACTTTTAAAATGGTGTTTTTTAAAGGTTTTTATTTTTGGCCTCTATATTTGGTGTAAAAAATGAACCAACACAAAAATTGTGTCGAATGTTTATTGGAGTGAAAATGACCTCTAAAATAGTGTTCTAGAGGTCCATTAGAGTTGGTCTTAAAACATCAAATAGTGACCATTTGTTAAAATCTCAAAAGGTTAATGATATATTTTTTTTCTTTTAGAACTTTGTGTCTCACTCAATTGTTGGTGCAAATGTTTCACGTTCCTATCCACTTGACATTTTTATTTGTAAAAACTTGAAGAAGACTGAAGTTTCTAATAAAACTAAACTCACATTTAATTGCTTAATTGATTTTGATCGGTATAAGAAGGAGATTAAAAATGGACTTACAAAATAATTTGTTATAAATATTTATAACACAAAGTTTTAAGAGAGAAAAAAATAAATATTAATAACTTAATTATTAGAATAATTTTCATTACTTTTTGTTGTAAAATGTATAAATATTTATTTTTATAAAAACTTTTATGTATCGCTCAAATGTTTGTACAAGTGATTAATGTTCATATCCGCTTAATATTCTCGCTTGTTAAAGCTTGAAAATAATTTAAATTCCAATTAAAATAATTTTTGAATACTATCAAAATAATCTTCATTTATTATAACTATGGTGGATGATAAATCATATTTTAAGTATTGATAAGAAATAGGTTTAAAATTAGATTTAGAAGATCGAAGTTTCTAATAAAACTAAGCTCACAAATAATTGCTTATTTACTTTTGATGGTTATACGAAGGAGATTAAAAATAGACTTACAAAATAATTTGTTATAAATATTAAGAGAGAAAACATAATTTGTTATAAATATTTATAACACAAAGTTTTAAGAGAGAAAACATGAGTATTAATAAATTAACTATTAGAATAATTTCCATTAACTTTTGTAATAAAAATTATAAATATTTATTTTTATAAAAACTTTTATGTATCATTTGTGCCAAGTATTTAATGTTTTTATCCACTTAATATTCTTCCTTGTTAAATCTTGAAAATAATTGAAATTCAGAATAAGATAATTTTTGAATGATTATCAGAATAATTTCCATTTATTATAATTACGATGGATGGTAACATATTTTATTTTAATGTTTAGTTATTTGTTATCAAGACAAGAAAGAGGTTTAAAATTAGATTTACAAAATAGTTTTTTTATGAAAACGAATATTTTATAAATTAATAGATTTTTTTATTAAAATAAAAAATGAAAGATTAACAATGGATAATGACTTATGAGATTAACAAACTTTCAATTTTATTTACATTAATCATTTGTTTTATATAAATTACTAGTGAATTTATAACATGCAATAATCAGTCATAATAATATTTTTTAAACATAAAAATAAATTCACTTGATAAATTATATAAAAAAAAGTGAAATGTGAATAAAATTAAAAATTCATTATCATTATAAGTCATTTTTTTTAAATACTTTTTGATTTTGGAACTATTTTACAAGATAAAAGTAGCTTGAAAAAGTCAAACCTCTTTATTTTTTCAAAAAACATGATCAAAATATTGATATCTTTTAAGGGTAATGTCACTATAGCCCATTCAACTATCGTCATTTATCCTATTTGGTCACTAAAGTATTTTTTTTGCTCAATAGGTCATTAAACTTACAACTTACATGCCTATTAAGTCATTTTCGTTAGTTTTTAACAAATCTTCCGTTAACCAGTTATTATAATTTACAAGAATGGTCCCTATGATTTCAATTTCTTTTGTGGTTGGTCCTTTACTATCCGTTCAATTTACAAATAGGTGAACGAGGTTAATATCTCTAAAATGTGATTATTTACCGTAAAACAATGAAATTATTTTCTCATATGTTATGTTTACTGTTTAGTGTTTACTCGTTCAACACCACCTTCTCCCCCAATATTCCCTCTACTTCATTACATTATTCCGTCTCTTCCCATTTCTCGACCTTTCACCAATTGAAGGTACGTTCTTCGTCATTTCAAGTATTCTCTTCTCTTACCTGTTAAAGATTTTTCTATATAAATGTATATTTTGCTCCCCTTTGACGAAATTATATGTGCAAATGCAGTAGCGTTTGATCCTTGACCATGGTTTTCTATAGGAGTGTTTCGCTGCTCTCTAAGCTAAGAAATCGTGCTGTAAGTGCTCATTATTGATCGATTAACCTTGGATGTATATATATCTGCAAAGCCTCTATGTTCTTTTAGAAGTGGAATATTTGAAGTCAAACATGATAATTGTTGGATACATAAAGGATTTAGGTTTTTGTTGTTACTTTCCAAGTCATGTAATATTTAATGTAGTTATCACAATCTCTTTCTCAAAACGTCATAAGTCATTGCATTTTTGAATCAGAAGATAACCTATTTGGATTTTGAAGTCGAGTTATAGTCCTTATTAAGCAGTGATAATGGTATGAATACTCCATTGTTGATCCTTTATCTGCTTTTAACTGGAGTAAGTACTAAGTAGATAAAACGAATCATTAATCAGCTCTCTTTATTTTGTGAGACCTTTTTCAATCCTCAATTTGTTGTTTGATAGGTTCAACAGCCGAGTCTGAGCAATTCAATCAGGTGGCTTCAAATTCAGACCTCCTCTGACCTCGTGAGTTTTCACAGTTGATGTTTTTCTTCATATTAAATACCCATATGAGTTTATATCTATGTTTTTTATGTCACGCACTTTGAAATTATTGTATCAGAAGCCTTAATATCACTGTCTCTTTTTCATGCAGGACCTTCGTGCACAGCTTAAGGAATTAATTCCAGAACAGCAGGTGCATTTCCCCATTAGTGCTTCACACATAACAACTAACTAAAAAAAGTTCAATTGGTGATGAAAAATATGATTAATCACTCATTTTTGTGCAGGAGCGTCTGAAAAAGATCAAGTCAGAATATGGAAAAGTTCAATTGGGCAACATTACTGTTGATATGGTAAATCAATGTTTCTTTACTTATAGCTTATTTTGTGACTTTTTGGTTTTTCACTATCTATTTAAGTTTCATAATATTTACATCTTGTGTTACAAATTTTCACAAGGTACTTGGTGGGATGAGAGGAATGACAGGTCTGCTATGGGAAACATCCTTACTTGATCCAGATGAGGTATTATATCTTCTATCTTTCTGTTGATGAACTTTTTTTATCTGTCTTTAGTCATTATAAGTTGTAAATAGTCAATGATATTGATATTAATATATATTTCATAAATAAATAATAATTCAGGGAATTCGGTTTCGGGGTCTCTCCATACCTGAATGCCAGAAGGTATTGCCAGCAGCAAAACCTGGTGGAGAGCCGTTACCTGAGGGTCTTCTATGGCTTCTTTTGACTGGAAAGGTAAACTGTTAAATGTTAATATGCCATTTGTTTATTTTTATTTTCTTTATTGACATTTTTTTTGTTTTCTATATTCTCCATCAATAAAGGTACCAACAACAGAACAAGTGAATGCTTTGTCCAAAGAATTACGCAGTCGTGCCATTATCCCAGGTCATGTAATTTCATTTCCTTTTAATTTAATTATATAAAAAGTTGAACTTTTTATTTATTGGTGTATTCTGTTTATTGTTGCAGATCATGTGTATAAAGCCATCAATGCATTACCTATAACAGCTCATCCAATGACTCAGTTTACAACTGGTGTCATGGCTCTTCAGGTTAGCTTTTTCATGTAATCATTTCTTTACAAAAGAGGTCAATTTGGCAGGAAATAGCAAATAGGAACATACTTTACACTCCTTATATTTATATAAAATCATTTTGTTAAGCTAAACTAACATTATAAGCAATTAAGCAGTATATAATTTTTAAATATACTCCACAATTTAACTGCACTCCTTTTTTCACAGGTACAAAGTGAATTTGCAAAAGCTTATGAGAGTGGAATCCATAAATCCAAGTGGGTTTCTTCTAATTTTTATATTTTTTAACACACTTATTTTTAAAGCAAAAGATGATTTTATATACTTATTATTATGATTCAAGATACTGGGAGCCGACATTTGAGGACTCTCTTTCATTGATTGCTCAACTACCAGCTGTAGCTGCATATGTATACCGTAGGTATGTCTATGTGTATATCCAAAGGAATGCCATTTCTACATTATTTCCTATTGAAAAATGAAAGTTTTAACTGTTGTTTATAGTTGATTTGACTTGCTATTTTTTTTTTTTTGAAAAAAAAGGATATATAAAAATGGAGAAGTTGTGGCAGCGGATGACTCGTTAGATTATGGTGCAAATTTTGCACATATGCTTGGATTTAATAGTCCAGCCATGCAAGAGCTTATGAGGCTTTATGTCACTATCCATACGTAAGAATATGATCTATGATTATTTACTTGTTTGTATATATTTTTGAATTTATGTTTAAGGATTATGAAATCTTGATTTATTGTAGTGACCATGAAGGTGGAAATGTCAGTGCTCATACCGGACATCTTGTAAGTTCCAAAAATAGGCCTGTATATGTGTACGAGTGTTAAATGCAAGAAATAAAACACACTTTATACTTGAAAATTTTACCTAGTTATAGCAATGATTATAGGATATGTTTTTTGATGGTTATTTTAGGTTGCTAGTGCTCTATCGGATCCATACCTCTCATTTGCTGCAGCATTAAATGGTCTAGCTGGACCCCTCCATGGTTTGGCTAATCAGGTACCCTCATTGTATTTTTTTTTTCCTGACTAGAATCTTATACAGTGTACTTTTTTTCTTTTTTTCAGTTTTGAATAACAAGATTGTTTTTTTTTTCTTTGGTGCAGGAAGTTTTGCTTTGGATAAAGTCAGTGGTGGATGAATGTGGAGAGAACATAACCAAGGATCAATTGAAAGATTATGTCTGGAAAACCTTGAATAGTGGGAAGGTAATGTGTAACACTTGTTAAAAATCCTTTGTTGAAGTTTTTAAATAAATTTTATTGAAAATTGGTTATGATATGTATCATGAGAAAATAAATTGATGGTATTGAAACACAGGTTGTTCCAGGATTTGGGCATGGAGTTTTAAGGAAAACTGATCCCAGATACATGTGTCAAAGAGAATTTGCATTAAAGCACTTGCCTGATGATCCTCTCTTCCAGCTGGTTAGCACCTTATTGGCTGTGTTTGTTACATGTGACTGGACAAGCTTTATAGGGCTATTTTTGATGACACGGATGAGGAGGGCATTTACGTCTTTTTCACATACAAGAGATCAATAGCATGTCCATGTCCCACCTTTTTGGGTTGAACAAAAAGTTGCAATTTTTGTCCCATTGACATCAGTCTCAGTCCAGTTTAATCTTGTCATGGACTCTTGATACCAGTTTTGCTAATTTATTATTATTATTTTTTCTTTGTAATTTGATTAGGTTTCAAAGCTTTATGAAGTGGTGCCTCCGATCCTAACAGAACTTGGCAAGGTAACTGCTATGTATTGATTTCTGTTTATTGCTTGTTTTATTTTAATGTAATTTGACAGACTGAATTTGGAGTAGTTAAATCCATGAGTTATATCTGGAGTGTTGTTTTTGTAGGTGAAAAACCCTTGGCCCAATGTTGATGCTCACAGTGGGGTGTTGCTTAACTATTACGGTTTAACTGAAGCAAGGTATGCATTTCTCAATTTTGTATGGATAATGAGACACACAAAATAAATGTCAAATTTTTTTTCTTTCTTTCTAATAAGTAATAATGGATGGTTCTTTGTTATTTATTTTTGGCAGATATTACACTGTTCTGTTTGGTGTATCCAGATCCATTGGAATCTGCTCTCAGGTTCGCCTTGCCCCACATTATCAATAAAATATATTTGACTTTGGACTTGGATTCATCACAAAACTTTATGTTGCAATTTTGTCCCATTCCAGTCTAATGGGCCCTACAAGAACAATTATTCTGTGACGATGACATCATTAATCATTACCAAAAAATAAATAAATTGAAATTAATGTTATTTATTCTACATCCCTCAATTGTTTGACAGCTGATATGGGACAGAGCACTTGGGTTGCCACTAGAGAGACCTAAAAGTGTTACAATGGAATGGCTTGAAAAACACTGCAACAAATCTGCATAATCTTATTCTTCCATACCAAACAAAACATACACAAAAAGAGTTTATTACCTTTTTTTTTTTTTGCAAATAATATCAAGTGATTACTCAACCTTTCCTTCTTACATATGAGGTGGTTATGCGTAGTTGTTTAAATCGGGTAGAGGTAAATTACTAAATTCAAATTTTCTACATGATGGATCTTGCTGGCTGTATACAAACTTTGTAGCTCAACAATTCCCTTGTGCTTCTATGAAATGTATTATTTTACATAATTTGTCCATTTTTTTTTTAATTTATGGCATTCTAGAAGTTTGGCTGCCATTTATGTTTTCATGATCTTTCTACATAATGTATGGCAACAAAATCAAAGATAAATATGGTTTGGTTAGAGATGTCAACAAAAAATTGTAATATATGAACTTCAAACCTCCAGAGCTAAATGATCACATGCTACGAAGTTGTCAAATATCATAACTATTTGATGATTCATTATTTAGGAAATGCGATTTAAGTGTTGATTAGTTGTGTGAAAAAACTTCACACAATCTCACGTTGCACAAGCTTGTACGTCTCTTTTTGAAAAAACTTCACACTCTTTATCGACTAGAGATGGATTATTGGGCCGGATCTTTTATTTCTTCCCAATGGGTTGGAATTATATTAAAACAAATTTCCTTCTTTCTGAGTAAGAAAATAAGCTTGCCATTAAGCTTAGAAATATATAGTGGGTTGTACACATTTACCAGAATTAATAAATATTGAGAAATAATTTACATTTCAGATTATATGTGTTAACGAAGTTAAAGAGAATGTAAAACAATCAAGTCATTATTTTTAGGGTTGATGGGTTATTGACATAGAAGCACAATAATGTTTTCTATTTGGTTTTAAAAAGTCATTTAACTAATTTTCGTACTTCTAACCCCACTAAAGTGACAAATTACCTGCCAAAATTACGTTTTCTTCATTTTATTACCGGTTACCCGGTTGGTCAACGAAAGTCAAATGTGATGTGGTCTATGGAATCCAGCTGTGTGTCCAATCAACTTACTACATAACTTTCGTAAAAGTTCAATAGATCCACTCTCACTATTTTCTTACCCTCCGACGAACACCAACCCTTTTGACCATGTCTTCCTCCTCCGAATCCTATAACACCGTTGCCATTTACGGTGTTGAGGTGAATCCTCCCTGCTTGTGCCGCAATCAGCCTTTGTCGAAGCTCTGGAAGCCTAACAACCCAGCTCGTCGCTTCTACAATTGCGCAAAATCAATGGTAATGTATCATTCGTTTACAATCGGTAACTTTTAACCCTAAAGTTTTGATTTTTCTACTGCAAACCCCCTATTTTGATCGACAAAAAAACCCCCATTTACAACGAGAAAACCCTAAATTATGAACAATAAAACCGTTCTTCTGGTGTGTGGCTTTCTTTTGTAGATATCCAACGACAATTGCAACTTCTTCCAGTGGCTTGACCCAGCATTACCAAAATACTACAAGGATACGTTATGGAACATGAAACTTAGGATCGACGACCTTTTGGTTAGGAATGGTCTAAGTTGTTGAGCTGCAGAAGAAGGTGGAGAAGCACAAGCTTCTTAGGAAAGCTGAGAAAGAACTTGTTGAAGCTAGGATCCTAAAACTACTCATTGAGATTGAAAGTATGAAGAAAATGTTGAAAAAGGTTGTTTTGATTGCTCTGGTCTGCTTGTTGTGTGACATCCCCATTTTCATGGCCAGAAAAGACCGAATTTGTTTATGCTTTGTAAAAAAATCAGAGTAATGTTTTAAATAAAAGAGTTGCGGAATTTGTTCCCAAAACAAAATTTGATAAATATTTATCAAAGCATTTCCATAGAAATGTATTTCATTAAAAAGACTCGGGATGTCATGTTCGATACAGATCAAAAGCATAAACAGTACAACATAAGCCTTACTACATTATTTTGTATTTACAGGCCTAAAATCCCTTATCTCTCATCCAAACATCTATGCTCATGCGCCACTACCTGTAATACAAGAAACTGAGTGGGTCAGGCTTGGGAGCTTGGTGAGCACATAAGGTTTTCAACCCACAATAAATAAGTTTATTAACTTTATCAAACCAATCAAACCCGATTACCCCTTCCCGTTATCCTCACTTTACGTCCCTAAAACATCTAACACAAGGGACCTAGTCTAAGGACTTTCATTGGGGTGACAACACATGCTTCAGGGGTTCCTCAGCAATTCATGTCAAATAAGGCAACCATGTGGGGGATAGAGTACTGCTGGTGATCACACAGTTCAAATAAACACCTACAGGTTGCGAGCCTGCTAGCGTTCCACTGGATTGTCTAGAATAGTCCGTGGTCGTCATCTATACTCCGCTAGATGACTAGATCATCAATAACATCTATAACGAGGCCTCTCATTATTTTATTTTGTCACACATCAACTATTACATCTACCCATGTTTTACCCAACACATTTTGTAGATATAAAATACATATACAGTTTAAATCATTTAAAACATGTATAAAATCGTTCATCTAGCATAGATAACAAGTATACAGATAATATGCACACGTATCACGTAATTTATATAAAATACTTCATATCTATGTGTAAGATGAAAGTAACTATGCCCTCACTTGATTAGGTGGTGACTCTGCACTTGGACAGCACTTCGTTACTTTTAAAACAATTTCCTTCGACAAAACCTAGTATCATTACCACTAGGGTTTAGTCTAATATTTACCGAGACTAATTAATAGTCTAGCCATTATTACTATTATATAAACGTTAAGCAACACTTTTATATAACTCATAATAATAGCCCAAATAATTATTTTAAGGTCCTAATAATGTTACTATAATTAATTAGAAGCTATATTAAAAATAGCATAGGCGTAGCTTACTTACAACGGGTTTTCTTAAAAACCGGGCTTCGCTTTGTCACACCCCCGAACCGTCAGAACGGACGGTGGAAACGTCCGGGGGCGGGTGACGTCATACGTAGTATCAGAACAATCGTATCATAGCAATCAAAGTAAACACAACCATTACATTATAATATGAACATTTAAATCTGTTTGAAAAACATAGTTTGTACATATCAGTATATACAAAAGTAAAAGACGTTGTAACATCCCGAAATTTCAGAAGTTCAATGAAGGGCCAAAAGTGTAAATAAAAGAAGGGACTCGACGAGTAGGTCTTCTTACTCGCCGAGTCGGAGCGGGATTCTGTCGCGGTTTAAGTGGCCAACTCGCCGAGTCGGCGGCTTGGACTCGACGAGTTGGTGCTGTAGAGAGAAAACCCTAATCCCGGGGGTTGTGCCCTATATAAAGAACATTATAACCCACCCTTAGCCTCTTTACTACCCTTTTGAGATCCATAAACCCTAAAATCGAGTGAGCCTCCATTAATAGAGAGAATAAAGCTTTGGAGGAGGAAATCTTGGAAAGGGGCTTGAAGATCAAGAGGCTTGCTGCAAAGGAGTGGTGTAGATCCGGGATCTACTTCAGTTGGAGCTTATATTGGAGGTAATAATCTGTTGCTTGGGCTCTTTTGCATCTAGATCTTTTATCATTTGAGATTTAGGGCATTTTTGGTATGATTGAGAGCTATTTCGAGTTAGAGGCTTAGATCTGAGGTTGCTACCTCAGATCTAGGCTTGTGATGGTCCAAAATGTCATAAAGCTCCTGTCTAAGAGTTGTTGGTGAAGCCCCCTAGTCCTTAACCCTAGCCCTAGAGTGTTTTGGGCCTATATCTCCTTGGTTTCACGTAAAGTTTGCCACTTTATGTGAGGGTTAGACTGTAGAAGAGTGGATCTATGGATTGGAGCCCCTGCATGGTTCGAAAAGCCACTGTATGGATTGAGAACTGGAGAGACTCGACGAGTCACATGGGTGTACTCGACAAGTTGTATGAACATGCGCATGGACTCGGCGAGTTGGAAGAACAACTCGGCGAGTCTGTTGAAGATTGCTTTGGACTCGGCGAGTCTGTTCTTGGACTCGGCGAGTCTGGTCGCAGAACCCCAATCTCTTCTGGTTAAACCTCGAAGCAGCGAGTCGGGAGGTGACTCGGTGAGTTGAGCAGGATGGGACTCGGACATCGTTGGACTCGACGAGTCTTGGGGTGACTCGGCGAGTTGAGTCGTGTTCTAAGAGTTTTCAGAGTATAAGGATTCAACGAGTCAACGGGTTGACTCGGCGAGTAGAGTCGGTCATGAAGTTTGACTTTGGCCTGGACTTTGACTTTGACCTTCATGGGTGTTATGGTAATTGGTTATTTATGTCAATGGTCCATTGATGGCAATAGGTGTTGGGGTTTGGAGCAGTGCTTCGGGAGTGTGCTTTCGTGGTTCGGTCCTTCGTTTCAGGTGAGTTATCCTCACTGTACTCAAGGGTCTAAGGCACCAAGGCCGGCCCTTTGAATTGTTGTTTAGAGCTTGTTATGCTTATGTGATGATATGCTTGCTAGTATCCTGGTAGATAGGATAATGTTATGATGTCATGCTCTGTTAGCTTAGTATCCTGGAGGATAAGGTAGTTAAGTGATGGCAAGTTTTGTTGGATTAGCACCCTGGTGGTTGGGTAGTGGTTATATTTATAGACCTGTAGTTGGTCTTGCCTTATGTACGCTGGTAGGAGGTTACCTGCGAGATATGTATGTTGAGCAGTAGTAGAAGGTATTCCATCCCGGTAGGATGATAGGGCCCTAGTATGTTGGTTCTGTAGAGTGTTATGTGGTTGCCTATTATGTGTGCATGTTTGCTAGTGTAGGGGCATTCCAACCCGATGGTTGTGGGCCAGAAGTATTCCATCCAGGTGGGATGATTGGATTCGTAGTAGGTTGGCATTCCAACCCAATGGTTGAGGGGCCTGGGGTATTCCATCCCGAGGGATGGTTGGACCCATAGTAGTAATTATTGTATGTATAGGAAGTGGGGCATTCCAACCCGATGGTTGTGGGCCAGGAGTATTCCATCCCGGTAGGATGATTGGACTCATAGTATGTTGGCATTCCAACCCGATGGTTGAGGGGCCTGGGGTATTCCATCTTGCGAGATGATTGGACCCATAGTATTTATTGTAGTACGTATAGGTGTATGGGCATTCCAACCCGATGGTTGTGGGCCGAGAGTATTCCATCCCGGTAGGATGATTGGGCTCGTAGTATGTAGGCATTCCAACCCGATGGTTGAGGGCCAGGGGTATTCCAACCGGAAGGTTGATTGGACCCATAGTATGTTGTTCTTTGTTGTATGTGTATGTTTATGTGTGTATGGGTACTTTGGGGGAAATCAGTAAGCTTTCGGGCTTACAGTTGTGGTTTATTGTTTCAGGTACTTCAGGAGATCGTGGCAAGGCGAAGGCGTGATCGTACCACTCCTCATGTTTTATGATTTATGTGATATGGTTCTGGGGGATACTCTGATGTCTAAACTATTTTGAAAACAAGATGTATGAACTTAATGGTTTTTGAATGAAATAAAATGTTTTAAATTGGTTGAAATTTTTGGTCGTTACAGACGTGACTCCAAATGCTCCGTCTTCTCCAAAAGTTGATAAAAGTACCTGTCTATTGCTGCCCTGAGAATACAAGCATATTGAGAGAGTATCAGCATAAAGCTGGTGAGTTCTTAAGTATTTAGTTCTGGTGAAAGATGTTTCTTTGATTCTTTGAAAAGTGTTTCCCAAGAAAATCCTATATTTTCTTATGAAAGATGTTTGATTATCCATTAGTTATTTGTTAAACAGTCTGTTTATAAGAGGTTGAGTTATCCCGAGAAAATACTATATTTTCCCTAAAAGTTGATAGTTGGTTATTTGTTCTTGTCTGAGGTGTACAAGTATCTACCATACTTGTATCGTTAGACGTAGTTTTCTTGAAAAAAAACCCTGTTTGCTCCCTGTGATGTGTATTAGCCTTATTACATAAATAAAACTAATAAATAAGTGGTGAACTAAATCCTAAGGGTGTTATTAATACCCTCTAGTAATCGAATCAGTTATTACTTTGAGGTTAGTTCACTT
The DNA here is from genome assembly GCF_052849685.1 of Lactuca virosa. NCBI lineage: Eukaryota > Viridiplantae > Streptophyta > Magnoliopsida > Asterales > Asteraceae > Lactuca > Lactuca virosa. The sequence goes on from NC_136429.1 coordinate 89,926,192, forward strand.
GTTTCATTATTACAAATGTAAGTTACTGTTATCTAGGTTGCGAGTGTCATAACCGTACTTTAGACTTGATATGGCACGTAACGGGGCCAGTATCCTTTTATGACTTTGTCACCCCAGGCATGATTGCCTAACTGTAGCTAGCAGTTCAGGTGCGGGATAGTCAGTCCCGTATAGATCTATACACAATAGTCACGTTCTCCCTACAAGAGATTCTGGTTACAAGTGCTAATCCTACACCCAGTTTCTGTGGGGGTGTTACCAAGGACGTGTCTCCAAATTTAGACTAACAATTTGCATGTAATAATACTGAAAATCCTGTTTATGATTGGTATGAATCCTTTATAAAATAACACATTTTACGATATGATTCACGAATTCGTTGCTTTAGTTTTGAAAACTGTTTCTACGAGTTGATTTCTTAATCGTTTGGTAAAACTGTTTTCTGTATTAAAAGCATTCTGAACATGAAATAATATACTTTGAGCACAAGTTTCCTTGTACTTTTGCTTGTATTCCCCCCTGAAAACATGGAAAACTCAGAAAAAGAGTAGGGGTATGAACTCACAGTTGGTCGGATGCGAAGGATTGAACTGGACGATCCTTGAGTTGGTGTACGTTGCACTTAACGGAATCCTAATATCAAATAAATACATATATGTATCTAAATTAGCGATTTCGTTAGATAAAGTGTTAGATAAAGTGTTAGATAAACACTTGTTTTTGGTTAAGGAATGTTACCGGGACTTGGTTGAATTGAGAAAACAGGCTTTTCCCCACGAAAGAGTTGTTTACGGTCGACAGACAATTTACGGTTCCATGGGTTCACGGTCCCATGGGTTTACGGTCTAAGGAGATCTGGTGAGTTTACGGTCTATGAAGATTGATGAGTTTACGGTCGCAACAGGTTTACGGTCTATGAAGATTGATGAGTTTACGGTCACAACAGGTTTACGGTCTATGAAGATTGATGAGTTTACGGTCGCAATAGGTTTACGGTCTATGAAGATTGATGAGTTTACGGTCGCAACATGTTTACGGTCTATGAAGATTGACCGTAAACTCAAGAACAAGGGTGCTTGTTTTCGACGAAAAAGTGTTCCAGAGGCTCCCAAACGGCCCCAATTGACGATTTCAGGCGTTTGTCGGGTGAAAGGAGGGCTTTATGGTGTTTACGGTTAAGAGGTTTAGAGAGAGAAAGTGGGTGTTTCAGGTCAAGAAGGTTCAAATGAGGGTGGGGGTCCAGTATTTATAGGCTGGGGGTTTGGTCGGTGGTGGGGTCCACCTGGCACCGACTGTAAACGAGTTTACGGTCTACACGAGTTTACGGTCGTAAACTCGTCTTGACCGTGAACTCGGTGATTTTCGAGATAGTTTCGAGTTTTTCGCGTGATTCCCGGTTCATTCCGAATCGTATAAAATACATACTATTTATTTAAAATTTAAGGTCCTTCCCAAACTAAGAAATTTGACGGAATTTAATAAAACCCAAATTTTATTAACGGAAACTGGGTAAGGATAACGGGAAAAGTTTCGGGTTGTCACATCATCCCCCCGTTAGAGGGAATTTCGTCCCGAAATTCGAACATAGAATACAAATCATGAATTAGGAAAGAGATGCGGATACTTCTGTTTCATCTGATCTTCGCGCTCCCAAGTGAATTCAGGTCCTCGCTTGTCATTCCAGCGAACCTTCACTATCGGGATGCGACTTTGTTTCGTTCGTTTGATCTCTCTATCCATGATTTCGACCGGTTCTTCCACAAAGTTGAGATTCTCGTTGATTTCAATCTCCTCGAGAGGGATCACAAGGGTCTCGTCGGATAAACACTTTTTAAGGTTCGAGACGTGGAAGACGGGATGAATGTTGTTAAGTTCTCGGGGTAGACGAAGTTTGTAGGCTACGGGACCGATCCTAGCGAGGATCTCGAAGGGTCCTATGTATCTCGGGTTTAGCTTTCCACGCTTTCCAAAGCGTATCATGCCTTTCCAAGGTGAGACCTTTAACAGGACACAGTCTCCAACCTGGAACTCCAAGGGTTTTCGTCGTTTATCGGTGTAGCTCTTTTGTCGATCTCTCGAAGCTTTTAGCCGTTCCCGGATTTGTACGATCTTTTATGTGGTTTCGCGGATGATTTCTGGGCCAATGAGAGTGCTGTCAGGGACTTGCCCCTTGGCTAGCTGCGTGTCGCCCACCTCAGCCCATCACAGAGGGGATCTACACTTGCGGCCATAGAGGGCTTGGAAAGGCGCCGCCTTGATGCTGGTATGGTAACTGTTGTTGTAGGAAAACTCGACCAAGGGCAAATGGGTGTCCCACGACTTGCCGAAGTCAATGACACATGCTCTCAACATGTCTTCCAAGGTTTGGATGGTTCTCTCACTCTGCCCGTCTGTCTGAGGATGGTAAGCTGTACTCATGTCCAACTTAGTTCCAAGAGCTTTCTGTAGGGACTGCCAAAATCTCGAGGTGAACCTGCTATCTCGATCGGATATAATGGACACAGGAACACCGTGCAGTCGGACTATCTCTTGGATGTAGATTCGTGTGAGTCTCTCCATTTTGAAGTTTTCCTTGATCGGCAGGAAGTGGGCGGATTTAGTCAGTCGGTCGACAATGACCCAGATGTCGTTGTGCCCACTCGGAGACTTGGGCAACTTTGTGATGAAATCCATTGTAATCCTTTCCCACTTCCACTCAGGTATATCCGGCTGGTGGAGTAGACCTGATGGCTTCTGATATTCGACCTTCACCTTGGCGCAAGTCAGACACTTGCCCACGAAGGTAGTGATCTCTGCTTTCATATTTGGCCACCAATACAGTTTCTTGAGATCGAGGTACATCTTGTCCGAACTTGGATGAATGGAGTATCTAGTATTATGAGCTTCGTTCATGACAACCTCCCTGTAACCACCGGACTTTGGGGTCCAGATCTGGTCCATGAAATAATAGACTCCGTCTCCCTTGATCTCTAGGTTCTTTTCCATTCCTCTCAAGGCTTCACCCGGCATGTTCTCTGGTTTTAAGGCTTCCAGCTGAGCCTCCTTGATTTGCGCGGATAAATGGGAATGGATAGTCATGGTCAGTGCCTTCACTCTACGACCTGAGTACTCCTTCCGGCTGAGGGCATCTGGCACCACATTGGCCTTGCCGGGATGGTAGCGTATTTCGCACTCGAAATCGCTGAGTAGCTCAACCCATCGCCGTTGTCTCATGTTCAACTCCTTCTGGTCGAAAATATACTGCAGGCTTTTATGGTCAGTGAAGATAGTGTACTTGGTTCCGTAGAGATAATGTCTCCATATCTTCAATGCGAAGACCACTGCTCCTAATTCCAGGTCGTGCGTTGTGTAGTTGACTTCGTGTGCTTTCAGCTGTCTTGAGGCATAAGCAATGACTTTTCCCCGTTGCATGAGCACACAGCCTAGGCCCTGATTGGATGCATCACAGTAGACAACGAAGTCCTCCGTCCCTTCGGGGAGAGACAAGATAGGTGCGCTACATAGGGCCCGATTCAACATTTGGAACGCAATGTCTTGCTTTTCACTCCAACAGAAAGGTACGCCTTTCTGAGTCAGAGTGGTTAAGGGTTTGGCAATTCTGGAAAAATTCTGGATAAATCTGCGATAATAGCCAGCGAGACCCAAGAATTGACGGATTTCTGTGGGCGTCTTTGGTGCTGACCAGTTCTCTATCGCTTTGATTTTGGAGGGGTCCACGTGTATGCCTTCTTCGCTTACCACGTGACCTAGGAAGGTTACTTTTCGAATCCAGAATTCGCACTTGGAAAATTTCGCGTATAGTTTCTCCGCCCTTAAATTTTCCAGCACCAATCTCAAGTGCTGTCGGTGTTCTTCCTCACTTCTGGAATAGACAAGAATATTGTCGATGAACACGATTACGAACTTGTCAAGGAAAGAACGACACACCCGATTCATCAGGTCCATGAATACCGTCGGTGCGTTGGTTAGAACGAAGGGAATTACTACAAATTCGTAGTGACCATACCGAGTCCGAAATGCTCTCTTAGGAACATCACTCTTATAGACTCGCAGCTAATGGTACCCTGATCTTAGGTCTATTTTGGAGTAGTAGCTGGCTCCTTGAAGTTGATCGAAGAGGTCGTGGATTCGAGGAAGAGGGTAACGGTTTTTGACAGTGAGCTTGTTTAGTTCTCAATAATCAATGCACATCCGAAAGGATCCATCCTTCTTTTTCACAAATAAGATCGGGGTCCCCAGGATGAGGAACTCAGTCTTATGAATCCTTTGTTGAGCAGCTCATTGAGCTGACTGGATAATTCCTGCATTTCTGCTGGCGCTAAGCGGTATGGGGATTTAGCTACGGGGGTAGCTCCGGGGATTAAGTCGATGCGAAACTCGACTTGACGCTCGGGAGGGATTCCCGGGAGCTCTTCGGGAAAGACATCAGGAAAGTTGCAGACTTCGGGGATGCCCTCGAGGTCTTTAACTTCCTGCTTCTCGTTAATGATATGGGCTAGGAATGCATGACACTCCTTTCGCAGAAGTTTCTGGGATTTGATGCACAAAATGATGCGGAGGTTTGAACTGAGTTTATCGCCGTAAATCATGAGGGTTTCACCAGAGGAAAGATTGAGACGGATAGCTTTTTTGTAACAAAGGATAGCAGCACGATTGGGGCTCAACCAATCCATGTCGATGATGCCATCGGATCTTTTTATGGAAACTGGCATAAGGTCGATTGGAAAAGAATGATCGTTTAGGGTAAGGGTACACCCTACGAATATGTCGTTAGTGCTCTCTTTCTCGCCGTTAGCCATCTCGACGGTAAATGTTTCGGTTAGCGGTTGGGGTTTATGTTTGAGAAGATGTTTGAATGCATGGCTAACAAAACTTCTCTCCGCACCAGAATCGAATAGAATGCATGCATAAGAGTTATCGAGGAGGAACGTACCCGAAACAACGGTGGGATCTGCAACTGCCTCCTCTTGGCCCATCGCTAGCACTCTCCCCGTGCTACCAGCTGTTGTTGCCTTGGGGCAGTTTCTCTTGTAGTGTCCGACCTCGCCACAACCGTAACAAGCTTGACCGATGCCTGCTCCAGATGCCTGATTGGTTGGTTAGACTGGTGCCTTGCAAACTCGAGCTGTGTGCCCCTTTTTGTCACAGCTAGTGCATGACATTTCCCGGCACTGTCCCTGATGGTGGTAGTTGCACTTGTTGTTGGATTAATGTCTAAGTCCATAACTATAATTGGTAAGACTTGACCCGACCCGGCATGGTCCATTTGGGTTGCATGACATCATGCATTTGGATAGACTATAATGAGAGAAATAACACTTAAGGTTGGTTAATATATTATAAGTTCTAATATATTAATAAGGTTATTTAATTAGTATTGATCAAGAATTAATTTGGAATTAATTAAGTGATCAAAAGGAGACTAATTAAATATATGGGTTGATTGTGTAAATCATTCATTCTTATATATGTGGGCTTGTGATCCAAGATTCCTTATGTTGGACTAAGTCCATGGGGTGACCCATGGATACTCCATGGAGGTTAAAATCCATGGAGCATAAGGAATGGGTAAAGTTATGAGTTACATGGGGTAACCCTAATAGCCACCATATAAAAGAATCCCATGGCTCAAGAAATCGTGCACTAATGTGTGAGTGTGAGGGCTAGACGATTTCAAGGAGTTTTCAAGTTTCTCTCAAGTTATTCCAAGTGTATTTGGTGTTGTGTGAACCATTTGAGGTGTCACACTTGGGGCACTAGGCACTCAAGCTTCATGAAGACATTCTACATCAAAGAGGTATGTATTCTATCTTGTTATATTTATTATTTTGTATGCTAGATTAGGATAATACCTTGGATGTTCATAATTGTATGTATAATAGAGAAAACATAGATCCAAGGTATTTAGGGTTGCATGTACACTTAGGAGTGTTAGAATGCTCATAACCCAACAGTGGTATCAGAGCCTAGGCTTGTTTTCTTGTTATACTTGCAAAAGTAGCTGAAAAATCGAGTTGGATGCATATATTCGATTGTTTTGGCTGGAATTGGACTAGGAACATTACCCTAAGATGTTTTTGGACTTATAAACTTGTTTTTGATGTGGTAATGTTCATGCGAATCCAATTTCTAAGATAATTGTCATAATTTCAAGATTTGTATTAGTTTGTATGTTCATGCTAATTTCTTGAAGATTGATGATTTGAATTATCTTGTTCTTATGAGGTTCTTAGATTAATAGAAAAGTTGTGTGAAATAGTTGTTTTCAATCCATTTTAATCTAAGAGTTGATTCCAAAGTGTGTTTTTGTAACTCGTCCTCAAGTTATATGAAAAGTCACATTTAAGAATCATAAAACTCATAAAAGTTGGCAAAGGTTACAAAATGAAGAGTCTAGTTCTAATTAAATGGTTTTATGACTCCATAACTTGTCCTCAAGTTATGGAGGTTCAAGAGTTTCTTCATTAAATTAAAAAAAAGTGTAACCTTAATTAGTTCCATAACTTACAATAAAAAAAAGTTATTTTTTTTATTAATTAGTTTAAAGTCTTCCATAACTTGTCCTTAAGTTATGGAACTTGAAGAGTTTTTTTTTAATTAAAACTACTTTAAACTCATAAGTTATGGAATTAATTAGTTTTGAATAGTTTCAAAACTTGCCCTCAAGTTTTGGAATTTGAAAAGTTTTCACTTATGAATACTTTAATTCCAAGTTAGCCCTTAGAATTTTAAAAGTTAAAATTCAACCCTTATACTTTATAATATTATAAGTTAATAATATTTATATATATGTATAAGAGTAAAGTCAGTCTTACCGTTAGTAGGCCTCATTCACGAAGCCGGTCTATAAGGGGGGTATAAGGTTACTGCCTATAAAATGGCAGTTTAATGGGTGTCCACTCTCACCCACCGCTTCCTTGACTGGTGGAGGGTCGTTAGCCGAACGGGTAGGACAAGGACTATAATTCTCCTTTCATTAAAAGTATTAATGATAAATACTAAGTAACTAAACTCTTATTAATACCCAATCTTAGTTACTTAGGAAAATGTGAATTTGGTGCTAACCCATGAAATTACACTTTGCACTTTGCTTAAGTCATTAGTGGAGCGTGTGTGGTTAACCGGCACACTAACCTGGACTTAACAAGGTAGGCAAAGGGTAACTTAATATTTATCATAGTATCGGTGGAGCGTGTGTGGTTAACCGACACACTGATTAAGGGGTAAATATTAAGGGTACCAAGTATATTTGCATGGTTATTCACACCTTGTTTTGTGATCCTCGGCATCCCAGTCACAAAACCTGAAGGGCACACTCGAGATTGAAACATGCCTTTGAACAGTTCAATGAATCTCAAAGATCTAGGACTTTCAAATGCAATTAAAACCTAATAAATTATTTCGTTTTTCATGGTGGAAATTGGTGAATCGTCATTCACCTACCTTCAAATATTTTATAGCTTGGATTACGGCATCCCTCTTCTAAGTTATAAAATAGTTTGTTGGGTCCTAGCCTTAATATTTCATATTGGGTGTCATATTAAGGACTTTAAATCAACTATCTTGAATATCTCCCAAAAAGATGTCTGGTCTAGAAATTTATGATCTTCCCAAATCTCTTGAAACAAGCTTTCCTAAATGAAGATGATGTCCCATGGATATCATACTTCTTTCACCTCCTCCAATTATTCTCCCTAACCTACAAGTTACTAAAAAGTTTAAGGTCACTCAAACCCTATTGGCAAGGCAAGGTCTAGGTGTGATCACATCTTGGAGATGTAGTCACATATTGACAAGCCGGGAGAGTTGGGTGTCAAAGTCTTAAGAAAGTTGGTGGCTCAACTACTTTCTAAGTCACATAGTGAGTTCTTTTGGGAATCCTATGAAACAGACTAAGACAAGACCCTTAATGATCTTATCTATTTGCTAAGATCAACTTCCTAAAACGTTATGGACATTGACAATGATGACATTGGATATCCAGTAAAGCTCTCTCTTCCCAATGGAAAGGGATCGGCCATAGTCAACTCGGTTGACCCAATGGTAAAGAGAGAGGCGAAGTCTGAGATAGTCCCATTATCAAGGGTCCATAGGTAACTGTTGCCAAAGGAAGGGGCATTGGTTACGAAGCTGCCAAATTTACCTAAGGATGTTAAAGTCAATAAGTTTGGCTCTACTTCAGGTGAAATCCATTGTCTAACTCTATTAAGTACATGCTAATTCTGATCGCGAAGATGGATTTCAATCGCATGGTTCGGTGATCAGAATTTTGGGCTATTACTTAAGAGTTATGATATTTATATTGCTTAGGAATAGATAACAACAAGGTTTTCATATGGATTGTAAGGATAAGTTTTTCCGCAAAGTTTTAAAATAAAAGAAAAAGGTTTTGATTTTATTTATTTTAAGTATCCTTACAATGGCATTTGTGAAAAGTTGTTGCTTATAAGATTCCATTGATAGCAATATTGGAAAAATGGATTTGATTCTTTCGGTTGTGGTAGTGTCTAATATTACCAAATAAGGAAAGATTCTCATCACCCAAGGTTCAATTGGACCGAAACTTGGAATCATGCAAGTTGTATAGTATGATGAATGAGAACTTTCAGCTTGGAAAATTAAGACTAATTCCTTATGTGAATAAGGAAAGGACTAAGGGATCGAGTACACATTCTTGTGCACTGGTCAAGTCCACCACAAAAGATCAAGAAGACTATTCGTCATGATTTACTTAAGTTCAGTAAATATGGTTATACTTATAAGTTTAAGTATAAGTCTGTAGCATTGGAGAAGTTTCAATGTGAGATAGAACGAATAAGAAGAATCAAAGTATGGCAGAAAGATAAAAGTTTCTCAAATCTGAAAAGATGGGAGAGTACTTTAGTATCATGTTTATGATCATCTTAATGATTAAGATACCATATCACAATTGGTCCTCTAAAGTCATCTTAGTGCATTCTTATGACTAAGAAGAGGAGTCATGAATTGTTGAAATGGTTAAATCAAAAAGATGAGTCATACTTCGTTCCAAAACAATTCTTAAAGTCATACTCCAAGATTGTAACTTGAGTGACATATCTTAAAGAGGGTTTGTTAACACTAGTAAAATGTAAGAGTAAAAGCTTATCTACTCTTGTACATTTGAAATTGGTAAGTTGTGATGTTTTGGATAAAACAGAGACCAACTTAGGCCAATTGTGTAAAGTGTTAGTCTTGATAAAGAATCCGCACTATCTCTTGAATATTTGACAAGGGAGTCTTATATGTCAAGAGGACAGTGGGAGTCTTAAAGCTCTTGAAAGTTTCAAGACTTAATCAAGAATAAAACCTAAAGTCCTTCACTAGCACACGACTTGAGGTTTATAACCTATCGTGTTGAAATTTTTGTGCCTATTCAAGTTGACTTTGCATAGGAGTTCTGAGAGATCTCAATTGGTTGCACAACTACTTGGAAGCAATGGCAGGCACCTGAGCTGCCAAATGACAAGAATTTAAGATTGCACAAGTTTAATCAATATGAGTTTGGATTTGTCACTAACCTTGTCTTGTGATTATGGTTTTGACAAATTCACATGGATAAGAACACATACACTATTAAATCTAAGTGTCATAAGGTTTCTCTCCGATTCATGAAAATGATGGTGAGGAAACACTTTCACTAAGTAGATTTTAGCTAGATAGCAATTGTGATATTTGCATTCTCAAAGTCGTTAGTGGAGCGTGTGTGGTTTACCGGCACACTAACATGGACTTGTGAGAAGTGGCAAAGGTCTAAACAATTGAGACTATGATTACGACATCTCTTTTCATAGTTCTAAAATTGTTTAGACACACATGTGAGCTATCTAAGAGAGGTGTATGATTTTGATAAAGTTTTATCAAAACAATCTAGTATCAGAAATCTGAACTTTGGTAAGAAAGTCAGCTGATTTCTGAGTACATGTCAAAGCTAGTGGGAGCATAAGTGTTATGCTAATAATCATCATGTTAGTGGGAGCATGATAATTATGACAAAGGTTGCAAGTTAGCAATGTTAATTATAGAAAACAAAAGTTTCAATTCGTGAGGTTGCAGGGGTTGAAAAAGTTGTTTTGCTATAATTAAGGGAGAGGAAATTATACTTCATTTCAATTCTAAAAGCTTAGATTGAGATTTTAATCGTATTTAATCAAGGATATATATATATATATATATATATATATATATATATATATATATATATATAAATTTCATGATGGAATGGCTCAACATAAGGAAATTCTATATATGGGTCCATTATTTGCGTTCTAAAATTCGATTATGATTACGAAATCCCTTTTCATAATCTGAATTTTGAGAACTTGGCAAATTGAAATGGAAATATTATAGCAAAAGACTGGTTTAGTCTTTATGTGAGACATCATGAATCGTGTCCTAAATGCTTCAGATATAGGATCGATTACATGTGCTATATTCATCCTTTCTAAAATTTTCCAAATGCCTGGGGCATTATGAAGGGAAAAGGTCTAGAATTGGATATGACTAAAATGATTAAGCAATTGTCGAGGACAATCTAAGGTTTACCAAAGATTGGTTGCTCAAGGACAGTTGGAAGTATAATGTTAATTCTGGAAGGACCATATTGACATAATCTGTAAGGAGGCAACTCTTGTTCAGAAGTGATAGTCAAAATGGAATATGGAAATGTTTCAAAGTTAGAAATTATTCAATCTGTGTAAGATTAGGAAACTTAATGAAAGAAGGATGTTTCCAAGGATCTGATCTCCTTTGGAATGCTCTGTAATGATTGTTGTCAAGTCTTTCTGACTTCGTGCATAATCATTAAGAGGATCAATGCATATAAGTTTAGAATCTAACAGATTTCAGTAAATGGCATGAATTTGGAATTCTTGCATTTGCAGTAACGATTTAGGACTGTGAAAAGAGGATCATTGGAGTGATGTTCAATTGATCTATTTTACAAAGTAAAGATCATAGACAAACATAGTATGCATACTTGGTGTATGGCATGACTAGTGTTTAGAAAACATAGTGTACATGCTTGGAGCATGGGACAAATATTGTTTTAAATTCAAGTATAAAGTTGATAAAACCGAAACAATGAATAATGAGTAATCAGTATGGTGATAAATAAAAGTGTTTATTTATATTCATAGGGTTTGATACCATATTTGATTCATTTATTCTTGTGTTTCACTTTGCATGTTTTGACTTCCAGAATAACTAAGTCGCTCTTCCTGAATGATTAAGTTATTCAAACCATCCACAGTCGGTCATATGTTGGAAGTAGATATGAATCAAGACTGTCATGGGTTGGTTTGTAGAGGTCCAAGTTGGTGGACAAAGTGGTGCTACAACACTCATGAGTGCTCATAAGTTCTGAGTATTGGATTCAACCCGCGCTCATTTGAATCACTTCATGGATTTTATCACGAGTGATCATGAGACGATAATATCTTATATTCTTCAAACCTAGAGATATGAGTTGTTACTATGAGTTGGTTATACATTGATTGCACGAAAACACATTGGTAACTCGATGTTATAAAACGTGCCTTTGTGTATGATTCAACAAGTAGTAGAACAAGCCATATGAGTCGAAGTTTATCCATTCCTTTTACCTTCGGGATAAAAGCGATATCTGTGGGCCCCTCGATGATTTAAAGATGATACATGTGAGTGCTTGGCCAAGCCAGGACTGATTTGATTTGTTCAATCAGTCAGTCATCATGAATCGGAAATCGGGAAACAACAAATGGACAGAGAGAATGATTGATAATCCATGTCTCAGTCCATATGATATCTAGAATGGAGGAATATATGATCCCTTATCTAATGGACAAGTCATTGACAAAGGTCAGAGTTCATCGACAAGGTCAGAGTTTGACAGAAGCTTTTGAGAGCTACGATTGCTGATCGGTTCCTGAAGTCATACGCAATAATAGTTTTAGACTTATCCAAGTGGGAGACTGTTGGATTAATGTCTAAGTCCATAACTATAATTGGTAAGACTTGACCCGACCCGGCATGGTCCATTTGGGTTGCATGGCATCATGCATTTGGATAGACTATAATGAGAGAAATAACACTTAAGGTTGGTTAATATACTATAAGTTCTAATATATTAATAAGGTTATTTAATTAGTATTGATCAAGAATTAATTTGGAATTAATTAAGTGATCAAAAGGAGACTAATTAAATATATGGGTTGATTGTGTAAATCATTCATTCTTATATATGTGGGCTTGTGATCCAAGATTCCTTATGTTGGACTAAGTCCATGGGGTGACCCATGGATACTCCATGGAGGTTAAAATCCATGGAGCATAAGGAATGGGTAAAGTTATGAGTTACATGGGGTAACCCTAATAGCCACCATATAAAAGAATCCCATGGCTCAAGAAATCGTGCACTAATGTGTGAGTGTGAGGGCTAGACGATTTCAAGGAGTGTTCAAGTTTCTCTCAAGTTATTCCAAGTGTATTTGGTGTTGTGTGAACCATTTGAGGTGTCACACTTGGGGCACTAGGCACTCAAGCTTCATGAAGACATTCTACATCAAAGAGGTATGTATTCTATCTTGTTATATTTATTATTTTGTATGCTAGATTAGGATAATACCTTGGATGTTCATAATTGTATGTATAATAGAGAAAACATAGATCCAAGGTATTTAGGGTTGCATGTACACTTAGGAGTGTTAGAATGCTCATAACCCAACACTTGTTGCACAGAGGTAGTTTCCCAGGATAGCGACTGGGGTTTGTTGGAGTAATGGGGTCTGTAGCAGGAGTAGTAGCAGCGTGGACTGCCACAGTTTGTTGTTTCTTTGAGGGTTCCTGCGAAGACTGGCCCTTTCGTTGCTTCCAGAACTTTCTTTTCTCACCACTTCCTTTAGCTGGTTCAGGAGTGGCTGTCACTTTATCCAGATCAACGCCGTGATCTATGAGAGTCTGTGCCAGGAACTTGGCGCTATCAAAAGTGATTGGCCTGGCGGCCAAGACATTCCCTTGAGTTGGGGGCGTCAATCCCCAGATGTATCTCTTAATCTTCTTGCTTTCCGGGGTAACCATTCCCGGACAAAGAAGTGCTAGGTCTTCAAACCTAGAAGTGTAGGCAGCAATGACGGAACCCTTCATCTTTAGGTTCCAGAGTTCGTGCTCCAATTTCTGCCTTTCGCCTCGTGGGCAGTACTCAGCTAGCATGAGCTCCTTCAAGCTCTCCCAACCCATAGCATTTGCTATTGGCAGGGTTAAAGATTTGACCCGACCATTCCACCAGGTCAATGCTCTGTTGGTGAAAGTGCAAGCGGCGAATTTCACCTTGTTGGCTTCAGAACAGGAACAAATTTCGAAAATGGACTCGATCTTCTCGAACCATCGAGTCAGAGCAATAACACCTCCATTGCCGTCGAAATATGTGGGTTTTGCGTTCATGAAGTCTTTATAGGAGCACTCCTTCTGGTGTCCCTGACTATCTTCATGATTTTGGGGATGAGTACCACCTCCCGGCCTTCCAGATCCGCTAGGATTAATCTGTGACATAGCGACAACCACAGCAGCAGTAGCAACTGCCTGGAACATAGCAAGATCGAATTGAGGAGGTGGGGGAGCTGGATCTGTTGGAGGATTGTTGTTCTTTTTGTTGGGTCTTTTCTTTGGAGGCATCTTGTACTAAAAATAATCAGGAAGGAGAGGATGGTAAGTCCTCTGGAATCGAATCAAGAGATATGAAGCAAGGTATATCTCAATATGATAGCTAGAGTGTTCTACTAAGCGATAAATAAGGAAAAGCTACCAATACAAATAAGTTATAGCTAAAAGGAATGAGTAGCAACCCTTGGAAGTGAATTTCTGCAATGAATTTGACTCTAGACAAATACTCCTATAGTATTTTAGGTTGTCTGTTTTGTTCTTTCGACCTCTTGTTGTATGGATACTTGGTAAGTTTTAGGCCTGCTGCAACACCACAGTCACTCCCAAGCACATGTTGGTCATGTCTCAAATGAATATAGTTGATCAGGCTATATTGACCCTAGACATGATTACATAACTGCCCAGGTTTAACCGCAGTGTCCAACATCCAAATACTTTTGTTTTGTTCTACTCATGATATTGTTTCTGGTATGTAGGTGTACTTGTATACTTTTTGTAAAAATACTTATATTTTAAAAGTATACTTTTAGTTCAGAGCATTTCAGCCCCTTTTAGTGTTTATAGTTGTATACCATGTAAGGTTCGGTATACTTAGTTCACTATAAACAATAGCTCTGATACCAATCTGTCACACCCCCGAGCCGTCAGAACGGACGGCGGAAACATCCGGGGGCGGGTGACGTCATACGTAGTATCACAACAATCGTATCATAGCAATCAAAGTAAACACAACCATTACATTATAATATGAACATTTACATCTGTTTGAAAAACATAGTTTGTACATATCAGTATATACAAAAGTAAAAGACGTGACTCCAAATGCTCCGTCTTCTCCAAAAGTTGATAAAAGTACCTGTCTATTGCTGCCCTGAGAATACAAGCAGTTTGAGAGAGTATCAGCATAAAGCTGGTGAGTTCATAAGTATTTAGTTCTGGTGAAAGATGTTTCTTTGATTCTTTGAAAAGTGTTTCCCAAGAATTCCTATATTTTCTTATGAAAGATGTTTGATTATCCATTAGTTATTTGTTAAACAGTCTGTTTATGAGAGGTTGAGTTATCCCGAGAAAATCCTATATTTTCCCCTAAAAGTTGATAGTTGGTTATCTGTTCTTGTCTGAGGTGTACAAGTATCTACCATATTTGTATCGTTAGACGTAGTTTTCTTGAAAAAAAAACCCTGTTTGCTCCCTGTGAGGTGTATTAGCCTTATTACATAAATAAAACTAATAAATAAGTGGTGAACTAAATCCTAAGGGTATTATTAATACCCTCTAGTAATCGAATCGGTTATTACTTTGAGGTTAGTTCACTTGTTTCATTATTACAAATGTAAGTTACTGTTATCTAGGTTGCGAGTGTCATAACCGTACTTTAGACTTGATATGACACGTAACGGGGCCAGTATCCTTTTATGACTTTGTCACCCCAGGCATGACTGCCTAACTGTAGCTAGCAGTTCAGGTGCGGGATAGTCAGTCCCGTATAGATCTATACATAATAGTCACTTTCTCCCTACAAGAGATTCTGGTTACAAGTGCTAATCCTACACCCAGTTTCTGTGGGGGTGTTACCAAGGACGTGTCTCCAACTTTAGACTAACAATTTGCATGTAATCATACTGAAAATTCTTTTTACGATTTGTATGAATCCTTTATAAAATAACACATTTTACGATATGATTCACGAATTCGTTGCTTTAGTTTTGAAAACTGTTTCTACGAGTTGATTTCTTAATCGTTTGGTAAAACTGTTTTCTGTATTAAAAGCATTCTGAACATAAAATAATATACTTTGAGCACAAGTTTCCTTGTACTTTTGCTTGTATCCCCCCCTGAAAACATGGAAAACTCAGAAAAAGAGTAGGGGTATGAACTCACAGTTGGTCGGATGCGAAGGATTGAACTGGACGATCCTTGAGTTGGTGTACGTTGCACTTAACGGAATCCTAATATCAAATAAATACATATATGTATCTAAATTAGCGATTTCGTTAGATAAAGTGTTAGATAAACACTTGTTTTTGGTTAAGGAATGTTACTGGGACTTGGTTGAATTGAGAAAACAGGCTTTTCCCCACGAAAGAGCTGTTTACGGTCGACAGACAGTTTACGGTTCCATGGGTTCACGGTCCCATGGGTTTACGGTCTAAGGAGATCTGGTGAGTTTACGGTATATGAAGATTGATGAGTTTACGGTCGCAACAGGTTTACGGTCTATGAAGATTGATGAGTTTACGGTCGCAACAGGTTTACGGTCTATGAAGATTGATGAGTTTACGGTCGCAACAGGTTTACGGTCTATGAAGATTGACCGTAAACTCAAGAACAAGGGTGCTTGATTTCGACGAAAAAGTGTTCCAGAGGCTCCCAAACGGCCCCTATTGACGATTTCAGGCGTTTTTCGGGTGAAAGGAGGGCTTTATGGTGTTTACTGTCAAGAGGTTTAGAGAGAGAAAGTGGGTGTTTCCGGTCAAGAAGGTTCAAATGAGGGTGGGGGTCCAGTATTTATAGGCTGGGGGTTTGGTCGGTGGTGGGGTCCACCTGGCACCGACCGTAAACGAGTTTACGGTCTACACGAGTTTACGGTCGTAAACTCGTCCTGACCGTGAACTCGGTGATTTTCGAGATAGTTTCGAGTTTTTCGCGTGATTCCCGGTTCATTCCGAATCTTATAAAATACATACTATTTATTTAAAATTTAAGGTCCTTCCCAAACTAAGAAATTTGACGGAATTTAATAAAACCCAAATTTTATTAACGGAAACTGGGTAAGGATAACGGGAAAAGTTTTGGGTTGTCACACGCTTGGAGCAGCGTTTCTGAACCGAAAGACCCATTTTCTCGATACTCCGGGAGCCTTGGGGCTTCCTTCGGGTGCTAGGGGGTTTACCTAGGCTTAGGGGGGTTAGGGACCTTAGAGAGAGAAAAACGTTAGAGAGATAAGTGGAAATTGTGTGATTTCTTCGGCAGCCCTCGCAGCCTATTTATAGGCGTGAGCCTTCGGTTGTACGCTGGGCGTACATCAGCACTACGTGGGGCGTAGTTCGGATAGGGACACCAGCTGGCTTCGTACGAGGCACGTGGCAGGGTTTCGATGGTGCGACGTGGGCGAAGCTGGACCGAGGAAGGGTGAGGCGTATGCGGCGCGTTCCGAGATCGGACGCTGGGCTTACCGAGATGCGACATGTCTTCATCCGAAGCGAGTTCTGAGACCATCATTGAACGGCTGTGGTTCGGCCACGTCACCATCTTCGCAACAGGTCTCGCAAATTTACTTTCCGACTTCTAAAAATCATAAATTTCGCATACGAGCTCCGTTTTCGACGTTATTTATATCCACGCGTAGGCGGGAATGTACTCTACAACTTTCGTTAAGACTCTGTCGGTTAATTTTGACTTTATTTTAAAAGTTATATTTTTAACAAGCCGGGACAGGGTTGGTCCGTTAAAACTCATAACTCCTTCATCCGACGTCCGTTCTCGTCTGTCTTTTTATCGTTATGCTACTATTAACGAGATCTTCGATTCTTGTTTAGGTTGTGTCGGCTAAAAATCGTTCGATCTAATATTCGAACTTCGGGCTGTATCTCGCTAAGCCGAAACTTCGAAAAATCATAACTTCCTCATACGAAGTCAGATTTGGGCATTCTTTTTATGGACGCTCTCGGCTTAACATATTCTACGACTTTCGTTTAGATCACTAAGTCTAAAAATCGCTCTATCGTAAATTCACTGTTTACGCTTCCCGGTGTCGTGCTGGTTCCGTCGCGAAACTTCGACGGGTCATAACTTCTTCGTTATAACTCGGATTTCGGCGTTCTTTATATCCCCGGGATCCTTGTTTCGACCACTAAAACTTTATGTAAAGATATCAGGTTTATCTCACACTTTAATATTGACGCTTATTTTTGTTCTTTATTAATTATACCTTTATAATTAAGTATAAAACACATAAATTCACATAATTCACATAATACTCAAATATTTCATCTTTATTACTTCAAAAAGAGTTACAATATTTGACCTAGACTATTACATCATCTATCAATGCTTAGCCCCGAAACACGGGCGTTACATGTTGTTTGTGGTCATGTACTTTAAGCTGGTCTAGGTAGGTGGTGTAGGATGTTGGGTTATGGTGTATAGGTAGTTTTTGGCTCATGGTGTATAGGTGGTTTTTGGATCATGATGCATATGGGTATGGTCTTTTGGGTGATTAGGTATTTGACAATCAAGTTAAAGATGTGTTAAATGATGCAGGGTGTATAAGGTTGTTTGATGGTGTAATGGTGGTATATGGAATGATAATCCTTTTGACAATTTAGTATAGGCATTGTACTTTATCCCCATTACGTATGGTCATGTAACACCTTTTGTATGGACTAACTATATAATAGAAAGCCTGGATTTATGTTCTATTTTAACATTGCTTTATGGGTTCCTTTATAGTATATTGCATGAATTGTTATATGGTCCCCAAAGAATGCAAGTTATATGGTCCACTAATTATATAATATCATGCATGAGTTGTTATATGGTCTACAAACAGTTTTTTAAGTAGCATGGTCCACATAACAATTCCAGGAGGGACAAGAAACAAGGGACCATCTAATGCATAAAAAGGACACAAAGGACATTGGATCTCACAAGAGCATATATTAATAACCAAAGTGAGTGCAAATCATTACAGAAAAATTCCGACATAGAATCTTTAAAAGCAAACATCCTAACATGTTTTTACTACAAATGCCAGTACAAAGCATTACATACAAAATCCTACATAATAAAGGACACATCCCATGCAGTTCCCATGCAAAAAGTACATTAAGTTGACATGTTTTTCTGAGTGTTCCGCTCTCCATTCTTTCCCATAACTTGGGTTGCCAATTTTTTATTCATGGTCCTTTCACTATTTTTCCTCCTCTTAACCTGGGGAAGTACAACATTACCCCTCTCCCTTGTCACTTATGTTGTCCCACTCTCCCTAGTACCTTGTGTATCCCCACTTTGCATTACATGCAGACCAAAACAAATTAACAAACTGTGCGCCTGGAAACTTTTTACTGAAGTTGGCCACACTGTTCCTTGCACATTGCCTATGCTCAGCTTGGGGTAACAATTCCTTGACAGCTTCCATAAGACCCTATACCAACATACAAGTAGTTAGAAATGAATTGGGTAATATACTTTTTGAAAGAGAAGTAATAAAATGTTTTTCTTACCTTGTGTTGGTCTGACATAAGAGTGAAACCTTATCCCATACCAAGATTGAGATCATCACTTAACAATGACAA
Source organism: Lactuca virosa (assembly GCF_052849685.1). Lineage (NCBI taxonomy): Eukaryota > Viridiplantae > Streptophyta > Magnoliopsida > Asterales > Asteraceae > Lactuca > Lactuca virosa. Next base: position 89,945,145 of record NC_136429.1, read on the forward strand.
AAACCATTTCCAATTTTCAACACATACTACTGCCCATGCAATTGGTCCCTAACATCTTTCCCCACATCACATAACAACTCACTAGTAACATACCCTTTCAAGAAGCAACCATCAATTCCAATCACCTTCCTGCACCCTTCTAACCACCCCTTCTTTACACCATCAAAACAAACATAATACTTACTAAAGTGATTAGTTCTATCTGGCATTGTAAGTACGTCCATGCGGACTGTTGAATCATGGTTGGATCTTCTAATTTCCTCTCCATAAGACCAGAGCTTGGCATAATGCTCAATAAGGGTACCTTCAATAATATTCATATCATACTGTTTGGCCCTTCGACATTGGCTAATACCGACTTCAATACCAAATTTCTTGATGACCTCCAATCTTAGTTGCCTAATTGTCAGTTTCCGTATATGCAAAATCTCCTCGGTGTAGTGGCTACCAATCCATCAGTAATTGACAATTGAACCCATTTTGTAGTTCCTAGCACATTGATGCTCATTTTTAGCGATTCGATTTGAAAACTGTGTTCTGTACTTATCCAACTTGCCCATAGCCTGAAAGTATAAGAACCTTTACAACACAATACTAGAAGCCTCTTACTGTCATTCTTTTCGAACCATAGTTGATAGCCATTCTGTAACACCCCGTTTATTAAATATATATATAAATAAATGAGCAAATTAATAAATTAATAGTATCCCTGAAATCCGTAATAATATGGCAAGGTGTTGGTCTCGAGGGTTAATTGTTACAATTTTAGAAGTTGGGGGTTAAAAGTGTAAGTTCTGGATTTAATTTGAAAAGGATTTCAGAAGTCAGGGTGCGTTTGGTAATTAATGGATTTAAGTTGAAAAGATTTGAAGGCTTAGGGTGCTGATTGGTAATTTAGGGACCTATTATGAAAGGAATTTATGGGATCAGGGTTTAAAAGGTAAATTTTGGATTGATGCTGAAAATAATAAGGGGAGAAGGGACCAAAAGTGCATTTTTGGCAGTGTAGTTGGTTTGGAGTCACGAGATTAATCTGATCCCTTCATCCTCTCGTCAAAGGGGTGCAGCCAAAGAACCCTAACCCTATTCTTATGAAGTCGCCGCCATGCATGCCCCTTCCAGCCGCCACCATTAATGGTTGTTGCTCCGATCAGACCAAGCCGCCTAGCGGCCACCTTGCCTTCGAAGCGCCACCACAACTTGTTGTCGGGGATGCGTTGTACAGCTGAAGAACCGCCGGAGACGTCGAGAACCGCCGGAAGGTCGCCAATGTCGGAGGGAGACCTGCATCGTCGTCGTGGAAGGGTCGTGAGTCGCCGTAACAGCAAGGTAAGTCCACCACAACCCTATTTTTTCTCCCACTTGTTCTTTTCGGCGGATGTGGCGTCAGGAATGGTTACAACGGTCGTCAGTGGCCTTGGGGCCGCCGTTTGCGTCCTTTCCGGTGACTCCTGCCGCCTAGGCGGTGGCTGTATGGTTGAATATTCGAGGGTACTTGTTGACTACCGCATTCATAGGGATTATTACACATGAATTTGGCTAGAAACCCACCGCCACCACCTCACGGTGGTGGCTTCCACCGTCTTCTGCCGCCACCAGCCACCGTGAAGGGTGGCTGTGAGTGTGATATTGTGTGTGTTTTGTGGGTATAAATTTGTATATGTATTTTTGGGCAGGAATCATCACCACCACCATTGGAAAATGGTGGTTGACGCCACCTGCCGCCATGAACCGCTGCCGATTACCACCGCCTGAGGTGGCAGTGGGTGGTGCCTGACCTAGTGGAACCCTAATGGACCTAAACACCTAACCTTGGACTGGGCTAGTTTGTTATTGGGCTTGAAAACCCTAATTAGGGTTTAGAAAACCCTAATTGTGAGTTTGTTGGTTTGGGCCTTTTGGGACCCGTGTTTGGACCAGTAGACTAAAGTTATGACTCCTGCTAATTCCATTGTATGATGACTTAGTGCAAGAATGGACGTAATGGGTTAAGTCCTTAATGAGTTAAGTGAGAACACTTAACCCTAATCATCATTCCATGTGAAAACCCTAATTTTGTTGGGTTTGGAGTTGGGCCTAGATGTTTTGAGCTATTGATGGACCATCCAAGAACAAGTATAAGGACTAGAGTATTAGCCTGGGCTATAGGATAAGGCCCATTGGACAGGTTTGGGCCCAATTTGGAAAATTAGGCCATAGATGGGCCATAGTTTGGGCCTTGATGGTTATATGATATTGGGCCATTAGAATGCCAAGTGTTGGACCAAGAATAAATGGTTGGGCCTTAAGGCAAGACCATGTAGAGGTTTGGGCCCAATTTGGAAAATTGGGCCATAGTTGGGCCTTGGTTCACTATTATACTTTTGGGCATTTGGATTGGGCCTTGGGCTTGAGTCAAGCTAAATTAGGGGTAAAGTAGCCTTTTACCCCAAGCATGGATTTATGGATATGTGTTGGGGACCCAATTATTAATTGGGTGTTATTTTGATGTTGACAGATTGGGGAATCTGTCATCCAGCAGCTAGGGTTTTGTCAGCGGGACTTCAACAGTGTGAGGTGAGTTCTCCTTCAGTAGGAACAGGTCTAAGGCACCAAGGCCGGCCCGTATATGTGATATGTTAGTAGGTGAGTGTGGGCGGGGCCCATATCTCATTATTACCAGAGTATAGATATCAGTCAGATTGTTGGATTGCAATACTTGTTGTCTGTTTGATACTTGTATGTGTTTGTTTATATATGTGAGTGTGGGCGGTGCCCGTATCTCATTATTATTCGAGTGTGGGCGGGGCTCGTATCTCATTTTTAGCTGAGTGTGGGCGGGGCCCGTATCTCATTATTATTTGAGTATGGTTATTGGTATAAGGGTAGGTTGTGTATTTGTTATCTGTGTGCTACTTGTATATGTTTGTTTATGTATGCGAGTGTGGGCGGGGCCCGTATCTCATTATTATTCGAGTGTGGGCGGGGCCCGTATCTCATGATTGGTTGAGTGTGGGCGGGGCCCGTATCTCCTAGTCAGCGGAGTGTGGGCGGGGCCCGTATCTCCTAGTCAGCGGAGTGTGGGCGGGGCCCGTATCTCCTAGTTAGTGGAGTGTGGGCGGGGCCCGTATCTCCTAGTTAGCAAAGTGTGGGCGGGGCCCGTATCTCCTTGAGTGTGGGCGGGGCCCGTATCTCTCAGCAGCATGATTATGTGTTTGGTATGTGGTAGTTTGGGGAGACTCACTAAGCTTCGTGCTTACGGTTTTCAGTTTTGGTTTCAGGTACTTCGGTTTTCAAATGAAGGAGCTCGGGATGATTGCAGAGCACACACCATTTGTTCAGCCTGGGATGTTTATACTCTGATATATTTGACAGATGTTATGATATTCTTAAGATACACGATTCATGATTTTTATATGTTGAAAGATGATTATGGTTTTATTAATGATTTAAAACGAAATTTTTAGACTGTATTTTTGGGATGTTTCAAGTTGGTATCAGAGCCTTGGTTTGAGGGATTCAGACACACTCTCGGGTGTGTCTGGATTCAAACTAAGGACTTGGTATGGAAATTTTCAAAAGAAAATCATTTTTACAAAAAGAATTTATAAAAGAGAAAAGAACTTTGAAAAGAGAAAAGGGTGTGGTGCATGCAATCAGCCGAGCTCAAGTAAGTACTCCCAAATTACCCATACAAGTTTATTTTATGATATGTTTATGAGAACTGCATGCTAGATTAGGACTAAGGATTTAGGAAGGATGCCTTATGTGCCTATTATATGTGTATCATCTTTATGAGAATTGCATGCTAGACTAGGACTAAGGATCTAGGAAGGATGCCTTATGTGCCTGTTATATGTGTATCAGCTTTATGAACTGCATGCTAGTACAGATTAGTCATGATGATAGCTTAAGTAGTATATGCTTGATTATGCGTACTAAATGTCTGAATGCTGCTTGCTTTGTGCTTTTAGGAGTTCTAGTTGTCTTTCACTAACTAGTAAACGAATATGTTAAGTTACATATTGCAAGGACTAAATAAATTCAGAAGGTTAGTTCTAGCTCTATTTCGCAGCTCTTGTTTGAGTCCAACCGTTGTAGGGTAGGATCTCTCGTTCAAAGAATTATCTAGTCTGAGTAATATGTTATAGTATTCGCGAGCTAGTTAGGGGAAGAAAGCAGGGACTTCTTATGCTGCTGATGGCGGAGAGTGGGATGGTGATAATGTTGGGTTTTGAGCATTCTAACACTCCTAAGTGTACATGCAACCCTAAATACCTTGGATCTATGTTTTCTCTATTATACATGCAAATATGAATATTCCAAGGTATTACCCTATCTAGCATACAATCTATGATACTCGGGTAATAAAAACAAGTTTGAAGACATACCTTTTTATGTAGCTTGATTCCTTGATGCTTAAGAGCCGAGTGCCCCAAGTGTGACACCTCAAATGGTTCACACAACATCAAATACACTTGGAATAACTTAGAGAGAAATGAACCACTTCATGAAATCGGCTAGCCCTCACCATACACACATAGTTCTCTCATGGTGGCTGATTTTGACAAGAATAAGATGCTTATATAGTTTGTCACAATTAGGGTTACACCATGTAAACCCTAATTGTCATGGCCTTTCATTTCCATGATCCATGGGTACAAAAACACCATGGAGCATCCGTGGAGCATCCTATGGGTTTTAACCCAACTTGATAATCCATGGAGCATTAGCCCACTATACAAGTATGGATGATTTACACAATCAACCCATATATTTAATTAGTCTCCTTTTGATCACTTAATTAACTCCAAATTAATTCTTGATCAATACTAATTAAATAATCTTATTAATATATTAGAACTTATAATATATTAGTAAACCTTAAGTGTTATTTCTCTCATTTTAGTCTATCCAAATGCATGATGCCATGCAACCCAAATGGACCATGCCAATCGGGTCAAGTACATACCAAATATAGTTATGAACTTAGACACTAATCCAACAGTCTCCCACTTGGATAAGTCTAAAACTATTATTGAGTATGACTTCAAGAACCGACTGGCAATCGTAGCTCTTTAAGCCGTTGTAACTGAACTCTGACCTTTGTCAATGACTTGTCCATTAGATAAGTGATCATATATTCCTCCATTCTAGATATCATATGGACTGAGACATGGATTATCAATCATTCTCTCTGTCCATTTGTTGTTTCCCGATTTCCGATTCATGATGATTGACTGATTGAACAAATCAAATCAGTCCTGGCTTGGCCAAGCACTCACATGTGTCATCGCTAAATCATCGAGGGGCCCACAGATATCGCTTTTATCCCGAAGGTAAAAGGAATGGATAAACTTCGACTCATATGGCTTGTTCTACTACTTGTTGAATCATACACAAAGGCACGTTTTATAACATCGAGTTACCAATGCGTTTTCGTGCAATCAATGTATAACCAACTCATAGTAACAACTCATATCTCTAGGTTTGAAGAATATAAGATATTATCGTCTCATGATCACTCGTGATAAAATCCATGAAGTGATTCAAATGAGCGTGGGTTGAATCCAATACTCAGAACTTATGAGCACTCATGAGTGTTGTAGCACCACTTTGTCCAACATTTTAGACCTCTACAAGCCAACCCATGACACTCTTGATTCATATATACTTCCAACATATGACCGACTATGGATGGTTTGAATAACTTAGTCATTCAGGAAGAAGGACCTAGTTATTCTGGAAGTCAAAACATGCAAAGTGAAACACAAGAATAATCGAATCCAATATGGTCTCAGAACTTATGAATATAAATAAAACACCTTTTATTTATCACCATATTGATTACCCATTATTCATTGTATACTATTTCAACTGTCAACGTTATACTTGAATTAAAACAATAGTTGTCCCATGCTCCAAGCATGTATACTATGTTTTCTAAACACTAGTCATGTCATACACCAAGTATGCACACTATGTTTGTCCAAACATTAGTTATGCCATACACCAAGTATGCATACTAAGTTTGTCTATGATCTTTACTTTGTGAAATAGATCGATTGAACATAATTCCAATGATTCTCATTTCACAATCCCAAATCCTTACCGCAAATGCAAGAATTCCAAATTCCTGCCATTTACCTAAATCTGTTAGATTCTAAACTTGTATGCATTGATCCTCTTGTAATGATTATGCACAAAGTCACAAAGACTTGTCAACAGACATTACAGAGTATTCCAATGGAGATCAACTCCATGGAAATATCCTTCTTGCATTAAGTTTTTTTTCTAATCTTACACAAATTAAATCCACCTATGGAGACAACTCCATATTCCCATTTTTGACTATCATTTCTGAACAAGAGTTGTCTCTTTTCAGAACATGTCAATATGGTCCTTCCAGAAACACTATACTTCCAATTGTCCCTGAGCAACCAATCTTTGGTAAACCTTAGATTGTCCTCGAAAATTGCTTAATCATTTTAGTCGCATCCAATTCTAGACCTTTTCCCCTTCTTAATGCCTCGGGCATTTGGAAAATTTAGAAAGGATAAATATTATAGCACATGCAATCGATCCTGTACCCAAAGCAAATGGGACACGATTCATGATGTCTCACATAAATACATGATTCTAGGTCAGTCTTTTTGCTATAATATCTCTATTTCTATTTGCCAAGTTCTCATAATTCAGGTTATGAAAAGGGATGCCGTAATCATAATCGAATTTTAGAATGCAAATAATGGGCCTATATATAGAATTTCCTTATGTTGAGCCATTCCAACACAAAATTCATATATACCCTTGACTAAAGATGATTAAAACCTCAATCTAAGCTTTTAGAATTGAAATGAAGTATAATTTCCTCTCCCTTAATTATAGCAAAACAACTTTTCAACCCCTGCAACTTCCGGAATTGAAACTTTTGTTTTCTATAATTAACATTGCTATCTTGCAATACTAATCATAATTATCATGCTCCCACTAACATGATGATTATTAGCATAACACTTATGCTCCCACTAGCTTTAATATGTACTCAGAAATCAGCTGGACTTCTAGAAATCAATACTTTATTGACTTTCTTACCAAAGTTCAGACTTCCGATACGAGATGCTTTGATAAAACTTTATCAAAATCATACACGTTTCCTTAGATAGCACACATGTGTGTCTAATCAATTTCAAAACTATGAAAAGGGATGTCGTAATCATAGTCTCAATTGTTTAGACCTTTGCCATTCCTCACAAGTCCATGTTAGTGTGCCGGTTAACCACACACGCTCCACTAACGACTTTGAGAATGCAAATATCACAACTGTTATCTACTTAAAATCTACTTAGTGAAAGTGTTTCCTCACCATCATTTTCATGAATCGGAGAGAAACCTTATGACACTTAGATTTTATGGTGTATGTGTTCTTATCCATGTGAATTTGTCAAAACCATAATCACAAGACAAGGATAATGACAAATCCAAACTCATATGGACTGAACTCAATCTTAATTTATTGCCTCCTAGCAGCACAAGGGCCTGCCATTGCTTCCAAGTTGTTATACAACCAATTGAGAACTCTTAGAACTCATATGCATAGCCAACTTTAACTGGAATGGGCACAGAAATAGAGAGTATGTCAACACGATAGGTTATAAACCTCACGTCGTGTGCTAGTGACGAACTACAAGTTTTTATTCTTGATTAGATCTTGAAGCTTTTCCAAGATCTCTAAGACTCTCACTGTCCTCTTGACATATAAGACTCACTTGTCAAATATTCAAGAGATAGTGCAGATTCTTTATCAAGACAAACACTTTACACAATTGGCCTAAGTTGGTCTTTGTTTTATCCAAAACATCACAACTTACCAATTTCAAATGTACAAGAGTAGGAAACTTTTACTCTTACATTTGACAAGTGTTATAAACCTTTCTTTAAGATATGTCACTCATCTTACAGTCTTGGAGTATGACTCTAAGACTTGTTTTGGAACGAAGTATGACTCATCTTCTTGATTTAACCATTCCAACAATTCAAGATTCCTCTTCTTAGTCATAAGAATGCACTAAGATGTCCTTAGAGGACTAATTGTGACATGATTTCTAAATCATTAAGATGATCACGAAACATGATACTAAAGTACTCTCCCATCTTTTCAGATTTGAGAAACTTTTATCCTTCTGCCTAATTTGATTCTTCTCATTCGTTCTGCCATATATTGAAAATTTTCCAATGTTTCAAAATTATACTTAAACTGGTAAGTATAACCATATTTACTAAACTTTAGTAAATCATGACGAATAGTCTTATCGATCTTTTGTGGTGGACTTGATCAGTGCACCAGAATGTGTACTCGATCCCTTAGTCCTTCACTTGACTCACATATACATGTGAACAAGGAATTAATCTTAATTTTCCAAACATGAAAATTCTCATTCATCATACTATACAACTTGCATGATTTCCAAGTTTCGATTCAACTGAAACCTTGGGTGATGAGAATCTTTCCTTATTTGGTAAATTATGACCCTACCACAAACGAAAGAATCAAGTCCATTTTTTCAATATTGCTATCAATGGAATCATATAAACAACCATTTTTCACAAATGCCACTGTAAGGATATTTAAAATAAATATAAAATTAAAACCTTTTTATTTTATTCTAAGACTTTGCGGAAAAAACTTATTCTTACAGTGGAAATGCGTATGAAAAACTTGTTGTTATCTATTCCTAAGCAATATAGCATAACTTCTAAGCAACAGCTCAAAAATTATGATCACCGAACCATGCGATCGAAATCCATCTTCGCGATCAGAATCAGCATATACTTCTTTTAAGTTTCTTCATTTTTATTTGATTCTTAAAACAACAATGTGTGACCCAGTCACATCATGTAATGAGAATCTCATAATAGAAACTTAACAGAGTTAGATAGTGGACTTCACCTAAAGTAGAATCAAACATCTTGACTTGATCAACCCTATGATCCTTCAGGTAAATAGGCAGTTTTGTAACCAATGCCCCTTCTTTTTGGCAATATAAACATATGGACTCTATGGAAATGGTACACGTGAATATCATAGACTTAGACTTTCTCTTTACCATTTGGTCAACCGAGTTGAATATGGCCGATCCCTTTCCATTGGGAAGAGAAAGCCTTTTCTAGATATCCAATGTTACCATTGTCAATGTCCATTGGGAAGTTGATCTCCTAATCAAATTTTCTTTACTAGTCCTCAAACCATTGCTGATTCAGCAGCACCAAGCAAATAGATAAGATCATTAAGGGTCATGTCATAGTCCGTTTCATAGTAGTCCCAAAGGAACTCACTATGTGACTTAGAAAGTGATTGAACCTTCAACTTTCTTAAGACTTTGACACCCAACTCCCCCGGCTTGTCAGTATGTGACTTCATCTCCAAGATGTGATCACACATAGACCTTGCTTGCCAATAGGGCTTGAGTGACCTTGAACTTGTGGGTTAGGAAAAATAATTGGAGGAGGTGGAGGAAGTGAAGTTCCAAAAGATTTGGGAAGATCATAAATGTCTAAACTAGACATCTTTTGGGAGATATTCAAGATAGTTGATCTAAAGTCCTTAATATAACACCCAATATGAAATATTAAGGCTAGGACCCAACACAACATTTTTATAACTTGAAAGAGGGATGCCGTAATCCAGGTTATAAAATATTTGAAGGTAGGTGAATGACGATTCACCAATTTCCACCATGAAAACGAAATAATTTATTAGGTTTTAATTGTTTTTGAAACTCCTAGATTCTTTTGAGATTCATTGAACTTTTCAATGGCATGTTTCAATCTCGATTGTGCCCTTCAGGTTTTGTGACTGGGATGCCGAGGATCACAAAACAAGGTATGAATAACCATGCAAATATACTTGGTACCTTTAATATTTATCACTTAATCGATGTGTCGGTTAACCACACGCGCTCCACCGATCCTATGATAAACATTAAGTTACCCTTTGCCTACCTTGTTAAATCCAGGTTAGTGTGCCGGTTAACCACACACGCTCCACTAACCGACTTAAGCAAAGTGCAAAGTGTAATTTCATGGGTTAGCACCAAATTCACATTTTCCTCAGTAACTAAGATTGAGAATTTATAAAAGTTTAGGTACTTAGTATTTATCATTAATACTTTTAATGGAGGGAGAATTATAGTCCTTGTCCTACCCATTCGGCTAACGACCCTCCACCAGTCAAGGAAGCGGTGAGTGAGAGTGGACACCCATTAAGCTGCCATTTTATAGGCAACAACCTTATACCCCCCTTATAGACCGGCTTCGTGAATGAGGCCTACTAACGGTAAGACTGACTTGCTCTTATACATATACATATATATATATATATATATATATATATATATATATATATATATATATATATATATATATATATTGTTAACTTATAATACTATAAAGCATAAGGGTTGAATTTTAACTTTTAAAATTCTAAGGGCTTAATTTGGAATTAAAGTATTCATAAGGGAAAACTTTTCAAATTCCAAAACTTGAGGGAAAGTTTTTGAAACTATTCAAAACTATTCAATTCCATAACTTATGAGTTTAAATTAGTTTTAATTAAAAAACTCTTCAAGTTCCATAACTTGAGGACAAGTTATGGACGACTTTAAACCATTAAAAGAATGTGACCTTTCCTTTTTTTCATAACTTATGAAATATTTATGAGTTTTATGATTCTTAAATGTGACTTTTCATGTAACTTGAGGACAAGTTACAAAAACACATTTTAGAATCAACTCTTAGATTAAAATGGATTGAAAACAACAATTTCACATAACATTCCTATTAATCTAAGCAACTCATAAGAATAAGATACTTCAATCAAACTTTTTCATGTAATTAGCCTATCCATTAAACTAATACAAAACATGAATCTAATGACAATTATCTTTAAAATTGGATTAGAATGAACATTACCACATCAAAAACAAGTTTATAGGTTCAAAAACAGCTTAGGGTAATGATTCTAGTCCAATTCCAGCCTTAAAATTCGAAAATAAGTTGTCAGGGGGTCCTACTCGTCGAGTGTATGAACCTACTCGACGAGTAGGATGAGTTTCCTCATGGACTCGGCGAGTCCATCAGTGGACTCGGCGAGTCTAGTGCCCAGACAGCCCTAAAATCAATTTTTTCAGCATTTTTCAGGACTTTGCATCAAGTATAATTGAAAACAAGCCTAGGCTCTGATACCACTGTTGGGTTTTGAGCATTCTAACACTCCTAAGTGTACATGCAACCCTAAATACCTTGGATCTATGTTTTCTCTATTATACATGCAAATATGAATATTCCAAGGTATTACCCTATCTAGCATACAATCTATGATACTCGGGTAATAAAAACAAGTTTGAAGACATACCTTTTTATGTAGCTTGATTCCTTGATGCTTAAGAGCCGAGTGCCCCAAGTGTGACACCTCAAATGGTTCACACAACATCAAATACACTTGGAATAACTTAGAGAGAAATGAACCACTTCATGAAATCGGCTAGCCCTCACCATACACACATAGTTCTCTCATGGTGGCCGATTTTGACAAGAATAAGATGCTTATATAGTTTGTCACAATTAGGGTTACACCATGTAAACCCTAATTGTCATGGCCTTTCATTTCCATGATCCATGGGTACAAAAACACCATGGAGCATCCGTGGAGCATCCTATGGGTTTTAACCCAACTTGATAATCCATGGAGCATTAGCCCACTATACAAGTATGGATGATTTACACAATCAACCCATATATTTAATTAGTCTCCTTTTGATCACTTAATTAACTCCAAATTAATTCTTGATCAATACTAATTAAATAATCTTATTAATATATTAGAACTTATAATATATTAGTAAACCTTAAGTGTTATTTCTCTCATTTTAGTCTATCCAAATGCATGATGCCATGCAACCCAAATGGACCATGACAATCGGGTCAAGTACATACCAAATATAGTTATGGACTTAGACATTAATCCAACAGATTACCCTAGGGCAAGCCTAGGATGAGAGTAGCAGAGAGCAGTAGCGGTAGAAGGGACTTGGTGGAGTCAAGGCAGTTATTGAGGAAAGTACAGATAGATGTGGAAGATAGTATGGGCCCGTACTACTGAAAGCAGAGGATCCGTACTCGAGTCAAGGAAGGCGGAGATAAGACCAGGGAACTTGTAGTGTGTGAGATCCCTTGAGTTTTGACGAGTATTATGATGATTTTCATGGTATATTTTCGAGTATGGTGACGCTACGTGATAGACCAAGTGGTAGTTCTGGTGTCGACGAGGGATCAGGATCGGACTCTGGAGCCGGGCAGCTTGATGGTCAGATGAGGGAATTCATTCCATCTGTGAGTACGCGCAGTATTATTGACCAGACTCCTGTGATCTTCAGTATGATCAATGGGGTATTTTAGAGATTTGTGATGAGAGGCCGAGTGCATTCTACACTGAGATAGCAGCCATGATAGGGACGCGTACGTTGATGATTCGGAAGTTCAGAGCTTGTGAAGCTCCAGATTATCATGGGGCTAGGGACCCCATTGCTAGCAGCAGGTGATTGGCAGATGTCGCCAACGCTTTTTGTACCAGTCGTTGTCTCGAAAGGGGAGAAGATCCGACTTACTTCCTGTCTGCTGAAGGACAGGGCACGTGATTGATGGGAAGAGGTTGGTAGAAGTTTGAGTGATGATGCGGTTGATGCTATGTCATGGGATGACTTTTAGACCAGATTCCGGGCAGAGTGTGCCCAGTCGATTGAGGCGTAACAATTAGCGCAAGAGTTGTTAGATCTCCACCAGACGACTAAGACTGTGGCAGAGATCAATGCCAAGTCTCGGGAAAGAGATTATATGGTACCACAGTATGCAGCAGATGAGGAAATGAAGAAGGTAAGGCATCAGAACATACTGCAGAATGATACCAGGGAGATCGTGAGTATCTCGGGGTGCAAGACCCTGAATGATATGACTTCTAAAGCTCGAGAACGTGATATGGACTTGGAGCACATTGGTAAGAGGGAATCAGATCAGTTGCTTATACTGAAGGGTCTCGGGAGGAGACCCAAGATTTAGGATTTGCTTTTAAGAGGCCAGTAGGTCCAGATTCGGTGCAACACTTGCGGGAAACTGTACGAGGGAGCCTTTCGTTCCAAGGGTTTGAATAAGTGTAACTCTGGGTTATCCTCTATTTGTATTTGAATTATATTTTCAAGAGATGTCATATGCCAACTGCATACTGAGAATTATTAGCGGATAGCAATAGATCATTTCCCAATTTGCAGGATTGAGAGAGTACAACGTCATCTTGGTTTATTCCAAGGTTGCAGAGCAGCACGAGGAGCACCTAAGGGAGGTGCTAGAGACTCTGAGGAGGGAGAGACTTTTTGCAAGGTTCTCTAAATGTGGGTTCTGGTTACGCGAGGTGCAACTCCTTGGGCACCTTGTCAACCAGAAGGGTATACTAGTCGATCCGGCCAATATAGAGGTCGTGATGCAGTGGGAGATTCTGAGGTCTCCAACTAAGATTCGGAGTCTCCTGGGTTAGCGGGTTATTACTAGAGATTTATTCGGGACTTCTCCAAGATTGCGGTTCCTGTGACCCGACTGACCAAGAAGTCGGTGACCTTTCGTTGGGGGACTGAGCAGCAGGCAACCTTCGAGACTCTCAGACAGCGGTTGTGCGAGGCACCGATTCTCACCCTGCCAGAGGGTGTAGATGATTTCATGGTTTACTGTGACGCTCGATCACGGCATGGTTGTGGTACTGATCCAGCGGGGTCACGTGATAGCAGGCCTTAGGGAATCAGGTTGGGGATTCCAGTCAGGACATGGGTTCAGTTTTGGATGTTAGGTCGTGTGTATGCTCGACGTAGGATGTGTTCGAATTAGTAATCAGTAAATGAGACAACGTGGAAAGTGTTGTAAGAGTGCGGGATAGCCGTAGCATTCACTAGCAGCCAGAGAGTGTGGGAAGTGATGTAAGACTATGGGACAGCCGTAGTATTCTTCATGTGATCAGATAGTGTTAGAAGTGTTGTAAGTCTGCGGGTGTAGCCATAGCATTCACAAGGTTGCCAGATAGTGTTAGAAGTGTTGTAAGTCTGTGGGTGTAGCCGTAGCATTCACCAATTTATTCAGATGAGTTAGGACCGGGTGGGTCAGTTCGTAGGATCGTGGGAAGGCCACTGCGTGATCGGAAACAGGAAAGGGTAGGTCGAGCACCCAGTTATGCTTCGCAATGCTAGGTCGGGTTAGACCAAAAGGGGTAGGTCGAGCACCCAGATATGCTCGGCATTAGCCGGTTGAATCAGATCGAAAAGGAGGCCAACACACATATATGCTTGGCAGTACTAGTGTCTTAGGATGTTATGCGACAATGATTTAGTTTGGGTGGGACCCGAAAGCGAGGCTCGTATGATTTTAGCTATGCAGGTGGGACCTGGCAGAGACCGTTGGGTCAAGGCATGGAATCGGGGATCCCAGGATTTATAGAGCCACAGTGGCAAGATGACTAGTGGCAACTATTGACAGATAAGGACTTTGTTCGGAATTTGTGTAGAGCGACTACGTGGGAGTCCTTTGGACTCCGCAGCCGGGCCGGAACCCGATATTTCAGAGGACTGACAAATGACTTGAGACCCGGAAGGTCTCGGTAGATTTTGGAAAGCAGCCATGTGGCAATATCCTGCTTCAGGCAGTTCAGTGTTCGGGCAGTTCAACGTTTGGGCAGTGTTAGTATTTGTGATTTAGGTTGCAAATACGGACAAAATAGCTGGTTTATTGGGAAGTGACAAGTCACTCACAACGGGATTAACTGAGCCTTGGACAAGCATAAGTGATCTGCAGGGATAATTAGGTCTGTGATCCTATTTTATAGTGGGAACCCCGAGCTATTAGAAGTTGAGTAGTCAGTTGAGGGATAAACAGACTGGAATCAACGATAATGATTCAGTATGAGTGGTCTATCAGGGATTCAGACCATCTCCAGACAGCCGATTTCAGACGGAGTAGATGTGATCCTGTTACGAGGAATTCGTTCACCTGCGGATTTTAGGGCTTTGCGAAGATTGGTCACGGCTACCCTGGGAAGGCCAGGGTGTGCCCAGGATGGTGACCATGTTACTAGAGCGGTTGGGCGAGCAAGGAATGGTAAGGAATGATTTCGAGGACAAAATCTAATTTAAGTGGGGGAGAGTTGTAACACCCCGTTTATTAAATAAATAAATAAATAAATGAGCAAATTAATAAATTAATAGTAGCCCTGAAATCCGTAATAATATGGCAAGGCGTTGGTCTCGAGGGTTAATTGTTACAATTTTATAAGTTGGGGGTTAAAACTGTAAGTTCTGGATTTAATTTGAAAAGGATTTCAGAAGTCAGGGTGTGTTTGTTAATTAATGGATTTAAATTGAAAAGATTTGAAGGCTTAGGGGGCTGATTGGTAATTTAGGGACCTATTATGAAAGGAATTTATGGGATCAGGGTTTAAAAGGTAAATTTTGGATTGATGCTGAAAATAACATGGGGAGGAGGGACCAAAAGTGCATTTTTGGCAGTGTAGTTGGTTTGGACTCACGGGATCAGACCATTCATGTTTGTTGCTCCGATCAGACCAAGCCGCCTAGCGGCCACCTTGCCTTCGAAGCGCCACCACACCTTGTTGCCGGGGATGCGTTGTACAGCTGAAGAACCGCCAGAGACGTCGAGAACCGCCGGAAGGTCGCCAATGTCGGAGGGAGACCTGCGTCGTCGTCGTGGGAGGGTCGTGAGTCGCCGAAACAGCAAGGTAAGTCCACCGCAACCCTATTTTTTCTCCCACTCATTCTTTTCGGCGGCTGTGGCGCCGGGAATGGTTACAACGGTCGTCGGTGGCCTTGGGCCGCCATTTGCATCCTTTCTGGTGACTCCTGCCGCCTAGGCGGTGGCTGTATGGTTGAATATTCGAGGGTACTTGTTGACTACCGCATTCATAGGGATTATTACACATGAATTTGGCTAGAAACCCACCGCCACCACCTCACGGTGGTGGCTTCCACCGTCTTCTGCCGCCACCAGCCACCGTGAAGGGTGGTCGTGAGTGTGTTATTGTGTGTGTTTTGTGGGTATAAATTTGTATACGCATTTTTGGGCGGGAATCACCACCACCACCATTGGAAAATGGTGGTTGATGCCACCTGTCGCCATGAACCGCCGCTGATCACCACCGCCCGAGGTGGCAGTGGGTGGTGCCCGGCCTAGTCGAACCCTAATGGACCTAAACACCTAACCTTGGACTGGGCTAGTTCGTTATTGGGCTTGAAAACCCTAATTAGGGATTAGAAAACCCTAATTGTGAGTTTGTTGGTTTGGGCCTTTTGGGACCCGTGTTTGGACCAGAAGACTGAAGTTATGACTCGTGCCGATTCCATTGTATGATGACTTAGTGTAAGAATGGACTTAATGGGTTAAGTCCTTAATGAGTTAAGTGAGAACACTTAACCCTAATCATCATTTCATGTGAAAACCCTAATTTTGTTGGGTTTGGAGTTGGGCCTCCTGTTGGGCCTAGATGTTTTGAGCTATTGATGGACCATCCAAGAACAAGTATAAGGACTAGAGTATCAGATTGGGCTATAGGATAAGGCCCATTGGACAGGTTTGGGCCCAATTTGGAAAATTAGGCCATATATGGGCCATAGTTTGGGCCTTGATGGTTATATGATATTGGGCCATTAGAATGCCAAGTGTTGGACCAAGAATAAATGGTTGGGCCTTAAGGCAAGACCATGTAGAGGTTTGGGCCCAATTTAGAAAATTGGGCCATATTTGGGCCTTGGTTCACTATTATACTTTTGGGCCTTTGGATTGGGACTTGGGCTTGAGTCAAGCTAAATTAGGGGTAAAGTAAGCCTTTTACCCCAAGCATGGATTTATGGATATGTGTTGGGGACCGAATTATTAATTGAGTGTTATTTTGATGTTGACAGATTGGGGAATCTGTCATCCAGCAGCTAGGGTTTTGTCAGCGGGACTTCTGGAGTGTGAGGTGAGTTCTCCTTCAGTAGGAACGGGTCTAAGGCACGAAGGTCGTCCCGTATATGTGATATGTTAGTAGGTGAGTGTGGGCGGGGCCCGTATCTCATTATTACCAGAGTATAGATATCAGTCAGATTGTTGGATTGCTATACTTGTTGTCTGTGTGATACTTGTATGTGTTTGTTTATATATGTGAGTGTGGGCGGGGCCCGTATCTCATTATTATTCGAGTGTGGGCGGGGCTCGTATCTCATTTTTAGCTGAGTGTGGGCGGGGCCCGTATCTCATTATTATTTGTGTATGGTTATTGGTATAAGGGTAGGTTGTGTATTTGTTATCTGTGTGATACTTGTATATGTTTGTTTATGTATGTGAGTGTGGGCGGGGCCCGTATCTCATTATTATTCGAGTGTGGGCGGGGCCCGTATCTCATGATTGGTTGAGTGTGGGCGGGGCCCGTATCTCCTAGTCAGCAGAGTGTGGGCGGGGCCCGTATCTCCTAGTTAGTGGAGTGTGGGAGGGGCCCGTATCTCCTAGTTAGCGGAGTGTGGGCGGGGCCCGTATCTCTCAGCAGCATGATTATGTGTTTGGTATGTGGTAGTTTGGGGAGACTCACTAAGCTTCGTGCTTACGATTTTCATTTTTGGTTAATGAAGGAGCTCGGGATGATTGTAGAGCACACACCATTTGTTCAGCCTGGGATGTTTATACTCTGATATATTTGACAGATGTTATGATATTCTTGAGATACACGATTCATGATTTTTATATGTTGAAAGATGATTATGGTTTTATTAATGATTTAAAACGAAATTTTTAGACTGTATTTTTGGGATGTTTCACATTCTTAACAGCATAATTACATAGCATGCTCTTAAGTTGTTTTGGATTCTCAAATCTCATGCCTAAAATTGGTACTTACTTCTTCCAGTGTACTTGAGGATTAAAGATAGGATGTTCCTCAAGAACATCATTGTCCAATTCCTCAGCATTATCCATTTGGGTCTCAACATTTTTCTCTTCTCCACCTTCTGGGCATAACTTGTTAAGAAACTCATCGTCCTTGGTCTTGTTTAGAGGGGTACAATATTCCCCATTGATTTCATCTTCTAAACCAACATCAAACATATAGGCTGGTTCAGGATCATGAATTCCTTGTGAAGGTTCTTTGTCATCCCCTGGATCACTGAACCACTTTCATCATTTTCTTCATCGAACTACTCCTCAAATCCTTCCCCAATATGATCTAAATATAGGTCTATTGGCCTTTCTGGTGATTGATAAGCAACATCGATAAACACTTGATAATCCATTTCATTGGCTATTACCGTAAGACCATTTGCCATAGTTTTATCACGTGATGAGTAATAAAGTTTCTTAAAAGGTTTTCCGACAAACCTTTCTAGAAATTCACAACACCCATGTAAATCCATTCCAGAGAAATCGTGATCAGTAAACATGAACGTATCACCTCTAGTATATCTATTTGGGTGTCTTGTAAAAACACTGTTATAGTGAAAATGCACTTTCAAGAAAATAGGGTCTGGGTTCGCCTTGAAATTTAACTACAAAAGAACCCTAAATGAGAGAAAACTTACTGAACTAGGAGAGAAAAGCCCTAGAATCTTGAACACTTGAACACGATTCTGATAAACGGCTCGAGTAAAGACCTTTTTTGAACAATTATACTAAGGCAAAGTTGACGTGTCATTGATGAGATGTCATTTAATTGAAGAAATCAGAAGTCTAAAGGCCACATCACATTTAATTACCGGGTGACCGGCTCACATGGTATAAATGACAAGTAATTTGTCATTTTAGTGAGGTCAGTGGTACGAAAATTAGTTAAAGGATCTTTTTAAACCAGTAATTTGTCATTTTAGTGAGGTCAGTGGTACGAAAATTAGTTAAAGGATCTTTTTAAACCAAATGAAAAATATTATTGTGCTTCTATGTCAATAACATTCTAGTTTTTATTAGTATTGGAATAAAAAAAGATTTTTTTTTTGGATAAATATAAGTAAAGTAACAAAGTATAGGGAAATGTTCAGATGTGACAGACTATTCTTGGGCTAATCCCCAAAATGACCGATTTCCATAGATATTTATCATAAAATGATCCTATTTCAAAAAGGCAAACTGAGGATAGAGTTCGAAAATGTCAATTTACTAACTTTATTATGATTTTCAAAGTCAATTATTGTGGCTTTCTTTTTAAATATTTAATAAACGAAAGAAAAGATAATTGATTACGAATGTTCACGAATGTAAATAAATAAACGGTACAATTTTTTTTTTGTTTTGTTTTTGTTTTGTTTTTTTATTTATATATAGTAAAGTCTCAATATTTTCATCGATTTGACAAGAAAATCCTAAACTTTACTTTTTTTGACACTAAAGCTGATAATTTGGATTTTACTGTAAAAAAAAGTTTATGACTTTTTTGTCAAATCATGACTTATGACTTTACTGTAAAAAAAAAATTTAGGACTTTCTTGTCAAATCATTGAAAATAATAGGACTTTAGTGTATTTTCGTAGCCCAAGAACTTTTAATTGTGATTTTCGTCGCAATACCACTATTTTTCTTACCATAATCATCTTTAACCTGATACAATCATTATAAGGGAAACAGTGCAAAAGTGAGTGCGAGAGAGGGTGAGAAGACTTGTAAAGTTCTCTTCTTGGTTCGCCGCCATATCTTGAACTGAAAAGAGAAGACATATTATACAAACACAAACAACACACACCTAGTCAAAATGGTGTGAATATGGAGAAGGGGTAAGAATGACAGTTTTGTTTTTTTGTTTTTTTTTTTGTTCTCCATTTTTATGACTGCAAAAAACTAACACAAACCTAGTTCTTTCTTTCTTTATTGATTATCTCCATTTTTTCAATGTTGGTTTGTTGAGATTAAAAACACTATTTAACAAGAAACAAACGTTAATGATTTCAATAGGATCTAGCTGACTATAGCAGTTTTCATTAACTCTTATGCTTAAAGACTGTCTAGGGGCGGATGCAAGATGCCGTAATAGGTGTTGCGGATGACACATTTTATAGTAGAAAAAAGAAAAAATTCGAAAATTTTACACTGCGTACAGAAAAAGCAGTGCTTGCCGGTGCCACTGTGGGCACCCAAAGAGAACCGCCATTGAGACTATCGTACCATTAAATTTTCAACCGAAAAATGGAGATATATACTAAAGTCCTAATATTTCAATGATTTGACAAGAAAGTACTAAAATTTATTTTTTTTTGACAGTAAAGTCCTATTTGAAGATTTGAAAAAAAAGTCCTAAACTTTATTTTTTTGACAGTAAAGTCCTAATTATCGGCTAACCGGAAAAAAGGGTAAATGTGTCAAAAACTGCGGGTAGATAGGACTTTACTGTCAAAAAAATAAAGTTTACGACTTTTTTTGTCAAATCGATGAAAATATTGGGATTTTAGTGTATATATCCCTTAATTTTTTTTATTAAATAACCAACATAAGCAAAACTCTATGAAACGGGTTTCACGAAAGTTTTACTGAACGTTCAGTTCATTTAGAGTCATAATCTTAAGAGCGTCTCCAATTCAACACCATATCTCATTATTTACATCAAAATAGTGTAAAGTCATATTCAACCTCACTTAATTTCCATAATTTTGGTGTAAGTGAATAATATAACCTCAAATTTGGTGTTTTTTTTAAACCGACAAATGATTATTGTAACATCCCAAAATTCAATGCCAAAAATTTCGTTTTGATTAAGTTATAATATAAAACCATCAGTAATAAAACATTCATATTCATATCTCATGTCAAAACCAAAGTGTCAATAATCAAAGCATTTTATCATAAAACCATATCAGAGTGTAATCCCAAAGATCTCATGTGCGGAAAACATAGTGTGATGCGCTGCGATCCAGCCAACTCCTTTCCTTTGAAAACGAGTACCTGAAACCAAAACTGTAAACCGTAAGCACGAAGCTTAGTGAGTTCCCCCATCATACCACATACCATACAATCACATAGCATACATACTGCCGGGCAATTCTGGGGTGCCCGACCTACCCGGTACGACCATTCGGGGGTGCCGACCTACCCGGTACAGCCATTCTGGGGTGCCGACCTACCCGTGTCAATCCATTCTGGGGTGCGGACCTACCCGTGTCAAGCCATTCTGGGGTGCTGACCTACCCGTGTCAAGCCATTCTGGGGTGCTGACCTACCCGTGTCAAGCCGTTCTGGGGTGCTGACCTACCCATTGGTCCAAACAACCGAACCTCGGGGACTATTCCACCCCCTACTGCTACTATCACATATGTCATAACATAAACATACTATCAGACATATCTGGGGTGTCCGACCTACCCTTCGGTCCTAACAATCGAACTTGGGGACTATTCCCCTCCTACTACCACTATCACATATAACATATCATGCCAGCATATAAACATATCATAACATACTGTTAGACATATCTGAGGTGTCCGACCTACCATTCGGTCCTAACAACCGAACTTGGGGACTATTCTCCCCCTACTACCACTATCACATGTAACATATCATGCCAGCATATAACATATCAGGTAGTAGCAAACCTAGATGAATATCACAAAGACAATTATCTAACATACAACTCCTACTGGTGGGTCGGCATTGTGGCCGTAGACCCACCGCTACTGGAAGGTAACTCACCTCACATTGCTGAAGTCCCGTAGACACAATCCCACACTGCTGAAGTCCCGCAGACTCAACCCCAGCTGCTGCATGACAGATTCTCGAACTGTCAACATCAAAATAACACCCAATTAATAATTGGGTTCCAACACATAACCATATGTACATACTTGGGGTAATTAATATTTTACCCCTAACTTAGCTTTATTCAAGCCCAAGGCCCAATCCAAAGGCCCAAAAGTCAACTATGAGTCGAAGCCCAACATATGGCCCAATATATGACCCAACTATGAGTCCAAATTGGGCCCAAGCCTATATATGGTCTTATTCTAAGGCCCAACATCATATAATCATTAAGGCCCAAACTATGGTCCATCTACGGCCCAATTTTCCAAATTAGGCCCAAGCCCCTTACATGGGTCTTACCTTAGGCCCATTAAATTATTCTAGTCCAATTGCTTGACTTGGATGGCCCATTAATAATCCAATCATTAAGGCCCAATAGAGAGGCCCAACAATAAACCCAAGTGAAATTAGGGTTTTCACATAAAATGACAATTAGGGTTAAGTGTTTCTCACTTAACCCATTAAGGACTTAATCCATTAAGTCCATCACTCTTCTAAATAACTCATATGGTGTAATTAGGCTTAATACACACTTCCATACCAATGGACCAAAATGTGGGTCCCGATAAGTCCAAGCTCATAAATCCAATATTAGGGTTTTCTAAACCCTAATTAGGGTTTCCAACCCCATCTTAGCCCAATAGGCCCAATTGATATGTAAGCTTCATTGGGCCCATTAGGGTTTATTAAGCCCATTAAGCCTCATTGGCCCCATTAGGGTTTCTTAGTCCCTTGTCCAAACATCCAAACGAGTCAAAACACCATCAAAGCACACCGCCACCCGACACGGCGGACAGTGGCGGCAGGAGGCGGCAGCCACCTGCCTAAGGTGGTGGTTTTCAATTTCTTTTATTATTCCATTTACAAATTACATTTACAACCTAGAAATAAACACACTAAAAGGGAAATAAACACACACACACACACACATCCACCTTGTGGTGGCCGGCGGCGGCAGATGGTGGGAGCCACCACCCTATGGTGGTGGTGATGCCTTTTCTTGTTTTTCCTGCTATACAAAACACCCAACACATGAACTACCAGTGGAGATACAACCGCCCACCTAAACACGAAGGGAAACACGCACACATCCACTTTCCACGGTGGCTGGTGGCGGTGAGATGTCCGACGAATAGCTACATCGGCGGCGTGACGGCGATGGTTGGCGGTTACGACCTCATCAACAACATAAATTCCTTCACTACACGAGACCGCCGCTGCAACCCCTCAAATAGGCAGCAGGCGGCGCGTTCACCAATGGCATTAGGCGGTGGCGGAATGGTCGTGGCTGACGATGGGACAGCAGAAAACAAAGAGCGACACTAGGAAGTGGTCGCAACAACGATTCACCGCAGCAACATCGGCCTAACGTCCGGCGACAGTGTTTCTGGTGGTTCCACGATTCCCACACGATAGCAGCGCCTCCACGGTGCCCATTCGACCGGCCATGGTGGTTTTGCGACGTCCGGTGGTTGGCTTTAGCGGCTTCACGGTGGTGGAGGAAAGATGTGATGGGTTTTCAGCATTCTAACACTCCTATGGTGTACATGCAACCCTAGAAACCTTGGATCTATGTTTGACTAAGATACATGCAAATAATTATTTTTCCAAGGTTCTTATCCTAACTAGCATGGCATGGGATACTTGAATCAAATAAAACTAGTAGAATTACTT
This sequence comes from Lactuca virosa, assembly GCF_052849685.1. Taxonomy (NCBI): domain Eukaryota; kingdom Viridiplantae; phylum Streptophyta; class Magnoliopsida; order Asterales; family Asteraceae; genus Lactuca; species Lactuca virosa. Next base: position 89,968,647 of record NC_136429.1, read on the forward strand.
ACCTTGTAGTAGTAGTTGATTGCTTGGAGTTTGAGAGCCTAGCACCAATAATGTGGATGCCTCAAATGGAAGTCACAAATCACCACAAACTTGGAAACTTGAGAGAATAGTCACAAACTTCTTGAAATTGGCCCTCTTAGTTTACACACATCAACTAGTGCAATTTCAAGAACCAATGCCTCCTTTATATAGTGTGGTGGATTAGGGTTACATCCATGTAAACCCTAATACCCATGTCTTTTCATTTCCATGAGATCCATGGGTTAAAGCTCCATAGAGTATCCATGGACTTTCCATGCAAGCCTAGCCCATTCCAAATAAGCATTAGCCCATACTATATAAATACAAGAGCCCATATTTAATTAGTCATACTTTTGATCTCTAAATTAATTATAGATCAACACTAATTAAATAATATGATTTTATATTAATATATTAGAACTTATAATATATTAATAAATCATAACTTATACTATTCTCAAAAGATTATCCGTAAATTGTTCGGGTGAAGTGCAACCCAAATGGACCACGCCGGGTTGGGTCAAGTACATACCAAATATAGTTATGGACTTAGACACTATATCCAACAGTCTCCCACTTGGATAAGTCTAATAACTATAGTTGCAAGTATGACTTCAGGAACCGATCAGCAATCGTAGCTCTTTAAACTCTGTTGAACTATGAAGCGCCATTTTAGATAAGTGATCATATAATCCTCTGTTCTAGATATCAGCCGGACAAATACATGGAACATGGTCTTGCTTATTGTCCAACATTTGTTTCCCGATTTCCGATTTGTTTGACATAGAACTTAACTGAACACATCAATTTAGTTCTGACCGGGCCCGATACATAGGTCAAAACAAAATCATCGAGGGGCCCAGATATCGCTTCTAATCCTAGAAGGAACAGATAAACTTCGACTCATATGTTTGCTCTACTACTTGTTGAATTACACACAAAAGCACGGTTTATAACATCGAGTTACCAATGCGTTTTCGTGCAATCAATGCATAACCAACTCATAGGCAACAAATCATATCTCTAGGTTTGAAGACTTATATGATATTACTGTCTCACGATCACTCGAGATAAATTCGATGAAGTGATACAAGTGAGTGTGGGTTGAATCCAATACTCAGAACTTATGAGCACTCATGAGTGTTGTAGCCCCGCTTTGTCTAACATCTTAGACCTCTACAAGCCAACCCATGACAGTCTTGATTCATATCTACTTCCAACATATGACCGACTGTGGAGAGTTTGAATAATATGATATAAACCATAACATAATTATTCTGGAAGTCAAAACATGCAAAAAGAAATAATAGTAAACGATTGACAAGAGATAGCAACACTTTACTCATAAATAACAGCTTTTATTTATCATCAAATGTCAATTACATTTTACAAATTTCAAGATTATCTAACTACTAAAACTAATATCATCCTTCAGCCCTATGCTCCGAGCATGCTGGAGATGCTTAGCCCGAGTCAGTCCCTTCGTGAGGGGATCTGCTGGGTTCTCATCCGATGATACCCTCTTTGCCACGAGGATTCCTTCTTCTATTCGATGTCTGATGAAGTGATATTTTCTGTCAATGTGTCTGGATCTCCCATGATCTCTTGGTTCCTTGGCTAAGGCAACCGCACTATTGCTGTCACAGAAAATCTCCGTTGGCTCCTTTATAGCTGGTACAACTCCAAGGTCTCCGATGAAGTTCTTTAGCCATATAGCCTCCTTTGCTGCCTCGCTTGCTGCTATATACTCTGATTCAAAAGTGGAATCAGCCACTGTCTCCTGCTTGGAACTTTTCCAAGTAATTGCCCCTCCGTTTAGAGTAAAGACCCAGCCCGACTGAGAGCGGAAATTATCCCTGTCAGTCTGAAAGCTAGCATCACTGTACCCTACAACTCTCAAGTCCTCACTGCCACCGAGGGTAAGGACCCAGTCCTTAGTCCTCCGTAGGTACTTGAGGATATTCTTTACCGCAGTCCAGTGTGCCTTTCCAGGGTTCCCCTGATACCTGCTAACCATGCTCAAAGCAAAGGCTACATCAGGTCGAGTACACGTCATAGCATACATGATCGATCCTACAGCTGAAGCATAAGGTATTCGACTCATTTCTGCTATCTCAGCCTCAGTACTAGGGCTTTGTGTCTTACTCAATCTGGCGTTACTCTGGATGGGTAACTCTCATTTCTTGGAGTTATGCATGTTGAACCTTTTCAACACTTTGTCCACATAGGTGCTTTGACTAAGTCCAATTAGTCTTTTACTCCTGTTTCTCAAAATCCTTATCCCTAGGATATAGGCAGCTTCTCCAAGGTCCTTCATAGCGAAACACTTCCCAAGCCAGGACTTTACTTCCTGCAGGGTTGGTATGTCATTTCCTATGAGTAGTATGTCATCCACATACAATACCAAAAAGCTGACTATACTCCCACTAGCCTTGATATAGACACAAGATTCATCTTCACTCATTGAAAAGCCAAATTCTTTGACTTTCTCATCAAAGCAAAGATTCCATCTGCGAGGTGCCTGTTTTAATCCATAAATGGATTTCTTGAGCTTACACACTCTACTGGGGTACTCTGTACTGACAAAACCCTCTGGCTGAACCATGTAAACATCTTCAGCCAACTTTCCATTAAGGAAAGCGGTTTTGACATCCATTTGCCATATTTCATAATCATGAAATGCAGCAATGGCTAACAGAACCCTAATAGACTTAATCTTGGCCACTGGTGAAAAGGTCTCATCATAATCAACTCCCGAAGTTTGAGAATAACCCTTTGCAACCAGTCGTGCCTTATAAGTGTGTACATTACCATCCATGTCGGTCTTCTTCTTGAAGATCCATTTGCACCCAACTATCTTACGATCAGGTACATTGTCAACCAAGTTCCAAACTTGATTGTCATACATGGACTGTATCTCGCTATCCATAGCCTCTTTCCATTTAGCAGCCTCAGGGCCTACCATGGCTTCCGTGTAGCTGTTAGGCTCATCCAGATTTACCAGTGTGTTATCACTGATAAGTGTCTCACCTTCTGCAGTAATATGAAAACCATAATAATGCTCAGGTGCATTCCTAACTCTGGTGGAACGCCTCAGAGGTATAGATTCTTCAGTCGGCTCAACAGGAGTTTCCTCCTCATGTTGAGGGCTAGGGTTTGAGGTTCCTTCACCACTTGACTCTTGAATTTCCTCAAGGTCAATTTGCCTCCCACTGTCTCCTTGGCTCATGAATTCTCTCTCTCGAAAGAATCCTCTTCTTGCTACAAAGACCACATTATCACTGGGTCTGTAGAAGATGTAACCAAAGGATTTCTGTGGGTAGCCGATGAAAATACACCTTTCGCTTCGGGGTTCGAGCTTATCGTGAGTCTCGCGTCTCACGAAAGCCTCGCAACCCCAAATCTTGATGTGGTCTAGATTGGGAACTTTTCCAGTCCACACCTCGTGAGGTGTTTTGGCAACCTTCTTTGTAGGGACTAGATTAAGGATATGGGCGGCAGTCTCTAAGGCATACCCCCAAAATGAGATTGGTAGCGAAGCTCGACTCATCATGGAACGAATCATGTCCAACAAGGTCCGATTGCGCCTCTCAGCTACACCATTCAACTGTGATGTCCTAGGAGGTGTAAATTGTGAGACAATCCCACATTCCTTAAGATAGTCAAAGAACTCAGTACTAAGATACTCACCACCACGATCGGATCGAAGCATCTTAATGTTCCTGCCCAACTGATTCTCCACTTCTTGCTTAAACTCTTTGAATTTCTCAAAGGTTTCTGACTTATGCTTGATTAGGTAGACATATCCATATCTACTAAAATCATCAGTAAAAGTCACAAAGAATCGATTAGCATCTCTTGTGGCGGTTCTGAAGGGTCCACACACATCCGTGTGTATGAGGTCCAACAAACCTTCACCCCTAGCACAAGTGCCAGTAAAAGGTGACTTTGTCATTTTACCAAGCAAACAAGATTCACAACTATTATCTGACTTTAGGTCAAATGACTCCAAGACTCCATCCTTTTGGAGTTGGCCTATGCGTTTCTTGCTTACATGTCCAAGACGACAATGCCATAAGGATGCTTTATCTAAGCTAGTGGAAGAGTTAATACACAATACATTATTTCCTAGATTATCTACAACAGATACAGTTTCATACACGCCATCACAAGGTAATGCTTTAAAATAAAGAACATTATTAAAGAAAGCATCAATACTACCATTATTATTATCAAAATAAAAGGTAAAACCTTGTTTATACAATGCATGAAAGGAAATAACATTTCTTGTCATTTCTGGCGAATAATAACATTTATTCAAATCTAATGTAAACCCACTATTTAGCACTAAGGAATAAACTCCTATCTTGGTGACAGGTGAAGCTTTCCTGTTTCCCATGATCAAGTTTATCTTTCCCTGCTCCACATTCTCACTTCTTTTTAGTCCCTGCAAATCACAACATATGTGAATACCACAACCTGTATCAAGGACCCAAGACTTAGAATGAGGTGAGTTATTAGACAATATAGTGTATATACCTGCATGGTTGGGTTTTACTTTCCCATCCTTCAAATCTTGCTGGTACTTTGGGCAGTTTCGCTTCCAGTGCGACTTTTCATGGCAATAGAAGCATTCAGCCTCATTAGGGTTAGCAGAAGGAGTGACAAAACCTTTCTTGGTTTTGCTTGAAGAGGAGCCTTCAAGGGTCTTACCCTTAGTACCCTTAGAAGGGTTCTTTCTCTTCTTCCCTTTGCCATGCTCGATTGCCAAGACATTGGCCGCAGTTGGAGTAGGAGTAGGAGTAGTAACAACCGACTTACCCTTTAGACCACTTTCGGCAGTCTTCAGGAGTCCTTGAAGTTTGCTGAGGGTGACTTCTTCCTTGTTCATGTGATATGTCATGCGGAATTGATCATAACACGATGGCAAGGAGTGCAAAATGATGTCTATTGCTAACTCCTCAGGGAAGTTCACATTCAACTTCAGTAAACGGTCCACATACCTTTGCATTTTCTGCATGTGGCCCGTGATGGGTTCACCATCCTTTATTCGGGTTGTTATCAAGGAGGAGATTATTTCATATCGCTCTTGACGAGCACTTTGATGGTAGCGGTCCATCAAGTCCTGGTGCATCTCAAAAGGATAATAATCCTCATAGGACTTTTGGAGCTCGGCTGTCATGGTGGCCATCATGATGCATGCCACTTTTGTAGCATCTCTTTCATGTACCTCATATTCAGCAAGCTCTTCAGGAGTAGCAGTTGGCTCGGGTACCTTCAGCTCCTTGTCGAGAACATATTCTTTGTTCTCATACCGAGTGACCATCCTGATGTTTTTGATCCAATCTGTAAAGTTGGACCCATCAAAGATGACTCTCCCACAAAGATTCATGAGAGAGAAGGAGCTAGTAGGGTTTGAGCCAGAAGCATTGTTATTGGAAGACATCTGAAAAGAAGAGGGAATAGATTAGATTAGATATAGAGATAGTCCTTAACAAAACACCCAAATGTAATATTAAGGCTAGGACCCAACACAATATTTTATAACTTAGAAGAGGGATGCCGTAATCTAAGCTATAAGATATTTGAAGGTAGGTGAATGACGATTCACCAATTTCCACCATGAAAAACGAAATATTTAATTAGGTTTTAATTGGTTTAGAAACTCCTAGATTCTTTGAGATTCATTGAACTTTCTTCAATGGCATGTTTCAATCTCGAGTGTGCCCTTCAAGTTTTGTGACTGGGATGCCGAGGATCACAAAACAAGGTGTGAAGTAACCATGCAAATTACTTGGTACCCTTAATGTATTACCCCTCAATCGATGTGCCGGTTAACCACACACGCTCCATCGATACTATGATAAACATTAAGTCACCATTTACCTACCTTGTTAAGTTCAAGTTAGTGTGCCGGTTAACCACACACGCTCCACTAACGACTTAAACAAAGTGTAAAGTGTAATTTCATGGATTAGCACCTTATTCACATTTTCCTAAAATAATTAAGATTGGGAATTCAATAAAGTTTAGTTACTTTAGTATTATCATTATACTTATAATGAGAATTTATAAGTCCTTGTCTTACCCGTTCGGCTAACGACCCTCTACCGATCAAGGAAGCGGTGGGTGAGAGTGGACACCCATTAAGTTGCCATTTTATAGGCAACAACCTTATACCCCCCTTATAGACCGGCTTCGTGAATGAGGCGTACTAGCGGTAAGACGACTTGATCTTATACATATATAAATATTATTAAACTTATAATATTATAAAGTATAAGGGTTGAATTTTAACTTTTAAAATTCTAGGGGTTGAAACTAAAGTTTTTAATATGACTTTACATGTTCCAAAACTTGAGGGCAAGTTTTGTAAACTTTCAAAAACTTTTCATTTCTCATAACTTATGAGTTAATGGTTATTAAAAATGAAGACTCTTCATTTTTTGTAACCTATGTGTTGTTTTAATGGTTATTTATAAATGTGACTTTTGGTTATCCATAACTTAAGAACTAGTTATGGACTCCATTAAAACACATAAAGATCAAGAATTAATCTAATCAATTATTAGCACATAATTTCTATGATCTTCTAAACTCATATGTTTATGAATGTTCATATCAAAAATTTCAAGAATCGTAAGTACATATACAAAACTTAAAATTTTGATACGAGCTTTTGAACAAAACTTCGATTTTCAAGTTTTTTTTTTTTTCCATCAAGTATCAAATAAACAAACCTGGCTCTGATACCACTGATGGGTTTTCAGCATTCTAACACTCCTATGGTGTACATGCAACCCTAGAAACCTTGGATCTATGTTTGACTAAGATACATGCAAATAATTATTTTTCCAAGGTTCTTATCCTAACTAGCATGGCATGGGATACTTGAATCAAATAAAACTAGTAGAATTACTTACCTTGTAGTAGTAGTTGATTGCTTGGAGTTTGAGAGCCTAGCACCAATAATGTGGATGCCTCAAATGGAAGTCACAAATCACCACAAACTTGGAAACTTGAGAGAATAGTCACAAACTTCTTGAAATCGGCCCTCTTAGTTTACACACATCAACTAGTGCAATTTCAAGAACCAATGCCTCCTTTATATAGTGTGGTGGATTAGGGTTACATCCATGTAAACCCTAATACCCATGTCTTTTCATTTCCATGAGATCCATGGGTTAAAGCTCCATAGAGTATCCATGGACTTTCCATGCAAGCCTAGCCCATTCCAAATAAGCATTAGCCCATACTATATAAATACAAGAGCCCATATTTAATTAGTCATACTTTTGATCTCTAAATTAATTATAGATCAACACTAATTAAATAATATGATTTTATATTAATATATTAGAACTTATAATATATTAATAAATCATAACTTATACTATTCTCAAAAGATTATCCGTAAATTGTTCGGGTGAAGTGCAACCCAAATGGACCATGCCGGGTTGGGTCAAGTACATACCAAATATAGTTATGGACTTAGACACTATATCCAACAGTCTCCCACTTGGATAAGTCTAATAACTATAGTTGCAAGTATGACTTAGTATACCCCCAGCAATCCGTTATTTACACTTTATTGGTATATTGGCAGGATAGGTCCCTCCCATCCAATTTCCTTTCAATATCACTCCATAATTTACACTTTAAACCCCACTTCTAAAATCCTTTGCATTTTAAGTTTAGAATTTACTTTTAGCCCCTTAAACTTTCAATTATGACTTTTTAACCCCCGTAACTAACTTCTTGCTACACTATTCCGCTTTTAGGGCTATTATGTATTTATTACTTTATTTATTTATTAAATAAATAAACGGGGTATTACAACTCTCCCCCACTTAAATTAGATTTCGTCGTCGAAATCATTCCTTACCATTTCTCATGCGCCAAACCACTCGGTAACATGGTCACCATACTGAGCACGCCCTAGCATTCCCAGGGTAGTCGTGACCAATCTTCGTAAAGCCCTAACATCCACAGGTGAACAAATTTCTCGCAATAAGATCACATCTACTCCGTCTGAATCCACCATCTCGAGATGGTCTGATTCCCTGACAGTTTGCTCATCTTGAATCCTTATCGTTGGACCCAATCCCCTTTATTCTTCTACCGACTACTCAACTTCCAATAACTCGAGGTTCCCACTATAAATCTGGATCACAAGCCCAATTACCTCTACAGATCACTTATACTCGGCTAAGGCTTAGATAATCCCGCTGCGTTTGACTTAGCATACCCCCAGCAATCCGTTATTCTGTCCATACTTGCAACCAAAAACACAAATATTAATACTGCTCACACGCTGGAACTGCTTGAAGATTGAACTGCCTGAAGCAGTATGCCGTTACATAGCTGCTTCCCAAGATCTATCGAGACCTCCCTGATCTCTATTCGTTCACCAATCATATAAAATACCGGGTTCCGGCCCGGCTGCGGAGCCAAAGGACTCCCACTTAGTCGCCTCACACGACTTCTGAATGAAATCCTTTTTTGGAACTAGTTGCCACTAGTTATCATGCCACTGTGGCTCTAACAACCTCCTGATCTAAATGATCGGGTCCATGCGTCGAATCCTGTCATCATCCAATCCAAGACTAAAAGTGATTGCCACCTAACCAATGGTAGCCTTATATCACAAACGACCTTAAGCAGTCCATTGCCCCCCCCCCTGATCTCATAACTGTAGTGACTTCCCTACAGTCTCATTACTGACTTAACCAGATCTAATCCATTTGGGTAAATCCAAAATCCAATATGTGGATTTCCATATCCTCCCCGCTACACCCGAACTGGTGGGTACTATTGCTCATTCCGCGTCCTAACAACGCACTCATGCTATCTACCAACCTAGCGAATGCTACGGCTACACCCGCAGACTTACAGCACACTATCACTATCTAGCTGCTAGTGAATGCTACGGCTACACCCGCAGACCTACAACACACTAATACTATCTGGCTGCTAGTGAATGCTACGGCTACACCCGCAGACTTACAACACTCTAACACTGTCTGGCTGTTAGTGAATGCTACGGCTACACCCGCAGACTTACAACAATTTCCATACTACCTGATCGCTAATGAATGCTACGGCTACCCCCATAGTCTAACAACACTTTACATACTACCTGATTGCTAGTGAATGCTACGGCTACCCCCGCAGTCTTACAACACTTTCCATACTACTTGATCGCTAGTGAATGCTACGGATACCCCCGTAGTCTTACAACACTTTCCAAACCATCTGACTACTAGTGAATGCTACGGCTACCCCCATAGTCTAACAACACTTTCCATACCATCTGACTGCTAGTGAATGCTACGGCTACCCCCGTAGTCTTACAACACTTTCCATACTATCCGACTATTAGTGAATGCTACGACTACCCCCGTAGTCTTACAACACTTTCCATACTATCCGACTATTAGTGAATGCTACGGCTACTCCCGTAGTCTTACAACACTTTCCTAACTGGGTCGAACACGCACTCGACCTAACACACCGCTGAACTTGAGTCCTAACTGGAGCTCTACCCTGGTTTCCGAAATCTGCTGCCTGAGAGTTTCGAAGGTTGTCTGCTGCTCAGGCCCCCAACGAAGGCCACCGACTTCTTGGCCAGTCGGGTCAAAGGAACTGCAATCTCGGAGAAGTCCCGTATAAATCTCCGGTAATCACCTGCTAGACCCAGGAAACCCCGAATCTCGGTTGGAGACCTCGGAATCTCCCACTGCATCACGACCTCTATCTTGGCCGGATCGCCCAGAATACCCTTCTGGTTGACAAGGTGCCCAAGAGATTGCACCTCGCGCAACCAGACTCACATTTGGGGAACTTTACAAAAAGTCACTCCCCCACTTAGATTCGACTAAGTCTTTACGGAACGCGAGGATTGAAGGATTCCCAATCCTTCTCACTTTCTAGTATCCCACTGATGACAACCTGAGCTTACCCAATGCTAACGATCAATTACAAGTCAGACCTTAAGATCACCCATTCTCTGAAATCCTGACGAGTACGCTTGAGATCTGGTCCAGTCTGACACATCTATCCATCTCCCATGTTGTCAACTATAGGCCTTAATCTTCACTCTGGCTGTCGAATCCTTGTTTCACTTCCAGTCTTGTAGCACCACTGAACTCTAACCGAACACAACCCATGCGAAAATACATTTCTCTTGAACATGCGATGACTAACCACTTATGCATCTAACACCCGCGACTGACACTACCCTCTTCATGTCACCAACTCTGTCCTAGCAACGGTAGTGCCTTGAACTCCAAAGTTCATCCAAAGACAATTACCGACCATACCTGCACAATGATAGAACCCCTGAACGTTGACTTCACTAGAGAACTATCACTCCAACCCTGACCGAGTATCCTCTAAATAATACTCCTGCATAGATCCCGACAAAGATCCGGAATGATAACGGTACACGCGGAACCCACTCCGCAAGATGCGTCCCTCTGTGGGTTCATCAAGGACCTTTCGGCATGCAGGATGGCATATATGATCCTTGATAACCCAGACACTAGCAGAAAAACCGACACGAGATCTGACTTGTCCAAACTCAATCAAATTCCAAAGTGATACGTATCCCCAACATCTATCTAGTAGCAATAGAAGATGACATACCCGCAACATCTGGAGGAATACTAATCACCTTCTGCTGACATGACCAACCCTGCCACACCTGTAGTAGCCTAAACCCTTGGAGTGAAAAACTCCCTTGTGTACTTTCCCGTACGTGCTGCACTGACTCCGGCCCTGCTGGCCTTTCACCCGATGATCAGAAGTCATGGGTCTCTTCCCAGGACCCTATACTATACACACCTGGCACGAACCTCTCTTTCCAGGGTGCTCCCAAATCGATCTCGCATCTGCAACTTCTTGGAAATCATATCCTTCAGGGTCTGACACCCTGCCACGCTCACTAGTTCACTTGCCAATGGCTAAGCTGCAACAGTTAGAACATCCTCTATCCCCAAACCGGGTCACTAACTCCTCTCCGAAGCTCCTCAGATTCTCCAAGACTCTCACTGATTCGAATATGGATCCTGTGCTTTCAGCAGTACGGGCCCAATACTACCTTCCACACATATCCATACTTTCCTCAGCAATCCTCCCGGATCCTCCAAGTCACTTCCTCAACTGGTACACCCAAGTCTCACTGAGCCTCACGACTAACCCACTGAAACATATCCTAGGCTTTCCTAGGTTCCCGTACTCACCCAGTCCTCAGCTGCTGAAAGATTCCCAGTGATGTCAGCTAGCTACCTCATGAATATAGCCACATGCAACAGAGATCAGATAATCCTTCGAGTAAAAGACCCATCCCTAGAACGGTTGGACTCAAACAAGAGCTGCGCAATAGGGTCAAATCTATCACTCTGAGATTATCCAGCCTGTGCCACATGTGACTTAGCATATTCACTTAATAGTTAGCTCACATTACTAAAAGTCCCACAAAGCACAAAGCAAGCAGCATTCAGACAATGGAAAATCTTGTTGGGTTATAAGCATTCTAACACTCCTAAGTGTACATGTAACCCTAAATACCTTGGATCTATGTTTTCTCTATTATACATACAATTATGAACATCCAAGGTATTATCCTAATCTAGCATACAAAATAATAAATATAACAAGATAGAATACATACCTCTTTGATGTAGAATGTCTTCATGAAGCTTGAGTGCCTAGTGCCCCAAGTGTGACACCTCAAATGGTTCACACAACACCAAATACACTTGGAATAACTTGAGAGAAACTTGAACACTCCTTGAAATCATCTAGCCCTCACACTCACACATTAGTGCACGATTTCTTGAGCCATGGGATTCTTTTATATGGTGGCTATTAGGGTTACACCATGTAACTCATAACTTTACCCATTCCTTATGCTCCATGGATTTTAACCTCCATGGAGTATCCATGGGTCACCCCATGGACTTAGTCTAACATAAGGAATCTTGGATCACAAGCCCACATATATAAGAATGAATGATTTACACAATCAACCCATATATTTAATTAGTCTCCTTTTGATCACTTAATTAATTCCAAATTAATTCTTGATCAATACTAATTAAATAACCTTATTAATATATTAGAACTTATAATATATTAACCAACCTTAAGTGTTATTTCTCTCATTATAGTCTATCCAAATGCATGATGCCATGCAACCCAAATGGACCATGCCGGGTCGGGTCAAGTCTTACCAAATATAGTTATGGACTTAGACATTAATCCAACAATCTCCCACTTGGATAAGTCTAAAACTATTATTGCGTATGACTTCAGGAACCGATCAACAATCGTAGCTCTCAAAAGCTTCTGTCGAACTCTGACCTTGTCGATGAACTCTGACCTTTTTCAATGACTTGTCCATTAGATAAGGGATCATATATTCCTCTATTCTAGATATCATATGGACTGAGACATGGATTATCAATCATTCTCTCTGTCCATTTGTTGTTTCCCGATTTCCGATTCATGATGACTGACTGATTGAACAAATCAAATCAGTCCTGGCTTGGCCAAGCACTAACATGTATCATCTTTAAATCATCGAGGGGCCCACAGATATCGCTTTTATCCCGAAGGTAAAAGGAATGGATAAACTTCGACTCATATGGCTTGTTCTACTACTTGTTGAATCATACACAAAGGCACGTTTTATAACATCGAGTTACCAATGCGTTTTCGTGCAATCAATGTATAACCAACTCATAGTAACAACTCATATCTCTAGGTTTTAAGAATATAAGATATTATCGTCTCATGATCACTCGTGATAAAATCCATGAAGTGATTCAAATGAGCATGGGTTGAATCCAATACTCAGAACTTATGAGCACTCATGAGTGTTGTAGCACCGCTTTGTCCAACATCTTAGACCTCTACAAGCCAACCCATGACAGTCTTGATTCATATCTACTTCCAACATATGACCGATTGTGGATGGTTTGAATAACTTAGTCATTCAGGAAGAATGACCTAGTTTATTCTGGAAGTCAAAACATGCAAAATGAAACACAAGAATAAATGAGTCAAATATGGTATCAAACCCTATGAATATAAATAGACCACTTTTATTTATCACCATATTGATTACTCATTATTTCATTGTTTCGGTTTTATCAACTTTATACCTGAATTAAAAACACTAGTTGTCCCATGCTCCAAGCATGTACACTATGTTTTCTAAACACTAGTCATGACATACACCAAGTATGCATACTATGTTTGTCTATGATCTTTACTTTCTAAAATAGATCAATTGAACATCACTCCAATGATCCTCTTTTCACAGTCCCAAATCCTTACTGCAAATGCAAGAATTCCAAATTCATGCCATTTACTGAAATCTGTTAGATTCTAAACTTATATGCATTGATCCTCTTAATGATTATGCACAAAGTCAGAAAGACTTGACAACAATCATTACAGAGCATTCCAAAGGAGATCAGCTCCTTGGAAACATCCTTCTTTCATTAAGTTTCCTAATCTTACACAGATTGAATAATTTCTAACTTTGAAACATTTCCATATTCCATTTTGACTATCACTTCTGAACAAGAGTTGCCTCCTTACAGATTATGTCAATATGGTCCTTCCAGAATTAACATTATACTTCCAACTGTCCTTGAGCAACCAATCTTTGGTAAACCTTAGATTGTCCTCGACAATTGCTTAATCATTTTAGTCATATCCAATTCTAGACCTTTTACCTTCATAATGCCCCAGGCATTTGGAAAATCTTAGAAAGGATGAATATAGCACATGTAATCGATCCTATATCCGAAGCATATGGGACACGATTCATGATGTCTCACATAAAGACTAAACCAGTCTTTTGCTATAATATTTCCATTTCAATTTGCCAAGTTCTCAAAATTCAGATTATGAAAAGGGATGTCGTAATCATAATCGAATTTTAGAACGCAAATAATGGACCCATATATAGAATTTCCTTATGTTGAGCCATTCCAACATGAAATTCATATATATATCCTTGATTAAATACGATTAAAATCTCAATCTAAGCTTTTAGAATTGAAATGAAGTATAATTTCCTCTCCCTTAATTATAGCAAACCAACTTTTCCAACCCCTGCAACCTCACGAATTGAAACTTTTGTTTTCTATAATTAACATTGCTAACTTGCAACCTTTGTCATAATTATCATGCTCCCACTAACATGATGATTATTAGCATAACACTTATGCTCCCACTAGCTTTGACATGTACTCAGAAATCAGCTGACTTTCTTACCAAAGTTCAAATTTCTGATACTAGATTGTTTTGATAAAACTTTATCAAAATCATACACCTCTCTTAGATAGCTCACATGTGTGTCTAAACAATTTTAGAACTATGAAAAGGGATACCGTAATCATAGTCTCAATTGTTTAGACCTTTGCCACTTCTCACAAGTCCATGTTAGTGTGCCGGTAAACCACACACACTCCACTAACGACTTTGAGAATGCAAATATCACAATTGCTATCTAGCTAAAATCTACTTAGTGAAAGTGTTTCCTCACCATCATTTTCATGAATCGGAGAGAAACCTTATGACACTTAGATTTAATAGTGTATGTGTTCTTATCCATGTGAATTTGTCAAAACCATAATCACAAGACAAGGTTAGTGACAGATCCACACTCATATTGATTAAACTTGTGCAATCTTAAATTCTTGCCATTTGGCAGCTCAAGTGCCTGCCATTGCTTCCAAGTAGTTGTGCAACCAATTGAGAACTCTCAGAACTCCTATGCAAAGCCAACTTGAATAGGCACAAAAATTTCAACACGATAGGTTATAAACCTCAAGTCGTGTGCTAGTGAAGGACTTTAGGTTTTATTCTTGATTAAGTCTTGAAACTTTCAAGAGCTTTAAGACTCCCACTGTCCTCTTGACATATAAGACTCCCATGTCAAATATTCAAGAGATAGTGCGGATTCTTTATCAAGACTAACACTTTACACAATTGGCCTAAGTTGGTCTCTGTTTTATCCAAAACATCACAACTTACCAATTTCAAATGTACAAGAGTAGATAAGCTTTTACTCTTACATTTTACTAGTGTTAACAAACCCTCTTTAAGATATGTCACTCAAGTTACAATCTTGGAGTATGACTCTAAGAATTGTTTTGGAACGAAGTATGACTCATCTTTTTGATTTAACCATTTCAACAATTCATGACTCCTCTTCTTAGTCATAAAAATGCACTAAGATGACTTTAGAGGACCAATTGTGATATGGTATCTTAATCATTAAGATGATCATAAACATGATACTAAAGTACTCTCCCATCTTTTCAGATTTGAGAAACTTTTATCTTTCTGCCATACTTTGATTCTTCTTATTCGTTCTGTCTCACATTGAAACTTCTCCAATGCTACAGACTTACACTTAAACTTATAAGTATAACCATATTTACTGAACTTAAGTAAATCATGACGAATAGTCTTCTTGATCTTTTGTGGTGGACTTGACCAGTGCACAAGAATGTGCACTCGATCCCTTAGTCCTTTCCTTATTCACATAAGGAATTAGTCTTAATTTTCCAAGCTGAAAGTTCTCATTCATCATACTATACAACTTGCATGATTCCAAGTTTCGGTCCAATTGAACCTTGGGTGATGAGAATCTTTCCTTATTTGGTAATATTAGACACTACCACAACCGAAAGAATCAAATCCATTTTTCCAATATTGCTATCAATGGAATCTTATAAGCAACAACTTTTCACAAATGCCATTGTAAGGATACTTAAAATAAATAAAATCAAAACCTTTTTCTTTTATTTTAAAACTTTGCAGAAAAACTTATCCTTACAATCCATATGAAAACCTTGTTGTTATCTATTCCTAAGCAATATAAATATCATAACTCTTAAGTAATAGCCCAAAATTCTAATCACCAAACCATGCGATTGAAATCCATCTTCGCGATCAGAATCAGCATGTACTTAATAGAGTTAGACAATGGACTTTACCTGAAGTAGAGCCAAACTTATTGACTTTAACATCCTTAGGTAAATTTGGCAGCTTCATAACCAATGCCCCTTCCTTTGGCAATAGTTACCTATGGACCCTTGATAATGGGACTATCTCAGACTTCGCCTCTCTCTTTACCATTGGGTCAACCGAGTTGACTATGGCCGATCCCTTTCCATTGGGAAGAGAGAGCTTTACTGGATATCCAATGTCATCATTGTCAATGTCCATAGCGTTTTAGGAAGTTGATCTTAGCAAATAGATAAGATCATTAAGGGTCTTGTCTTAGTCTGTTTCATAGGATTCCCAAAAGAACTCACTATGTGACTTAGAAAGTAGTTGAGCCACCAACTTTCTCAAGACTTTGACACCCAACTCTCCCGACTTGTCAATATGTGACTACATCTCCAAGATGTGATCACACCTAGACCTTGCCTTGCCAATAGGGCTTGAGTGACCTTAAACTTTTTAGGAACTTGTGGGTTAGGGAGCATAATTGGAGGAGGTGAAAGAAGTATGATATCCATAGGACATCATCTTCATTTAGGAAAGCTTGTTTCAAGAGATTTGGGAAGATCATAAATGTCTAGACCAGACATCTTTTTGGGAGATATTCAAGATAGTTGATTTAAAGTCCTTAATATGACACCCAATATGAAATATTAAGGCTAGGACCCAACAAACTATTTTATAACTTAGAAGAGGGATGCCGTAATCCAAGCTATAAGATATTTGAAGGTAGGTGAATGACGATTCACCAATTTCCACCATGAAAAACGAAATAATTTATTAGGTTTTAATTGGATTTGAAAGTCCTAGATCTTTGAGATTCATTGAACTGTTCAAAGGCATGTTTCAATCTCGAGTGTGCCCTTCAGGTTTTGTGACTGGGATGCCGAGGATCACAAAACAAGGTGTGAATAACCATGCAAATATACTTGGTACCCTTAATATTTACCCCTTAATCAGTGTGCCGGTTAACCACACACGCTCCACCGATACTATGATAAATATTAAGTTACCCTTTGCCTACCTTGTTAAGTCCAGGTTAGTGTGCCGGTTAACCACACACGCTCCACTAACGGTTTAAACAAAGTGCAAAGTGTAATTTCATGGATTAGCACCTTATTCACATTTTCCTAAGTAACTAAGATTGGGAATTTATAAGTGTTTAGTTACTTAGTATTTATCATTAATACTTTTAATGAAGGGAGAATTATAGTCCTTGTCCTACCCGTTCGGCTAACGACCCTCCACCAGTCAAGGAAGCGGTGGGTGAGAGTGGACACCCATTAAACTGCCATTTTATAGGCAGTAACCTTATACCCCCTTATAGACCGGCTTCGTGAATGAGGCCTACTAACGGTAAGACTGACTTGCTCTTATACATATATTTAAATATTATTAACTTATAATATTATAAAGTATAAGGGTTGAATTTTAACTTTTAAAATTCTAAGGGCTAACTTGGAATTAAAGTATTCATAAGTGAAAACTTTTCAAATTCCAAAACTTGAGGGCAAGTTTTGAAACTATTCAAAACTAATTAATTCCATAACTTATGTGTTTAAAGTAGTTTTAATTAAAAAAAACTCTTCAAGTTCCATAACTTGAGGACAAGTTATGGAAGACTTTAAACTAATAAAAGAATGTAACTTTTCTTTATTTTTGTAACTTATGGAACTAATTAAGGTTACACATTTTATCATTTAATGAAGTGACTCTTGAACCTCCATAACTTGAGGACAAGTTATGGAGTCATAAAACCATTTAATGAGGACAAGACTCTTCATTTTTGTAACCTTTGCCAACTTTTATGAGTTTTATGATTCTTAAATGTGACTTTTCATATTACTTGAGGACAAGTTACAAAAACACACTTTGGAATCAACTCTTAGATTAAAATGGATTGAAAACAACTATTTCACACAACTTTTCTATTAATCTAAGAACCTCATAAGAACAAGATAATTCAAATCATCAATCTTCAAGAAATTAGCATGAACATACAAACTAATACAAATCTTGAAATTATGACAATTATCTTAGAAATTGGATTAGCATGAACATTACCACATCAAAAACAAGTTTATAAGTCCAAAAACATCTTAGGGTAATGTTCCTAGTCCAATTCCAGCCAAAACAATCGAATATATGCATCCAACTCGATTTTTCAGCTACTTTTGCAAGTATAACAAGAAAAAAACCAGTCTCTGATACCACTGTTGGGTTATAAGCATTCTAACACTCCTAAGTGTACATGCAACCCTAAATACCTTGGATCTATGTTTTCTCTATTATACATACAATTATGAACATCCAAGGTATTATCCTAATCTAGCATACAAAATAATAAATATAACAAGATAGAATACATACCTCTTTGATGTAGAATGTCTTCATGAAGCTTGAGTGCCTAGTGCCCCAAGTGTGACACCTCAAATGGTTCACACAACACCAAATACACTTGGAATAACTTGAGAGAAACTTGAACACTCCTTGAAATCGTCTAGCCCTCACACTCACACATTAGTGCACGATTTCTTGAGCCATGGGATTCTTTTATATGGTGGCTATTAGGGTTACACCATGTAACTCATAACTTTACCCATTCCTTATGCTCCATAGATTTTAACCTCCATGGAGTATCCATGGGTCACCCCATGGACTTAGTCCAACATAAGGAATCTTGGATCACAAGCCCACATATATAAGAATGAATGATTTACACAATCAACCCATATATTTAATTAGTCTCCTTTTGATCACTTAATTAATTCCAAATTAAGTCTTGATCAATACTAATTAAATAACCTTATTAATATATTAGAACTTATAATATATTAACCAACCTTAAGTGTTATTTCTCTCATTATAGTCTATCCAAATGCATGATGCCATGCAACCCAAATGGACCATGCCGGGTCGGGTCAAGTCTTACCAAATATAGTTATGGACTTAGACATTAATCCAACAAATCTAACCATCATATTCCAATCAAATCATTCTATCCTCTAATCAGGAATCTGTACATACGATTCAAAGGCTCATACAATCAGGCATAACCTAAACAGGCTATCCTATCACTGACTGATCAGTACTAGCATGCAAGTCTACAAGCACGTACAATAGGCATATAAGGCATCCTCCTAGATCCTCAGCCCTAATCTAGCATGCAGTTCTCATAATCATATCATAACATGTATGGGTATCTTGGGGAAAACTTACTTAAGCTCGGCTGATTGCACGCATCACACACCTTGTTCTTTTCAAAGTTCTGTTCTCTTTTCAAATTCTTTTCAAACTTCCTTTATAAAAGGGTTTTACTTTTGAAAATTTTCATACCAAGTCCTTAGTTTGAGTTCAGACACACCCGAGAGTGTGCCCGAATCCCTCAAATCAAGGCTCTGATACCAACTTGTAGTGTGACATCCCCATTTTCACGCCCAGAAAAGACCGATTTTGTTTATGCTTTATAAAAATCAGAGTACCTGTTATATAAATAAACTGAGTGGGTCAGGTTGGGAAACCTGGTGAGTACATAGGGTTTTCAACCCACAATAATATAATTATTATGTTTAAACATCAAACAATCAACCCAATTACCCATCCCCATTATCTTCTTTACTCTTAAGGATCTACCCTAAGAAGCAGCTATTCCTCGTTCATTTATTCCTAAGGATTATCCTAAGGAATCGACATGAAATCCATCGTTGCCATGGTTTACTCGACAGGCACTAAGTCGCATAGTAGCCAGGGTTTAGGCACTAAGTCTCATAGTCGCCAGGGTTTATACAACAGGCACTACGTCGCATAGTCTCCAGGGTTTAGGCACTAAGTCTCATAGTCGCCAGGGTTTATACAACAGGCACTACGTCGCATAGTCGCCAGGGTTTAGGCACTAAGTCTCATAGTCACCAGGGTTATCTCGTTTATTGACAGTATCGTTTCCGAGAATCCACTCGCAATACATGTCAATGGGTTTTTAGAGTACAGCTGGTGAATACACAGTTCAAATACACCTGCAGGTTGCGAGCCTGCTAGTGTTCCACTGGACTGTCTAGAATAGTCCGTGGTTGTCATTCATACTCTGCTAGATGACGGGGCCAACACTTGGGTAAAAGGCTTCTCTCATGGTTCACCTCTCACCCTTATCTAATGGTCTATATCACCTCTCATCATTTTGTTTTTGTCATACAACAACTATTTCATCTACCCATGTTTTACCCAACACATTTTGTAGATATAAAATACATATACAGTTTAAATCATTTAAAACATGTATAAAAATCTTTCACCCAGCATAGACGGCAAGTATACAGACAATATGCACACATAGCATGTAATTTATATTAAATACTTCATATCTATGTGTAAGATGAAAGTAACTATACACTCACCTGAAAGGTGGTGACTCTGTACTCGAACAGCGCTTCGTTATCTCAAAATAATTTTCCCTTGACAAAACCTAGTATCAATACCACTAGGGTTTAGTCTAACGTTAACCGCGACTAATTAATAGTCCAACTATTATTATTTTTATATAAGCGTTAAACAACACTCTATATAACTCATAATAATAGCCCAAATAATTATTTTAAGGTCATAATAATGTTACTATAATTAAATAAAAACTATATTAAAAATAGCGTAGGCGTAGCTCACTTACAGCAGGTTTTATAGAAAACCGGGCTTTGCTTGGAGCAGCGTTTCCGAACCGAAAGACCCTTTTTCTCGGGGCTCCGGGAGCCTCGGGGCTTCCTTCGGGTGCTAGGGTGTTCACCTAGGCTTTAGGGAGGATTAGAAACACTAGAGAGGGAAAGAAATTAGAGAGAGAAAGAGAATTGGTGTGAAAAACTCGGAAGAATTTGCAGCCTGTTTATAGCGCTGGACTTCGGACCTACGCTGCGCGTTCAGCAGCATTACGCTGCGCGTAGCTTCGGATAAGGGTCCAACTCGCATACAGCTGGCTCGCACCCGGACTCGGAAGGGATAAGGCCAAGGTACGCTGGGCGTACCCAACCTCGGACGCGGGGCGTAGCGAAGGGTGACGCGTCGTTCATCGGATGCGAGGCTGATCTTCATCGGACGGCCCAGATCGAGCCACGTCATCACTTATCGCAACAGGTTTCGCAAATTGCACCCTCAACTTTAAAAATTCGTATCTTTCGCATACGAGCTCCGTTTTCGACGTTCTTTATATCCACGCGTAGGCGGGAACGTACTCTACAACTTTCGTTTAGACTCCGTCGGTTAATTTTGACTTTATTTTAAAAGTTATATTTTTAACAGGCCGGGGCAGGATTGGTCCGTTAAAAATTCATAACTTCTTCATCCGACGTCCGTTTTCGTCTGTCTTTTTATCGTTATGCTACTATTAACGAGATCTTCGATTCTCGTTTAGGTTGTGTTGGCCAAAAATCAATCGATCTAATATTCGAACTTCGGGTTGTACCCTGCTAAGCCGAAACTTCGAAAAATCATAACTTCCTCATACGAAATCAGATTTGGGCGTTATTTTTATGGACGCTCTCGGTTTAACATATTCTACGACTTTCGTTTAGATCGCTAAGGCTAAAATTCGCTCTATCGTAAATTCACTATTTACGCTTCCCGGTGTCGTGACGGTTCCGTCGCGAAACTTCGGCGGGTCATAACTTCTTCGTTATAACTCTGATTTCGGCGTTCTTTATATGTACGGAACCCTTGAGAAATATTCTACAACTTGGTTAAGATTATTTATTCTAAATAATCTTTTGTCGAAAAGTCGTTTTCGACTCCTATTATCTCTAAATTGACTAGCCCGGATCTACGGGCGTTACATGTAGCATCCCAAAATTGAAGGCCAAAAATTTCGTTTTGATTAAGTTATAATATAAAACCATCAGTAATAAAACATTCATATTCATATCTCATGTCAAAACCAAAGTGTCAATAATCAAAGCATTTTATCATAAAACCATATCAGAGTGTAATCCAAAAGATCTCATGTGCGGAAAACATTGTGTGATGCGTTGCGATCTAGCCGTCTCCTTTCCTTTGTAAACGAGTACCTGAAACCAAAACTGTAAACCGTAAGCACGAAGCTTAGTGAGTTCCCCCATCGTACCACATACCATACAATCACATAACACACATACTGTCGGGCAATTCTGGGGTGCCCGACCTACCCGGTACAGCCATTCTGGGGTGCCGACCTACCCGTGTCAAGCCATTCTGAGGTGCTGACCTACCCGTGTCAAGCCGTTCTGGGGTGCTGACCTACCCATCGGTCCTAACAACCGAACCTCGGGGACTATTCCACCCCCTACCGCTACTATCACATAAATCATAACATAAACATACTATCAGACATATCTGGGGTGTCCGACCTACCCTTCGGTCCTAACAACCGAACTTGGGGACTATTCCCCTCCTACTACCACTATCACATATAACATATCATGCCAGCATATAAACATATCATAACATACTGTCAGACATATTTAGGGTGTCCGACCTACCCTTCGGTCCTAACAACCGAACTTGGGGACTATTTTCCCCCTACTACCACTATCACATATAACATATCATGCCAACATATAACATATCAGGTAGTAGCAAACCTAGATGAATATCACAAAGACAATCATCTAACATACAACTTCTACTGGTGGGCTGACATTGTGGCCGTAGACCCACCGCTACTGGAAGGTAATTCACCTCACACTGCTGAAGTCCCGTAGACACAATCCCACACTGCTGAAGTCCCGCAGACTCAACCCCAGCTGCTGGATGACAGATTCCCGAACTGTCAACATCAAAATAACACCCAATTAATAATTGGGTTCCAACACACAACCATATGTACATACTTGGGGTAATTAATACTTTACCCCTAACTTAGCTTTATTCAAGCCCAAGGCCCAATCCAAAGGCCCAAAAGTCAACTATGAGTCGAAGCCCAACATATGGCCCAATATATGGCCCAACTATGAGTCCAAATTGGGCCCAAGCCTATATATGGTCTTATTCTAAGGCCCAACATCATATAATCATTAAGGCCCAAACTATGGCCCATCTACGGCCCAATTTTCCAAATTGGGCCCAAACCCCTTACATGGGTCTTACCTTAGGCCCATTAAATTATTCTAGTCCAATTGCTTGACTTGGATGGCCCATTAATAATCCAATCATCAAGGCCCAATAGAGAGGCCCAACAATAAACCCAAGTGAAATTAGGGTTTTCACATAAAATGACAATTAGGGTTAAGTGTTTCTCACTTAACCCATTAAGGACTTAATCCATTAAGTCCATCACTCTTCTAAATAACTCATATGGTGTAATTAGGCTTAATACACACTTCCATACCAATGGCCCAAAATGTGGGTCCCGATAAGTCCAAGCCCATAAATCCAATATTAGGGTTTTCTAAACCCTAATTAGGGTTTCCAACCCCATCTTAGCCTAATAGGCCCAATTGATATGTATTTTGATCAATTAAGGTTCACTAGACTCATTAAGGTTTCACTAGGCCCATTCGTCATCTGTTTGGGCTTTTAGGTCCATTAAGCTTCATTGGGCCCATTAGGGTTTATTAAGCCTATTAAGCCTCATTGGGCCCATTAGGGTTTCTTAGTCCCTTGTCCAAACATCCAAACGAGTCAAAACACCATCAAAGCACACCGCCACCCGACACGGTGGCCGGTGGCGGCAGGAAGCGGCAGCCACCACCCTAAGGTGGTGGTTTTCAATTTCTTTTATTATTCCATTTACAAATTACATTTACAACCCATAAATAAACACACTAAAAGGGAAATAAACACACACACACACACACAACCACCTTGTGGTGGCCGGCGGCGGCAGATGGTGGCAGCCACCACCCTATGGTGGTGGTGATGCCTTTTCTTGCTTTTCCTGCTATACAAAACACCCAACACATGAACTACTAGTGGAGATACAACCGCCCACCTAAACACGAAGTGAAACAAGCACACATCCACTTTCCACGGTGGCTGGTGGCGGTGAGATGTCCGACGAACAGCTACAGCGGCGGCGTGACGACGATGGTTGGCGGTTACGACCTCATCAGTAACATAAATTCCTTCACTACACGAGACCGCCGCTGCAGACCCTCAACTAGGGAGCAGGCGGCGCGTTCACCAATGGCATTAGGCGGTGGCGGAATGGCCGTGGCTGACGACGGGACAGCAGAAAACAAAGAGCGACACTAGGAAGCGGTCGCAACAACGATTCACCGCAGCAACATCGGCCTAACGTCCGACGAAGGCGTTTCTGGTGGTTCCACGATTCCCACACGATAGCAGTGCCTCCACGGTGCCCATTCGACCGACCATGGTGGTTTTGTGACGTCCGGTGGTTGGCTTCAGCGGCTTCACGGCAGCGGAGGAAAGATGGCCTCGGTTGGGGAAACGGCATGCTTGCCGGAGTCATATGATCGGAGCCACAAGGTAGGGTGGCGGCTGAAGGTGAAGAAGAGGAGGGTGACGGCTGGGAATAGTGAAAATAGGGTTAGGGTTTCATAGCGCATGCATATATATCCGACACACACAAACATATTGCTATATTGGCAAGATAGGTCCCTCCCATCCAATTTCCTTTCAATATCACTCCATAATTTACACTTTAAACCCCAATTCTAAAATCCTTTACATTTTAAGTTTAGAATTTACTTTTAGCCCCTTAAACTTTCAATTATGACTTTTTAACTCCCGTAACTAACTTCTTGCTACATTATTCCGCTTTTAGGGCTATTATGTATTTATTACTTTATTTATTTATTAAATAAATAAACGGGGTACTACAATTATATTAAAGAAAATATGCCTCACCTAGCCAGGAGCTAGGCTAGGGAAAGATACAAAACAATCATAACATATAGATATAGGGAATTATACAAAAAATTGGCATCTTCTCCATTCTATCCAATCTTCAATTTCGAACCTACTCCTATGTTTGAACCACATAAAACTTGAAGCTTGAATGCACTTAACAACCATAACAGGGTAGTTATTTAACCAATTAAAAACTCTATCATTTCTTGCTTTCCATAAAATCCAGAAGGTGGTATAACATATACCAATCAAAATCTTCTTTTTCTTTGGGCAATTCCCCTATTAGGCTGCAAAATCCATAATCTCCTAAACTTTTGTAAGACCTAACCTCAGAATGATATCCATTTATAAGAAGGTGATGTTAAACTTTATTTTATACTTTTAGTCCCTCAACTTTATATTTATTGACTTGTAGTTTATTAAATATGATTAGGTGTATTCTAAATGTAATAACTATAAATTATAATATTATGTTATATATTAAATTGATATTAATTATGAAATGGTCTTGGCCTAGCGGTAATATGAGTTAATAAATATGAGCTTCAGTATAGAGCACGAGGTAGCACATACCACCTTCAAATTTTTGAGTGTAGTGTAATGTAAATTTTGTTTATTATAACCCCTAGAAAAATTGTGCAACCCTTGAGATTTTGTTCAACCACTACCTTGAAGCAAATATTAAGGGTTCAAATCCATTGGATGAAAGATGAAAGTTAAGACGTAGGGTAGTTGATGCGTACACGGTCTGTTCTAAAAAAATCGATATTAATCAATTATAAATATCAACCTAATCTTTTATCTTTCAAATATAGCTTTTTTATTTGACCGAAAGTCACTTTAATCAAATAACAAGTAATTAATATATATATATATATATATATATATATATATATATATATATATATATATTAAAGTTGTTCAAAGTTAGGAACAGTACCTAACCAGGGTACTGTTCCTCGAGCGACCACAATGGTTAGGGTATTTACTTCCCGATCCTTCCATAATCTTCCTTATCTCTGCTCCAAATCATACACATCTCTTTCTTCATCGTCTCCCCTGATTCTCCATTGTTGGAATTAATAATATACAAAAAATAATAATTTTAATAATATGTTTTAAGACGTTCTTACAACAACAAATATATAAATAAATATGTATAAAGCTAATAAGTATTTTTTTTAACAATCTATGTAAATTTTTTAAAAAATACACCGGAAAATATATTTTTAATGTAAAAATAAATATAAAAAATTATAATATTGTAGATGAAATATTTAGTATCATTTTTATACTATTTAAATATAAAAAATGAAGTTTGGTTGGAAATACAAACCTCAAAATCGAAGTTAGAATATTATACATTTAAGGTCATTCATAATACTCATCACTAACCATTATAGTAGTGATATGTAGATGAAATATTTAGTATCATTTTTATACTATTTAAATATAAAAAATGAAGTTTGGATGGAAATACAAACCTTAAAATCAAAGTTAGGAATATTATACATTTAAGGTCATCCACAATACCCACCACTAACCATTATAGTGGTGAGTGTCACCTCATCACCACATCTTATCACTAAAACCATGGGATAACTACCACTAACAAACCACTTGACATTATTTTTTTAATTAAATTTAATTCAAAAATACAATGAATATACAAAAAAAAACATATATTTTATATAAAGTAGTTTTTTATTCAATAAAAAATATAACATTAATTAAAAAAAACGATAACTTAAAATAAAATAGACAAAAACATAAAAAATGCAAACACAACAACTACCCTTAACCCTATTTTTTTTAAACAATGTTTTTTCATTTTGGAGAATTCCTCAATTTTTGCCAAGCTTTTGAGATGTGCAAAATGTGACAACTCGGAATTTCTATATTGTAAAGTCAATCAATTCAATCAAAAGTCAGACGTGTTTCTGTTACCTTTTAGCCTTGTTAAGGGTCTGTTTGAGAGTTTCTAAGCCTAATACACTCAAGGATTGGGTGTTAGGAAGTGTTAGCTTGAGATCATTGAGTTGCAATCGAGCCGGAAACACCATCAAAAGGAGTTCACAGCCACATCTAGATTCACGGCCGTGAACCCATCCTTGGCCGTGAAAATCTCTTACATATATAAAGTTGGCTCATTTTTCCTCACTTCTTCAAACTCTAGCCGTGAACATCACTTCTCTCTCAACTATCTTTAACCGTGAACACTTCTAAAGGCTTCCAAAACATAAGTATCTCATCCATCTTATTGTTGTCCCTTAGAAACACTTGATTCCACCCTTGATTACAACACCTCTTTGCAAGATTCTTCAAGAGTTCACGGTCGTGAACCCTTCATAGGATCAAGCTTGGGCCGTGAACACATCATGTGTTCTTAGGCCGTGAACCCTCCGAAGGCCGTGAACTCCTAGAGTTTGGCCGTGAACACCTTTCAACCAATCATTTGTGATTCTAACACTTCATTGAAAGTGTTTCCTAGTTACTAATGTTGTTTCCCTTACATGTTAGTTGTTATATACACTAATTGTATACATATGTGTGTTATTATATGCTTAATAGGATCCGTTTGTGCTCAAGACTTCACTTGGCATACTTAGCATCCTAGATCGATCTTTAATTCGAATCACTCACTACAGGTGAGTTCATACCCCTACAAATATACTTTTAAATTCTTTTAGGGGGGGATACAAGTAGAACACAATGAAATTGTGTTAACCATTTACATGTGAAAACAACATCCAAAAGGATTTCTTATACTCAAAACTTGTTAAAACTCTTTTAAAGCTTTTATAAATTTCTTTTATATCAAATCATATTCGTCTATCTATTTACGTATAAGTATGCTTTAACAGACTTAGGACTATTGCTAGATACCTTGACTCCTGTTTCTTGTTTGGTTGTGGGCTTGGGGTAGGATCACTAGTCCGAATGTTGGTTAAATCATAGTTATACTTATTAAATACATATATGAATATTAAACCCATTTTTAAGGATTATACTTAACTTAGTTGCTTGGTGAGTAATTGAGTCTTTTCTATAAATCAGTAACAGTCAAACAATCATACTAGTAAACTGTAATAGATATAGTTTAGAGGATTACTACTTACTATTTCTCGAACAGTGAAACTTAAAATGAATCAGTACTTACATGAGTCAGTTCATACATGAGTCAGTTCTTACATACTATAACTAGAACAGAATGGAACATACATACTATAACTAGAACAGAAAGGAACATACATACTATAACAAGAACAGAAAGGAACATACATACTATAACAAGAACTAGATATCAATAATGTGAAACTACTACTTCACGACATAGCAATATACTTGTTATGTCGCATTTTGTAACCAGAGTCTCCTGGAGGGAGAGCGGACATTGTGTGTATAGATCTATACGGGACTGACAATCTCACATCCTAACTGTTAGCTACAGTCTGGCAGACAAGCCAAGGGGTGACAAATGTCACATTAGTTTCGACGCCAACAGGTCCTCGTGTTAAATACTAGTCAGTCAGCATGGTTATAACCACATAAGATTTTAACCTTAATTAACAATTTGGTTTTAAGTTAGTTAGTGCTACAGTAGTTAGTTTATACAACACTACTGTACACTTTCATTTTCCATTACATTCATGCAGTGATAATCTCACTTTGAGAAATGCAAACTATTTTCTAGTAAAAGATAGTCATAAACTTGGAAAAACATACACTTTTACAAGAAAACAAACATACAAACCAGTTGAGTCTTGGTAGAAGGCTACTTTTCATTTTAGTAGAAAATATAGGATTTTCTAGGAAGTATACAAACATTTACATCAAAACACTTACAAACATTTTCATGAAACAAATGCAAACTATTGACACTAAAATACTTATGAACTCACCAGCTTAAATGTTGATCTACTCTTTCAAAATAACTTGTATTCTCAGGTCACCGGTAGACAGGTACAAATGACCAAGTTTTGAGAAGACGGAGCATATTCAAGACTCGTCTTTATTTTGATTATATATTTTTTATGTCTTACAAACTTTACACAGAACACACTTGTATTAACTATATTATTAATGCAATGAATGATGTTGTTGCTTGTTTTACTATTGTGCATTGTTATGATACTGAACATGACGTCCTCCGCCCCCGAATGTTTCCGCCGTTCTGGTTTGGGGGTGTGACAGATTGGTATCAGAGCTTTGGTTATAGTGAATTGAGTATATCAACCCATAAAAGATATACACCTATAAACACATCGGGATTAAAAGACTCTGACCAAGAGTTTATACTTTTTAAATAATAAAATATTTTACTAAAGTATACATACATGCATTCATACTAGGATCAATGTCATACTAGAACAGAACAAAAGTATTGCGGTTGTTGGACATCACAAGTAGCCTTGGGGACATATAATCAGATCTGGGAGTGATATAGCCTGATCAACTATATCTTTCCGAGAAGTGATTAGCATGTGCCTAGGAATGGTTGTGGTGTTGCAACAAGTCTAAAACTTACCTATGTACCAGAAGAATTCTAGAATCAAACATAAAGTTTAAAATACTATAGGAGTATTTTAGAATACTATAACAACAAAACTGAAAACTTATCAACTTCATATATTTAGAAGTTCAAGAATCAAAGATATAATTAAAATACTATAGAAGTATTTTAGGTACCATAAATAACTTAAAGGGATTGTTAAAAAAAAAGACCTTTTGTGGTAGGTCTATAATTACTAAGTGTATACTTTAAGGTTATATATAGTTGAGATTTTATAGACTTAGAATAGGTGATTTTCACTTTACCTCCTGTTCCTTGTTTGGTTGTGGTTTTAGAGTAGAATCACTTATTCGAAGGTCTATTTGGTCTGGATTATATATAATCTGTACACACTTCGTGATTATAGAAAGACCAGAAAGGATCATCTTCGTAAAGATTTAAGTTTTATTAATCTCATAGATTCTTTGGACATTCTCATTCTCGTATAAACCACTTAGATAGTTGCAGCCACTCCAACAATCAATAAAAGAGTCAATGAGAATCCAACGGAGTTTCATTAGAAGAATTCCGAGAAAGAAACAGATGAGGAGTAAAGAAACTATAGAAACCAGAAAATGCTTTTACCTTAATAAGGGCACCGAAGAGAAGTTCGCATGAACTTCCGGGATTCGAACTCTCCATTATGAAGTAATGGGGATCAGCGTTAGAATCGGAAGTAAGACGACATAGGAATTCAATATACCTATAGAGGAGAAGGACACCATGTGGATACCAGGAGAGAACAAACCATTACCGCCCAGATTAGAACAGAGAACAGAGGAAAACCACGTGTGTTTCATGCGAAGTGTTTGAGTGCCTTTTCGTCACAGTAATAACTAATAAATTAATGCAACCTAGTGAGTTAGTGATTACATTACTCGCATTAGGTTTTAAGCTTATCATCTTTTCCTGTCATGGCTAATAACAATAAATCGGATCACGAAATCTCAATTGAGAGTGATTATTTCTCAAATTCATAAGTCTACTTTATGTAGACTCTATTATGAATTACTTTCAAATCTTTTCGAAAGTTGGAACATGATACCCACCAATCAAAGATAACTTAGTTCGGATGACACTCGTCTTGTAACCATTCTAGAAACTTACTTCTACTCTTTACCAGGACTACATCATAGGGATGTAGGTCGAATCATTGAGGACAATAAAACAAAACGAAAATTTATATGCATATATATAAATGATTGGAATACATCTAGAGCCAACCATAGTCGCTCACGAGCTCATTTTCTTATCGTTTAACAGAATCATGCCTCCGAAGAAACGTAACCAACCCCCCAGTAAAACACCAATCCTTCAGATAGATTCGACTACTTTTCAAGCTGTGGTCACAGCTGCCGTAGCAGCTATCATGACTCACCTTAACGCTAACAACGCAAATGGTAGTGGAATTGTTATCGGCAATCCCAATCACGCCGATAACCAAGTACAACAACGAGTGCCTGTTTGTAAAGACACTCCGAACCTCAAATCTAAGAACAAGAAACATATATTCTGGGATAAAAAGAAGTGCAACTGATCTCAAAAGTTAGCCAAGAGACAACAACCTGTGGCAGCCTCTGCGGCCACGACATCTGTTGCTCCTGCTACCGTTCCTACTAGTATCCCGGTTACCCCTATCCCAGCAAGGCAATATGCCGGGAATCTACCCAAGTTCAAAGGGTGCAGTTTCCATCACCTGAGAATCTGCCGAGTGATACATTGCATGAACTGCAACTGGAATGGGCACACTACCCGTTTCTGCAGAATTCCGATCCGGCACTTTACTTCAACCACCAATGTTGGAATCGGTCCAATATGTCATCTTTGTGGTGAAATAGGACATTTTAAGAGGGCTGTCCAACAGAGAAGAACGACGGGGGATGCAGGGGGAGTTTGACCCCAGGGAATGGGGAAGCATCAAAGAACCCTGCTATATTTTTGGTACGCTTCCAAACCCCAATAATTAATACTAATTATAATTACTCTCTTGTTCGAACCAAATCACATCACTCATATAAAACTCGGAACCCTATCAGATAAAGCTATGATGACTTAGTGTATACACTAAAGTCATTTATAATTAATAGTTTTAGATTTAGAGTGAGTGGTCCCGCCTCATTTCCTGTTCCTTGTTTGGTTGTGGATTTAGGGTCAGTCAACTGTCTTGCCAATATTAATTATGCATGACTTGTGTACACCAAGCAATTATAGAGAGACCTAGTAGAGATCGTTTAGTGAAAGTTCATAATTTCAAATTCTTAGAACCCTCGTATTGATTAATACTCGCCAAGTCCGAATCAAAAAGTAGTTCGCAGCAATAGTAATAGAATAAAAACCGAAAGCGCTGAAAATTTATGTGCATAGGATAGTTCATCGTCCTAGTAATCATTTCTTCCCGATCGACTTAATATCTATTTCGCCGAGAAGTTCCGACATCCTCATCCGACATGGTTTGACTTGGTCCTTACCATGCAAAAATTGTTATGCTATGTAAAGGAACTTTTTCCTTAGTCAACCGTCAGATGAAATTCTTCTAACCCATAACGCAGACCTTTATATCATCTCTCACTTCAAAACTTCAGAAGTACCCATGCGAGGGGTACCACGCCTTTTTAACCTACCCATTAGTCAATAGCGTTGAAGCAAAAAGCACCAGAGAAGTCTCAGAAGTCAGTAAACACCTGGAGTATACCCAATAGATCTCCGAGAAGGACCACTCGTACCGCATGTCAAGTTCAAGAATAGGGACTAAGAACACATTAGGTTAATCTATCGTTGCTGAGTGTATACGCGAGAGTAGTACATAATTTAGACTCAACAAGATTTAGGATGTGTGATTCCGCCCTATCTCCTGTTCCTTGTCTGGTTGGGGACTTGGGGCAGAGCCACTCATCCGAACGTTTTGTCAATCTAAATTATATACAACTTGTATACACGAGGTGATGGTGGATGACCTAAGTATGGGTCTTATCATGAACTTCAGGGCAAAAACCCGCAGGATTACTACAACAACCGGAGATACCCGAGTGGAAGTGGTAGCGGATTACAATGAGCTTCATAATCAAGTTAACCAAGGCAACAGGTGGACTTGATGCCATATTGGGTGATCGTCGTCAGATTAGCCAAATCCGCACCCTTCCTACAATTTTAAGGAAACAGGAAAAACAAAGAAGTTAACTAAAACGTGTGTCCGAGAAATTAGTTAGACTGCACGGTGTTCCAATATCTGTTATCTCCGTCTGAGATAGTAGAACCATCTCCCAGTTCAGCCAGTCACCTCATAAATTTTTGGGAACTAGGCCAGTCATGATGCATAGCCTACCATCCTTAAACCAACATACATAACGAGAGAACGATTCAATCATTAGAAGTTGTGCGGAGAGCCTATGTAATCGACTTTGGTAGAGCGAGAATACCCACTTATCAACTAGTCGAGTCCTTGACAATACTAGCATTTAAAGTTGCTCCATTCGAAACCCTCTTTGGTCGCAAGTGCAGATCCTCTCTGCACTGGATTAAAGTAGGCGACACACAACTAGCTAGAGGTTCAATTTCTAGACGGCACCTTCGCTGGTCTGGAAATTCATCCGAGAAACTACCGAAAAAAGAGTACAAATCCAGGAGCGACGGGAAGCTCCCAGGGTCAGGCAGAAAAGCTACGTCTTCGATAAGAGAAAACCCTTGGAATTCCAGGCTGGTGACCACGTCAAGTGAAGGTCTCACCCTGGAAGGGCATGATACGCTTCAGAAAGCATGGAATACCAAATCCAAGGTACACAATATCATTTGAAATTCTTACTAGAGTTGATCCAGTAGCTTATAGACCCCGACTACCTCGGTAATCCAATAACATACACCCTACTTTCCACGTCTTTAACTTGAAAACTGGTTGTCTGATGAGACTTTTTTCCATCCCACTCGCTTCGATCGGGGTAAGCGAGAACCTCAACTTTGTGGAAGAATCCGTATAAATCCTAGACAGCGAAGTCGTTAGGACTAATCAGATCTGTATCCCGATAGTGAGAGTCCGCTTAAAGTGCATAGCGAGGACCCAATTTCACTTGGGGTTGAGAGGATCATTAGAAACGTAAGTATCCACACCTTTCACCTTCGTCCATGTATATTCCTTAAACTTAATTTCGGGACGAAATTCCCTTTAACAGGGGGATGATGTGACAACCCGAAATTTCTATCTTGTAAAGTCAATCAATTCAATCAAAAGTCAGACGTGTTTCTGTTACCTTTTAGCCTTGTTAAGGGTCTGTTTGAGAGTTTCTAAGCCTAATACACTCAAGGATTGGGTGTTAGGAAGTGTTAGCTTGAGATCATTGAGTTGCAATCGAGCCGGAAACACCATCAAAAGAGTTCACGACCACATCTAGGTTCACGGCCGTGAACCCATCCTTGGCCGTGAACAACTCTTATATATATATATATATATATATATATATATATATATATATATATATATATATATATATATATATATATATATATAAAGTTGGCTCATTTTTCTTCACTTCTTCAAACTCTAGCCGTGAACATCACTTCTCTCTCAACTATCTTCAACCGTGAACACTTCTAAAGGCTTCCAAAACGTAAGTATCTCATCCATATTCTTGTTGTCCCTTAGAAACACTTGATTCCACCCTTGATTACAACACCTGTTTGCAAGATTCTTCAAGAGTTCACGGCCGTGAACCCTTCATAGGATCAAGCTTGGGCCGTGAACACATCATGTGTTCTTAGGCCGTGAACCCTCCGAAGGCCGTGAACTCCTAGAGTTTGGCCGTGAACACCTTTCAACCAATCATTTGTGATTCTAACACTTCATTGAAAGTGTTTCCTAGTTACTAATGTTGTTTCCCTTACATGTAAGTGTTATATACACTAATTGTATACATATATGTGTTATTATATGCTTAATAGGATCTGTTTGTGCTCAAGACTTCACTTAGCATACTTAGCATCCTAGATCGATCTTTAATTCGAATCACTCACTACAGGTGAGTTCATACCCCTAGAAATATACTTTTAAATGCTTTTAGGGGGGGGGGAATACAAGTAGAACACAATGAAATTGTGTTAACCATTTACATGTGAAAACAACATCCAAAAGGATTTCTTATACTCAAAACTTGTTAAAACTCTTTTAAAGCTTTTATAAATTTCTTTTATATCAAATCATATTCGTCTATCTATTTACGTATAAGTATGCTTTAACAGACTTAGGACTATTGCTAGATACCTTGACTCCTGTTTCTTGTTTGGTTGTGGGCTTGGGGTAGGATCACTAGTCCGAATGTTGGTTAAATCATAGTTATACTTATTAAATACATATATGAATATTAAACCCATTTTTAAGGATTATACTTAACTTAGTTGCTTGGTGAGTAATTGAGTCTTTTCTATAAATCAGTAACAGTCAAACAATCATACTAGTAAACTATAATAGATATAGTTTAGAGGATTACTACTTACTATTTCTCGAACAGTGAAACTTAAAATGAATCAGTACTTACATGAGTCAGTTCATACATGAGTCAGTTCTTACATACTATAACTAGAACAGAATGGAACATACATACTATAACTAGAACAGAAAGGAACATACATACTATAACAAGAACAGAAAGGAACATACATACTATAACAAGAACTAGATATCAATAATGTGAAACTACTACTTCACGACATAGCAATATACTTGTTATGTCGCATTTTGTAACCAGAGTCTCCTGGAGGGAGAGCGGACATTGTGTGTATAGATCTATACGGGACTGACAATCTCACATCCTAACTGTTAGCTACAGTCTGGCAGACAAGCCAAGGGGTGACAAATGTCACATTAGTTTCGACGCCAACAGGTCCTCGTGTTAAATACTAGTCAGTCAGCATGGTTATAACCACATAAGATTTTAACCTTAATTAACAATTTGGTTTTAAGTTAGTTAGTGCTACAGTAGTTAGTTTATACAACACTACTGTACACTTTCATTTTCCATTACATTCATGCAGTGATAATCTCACTTTGAGAAATGCAAACTATTTTCTAGTAAAAGATAGTCATAAACTTGGAAAAACATACACTTTTACAAGAAAACAAACATACAAACCAGTTGAGTCTTGGTAGAAGGCTACTTTTCATTTTAGTAGAAAATATAGGATTTTCTAGGAAGTATACAAACATTTACATCAAAACACTTACAAACATTTTCATGAAACAAATGCAAACTATTGACACTAAAATACTTATGAACTCACCAGCTTAAATGTTGATCTACTCTTTCAAAATAACTTGTATTCTCAGGTCACCGGTAGACAGGTACAGATGACCAAGTTTTGAGAAGACGGAGCATATTCAAGACTCGTCTTTATTTTGATTATATATTTTTTATGTCTTACAAACTTTACACAGAACACACTTGTATTAACTATATTATTAATGCAATGAATGATGTTGTTGCTTGTTTTACTATTGTGCATTGTTATGATACTGAACATGACGTCCTCCGCCCCCGAACGTTTCCGCCGTTCTGGTTTGGGGGTGTGACACAAAACGTTTGTGGTTTGTGTTTTTGTATTAATCCATGACCACATCAACCAAATCGATTTCGTCTTTGTGTACATTGTTTATAAAAAAGTTATAAATTTCATCGAACTCGCAACATTTAACCCTCGTATCTCGCCACTTCAAACATACGTCATCAAGATTTCGACTTGGACAACCCATTAAGCCATAGAAAACGCTTTGAACTTTCCCCAAAAAATCACTAGATATTTGACCATCTTTGTCTTCCGAAACGATCACCCATGCTTGTGCTAGTTTCTCTTCTGACCGATTCATCATTTTAGGAGCCATGGTTTTTGAAAGATTAAGCAACACAAATGTATGAATGTGAATAAAAGGAGATAAAAATTGTGTGAAATATAAGAAAATTTGTAGTTGTATATATATAGCTAAAAACTTAAATAAATTAAAAAAAATTTCGAAATAGCCGTTATACATGGTCAAAGAATAGTCAAATAACAAATAAATGTGATTGGACGTTGCCACTCGTCTTTGGCTTCACGAACCACAACGATCGCGAACTATCACGAGGGTTCGGTTTGGTGTGCACGAACCACGCTCGTGGCCACCTAGACCACAAAGCACTTCATGGTAAGACGAAAGGTCTAACATAGAAACTATTGCCATCTATAGTTTTATAGAAATTCATTAAATTGTTATTGTTATTTTAATATTTAAAACGTTTTTCTTAATATAAAACAAAATAACGACTTTATCAATTGGAACAAATATTAGTACTAGCTTGTCACGATGAGTTATTATGTGAATTAGTTAAATATTCAATGTATTTGTATTTATATTACAATGCAAATCATCAAAAATAATAAAATTATGCCACAGGTGCATAAAATATTTAGTAACGATTGTTTGGTCAATTACAGATAATACGAATTATCTTTTAATTAACTTTTTTTTTTCTTTTTTTTATATAAAGGTCAAAAGGGTCGTGGGGACATCAAAACGTGGAAATCCTACTCCCACTGGCCAAACAGATCCCAATCGAATTCAAGACACAATAATTGAGCTGTGTGTGTAAACCAAGAAATGGGGAAGAAAGCGGTGTTGATTGGATGCAACTACGCCGGAACCAAGGCGGAGCTCAGGGGATGCATCAATGATGTCAAGAGAATGTATCGTTGTCTGGTTGACCGTTACGGATTCTCCGAAGACGATATCAAAGTCCTTATCGATGCAGACGACTCCTATACCCAGCCTACCGGCCGTAACATCCGCCAAGCGCTCGATGAACTCGTACAATCGGCGGAGCCTGGCGACTTCCTCGTTGTTCATTACAGCGGACACGGTACTCGCCTTCCCGCAGAGACCGGTGACGATGACGATACCGGATATGACGAGTGTATAGTTCCCAGCGACTTCAACCTAATTAACGGTATGATACTTGCTTCGATTGATGTTCTTGCGATTGATTAGAATTTGATCTTTATTTTAGCGAATTATATCTCGAAATCACTGGATTTAGGAATTTTTATGAGTGATTTAGTAGTTTGACTTCAAGTTTTAACAAATGGTTAAAACAAAGTTCTTCCGATTATCTCGCGACCTGTTCTAAATTCTAGGCATTCATATTTATCGTGCGTCTATCATCGATTCTCAAATGCATTATGTGGATGAAAGTCCTTAGAAACTATCTTCAATTTTTATAAATCTGAAAACATTACCATGACCAGGACAGGAACTCCGGGATCATGCCTAAAAATTGTTTTTGTTCTGGGTTACTTTTACTTTTGCAATTACTAGATCTGTATGAATTCATTAACACTGTATTATTTAGTAACGATATTGAATTTAGGGAATTCACTTATGATAACCATAATCGTGTTGTATTCTTGCGCGTGATTACAGATGACGACTTCAGGGACCTTGTGGATAGAGTCCCCCATGGTTGCAGAATCACCATTATATCAGATTCATGCCACAGTGGCGGACTAATCGATGAGGCTAAAGAACAGATCGGTGAGAGCTACAAAAACGATCCAGAAGAACACGAAGGAAGCGGATCAGGCTTTAAACTAAGTAGCTTTTTGCATAAAACCGCAGAAGGTGCACTACAATCCCGGGGCATTCACATCCCTTCTGCATTCCGCCATAAGAATCGCGAGGAAGAAGAGGAAGTAGAAGAAGAAGTAGCTTATGAAGGCGATGATGAAGTGAAGAACAAATCTTTGCCTCTTTCAACCCTAATCGAAATACTCAAGCAAAAAACCGGGAGAGACGATATAGATGTCGGGAAAGTGAGACCAACATTGTTTGATATATTTGGTGAGGATTCCAGTCCAAAGGTGAAGAAGTTCATGAAAGTCCTCTTAGACAGGTTCCAAGGTAACAACAGCGGCGAAGACGGCGGCAGTGGTGGTGGGTTTTTTGGAATGGTCGGAGGTCTGGCTCAGGAATTCCTAAAGCAAAAACTGGAAAACGACTCGGATTACGCAAAACCTGCCATGGAAACAGGGGTTGGAAGGAAGGAAGAAGCCTACGCCGGATCTAAGAAAAAGGAGATGCCGGAAAACGGAATTCTGATCAGCGGTTGCCAGACCCATGAGACGTCGGCGGATGCCACCCCGTCTGGAAATAAGGATCAGGCTTACGGAGCTCTTAGCAATGCGATTCAGACGATTATTGAGGAATCTGATGGTAGTGTTAGTAATTATGATCTGGTGACAAAAGCAAGGAAGTTGTTGAAGAAACAGGGGTTTACTCAACACCCAGGTCTTTATTGCGATGATAATCATGTCAGGGCTTCTTTTTTGTGCTAAGCTGTGGCGCTATAGATCGAGATCTGTTATTATGATATTTGTGAATTGTGAGGTAAACTTTTCTTTTTGGTGTGTTTTAACTTTTTACTTTTTCGTGGTGGGTTTTTGGGAAATAAATTTGGATCAAGTTTGTGGATTTGAGTTGTATTGTGTAAGTTACGTTTTTAAAATTTTATAATGTAAACTTTGTTATGTTCCTTTTTTTTTGGTATAAATCCGTATAAGAACTAAGAAGTGCGTACTTGGAAATATGGTCTAAACTTCTTGAATAAGAAATGAAAAAGTTATTCACTAAATTAAATTTTAAAATGGTAGACCAAAGTGCTGATAAACCCAGATCGTCTCCACCTTCTCACCACAACCATCGTTAGCCTCCTTTGTACATGTACATGCCACCGCAATCTCAATTCCCTCATTTTTTTTGTAGACGTTGTCACTCCCAACATATTTTTGATTGCAACATGTGGTATTTTGTCCAATAAAGTCCTACCTCCAACATGTCCACCTGCAACTTTTATCTTCCTCTCATGGTCATTCTTATCGACCAACATTCAGATCCATACAACATAGTTGGTGTAGCTACCACCGTATAAAAAAAATTCTTTCAGTTTAAGTGAGATCTTCTTTTCCCTGTGGCCGCCATTGACTTCAACGAACCGTACACACAGTGGGTACAGTGACTCAACACTTCCTTCCTTCCATTAACATTGTATGAAAGGTATGATAACCCCTTTTCTTCCAACGTCGTCCTCCTCCAAGTATCCGACCCAACATTTATATTTGTCCTACTCTCTACAACCTACACAATGCCGCAAAAAACATACGCCAAGACACCCCTTGAATCTCATGGGACGTCTCTTCCAAGATCAAAGTGAAGATATACAGACTTAGAGCCAAACACCGATGTAGCCCAATTTTCAGCTGGAAAGACTCTGAGTTCGTACATAGGTCCTCCAAACCGAGAAACAAACTCATACGCCGTCTCAATATTTCTCCCTATATATTTCTCTGTAAAGTGTTTACTCTATCGTCGACCTCCGTGACACGAAACCAAATTGATTTTTTTTTTTTATTTGGCTTCAACATGTCACCGTTGGAGAAAGCCACATGAAGATAGGAGGAAGAAAGGAGAATTCTTTATAAAGAAAGAAAGACACATTTTTTTATTAATCAATCACACAAAGATCACACACACACACACACACACATATATATATATATATATATATATATATATATATATATATATATATATATATATATATATTGGCTTAGGTTATTCTATTCAAAGTAATTATTATGTTATTGTATGCATAAATGTGGGCCAATCATTTTACTTATTTTAAGAAAGTGATTAATACATATTATTAAATTAAAGATAATTGAAAAATACCATCTAATTTCATTCTAAGGGTATTTTAGACAATTGAGATAAATTTAAAAAAGGAAAATTCCATATTTTTTGGGATAATTAACTCTCTTGATTTTAAAATTCTAATTTTTTTTAATTACTTTAATACTAATTATAACGTAATTTTTATAATTAAACCCGATTTTATTCTATTAGAATGACATTCTGTTAGAATCATATTCTCTAGGAATTTCAGGATACATATTTCTATTAGAATGATATTCTATGAGAATGCCAACACGAACTAATAACAAATTTTTGGATACAACTTCAAATTTTTCATTACATTCTTAAAAAAGTAAAAACTTTATATAATAGTCTATGACAATGAAATACTCACTAATAACAAACAAAACCATGTATATTATTCGACCTGAATATTCTAGCAGAATATATTATTACATATACTCCTATCATTCTATTGTAGATTATTCTATCAGAAGAATAGCTCTTTCCTTTGTGAAGACATGTGACAATTGTTCAGCCATCATCTAATCTTCA
This sequence comes from Lactuca virosa, assembly GCF_052849685.1. Classification (NCBI taxonomy): domain Eukaryota; kingdom Viridiplantae; phylum Streptophyta; class Magnoliopsida; order Asterales; family Asteraceae; genus Lactuca; species Lactuca virosa. The sequence continues at coordinate 90,009,338 of NC_136429.1, forward strand.
AGCCCTTGATCATCAATGAAATTAGACATTTTACGAAAATAACTACCATGAATCAAATCATGTAAGAATAATATTCTCTGAGAATGCTTTTACATGACAAATAAATAACACAAAAATTTAGTAAATCTGACAGAATGAATAGCACATGGTCTGGTCAGATTATTTTTCAGGAACTTCCACAAACACCTGTCATGCATCATAATAAGCTCTATGACAAATTTCACCAAAAGATTGTTAATTTGCAAATTCTACCAGACCTGAAGTGAAAATAACATGATTTGCAAGTATGTAAGCTACCTTGCTTCTATGATTCAATAGTAGGCTACAAAACTTCATAATATATCTTAATCAAATCATATGCTGCAATCATCTCCCCTTTCCCTGAATACATGTTCTAAATGATACAACTTTTTTGGATTTCTTACATCTTTCTTCTTTCCCTAATCATAGCCGAAACAGGACTTTCCAACACCAACTGACCAGCAAACTGCATTTTTTAGCCATGCTTTACTTTAAGATTTACATTTTCAAGAGTTGGATGTTCAAAACAGAAGATGACACAAAAAAGAAAACCCACCAAATAGAAGTAGTGAATATATTCAAAGTGAATAATTCTTGAAATCCATTTAACCCATACCCTGTGTACCTTTATGATTTTGACGAAGGAGTGAAAATTAGAAACATAGAAACAAATATGATGACTTCTGGCAAGGATCCGTGGGTCTGCGACAACAGATGTTGGAGAACCAAGAAATGGCATACATAAACCCAAATTGAATATCCGTTTCTTTCTTTTTTCAGAATACATCGATTTTGGTAGAAAAAATCTTCAAAAAGAACTAAAATGAAAGAGCGACAAAAGAATTTGTACAAAAACGTATTATCAGAATCAAACCAATTCTTTCTTACCTCCAACAAATCCGATTCTTTGTTACTCTTCATCAATCTGAAACAGAATAAATATAGTTTCCTTTAGATTGCTCTGATTCCTCATATGTTGATATGTCTATTTTCCCCCTTCACACATCACCATCAGATCAGGAAGAGGGCTTCACGGATTCTTCCCACCTTTACTGCTTCGGCCTCGTCGATTCCGGAGACGACTTCCTCGCAAATCGATCGACCAAATGCGACCCTTTGCACCACCTTATCGCGTTCGTGTTTCCCTCTCACTGTATTCCATTCGTCTGCATTCTTCCATCTTTGCCCAATCTGTTAGTCAGGTGATGAACACGGGGGAAATAAAGCCTTTCTTTTTGTTTCAGTTCATTCTTTCTGATGGAAGACATCGATGACGGCTGTACATAAGAAAAGAAATTAGGTTAAAATTGAATGCTAGCATGATTATAGGGATTATTTGTGGAAGCTATTTATCAAATTACTAAAATACCCTTGTTTATTTATTTAATTATTTAATTTTTTTATTTAAATTTGATTGGCCCACATTTATGCATACAATAACACAATAATTACTTTGAATACCTGAAACTAGCTCTCTCTCTCTCTCTCCCTCTCTCTCTCTCTCTCTCTATATATATATATATATATATATATATATATATATATATATATATATATATATATATATATATATATAACATGAAAGTTACATCTGAACCAACACAATTGTTGGTGACCAATCATGATGGTTGATGATTAACCATAAAAAAATAACGGTTCTAACAGTAACTTCATTCCTAAATGTAACTGCCTTCTTAACAATATTAGTTACTTCTTAAAATTCCTAAACTAACCTAGGTCTAGATTACATTTCAACATTCCCCCTTAATCTAGACTATTTTTTTTAATTGAAACAATAGTGTATCCGATGGTTCTTAGATGGTTCTTATGTTGTTACCCATATAGTCGAAGAAAATCACCATCTTTTCATTCCTGCAGCAAATAAGCAAACATTACCTCTTGTTGAAAGCCATGTCCCTTCTTGTATGTACTTTCCCAAAAATAAGCATAGGAAGTGAATTGTCACAATCATCTTTGAAAAGTCTTCTCTCTTTAACTCTGTCAAGAACCATAGGAAGGCATGTTGACTAGTACTTATTTGAAGCCTTTTATGTTCTTAAAAAACCCACAAACTTCTTTTATACTCCATTTTTCATCGAGAATACATACGTGCTTTTTTCAGAAGCATTTATAGATCAGATTCCTTTAAACAATCTTCAAGCACATCCTCGTAATCTGGACTTGTATAACTCCGAGGGAGACTTCACTATGCATGAAAATTTTAATCTTCAATCTTCAATCATCAATCTTCATCCTGAATCTTTTCATCAGGATCAGAAAACACACAAACAACAAACATTATAAAACAAACGTCAACTTGTAAGGGTTTAGACTTCATCTTCTTGAAGTCCCCTTTCTTTCACACATATTCATACCAAGATCTTTTCACTTATCTTTTCACTTGGCATGCATCATACACCACACATGAACAAAACATCCCTTCATCAATCTTTTGTTCCTTTGTAGAACCATCTAACAACATCATTATCATCATCAACCCTAGATTCTTTTCATATGGATCTTTTTTCTTTCTTCCTCATGTTTTTTTTTTCATTTCTTTCTCCTCATTGGTCTAGTCTTCAATGCATGCTTTCTCCGTTCCTTTTTAACCGGACATTGATACCACTATGTTGGAGAAAGCCACATGAAGATAGGAGGAAGAAAGGTGGAATTGTTTATACAGAAAGAAAGACAAACATTTTTTTATTAATCAATCACACAAAGATTACATACCCAAGCGCGCGCGCACATATATATATATATATATATATATATATATATATATATATATATATATATATATATATATATATATATATATAGTACATGACAATTACAATTACATCTGAACCAACACAATGGTTGGTGACCAATCATGATGGTTGATGATTAACCACCAAAAAATAACGGTTATAACACTAACTTCATTCTTAACTGTAATTGCCTTCTTAACAACATTAGTTACTTCTTAAAATTCCTAAACTAACCTAAGTCTAGATTACATTTCAACTGTCACAACCTGGCCTGTAGCATACTCTGCCATAGTTTCATGATCCAACTAAGTAGCTTAATACCACTATAATTTTCGTAGTTTCGACATCACCTTTCCATACACAACAAAAAACGTAACCTTTAGCGACGACAAAAAACGTCTCAATTGAAGTTGGTGGTGACAACGGTGGTGCTGTGGTGGTGGTATTCACCGGAGATTACCTTACTAGCCCAAAAATAATGAAATTAGGGTTAAATATTGATAAGAAAACAAGAGAAAGAGAAAAGGGAAGAGAAAACGCATGTTACCGGAGGATTATTGTCGCCGGAAAAACTTGGAATTCGCCGGAAAACGCCGGAAATTACCGGAAATGAAGGCCCAGAAGCAATCTATGGTTAGTGGTGGTTTGTGTTGGTGTACTACGTCGGAAAATCGCACCAGAGAACGTTGGTCGTCGAAGTTTTGCGAGAAGGTGGAGACAACGTAGGATCTGGGTCGTTTGGGACGAAGGGGGATTAAAAGGGCGTTACCTTTAGCGGCGACACCGAGACAATAGCAGCGACAAGTTGGAGGGAAAAACACGCGCCTTTCTGTCGTGATTATTAGCCGTCCGATCCAAAAATAATCGAACGGTCACGATGACATTCACACGGATCACCATCAATAGCGGCGACATGTCGTCACAATTGGTGTCGCCTCTAATACCTCCCATGAGATAAAACCCTAACCGATGGATCAGTATAGCAGCGTACGGTTACGATCAAATGGCGTGTGGCACAAGAGGATCGCCGGTGGAAGCCCTTTAGCGACGACCTCTATAGCGACGACAATAACCTTTAGCGGCGACATTATCTGATGTCGCGGCTAAAGGCCAACGTCGTCGCTATAGAGATCGTCGCTAATTAAAGGGATTATTTCTTGTAGCGATAATTCAGATTGCTATGACTTGAGTAAACTGATAAGAAGATTGAATGTGGGTCTTGTATATTTTAAAAGATATAGCTCCAAGATCAAATTAGGTTAAAAAAATGCTTTATAAAACTCAAAATACCAACGAACAGATGACACATTCTGAATGTGTGTACTTCATGAACCCATAACACAAACAAACAATTAACACAAATAATAGTACCCGATAATATTGAAGTCTCATCAAGGAAAGAGAGAAAGTTAACATGGATCAGGATAATATAACGAAAAAGAGTCCCCAGGTTGCAGCCGAAATTTCATCTCAATGTGTAGCTAAACCAAGCTTAACAGGCTTGCACCCATACTAGCAACCAACTGGGCATTCTGTCGAGACATTTCCAATTGAAACTGAAGCCTCTGGAGCTGCATTTGGGTATCAAGAATACTGTCTGCAACACATTCTTCACAATCCACACAACCTAAATGCGTACCATAATCACATGATTCACAGTAGTAAGTCCAACGATCCTTTTGGACATCCACATGACAAACATCACAGGAGAATGTGTACTCTTCACCTTTCACTGGACATGAGTAATACAGTTTAAGTATGTGCTCATGATCGCTCCTTGTCACTGTTTCAGGCAAGCTTACACACTGGATGTGTAGATCAAATTTACAAATAGAACAGTGATAGGTAAAACCTGTACCATCGCTAAAACATGCATTACAAGTAAATTCACCGTTTTCATTGTTGTAAGGTGCTAATGGGAGGAGAGTTAGAGGGTGTTCCGGGTGTGACTTGTGTTGGATCTGTTGTTTCAGTTGGAAGCATGATTCATGAAGATGAAAGTTGCAATTTGGTTCAGCACATGAATAGCCCTTTCCATCTAGAGTGTCTTCACATCCTGAACATTCGATCTCATTATCTTCATCTTGTAAGTTGACCATACATAAACTGTGAGGGTGACTGAAATGCATGATTCCTTTATGGTTCGATTGGTTTTGACCAGATTCAACATGATTTTCAGGTTGATAATTAGGAGAAGCACCGGGAACAGAAACGGAAGCAGCAATGTTTTGAGCCATGTTAAATTTTTGGTCACTAGTTACGGGATTTAGATTATTGGTAGGAATGGAAACAGAAGAGACATCTACTGGAGGATACTGGGGACTAGTTACTGGATTTTGAAAACTAGTGGGAATGGAAACAGAAGGTCCATTTTGAGGCTTTGAGGAATCTCCTGTGTTATTAACATGATTTGCAGGACTAGGGGGAATAGAAACAGAAGGTCTAGGTTGAGCAATCGAAGGATATTGAGTACCTGTGACAGAATCCTGAGAACTAGTGGGAATGGGAACAGAAGGTCCGGTTTGAGACATGGAAGGATATTGGGCACTGATAACAGGATCTTGAGAACTAACGGGAATGGAAAGAGAAGGTCTGGTTTGAGACATGGAAGGATATTGGGCACTGATAATAGGATCGGCGGGGATAGAAGGCCCAGCTTCAGCCATGGAAGGATACTGGGAACTAGTAATCGGATACTGAGAAGTAGTGGGAATGGAAACTGAATGCCCATTTTGACCCGTGGAATGATATTGCTCGTTAATAATGGGGTTAGGAATAGAAACATAATGCGGATTGGGGTCTATGTAATGATTCTGAGAAGCTGTGAGTGGATGTTGATGAAGATTATCGGGAACAGAAACATAGGAGACATTGTGAGCCGTAGTTGGTGGAACTAGTTCTTGGTGATGAGGATCGTAATAATTTGTAGGATAGTGATGAGCTTTCTGGAAACTGGTAGCTCTTGAAATGGAATAAGCGCATTGAACATGAAGGTCAAACTCACAATGAGCACAGGAATAAGATAACCCAGTTCCGATAATTTCACAGGAATTGCAGTAGAAGGAATTAGAAGGGTAAGTAGGGTAAGGAACCAAGGTGAGAGGATGAGGAGGGTGTGATGGGTGTTTCAAAGATCGTGTCGCCCTGTAGCATTGCTCGTGTAGGAAGAAGTTGCATTGCCAACAAATGTACACAGTGCCGTCGCCGGAAGAGTTGCAACCGGAGCAGGAGACATCGACACCTTCAGGCAGTTGGTGCATGATCAGGTTGTGCGAGTGGCTGAAATGCTTGTACCCCTGCTCCATCTTTTTCTTTTTTCTTTCTCCCTGCACGTCCTTGTGGGTGCGATGGAGAAGAAACTATATAAAGATAGTTTAATAGAAGTTGTGGTGCAAGTGGCCATGGAATTAGTCAGATTATGCCAGCTTTTTCCTAGTAGATCGATATTCTTCTTGTCTAGAAGTTGACTATATATAATCTTATGATTTTTTTATTATAATTTTTTTTGGTGAGCGACGACCGATAAAGTAAGTAAACTGATCAAAAGACACCGGGTAAGTCTGGTTCCTGAATGATAATGTTACGGTATCAATTAAATGTCCATTAGGCTATCCGGTATGGAGAGATGCTTACGTGGAGGGCCTCTCCACACGTGAACACCGCACCCATTAATGGTGGGTTGGTTGTGGGGTGAAGACGAGGACGGACGAAGATGAAGAAAGGGATTGGCTGGCCAATTTTTTGACCGTTGAAAAGCATTTAATAAAAAAAATGTTTTTTATTTTTAATTTACTCTCTCTATATATACATCCATTTTACATATATTTTTTAAAACAAACACACAAACTCTTTAAAATCAAACACACACATTCAACAAAAAATGGATGACGAGTTGGTTTTGCACAGACTATTGTTTGCGGCACAAAACATGATTAGTGAGAGAGACAAAAGTTCACACGGCGAGAAGAAGCATAAAAAATGGATCAACCGGGATCGAGAGGCGGCAAATGAACTTTTGGTACGTGATTATTTTGTCCCTGATAGTTTATATGATCTATCGAAATTTGAAGAACGTTTTCGTATTAGTAGAAATTTATTCTTACGTATAACTAGAGATTTGGAACGTAATTATGAGTTTTTCCAATTACGATGGGATGCTAGAGGTAAACGTGGTTTTACTACAATACAAAAATGTACGGCCGCTCTTAGACAATTGGCATATGGCATAACCGCATACGCATTAAATGAGTATTTGAAAATGTCTGAGAGGACGGGTCGAGAATGTACATATCTTTTCTGTGAGTATGTTATAGAGCTTTACCGTGACATATACTTGCAACATCCGACTAAAAGTGATGTCGAACAGTTGTATGTCGTGCATCAAGCTAAACATGGTTTTCCAGGGATGCTTGGTAGTATTGATTGTACACATTGGGAGTAGACAAATTGTCCCAATGCGTGGCGCGGTCAATTCACGCGAGGTGATCATGGGGTCCCGACTGTTATATTAGAGGCGGTTGTTTCACAAGACCTATGGTTTTAACATGCATTCTTTGGTATGGTGGGGTCCAACAATGACCTGAATGTGCTTCAAGTGTCTCCGTTATTTAACAATATTTTGCAGGGTAAAGCACCAGACATGTCATACGTTGTGAATGGAAATGAATATAAGTATGGGTATTACCTAGCTAATGAGATAATCCAGAGTATGCTACATTTGTCAAGTCATATTCATTTCCAGCCGATGAAAAACGAAAATTGTTCAAGATAACACTAGAATCTGCACGGAAGGATGTGGAACGAGCGTTTGGAGTCCTAAAACAAAAGTGACACATAATCAAACATCCAGCACGAACATGGGATAGGGCAAAACTAACGACGGTGTTGACTGCTTGTGTTATTTTACATAACATGATAATAGAAGAAGAGGGCAGAGCTATTTGTTCATATACCGAGAACGATATACTTAATCCACCTATAGTAATACAAGTTGACAGCCCGACATACTTCTCTACGGTTTTGGAAAAACAAAATCGTGAAACACATCACAATCTATGTCACGATTTGACCGAGCACATATGGGGAAAGACAACTCCAAGGGGGAAATGACAATGAAGACGAAGAGGATGAGGGCGATGACGACGAGGCGAATGCATACAGTGACGACGAGGCGGATGAGGGCGATGAGGACGGTGACGACGACGAGTAGTATTTGTCTATGGTTTTTATGTTTTAAGTTTTTATGTTTTTTAATTAAGTAGTGTAATGTTTTATTTGCTATGTTTTATGTTTATTTTAGTAATTTAGGTTTTAAATTTTTATGTTTTTAATTAATGAAATGTGGTTTTTTTTTTTCAAAAAAAAATTATTTATGTTATAAATTATGTTTTTTATTTAATATAATGTTACAAAAAAAATATAAAAAATCGATTTATGTTATAAATTATGTTTTTTATTTAATATAATGTTACAAAAAATAAAAAAAAATAAAAAAAGGAATGTTGTTAGTGGTGACCATTTCCTATGTCTAGTGGGTTGGTGGTGAAGCTGACGTGGCGCATATGTGACACCATTTTTTCGGTGGGTTGGTGGTGACCACTCACCACAACCTTATTCTAAGGCTGGTGGGTGTGGGCAACATGTTATTACCCCCAAAAGTTGTTAACTCACCATCCTAGTCATATATGGTGTTATAACACTAAGTATGAAAATAGGTAACACCAAATAACATGTTATAACATCCCTTATTTTCTTTTTCTTATTTATTTATTTTTTTGATTTTTTTTTAATTTCTATTTTTCCAATTTTTTTTATTTATGTCACAATATTTATAAAAAAACATTTAAATTAATAACATATGTAATTTAATTAAATCTAAATTAAAAATAACATTTAAAAATTAAAAATGATATTACAAAAAAAACATTGAACAAAAAAAATACGATAGTCCTAAATTAAAAAAACATAAAAATATTAGCACAACCATTTCTTCTTGATCTGCTCCATCTTTCAGAGCAGTTGTGCTTGTCTCAGTTCCATATTTTACTCGCTAGTGCCAAGAATTGCCTAATCCTTCGTCATTCGATCTTGCTCGGCTTCCTGACGAAGGAACTCCAAATGCTCACGTAGCAATTCATATCTTTTATTTGTGATTGCGGTGCTGGCATCAAATTTCACTTTCATTTCCGCGTGCTCTCGAAGCCTACTTTCACTTTCATCTGCATGTCGTTGAACGCGCTTTGCTTTGTTACGCCCTATCGGTCATCGTGGCAAGGAGATTTCTTCGATGTCGTTGAGCTCGTCCGAGAGCTCATCGGTGTCGGCGTTGAGGTCGATGTTCGTGCGTGCGTCGGAAATGTCAACCGAACCCGAACTACAAGACCTCTTTGATTGTTGTTCTGATGATGTTGGCGTTTAAATCCATTTTGGGTCCTGCCTCACAATCTCCCAAATTTTTTCGTGCTCGAAAACGTGACCCATTTGCACATGATATTCCCCCCTCACGACTCTAAAAAACATCGAAACCATTGACACCACTTTGCTTGTGCGAAAAAAGTTTTTTGTAAATGGAATTGAACTTGGTGCACTTGCGACTTATTTGAGTCAACTTGCTACTAAGCATATAGTGATTGCGGTCTGTGTCGTCCTTCTTCAAAATGATGCGAAATTTGTCGATCACAACTTCCCAAAAAGCAACTCTCCTCATATCATTTCCCAAAATTGGGTTTTTTGATGTCTCGCACCACGATACCACCAATGCATTCTCTTCCTCCGGTGTCCACCATGTTGGAGGTTCTTCCATTTTCTCCACCTCGATCGCGAACTCTTTCCCTTTCTTTTTTACGTTACTTTTTTGCTCGTTGGTTTCCGACTACCCCCCGCTTGCGTCTCGACAACCATTCCTTGCGTGGGTGGTGGTTGTGTGGTTGTTTGTAGCATGGAAGCAAAGGTGTTGAAAATGTTTTGTGGAAGGTTTGTATTTTGTTGCATATAAGGAGATGTAGGGAAGTGGGGGTGAGGCGGGATTGAAAAAGTTGCCGGAAAATGGTAATTATGGTGAGCTTTGCGAGTTGAATAGGTTCACGTAGCCCTCATATTGCGCAAAATCGAATGGAGCATATGTGTTTGTGTTTGGAGTAGGAGTGTTCGGGTTTTGATCCATTGTTGGTTGAATGTGAATTTGGTTGAGTTGTGTGTGAAAAATGAAATGAATAAGATGAAAGAAATAAAGGTATTGTGTAGGTAAAAAATAAAGTGAATATGTGTATTTAACTAAAATTGAATATATATATATATATATATATATATATATATATATATATATATATATATATATTATATTACATTTTGACCGTTGATGAACGGTCTCATTTTCGACCGTTTGAAAATTTGCAAGCCAAATAAACCCCCTTGCCTTCCGTTGCCACGAAAACGCCTCATGCCACAACGGCTAAAAATGCCCAAGGGGGCGGTGTTCTGACATTATGCCAACGTTTTTTCAATGCCATGTCACAATAATGCAAGCCCCTGTTGCCCGTACCCATAAGCCTTAGAAAACAATGAAGAACCGAAAACCATAAATGAAAGTTTATACAAAGCCATATATGTCTAATACAAAAAAAAGGATCCAAAGTTTCGTAAGATATTTTTAAAGTGAGGGTGTGTTAGGTTATGGAACAAGACCAGACCAGAACTAGAAGATCCGAAAACCAGAAATGAGGTATTATTGGAACCGAAAACAAACCGGTATAAAGGAACCGATTTCGGGTATGCGACCGGGTAAATTAGGTTTGGAACCAGTGAGTACCAAAATTTGTTAAATTCTTGATTTGGAACCAGTTTAGAACTGGAAATAACCGAAAAACCCAAAAATCGAGACTAATTTAGCACATAAAACATGAAAAAGGGCTGTTTGGCACTTCTATATACATGAAGGGGCTGTTTCGTAAAATCTGAATGCAATGCATTTTACTTCATCACTTGGAAGGAAGTCCAGAATATATATATATATATATATATATATATATATATATATATATATATATATATATGTTCAAATATTCTAACTAATTATTATTATGTGGACGTAGGAATAATTGTGGGTCAATCATTTCAAAAATCAGATTAGGGGTATAATAGTAATCTTGCTACACTTAATTATGGTAAATATTTATAACATTTAATAATTTAATACCTGTTTAAATTGGGGGAATTAGTTTCAGAACCTAAAAACTCATAGATCTCTTGTTACCACAAACATACGCAGAAATACTAAAACCCAAATCGACGGGAAGCAAATCAGTTGTTGTTTCGAACCCCAATATGCTCGGTGTTCGTTCTCGTACTTCGAAAATCCTAGAGAGTGAATTGCTTCAAATCCCTTCTCCTAAATTAGCTGGTCCAATCTCTGAATTTGAGCCAATGGATTCTGGCAACGAATTCGAACTTCCACCGCCGTTTACAGATGCCAACACCAGGTCTCTTTCTTCGTCGTAATGTTTGCGATCAGTTTATTTAATTTTTTTGTTGTCTGATTGAATCACATAGCCGCCATCTAATCGGACCTCATCTCTTTATTCTCCGGTAAACACCCACCGTTTTAGAAAATGAATTCTAAATTTTTGGTGCAGAAGATATAATTGTTCGTTGTTTTGTTGGATTATGTTCGAGATTTAACCTCCGATTTGCCTTCAATGGTGATTTTGTGCTTTAAGGAGCTCTACCTTCTGTTAACATCTGTTAACAGGTCGAAAATTCTAATTGACTATTGTGCTCAATCTAGTAAATTATGGCTGTTGTTTTAGAATATTTCGGTTTCTGGCCATTTTCATGATCTCAGTCAAGAATTCTCAATGCTTTTAGATGTTATCCCTTTGCACAAATTGAGTACTTTATCCAATAATGTTAAAGAGCAATTAGCTTTGTTATAAAAACAATCAAGAAATGCTAAATTGTTCATAGAGAAACATGATGATGCAGGAAATTCTATAGCATCAAAGACATTTATGAAGGATTATATGTAATGGATCTCTTTGATCATGTAGACCAAGTGCTCAACGAAATGCTCAGCCTACAGGAAACCCTCGAATCCACAGTTAAACAGTTGTTCAACTGGAAAGAAACAAAGATTGATTGCATCAGATCTAAAGTATATTTTTCTGATCTATGGTTCTTTTGTTGGTAATTATTTCAAGGTATGTTGTTTACAAATAAGTCTATTTTTTCCTAAGATTTCTATAATTTGTTTCACATCATATGACTTTTTATGATACAGGAAGGTTTATCGCCAATTAACTTAGTAAACTGAAATGCATCGTGCAACCCTTGCTGGAAGGTTTTTTTGATACTAAAACCATTCTATCATAAAGTTGATTATGTTTTCTTTATGGTTTTGGCTTTGAAAAGGTTACCATTGATGTTGGAAAAGAAACTAGGTTAATGAAATATTGGAAACCAAACTAGGTCAACGAAATGTTGAAAACCAATTCTATCATTCACATCGGATGGGGAATACATAGTGCCAACATATGATAAGTAGCAACAATATTCTGTTATCAAGATATTCTGTCAGAATAGATTAACAATAATATTCTATCAGATTGTATTACTGTTTTACTTAGATTTCAATGTTTTTTTAACGATTCTCAATTTTATTCTTTAAGAAAAAATGTAATTGTTAATCATTATTAGTCGTATTCTTTTAGAATAGATATAATTTATGTCTATAGTTGTATTCTTTCAGAATATATGTAATTACTGATTCTAGTAATCTTTATAAGATAAGAATAAAATGGTTTTTTCAAGATAACCATAAACACATTCTGTTAGATTGTCCGAAATAATAAAAAAATCAGATTTTTAAATTTAAGAGAATTAATTATTCCATAAAATCCATAATTTTCCGTTTTTAAATTTATGTTAATTGACTAAAATACCCTTACATTAAATTTAGATGGTATTTTTCAATCATCTTTAATTCAATAATATTTATTAATCACTTTATTAAAATAACTAAAATGATTGGTTTACAATTAATCCTACATTTACACAATAAATAGTTAGAGCACAATAACCTAGGCCTATATATATATATATATATATATATATATATATATATATATATATATATATATATATATATATATATATAAGCTTAGGTTATTCTATTCAAAGTAATTATTGTGTTATTGTATTCATAAATGTGGGCCAATCAATTTTACTTATTTTAAGAAAGTGAATAATACATATTATTAAATTAAAGATAATTAGAAAATACCATCTAATTTCATTTTAAGGATATTTTAGTCAATTAATATAAATTTAAAAAAGGAAAATTGCATATTTTAAGGGATAATAGATTCTATTAATTTTAAAAATCTGATTGTAGTGATGATGATTCTCGGATATTCTGCGAGAATATATTTATCAAAAATAAAAATATTCTTGAACCATAAATAATAAATATATTTTTGAACCTATTTCTTGATCATAACGTTAAAAACTTCTTGAAGAATAATAAATTCTTGAACCATCAATTGAAGAATAAAAACAAACATTACATTAATTCTTATAGAATACGGGTAACAATTGCTAAGAATTACATTTATTATTAAAGAATAAAACTAAAAAAACTTTCAAATCAGGAAAAAAAAATCAAAATCTAACCTAGACACTAATACATTCTAAAAGAATAATGTTGATAAGAATCACTTTCAATTTCATGGTCCATTCTTCAAGCATAGCTGCTTCTGTGGAAACAAATCCAATGCACAAATCAGTGAGAAAATATCCATATTTCATTCCAACAGAATTGGAATTCGTGATTCCATTATGATAGAATTGGAATTCAAGATTCAGTTACGGTATGCATTCTGTTGGAAAACTATCCAAAGTAAAAAACAATTTAATGAGAATGATACTGTTAGACATTCCAAGATAGAAACTCGTTCATTTTCATCAGCAACATCTAACTCTCCAAGTTCAGAAATTAGTTGATTTCGGCTCTCAACCATCTGTAGAAGTAAAATCCCAATTTAAGGTGATGTTTGTTTTTTATACTAATGACGAAAATATCCCTACAACACAATATTCATAAAATTCATAGAATTCGCCATTGTTTTGAAACATAGCCATTGTTCTAAGCCTGTAACATAGCCATTGTTTTGAAACCCAAATATTTTTCCAACACAATATTCATAAAATTCATAGTTTCATAACTACATTTATAAATGCTCTTCCAGTTTAAAGTCAATACCATATTAAAGTCAATACCATATTCAATCAGTAAGAATTGACAACAAAGTTTGAAACCCAAACCATCTATTCTTTCCCTGTTTCAACATCATTAGCATGGAGAATAGATTCAGCAAACCCAGAAACTAAAAGAACCACATTTGAAGCTGGTCATGATGGTTTTATCCATATCATTCCTAAAATCAAAAGAGAATCAAGAAAGTCAATTTATATGTTATATATATATATATATATATATATATATATATATATATATATATATATATATATAGTTTATCTAACAGGAAACAAAAAAGAAGAGTAGGAATACAATCTGGTCATGATGGTGGATATTGTGCACGTCAACAAGAAATCGAGAAAGAGAAAAAGGGGGAAATTTCTTAGACATTTCGTTGAATGCTTCTTCTGCACCTTCGACTCCTTCGCTGTTTATACACTGAAATTCCCCTCAAATCATCATTCCCAACAATGGGTTTCATCACATGAACCCATCTTCGTCGAGTTCGCCTTGGTCTTTATCTGGGTCATTCCCCAATCATCATCATCACCGTGGTAGTCCTCGTCCGGCTTCTTACGCTGCTGTGGTAAACGGTGGTGGTTCTTCTGCTTCGTCGTTTTACAATAATTTTAACGATCCCACCGAGTATAGTACTAACAATGGACTGCAAAAAACTGTGATAGTGAAATTAGGGTAGAAGGAAATTGGCATACCTGTGGAGTGCTAGTACTGATTGCAAAAAACGGTGGTTGGAAGACTCACCTTCATCGGTGGTTGGGACGAATTCGGTGAATTAGACGCCGATTGAGGGTGGAGATGTTTTACCGGCGGCCATAACAGCGAATGGCGGCTGGAGATCGGCGGCAACAGCAAACGATGGTGGTGGCGATCTTCTGTGGGCGTTGGTCGATGGAGTGACTTCTAGGTTTTATAAACCTGCAGAAATTAGGTTAAAAGTCAATACCATGATTATAGAGATTATTTTTGGAAGTTACTAAGCAAATTACTAAATTACCCTTATTTATTTATTTAATTATTTAATTTTTTATTTAATTTTGATTGGTCCACATTTAAGCATACAATAATACAATAATTATTTTAAATACCTGAACCTAGCTCTCTCTCTCTCTCTCTCTCTCTCTCTCTTTCTCTCTCTCTCTCTCTCTCTATATATATATATATATATATATATATATATATATATATATATATATATATATATATATACACACACACACACACACACACACTAGTGGTATACCCGCTTTTTTTTTTTTGAACATCGAGCTATTTTGAAGATTGAAGGGAATCTTAAACCGTGAGTGTGCTTTCTCCCTCCTGACATGTTATTAGCCGCATCACCCGACGTAGCTTTTGACTAATAAAGCTCTGCACAGAAACGTATTTCAAGTTCCACCAGGACCATCAATGAAGAACACACTCAGAATGTTTTCATCCATGTGCCTCATTATTTTATCATATTCAAATTTCCGGTTAGGATTGAGAGATTCTTTTGCACGTAAGTCTTTGTTTTACACAAGTATCGAGTACTATTCTTACACCTCATGACAACCTCTTGCTTGTAAATTAATGTCTTCACTACAAGAAAACAGCCCTTTAATGACACGCGAACAATGACACGCACTGATTTACGATACACATTTTTTGTGTGTCCTAAAAATATTGTCAGCTTTCCAAAATTTGAAGGATAGAGGACACGCATTTATGCGTGCCCTAAAATTAATGTCCAAAAAAAATGGAGGGTGCTTATGTTAAATGTGTGTCCTCTACAAATGTTGTTTTATAATTTTTTAGGTAAACGCACGTTTTTAAAGGGGGGAAATGAAATCCTTTGAAATTCTAAAATTTTGAGGTACCCGCTTATGCACTCTCTCTTCTAGAGCTCCCTTCATTCTCTCCCTCCCTTCTCTCTGCAAACCCTAAGCCATCGCCACCTCCCTTCTTTATGCATATTCTAGGGTTTTATTTTCTTCTAAGCTTCCGCTTCTCTTGTTTTCTCTCAACCCAGTACATGCAAGGGTTTTTGGTGGTGATCGACCGGTGGTGAAACGATTCAGGCCTCGCTCCCTCTCAAACAGTTGCTTCTCATCAGATTGCCCTACCACAATTCAGTGCAAAAAAAGGAAGCGACTCTCCGTTTTCTTATAAACTTATTTCCTTTAACAATCATCGCATGGAACTTGGAATCTTCCTCCGATTCTACACCTCAAGCAAGGAATATTGATTTCCTAGTGCATAGCGTTCTTCGGTCGTTGTATTTCTCCGAAGATCTATACGTTGAGTTATTTCCCCGACCCTCTGTAGTTTTAATGATTTTTTCCTGTTCTTGATTGATGTTTGTGTTGTTTCTACCATGAATGGAACCAATTTTTCATAAATTCACCTTCTTGTTTAGTTTTTCTGAATTCTTATCGAGTAATGAACCATTTCTATTGATTTTTCTTCTCCTGAAACCCTAGAAGGTTTGGTTTTATTGGATTGATGTTTATAGCACTTTAGGGTTTTACCTGCTCATTTAATTTATTGACTCATCTGTGGGATTGTGATTTGTCGTTGCAATTGGTGGATGAATGATGTAAGAAAGTTTAGCTACTTTGATTTGGTTGTACCATGAAAGTTTCATGAAGAGTTTCTAGGGTATTTTGTTTAGCTTTCTTCTTTTTTGTTTGAAGTTTGATAATTTATTGGTGGACTTACAGGTAATTGAGCATTTGTTCTGAGAGAGATGTCTGTTGGGTTGGGGGTTCTCTTTTTCTGCCACCAAGTGTTTGATTAAATTCCCCTGAGAGCATTCATAGCAAAACTATTGGGATGTTGATACAAAAATTGAGATATAGGAGTTGAGTGGAAAAATATGGAGAATCCGGTTCTAAGGATGTCAATGGGAGCAGGTAATTAGAAAAAATGTGTGTGAATCAAAACAACTGAACCTATAGCCCTAGAGTTTAATATTTTTAATATGTATGATATAATCCTTAGCTTTTATGGGGTTAATATTGCTAATGATGGATAAAATTATTCTATATCTATATGATCTCTCTTTTTTCTTGAATATAATCTCATTGGTGTGCAATCCGGTCACTTGCTTGGAGTAAAATGGGTGGTATGATATTCTTGAAAATTTCATCTTTCTAACATTTGGAGAAGAGAATAGATGTTCATGTGCTAATTTGAATTTTTAAATTTCGAATTGGGCTACTAAATATTAAATTGTTTGTTTTGATAGTGCAAGAGCCTCATAGTAGGCTCATGTCTATATGCTTCTGGACATGTTGAAATTGCTTACTGATGATATAATATGAGATTATAGTGCGGATATAATTTTTTTTGAAATCTTGTAGGGTTTTACGCACCCTGTGCACTCTTATTTTCTTGAAGATGTGGAAACAACCGGATACATATTGACAGCAAAAAATCAAATCGATGATTATGGTCAAGAAAGAACAAGGAAATCAAATAAAAAATTTATAAGAAAAAGGAAAAGCCAAATTGCCTCAGCTGTTGAGGAGGCACTGGGGTATACTGACTTTAGAGGCTATAGTCCATAGACACGGGATTCTATGTCATGTTGGAATCCTGATTGCATGAATGCATCGGATTCAATCTCATTGAGTTTCTACTATTGAGTATATGTGGGAGTGAAAAGCAAGGGGTAGTTTTGGTATTTATGATTGGGTGGGATGACATAAGTTCTTTGAAGGAAAATTTACAAGCAAATCATCTTTTGAGGGATTCAAATCTAGTTTTATCGCTTTTATGTCATGGATCTATGGCCAGCTTAGAACAGGTAGAGACTAATATCATTATTTGAAAAAAAAAACTAAACTTTTTTAATCTTTATTTATTTTATCTTCTTCATGTAGAGACAAATATTTGAAAACACAGAAAATGGGGTGAGAAAGATGGTTTTTGCTACAAATATGGCTAAAACAAGTATCACAATAGACGATGTTGTTTTTGTTATTAATTATGGAAAAGCCAAAGAAACATCATATGATGCTTTGAATAATACCCATTGTCTCCTTCCTACTTGGATATCAAAAGTTTCTGCTAAACAAGTGAGTTTCTTGGGTAGGGTATTTTGGTAATTTTATATTTTCTATATCATTCGATTATATTGTTTTTGATATGATTAACAGAGGCGAGGTCGAGCAGGGCGTGTTCAGCCAGGAGAATGTTACCATTTATACCCTTGATGTGTCTTCAATGCTTTCCAGAATATCAGTTGCCAGAAATACTGAGAACACCTCTTTAGTCACTTTGTCTTCAAATAAAAACTTTAAAACTTGGAAGTTTTTCTGAATTCTTATCTAAAGCTCTTCCATCACCAGAGTTATTAGCAGTAATTCGCTACCTCATTTTTCAATGGGTCTTTTTGTACAGCTGGCAGAGGCGGCGAAAGCGCAATTTTCACGAGATCATAGTGACTATTTTGCCCTTGTGAGGGCGTATGAGGGTTGGAAAGTGGCTGAACAAGCACTTAGTAGATATGAATACTGTTGGAAGAATTTTCTGTCTGCTCAGTCCATGAAATCTATTGATTCATTGAGAAGAGAGTTTTTATCTTTGCTTAAAGATACTAGTGTTGTCAAGAGCAATATGGTCATTTTCAATGCTTGGAATTATGACGAAAATCTCATTCGTGTAGTTATCTGCTACGGCTTGTATCCCGGAATTTCCTCCATCGTCGTAAGTTTTGTTTTTAAATAAGTTCTTTATAAATAATAACTCGCTTTTGCTGACATCAGCATAATGAAAAGTCATTCTCACTGAAAACCGTGGAGGATGGTCAGGTGCTTTTACACTCGGTAAGTTCGTTTGTCTAAATTCTAATAGTTTTTCTTTAATCTGAATTTGTTTTTTTAATGCTATTGAACTCGGTTAATTCCCGGGATTTGAGAATTCCATTCCGGTGGTTGGTCTTTAATGAGAAGATCAAAGTGAACTCTGTTTTTCTCCGGGATACGAATGTTGTTTCCGATTCCGTTCTGCTACTGTCTGGTGGAAGCATCTCAAAAGGCGATATAGTGAGTCTATTACCTTTCCTCATTCCATTACCTTTTCTTACTCTATTCCTTTATGATTCCATTCCATGATATGAAACAGGATGGGCACTTGAAAATGTTGGGAGGATACTTGGAGTTCTTCATGGAACCTTCATTAGCTGAAATGTATCTCAACTTAAGAAAAGATCTCGATGAGTTATTCAAGTATAAAGTAAGTAATGTATCCTCTCTTACTCATTATTTTTTACTTTTAGTCCTCCAATAATTGACTTTTTTCAAAAAAATTGCATGTCAGCTATTGAATCCCAAATGGATTTACACACCCACCAGGGTGTTTGATTCCTGCGTGTTCTGGATATTGATATTAATTGTGTGCTTAACATAATATATTGTCAAGAGTTATGCAACTGATATCATCTTAACTTTGCTGATTGTAACTTCCTTTGGTTTTCACATATTATCTTTGAATCAAGTTCCTCCTTGAGTTTTGCTAATTTTAGGTAAGATGGCAAACCAACAATATTCGTGTTATTCGGTTTTATGGTATTTCTTCATGATCTGTGACTCTGTGTTGTTGGTTTTATTCGGTTTGCTATGTATTGTTCCTAATCCTAATATTGAGATGAGTTGAACTCAGACGCCCTTTAGTCATCAAGAATTATCAGCTATCATTTAGTGTTTGGGTTTTTTAATCACTAAAATTGCTCATAAAGTGGTAAATGTCGACAAATAAGGTTGGAGTTCATGAAATACTAAGCCTTGCAATGTTGTTTTACTTATAATCTTTTCTAAAATTTTGTGAATAACAATCTCATTTTTATTTTCATTTTAGATCGACTACCTTCATAGGACTGGAAGAATCGCTCGCATGGGTGCCAAAGGCAAATTTCGTCATTTTTTCATGGTAAAGTTTCAGGTTAAAATTACCTAGCTATCCTTCTTGTATGATTTCAATCCTTAAATTCTATTTATTAAAAAGAAATGCAGGAATCTGACTTCTCATATGAAGAGACGGTAGCAACAGGCAAAAACTACAACACCGTAAATCAAAAGTCAACAATCTCTTAGAGATCTGAAAGACACATAACGAACTAGAGGCGGACATATCTTCTAAACTTGGAGAGTTGGAGAGAAACTACAATTAAACATGTAGGTCATTGAATTGGAAAGATCAAGGACCAAAGGGACTATATGTAGGGTTGGTTGGGTCTCTTGTTTCAACTGTTGCATTTGTGTTAGGTAAATGGGTCTGAATACATGTCTCAATTAGAGATAGTATATTCTTAGGGGAATTGATAAGATATGATGAAATAGTTAATGTATTACATTTATTTAAGCATTGGAATGATTATTATTATTTGACATACTATATATTTTGAAATGGATTGTCTTTTTTTTTTGTATGATATGCTATTTCATATTATGAGAAATTACTTGTCATTTAATTTGAAAATTAGTAAATCTATATAAAAAGGCTATTTTTTTAAAACATTTAAAATTATGACACGCAAAAATGTATGTCGTCTTTCTTTATGACATGGGCTTTAATGATACACAATGCGTGTCCTAAACGCACACCCTAAGGTTAAGACACGCAAATGCGTGTCGTCGTCCTTTATGACAGTTACTTCCTTGACATGCAATGCGTGTCGTAAATGCGCATCATAAGTTTACGATACGCAAAAGCGTGTCGTCTTCCTTTATGACATGACCTTCCTTGACACGCATTTGCGTGTCATCTGTACCATTTTATGACACGCAATGCGTGCCATTAAAGGGTATTTTTCTAGTAGTGCTTTATTCACATCTGGAAGATCGTATTCACTAAGTTTCTTTCCTAAAGATTGTAGAAAGACTCTGATGTTGACAAGGACCATATTCTGGACTCATTCAGAACACACATATTGTTTCTTATAATCTTCAGAAAAAGAATCATAATGGTCACACCATAACTTACAAACATCGCCCAGTTCACAAAAAATCAATATCGTAACAAATAGCCTTCTAAGTGCATTGGGGAATTGAAATAAGGAAGCCTCTGCAAGACATTATATGAGTTGGATATATTGTGTAAACAATGTTGAAGTTCATGTTTGGTTTGATTAATTGTTTGAAGGGGTTGTGTGTACTTAATCAAAGTTAGGGACCACGACTCGTTTAACTAATAGTTAAAGAAAGCAAATTCCTAGAATGGTACGGGTTTCTAGATATGGTTCGGGTTTACATCAGACTTGAACAAGTGTCTTGACATGTTCTATATAATGCTTGCAGATACTCATTTGGGTTATTCAGAACAAGTAAAACTATAATAATCCCACAACTTAACTTAAGATGAAACTATAATAATAATAACATACATTAAAAAACATATTTTTTAAATACATTAAAGCAACATACTTTTTTTTTAAAAAACAATATCAAGAAAACTAAGTTAAAAACTATAATATAAAACATTTACAACTATAACAAGCCCCTAAAGGGCAATGTCCATTATTATGTACCCACCCAATCACGTTGAGCTATGAGGTTACACCATCTTGATATATCTTTACTCTTGTCACTATATAAAACATTTACAACTATAACAAGCCCCTAAAGGGCAATGTCCATTATTATGTACCCACCCAATCACGTTGAGCTATGAGGTTACACCATCTTGATATATCTTTACTCTTGTCACTATTTTGCCTATTAAGATTAAAGAGTTAGGAATGAATATTTTTTGGATTTCATCATAAGTAGGCCTGGCAATTGGGTTGGGTTCGGGTTGGCGGGTTGGCGGGTCGGAAAACATAAACTCAACTCAACCCATATAATATATGGGTTGGCGGGTCACGGGTGGGTGAGTTGGAAACCTCAACCCAACCCAACCCATATAACCCGTTTAAGTATATGGGTCCGCGGGTTCACAAGTTAATGGGTTAAACCCAACCCATATAACCCGTTTAATAAATAAGCAACACATTTTAGAAAATGAGGTTTTTTCAACATAAATTCATAAAATGATTAAAGTAATTAACATAAAAAAAAGGTTTTGAACATATATTCATGAAGTCAATAACATCCAAATAAAAATGAAAAATGAAAACATTCATAGAAAGTGGATGTGTTCTTACTTCATGACTCGTGAAAATAACGACATGTATTTTTTCTTTTTTGATTAACGAACCGCAAATGCAAATTAGTCATATACGAATACGGAATGAATACAATAATACAGAATATTACGAATACGGATGGAAATCAAATTTCATTAATAATTAAATATATCATTTTTTTAAATGTAATATATATATATATATATATATATATATATATATATATATATATATATATATATATATATATACGGGTTGGCGGGTTGACCCGCGAACCCAAACAGATAACCCAACCCAACCCAACCCATGAAATAAACGGGCTGGTGGGTTGACGGGTTGGCGGGTCAAAAATCTCAACCCCAACCCGTCTATTTTCGGGTTGGGTCAGTGTCGGGTTACGGGTTGGATCGAGAGTTGCCACCCCTAATCATAAGTATTATTAAATTCCTATATAATACAAACAAACTTTATTATTTCTTTGTGGCGTTTCTATGTATAAGATGAACTTCCATGATAAATTGTATGTTGATGTTTTTCTTTATATTTTTATTTGAATTAGAGTGGCATATATAGGAGGCGGTCGTAAATAAGATGAGTTATTTACGACCGCCTCCTATATCCTCCAATATTATCGAAATGTTCTTTCATGTCATGTTTTTGTTCCTTGTAGGCTCTACTACATCCGACTTCAATTCTATCCCTAACACTTTTCCATAGATTTTTGCCTTGAAAACTATCAAGATCAAACTAATTATGTAAAAACAAATTTGATTAGTATAAGAAATAATTAAAAAATGTTAAATTATATACATATAAAAACTATTGTATACTTTATTCACGAGTAGGATATATAGGGTCTTTATATTGATCAGGAACACGATTCCAACATGGATAATGAAATAGTACCATTGAAATAGGATATATATATATAGGGTCTTTATATTCATCAGGAACGCGATTCCACAACCCATAACGTAACACGATTCCAACATGGATAATGAAATAGTACCATTGAAATAGGATATATATATATAGGGTCTTTATATTCATCAGGAACGCGATTCCACAACCCATAACGTATTCCATGTGTCATTGAATTCTAGGGTTAAAGGCTTTTTTTTAAACTCATCATATAAATTTAGATTTCTTCCTGTGTTACTCGTATTCTTCGATTTCGCTACATTGACACATGGAATTAAAAATTTAACAAATTAAAAATATATTAAATAATAAAAAGATTCAAGTAACTTACAAAATTCGCATGTCAAAAGGTCCTATGTGGACCCTAGCAAGGAGGTTTGTCCCCGTACCTGCTCCACGTTCTCGAGCTACATGTGTTTCCATTTTGTTTACCAAATATTATAAGAAATCAGAATATATAATAAACACACTTTAACCAAATACTATAAGAACTCATAATATATAATAAACATACTTTATAACATGCATCCATTAACGATACAATAAACTTACAATATCTACAAAACAAATCACTAGAAACTTTTCTTATTATTATCATTATCATTGTCATTGTTATCGTTATTTATTTTTGTTACATTCCAAACCACCGTACCAAGATATTGTCCTTTTCGGGACACTCGATACGATGACTTCATAAGGGTCACCTATCCTAGTACTATCCTAGTCCGAGAACGCTTAAGTGTATAGTTCTTATGGGATTTGACGCCCTCAAGACTTTAAAACGCTTCCTGATTGTAACACCCGGTATCCGAAAAGCCAAGAAAGGAAAGGAAAACCCTAAGTCAAAGGGGGGTCAACTTGTCGAGTCCAAGGAAGAACTCGGCGAGTCGGAGCGGGATCCGGGTGTAAGATTAAATGACCGACTCGACGAATCGGAAGAGTGGACTCGGCGAGTCAGGTCTGGGTTAGGAAGCCCTAATTCCGGGACTTGGTGCCCTATTTAAGCATCTTATTCTCTTCCCTAGGGTTCATTACAGCCTCTCTCGTCTAGAACCCCAAAACCCTAGCCACCCAACTTCATTTTTGGAGCTTTTGGTGAAGATTAAGGTCCATTGGAGTGAATTTTGAAGGCTTGGGAGAAAGGAGCAAGGAAGGAAGTGTAGATCCAGCCTTCACATCGAGTTGGCAACTGTTAGAAGGTAAAAAGTTTGGACCTTGAGCTTTTAATTGATAAATCCCCTTTCTAGCTTGCTTTTGGTCACATTTGGATCATTTCCAAGGTTAAACCGAGTATTAAACCCTTAAGGATGGTTTGGACAACAGATCTGGACACTCCTGAGCTTTAGAAGCTCAAAGTAGTTGGCTTTATTCAGCTAAGGTCCCATTTCATGACCTAGGTCTTATTTGAAGCTTGGATTAAGTGTTTTAGCCCCATAACACCTTGCATGCACGTAAAGTTAGCAACTTTACGTGCAATGCTAGCATAAGGAGTCCAGATCTATGAGTTGGAGGTGTTTGGATGGTCTGTAATCGACAAAATAGAGATGCCACAAGATGGACTCGGCGAGTCGGGTCGCAAACCCAAACCCTTCTGTTTACGATTCGGATCAGTGAGTGGAGTTAGTAGAGGTTTCAGCCAGACTGGGTCCGTAATGGACATGAAGATCATGGTACTCGACGAGTTCGAAGAGGAACTCGGCGAGTCCAAGACAATCTTCTTAGTTATGAAGATGAACTCGACGAGTTGTTCATACAACTCGGCGAGTCATGGTCTAGACATTCATACGATGATGATGAACTCAACGAGTTCAAGGATGAACTCGGCGAGTCGGTTGAGGATAGTCCCGAAGTGTTAGATGAAGGAGAACTCGTCGGGTTCTCGCTAGACTCGACGAGCGGAGTCGGGGTTGTTTGGGATTTGAGGAGCATGGACTCGACGAGTTGGTAGAACAACTCGGCGAGTCGAGTCAACTGGAAGTTGACTCTGACCGTTGACTTTGACCTTGAGAAGGACCTTGACCAGAGTTGACCTAGTTGACTTCTGGAGGACAGTTAGGCTAATTGTTATTATTGGTATTGGTAGCTCGGGGAGCTAGAGGAGCAGCGGTTCAGAGAGTTGTCAGACAGCAGCCAGAGGGTTATCAGCAGCTTCAGCAGTTTGAGGTGAGTTTCCCTTTGTGTGAATGGGTCTACGGCCACAATGCCGGCCCATGTAGTTATGAGTAGGAAGACCCGAGGGTTAGCCCTAGGCACTGTATGCTAGTATGATATTCAGGACCAAGGTCCAATATCGGGCGGGTGCTCAAGGAATGGTTTGCATGATAGAGTATACTTGTTGTCTGTATGATACTTGTATATGCCTGGTAGGGAGGTGAGTGTGGGCGAGGTCCCGTATCTCACCAATAGCAAAGTGTGGACGGTGTTCCATATCTCATTAGCAGCAGAGCAGGGGCGAGGCCTAAGGTAGGAAGGGAGTGAGTGTGGGCTGGGCCCGTATCTCACTATCAGTAGGAGTGTGGACGGGGCTCCATGTCTCATCAGTAGCAGGGCAAGGGCGGGGACCAAGATAGGCGAGGCCTTAGAACAAGAATTCAGTAGTATACGTTCAATTTGTGTGTTATTATATGATTGTATGTTAGCATATGTTAGCGGGCGGGGCCCAGAGACAGGCAGGGCCTAAGAGAAACAGATATGTACACCGAGCGGGGCTCGAAGCCAGGCAGGGCCTGGAGCAGGCGGGGCCTGTTGTAGCGGGTGGGGACCGAGGTAGTGGTCGAGGCCCAGTAGTTGCAGTATGCGATTATGTGGATGGTATGTGGTAGGTTGGGGAACTCACTAAGCTTCGTGCTTACAGTTTTCAGTTTTGGTTTCAGGTACTTCCGGTAGCGGAGGGAAGAGCTCGGGATGATCGCATGGCACACACCATAGTTAGTCAGCCTGGGATGTTTTACTCTGATGAAATGAACAAGTGTTTTGAAAAGATACTCTGATTTGTTATATAACTCTTTTAGTATGTTTGAAATGATTTAATACTATGGTTTAGTTATGATTTAAAAATGAAATTTTTGGCCTTGAATTTTGGGATGTTACAAGTTGGTATCAGAGCCTTGGTTTGAGGGATTCGGGCGCACTCTCGAGTGTGTCTGAACTCAAACTAAGGAAGTGGTATAAAGTTTTGAAAAGAAAAGAGTTTTAGAAAAGCAAAAAGAAACTTAAAAAGAAAAGAGTTTTAGAAAAAGCGAAAAGAAATTTTAGAAAGAAAAGAACTTTGAAAAGAGAAAAGGGTGTGGTGCATGCAATCAGCCGAGCTCAAGTAAGTACCCCAAAATACCCATACAAGTTTATGTTATGATTATCAGTTTCAGTTAGTAGAACAGCATGCTAGATTAGGGCTAAGGATCTAGGAAGGATGCCTTATGTGCCTGTTATATGTGCTTTTGAGTTGCATGATAGTACTGGTTAGACAGTAGTAAGATAGCCTGTTTAGGTTATGCCTGAGTATATGATATTATGTTGCATGCTAGTACAGTTTCTCGTTATGAGAATAGATTTGCTTGAGTAGTTTCCTGTGTGCGAATGTTGCTTGCTTTGTGCTTTGTAGGACTCTGAGTGATGGGAGTTAGCCATCAGGTGCATACGTCACGTCACATGTGATCAGGGTTGAATAATCTCAGAATGCTGGATTTGGCCCTATTGCGCAGCTCTCGTCTGAGTCTAACCGTTGTAGGGACGAGTCTTTTACTCGAAGGATTATCTGAGCCTCGTCACATGTGATGGTATTCAGGTGATGGCTAATTGGCATTACAAGGAGGCCTTCAGCAGCTGAGGACTGGATTGGGTGGAGTCAGAGATTTCCCTAGGGAAAGCCTAGGATGAGAGTAGCAGAGATCAGTAGTAGTAGAAGTGACCTGGTGGAGTCGAAGCGGTTCTTGAGGAAAGTACGGATAGATATGGAAGGTAGTATGGGCCCGTACTACTGAAAGCAGAGGATCCGTACTCGATTCGGGAAAGGCCGAGATGAGACCGGGAAACTTGTATTGTGAGTGTGATCCCTAAGTAGAGATGTGCATGTTAATGACAGTTATGATATGTTGCAGAATGGTGACACTACGGGGTAGACCAGTTGGCGGATCAGGCGCCGGAGAGGGATCAGGCTCGAGTTCAGGGACCGAGCAGCTCGAGGAGCGGATGAGGGAGTTTGTATCAGCCGAGGTTACGCGCAGTATTCTAGATCAGACTCTTGTGATCTTTGGCACGGTCAAGGAGGGCATACTGGAGATATTAGATGAGAGGCTGGGAGCCTTCCGTGCAGAGATGGTGGCTATGATAGGAGCGCGTACTTTGACATTCCGAGAGTTTAGAGCTTGTGGCGCACTAGATTACCATGGGGCTAGGGACCCCATTGCTAGCAGCAGGTGGTTGGCCGATGTTGCCAACGCCTTTCGTACGAGCCGATGTCCCGAGGGGGACAAGGTCCGACTTGCCTCCTGTCTTCTGAAGGACAGAGCACGGGATTGGTGGGAGGAGGTTGGACATGCCATTGGAGATGATGTCGTGTTGGACGCGATGACATGGACTGATTTCTCGGCTAGGTTCAGGGCCGAGTTTGCACCGGTGATCGAGGTGCAGCAGCTAGCACGAGAGTTTCAAGATTTGAAGCAGACGACTGAGACTGTGGCGGAGATCACTGCCAAGTTCAGAGAGAGAGCCCTTCTCGTTCCGCAGTATGTGGCGGACGAGGAGATGAAGAAGGCTCGATATCACGAGATGCTAAGATGTGACATCAGGCAGTTTGTGAGCAGGTCCAGCTGCAAGACACTGGAGGACATGATTGCTCGTGCCAGAGAGAGAGAGAGAGAGAGAGATTGATTTGGAGTTAGAAAGGAAGAGGAAACCAGATGAGATTCAGGTAGCCACATGTTCAGGCAAGAGACCCAAGGGGTCAGACTCGAGATCGAGGGATTTCCAGAGCCGCAGCCGATGCGGGAAGTGTGGCAGGACACACGAGGGTGTGTGCAGGAGTGGCAGTAGTGGGGATTCAGGCTGCTTCAAGTGCGGCCAGACTGGTCATTTTAGCAGAGATTGTACTGCTGCCACCACTCAGGGATCAGACCTGATATGTTTTCATTGCAGTCAGAAGGGCCACAAGAAGGCCCAGTGTCCGAGTTTGCTTTCAGCAGGACAGGTGATAGCACCTGCTCCCGCGACTTTGAGGATCACCGACAGTCGACAGGGCCGGGCAGAGGCGCCTACGACACGGAGCAGGGCGTACCAGTTGGTTTCAGATGACATGCGAGCAGCCCCAAATGTGCCAGGTGTGTATCCTTTATCGGTTTGACAGTTTTATCTGTGATATAATTGCTATGGTACTGCATCGATATTATTGATTGTACTTTGGATTTTGTCTCCTGCTTATGATTGAGTTATATGCCATCTGCATACCATGGGTTTAGAGTAGTAGTCCGTAGTTGTATCCCTTTAAGAGCAGGTCACTCAGGATGCGGTCGTTGTAGCAAGCGTGAGATTGGGATTCTAGAAGTAATTCACCAGCTTTCAAGGACGGTGGCGACGTGGTATTGGTTAGTTTTGGAGCACCAGTAGTGGTAAGCATAAGTTTTTAGTAGATCGACCATGGGGTGGTAAGAAGGATTGGGAATCCTTTCCAGACAGTGAACTGTAAGGAGCTAGTTGAATCGAAGTGGGGGAGGAACCCTCGTATAGTCAGGAACGGAAGAAAGTGCGAAGCTGGGATGAGTTCGCAACTTTGTTGAGCAGGATAGTAGTCCGAGTGGCTGATCGGATTGAGAAACGCGTGAGTTGGGAGTTGGGAAACTCCCCAGTGTTGAGTACGTGTAATAGCGATCAGTATATGATTGGTTTGGGAAACCAGGTTGAAGATTTTCTCGCAAAGACGTGATTTTAGTTAGGATGTAAGACTGCGGGTAAGCCGTAGCATTCATTAGCAGTTTAGTTAGCGGAGTGTGGGCGGGGGCCCGTATCTCCTAGTTAGCAAGGTAGGGATCAGGAAAGGGTAGTTCGGTGTGATTAGTATGGAGTTGGCCTGCGTAGCCCTAGAGAGGTGAGACCTTGGGAGAGGCCGCTCCAGGAAACAGTTGGGTGAGACCCGTGGGCGAGGTCCGTATGTTAGTAACGGTATAGGTGAGACCTAGGAGCAGGATTGCTAGGTAGTATGGTTCGGGTGAGACCCGTGGGCGAGGCCCGTGTGATAGTAGCTAGGCAGGTGAGACTAAAGAGAGAGACCACTCTAAGATATGGTTTGGGTGAGATCCGTGGGCGAGGCCCGTGAGATTATAGCAGCGCAGGTAGGACCTGGTAAGGACCTTAGGGTCAAGATAGGGGATCGAGGATCCCAAGACTTGTAGCGCCAAAGTGGCAGAATAGATAGAGCAACTTAGATAGTCGAAGTTTCTTCGGAAATCGCTGAGAGCGACTGAGCGGTTGATCTTGAGTTTAGTAACCGGTGGGAGTCCGGTAAACCAGTTAATGGCAGATTAGTTGGGACCAGGGTGGTCTCGTTTTATCCGGAAAGTGGACAGGGAATAGCAGGATTTTCGGTCGGGGATAGCGATAGGAGAATTCCTGATGGAGCAGCTAGTTGACCGAGAGGTGCTACGCCACTCACAGCAGGGTTGAATAATCTTAGAGGGAAGGGTTTGATCCTGTTGCGCAGCTCTCGTATGAGTCTAAGCGTTGCAGGGATGAATCTTTTACTCGAAGGATTATCTAATCCATTCGCTGGGATGCGTGCTCAGCACTAAGTTATAGTAGTAAGAAGTATTCAGTGTGTACCGGCAGCAGTGAACAACACTGGGAGTGGCTGGAGTAATGGATACCGTGAAGGGTATGTCCTTCACAGTGATAGAGGAGGTGGTTAATTATGGAACGTTGCCTTGGGAAGGCTAGTGAACGCACAAGGAAAATGGGGTGAACCCCTAGGATGTCCAGCATAAGTACTCGAGGAGTACCGGAAGGATTGTCAGTTGAGTAGGTTGTGTTCTTAGGATTATCGGGATCAGAGTGCACTTGAGGATTGTGATTTGCAAGGACTAGTGTTAGTCTGAGTGACCGGGCGGAAGGTCAATGGAAATGGTCAGCAGGAGTTAGATTCCTCAGGCAGAAAGGTTGAAAGCGGATTACAGGACAGTTGGCCGTAGCGGACTTCGAGGACGAAGTCTAGTTTAAGTGGGGGAGAGTTGTAACACCCGGTATCAGAAAAGCCAAGAAAGGAAAGGAAAACCCTAAGTCAAAGGGGGGTCAACTCGTCGAGTCCAAGGAAGAACTCGGCGAGTCGGAGCGGGATCCGGGTGTAAGATTAAATGACCGACTCGACGAGTCGGAAGAGTGGACTCGGCGAGTCAGGTCTGGGTTTGGAAGCCCTAATTCCGGGACTTGGTGCTCTATTTAAGCATCTTATTCTCTTCCCTAGGGTTCATTACAGCCTCTCTCGTCCAGAACCCCAAAACCCTAGCCACCCAACTTCATTTTTGGAGCTTTTGGTGAAGATTAAGGTCCATTGGAGTGAATTTCGAAGGCTTGGGAGAAGGAGCAAGGAAGGAAGTGTAGATCCAGCCTTCACATCGAGTTGGCAACTGTTAGAAGGTAAAAAGTCTGGACCTTGAGCTTTCAATTGATAAATCCCCTTTCTAGCTTGCTTTTGGTCACATTTGGATCATTTCCAAGGTTAAACCGAGTATTAAACCCTTAAGGATGGTTTGGACAACAGATCTGGACACTCCTGAGCTTTAGAAGCTCAAAGTAGTGGCTTTATTTAGCTAAGGTCCCATTTCATGACCTAGGTCTTCTTTGAAGCTTGGATTAAGTGTTTTAGCCCCATAACACTTTGCATGCACGTAAAGTTAGCAACTTTACGTGCAATGCTAGCATAAGGAGTCCAGATCTATGAGTTGGAGGTGTTGGAATGGTCTGTAATCGACAAAATAGAGATGCCACAAGATGGACTCGGCGAGTCAGTTCATGGACTCGGCGAGTCGGGTCGCAAACCCAAACCCTTCTGTTTACGATTCGGATCAGTGAGTGGAGTTAGTAGAGGTTTCAGCCAGACTGGGTCTGTAATGGACATGAAGATCATGGTACTCGACGAGTTCGAAGAGGAACTCGACGAGTCCAAGACAATCTTCTTAGTTATGAAGATGAACTCGACGAGTTGTTCATACAACTCGGCGAGTCATGGTCTAGACATTCATACGATGATGATGAACTCGACGAGTTCAAGGATGAACTCGGCGAGTCGGTTGAGGATAGTCCCGAAGTGTTAGATGAAGGAGAACTCGTCGGGTTCTCGCTAGACTCGACGAGCGGAGTCGGGGTTGTTTGGGATTTGAGGAGCATGGACTCGACGAGTTGGTAGAACAACTCGGCGAGTCGAGTCAACTGGAAGTTGACTCTGACCGTTGACTTTGACCTTGAGAAGGACCTTGACCAGAGTTAACCTAGTTGACTTCTGGAGGACAGTTAGGCTAATTGTTATTGTTGGTATTGGTAGCTCGGGGAGCTAGAGGAGCAGCGGTTCAGAGAGTTGTCAGACAGCAGCCAGAGGGTTATCAACAGCTTCAGCAGTTTGAGGTGAGTTTCCCTTTGTGTGAATGGGTCTACGGCCACAATGCCGGCCCATGTAGTTATGAGTAGGAAGACCCGGGGGTTAGCCCTAGGCACTGTATGCTAGTATGATATTCAGGACCAAGGTCCAATATCGGGCTGGTGCCCAAGGAATGGTTTGCATGATAGAGTATACTTGTTGTCTGTGTGATACTTGTATATGCCTGGTAGGGAGGTGAGTGTGGGCGAGGTCCCGTATCTCACCAATAGAAGAGTGTGGACGGTGTTCCATATCTCATTAGCAGCAGAGCAGGGGCGAGGCCTAAGGTAGGAAGGGAGTGAGTGTGGGCTGGGCCCGTATCTCACTATCAGTGGGAGTGTGGACGGGGCTCCATGTCTCATCAGTAGCAGGGCAGGGGCGGGGTCCAAGATAGGCGAGGCCTTAGAACAAGAATTCAGTAGTATACGTTCAATTTGTGTGTTATTATATGATTGTATGTTAGCATATGTTAGCGGGCGGGGCCCAGAGACAGGCGGGGCCTAAGAGAAACAGATATGTACATCGAGCGGGGCTCGAAGCCAGGCGGGGCCTGTTGTAGCGGGCGGGGACCGAGGTAGTGGGCGAGGCCCAGTAGTTGCAGTATGCGATTATGTGGATGGTATGTGGTAGGTTGGGGAACTCACTAAGCTTCGTGCTTATAGTTTTCAGTTTTGGTTTCAGATACTTCCGGTAGCGGAGGGAAGAGCTCGGGATGATCGCATGGCACACACCATAGTTAGTCAGCCTGGGATGTTTTACTCTGATGAAATGAACAAGTGTTTTGAAAAGATACTCTGATTTGTTATATAACTCTTTTAGTATGTTTGAAATGATTTAATACTATGGTTTAGTTATGATTTAAAAATGAAATTTTTGGCCTTGAATTTTCGGATGTTACACTGATAAGGAAGGTCTCCACATCCTATATAACAAGTACTTAGTTCTCCTTTATAGTCGATATGAGATCAGAGGCACTACTCTATCCCCCGTATAAGGGGTCGATATCCATGTCGAAAGTCGAACACCCCCGTGTCCTGGATTTGATACTATTTGTTACATCCTTAGCAACACATGCCAATATATTATCTGCTTTGGGCCACCCGACATAAAGACTTCCTAGGGTCACTTATTCTACAAATTTCTTATGGGATCTGTTGCCCGTGCGACAATAAAACGCGTCCTGGTAGGAAGATCTCTACACCCATTATAAGGAGTGCTAAGTTCCGCTTCCCAGTTAATGTGGGATCAAAGTAACTACTCTTTATATGATACCAGTTTGCTCATCACCTTGTCGGGGTCTTGAATTTCTAGGGCCGCCCCAAGTGACGTGATGTTCCTGTCGAGGTCGAAGAGCCATATCAGCACTGCTAATTGTAGGGCATGTATAACACATAGTCATATAATTTTGAATGATGTATATGTGTTATGAGCCCTATTTAAAGTTATGAAGCAATTCATAACCACATACCTTTTGTATGCTAATGTGGATAAACCTTTCTCTAACTATATTCATATATATGTGCAACAATTCATATTTTTCATGAACCTTGCATTGAGTTGCTCTAAGCGCCCCTCCTCGGTCTATTTTAATAAATGATGTTATACACTATAAAAATATAAACCCTTACACTTTAGAAATATATCTTCATTATTCATAAACTTTTTAAATGTTTATTAATAGGTCCTATCATTTTATTCATTAATTTTATATACATACATACATACATACATACATACATACATACATACATACGTACGTACGTACGTACATACATACATACATACCCGAGTCCTATACAAATGAGGTAAGGGGGAAGTAGGATGGTCAACAGACCCAACCGTAAGGTTGGAAAATTGCTTCCGTAAGGACCTCCAACAAAATAAAATTTATCAAGTACATATACAAATAAGAATATAAAGATAATAAAGTTTTGTAGTCATACCTAACGAAAATACAATAGTTGAAACAAATACCCTAAGTAAACAAATAGTAGATAGTAAGAAAGAGTAAATATGAAGGAACTGCAAGACAATCACAAACAAAGAGGATGTATCTAGACCCTAGACTAAGTCAATACTACTATGTTACCCTAATTCAAGCCTCTTTACTCGCCTATCTAAAGACATGTCATTGGTAAGTGCTAACTCTTTGAAGTCATGTCCTCGGTAAATGCTAACTTTTTCAAGTCTAACCTAACAATATCTTCCCATTTACTTTTCTGTCGACATTTCCTCCTTGTACCATATACTACTCCTAATAGTAGCAATCGGTTGTCTCCTGTATACCTGACCAAACCACCGTAATCTTCATTCCCTAATTTTTTTAATGATTGATGTTAATCATTAAACAATAAAAAAAACAAATTATCAACTAAAAATATGTAATGATATATATGATTTTCACTTCTATAAAACTAAAAAAATAAAACTTATGTTAAAAAAGTGTTTGTCAAAATATATTTAATAAAGGTGTATATATATATATATATATATATATATATATATATATATAGAGAGAGAGAGAGAGAGGACAATTATATAAATGAGAACGCGAGAACAAATCTGGGCCATATATTTATTTGTGCTGCAAAACCCCCGAGTGTACCGATAGAGGTGTCGGTGACGATGACATATATCCTCTTTAATAAATGAAGGTTTTTTTTGCCACTTGTCAAATTCTCAAGAGTTTTGTCACATGTAATTTTATGGGAGTTTTAGAAGTATTATTTTCCACTTATCATTTTTTGGGAATTTCCATTTTTTTAAAAATAAAATTCCACAATGTTTTATAAGGAAAGAGAATCATTCTATTAATTTGATAATAAAGTCTCATAAATGTTCTAAAGAATATTTGATTTATTTTATAAATGTTCCAAAAGATTACATTATGTTATGTAAAAATATTATTTTATAAAATATTTAATGTTTAATTATTGATATTAAATTTTTATTTTTGATAAACTCATGTAGTACACGGGTCTCACACCTAGTTTATACATAAATAAGTATATTCATATATGATTAAATATGTGTCTATTATCAAGTGATTATTCATATATAAATATATTTACATTCCTTTATCGCGTCGATACGTGGAAGAGTTTTGCGGCAAAAAAAATATGTGGCCTAGATTTGTTCTCGTGTTCTCGATTTAATAATTGTTCTCATTTGAACCTTAATATATATATATATATATATATATATATATATATATATATATATATATATATATATAGGTTTAGGTTATTATATTCAAAGTAATTATTGTGTTATTGTATGCATAAATGTGGGCCAATCAATTTTACTTATTTTAAGTAAGTGATTATTACATATTATTGAATTAAAGATAATTCAAAAATACCATCTATTCTAACTAGAAGGGTATTTTAGTCAATTAATATAGATTTAATAAAGGAAATTTGCATATTTTAAGGAAAATTGCATATTTTAAGGGAAAATAGATTCTATTAATTTTAAAAATCTGATTGTATGGATGATAATTCTCCTAATTCGTAACATTCTGACGGAATATGTTTATCAATATATTGAACCATACAAGAATACACATCCTGACATAATATATATTTTGATTTAATGAACTTCTTGAAGAATAACAAAATTTTGGATACAAGTTAAAAAAAATTTCATTACATTCTTAGAAAAGAAAAAAATTTATATACTATTCTATGATAATGTTACACTTATTAATAACAAAGAAATACAATATATAAATTATTCTACCAGAATATACTATTACATATATTTTTTTCATTATATTGTATATTATTCTGTTGGAATAATCCATTCTTTTTGGAAGATTGATGGTCATTGTTCATCTTCATCCCATACAATGTTCATCTTCAAGATTCTATTCTGACAGAATCGGAATTCAAGATTCCATTCCAGTAGAATGTTGTAAGTTTCATTTGTACCCTGTTTTGCTTTGATATCTCTCGTTTCGTTCCCGGCCAAGAAAACAAGAACATTCTTGTTCTTGATTTCATGTGTACCTGCAAATGAGAAATACAACCACTCATTTTTATTGCTTAATCTTCTTCTTTCCATGACAATTTCAAGCAATAATCCTAGGGTTAAATGATCGACCTAACAGTATATCTACGCCTCATCCCTCACCATCATCTAACAGTGATGTATCGATTAAGTCATGTATCATAAACTCCATCTGCATAGCTCACTAGAGGTCCATCTGCAATTGATCAAAGTTTTGTTTGGCAGGAAAATTATAAATCAAGATATACCTCTGAATATAAATAGTAACGCTGAAACATATTACAACATTTAGTATACCTTTTACATAACCAATCTCCCCTTTTTAACTCAACCTGATCCTGATTGTCTCCTGATAAGTAATGGAGAAATTTGAAAACGATATTATCATTTAAGAGGTGGAGAAGTTTCACAGAGGATTATTGTCAAACAGGTGGTCAGCTCAGAAGCATCGTAAATTAGAAACCCAATGAAGAACAATGTTATATACCTCATGAGATCGGGCCGATCACGGGCAAAGTT
The DNA here is from genome assembly GCF_052849685.1 of Lactuca virosa. Lineage (NCBI taxonomy): Eukaryota > Viridiplantae > Streptophyta > Magnoliopsida > Asterales > Asteraceae > Lactuca > Lactuca virosa. The sequence continues at coordinate 90,045,556 of NC_136429.1, forward strand.
AAGACAGACATATTTCTGGGTGATGATTTTAGGGTTTGACATAGATGCTTAAGCATCTTACCCTGATTCAGAATGTCGTGATTCAATCCAGAACAATCGGCCGTGAGAGTCGACGACTATGCCTCCGAGACACACCCACTGCCACCACAGCAAGGTGGCAGGTAGTCGACGATGGCAGCAATGGCCGGCGGCCATGGCAGCCGGCGGTGATGGTGATTTGAAGACGAGGACCAAAAAAAAAAGAGGAGAATGAATGAGGAGAACCATTACCTTGGAACCGCAACTACAAGCCAAACACCTCTAGATTGACCTCTCCTTCTCTAGATTAGTAAAGTTCCTCGATCACAGCTTCACCTTTCGTCCCTTCCTCCTCGTTGTTCTCTATTGAAGCCGCACCCACCAAAACCGGTTGCAGTTTAAAGGTCGACGTCTACGGTAGGGTTTTAAATTAATTTTCCTAAAATTAAAGGAAATAATAATTTAATTATTGAATTACCAAAATTATTTAATAGGTAAGATTACAATTTTACCCCTATCTAGGTTTTTGAAATGATTGCCCCACAATTATGCATACAACCACACAATAATTAGTTATAATACCTGAACCTATATATATATATATATATATATATATATATATATATATCAATTTTTGTTTTGTGTTTTTAAAGAATTATAATAAAGAATATAATGTGAAAGTATTGTATAATAGGAGGGAAGTAAAATGAAAAATTAGATTATATAGTTGGGTCTCTTCATTTCAACAAACCTCGACCAAAATGGTAAAAACCTATTTTCTACTTTACGGTAAAAAATATATGGAGCGGGTCTTGGGACAAGACCTGGCAATTTCATACACGACACGATTAACACGACACGAACACGATACGAGTTTTCCGTGTATGTGTTTTATAAATTCGTGTTTCGTGTTTATCGTGTCTGACACGTATTTTAAATTCGTGTTTCGTGTCTTACACGTGTCAAACACGAATTTACATGTTTAGACACGTATAAGACACGATACAAATTCGTGTTGACACGTGACACGTATAAACACATATATACTTTAGGGTTAAATTTTGTATTTATAATATATTATGGACCAAATTTGTAAAATTCAATAACTAGTTTATAGTCATAGCTTAAAAAAAGCCATTAAAAACGTGTCTATTCGTGTTTTTTCGTGTAACACGGCTAAAAAACGTGTCTATTCGTGTCATGTCACGTGTCACACAATTTTTTACGTGTCGTGTTCGTGTTTGATACCCCAAACACGTTTTATAATTCGTGTCGTGTTCGTGTTTAGCAAATTTGTGTCGTGTAAATTCGTGTCCGACACGAATACACGACACGCAGACACGGATTGCCAGGTCTACTTGGGACAATGGTAGAGGGGTACTTGAAAATTGAAATATACACATAACACATATACATAAGTTATTTTTTTTAATTAGAGAGTTCTTCATTTGGCACCCACTACTCAAGCTTTCTATCCAAATTCACCCTACTTTCTTTGCCATAAACAGCAACAGTTTAATGGGTTAGTTTAAAGGGTTAGTTAGTATTATTTTTTCAATTTTTTTATATTAATTAATAAAATGGACCCATAAACCTTAAGGTCAGGCTCCGCTATAGACCTTTACAATTTTCATGGAGCCCTATAATGGATGCTGGTTTAATGCTTTTGTACCTAAAGAGTTTTATTTATTGTAGATGTGTAATAGAGTATTTGAGAAAGTTATGAAATATTTCATTTTACAAAGAGATCGATCAAAAAGAATATAACTGTAAATAACGATAACAACGAATAAATAACATCCATAGAAATGTAACCAATTAGGGAAACCCCAAACTCACAAACGGAAACGGATGAAAAAGCCATGAAATGGATAAATAAGCAACAGACACAATTAGCTGACAACATCACTCAGAATGACCTTAAAGAGAATTACTCTCAAATTATGAGATATATGGTAACAATTGAGATATATAGTACAACCAGTCTCCTCTGGAAATTATAATTTAGTAACACTCGGCAAGAAGTTCTATATGCTGTCTAAGATATATTTACGTCCAAGAGCAGCTATTCTAGACTCCTCCCTTGCAATCTCGAGCCTTTGCTGGTTTCTTTTGATATGTTCAAGATCAGAAGCAGATAGTACTCCCTCTGGCATATTAGAGGCAACTGAAGAATATTGGATATTAGTAATTGGATTATGAAGTACACTAGTAGGAGCATAAACATTTTGTGGTACGTAAGAATTGTGGCCATGATGTGGAACTACTCCTTGACCATGAGTTTGATTTAGGAGAATCATCATGGGAGTATGGGAATTAGATTGAGCACAATGCACATGAAGGTCAAACTCGCAATCAGAACATGAATAGGATAATCCATTTCCAGTGTGTTTACAGGAATTGCAGTAAAAGGAATTGGAGGGATAAGTTGGATAAGGAACTAAAGTAAGAGGATGAGAAGGGTGTGATGGGTGTTTTAGTGACCGGGTTGCCCGAAAGCATTGCTCGTGTAACACAAATTTGCACTGCCAACAAATGTATATAGTCCCCATGACCAGAGAGTTGCAGCCGGAGCATGACATCTTCTCAGCTTCATGTGCTTGGTGGATGACGAGGTTGTGTGCATGGCTGAAATGCTTGTATCCAGTATCCATCTCTTTCTTTTCTGTGTGGGTGTTTGTGTGCAATGGGATAAAATGGATGTGAATAAGACTATGTGTGCAAAGTTGAAAAGCTTCATCAATAGTTTAATGCATTAATGAATAAGGTAACCGTAGTGGGTTGAGTGGACTAATAAAAAGTCGTCAAAGTCACCTCTTTCCGAATGGCAATACTAAAAGGATTGGGGAATCGAAATGGTTACAGACCTGGTCAATCTATGAACGCGAGATTGTCAACCCTTCCCATAAGATGCTTTTGTGGAGAGTCTTAACTCTCAAGTTTAATGAACAAACATAAAAATGAGCATAATAAGATTCTTTAATCATAATATTTAAAGTTAATAAGTATGAGTGTTCATATCTGGTTATGAATTGACTTACAAAATACCGTCGATTTGTTTAACAGACCTGATGAGGCATTTGTTTAACAGCTTGGTTACTTGTCTGTGGAGCTCTTCAAATTCCTTAGGATTCATCCGGTACGCGGGTTTGTTTGGGATCACCGAGCCTGGTAGGAAATCAATGCAATGTTGGACATCTTGCATCAGTGGTAGCTCCACGGGTATTTAGTCCGGGAAGACATCTTTGAATTCCTTGAGTAACGGTTTGACCAGACTTGGTGTCGTGACATGTTTCTTGTTCTTTTCAGTCACGACAAGAGCATACATCAATAGTGGAGTGAAGTGTCGATTAAAGTCCATAAATGCTAATTTTCTAAGAACTAGTGCCTCGGTTCCCGTTTCACGTGTTCGAGAGGTGCTGAGGTGATATTAACACCATCATTGTGAAAAGAATAGGTGTTTTTAAACCCATCATGCTTCGTTTGTCGGTCGTATTGCCAAGGTCATCCCAACAACACATGACATGCATCAATGGGAATCACTTCACACCATACTTCATCTGAGTATTTGTTGCCGACAGAGAACTATACAAGGCATCAATGGTTAACTTTAACAACGTTCCCCTTTTTAAGCCAAGTTAACTGGTATGGTTCGGGATGAGGTTCCATTTTTAATGCCAACTTCTCAACCATGCTTGTAGCCACCATGTTTCATGTTGTTACGGAGCCACAAGGTGTTGTCAACAGATGGTGTTGATGAAGTGCTTAAGACTCTTTGAGTTATTAAGGCCTTACCTTTATCCGGGTAAATAACTTCACTGTCTTCAATTTCAGCATCATCATTGGTATCATATATAGGATGAGTTTCCTCGACAGGTATGTCATCAGTAAGGGTGACAAGCTGTTGATTTAGACAATCTCTTGTAAAATGTCATATTCCGTGGCATTTAAAACATCGGTTCAACCGAGTTGTCGTGGTGGCTGGTGTATTTCCCCGAGAAGTCTTGGCTTTGATTGGGCCAATTTTACTTCCGGTTCCTGTTGAAAAGTTGGTAGGGGATCAAAAGGTTTCGGTCTTGGTGGTGCTGCTGAATTTGGAGGGAGTTCCCCTGCTTCTGATTTTGTTTTGCTTCTCGACCTTCAAGGCAAGTCCACACACATCTATAAAAGTCCAATATGGTTGTAATTCTAGAAAACGGGCTATAACTTGTTCTTCTGGTTCTTCGGCTCCACACAGCATTCGTAACTTGTCAATCTCATTGATAAAGTCTTGTCGATGATTTATGGGAAAAACTTTTCACATAACAGTTTCCTCATTTTCAACCAGGTCTCAACTTTCGATTTCTCTTCTTGAACCCTTTTTTTCTTGACATGATCCCACCATAATGAAGCATATTTTCGAAGTTTAAGGGCAACGAGTTTTACCTTTAAATTGTTGGAATAACTCTTAATTGAAAAACACATTCAACCGTTCTAAGCCAATCGATAAATTCATCAACTTGAGCCTTCCCATCGAAACCAGGGATTTCGATCTTGACTCCAAGATTACGAATTGGGTCTGCTGCCTGTGTCTCACGTCATGGACGTCTATTGCCGAAGGGGTTGCCAAAACCGGCACCGTCATCCCAGATTCTGGTGGCTGTCTTCATTTCCTCCCCATGTTCTTCATGTTGCAATTCCAAATCTCGAACTCGTTGTTGTAACCTAGTGATCGTTGCAACGTCATGGGGATCCCGTACATACTCATCGTTGCCTCTGTCGGCGTCTCTACATCATTGTCGATTTCCTCATCCATTGTGAGCCATCGTCATCTGAGCTCTGATAATGCCGATTCTATGTCACCCGAAAGCTGGAACAGAAAACAACATAGGATTTCCACAAACACACATTTTATTAATCAATCAAAGTCTAAAGCTTCCCTCAATACGTCCCAAACAAAAAAGGCTAAAACCTAAAAAACTAGGAAACAAACTAACAAAAGGATAAATCTAATCTTTTCAAAACAACATAAAAGATAAATAAAAAAGATAAAAACATAAATAAAATAATGAAAACCGAATGGTTTGGGATCCCACTCGGTCATCACGAGCCAACGGCTAGGTCAGGTCATTGCTATCAAAATCAATTCTCTTTCTAATAATGTAACTTGTATGTATGTTTATAGAGGTGGTTCAATTGAGAAAATAAAAAATGTTGAGAATGAGAGAATCATTCTCAGCCACTCATTTAATCTAAGCATAAAAAGACACGGTGGCAAACTTGTAAATATGATAACAACTTTCAATCTCAAATACGTATCTGTAGAGAATTAGATTACAGTTCAAACCCATTCATCGTTCATCATCCAAATTTCTTCTTCAACCTTCAACAATCATCCAGATTTCTTCAATTAAATCATCATCAACATCATCCAGTGCTAATCAATCATCGATCTTCGTCAATAACATGTTTATCAACACGCTTCAACAGTTAACAACAAAAATTCATTTTTGGTTCTTTTAATCCAACCTTCACTTCTACATGAATACGATCAGATCTTCAACATCTACGATTAATTATACTCTCAACGTCATTAGATCAACATCATCGATAATCAACAAAAAATTCACTTCATATCATTCATTCAACATCGATTATCAAATAAAACTTCAAAATCGAGGTTCGAAAAAGATCAAATCGTTTTTTTTTTTTTGAAAAATTTCATATAATTCTCTATCAATCTACTATTTTGTAAGATTTAAATAGTCAAAGTATCATGTTTTTAACATTTTTAAAAAAGTTAAATTGTATGCACTTCAACTGTTTGATGAAATGCATAAACTAAATTACCACGTTATATTCATATATGAATATGTTTTCTCACCTGAATCAGTATATGATTATTAAAACAAAAAAACAAATATGCAAGTCTGTATGTTATTCATATGTGAATAATATATAAAAATTATATATATTTGTGAAAATACCTTGTAATATTCATATGTGAATATACTGTGTAATATTCATAAGTGAATATATCATCTAATATTCATAAGTGAATATATCATCTAATATTCACAAGTGAATATACTATGTAATATTCACATGTGATATACCATGTAATACTACGTAATATTCAGATATGAAAATATTATCTAATATTCATAAGTGAATATATCATCTAATATTCACAAGTGAATAAACTACGTAATATTCACAAGTGAATGCATCGTCTAATATTTAAATATGAATATACTATGTTTATTATATGCTATATTCATATATGAATGATACTTAAATTGTAAAAAAAATTAATCATAGTTTTTATTCATAAGTGAATAACGAATGTATTGTAGTAAAAATCTGATTCATTTTTATTCACTTATGAATAACGATAACTGAAAATATAAAAAAAATAAATTTTTTATTTTATCTTAAAACTATATCAATATGGATGTCTATTTGTAGAGAATAAAAAATCATGAATTTTAGTATATTTAAAATCATTTTTCGATAAAAATAGCTTCTTAAAAATTAAAAAAAAACGAAAAAACTATGTTTTTGTATATATTAAGGTAATGCTTAGCATAGTTTAAGGAAACATGTTTTGTTGGAAAACACATGTCTATTCCTTTCCCATTTCCGCTGGTACGACGAAGGCTTTTGCGGCAAAAATAAATGAGTGGCTGAGAATGATTCCCCCATTCTCAACCTTTTTTTTTCTCAATTGAACCCTCCTCTCTCTCTCTCTCTCTCTCTCTCTCTCTCTATATATATATATATATATATATATATATATATATATATATATATATATATATATATATATATATATATATATATATATATATATATATATATATATGTATATATATATATATGTATATATATATATATGTATATATATATATATATATATATATATATATATATATATATATATGAGGATAGGGAATATACATTACAGCCTCACCTAACCTTAGGTACTAAACCTCTAAAATATGTCGTTTTAACATGCTAAATATACCCGGTTTGGTTTCACTTGGTAAATATATCATCCTCCATAACATTTCTTTCTTTCATTATCGTTTTACCAACTCTGTTTTCTTTCCTCAATTATGGTTTATTACTTCACCCAAGTGAACATTACTAAACCCTAAACCTAAACCCTAAATCCTAAACCCTAAATCTAAACCCTAAACCCTAAACCTAAACCCTAAACCCTAAACCCTATTGTGTCGATCTTGAATTTACATCTTGAATTATTAATCATGAATCCATTAACCGTAATCTTTATATAGTAAAACAATGTATTTTCAAAAGGTTTAGTACCTAAGCTTAGGTGGGGCTGTAATGTATATTTCCTTTTCCCTATATATATATATATATATATATATATATATATATATATATATATATATATATATATATATATATATATATATATATATATATATATAGGGCTAGGTTAATGTGTTTCTTATATTTATTGTGTTCTACAATGCACCAATAGGAATTTAGTAAAATTAAATAATTAATTAATTAATTAAATATAGATATTAAATGATTTCCATAATTGTATGTATATTAAATGATATCTATAATTATTATTCTTTTTTTATGGAAACTAATTAAATTCGTCATTAATGTCAACAATAACAATCTTTCAGAATAAATTAGCATCTAGGTTTTTATGTATGAGTTCGTTTATTGTTTCAAGACTCACTCACTTAAAATACAATAAAGTTGCATTAAATATGAAAAACGATAGTGTATTCAAGTAGAATATGCATGCTCTCATTCTGTTAGAATACACTATCATTCTTCTAGATGCAATTTCATTCTGAAAGAATATTATTGTTGACATTAATGACGAATTTAATTAGTTTCCATAAAAAGAAATTATAAGTATGGATATCATTTAATATACATATGATTTTTACTAAAGCGATCAACGACAAAATGAATGGTCGTAGACTATTACAATGGACACACATGCACTGGATTATAACAAAACTCACATCATTTTTTTTTAGTTTAATTTTTTTAAGCCATGTTTTTTATCGAAAAAATCTGAATATAATTGTTCATGATTTTTCCTTATCTTTCCATAGAGATCCATATTGATATATAAAAAATGAACTTTTTTGTTCAAAACAACTCTCTTCATTTTCTTTGTTTTTTGAAAAGTTAAGGTCTATTTTTTATCGAAAAAAGTTAATAAATATATCAAAATTCATATTTGTTGGTACTCTTTAAACATATATTTACATTGATGTTTAAAAAAAAATTGAAATTTCAGTTCAGATTTCAGATTCACATTGTGAATCTGCTCAGCTTTACAATGTGAATAATAGTAAGTCAAATTCACATTATGAATTTTGAAAACTAAGTTATATACAGTCCAGATTCACAATTGAATAAATCTATTTGTTGATTTTACAAAACTAATTTGCAAGTAATCAAAATGTTAAAATATTATAAAACTATATGGAAATATATTTCGATTTATATGTAAATTTCATTTAATTTGTGAATGATGAAAGAGTTGAAATAGTAAGTAAAATTCACACCGTGAATGTTAAAATTGAAATATTTATAGTTGAGATTTACAGTGTGAATCTGAACAGATCGAGTTTTTTTTTTTTTTTTTTTTTTTATTCGGTGATGATGTTTATTAATAGACAGTGTTTTAAAAACCGGTTGGAGCGGGAATCGGAGGAGGGAGCGGTTCAACTATCACCGGTTTTACATTGATTTCTGAACCGGATTGAACCGGCCGGTTTTTAGAAAAACCCGGTTGAACCGGTCAAAATAAACCGGTTGAACCGGTTAAACCGAATCAAAACAATGAAAAAGAATCATTTACATAATAAATTTTGGTGATTTTTTTCAAATCTATTTAGTTTTCTCTAAATAAAAACATATGACACATGTTATAAAGTTTTTTTATTTGTTTATATTGATCTAAAACTATATTTTGTTTCGGTATTATACTTTATTTTTCTTTTTAACGTATATAGATTAATATAAAACACTAAAACTTATGATTATGTGTTATTTTAGTGTATTTGGATTCATCTACAATTTATTTTTATGTGTATTTTTAATATTTGAACTTGTAAACACTAAATTAATGATTTATATATGTATGTATGTGTAGGAAAATAGAAAAAAAAAAGTTAAAATTATGAAAAATATAGAAACCGGTTCACCCGGCGGTCGAATCGGTTAAACCAGGAACCGGTCACCATACCAGTTCAACTAAAAAACCGGTTTTAAAACATTGTTAATAGATGACAAAAAAATGGACATTTCTGGTATAATTAATTTTTTTGGATACAAATAGACTTAAATATTAAAAAAACAAAAAAACAAAGTGGGTTTTTTCGAAAAAAAAATGTTTATTTATTTATTTATCAATATGGATGTCTATGGAAAGATGACAAAAAATCGTGAACAACGGTACATTCAGTTTTTTTTCAATAAAAAACGTGGCTTAAAAAAAATTAAACGAAAAAAAAAGACGAGTTTTATGGTATATGTGTGTCCAATGTACAAATGTATATCCATTCATTTTGTCGTTGATCATTATGCTTTTCAGCGCTCACAATTGGTTCTTTGGTTACTTGTTAATAATGAGTCTTTTCATTTCAACAAACCGTAGACGAAGCGGTCAATGCCAAAATGGTAAAAACCTATTTTCTACTTTACGGTAAAAAAAAAATATATATGGAATGGTTCTTGGGTCTATAGACCTTTATAATTTTCAATTTTTCATGGAGCGGTATAATATATGCTGGTTTAATGCTCTTGTACCTAAAGCGTTTTATTTATTGTAGATATGTAGTATTTGAGAAAGTTATTAAATATGTCATTTTACGAAGAGATCGATCAAAAATAATATAACTGTAAATAACGGTAACTACGAATAAATAACATCCATAGAAATGTAACCCAACTAGGGAAACCCCAAACTTAGACTCACAAATGGAAACGGAAGAAAAAACCATGAAATGGATAAATAAGCAACGCCACAATTAGCCGACAATATCACTCAGAATGATCTTAAAGAAAATTACTCTCATTATGAGATATATGGTAACAATTGAGATATATAGCACAACCAGTCTCCTCTGGAAATCAGAATTCAGTAACCCTCGGCAAGAAGTACTATATGCTGTCTAAAATATATTTACGTCTAAGAGCAGCTATTCTATACTCCTCCGTTGCAATCTCGAGCCTCTCCTGGTTTCTTTTGATATGTTCAATATCAGAAGCAGATAGTATTCCCTCTGGCATATTAGAAGCCAACGAAGAATATTGGATATTAGTAATTGGGTTAGGAACACTATTAGGAGCATAAACATAGGAAACAGATTGAGCACAATGGATATGAAGGTCAAATTCACAATCAGAACATGAATAGGATAATCCATTTCCAGTGTGTTTACAGGAATTGCAGTAAAAGGAATTAGAGGGATAAGTTGGATAAGGAACTAAAGTAAGAGGATGAGAAGGGTGTGATGGATGTTTTAGTGATCGGGTTGCACGAAAGCATTGCTCGTGTAACACAAATTTGCACTGCCAACAAACGTATATAGTCCCCATGACCAGAGAATTGCAGCCGGAGCATGACATCTTCTCAGCTTCATGTGCTTGGTGGATGACGAGGTTGTGTGCATGGCTGAAATGCTTGTATGCAGTATCCATCTCTTTCTTTTCTGTGTGGGTGTTTGTGTGCAATGGGATAAAATGGATGTGAATAAGACTATGTGTGCAAAGTTGAAAAGCTTCATCAATAGTTTAATGCATTAATGAACAAGGTAACCGTAGTGGGTTTAGTGGACTAATAAAAAGTCAAAGTCACCTCTTTCCGAATGGCAATAAAAAAGGATTGGGGAATCGAAATGGTTACAGACCTGGTCAATCTATGAATGTGAGATTGTCAACCCTTCCCATAAGATGCTTTTGTGGAGAGTCTAACTCTCAAGTTTAATGAAAAAACACAAAAACGAGCATAATAAGATTCTATAATCATAATATTTATAAGTTAATAGCTATGAGTGTTCATATCTGGTTATGAATTGACTTACAAAATACCTTGGTTTTTTTTCTAAATTTTGATTGTAATACAAGGTTTAAGGTTATCATACGATGTTTCAAGGGTTAATGTTAATATATAGGTAGTAATATTGAAATATCTTAATCATTAAAACATATTCAATCCACAATGCATTGAACTTTAGAGTTAAAGAGATTGTCATATTATCATTCTATATTACATATAATTTTGTCAATTTTTTTTCCTACAAACTCTATAAAGTTATAAAGTTGAATAAAATATATTTAAATATAATTTAAGAATTAGATTTTTTTAAACTCCAAATTCATGTCAAATGTGGCATATTACACACCCATTGAATGACAACTAGATTTGACATTTCATTCAACTCTACGATTGAACTCTCCATTATTAATACTCTTAGGGCATCAACAATGCAATGAATTCATTAAAGGTTAATGATTGCCACATAACATCTATTCTAAAATCTAATTTATGACATATTTAATAATTAAAAGGTTTCATTTTTTGTAATTGAACTCCAAATTCGTTTAACGCCAACATAACATCTCACAATGATTAAGTTTACTCAATTCTCCCATTGAATTATGCATTATAGATGCTCTTAGATAGACTTGGAACCTTAAGAGGTCAAGGAAAATTCTATCAAGGAGGGAGGGTTAGGAAGATTTTTATATAAGCCGATTAGGGTGCGTTTAGTTGCGGAAAAATGGGCCGTTTTCCGGAAAAAAATTTCCAAAAAAAATGAAAATTTGGAAAACGCGTTTAGTTCGTCTATTTTTCTAAATTTTTCACGGAAAATGAAAATTTTCCGTTTTCTAAAATTACAAAGAAGTTGAAAATTTTTGGAAAACTGATAATCATTGTTTTCCACATTTTTCTAATTCCAAAATTTTTCTAAAATATAAATACCCACTCCCACCCCATCCACCTCTACCTACCCTCACCTTAACACCCCCAACCCACCACACCCCTACCTACCTACACTCACTCCCAAGCCCACCCCACCCCTACAAACACACACCCACCCACACCCCCACAAACACACACACACCCACAAACACACACAGACACACACCAACCCCCACAAACACACACACACCCACCCACACCCCCACAAACACATACGCCTATAAAACACACAGACACACACCAACCCCCACAAACACACACACACACCCACCCCCACAAACACAAACCCACCCCCACCCACTCCCCCACAAACACACACACCCACAAACATACAGACACACACCAACCCCCACAAACTCACCCCCACCCCACCCACACCCACACACACACACACAGACCCAACACCACTACCACAATCACCGACCTACCATCAGCATCACCACCACCACTACCCCATCTCCAGCACCACCACTGTCGCCATCACCACCACTGCCACAATTGCCGCCGCCACCCCGTTGCCACCGCCACCCCAACACCGTCGCCGCCACCCCACTGCCACCACTGCCCCCCGCCGCTGCCCCCACCACCGCCACCGTCCCCACATCCTCCCTACCACCGCTACCGTTTTCTTAAAATAAAAACCGATAAAAAAATATACATCTAAACACGTTTTCTAATTTTCTAAAGCTGAAAATGAAAATGAATAAGTTTTAACTAAACGCGTTTTCTAAATTTTCCAATGAAAACCGAAAACGGAAAACGAAAACTGAAAAGGGAAAACGAAAAACAGAAAATGAAAATTGTTTTTTCGTAACTAAACGCAACCTTAGGATTTATAAGTTCTAGAAAGATGGATTTCATACCACTTGTTAGAGACTGGTTGAAACAAAAAGTAACAAAACGATCAATAATAGTTAATTGGGTGGAAACTTTTGGGAAAAAACAAAAGCAATAACTTGTATTAGGAAAATCAATGAAGGAAAAAAGGATTATAGGGTTGTAAATTTTTTGACAGTGATGAGAGAGTTTAGAATAATTAGAAAAACCATATATAAAGGCTATATTTATAAGCCTTCTAAATAGATTAGTAAAAGGACTCTAGCAACTTCTGTCACACCCCCGAATCAGACGGCGGAAACGTCCGAGGGCTTGTGTGACTTAAATTGAAATATCATCATAATGAATATACATGAAACATAACATAAACATCCCCATGCGTTAATACATTACAACCGTCATTGTTCACATCCAGTACATTGTTTACATTACATAATCCATAGCATAAATTGTTTGAGAGTCACAAAACATAACATCCTAACACACTTGACAATTTTCTTCAGCTTATCTGTTACCTGAGAATACAAGTTATTTTGAAAACGGTCAACATATATAATGTTGGTGAGTTCATAAGCATGTTTGACATAAAATGGTTTGTATTGTTTGTAAAACCCAGAAAATCCGATATTTTCTGTAACAAAAGCTGTTTACGAAAAAGATGTGATGATCCCATAAGTATATATGTATGTGATTTCAAAACATGTAAGAGTGAATGGCTTTCGTAATTGTTCATTTTATTGTAGTTGTTGTATGTAGAAGTAAATAATGTCGTTCCACGGAAAACCCGATATTTTTCAATTTAAATAGTATGGTAGTTTTGTATTATTGTATAAACCACTTTGCATCGTCACCGTGTATGAATATGATTTCCCATGAATGATGATATGGTAATGGATCTCTATGTGAGTCGTTATAACCATGCATAATTATGACTATTTCGCCTGCCTTGGCATTCTTGCGAATACTGGTATTGAATTAAGATTTTGTCACCCTAGACTGGCCGAGTCTAACTGTAGCGAACAGCTCAGGTGTGGGGGAGTCACCCCCGTATAGATCTATACATAAACTCTCGCCCTCCCTCCAGGAGACTCTGGTTATAACTACAGACTACGGCCGACACTTATTGGTGCCAACCGCTAATTCTCACTAAATCCCTATTATTACCCCATGAATTAGAATAACATTGATTACAACCCGTTTGATGTTTACATGGATATGAATAAAACCTAACAAACATGAATGAGGACAATTATGGCCCACTACTCATGTATGTTATTACAGACAGTCAAGTATGCGACGGACACGTTAGCCCGTTAAGCATATAATTGATTTGGACCATACTAGCAATGCCAATGGGCCACTAAGGCCCAATACCATCTAAAGCCATTGAGGGTCCATTAGGCATGTAATTGGGCCACCGGAAGCCCAATAAACATGTATTATTTATGTTGGGCCCAATAGTCATGTTAATGAGTCACGAAGGCCCAATAAGCATGATTAAAAATATTAAAACCCGACCGATATAATGTTTACTTGTTTTGTATAGTATTAATGTTGTAAGGTTTGTTTCACACGAATTGTTTAATCGAAAAGTCACCACGTTCGCCAAATTGTTTTATAATAATATTTAGATTTATATAAAAAAATATATATTTTTCTATTTAAATCCATAAGTTATTAAAATTATGTATTTTTGACCCAATTATTTTAATATTGACATAATTGACCCAGAAATAATTGTTTGACCAATTCAGCCCCTTTTCTAGTAAAAATGACAAATTTTTACCCCTTTATGAAAAATGACATTTTAGGTCCTTAGATTATGTTTCTTGACATTTTCGGCCCAAAAGTTCATTTAAATCATGATTTCAGCCCAAAACAAAGTTTTGGACAGTTTCAGCCCTTTAATTAAAAAGATTTACACTTGTAGTCCAAATTTTCACAATTTTTACAATTTTAGCCCAAAATCCAAAAACTTTGCATTTTTAGTCCTATTTGGTAAGAAAGACATTTTCAGCCCCTAAAATCTGTTTATTTGTGTTTTTAACTCATATTTTGATAAACTTGCAAATTCAGTCCCTTAAGTTTCATATTTTTCGCAAATTGGGCCTAAAAGCCGAAAAGCCCAAACTTTAGCCCATTAGGCTAAAATTTACACTTTTAGTCCTTTAAAACCGTGATTTTCATAATAACTCATATTTTAAGTGATTTGACCCTTTTGATCCTTATAAAAAGCGTAAATGACATCATTTCCTCCATCTTTTGCTTATTTGTCAAAAATGGTTAATAAATAGAATTTGTGTTTTGTTTTACTTAGTTTGGACTTGTATAATACTTTTGCCTTGATAATAATATGTATAAGATATCTTAGGTCACATATCTCCTTAACAAGGTTAAGAATCTCGAATAGATCAAGTTTCTAACACATATTCATCAAATAAATTCAAGAAATCACACATATCATACAAAAACACATGGATCTACACATTTTACTTGTATTCTCCCCCATAAATCATGTAAAAACCAAAAACAAGGGGGTATGAACTCACCTTGCTTAGTTGTTCTCGGTTTGAAGAATAATTAGAAGAGGTTGAGGTGATTCTCGGCCCTAGCAAGCTTCTTGAGAGGTCTTTGGGCTTAGATGGGTTCTAAGAAGCATGATCATGAATTTGCATGAGTTAAGATGAGATTTTTGATGAAGTATAGAAGTTAAGCCATGGATTCAAGTGAAGACTTACCAAGAATGATGATATTACTTGAAAAACTCCTTGAAGACACACACCAATGTTCGAAAATTTGGAGAAAAGGGAAGAGTTCTTGAGAGTTTTCTTGTAGGAGTTTGATCAAAAATGAAAATGGTGGTGGTGTATTGTGCTCTCGGTCGTAGATAAGGAGAGAGGGAAGAGAGAAATGAGTGAAATGACCATTATGGATATATGTTGGATTATGCATGGAAATATGAAGGGTAATAAGGAGGTGGCAATCTTAAAAGTCAACTCTTCCTATTTCTTTTTTTTTATATGTAGTTGGGTCGAGAGGGAGAAAGGAAGAGAAAGGATTTTGGGCCTTTAGTGCTTGAGTCCAAAAATATGAAAGCCCATTTTGAGGGTTTTCGGCCCATTGGACCCTTAGGTTAGTTTACGGCCCAAATTGCATAAAAGAATGAGTTTTATGGCCCACTAGGGCTTATTGGATTTGTTATGGCCCAACAAGGCCCATTAAGGTAAACTAATCCATTTTAGGCCCATTATGGCCTAAAAAGTTAAGTTTCATGAAAGTGGGTTGAATTAGAGCCCAATTACGAGTTCTAGGCCCAAACTAGTCAAATTGGAGACTTATTGGTCCATTAGGCCCAATAGGAAAATCCTAGTCCTTATTGGACTTAAACCGGGATTTTTAGGGTTTCCAATCTTTTGTTGACTATTTGAAGTGTTGTATAGAGTGTTTGGTGGAATTTTGTTGTTATTGAATAAACATCATGTTTTCAAGTCATGGTTACAATTATTGATAATGCTTACATAAGGATAGAATTTCCTAGCGAAATTTGCTAATTGTGACATCATCCCCCCGTTAGAGGGAATTTCGTCCTGAAATTCTTTTTGGAGCTAGATTTGAGAATGCGAGAATAGGTGAGGGTACTTTTGCTTCATTGGTCTTCGCGTTCCCATGTGAATTCCGGTCCACATTTGGCGTTCCACCGAACCTTCACAATCGGAATGCGACTTTGCTTAGTACGCTTCACTTCCCTGTCCATGATTTCAACTGGTTCCTCGATGAACAGGAGATTATCGTTGATTTCGATTTCCTCCAATGGGATGATGAGAGTTTCGTCGGATAAGCACTTCTTCAAATTGGAAACATGGAACACTGGGTGTACACTGCTGAGCTCGGTAGGTAGCTGCAGTCTATAAGCCAATGGACCAATTCGGGCAAGAATCTCGAATGGTCCAATGTACCGTGAGTTTAGTTTTCCCCGTTTCCCGAAACGAATCACCCCTTTCCAGGGAGAGACCTTTAGCAACACCCAATCCCCAACTTGAAACTCCAATGGCTTTCGTCGTTTATCAGCGTAGCTCTTCTGTCGGTCTCGTGATGCTTGAAGTCGAGCTCTGATTTGAACTATCTTCTCTGTTGTTTCGCGTATGATTTCTGGTCCTGTTAATGCATTGTTTGGTGTCTGTCCTCTTGCTAGCTGAGTGTCGCCTACCTTAGTCCAACACAACGGTGATCTACATTTACGACCATATAATGCCTCCAAAGGAGCAACTTTGATGCTTGTGTGATAACTGCTGTTGTACGAAAACTCAATTAAAGGTAAGTGGGTATCCCACGACCTTCCAAAGTCTATCACACATGCTCGAAGCATATCCTCAAGCGTTTGAATGGTTCGCTCACTTTGACCATCCGTCTGTGGGTGGTAAGCAGTGCTCATGTCGAGTTGTGTTCCCATAGCCTTTTGAAGTGATTGCCAAAAGTGTGAAGTGAACCTACTATCCCGATATGAGATGATAGATTTTGGCACTCTATGGAGTATCACAATTCCGTTGATGTAGATTCTTGTCAGTCGCTCCATCTTGTATGTCTCCTTTATTGGCAGGAAATGGGCGGATTTTGTCAACCTATCAACTATTACCCATATGGTATCCATTTCATCCGTTGTCTTGGGTAATTTGGTCACAAAGTCCATGGTAATACTCTACCTTCACTTTAGCACAAGTGAGGCACTTGCTAACGTAAGTGGCAATCTCTGCCTTCATGTTAGGCCACCAATAACATTGTTTAATATCCAGGTACATCTTATCTGATCCCGGATGGATGGAGTATCGTGTCTTATGAGCCTCATTCATGACTACCTCTCTGAATCCCCCAAGTTTAGGGACCCAAATTCGGTTCATGAAATAATATGTTCCGTCCTCTTTAACTTTGAAGTTCTTTTCCATTCCACGTAACGCCTCGCTTGTTCTGTTTTCGGTCTTCATGGCATCGAACTGGGCTGCTTTAATTTGCGAGGACAAATGTGATTGAATGGTTATTGAAAGAGTTTTCACACGACGATTTGAGTATTCTTTCCGACTCAAGGCATCAGCTACCACGTTAGCCTTGCCTGGGTGGTACTTGATTTTGCACTCATAATCGTTTAGCAGCTCAACCAATCTTTGCTGCCTCATGTTTAACTCCTTTTGATTTAAAATGTGTTGGAGACTCTTGTGGTCAGTGAAAATAGTGCACTTCGTACCATAAAGGTAGTGCCTCCAAATCTTCAAAGCAAAGACCACGGCTCCCAATTCGAGATCATGGGTGGTATAATTCACCTCATGTGTCTTTAGTTGTCGGGATGCATAAGCTATCACCTTCCCACGCTGTATGAGTACACAGCCTAAACCCTGATTCGAAGCATCGCAGTAAACTACGAAGTCCTCAGTTCCCTCTGGTAAGGATAGTACTGGTGCACTACAGAGAGCCCGTTTCAGAGTTCGGAAGGAAACCTCCTGCTTTTCCGTCCATTCAAATGGTACGCCCTTCTGTGTAAGCATGGTAAGTAGCTTGGCTGTTCTGGAGAAGTTCTGAATGAATCTTCTATAATAGCCTGCGAGACCCAGAAATTGACGAATTTCTGTGGGTGTCGTTGGGACTGCCCATCCTTCAATGGCTTTGATCTTAGAAGGCTTCACATGCATCCCTTCTTGACTGACAACATGACCCAAAAAGTTTACGCTACAGAGCCATAACTCACACTTAGAGAGTTTTGCGTATAACTTTTCGGTTCGTAGGGTTTCCAAGATTTGCCGGAGACGTCGACTATGCTCCTCTTCGCTTCGAGAATAGACCAGGATATCGTCGATGAAAACGATGACAAAGTTGTCGAGGAATGGTCGGCAGACTCGATTCATCAGGTCCATGAATGCGGCAGGGGCATTCGTTAGACCGAAGGGAATTACAACGAATTCATAATGTCCGTAGCAAGTTCGGAAAGCGGTCTTGGGGATATCCTCTTCCCGAACCTTGAGTTGGTGGTAGCCGGATCGCAGATCTATCTTAGAGAAGTAATTTGCTCCTTGGAGCTGGTCGAATAGATCGTCGATTCGTGGAAGTGGGTAGCGATTTTTTATAGTGAGCTTATTCAGTTCTCTATAATCGATACACATCCTAAAGGATCCGTCCTTCTTCTTAACAAAAAGGACCGGAGCTCTCCAGGGTGAGAAGCTAGGCCGGATGAATCCTTTGCTCAAGAGCTCGTTGAGTTGGCTTGACAGTTCTTGCATCTCCGCAGGAGCCAACCTATAGGGTGATTTGGCAATGGGTGTAGCTCCTGGCACAAGGTCAATTCGGAACTCGACTTGACTTTCTGGGGGTATCCCCGGAAGATCTTCAGGAAAGACATCCGGGAAATCGCAAGCCACTGGGATGTCTCGAATATTGACCTCTTCCTTGGAATTATCCACTATGTGAGCCAGAAACGCCAAGTCCTTCTTTTGTAGACACTTTTGTGCCTTAATGCACGAGATAAGATGAAGGTTCGTACTGGGTTTGTCTCCGTATATAATTAGGGTTTCGTGGTTAGGGAGATGAAGGCGAACGGCCTTCTCGCGACACATAATTTCGGCATGATGGGGGCTCAACCAATCCATGCCAATAATCACATCAAAACTCCTAATAGTTACAGGCATCAAGTTTATTTGAAAGGCGTGGTGATTTAAGGTTAGGGTACATCCTATGTAGATTTCCCCGGTTGATTCTGTTTTCCCATTAGCCATTTCCACCGTAAAGGTTTCATTAAGCTTCTGGGGTTGTTGTTTTAGCAAATGTTTGAATTTATTACTCACAAAACTTCGCTCTGCCCCGGTATCAAACAGAATGCATGCATATGTGTGGTTAAGGAGAAACGTACCAGTGACAACAGCGGGATCCTGAACCGCTTCTCCTTGACCCATGGTCAACAATCTCCCTGCTCCTCCATTCCCTTGGTTGTTGATATTGGGGCAGTTTCGATGGAAATGCCCAGTCCTTCCACATCCATAACAGGTGTGGCTAGCCTCAGCGTTGTTGTCGTTGTTGTTGTTGGTGTTGTTGTTGTTGTTGCGGTTGTTGTTGTATCCTTGTTGCTGGTTCTGGGAAGGATATGTCCTACAGTATTTTTCCGTGTGACTCCTTCGGTTGCAACTAGTACAATGCATCTCCCTGCATTCACCATTATGATGGAGATTGCACTTGTTGCACTTTGGGAGATTCCCAGAATACTGCTTAGGAGCACTTGGGGTGGATAAGGCTGGAGCATGTGGTGTGGAGGGAACTTGGGTGGTTGCAACATGAACTGTCACTGTTTGTTGTTTCTTTGACGACTCTGAGCCTTGTCGTCCCTTCCTCTTGTTATTCTTTCCTTTCTTGTTATCATTCTCCTTCTTGCTTTCAGTTTCCCCTGCTTTCTCACCCTTCTTGTTGTTGTGGTCGTACAGCTTCTTGGCCAACCTCTTGGCACTGTCGAAGGTTTCAGGGTTTGCGGATATCACGTTTCCTTGAATCGGGGGGGTTTAATCCCCAGATAAATCGTTCGATCTTCTTTCCTTCTGAGGAAATCATGCCAGGGCACAGCATAGACAGTTCGCTAAACCTCGATATGTAGGCATCGATGTCGGAGTTTCGAACTGAGAGGTCCCATAACTCTTACTCTATTTTCTGAACTTCGCCACGCGGGCAGTATTCAGCCATTAGCATTTCCTTCAGTTCCCACATATTCTTCCTGTTCCACTTCGGGTCCTACGTCGTGTGCTGCCCCTCGTCCTTCCTCGGGGAAGTCTTTAATCATTCTGTGGTCCACCAAGACCTGGTGAAACTGAATGCCTTGATGCTCCTCTTCCATGGTGACTGTGATGAGGAACACGTAAGGAGGGTATATAAAGAAACTATCATTATTCCTAAGATATTTTTAGTTGTTATAAAATTGGATTGATGTTCTCCTCTTGTTTAACAAGAGGGTATGCCTTAGGTTTACTGACCATCGCGATCGCCCCAGGGCATGTGATAGTTGTATTCTGAAGAAATGTAGTTGATCAGGCTACATTTATCCCTAATACAACTGTAAACAGTCCTGACTTAATCGAGACGTCAGGTTCTCCCAATCATCTTCTTTGATTTGTTATTATGTTCATTTTTCTAAGTCGCACAAGTAAGAGTGTTTATTAGTATATTTTATTTGTTTTGTTCAGAGTTATTTAGTCCCTCTTTGGGTTTATAGTTGCATATCAATGTGTGGTTAGATATGCCAGTTCACTATAAACAGAGCTCTGATACCAACCTGTCACACCCCCGAACCAGACGGCGGAAACGTCCGAGGGCTCGTGTGACTTACATTGAAATATCATCACAATGAATATACATGAAACATAACATAAACATCCCCATGCATTAATACATTACAACCATCATTTTTCACATCCAGTACATTGTTTACATTACATAATCCATAGCATAAATTGTTTGAGAGTCACAAGACATAACATCCTAACACACTTGGCAATTTTCTTCAGCTTATCTGTTACCTGAGAATACAAGTTATTTTGAAAACGGTCAACATATATAATGTTGGTGAGTTCATAAGCATGTTTGACATAAAATGGTTTGTATTGTTTGTAAAACCCAGAAAATCCGATATTTTCTGTAACAAAAGTTGTTTACGAAAAAGATGTGATGATCCCATAAGTATATATGTATGTGATTTCAAAACATGTAAGAGTGAATGGCTTTCGTAATTGTTCATTTTATTGTAGTTGTTGTATGTAGAAGTGAATAATGTCGTTCCCCGGAAAACCCGATGTTTTCCAATTTAAATAGTATGGCAGTTTTGTATTATTGTATAAACCACTTTGCATCGTCACCGTGTATGAATATGATTTCCCATGAATGATGATATGGTAATGGATCTCTATGTGAGTCATTATAACCATGCATAATTATGACTATTTCGTCTGCCTTGGCATTCTTGCGAATACTGGTATTGAATTAAGATTTTGTCACCCTAGACTGGCCGAGTCTAACTGTAGCGAACAGCTCACGTGTGGGGGAGTCACCCCCGTATAGATCTATACATAAACTCTCGCCCTCCCTCCAGGAGACTCTGGTTATAACTACAGGCTACGGCCGACACTTATTGGTGCCAACCGATAGTTCTCACTAAATCCCTATTATTACCCCATGAATTTGAATAACATTGATTACAACTCGTTTGATGTTTACATGGATATGAATAAAACCTAACAAACGTGAATGAGGACAATTATGGCCCACTACTCATGTATGTTATTACAGACTGTCAAGTATGTGACGGACACGTTAGCCCGTTAAGCATATAATTGATTTGGACCATACTAGCAATGCCAATGGGCCACTAAGGCCCAATACCATCTAAAGCCATTGAGGGTCCATTAGGCATGTAATTGGGCCACCGGAAGCCCAATAAACATGTATTATTTATGTTGGGCCCAATAGTCATGTTAATGAGTCACGAAGGCCCAATAAGCATGATTAAAAATATTAAAGCCCGACCGATATAATGTTTACTTGTTTTGTATAGTATTAATGTCGTAAGGTTTGTTTCACAGAAATTGTTTAATCGAAAAGTCACCACGTTCGCCAAATTGTTTTATAATGATATTTAGATTTATATAAAAAAATATATATTTTTCTGTTTAAATCCATAAGTTATTAAAATTATGTACTTTTAACCCAATTATTTTAATATTGACATAATTGACCCAGAAATAATTGTTTGACCAATTCAGCCCCTTTTCTAGTAAAAATGACAAATTTTTACCCCTTTTATGAAAAATGACATTTTAGGTCCTTAGATTATGTTTCTTGACATTTTCGGCCCAAAAGCTCATTTAAATCATGATTTCAGCCCAAAACAAAGTTTTGGACAGTTTCAGCCCTTTAATTAAAAAGATTTACACTTGTAGTCAAAATTTTCACAATTTTTACAATTTTAGCCCAAAATCCAAAAACTTTGCATTTTTAGTCCTATTTGGTAAGAAAGACATTTTCAGCCCCTGAAATCTGTTTATTTGTGTTTTTAACTCATATTTTGATAAACTTGCAAATTCAGTCCCTTAAGTTTCATATTTTTCACAAATTGGGCCTAAAAGCCGAAAAGCCCAAACTTTAGCCCATTAGGCTAAAATTTACACTTTTAGTCCTTTAAAACCGTGATTTTCATAATAACTCATATTTTAAGTGATTTGACCCTTTTGATCCTTATAAAAAGCGTAAATGACATCATTTCCTCCATCTTTTGCTTATTTGTCAAAAATGGTTAATAAATAGAATTTGTGTTTTGTTTTACTTAGTTTGGACTTGTATAATACTTTTGCCTTGATAATAATATGTATAAGATATCTTAGGTCACATATCTCCTTAACAAGGTTAAGAATCTCGAATAGATCAAGTTTCTAACACATATTCATCAAATAAATTCAAGAAATCACACATATCATACAAAAACACATGGATCTACACATTTTACTTGTATTCTCCCCCATAAATCATGTAAAAACCAAAAACAAGGGGGTATGAACTCACCTTGCTTAGTTGTTCTCGGTTTGAAGAATAATTAGAAGAGGTTGAGGTGATTCTCGGCCCTAGCAAGCTTCTTGAGAGGTCTTTGGGCTTAGATGGGTTCTAAGAAGCATGATCATGAATTTGCATGAGTTAAGATGAGATTTTTGATGAAGTATAGAAGTTAAGCCATGGATTCAAGTGAAGACTTACCAAGAATGATGATATTACTTGAAAAACTCCTTGAAGACACACACCAATGTTCGAAAATTTGGAGAAAAGGGAAGAGTTCTTGAGAGTTTTCTTGTAGGAGTTTGATCAAAAATGAAAATGGTGGTGGTGTATTGTGCTCTCGGTCGTAGATAAGGAGAGAGGGAAGAGAGAAATGAGTGAAATGACCATTATGGATATATGTTGGATTATGCATGGAAATATGAAGGGTAATAAGGAGGTGGCAATCTTAAAAGTCAACTCTTCCTATTTCTTTTTTTTATATGTAGTTGGGTCGAGAGGGAGAAAGGAAGAGAAAGGATTTTGGGCCTTTAGTGCTTGAGTCTATTAATATGAAAGCCCATTTTGAGGGTTTTCGGCCCATTGGACCCTTAGGTTAGTTTACGGCCCAAATTGCATAAAAGAATGAGTTTTATGGCCCACTAGGGCTTATTGGATTTGTTATGGCCCAACAAGGCCCATTAAGGTAAACTAATCCATTTTAGGCCCATTATGGCCCAAAAAGTTAAGTTTCATGAAAGTGGGTTGAATTAGAGCCCAATTACGAGTTCTAGGCTCAAACTAGTCAAATTGGAGACTTATTGGTCCATTAGGCCCAATAAGAAAATCCTAGTCCTTATTGGACTTAAACCGGGATTTTTAGGGTTTCCAATCTTTTGTTGACTATTTGAAGTGTTGTATAGAGTGTTTGATGGAATTTTGTTGTTATTGAATAAACATCATGTTTTCAAGTCATAGTTACAATTATTGATAATGCTTACATAAGGATAGAATTTCCTAGCCAAATTTGCTAGTTGTGACAACTTCTAATCACCTAAGTAAAACTGTAAAAGGAAACATTCATAAAACCTAGCAAACTTGGAAACCAGGTAACCGAATCCCCATGCATAGAAACTTTGCACACCATGCAAGAAGCTCCACCTTCAAGCAATTACATCATCAACAGAGAAACTTCAAACCTTTATAAATATCAAAAAATTCAAATAGTTCCTAAAACCACTAGAGACTAAACTTGAATGTCAACTAGGCTTGAGGAAAATGAAAACTTGAGTGAATAATAGAGTTTGCCTAAATCTCACCCTTGTGGTGTAGCCCCTTCCTGAATGACTTGTTGCATATGGGTATTTTTCAAGTGGGGTACATATGCGTTGGTTATTTTTTTTAATTTATCATTACTTAATTAGGGATTTAACCAACCTGGTGTCAATGCACCTATTATGGATCCATATAATGAACAAGTTTACAGTAAATGGGTTTAGGTACTAAAAAAGGTAAATTATTGAATCTATAATGAATCATTATCAAGGAATGGATAAAATCATGTTTACTTATATTTTGGAATGAAATAACTTATTAACCAAGGAATATTGTCCCCTCAAATATTGTGATTTTCATTCGTAGGTATATAGATGTTGCTTTTCATTCCTGGATGCCACATGTTACAATATTATGTTATCTATTTCAAAGACAAATGTACAATTAACAAAAAGAAATATTGTTCTATCATGCTATATCCATGGTTGAACTAAAGAGATTTATTATAGCTATTGAAATGATTAATGTTCTATGTATAGAGCTACGTATAGAAAAATAAAATTATGCAATATGGGTCACTAACATAACATCACCCTGAGTTTGACAATTATATTATTCACTAATACCATTTTCGATTTGGGACATCATTGACCCCCACCAACCGATTCAATCTCCAAAACTCAACAATCTCCCACTTTGAGGATGGTCATAAAACCAACTACCTCCCAAGATATGATCTCATAAACTCGAAAATATGTAAAATTTTCTCTCTACTATGTCACCTTCTCATTAGTCATCTAAAAGGCCATCTGAAATTGAGTGTAACTTCAATTTCTTTCTCGTCACCGCCCTGGTAAACATATGTGATAGATTTTCCATACCAAAAACTTCCTTTATGAATTATGTACTATCACTAATAAACTCTCCAAATAAATGGTATATCATCTGGATGTGTTTGGTCCTACCATGAAAAACTATATTATGTGCAATATAAACTTCATTCTAACTATCACAATAGAGAATGCAGTCTGTAAATTTCATTTCCACCACTAATAAGAAGTTTTTTCAACAATATAATCTCCTTTCCAAGTTCTGTAATGTCCATTTATTTTGCTTCTTTTATGGAATGGTAAACACTCGTTTGAAGTCTGAACATCTAACTAACTGTTGTACTCCCAATACCGAGCATACGACTTGTAATTGTAACATCTGGTTTCAAGAAGTTTCTTTCAGAATGACATACCATAATTTAGTCAAGAGCATGTCTCGGGATTCAAAGGATAAAGTTTGGAACTTATTAGATGTTGATAATGTTGGTTAAGTGATTTAAGCCCTAAATTGTGTATTGGAGCAAAAAAGGGGTAAAATGGGAGAAAGTTATATTTTTTGACTTTTTTCATAAATTAATGAATTAAGTTATGTATGTATTAAGTCAAAAGTAATCATATAGAATTACTGGGATTGTCATTCGTGTATGTATAAATATCACTAAAAACGAATTTAGAACGAAGAAGTTATGATTGTTCGAAGCTGAAAACTGAAAATCTGGATTTATCCGCAAAAGTGCAGAGCACTTCTGGCCCAATGGGTTGTCCATTTTTTTAGGGTTTTGGGGGTATTTAAGGGTCATTAACCCTTAGGGTTTGATCACTCTCAGCTTCCAACACCCTTAGATTATTCGTTGAGTGAAATCCTAGCCTCCTTTAAGTGTTATGAGCTTATCTTCTCTCCTTGAACCATTTTGGTGCTTATTTGGGTATTTTAGTGAAGCTTGAAAATCACAAAGCTTTCTTTGGTTGCATGGATGGTGTTTTGAAGTGTAGATCTAACAAAGATACTTTATTTCTGGACCGTTATGAGTAAAAAGCTACCTTTTCTTCTAGCTTGTTAGATCTTTCTTATTGTCCATTTTATGCTCTTTTGGCCCTATTTTGGTGGTGAGCTTAGAGTTGAGATGACTCCAACACCTTCTAAGCACTTAGGGTTGTTCTTTGGACCATTTGGACTTGGAAAGTTGGTACCTTGTTCTTGATCTCTTTTCCATGCATATCGTGCTGGCATTTTAGGTCATTTAGATGTTTAAATTTTAGATCTTGTTGAGTGTATTAATGGATAAATTTGGAAACATTATCCATTAATACATGGTAAAGGAACAAAGATGGAAGTTTCGAGGATTGACTTAATGGATTAACTCATTTTACCTTCTGAAATGAGTATAAGCACGACACTTTCCTTTCATGCGCGACACACTTTTAAGGGTTTAGTGGTTCGGGTCTGTTTTATCTTAAGCGGCTCGATTGTTTTGTCCTTTAGTGGGCATGTAGATCCCTTATGAAGTTTAAGGCGATTGTTTAACCAAATGTTAACTTTTGACTTTTTTACTCAAGTTTGATATCGGATCAAACTCAATAGTTTGGAGTTTTAGACTGAGGTTTGACCTTTTATATTATGTCTAGGGGTTTGTGAGGATAGACCTTACATTTTTTATGAGTTGTAGGGTTTTGCTGAGTTATTGTGAGATGAGTTTTCTCAATGTATTACTTATATCATAGTTTTTGTGGTTGGATCGTGTATCTAGTTATGCTTGTAGAAGCTTGACTATTGTTGTATGTTCACAAGCTATATTTGTGTCGCATGACCCAGGGTTACTAATAACCCGAATATATAGTATAGGAGTCGCTGACGAATCAGGGTAGCTGATAACCCGAATATGCTGTATTTGAGTCACTAATGATTGGGATTGCTGATAACTCGTTATTGTTATATCTTTTTAGCTGTATTGTGTTGTATGTGATATGTTGGAGAATTCACTAAGTTTTATTCTTACAGTTGTGGATTAAATATTTTCCAGGTACTTATGGGCCCGTGGGAAGGCAAAGGCGTGACTGTACACATACAACATCATATTTATGAATCAAGATTCCACATTTTTTTCTTTATAACTCTGATTTTGAATTATGGTTTAGGAATAAATGGTTTTGCCTTGAACATATCTTTATGAAAATGGGTGTTTATTCTATATTGAAAATGAAAATTTTATTCTGAATGTTGGGACGTTACAAGTTGGAATCAGAGCCCTGGTTTAAGGGATTTGGAGGAGCACTCATGCAAATCTAAACTCAAACTAAGGATCCGAGGATTTTTAGAAATATGTTTTGAAGGAAAGAATTTAATATGAGAAAAGAAGATGTGATGTGTACAGTCAGCTGGAGCTCGAATAGGAAAGTAATTTCCCCAAATATCCATACTTTCTATATATGCTGATATCTGAATTGTTGGAATTGCATGCTAGAAGTTAGCATAAGGATCTGCCCTATTGTGCAACTCTTGTTTGAGTCCAACCAGTGTAACGCAAGATATTCCTGTCAAAATTCTGTTTAATTTTGGTTTCTTTGCATGCAATTGTATTCATAAAACAGTTAGTTGATATTGGTAGAAGTTTCTTCTGCGGCTGATGGAAGGGTAGGAAAAGATTCCTAGTGACCTAGGAAAAGTGTTAGAACGTGCTAGTGTGGGCACTTGCATAAGAGGAATCCAAGAAAGAATATCTAGGAAGGTTAGTGGTGTGTACTCGCTCGATCATGAATATATGCAATTAGACCAGTTAGTGATGGTCGTGTATATTGTGACATCCCCAATTTCACGGCCAGAAATGACCGATTTGTTTATGCTTTATTTGAAAATCAGAGTATATTTTTAAAGAAATATAATGCGGAATTTGTTCCCAGAAAACATGATAAGTATATTATCAAAGTATTTCCGAAGAAATGTATTTTGTTTATATTAAAACTTTGGGATGTCATCGTCAATATAGAAACATAAGCATAAACAGACCTTACATTCATTTACACTAATGATTTAAATCTCCTTTAATCTCTCAACGTAATATAGCTTCGTACCGAAACCTGTGATACAAATATATTAAGTGGGTCAGGTTTGGAAACCTGGTGCGTACATAGCGTTTTCAACCCACAATAATATAATTATTATGTTTAATCATCAAACAATTAACCCAATTACCCATCCCCATTATCTTCATTTAATCTTCCCTAAAGATTTTATCCTAAGGTTCATCTCCTATATCATATTTACCTCTCATCTCCTTACATCTCATTTTCTTATATGTTTGTTCCTAAGGACTTTTCCTAAGGATCATCGCCTACATCGCATAGACAGTACTAATTCGGGGATTACTCCCTCAATATGTGTCTAGTAAGGGTTAGGGTATCATCGCATGAATACGTAGTTACAACATCGCCTGAACTCGTAATTCATAATAGGGGTTAGAGTATCATCACATGAATACGTAGTTACAAAATCGCCCGAACTCGTAATTCATCACCTACAGGTTATGAGCCTGCTGGTGTTTCCACATGACTGTCTAGAATAGTCTGTGGTCGCCATCTATACTCTGGTAGATGACTACATCGCCACATCGCCGGTCAAGGTTATGATATCTCCTCTCATCTTACATCACCTATTTATCATCACCTATCTATCATCACCTAATTATCATCACATTACTATTATCACTTATCTCTCATCACCTAATTATCATCACCATTCAATCATCACCTATCTCTCTTTACCTAATTATCATCACCTTTCTATCATCACCTATCTCTCATCACATTATTTCATCACACACCAACTATTTCATCTACCCATGTTTTACCCCAACATATTTGTAGATATAAAATATGTATACAGTTTAAATCATCTAAAACATGTATAAAACGTTCATCCAACATAATATCAGGTAAACAGATAATATGCACATATAGCACGTAATATATATAAAATACTTCATATCTATGTGTAAGATGAAAGTAACTATGCACTCACCTTAATAGCGTGAGTCGATAGAATCTAACTAAAAACGGTCAGCGGTTCGTGATCGTCGGGCTCGGGATGCGAAACGCCTTCAGCAAACGAGAGAGAGAGAGAGAAAAGAAATGGTGTAAGGAATGAAAGGGTCGAACTTGCTATTTATAGGGTGTTCTGGGGCCATTCACGTCGTGAACATGATAGGTTCACGTCGTGAACTTCCATGAGTCACCCTGTAGCTTTAACATGTGTTTTCTAGCCCCGATTAGTGTCCCTGACACGTTTCATGTCGTGAACTTCATGTTCACGTCGTGACTTAAGGCGGCTAGGGTTTCTGCCACGTGTCATGCCCTCAGACAGCTACATCTTCGGAAGATCATAACTTTTGCATATGAGCTCCGTTTTCAACGTTCTTTATATCCACGCGTAGGTGGAGACGTACTCTACAACTTTATTTTAGGTCACAAAGGCTAAAAAGTATTTTATCATAAACTCACTTTTTATGATTCCCGGTGTCGTGCCGGTTTTGTCGCGAAACTTCGATAGGTCATAACTTCTTCGTTATAACTCGGATTTCAGCGTTCTTTATATGTACGGAAACCTTGTGACATATACTACAACGTAGTTGAGATTATTTATTCTAAATAATCCTCTATCAAAAAGTCATTCTTGACGCTTATCGTCTCTAAATTGATTAGCCCGAATCTGCGGGCGCTACAATTATCTCCCCCTTAGAATGATTACGTCCCGGAATCATCAACCAAACAGGGCTTGTATAATGACTCCATGCGTTGTCTCTTCATCTTAGGTAATAACCGTAACTTCTATGTTCCTTTAAATGAGTTTCTAACTCTTGGACTTCTTGACTGCATGCGATGCTCAATCTTGCACCCGCTCTTTATCCTATATTGGACTTTCAATCGTAACCTTCGAGTTACAAAATTGATCCTTATTGGAGACTCCTTCTTCTTTTTAAACAGACTAATCTTAAGAGAAGTTCTTTACTTCGATTATCATAACAGACCGATGGGTCATGTTCAACCCTGGTGCTCACGATGCTTTGTGTTTAAGGACAGCAAACTTGCATAAGATGGTTGATTCTGAAGTCTTGATAGTTTATTTCAAGGTGTTTTCAATAGGAGTCGTAGGACTCAAGAAAAAAGTGATGGTGACAATCCACATGAGGGTTGCATCCTTGTCAGTGCTAGTCAGCTGATGACTGGAGTTTTCATTTGCAACGTCAAGATTATGTTTCGGCCTCCCATGATTGAGGGGGGAAGAGATAGATCGGGTATGTTATTTTGGATCCGGGTTGGAAACCCGACAGGGGACGAGAGAGAAGGTGTAGGTTCAAGAATCACTGGAAGTGAGAGATTTAAATCTTTGGATATCTATTTGTATGACCCAGGTAGTTACGGTGGACGCGATAAGCATGGGAAGCACAAGAGTGTTCTTTTTGTTTGGTTGCAACAAGTGTTCCATGTGTGATAAAGAGAGTCATTTTAGTCAAGACTATAAATGGAGAGAATATGGGTTTATGCGTTGCAAGTTAGAAGGAATCTATAGTTCGAGTATGTAGAGTTATTGGTTTGGTCTTTTGTTGCATGAGGAAAAGGGTAGCAGACTATCGCCAAAGTGTCTGAGGTTACAAAGTTTTTGTGATGAGGTTTTATCGGTATTGGTCAATTTTCCCTTCGGATAACCGGAAGAATTCAAGATTGATCAGGTCACGGGTGCGACATAGGTAACTATCAGGTTGATATCTTCAGGAAAACATGAGTTGTCCTCGCAGCAAAGAGTTATTGGACAGGAAATTTACAGTGGAGTGTAGTTCGTTTGGAAACATCAGAAATGTTCATGAGAAAACAATTGGATCACTCGGGTAGAGTATCAGGTTTCAAGGGCATGGTTAGCTCATAAAGGAGATCGGTTATCAGTTATCAAGGAATAACATTGATTAAGTAGTTATAAATGTGGTATGGGTGTTGTCTTCATTTGGGTTCGTTTAGGTTATCGTCATTGTGAAAGTATAAAAAAGGTTGTTGGGAAGGAAACCATCGAGGTAGTTTATGGTTGTTAAAGGTGGGAGTAACACCTTTCAAGATTTTAGATCTCATCAGCTTCTTAGATTATGGACTTTTAATAGTTGGCTCGGTATTAATCGATTGTTGTAATGTTCTTCGTCATTTGAGGATGTTTGGGAATATGTAGTGATAACTAATGAAGGTTTAGGTAAGGTGTCAGATTCTTTCCATTTGGGTTAGTTATGTTATCCGGACTCCTAGGGGAGTATGCACTTAAGCTGGATGTTGCGAAGTTTAGTGTTGGCATTAGTGAATTGACATATCTTCAGTTAATTGGATATGATGGTTGTGTCATATTAGACTTTAGCTGGATGTTGTGAGAAGAATTGAGACGTATTAGACGTACTAAGGTATCGGTTTTCAATGTAGTTCACTCTTCGATTATAGTGGAAAGGCAAAGAATGTTGAGAGTCATTGAGACTAGTGTGTCCTCTTTATGAGATACCTTGAGGAGACGTGGGAAGTGATGAAATACATGAGTAAGGATGTAGTCGGACTAACTGACTTGTTGGCATAATGTATTTGGATCATTGGCAGGATGTGTTCGGCCAATTGGCATGGGTATTAAGGATGTTTACTGGGTTCCTGCAGGTCGGTGGGATGGTAGTTGAGTGCCTATATGCCCATTGAGGTACTAGTTGTGAGTCTTCAAGCTCGTAGAGGGATGATGGCAAGAATGGTATGGAACCATGAGCTTCTCATCTCAATGGTTAGATGGTATGACAACATATCGTGAACCAGTATGTTATGGATAATGTGCTTTGGACCTGATAGTTATGCGTTTGAGACTCTTAAGTCTCGGTTCGTAGTCTGTTATGGCATGGTTGGGTGTTAGAGCATTAATGGACGACTGAAGGCTTAGTGGCCAGTTGGTTTTTGCTCATGCATTTAGTGGAATGATGTTTTGTTGGAAGTATTAGTAGTACATCGGAAGTCGCTAGCTGAGTGTTTGCATTCATGGATCCATGTTTGGTTTTGTGGTCTGTTTACTAAGAGTTTGGTTACCAGTGTTGGGAATTTGTTCATGAACTTCAGATCAGGAAGTTCGTTGTAGATCTTTTGGGTGGTTTATCAATTGGTTGTGCACCTGAGTTGATATGAAAGTTTCGATGCCATGCTGTATTTTGGAACGGTCGTTATTACGCTCGTGGGAGCGGTGGGATAGCGCTGATTTGTAAAAAAGTCAAGTGTGCAATTTAGTGGTTCCATTTGGAGAGTATTCAGACCATCCTAGACTGAGGTTTGACCTTTTATATTATGTCTAGCGGTTTATGAGGATAGCCCTTACGTTTCTGTGAGTTGTTGAGTTTTACTGAGCTATTGTAAGGTGAATTTTCTCACTGTATTACATATGGCATAGTTGTTGTGGTTGGATTTTGTATCTATTTGTGCTGGTAGAAACTTCACTATTGTTGTATGTTCACATGTCGTATTTGAGTCGCTGATGACTTGGGGTTACTCATAACCATAATATTAGGAGTCGTTGATGACTCATGGTACCTGAGAACCCAAATATGTTGTATCTGAGTCGTAGATGACTCGGGGTTGCTGATAACCCGTTGTTGTTATATATGTTTAGTTGTGTTGTGTTCTATGTGGTATGTTGGGGAACTCACTAAGTTTTGTGCTTACAGTTATGGATTAAATGCTTAGTAGGTACTTATCAGCTCTTAGGAAGGTGAAGGAGGGATTATACACACACAATAGCAGATTTATGATTCAAGATTTCGTGTTGCATTTCTTTATAACTCTGATTTAGGGTTATGTTTTAAGAATACATGATTTTGTCTTGAACATATATTTATGAAAATGGGTGTTTATTCTATAATTTTTTTTAATGAAATTGATTTTTTTTCATTAATTTAATTATCATCGTACAACGAGTGAGATGGCAAACGGACAACAAGCTGCGTCGCAAATGCAAAATTTTATGAATGGGTGTTTATTCTATAATTAAAATGAAATTTTTATTCTGAAAATCAGGAAGTTACAATAATAATCTTCTTCAAATTTGAGCATCCATCTAAGTTTGCATCTATGAAACCTCCAAGATAACCCTTTTTCTCTGAAACACAATGCAAACTTAGAATTTCCTTTCAAGTATGTGTAACAATAACTAGATTGCTTACGAAGTCTCTTTCCCCATATGAATTAATTTATTATTTATTGAAGTTTCAATAAATAATAAAAAAATAATAATTAATTTGTTATTTATTAAAGAGTTAACAAATAATTAAAAATTAATTAGTGGTATTAATTAGTTATATTATAATTATTTAGAGATAATTAATAGATTATTCTATAAGATAATTATAAGGATTATATTAAGTAAGATCTATATATACTTATAAATGACACATTTTTTTCTTGCACCATATGCATTTGAAACCTCCAAAACTTTTCATATCTTATAATAGAGGCATTTTTAGTCAAATCATATTCATTTGAAACTTCCTATTTGAATGAATATCACTCAAAACTCTCTTAATAATGATTAATCACTCAAAGGTTTTATAACTTATATAATATGCTTAATAAGGAACTAATGGATAGTCTACTATAAAAGGTTGACCTCTTTGAGTAGACACACAAATACCAATCACATACAAAGGTCACAAAGAAAACAAGTTTAAAGGTTTTGTGTTGGTTTCAGGGCTTTGGACCATTTTTCGAGTCATGTTATTATGTTAAGGTTTTTAAGTTGTAAGTTTGTTATATACTAATTCTTTTTTTTTTCTTGGTTGAAGTATTCTTTTAAGACAATCATTGTATGTCATGGTTGAAATTTTAATGTAAATTAGATTATATTCATGTTATTGATTGTATGTTATGGAAGGTGATATAGATAATATTTAATTAAATATTATATATATATATATATATATATATATATATATATATATATATATATATATATGTTTGTATGTTTGTGTTACTTCAAAGCAATAATTAATTAAAAATCATTGATATGTCATATTATCCATATTATCCATGTAAGTCTCTTTTAAAATGAAAATTATCTATCTTATCACTTTATATTTAGTATATGTTTAACATTTTAATTATAATAATAAATGTTTTTGAAAAGTTTTCTTTCACTTATTAAGAATAATAAATGGCTTTAAAATTAATGAACAATAATTATAAATAATAAAATCAAATTATAAAAATCATGGGCATGTCGTGTTATCCATGCAAGTCTCTTTTGAAATGCAAATTGTCAATCTTATCACTTTATTATTAGTATATGTTTCTTTTTATTCAAACCATCTTCATCTGAAACCTCCTATTTGAATGAATATCACTCAAAAATCTCTTAATAATGATTAATCATTCAAAGGTTTTATAACTTATATAATATGTTTAATAAGCAACTAATGGATAGTCTACTATAAAAGGTCAATCTCTTTGAATAGACATACAAATACCAATCACATATAAAATTCACAAAAAAAAAAAACAAGTTTAAAGGTTTTTGTGTTGGTTTGAGGGCTTTGGACTATTTTTCGAGTCATGTTATTATGTTAAAGTTTTTAATTTGTAAGTTTGTTATATACTATTTTTTTTTTCTTGGTTTAAGTCTTCTTTTAAGACAATCATTGTATGTCGTAGTTGAAATTTTAATGTAAATTAGATTAGATTCATGTTATCGATCATATGTTATGGAATGTGATATAGATAATATTTAATTAAATATTATAT
Source organism: Lactuca virosa (assembly GCF_052849685.1). NCBI lineage: Eukaryota > Viridiplantae > Streptophyta > Magnoliopsida > Asterales > Asteraceae > Lactuca > Lactuca virosa. The sequence continues at coordinate 90,080,815 of NC_136429.1, forward strand.
ATATGTTTGTATGTTTGTGTTGCTTCAAAGCAATAATTAATTAAAAATCACGGATATGTCATATTATCCATATTATACATGTAAGACTCTTTTAAAATGCAAATTGTCTATCTTATCACTTTTTATTTTAATATATATTTAACATTTTAATTACAATAATAAGTGCTTTTAAAAGTTTTCTTTCACTTATTAATAATAATAAGGGGTTTTAAAATTAATGAACAATACTTATATATAATAAAATCAAATTACAAAAATAATGGATATGTCATATTATCCATGCAAGTCTCTTTTGAAATGCAAATTGTCAATCGTATCACTTTATAATTTAGTATATGTTTCACATTTGAATAATAATATTAAGTGTTTTTTAAAAGTATTCTTTAACTTATTAATAATACTAAGTGGTTTAAAATTAATGAACAATAAGTTTAAATGATAATAACATCAAATTATAAATTACATAACGTTAGCTAAAAATAAATTGTATTTTAAATGAACATCATTATTGAAATTAGAAAATAATCACATAAGTAAAAAAATTAAATTAATCAATCATAACAATTGTTAAAAATAATACTAAATAGATAATTATATTTAATTATGTTAGTGGTGAAGGTGAGTTGATGTCAATGAATATTATTGTTCAAAATAGTTGAGATTATATATATATATATATATATATATATATATATATATATATATATATATATATATATATATATATATATATATATATATATATATATATATATATTAGTGTAAAAATATTATGTCAAACATAACCATTATAAACATATTTTTTTTCAATGTTCTAATAATATATTTTTAACCTGCGTCGAGCAACGCACAAGAATTCGTCTAGTCATAGTTATAAAGGAATTCATTTGAAACTCTCATGACTTTTCAATTTATTTCTAATAATGATTATACGTTTGTTAATAAGGTTAAATAAATATCAATCTTAAAGTGTAATAATATATAAACTAAATTTCAATATGAAAACAATATATTACTTCTACGTATAAAGTTATATCTTTAACTTTTAACGTATTATACTTAATTTATTAGTTTTAATAAGTTGTTGTATGTAAATCATTATTGTAACAACCCGTTATTCTTCGAGTCAAACCCTCTAAATATAATTCAAAATTTGTTGATTTTTTTATAATCTTAAGGGTAAAACATGGTTTAAATTATATAAATGATGTTTTATATAAGTGTCTGGAATAAAATACTCTTAAAACTTAATATTTTTCCATTTTGAACCAAGAACCCTCGGATATAAAACTCATTTTTCGGTCGAGAACTCTCGGACAGCAAACCGTTTTCGGCCGAGAACCCCTTTCCGGCCGAAAACCCAACCGGTATAAGTATGTTTCCTTGAAAAATAAGTCATTTCTTTACTTTTTCACTCGAAAACACTCCCATTTTGCTCCCAAGAATCATCCAAGAACATTCATAACTTCAAGAGAAAACCTTCAAATCTTCATATTTTTCACCAAGAACACCAAGAACAGCCTTCAAATCTTCAAGTGGCCGAAATTAAACTCTAGACTGAGAACCCGTTTTCGGCCGAAAACACTCCAAGACCGAAAATCGTTTTCGGTCAAGGAATTTCGTGAAGCCTATACCGAAAACCCCTATCACTACTCCAAATAACTTTCGGTAATTATCCCTTACATAAATCAAGTGTTCTCTAACACTTTAATTAACTTGTTTCACTAATTTAAATACGATTACGTGTTTAAATATTATTAGGATATCGTTAATTCCATGTACGCTAGCCCGAGGATCATCTCTACAGTCCCACTATCCCGATTCAAACACGCACTAGAGGTGAGTTCATACCCCTATATTTTCAATCTTTTCAATGTTTTTAGGGGGGATACAAGTAAAACACAAGGACTCTTGTGTTATATTCAAACGATTTCAAAACCATTTGCAATTGATTCAAACCGATTTATCACTACATTTTATAAAAAAAATATATGTTTATATATATTTTTAACCCTTTTGTAACATGTCGAGCAAAAAGGGTGTTTATCACAAGTTTCGGACTACTACTATTTACATACAGTTAAATTGCAAAGGTTTTCAGTACATTACAGAACATTACATTTAAACTATAATTGGTATAGTTTGTGAACTACTACACTATTTTGCTAAGCACAATACACCGAACAAGAACATACATTTAAACTATAATAGGTATAGTTTGGAAGACACTACACTATTTTACAAGTTCAAGAACACTACTCTATTACATCGATTCAATGATACACTACTAAATAATTATTTAAGTATAATTATTTACATTACAAAGTACACTACTACGAGGTGGTACATACAGTTTTCAAGTACTAAAGAACACTACAACACTACACGAAAACTAGTTAATACAGGGTTGTGAGGCACTACTTTGGGATACCCATCAGGGTACCGGTTCTAAATCCTTTACAGTATAACCAGAGTCTCCTGGAGGGAGCGCGTGACTTTGTGTATAGATCTATACGGGATTAACAACCCCGCACCTGAACTGTTAGCTACAGTTAGGCCGGCAGGCCTGGGGTGACAAACGTCATAACATTCTGACGCCTGAAGAACGTCGTAGAGGTCACTAGGTCATATCAAGTATGGTTATATGAAACTCACAACAATATAACTAAAACATTTGTTTACGGGATTAACACTACTTCAATGGTTTTATTTTAATTAATAAAACTACAATACATTACTATACATATAGCTGGTGGTATCCAGGCATTCATACAAAGGTTTTCATACAGTACACTACTATACATACAACTGGTGGTATCCAGGCATTCATACAAAGGTTTTGAAACAGTATACTACTATACATTTCTACTGGTGGTATCCAAATTTTCATACAAAGATTTCATAACAAACACTACTACTATACACTACTTTCCTAGTACAAAGTACTTTAGTACTACATACAGTTTACGGAAAACATACATGATATGGATTTATTCTTTAATAAGACTACATACACTATTACAGAATACAATATCAAACGTACATTTTTGAAAGAACCCCTTTCACACACTCGATATTGTTACTTCAAAACATGTTACATGCATATTCATAAAACAATATTTTACATTCATAATTTGGTTACAAAAGACTGGATACAAACCGACTAAGTTTTAATATATTACAAAACTACCCAGGATATTATAATTTTATACATACTTAAACTCAAATACAAAAGTAATAGTATAAACCATTCTAAATCTTCCAACAGTATATGACTATACTGGTTGCTTATTTCCTGCAATTGTTAAACACTGAGAGGGGTAAGTTGTGACGCTTAGTGAGTTCAAAAATAGATACAATATAACGTTATGCCATATATATATACCAATATGACAGAAGCAAAGAGGAACAAAGAACAACAAAGGCAGATGAGTATCATATGTCATGCTTTCCATATCAACAAATAATCTGATTCAAAGATTTACAATCAATGAGATACAACAATTTCAACTTGATATACATCAATAAGACTTTAGCCCAAGTGACACAGAAAATAAACTATTTCTGAATAAACATTTTGCTAGAATTTACAGGCTTTCAGCCCTATCCAGCATTCTGCCAGTGCCAAAGTGATGCTTACTCATACACTTCATGGTCAAAGGCTACATACCAGTACCCAAGTGATGCTTAGTCATTCACTTCAAGTCAAAGGTATAGCACATTTTCATAAAAATACGGGAAAGCATATTGAACATATAACACATAACATACAATTGTTCCTATAATTTGAACTCACCGTGAAATAACCGGAGGTTAAAACAGTAATTTGGGCAACACTTCGTTCCTATAAATAACTTTCTTCGATGAAAACCGGGAGCTTTATTGAAAATCGGGTCTTGCGAGGGTTGAGCTTCAAACCGAAAAGATAAATTTCTCGGGATCTTCGGGCACTTCGAAACGTATTTCGGGTGTTGGGAATGATCCCGGGGCTTCGGAGAATTAAAAATGGCTTAAAATAGGGTTTAGGGGTGAAAAATGTGCAAAATTCTAACATTAGTTGGGAGGGTTCGCATCCCCCTTTATATAGGGTGCGAAGGTTCGGATCTACGGACAAGAAGAAGACATGCGGCAGCGGATGCGAGGTCTAGGCGTCGGATGCGAGGGGGGGTAGGTGGCGAGTCCGAGACTGAGACACTGGTACGAGACGCGGCGCTTCGCGATTGGACCTCCGCTTCGGATGCGAGGAGGGTGTGACGCGCGTCGGATGACGCACCGGTATCGGACACGGGGCAGGCTCGCATGCGAGGCGACGTGGCCGAACCCTGGCCATGCGAAATTTCTCGGTTCTCGTGATTTCTCGAATTTTGTGTCCCGAACTTCAAAAATCCATAACTTTCGCATACGAGCTCCGTTTTCGACGTTATTTATATGCATGCGTAGATGAAATTATGCTCTACAACTTTCGTTTAGACTCCGTCGGCTAAATTTGAATTATTTTTATTATTATATTTTTAACAGGCCGGGACAAGAAAAGTCCGTTAAAAATTCATAACTTCTTCATCCGACGTCCGTTTTAGTCTGTCTTTTTACCGTTGTACTACTATTGACGAGACCTTCGATTCTCGTTTAGGTTGTGTCGGATAAAACTCGCTCGATCTTTATTTCGAGATTTTAGCTGACTAGTGTTATACCGAAACTTAGAAAAATCATAACTTTTTCATACGAAGTCAGATTTGGACATTCTTTTTATGAAAATTCTCGTTTTAACGAGTACTACGACTTTCATTTAGATCACTAAGGCTAAAAAGTAGTTTATCGAAAACTCACTTTTTATGCTAAATAGTGTTTGCCGGTTTTGTCGCGGATTTTCGATTGGTCATAACTTCTTCGTTATAACTCGGATTTCGATGAGGTTTTCGCCTAAATGTTTCTAACGAAATTATCTACAACTTTCAATAATAAAATTTTACTTATTTCAATTTTTATATTTTTGTTAAATTTCAATATTTGACTTTTGATTGGAATCTCATAAGACTTCCAATACATTTCGAGTGATTCTAAACATAGTTTTACTTCAAATCTCGCAAAAACTATCTTGTTAGAACTCAATGCTCAAAAACATATAATATTATTCATTTTAAGCTAATAAGCTTTACAAAACACGATAATCGAACAAAGTTATTAACTTGTATGTTACAATTTTAGTCTTAAGGCCTAAGACTACTTTTCACTACTAAAGAAAATATTGGATTTTCTGGAAATATACTATCACATTTTCAATGAACAAAGACAAGCTTTCAATTTCAAAAACATACTTATGAACTCACCAACTTAAATGTTGATACACTTTCAAAACCACTTGTATTCTTAGGGAACCGGTAGACAGGTACACCCACGACTTTTGAGAAGACGGAGCTTTTAGAGTCGCGTCTTTTATACATTTTGTTATACACTTTTGATGTCATACAAACTATGTATTATATAGATGTAAATACTATATTTTATCAATGTAAGGGTTGTGTTTGCTTTGATTACTATTATGCAATTGTTGTGATACTGTACATGACGTCTTCCGCCCCCGAACGTTTCCGTCGTTCCGGTTTGGGGGTGTGACAATTATCATTTTAAAGCTGCAAATTTTGAATAGTTTGGATAAAATAATTAAATTGGTAAATAAAATATAATATTACAGGGTTATCTTAAATATAAATTTTAGTTCAACTTAAACAACGCAAATAATATTTTGTAAATAGTTAAAAGTAATAAATTGTAGTGTCTTTCTAATAATGATTATAAGTTGGTTAATAAGGTTAAATAATTACCAAACCTAAATGTAATCATATATAAACTAAATTTCAATATTAAAATAATATATTAATTCTTCATATAAGGTTATGTCTTTAACTTTTAACATATTATACTTAATTTATTAGATTTAATATGTTTTTGTGTATAAACTATTTTCAATTTAAAGCTACAACATTTAAACAGTTTGGATAAATAATTAAATTGTTAATTAAAATATAACAGTACACGGTCAACTTAAATATAAATTTCAATTACACTTAAAAAACAAAAGAATATTTGTGAATAGTTAAAAGTGATAAATTGTAGTGCTAAATGCAAAAACTAAATTGTAATCTCAATTTAACTAAAATATTTCCTAAAGATATTTTTATAATCATTATAAGTTTTCAAATAAATAGCTTAAAATAACTTACAATAACAATAGTTAAAAATAATTCTATATAAATGATTATATTTTTATCTTTAAAAACAAAAAACAATATTCGATGTTTTAAATAATTACAATGATATAAATTAATACGTTAAGCAAATAACATGCCTATCTTCATTTTTGTATTGTTAAAACCTTATTTTCTATCGAGGGTTTTTCGTATGTATTGGACTACGCCTTGGTTGGTCTAAACGTTGTCTTCTCATGGATGATAGTATATGATATTCTTCTCTAATGACAATATGATCATTCCAGTGATCCAACAACAACTTATCCTTTTGTTTCATTGATTCAAGTTTTTTGTTCATACAACGTTAATGTATCGTGAAGCTTTTTTTTATAGAGATTCAATTCAACATCTTCCAAAAAGTAATAATTACGGCTATCAAACTTGTCCATATTAACTTTTTTGCATTCATTCATAGTTATGATAGTAGACTGACAATCGCAAAATTAAAAGATGCAAAGAAAAATAAAGCAGACAAAAATTTAGAACAAATTACAAAAATCGTCCTTGTGGTTTAACAAAATTAAGTGTTTGGTCCTTAACGTTTGTTTTGCACTCAGACCATCCTTAATGTTTGTTTTTGTTGCGTATTTGATCCCTCTTAGATATAAAAAGACTATATTGCCTTTTATATTTTCTTTTTAATTTTTTTTAATATTATTCTTATGTTATTTATTAATAAAAAATATTAATATACACTGCTCCCACCATCACCACCATCTATCAATGCCCACCATTACCTACCAACATAGAAAACCTATCAGCCGCCGGAAACTACCACCGGTGACCTCCAACTACCACTAGCCATCATCGACCAGTGTCGCCTTTAACTCCTGTGAACACCAAAACTTAAGTGAACACCAGAGGTGACAGTCACCTCTGGGAACGCCACCAAAAAACAAATCAAACGAAACCAAAAACAAATTCAATTCTAAAATCAAAATCAAAGCCAAACAAAAAAAAATCATAAAATTGGTGAAATCAAAAGAATCACAAATATGTTGCTCTAATTGTTTTTTTTAACATGATACATAACATATTTCGAATTCATCATCACCAAAAACCCAAAAAAAACCTCAAAGACCAACTATAACAAGTGAGAAGGAGAGTAGAAATAGAATAGGGGAAAATCCCTGGATATTCAAAGCTACAAAAAAACAAAAACAAAAAACAAAAAAACAAAAAACAAAAACAAAAACAAAACAAAACAAATTGATGCTCAAACCTAGAAAAAAAAACACAAACCCTAAATTTGATTTCATTTATGAAACGGGTAGAAACAGAATTGGGAAATCCCTGGTTTTATACAAACTAGAAAAGTGATGAAATCGATTGATGATGAAGTGGGTTGTGAGGTCAATGTGACGATGGCTTGAAGTGGGTTCGGACCTTAGACCTGCACCATGCTCCGATGACGATTTGGCCTCACCGGTCTTTTGCCTAACGAAGACGATGGTGTGAGATGCTAGCAGCAACGATGTAGATATGTGAGATGGTTGCATCGATGGGTGGGGATAAAGGGTTGAGAGGATGATGGTTATCGGTGCAGGTTTCCGGCAAGAGGAGGGTGACGAAGTGTTTGGTGAGGGGTCGATGGTTCTGAGTTTTAGTGAAGGAGAAACTGAGGTCGACGATGTGAAGGAGAAAAGGTTGGTGGTGATGATTTATTGTTTCACTGATGAAGCTTTACATGGCGACTGGTGGTGTTCTTCAGTGGAAGATGGTTGTGGTTGTGCTCATTAATGGAAGCTGAATTCGAATGAGAGAGGAAATGAGGAGGATCGAGTGTAGGGTTTTAGGCGTGCCCTTTAAATTCATTTTTTTAATTAAAAAAATAAAGAAAAAATTGAAAATAAAATATTAAGAGCATTAGTCATTTCATGCAGAGACTTACAACGTAACAAAATTAAAACTGAAGGATAGTCCGAGTGTAAAACAAAAGTTAGGGACCAAACACGAAATTTTAGTAAACCATAGGGACGATTTCAGTAATTTGTTTTAAATTTATATGGCACCATTAGGATAATCAAGTTACGTCGACGACGAACAAATTTATTATTGATCTCAGAAATTTATTATTGATCTCAGGATAAAGTTACAGTTATATTGAGATTCTAGTCATAGGTAAGTGATAGATAGACAAATGAAATTGTTTCTAGAAAATGTAGGTTACTAAAAATAATATCACCATTTGTTTTGTATATATATTATTCACAAATGCCATTTCCGATGTGGGACATGAGTGAATTAGTGTTGCAACTCAATATTTACTTTCCTAAACATCATCCCTAACTGATTAGCCGTTTTTCCCTTCTTTCTTTAACAATCATTCAACGTTATTTTTTCGTTTTTCGTCTCTAAGAGTGGCAGCCATGGCTAAGTAAGTCCTTTTACATATTTATCTTATTCCATATTGAACGCCAAAAAAGAAAAATTAACCAAACAAGACGTAAATGAATGACTTATTTCATTACATTTTCATTCCTTTGGTCTATTCATTCATTCCCTTGAACCAGACATGCCTTAGGATTTAAAATGTACCCTATTGTTTTGTTTATTGTTGATATTTTATGGAAAATTCAATGAAGTTATAAGAGATGTCATTTCAGCAAAAAAAATGATAAAAAAAGAATATGTTTCGCAAAACTAGCTGGTAGCTATAAGTTGTAACTTTTATATGTAATGTGAGCATTTTGCAAAAATAGCTGGAAGCTTTTGAAATGTATAAAATTACATAAAACGACAATTGTTTAAAAAACAAAAATATACAAATATATTTTTAAGGAAATTTATGTTAATTGATTAAAAAAACTCAATAGTGGTTTTAAACACCACATGAAATAGTTTTTAGATTTCGAGTTTTTTGTTTAAATTAAAAGCTAAACGCTCATACATGAAACTTTTTGTTAAAAGCTAAATGCTAGAAACTCTCGAACGTTCCCTGCCAAACACCCTCAAGTGCACGCATTTGTAAGTAAATGACCGGAACAACAAAAGAACAACATCCATAGAAATTTAAATAGATTAGGGGTAACCCCGTACTTGGAGAAGGCATGACAAATGGAAAGTGAAGAAACAAGCCTTGATCGATCGAAATAGATAACAAGCTAGCCTAATTAAGCCACTGGTTGACAACATAAAACAGAATGACTTGAAGAGAATGATTCTCAAACATGAAATATATCTTAAGAATTATGATCTGTGGTACGAATACTCTCCTTATGGAATCACAATTCATGAGTAACTTTTGGTATCCAACTATATGCTGTCTAAGGCATATTGACGTCCAAGGGCAGCTATTCTATACTCCTCCCTTGCAATCTCAAGCCTTTGCTCGTTTTTTTTTATATGCTCACGATCAGAAGCAGATTCTTCCACCGGCATAATAGGAGTCACGGAAGAATATTGGAAATTAGTAATAGGGTTATGAACACTAGTAGGAGGGTAGATATTTTGTGATTGGTAAGAGTTCTGGCCACTTTGTGGAACCATTTCTTGACCATGAGTTTGATTGGGGTGAACCATTGAGGGTTGATGAGTAGGGGAAGTATCGGTAATAGAATGAGCACAAAGGACGTGAAGGTCAAATTCACAATCAGAACAGGAATATGATAATCCATTTCCGGTGAGTTTACAGGTATCACAGTAAAAGGAATTTGAGGGATAAGTTGGATAAGGAACTAAAGTTAGAGGATGAGAAGGGTGTGACGGATGTATTAAGGACCGGGTTGCACGAAAGCATTGCTCGTGTAACATGAAATTGCACTGCCAACAAACGTATATTGTCCCCATGACCAAAGAGTTGCAGCCGGTGCATGACATCTTGGCAGCTTCATGTGCTTGGTGGATGACGAGGTTGTGTGCATGGCTGAAATGCTTGTACCCAGTATCCATCGCTTTCTTAATTTTTTGTATAGGTGTTTGTATTCAAAGGGATAAAATGGATGTAAATTAATAGGACAATGCTTGCCAAGTTGCGAGGCTTCAGCAATAGTTTAATTCATTAATATTGAGTAATCGGATCGTAGTGGGAATGGGTTTTGTCAACTAATAAAGGGCAATATTGTCACCTCTTCCCAGTGGCAATACTTAAAACGATTGGGGAACCGAAATGATTTCGGACTTGATCAACCTATAATTATGAGATTGTCAACTCTTTCCATCTAAAGATGCTTTTATGCAAAGTCTCAAAAAAAAAAAAAAAAAATTAATCCACACATTAGGACTCTTTAATCATAAAATTAAAAAGTTAGTTTTCATTCCAGGGGGTCTATGGGTGAGGGGCATTGGCAATGACCTAAGTCTTCGAATTTTCAGGGCCCATTTTTATGTATCTGTTTATCATTTTAGAAAAAAATATATTTTGGTATTAAGTGGTCCAAGCAGTCAAAAAAGAGGGTTTCATTTTTTTATTTTGTTTGGGGCCTCAAATCAGTTTGAATCGGCCATGGGTTAAGTAAGAAGGTTTTAAATGGAGCAAAGGGTTGTGTTTATTGAATCATGACGAGGCCATGATCTTTCTTAAGAAAGCGCCTTAACAGGGCAATTTTGATTATATATAATCTAGATCTCTAGATGATATTCACATCGCATGTACACTGAATTTTTATTTATTTATTTTATTCTATTATTGATACAAATCATAAGTGAGGTTTACCCCCAATTTTAATAAATTTGAACGAGTAGGAAACCTCAGCTTTCCTAACTTCCACAATAGAATATTCTCCTATTCTATAAGTTTGTTCCATCTTGTTATAGGCAATGATCTAGTTAAAGCTTTTACATCTATTCCTTTATGAGGGAGTTGATAACGTATAATCTGGATTTGTCTAAAGTATAAATCTATAAATCTTTGAACCTAAAAGTAAAATTGAACCAATATTTGATGTTACTGACGTGAGTTGTTCCAATACAACCCCCTTCAAGGATCTTGATTCAACTTTTGGTGGAGAGGACATAACGGTAGGAGAAACAAAAAAGGAATCTTAACGTGGCAATTAATGGAAGAGTGTTGAGTAATAGAGAGCACCACTGAAAAGAACGTGATGAGTCTGAAACTTGACTCCATCAACTATGAATCATCTAATGATGATATTCATGTAATGCGGCCGAAGAATATTGATGATGTTGAATTGGAGTGTTGAATAATAGAGAAAAAAAGGGAATCTTAACCGGGCAAACTTGTCTCCAATTCTCCATTAACTATGAATACGATATAATGATGATATATTATCGGATTTTTCTAGATCTATGTTCCTATATGTGTTTATTATTGTGCTTAATTAAAAAAAATGATTATTCTTTAAGTTTATAATAAATAAAATAAAATAAAATAAAATAAAAAACCCTCCACAAAAGAGTTTAGCGTATAAAAAAAAATGTTTCGCTTTCAACGCTCATGTGCCGCAATGCATCCATCTCTAATATGTTTCTAATATCGCCGTCGGTAGGGGTGAGCAAAAACCGAACCGCAAACTGAAAAAACCGAAAAACCCGCATAAACCGAAACCGAAATGAAAACCGACGGTGCGGTTTTTAGTTTTGCAAAAACCGAAAATTATCGGTGTGGTGCGGTTTCTAGTCTTGACAAAACAGCAAAAAACCGAACCGCACCGCATATATATATATATATATATATATATATATATATATATATATATATATATATATATATATATATATATATATATATATGAAGTGTTGATATTTGTAAAAACGAAGATCTCATGACAATTAAAATTTCTATAAATATAAATATCTAATTTATCAGATGATTATTGTATATTTTTGAATATACATTCAATGATATTTACAAAAACAAATAATGTTTGTCATTTTTTAACATTTAAATATGAGGGGTACTAATGATGATAATATCATTTTTATGGATACATTAATTGATATTATTGCATGCACATGTGAAACAAATATTATATATAATTTGTATTATATTCAACTATTAGAAACATGATTGAGGAGTGGTTATGTCATTTGATTTCAAACCAAGAGGTGGTGGTATTTGTTTATCTCCAAGATATCATTTAGGCTTTAATTTTTGTAAGCCTTATAAGAGCATCCTACGTCGTCTTTGAGATAAAACATTCACCATTCTCACATTTTATATAAGAGAGTCAAGTCTATGGCTTTTAACCCACATCTTTGAGTAGTCTCACATTGCTCGTGATGAAAAATCGGGCGCTCTTTATCTCTATATAAAGTTTCTCAAGAAATGATTAACACTCCTCATCCGAGTCAAAGTAACTCGTTGAGTTACTGACTTTTAGTAAAAAGGCAAAACAAAAAAAAACCGACAAAAAACCGCAAAAAAAACCGAACCGCAAAAACCGAACTGCATAAAAACCGAACGGTGCAGTTTCTAAACTTTAAAAACCGAAGTTGCGGTTTTCGGTTCGGTTTTGGCCAAAAACCGCACCATGCTCACCCCTAGCCGTCGATATTCCGCAATAGAAGTTATATGTCTCTATTCCGTCCCTCTAGAATTCTGTCTAACAATCAGATACGAATTGGTTGCTTTTGTGTTACAAAACTTTTTGTTTCGAAGTTAGTGGAAGCAAAGTGTATTGGATTAGCGACGAATATTGATGTTGTTGAATTGGAAGATCACGTCACTAAGTCTATCCCAAAAATTGGCCTCCATATATTATGTTACACGGGTTTTTTTTATATCGCTACGGTTTAACGACGGATTAGTGTTGTTTAACGATGGATTAGTGCAGTTTACCATGTCTAAATCTATGTATTTATAGTGTCGAGCATTCCGACTATAAAGACGAATTCGTTCATTTCATATAAGGGGCGGACCAAGAATTTTTTTTCATGAGTTGCACAAATTTTTTAGAGGTTGCACATTAACGGATGCTCAACTCCGTCAGCACTTTAACAATGTTTGTAGGCATTGGTCCATGGCAAGATTGTTTCTAAAACCATTACCGACTAATTACCAACAAAATTACACAAAATTTACATTTGAACACAAATTTTGAGGGGTGGTCCGTGCTACCCGAGGTTTATACTATGTCCTCCTATATATATATATATATATATATATATATATATATATATATATATATATATATATATATATATATATATATATATATATATATATATATATATAAGAATAATATAATTCTTATGTACAAATAACTAAAAGTGATTGTTTCCTTTGAAAAATTTCACTGATATTAAACAATAGATACATGAGTAAGAGAGAAATGGATCGAGCATACACAGGGATTGTATGCAACAATAGGGCTAAGCTAATACAACAAGCTAAATAATACAAGACTAATATACGCCCGCAGTTTCAGCGGGAGGTTCATGAATGCTTAAATTGGAGTGAAAATCGGAGAATAGCAAAAACGGGAGCCCTTTTATGAAGATACATCATACTAGTACCTGGATGGAACGTGGAGAACTCGAACATGACCCGTAGCAACTTTGTCACGAACAAAGTGAATATCAATCTTCATGTGTTTGGTTCGTTGATGTTGAACGGCGTTGGCCAACATGTAAATCGCACTCACATTATCACAATAGATTAGAGTGGTTGAATGAAGGGGTAAGTGTAGCTCTCGAAGCAAGTTGCATAGCCAAGAAATTTCGGCAACTGCATTGGCTACGCCTCGATATTCAGCCTCGGCGTTGGATTAGGATGTTAAGTTTATTGTTTGGACTACCATTCTCTCCATGGAATACGCAACAGCCGAAGTTGGACCTACGAGTGACTAGACATCCCCCATGTCCGCATTTGAGTAGGCGGTGAAAGACGTAGATGAGGAGGTGTAGAAATGGAGACCATGATCATGAGTGACTTTGATTTATCTCAAGATGCATTTTTAGAACATTAAAATGTGGTTCTCGGGGGGGGGGGGGAGGGGGGTGCATGTAGAGGCGGATTTGTTGAATAGCAAAGGAGATATTTGGACGAGTGAACGTGAGATACTATAATGCACCTGCAAGGATACGGTACAATGATGGATCGGTGACAGGAGTATCATCACCTCCCAATTTGGCCGAGAATCAACGGGAGTCCAGTTGGGGATAACATCGATCATGTGAGTGTGCTAAAGTAACTCAGATGCATATTTCTCCAGAGAGAGAGAAACATGCCAGTCTTAGACCTAGTTACAAAGATGCCCACAAGATAATTCAGTTCTCCAAGATCTGTCATGGTGAATTCTTTGATGAGAGATGCAATAAGATGGCGCAGAAGCATAGACTTGGAAGCTGTCAGGAGGATGTTGTCAACATACAAAAGTAAGTAAGCCAAGTCTATACCCTGCTGTAAAATAGATGAAGAAGAATTTGATTGGTTGTGCTTGAAACCAAATCACATGGCATGGATGGCGAAGCGCTGAAACCAGGCTTGTGGATCATGTTTGATTCCATATAAAGTCTTTTGGAGTCGACAGACATGGCCCGGTTTGAAAGGTTCAACAAAACCGAGGGTTGGTGCATATAGACAGTCTGATGTGTAAGTAATTATGCACTACTTAATCCTACTAATGTAACTAATGATTACTTCCTAAGGCAATGTGCCTTGTTGAAAATAGTATAGCACAATAAACAGGTATCGAACACAGGGAACGGAATGATTAGCTAATTCTTATCTACTAACTACCTAAATTACTATTAAATTAAGAAAAATGGATTTTCTCTAGTTCTGCAAGACTAGAAACTTAATTAACCAAACTAACTAACTATCAACTATTGAAGCAAATATTAAAACTAAAAGCAAGAAACACAAAAGACGATTTAAACCAAGGTGATTGAGAGACTTTCGTTTAGCTTCAATTTACTTGCTATTATTGTTGATTTATGGAAGTGCAATGGATTAATGTTTCGTTGGTTACCGATTCCTAAGATGACCAAGTTAATGTTCACTAACTTAATCCTTTAGCAAACAAGTTCATTCATACGGTGATCAGGCGAATAAACTAACAAGTTTACTAGTGTTTGGTTCGAGTTCAATTAGACTTATAATAGATTGATCAAATTGGTTTATTGATTCAATTTAATATATGATTGGTTGTCATATATTATATCCTACAATTACTTACCCACTTTTCTATTTAACCCTAGGTTTTGGTCAAAATACTACAATTTTGCAATTCACAAATATCATAAGATCCAAGTTCAATAAAGAAAGATGGTCACGCAATCTAAATTAAACACAACAATAAACAGAAAAGTAGTTCTCATAAGCATAGAAGGTTCTTTAATAAGCTAAAGTAACAAATAACCAACTAAACTTAACCCTAACCATAAATCAAGCCATAAAAAGTCAAGCAATTTAACTAAATGAAAGTCATAGGGTTTTAGCCCATGATTTCAGCAAGCAAACACAGAAAAACGAAATTCATTTTAATTGATATTATTAAACTTAAGTAGAAAATCGTAATAGAAGGTTGTATTGCCTCAATGCTCTCGATTCCAAGATATGATCGACTTCTGCAACTCCAAGCTTCCAGCAAAAGTTGAATTTTCAGAGAAGAATGATATCTATTTATAATTTCCCGAAAATAGATCACCACGACGTGGTAAGTCCACCACGTCGTGGCCTTCGTGTTTATCACGTATTCAGCAAGTCTTCTAGATCCATCGGGGAAATCCAAAACGCCATGTCGTGGTGAGTGTATTTTTTTCATTTTCTGTCTTGATCCAAATTCCTAGCTTCCTTTTGGCTCTGAGCATGTCTTTTACCCCTACAACACAATATACAATAGATTAAGTTCCTTTTGTTCTATAATGGGCATAAAAATAACTAGAAATACACATATCACAGTCTTACATAGATAACCATGAAGAAACGCATTTTTTACAACAAGCTGGTGAACATGACGTTTTCAGGAGACAACAAGACTGAGAATCGTCCGTCTAGTAGTCGGTTTGATAATTGTGCTAAAAGTTTCCTCACAATCGATGTCATGTTGTTGACTCTTACCAGTATCAATGAGTTGTGCCTTGTACGTGCTAAGAAAACCATCAGTATTGAATTTTTTTTAATAGCCACATTGAGTGAACGATATTAAACCCTGGTGGACGTGGAACAAGTACCCAAGTCCCGTATTTAATAAGAGCCCCATATGTAACGTCTCAAAAACCATAATAAACTTTTTCATTTTTAGTAATTAAACCATTTTTCCATAAAACATAAGTCAATAAATATTGTTTCACAGCCATATCATAAAAATCTGAGTATCAAACATAGTATCACTAAAAAACATATCAACTAATGGATGTTGTCTACAGTCAAACCTTCGCCTTCCCCCGATCCTCTGAAGTAACTGAAACATTTAAATCCACAACTGTAAGCCAAAGCTTAGTGAGTTCCCCCAAAATACCCCACACAACAATACACATACAATACATGCACACATAAGCCTTCGTTCTGACTGGACCGCCTCGCAAAACCTACATTACACTTAGACCACTCTCCTGAGCCCAAAGAATATAGTTAGAGCGCTCTCATAAGCCTACAAAACGGTGTTGGACTGCTCTCCTTGGGCCTACAATATCAACTGGACTGCCCGAGTATCTTGGCCTACAACACAGAGCATGATTGCCTAAACCCAACCACAATATGTCAACATATGCAAGAAAACAAACAATAACCAACAAACATAGGTAATCATAACAAATCTACCAAACTAACATATCATTACTGCATAACATCCTACAGAAATACTACAGTAAAAAGTATATTACGAAAATTCACTTCGCAAGCTAGCAGACAATCAACACAGCTCACACAAAACAAAGACCGGTGCTACAAGCCACCTATACAATAATCAGAGGAACATCCTCAATCTATAGCCTAAAAACCCTCAGGTTGACTGTGACAATTCCAAAAATTATCACCAATCGTTAACATGACAAACATAATAAGACTAAATATTAATCAATCTAGGATGAAATATATAGGATTTCACATTTCGTAATAAGCCAAATCGTCCGTAGACTAAAAAATAAAGTGCACAAAAATTCGTGTCATCATATGTATATAATTACATATTCCAAAAGTACACGTCTTCCCAATCCGGAAAATATAAATTTAGTAAAAATCCAACTACGTATGAACTAGATATGATTTTTATAAAATATGAAAATCAATCGTGCAAAAAAAATTGTCACGTAAAAAGCTACGAAGAGAACGGTTGACCTTTAGCGAAAGTCACCAAAAAAAGAATCGTAATACTCCTCAAGATAAGAATTCTGAGACAAAGAATGCCAAAAACGAAGTCCATACGAGAGAGATATGATTTCGCAAAAACATTTAAACATATAAAAATAAGGGCTAAAAATAAAGTCACAATTAGCCAATACAACCTAAAGGAAAGCTGTAGTACCCGTCGATAGCTACACGTGGATATAAAGAATGCCGAAAACGAAGCTCGTATGAAGAAAATATGCAATTTACAAAAATCGACATTTTCAACGCACGCTCAGCGCGCACGTCTTCTTGTCTTCTTGAAGGGCGGCGTGGACCTGTTAGAATCAGACACATGGCAGCAGCAAACTGGAACGACGTAGCAAGCACATGGCGTGCCCTAAGTTATGTGGGGCGCTTCCCAAAATTTTCTCCTAAAAAAGTTGCCAACCCCCCCCCCCAATCACTTCTCATACCTTCCCAAATCAACTTCCTCGGCTGATCTTCTTTCCCTCAATTTTATTGATAAATTTTCTCATTTTAGTCTATTATTAGTATTTAATTATTTTCCCCTCGAGTCCGAGTAGTCTCGGGCCCCTGACCACTTTTCGGCAAGAAGAAACTATCGATTAAAGCACAATTCAAGGGTGAGTTCATGGCTCCACTTTTACGACTTTCAAATGTTTTACGGGGGTAATACATGTTATAATACTATGCTATTTTATAATTATTGCTAATTGAATAGTAATATTGATATAATTATTCCTAGACGTTAGGGTAATATTATCCCTTGTAGATACCATGCGTAACATTTAAGGATAATATTATGCCTAGTCGTTATGCTGAAAAACTTTTAAAGATAACATCCTACCTAATCATTATGTTGGTCAAATTTCTAGAAACACATATTACCTAGTCGTTACCCTGGCCAAATTTTTGAGATAACATCGTACCTGGTCATTACTCTGGCCAACTCACTACGAAATCACTATACCTAGTCATTACTCTGGCCAACTTTTAAAGATAACATCGTACCTAATCGTTACACTGGCTAACTTTCTAGAAACACATTTTACCTCATCGTTACCCTTGCCAACTTTTGGGATAACTTTCTAGAAACACATTTTACCTCATCGTTACCCTTGCCAACTTTTGGGATAGCATCATACCTAGTTGTTACTATGCACATATATCCTACGGGAATAAACTATTATATATATATATATATATATATATATATATATATATATATATATATATATATATATAGTGAATATAAATATATACACGGACTCACAGAAGCGAGTCGACAAAAGTAAAGTACCTTATAAGGTTAAAATAAATAATTGTTAAATGAGACAATCCACTCTTTTTAAAGCTAATTAGTTTTTAGTTATGACCCCGGCCTATAATCGTGGATCTTCACGATGAAGTATCGTGCGGGGAAATAGTTAGATCTGAAGATCGATTATGAGGAAATCATTGTAACATTGTTCATCAGTCTCAAATGATAAGTAGTACATACAATTATATGTAATAATACTACGAACATTCAAAAATAGGAACGTCTTAAGCATATAGTTATATAGGTTGAATAGGACGATACCCTGTTAACCCACCTTCGGAGAAGCAATTTACAATGCAACCATACGATAGGGAGTACCTAACAATATTATAACACACTACATTCAATAAGGAGATACCTAAAAAGAATGGTAGTATATAATAAACATTACATAGAGTAAGAAAGCAATAGTACCCACAACCAATAAGTTGTAGAAACCAAAGTACCTTTATAACTAAATACAGTTATGCACAAAAAATATTTTCAAACTATAAAACCTGTGAACTCACCAACATTATATTGACCCCTTTCAAAACCCACATGTATTCCTAGGAAACCAAGAGATGACAGCTTACATACCCTGAAGCAACGGTTGATTGATGGATCCACTATAAGTTATTGTCTTTTATGCCTAAAGGTTAAGACACCTTTTATATTAGAGATTCTAGTAAAACATACCCTGATGTAATATTCAATACATAAAGGAAGTTTTGTTTATGTTACATCTTGTTTTGTATTGTTCAATGTATGTTCAATGTTTGCGATCTAACATTCTAACGTCGCACAGCTTGGCAATTCTGCCGCTGGCCGAGGGTGTGACATTAACCAAAAGTCAACTTGGTTAAAAAGTCAACGGTCAAAGTCAGTAGTCAAAAACCAACTCAGCTGACCACCACGTCGCGGCCAAGCATTTTCCACCTCGTGGCAATCTCACGACAAAACAGTCCCCTTTCACCACAACATGGCAAGCATGTCGCCATGTCGTGGGAACTGTTTCTGGATAGCTTAATGGATTAAGCCCTTAATCCATTAATCCATTCACTCATCACTTCCACAAGGCTTCCTTAAACCTAAATATCTCATATAAATCATTACCTTGTGGACATGCATGTCCAATTCATGTCTTGAACCCTAGTTAGCTCAAAATAGAGAAAATGAGGTCAAAACCTCATATATGGGACCAAAACTCTATAAAACTTCATATCTGAAACATGAAACCATAAAGGAACCTCAAGGATCCATAAAGTCACCAACTTTATGGAATCTATCCACTCAAACCACCTTAAACATGAAGAAAAGCGCATAAAATCTTAAGTTTAGAAGGATAGCACACAAAGGTAGAAACTTGAGGACTTACAAAAGTCCAGTATCTATGCAAGGGGGCGATGAAAAGGTTTGATTGTTGTATCTACGCACCAAGAACACCTTTTTATTCTTCAATACCACCAAAAACCATCAAAAATGCTTCAAGATGTCAAAAATGGAAGCTATGGTTGCTTTGGTTCGAAAGGGAGGTGATGGAGGCTAAGGTTGAGCAAACTCTAGCCATCACATCCCTTAAATAAGGCTTAAAATCCAGAAAATTAGGGTTTGCATGTTGGCCGTCGCCACGTCGTGGCATGGGCCTTTCCACATCGTGGTGTCCAAAATGATGTGTGTTCTTTACGGGTGAGGCCACGTCGTGGTACCTTTCCGACCAAGTTTTGGCCACCCAAAACTTCAAAATTTAAAGTCTCAAATGCCATAAACTTAAAGGAAGCATATACCTGTAACTGGTGTTACACCCATATTCGCCAAGCATATCGGATTTGCAGTTTGGGTCACAAAGAGCTTGGATGTGAGTTTTGGGTATTAGAGAAACAGAGGACATGTAGAGATTTAAGTAAGTGATGGATTTAACGATGCAACTACGAGATCCAATGTGCATCTGGTGATGCAATGGGGTTGATATGAATGGGTGTTTAACGTAGATAGATTTTTCGTCGCAATGGGAGAGTGGTGGTGGTTGTCAGCTACCAAAGTGGTTGTAGCCAAGGACGTTATCAGAGCAGTGGGATTTCCCAAAAAGGGGGCTGCAACGGAAGAGGAGGATGCCGACGAGGTCGGCGAGGAGGGGGAGTGATTGTAGTATGCTAGAGATGAGGGGTAGGGAATGATGGTGATGAGGGTGGTGTTTGTGGTGGTGACGAGGGATGGGAAACCGGTGAGGTGGACATGATGAACTTGAAGGCAATATAGTTTAGTGGCTCATATGTGTAGAGAAATTCATAAGAGGGTTATGTGTTGGGTGTCATTGAGTCAAAAGGAAAGACATGCTCAATCAAAATAATATGCCTTGATTAGTCATGTATTATTTGTTGGCCTTATTGTTGTATATGACCCTTTTGTATGCTTTGCCTACTTCTCTTGTACTCATGTATATATATTGTTTAATATCAGTGAAATCTTTCAAGGGAAACAATCTCTTTTATAGTATCATATTGGTAGAATATTTTCCCTCAAATCCCACTCAATCTTCTACCTTCTTTCTTCTTCCCATTCTAGCCGGCCCTAGCATCTTCTCCAATGTCGCCATGACAAACAATAACACCATCACCGACAAAGATAAAACTAAAAAACCATTTGCAAACACCGACATTCAATCCTATGTTCCTATTACTCTTGATCTAGAAGAGTTTAACTATGACTCATGGCAATACCTCGTTGAAGCCTGTTGTATTACCTTCGGTGATGATACGTAAATTTATATCCTAGTTTAATCCAACTAATTTAACTAACTATTACGTCTAAGGCAGTGTACCTAATCGAAAATAGAATAACACAAATAGTCGGGTATCGAACACAGGGAACGGATTCAGTATGCTAAAATAATTACTAAAAATTAATTTAAATCAAAAAAATAATTAAAACGGGTTTTGATCTGATTTTGCAAGTTCAAACTAACTTAAGCACTCAACTAAAAACGATTGTAATCAAGATATTAAAAACACTTTCGTTTAGTTTCGAATCCACCTTTTTCTTATGGTTACTTCTTATTTATGGATTAATAAAGTTGGTTACCAATTTATATGTAATTAGCAATCTTGGTCCAATCTACTAATAACTTTTACCAATTCATGTACTACTATGTAATGGTCTTATGCAAGCAAACACAAAATTAGTTATTAACGATAATTGGCCTATGTAAGATATATCTAGATAATTATCTATGATCAAGACAATTAATCAAACACAGTTATGTTCACAATTATGTTCTCCAACACATCTAAAGTTGTTACCTTTATTACTTATCTAAGATGTGGTCAATCCTAGCTCTAGCAATTTAATGGTCACTAAACTACTAGGTAAACAAGTTCATGCAATTAAATGGTCACTAAACTACACTTAACTTGAATCAAAGCAACAAAGATGCAAACTTTAACATGCTTGGTAATGATAATCAAACACAAGCATCAAACCAACTTCATAAAATCCATAAAATAATAAGCTAACTCATAGTTTTAAGGTTTCATCTAGCAAAACGAAAGTCTACTAATTTAGCTACTCATGACTGAAAGTAAACACACAAGTTCATAAGAAAGTGACATGATTAAATTAACGCAAACCAAATTTAATGATTTAATCTTCAAATTTTCGAACTTCAAACAATCTCTCCTTCCAAAGGATGTTTTTCGCACTTTTCTGACCTCCAAACTCGAGTATCTCTTCAGAATATGTAAAAACCAACTCGAATGAGCAAAGGGATATATATAGTTTTGGAAAATCCATCCTCACATAGTGAGAATTAGAGTTCTCATGTCGTGATCTCGGTGGAATACGTGTCTAGCAAGGAATTTGGCTTCCGCGTATTTATCTTCTAGAAGAATTAATATCACGTCGTGAGATTATAGTTCTCACGTCGTGAGAACTGGGAATCAGCATTTGGCACAAAAATTAAAGTCGTCCGAAATTTTATCTAGTTTTCGGAACATTTTAAATCTCATCATGTGGAGTTATGAGTCATGAGATATGACCAAAATACTAACGAGGGGTCAAGCTGTCCAACAACATCCTTTTTGTATCTTTTTCAGCTCCAGTCCTTCCACGTTCCAATATTTGTCACTTTGGGTCCTTATGCTTCAAGAGTGTCATATTTGGATGCAAAATGTAAATTAATTTAATAAGTATCAAATATCTTTGCAATTAACCAAAATATTACTTAAAATGTATTAAAATATTGCCTAAATATATGTATAAATATGGCAATATCCAGTGACAACCATCATCTTATTGATCCCGTAGCTGATAATCCATCTGTTGACTAGTCCAAACTTGACTCACTTGTTAAGATTTTGTTGTATGTTACTGTCCATAAATCTATGATTCAAATGATCTTCATGACCTCTTACGACATCTGGAAAAGCATCAAGGACGTCTTCAACGATAACAAAGACACTCGAGCCATGGAACTCGACCAAGAACTTCATACCATCACAACTGGAGAAAACCCTTGTTACTTACATGGTCAATGGTCTCGGTGAAAAGTTTAATCAACTCGTTGGAATCATCCGCCATCAAGACCCACTTTCGTCAATTTTAAAAGCACGATCGATGCTTGTTCTAGAAGAACTCTGTCTCTCATGGGTTCAACCACAGCATGGACTTCATCAGGACAATGCTTCAGCCCCGACTTCCTTTATACCGGCTATGAGGACTCTTCTCGTCCTCCCTTCAATGCGACCCATGGTGAATGTCGGAATCAGGGCCACCAACAGCAAGGTGAACATCGGAATCATGATCGCCGACATCAGCATGATCATCGATAGGGTGTGAGTGATGATCATCGACATCAACAAGGTAAAGGCGGTGATAGGCGCTAGTCGCACATGATGAATTTTGCCCCACGAAAAATTTAGGTTGTCTAACCTCCATGGGATCCTCTAGCACAATGGCTCCAATCTGCATCTACCTGGCCCAACTTCAACCAACAAACTCCTTGGGCCCAACATCAGGAAACTTCAACACCTTGGGCTTCTTCTGGAGCTCGGTAACAGCAACAACAAGCCCAACAACATGCTGTCTTTCACACTATAACACCCACAAATGCTTCTAACCAGTAAAGTTTTGTTCTTGAGGCTTTTCAGACTATGAGTCTTCAAGATCCGACAAACTCAAGGTGGTTCATGGATTTCAGTGCGATAAATCACCTCTTCACGGGTACATGTAACTTTCACAACGTTTTTAATAAAAACCATATCTCGTTTATTATCGTCGGTGACGGGTCACCCATACCCGTCACCAACACATCACATAGCATTTCACGTACTCCCCATCGCCCACTCCATCTTCATAATATTATTGTCACCCCAAATATAATCAAAAAATCTAATTTATGTTCAGTAAATTCATTACTGATAATAATATATTGTTCTATTGAACTTGACTATTTTGGTTTAACTGTGAAGAACCGTCGGACGCACCAAATTCTTCTCCGCAGTGATAGCACCGGGGACCTTTATCCAGTTCACGACCTCTAGTCTCTTCCACGAACGTTTGTTTCTTTAAGTCGTACGACATGGCACCAAAGGCTTGGACATCCTGGGAACGAAATGTTTCGTCATTTGCTTTCTAATAATTTTATTTCATGTAATAAAACTGTTTTTGATGTTATTTGTAATGCTTGCCAATTAGGCAAACATGTCAATCTTCCATTTTATAGTTCTAATAAAGTCGTGAACTCCCGGTTTGATTTGATTCATTGTGACATTTGGACATCTCATTTACCAAGCTTGAGTGGTCTTAAATACTATGTCATCTTCTTAGATCATTACTCACATTTCTTATGGGTCTACCCCATCAAACATAAAAGCGATGTTGTCTCAAAACTCTTATATTTTCACAAACTTGTCGAAACTCAATTCAACAAAGACATGAAAGCTTTCTAATGTGATCACGGGGGCGAATTTGACAACAACACCCTTAGAACCATATTTGACACAAATAGCATCCTCATACGTTTTTTATGCCCAAAAACATCCCAACAAAATGGCAAATTCGAACGCATACTCCGGACAATTAATAACCTTATTCGTTCTCTTCTTTTTCAATCTCACCTTCCTCCCAAGTATTGGGTTGAAGCTCTTCATATAGCCACTCAACTCCTCAACCGCCTTCCATCCAAATTCATCGAAAATCATACCCCTTACTTTAAACTATATCAAAAGCAACCAACAAGCTAAATAATACATGACTAATAATAACTAATATGTAGTGATTAAAATTTCAATAATTAAAGGATCATGCACCCTTGTTTGTACGAAGACAAAAATAAAATTCCAAAGCAAAACTCTTTCACACATATATTATGCATGATTCTCATATATATTTTCTAACTTGTTTCCACAGCTTCCTCAAGCCTCTGCAGGTTTGTTCTTAACGATCCACATCAAGAAACAGGATCCCCACTCGTCTCATCACCTTCTTCACGATCCACACAATCCAAATGAGAACCAAAGTCACACTCTTGGCAGTAATACGTCCAGTGACCCAGAGGCACAACCAGATTACACACATCACAATAGAATGTGTACTCATCTCCCATCAATGGGCACTCATAAAACAGCTTAAGAGCATGAACATGATCACTGCGCTTCACTGTGTCCTTCAACGTTGCACACTTAACATGTAGATTGTGTTCACATATCGAACAGTGATAGAAAAAGCCAGTACCTTCTCTGAAGCATGCATCACAAGTAAACGTGCGATTTTCCTTACTATATGGCGATGTGGAGAGAAGGGCAAGAGGATGAGCTGGATGAGATTCGTGTAAAATCTCTCTCTCCAGATGAAAGCAAGATTCATGAAGTTGAAAGTGACAATTTTCTTCAACACATGAATAACCTATGCCAACCAGAGTTTCTTGACATCCCGAGCAAGCTATCTCCTTTTTTCCATGTTTTAAGTTTACCAAAACTAAACCATGAGGGTGGGTAAAGTGTTTGGTCCCTTGAATTTTCTGTCTGTTTTGACCAGCTTCCACACGGGGAGATGACTGTTCAAATGGAGCACTATTTGGAACAGAAGCAAAAGCTGCATATGGAGCACTATTCGAATTTTGGGCACTTGTGGGAGCACTAGTAAAATTTTGAGATGTATAAGCATTTTGGGCACTTATAATCGGATTTTGAGCACTAGTAGGAAGAGGAAACGGCAGATTTTGAGCACTAGTAGGAAGAGGAAACGGGAAAGCATTTTGAGGCATGTAAGAGTTGTGGGTAACAGTCGTTGCATATTGAGCATGAACTGGAATCGGAGTTGGAATATGAGCGGGAATCGGAATTGAAACGGCTGCAACATTAGGGACCATGGAAGAATTTGGGACATGGAAATGTGCAGGTGGCACTATTTCTTGGTTCTGATGAAAAAGATTATGTGGATGAGGAGTAGTACTTACCTGATGTGGTTGATGAAAATTTGTAGCACCAGATATGGAATAAGCACATTGGACATGGAGATCAAAATCACAATCTGGACATGAATAGGAGAAGCCAGTTCCAATGATTTTGCAGGAATTGCAATAGAAAGAACTGGATGGGTACGTAGGGTAAGGAACCAAGGTAAGAGGGTGAAGAGGGTGTGATGGATGTTTCCGGGACCGGGATGCGTGAAAACATTGCTCGTGGAGGAAGAAATTGCAGTGCCAGCAAACATACACGGTGTTGGTGGCTGAAGAGTTGCAGCCGGAGCAAGAGACATCGGAACCTTCTGGTATATCATGCATCATTAGGTTGTGTGTGTGACTGAAATGCTTGTATCCAGACTCCATCGGTGTCTCGTGTTTTTTGGGGACAATTACTTTGTTCAATGGGAAGAAACTGATGCATACATAACAAGTAGAATGGTAGTCGGAATTGGAATACGATGGGGACTTGGTCAAGATCAGCCACAATTGCCTGTTATATTCTTTCGTTGACTTCATTATTTTAATATTTTTTGAAGTCTACTCTTAGCTGGTTTGCTGACTTTTTGGGCAATTATTAGTGTGAAGTCAACTGAGAATTTGTGATTATTTAGTGGTAATTTTCTTATTTTATTTTATTTTTGGAAAACCATAGATACTTTTGATCCATTAAAATCATGAATTTGTGATTATTTAGTGGCAATTTTCTTTTTTCATTAAAAGC
This sequence comes from Lactuca virosa, assembly GCF_052849685.1. NCBI lineage: Eukaryota > Viridiplantae > Streptophyta > Magnoliopsida > Asterales > Asteraceae > Lactuca > Lactuca virosa. Next base: position 90,107,740 of record NC_136429.1, read on the forward strand.
TAAACTATAATAATGTGCTTTCATATATCTATTAAAACAACTTCGTAGGGATTGATCTTAAATTTTTTTAACTCTTAACATAAAATATCATGAAACATTAATTTAAGCATATCATAAAATAATTTTAACGGACAAAATATAACTAAAATTGTTTTAATGGACAAAATATAACAGCATGGTTTTTTGAGCATGAGAGATAATATGTTTTATATGTGTAACATGCTATTAAGTGGCAAAAATTATAATCATATTTATTGATGATTTTTCATATCATATATTTAAAAATATACAGAAACTCAATAAACCAAAGAAAAACAGTTCCTTTTATTATGTAAGAACCGGTTCAATATAAATACAATTGAATCCTTACGCTAACCTATCTCTCAATCTCACATAGCAAGAAAAACGTTTATTAACCGCTAAAGCTTACTCATGTCGCCGGTAAAGGTAATAGCGGTGACTTGCCGTCGCTTTTGTTCAAAAAATCGTCGTTAAAGATATTTGTTGCCGCCAATACCATTGTCGCCGGTAATAGTGTCGACGCTAATGTTCGTTTTTTTTTAATCAGCCCTTTTTTGGTGTAGAAAAACCGATACATAACGACATTAAATGCAGAAAACACGAAAACATTAAATGCAGAAAACGATTACATAACGACATCAACCAATAGTGTTATAATTCCATATATGTACCAAAGTAAATAACAAAAGTTTTATAAAGTTATGACATAACAAGTCTAACAAAACACAAACTAATCCGACTAATCATCATCTTCATTCCCCTCGTTTCCTCTGCAATCACTTCGTGGTTTATTCGCCGCAAACCATACTAGAAGTTCTACAGTACACGTCGGATCATTGAGCATTGATCGAAGATTCTATCAAATTACCAAATTACAAAGTACCAAAACAAAACCAATTACCAAAGTTTTTAACAAATAATCATCACAAACCAAAATTACCAAATCAACATGCATTTATTGATCATTATATATGTATATATGAGACTTTAGAATCAAATAGTCTTGTTTTACCTGCGATGGCTGTGACTGTGGTGGTGGTTGTGATGGTTATGCAATCGGCAGAATGGCAAAATGTTTTCGTCCAATGCATCTAATATGTCCACGTCGAGAACCTAATACTTTCTCAAAACAAGCTTTTTCTTCAGCTGATGTTAGATCTCTTTATCAATTTAACCCTTAAGTTTGTTCTAGAAGCTCGTGCACTAATTGATTCTGTGTTTTCCAAAATGTCACACCCCAAAACCGGAGTGGCGGAAACGTTCTGGGGCGGAGGACGTCATGTGTAGTATTATAACAATTGTATCATAGCAATCATAGTAAACACAACCAAACATTGAATACATATATGAAAAAGGTTTACATTGACTTAATACATAGTTTTGTTCATATCAAAAGTAAAATAGAAGGACGTGACTCTAACGCTTCGACTTCTCCAAACTCCTGGAAATACCTGTCTACTAATTCCCTGAGAATACAAGCAGTTTTGAAAGAGTATCAGCATAAAGCTGGTGAGTTCATAAGCATTTAGTTTTGGAGAAAAATGTTCTTTGCTTCTTTTGAAAAGTGTTCCTCAAGAAAATCTCATATTTTCTTATGAAAAGCATAGTTGAAACTCATTCCTTCCATGACTTTCCGATTCATACTAGATACGTACAATCCAAAGAGTCATGGAATGAACATGAATATCCGTTAGTTGAATAATAAACCATCAGTTTATAAAATACCGTGTTATCCTGGGAAAATCCTATATTTTCCCTAAAAGTAGGTTATTGATTATTCGTTCTAAACTGAAGAGTACAAGTATCTTCCATACTTATATTGTTAAAGCGTAGTTTCTTTTGAAAAACCCTGGTTACTCCCAGTGAGGTATATTAGTCTTATTACATAAATAAAACTAATTAAAACATGGTGATCTAAATCCTGAAGGTATTGTTAATACCCTTCCGTAATCACTTGGTTATTAACTCTGAAGTTAGTTCGTTCGTTTGATCTATTATTACGCAACTAAATCGCTGTTATCTACATTGTGAGTTTTATGACCATACTTTGACTTGACATGGCGCGAATCGGGCACCAGTATCTTTTATGACTTTGTCACCCGTAGACCTGTCGGTCCTACTGTAGCTAGCAGCAAGGTGTGGGATATTCAGTCGCGTATAGATCTATACACAAACATCACGCTCTCCCTCCAGGAGATTCTGGTCACAAGTGCTAGTCCTCCACTTAGTTATGTTTGTAAGCGCCCAAGGACGTGTCTCCAATTAGACTAACAAATTTACAAGTAATAATGCTGAAAACCTTTTTTGTAATTAACATGAATCTTTTATAAAATGATATCTTTTACTTCATGATTCATAAGTTCGTTTCCTTAGTTTTGAAAACTACTTTTGCAAGTTGGTTTCTTAACCCATTTGGTAAAACTGATTTCCATATTCGAAGTATCTTGAAAATATATTTATCTTAGACAAAATAATATATTTTGAGCACAAGATTTCTTGTGCTTTTGCTTGTATCCCCCCCCCCCTGAAAACATGAAAAACTCGGAAAAGCGTAGGGGTATGAACTCACCTCGAGCAAGTGGCTTGAAAGAAAGGTTAGTATGAGATGTTGAGTATCTAATGAAACTTCGAACACAACTAGATCCTATTCAACATGTAATAACACATATAGGAGTCAAATGAAGGTATTTCACTACTAGATATGATACGAAACAACTCTAAGGACTTGGAACCACTTGCACTAAGTGTTGGAACCTTATGGTATGGAGTGAGGGAGGTGTATGGCCACCTTATGTGTGTGTGCGGCCATGGGTGTGCGGCCCATGAGGTGTGCGGTCGTACACTCATGATGAAGGTGTCTTTGAGGTGTTTTCAAGGTTCACACAAGCATCCATGAAGTGTTCTAGGTCCATGCTTAGTTGCGGTGCAAGTTTGAGGTCAATAAGGGTCATAGAAGTGGGTTTGCGGCCCTAAGGTGTGTGTGTGGCCGTACACAGGGGTGTGTGGCCGTACATGATAGTTTCATTTTATTTACTTCTTTTTATAGTTTATTTTAGCACATTCCATCTCATTTTAGTTAATCTTCATGCATATTTTCTCTTTTTATTATTTTTCTCCTTTACCGGGTGCTTTCGAGTCTTTTGAGCTTATTTGCAGGATTTATCGAAGACTATTTGTCATTGGAGGTATGGAAGGAGTGCGGGACTTTTGGAGGCTTACGGTTTGCTTGTGGAATTGAAGTGGTGTGATTGGGCATGTTGTCAACATAATCAAAGGAGCAAGTTGGGCTTAATTTTAGATGAAGAATGATGATGATGTGAAGAGAATTTTGAGTTATAGAAGATCAAGGAAGCAATGACCCATCTTAGGAGAGTCAAGAAGACACAATTGGGCTATCAAGAACCTTTACATGTGGGCTGGACCAAGAAATAAAGGAGCAAAAACTAGAAGGCCAATCAAATGGGCCAAATGGCCCAGAATCCACGCGGTCCGCGTGGATTTACAAATGATCCGCGTGGATCGCACTGTGGAGAATCCGGATTTTTGACTTTTTGAGTCTATTTTGGGAAGGTTGGTGGAATGCTTTTGGGGGACTTTTGGATCCGATTTTTGACCACTTTTACTGGAGTTTTGAAGCAAGAAGGAGAAAAAACACTTGAAGAACACACACAATTCTCTCTCAAGGAGGCTTTGGAAGATTTGAAGATTTTTTTGAAGATTAGTGTAATTTCTTTCCATCTTGCAATTAGAACAATGTTTGGTACCACTAAACTATATTGTCTTTCTTTTACTTTGGCCATGCTTGGCTAAACTTTCATTTGGTTGATTAGGGTTTAATCCCATGGATGATTGGTTGTTTTGAAGACTATTATTATCTTGTGTTGAAATTTATGGAAATGTTTTCTAGTTAAACATCTTGTTGTGTTTATTTATCTTTGATCATGAGCTTAGATGAATGAATGCTTATTTTTGTTGACTAATTTCTTGGTTAAGTAATGGACTTTCAAATTAGTAAGCAACAAATGGTTTATATGTTTGTTTTCATTTCATTTAGACCATGGAAATGTTTCCTCCATAATGATAATGTAAGCATTTGATTATCTTTTGGACTTGGTAACTCTTATAACTTAAAGATAATTGATTTTCACAAGATTTTATGCTTCATTGATTTTGTGACTTCAATTAAGGAAATGTGTTAAGAGCTCCTCTAGCCATTTTAATATCTAAGAAGAGTTGAGGCAATTTGTGCTTATGAATTGCTATAGCCAAGTTAAACCAATTCACAAGTGTTATTCTATTTAGTCTAATGATAAGTCAACCATGTCATCCATGTGGTGTATCCAAAATCAACCAGTTTCACTTCATTGAATTTAATCAAATCTTTTACTTGTTTACTTGTCATATTTACATTCTAGTTAGTTTTAATTTTGTCAAGCAATCAAAAAGAACTAAACCCCCCCATTTTTATTTTATTGTCATTTTACAAGTACTTTTGCAAAGAGATTTTCCATAGAGTTATAAATTGAACCAATCTCCGTGGATCGACCCCTTTACCACTATACACTATTTTAGTGTAAAAGATTTAGGGTTATTTATTTTTGTTGGCCTCGACAACCACCAAATTTTGGCGCCGTTGCCGGGGATTGGTTTATATTTAATCAGTTTGTTTCTCTATGCCTAGATCTCATTGTGCAGGTACTCTAGTTTAAAACTCAAAAATTGAAAAAAAAAGTATAGTTTGAAAATGAACAATCCTTTCATTAAAGACCAACTTTCTGAGCTAGCTCAGTTAGTTATGATGATTGGAAGTGACCAAAGTGTGCAACCCACAACTCTTCCTTGCGATAATTGCGCCCAAAATGGACATCATTCCGATATGTGTCCGTATTTACAAGGAGAATGGGAAGAAGTACAAGAAAAGGGAAGCTACTACTTGTCAAACCAATGGAGTTATGATAAACCTCAACATGATCAATGGTGGGACAACAACCAAGCGTGGGGATACAACCAATACCAAAGCCCATACGAAGCTTGGAGAAGTGACCAATACCAACCAACTCCACAATTCCAACATCCATATTTTCCACCTCCTCAACAACCTGAAACGCCAAGCATGTACTTAGAGGAGATTGTGAAGAGCATTGCCACTTCTACCCAACATTTCCAGGAAACAACGCAAGCTAGCCTCAAAAGCTTAGAGCAACAAATAACACAACTTGCTCAAACAATAAGTATAATGGAAGCTCAAGACAAACTACCATCTGAAGAGAGCCCATGACATAATGCATGTGCCATTCCTTTGAAAGATGAGAAAATTTTTGATGCCCCAAGAGTGTTATATGGAGAAGTGGAAGAAGAAGTAGAAGTGGAAGAGGCTATCAAGGAGGAAGAAGAAATTGAGAAAGATGTCAATGCAACTATAGAGGACGTGTTGGGGGTTAACGAAAGAGAGTTTGAACCACCCACTACCATTGAGAAACTAACTCCAGTGATAGACCAACCACGCGAGCCCATCCATTTGCTTTCTCCCTACTACAGATGTTCTTCATTGTATGCATGTTCCATTGGGGCTGCGACCGACCATCCCTCCTTACTCACCTTAAGGAGTTGTCCTAGCTGTGGTTTATGGTTCCATTGTCATCGGATGAAAAAGTCATGAGATAATAGCAAGATTAATTCTGACCATATTGACTAACGGTGATCAGGTTCCGTGGTTCTATCCATTCTTTTTATTTTCTTAGGATACTTCATCTCGAGTTCATTTTAGTCTTGTCTTACTTGAGGACAAGTAAGGTTTAAGCTTGGGGTGATTTGATAGTTTCATTTTATTTACTTCTTTTTATAGTTTATTTTAGCAAATTCCATTTCATTTTAGTTAATCTTCATGCATATTTTCTCTTTTTATTATTTTTCTCCTTTACCGGGTGCTTTCCAGTCTTTTGAGCTTATTTGCAGGATTTATCGAAGACTATTTGTCATTGGAGGTATGGAAGGAGTGCGGGACTTTTGGAGGCTTACGGTTTGCTTGTGGACTTGAAGTGGTGTGATTGGGCATGTTGTCAACATAATCAAAGGAGCAAGTTGGGCTTAATTTTAGATGAAGAATGATGATGATGTGAAGAGAATTTTGAGCTATAGAAGATCAAGGAAGCAATGACCCATCTTGGGAGAGTCAAGAAGACACAATTGGGCTATCAAGAACCTTTACATGTGAGCTGGACCAAGAAATAAAGGATCAAAAACTAGAAGACCAATCAAATGGGTCAAATGGCCCAGAATCCACGCGGTCCGCGTGGATTTACAAATGGTCCGCGTCGATCGCACTGTGGAGAATCCGGATTTTTGACTTTTTGAGTCTATTTTGGGAAGGTTGGTGGAATGCTTTTGGGGGACTTTTGGATCCGATTTTTGACCACTTTTACTGGAGTTTTGAAGCAAGAAGGAGAAAAAACACTTGAAGAACACACACAATTCTCTCTCAAGGAGGCTTTGGAAGATTTGAAGATTAGTGTAATTTCTTTCCATCTTGCAACTAGAACAATGTTTGGTACCACTAAACTATATTGTCTTTCTTTTACTTTGGCCATGTTTGGCTGAACTTTCATTTGGTTGATTAGGGTTTAATCCCATGGATGATTGGTTGTTTTGAAGACTATTATTATCTTGTGTTGAAATTTATGGAAACGTTTTCTAGTTAAACATCTTGTTGTGTTTATTTATCTTTGATCATGAGCTTAGATGAATGAATGCTTATTTTTGTTGACTAATTTCTTGGTTAAGTAATGGACTTTCAAATTAGTAAGCAACAAATGGTTTATATGTTTGTTTTCATTTCATTTAGACCATGGAAATGTTTCCTCCATAATGATAATGTAAGCATTTGATTATCTTTTGGACTTGGTAATTCTTATAACTTAAAGATAATTGATTTTCACAAGATTTTATGCTTCATTGATTTTGTGACTTCAATTAAGGAAATGTGTTAAGAGCTCCTCTAGCCATTTTAATATCTAAGAAGAGTTGAGGCAATTTGTGCTTATGAATTGCTATAGCCAAGTTAAACCAATTCACAAGTGTTATTCTATTTAGTCTAATGATAAGTCAACCACGTCATCCATGTGGTGTATCCAAAATCAACCAATTTCACTTCATTGAATTTAATCAAATCTTTTACTTGTTTACTTGTCATATTTACATTCTAGTTAGTTTTAATTTTGTCAAGCAATCAAAAAGAACTAAACCCCCTCCCCATTTTTATTTTATTGTCATTTTACAAGTACTTTTGCAAAGAGATTTTCCATAGAGTTATAAATTGAACCAATCTCCGTGGATCGACCCCTTTACCACTATACACTATTTTAGTGTAAAAGATTTAGGGTTATTTATTTTTGTTGGCCTCGACAACCACCAGTACACCCTTCATGTTTATGCCCAAATTGTCGACTTTAAGATGCAACTAGGCTAGGGTCATGTCCAACTTAAAGATAGGGGGCAAACTCTCACTTTGGAGGGTCTTTTAGGAGTGTGCGGCCACCTTATGGGGGTGTGCAGTCGCACTCTCTTCTAAACATGAGGAACATGACGAATATTGCAGACTTAAGGCTTATATAGAGTGGTCTTTCATGGTTATCAAGTTAGAGGATGGATTACTCACTTTCTTGAAGCTTTGGAGGGTTCACGGTTGAAGAACTTGAGAGAGGAGAAGTAGTGTGCGGCCAAGGAGTGAAAGGAATGAAAGGAAAGGGGTCTACCCTTTATATAGGGGTGGGGGTGTGGCCATGAGGGGTGTGTACGGCCATACACCCATGTGTGCGGCCGCACACTCCTCCAAAAGGGGTGTATGGCCTGATTTTGTTACTATACAACTTGCTGACTCATTCCTATTCTCGACCTTGGTTGTACTCAAGCTTAGAACGCTTAAATGAACCCTTAAACAGTGCTAGAAGTTAACAGAAACGAGTTTAACATAGATTAACTGACTAGATGTACCAGTTAGAAGTTTCGGGTTGTCACATCATCCCCCCGTTAGAGGGAATTTCGTCCCGAAATTCAAAAATGGAGATATAAATCATGGACTTGGAAAAGATGAGGGTACTTCTGTTTCATTGAATCCTTGCGCTCCCAAGTGAATTCAGGTCCCCGCTTGGCATTCCAGCGGACCTTCACTATCGGGATACGACTCTGCTCCGTTTTCTTGACTTCCTGTTCCATGATTTCGAATGATTTCTCCATGAAGCGTAGGCTATCGTCTAGCTCGATATCGTCGAGGGGAACTACAAGTGTCCTATTGGACAGACACTTCTTTACGTTCAACACGTGGAAAACGGGATGGACGTTGCTAAGTTCTCGAGGTAAACTTGCTACCCCATGAAAACGGATTACTTCTCGAAGGTATACTCAGGTGAGTCTCTCCATTTTGTATTCGGGCTCTCACTGGATGTTTCAGCGATTTTCGCTGCTGTATCCGCTGTTCTGATTCATACTCTTCGCATGAATACTTTCGGGTTTCGAAGAGAAACAATTTCTGAAGTTAGCATCCAGTTGCCGTTACGAGTGACGGGAGTTTCGCGATCGAGCGATTTAAGACAAAAAGGATCTCTGTAAGGACAAGCGGGTTCGGTATAACGTAGACTCGGTCGAACTAAGCAGGATGACGTCGTAGAATCGCGTGTTAAGTTAGTTTGGAAAAAATCGTTTTGTTAGGACCTAGGTGACTCTGGATGGATGCTTCCGGTGTTTTTTTTCTGTTTGATTCGAAATTGGCGGGTACTACTAATACGAGGGTTCTGATACTTTGAAATTATGAACTTTTTATGAAATGGTTCTTACTAGATCTCTCTATAATTGCTTGGTGTATACTAGTCATTTATAACTATAACTGACTCTAACGTATACACTCGGCCATCATAGTTTACCCATTAGGGCTTCAAATTTTTATAGGAATGTTGTGATTTAATTTGAACGAGAGAGTAATCACAATTATAAACAATTATTGGGGTTTCGAAAGCGTACCAAAATATAGCAGAGTCCTTTGATGCTTCCCCATTATCTAAGGTCAGACTCCTCCTGCCTCCTCGTCGTTCTTCTCTGTTGGGCAATCTCTTTTGAAATGTCCTACCCCACCACAGAGGTGACATGTCAGACTAGTCCCCACTTTGGTAGTCATGGTGATGAACTCGACTGGGGTCCTACAGCTGCGGGCGGTGTGTCCCTTCCTGTTGCATCTAGTGCAATGCGGCACTTGGCAGACTCCATAATGATGGTAGCTGCATTTGTTGCAGTGCGGGAGATTTCCCGAGTAGGGTGTGGTTGGTGTTGGAACAGCAGGGCTGACTGGGGTATTGACTGCCCCAGTTCGCCGCCTTTCAGTAGGTCCTTGGGTTGAACAACTCCCTCTCTCATTCTTGAACTTTCGTTTCAGGATGTTAGGTTTGAAATCAGGTGTGTCCTTTCTAGTGGGCACTTGTTTTTGAAATTGGTTATCACCGAGGTCCGGGTTGCCATGAACACTTCCACCCCTATTTGTGTTGTTAGTGTTAAGGACAGCTAGGGCGGCTGCTACGGCCGTTGTGACAGTAGCTTGGAACGTAGTTGAATCCATCTGAAGGATTGGTGTCTTACTGGTGGGTTGGTTACGTTTCTTTGGAGGCATGATCTGCTACATGTCAAGAAAAGAAGCTTGTGAGCAACAATGATTGCCTCTGGATGTATCCTAAATGTTTATATATATATATATATATATATATATATATATATATATATATATATATATATATATATATATATGCATTACAATTTCTCATTTTGCTATCTGATTCTCCTTGATTCGACCCACATCCCCATGATGTGGTCCTAGCAAGAATAGAAGTAACTTTCTGGAATAGTTAAAGACCGAGTGTCATCCGAACTAAGTTACCTTCGATTGGTGGATATCGATTTCCAACTTTCGAAAAGATTTGAACACAATAAAGTTCGCATACAATAAGCTTACGAACCCTTTGCTGCTCAGCTCATTGAGCTGGCTGGATAACTCTTACATTTTTGCCGACTTTTGACGATATGGAGATTTAGCTATAAGGGTAGCTCCGGGGATCAAGTCGATACGGGTCTCAACTTGGCGCTCGGGAGGAATCCCGGGAATGTCTTCGGGGAAGACATCGGGAAAGTTTCAGACTTCGGAGATGCTCTCGAGGTCCTTAACTACTTGGGTTTCGTTAACAACATGAGCCAGGAATACAGGGCATCCCTTTCGCAGATACTTCTGGGCTTTGGCACGTGAAATGATACGAAGGTTCAATTAAGTTTATTACTGAAAATAGTGAGGGCTTCGTCAGAGAGAAGATTGAGACGAATAGCTTTCCCGAAGCAAAGGATATCAGCACGATTTGGGGCTCAACCATCCCATGTCGATAACGACATCGAAGCTTTTTACGGAGACTGATATGAGGTCGATGGGGAAAAAGGAATGATCGTCTAGAGTAAGAGTACAGCCTATGTTTAATGTCTCAAAGGTGAAACAGTGGCATGACTTTGATAAAGTTGCTTAGTATACTTTTGGCAATGATAATCTTTAACTGAAATATGATTGTTGTCACTATTGTTGGTATTGAGATTACACAGAGTTCGGAAAATTTGACCTAGGAGTAGGTCTACAACATACCAACAGAGGAACAATTTGACAACATAAAGAACTAGTGAATCAGTACTTGCAAGACAGGAATGTCTACAGGGAAAAGAGCTACTTAGAGCATAGGTATGAAAACTATTCTTTAAACCAAAGGAAGGATGAGTAGAATATTTCCTACTGGCGACGGGCACTCCTCGGACGGATCCTTAAGTTAGCCAGCTGGTGCTCCAAGTCAAGCAGGCGGCTCTTGTATACTGACTGGCGTGCTCGGAGCTCTATGACCTCATCTTGAGTTGCAGCTAGCTCTCGCTGCAGAGCTTCATTATCTCTCATAGTTCTCCCATAAGTAACTTCGAGATTGCGAATACGGTTTGTGTTGGCATCCGAGTCTGCCTCAAGCTCCACAGTTCGCTGAATGGCCGCCACGTTTAGTTCAACATTGCGGGCCACTCGGCGGACTATGATTGGAAGGGCTCTGTCTGCGGGGCCTCCTTCGTTCAGATTGTAGAAGTGGCGATCCCCATCGTACGGGCGGGGTTGGCCTTGTTCGTGACTCCACCTATCCAGGCTTCCGACCCACATAGGCGTTGGGCCTTCGAACTCAAGTCGAGGGTTAGGATTTGGTATCGGGGCTACTTGAGGTAGGTTCTCGACTTCAGGTTTTGAGTCGGTCTCTTCAGGAAATGGTTCGGCGAAGTCATCGTCCAAAGGAATCTCATGGTTCTCTTCTGGCGTTGGCTCGAGCCATCCATCATCTCCTTGGTTGGGAAAGTACGGGTCGCCAGGGAGATGGAATCCGGCCATGCTATCTACGCGAGATACTGGTAAAGGGATAGTTAATAGGCATCGAATCTAATAATACTTCCAATGTATTATAGTTACATGATTGATTCTTGAGGAATGGATTTTTGGGTAAGTTTCCGGTTCGGTCGTTATAGCACCTTAAAATACTCCTATAGTATTTTAACCCTTATGTTTGGTTCTAGAACTCTTCTGGTATCTAGGTAAGTTTTAGGCTTGCTGCAACACCACAGTCACTCCCAAGCACATGTTGGTCATGTCTCGAATGAATATAGTTGATCAGGATATATTGACCCTAGACATGATTACATAACTGTCCAGGTTTAACCGCGATGTCCAACATCCAAATACTTTGGTTTTATTCTACTTATGACACTGATTCAGGTACTTAGGTATACTTGTATACTTTTATAAAAATAATTATATTTTGAAAGTATATTTTTAGTTTAGAGCACTTAGGCCCCTTTAGTGTTTACAGTTGTATACCATGTAAGGTTCGGTATACTTAGTTCACTATAAACAAGAGCTCTGATACCAATCTGTCACACCCCAAAACCGGAGTGGCGGAAACGTTCTGGGGCGGAGGACGTCATGTGTAGTATCACAACAATTGTATCATAGCAATCATAGTAAACACAACCAAACATTGAAAACATATATGAAAAAGGTTTACATTGACTTAATACATAGTTTTGTTCATATCAAAAGTAAAATAGAAGGACGTGACTCTAACGCTTCGACTTCTCCAAACTCCTGGAAATACTTGTCTACTAATTCCCTGAGAATACAAGCAGTTTTGAAAGAGTATCAGCATAAAGCTGGTGAGTTCATAAGCATTTAGTTTTGGAGAAAAATGTTCTTTGCTTCTTTTGAAAAGTGTTCCTCAAGAAAATCCCATATTTTCTTATGAAAAGCATAGTTGAAACCCATTCCTTCCATGACTTTTCGATTCATACAAGATACGTACAATCCAAGGAGTCATGGAATGAACATGAATATCCGTTAGTTGAATAATAAACCATCAATTTATAAAATACCGTGTTATCCTGGGAAAATCCTATATTTTCCCTAAAAGTAGGTTATTGATTATTCGTTCTAAACTGAAGAGTACAAGTATCTTCCATACTTATATTGTTAAAGCGTAGTTTCTTTTGAAAAACCCTGATTACTCCCAGTGAGGTATATTAGTCTTATTACGTAAATAAAACTAATTAAAACATGGTGATCTAAATCCTGAAGGTATTGTTAATACCCTTCCGTAATCACTTGGTTATTAACTCTGAAGTTAGTTCGTTCGTTTGATCTATTATTACGCAAGTAAATCGCTGTTATCTACATTGTGAGTTTTATGACCATACTTTGACTTGACATGGCGCGAATCAGGCACCAGTATCTTTTATGACTTTGTCACCCGTAGACCTGTCGGTCCTACTGTAGCTAGCAGCAAGGTGCAGGATAGTCAGTCCCGTATAGATCTATACACAAAAATCACGCTCTCCCTCCAGTCGATTCTGGTCACAAGTGCTAGTCCTCCACTTAGTTATGTTTGTAAGTGCCCAAGGACGTGTCTCCAATTAGACTAACAAATTTACAAGTAATAATGCTGAAAACCCTTTTTGTAATTAACATGAATCTTTTATAAAATGATATCTTTTACTTCATGATTCATAAGTTCGTTTCCTTAGTTTGGAAAACTACTTTTGCAAGTTGGTTTCTTAACCCATTTGGTAAAACTGATTTCCATATTCGAAGTATCTTTAAAATATATTTATCTTAGACAAAATAATATATTTTGAGCATAAGATTGCTTGTGCTTTTGCTTGTATCCCCCCCCCCCCTTGAAAACATGAAAAACTCGGAAAAGCGTAGGGGTATGAACTCACCTCGAGCAAGTGGCTTGAATGAAAGGTCGGTATGAGATGCTGAGTATCTAATGTAACTTCGAACATAAATAGATCCTATTCAACATGTAATAACACATATAGGAGTCAAATGAAGGTATTTCACTACTAGATATGATACGAAACCACTCTAGGGACTTGGAACCACTTGCACTAAGTGTTGGAACCTTATGGTATGGAGTGAGGGAGGTGTATGGCCACCTTATGTGTGTGTGCGGCCATGGGTGTGCAGCCCATGAGGTGTGCGGCCGTACACTCATGATGGAATGTGTCTTTGAGGTGTTTTCAAGGTTCACACTAGCATCCATGAAGTGTTGTAGGTCCATGCTTAGTTGTGGTGCAAGTTTGAGGTCAATAAGGGTCATAGAAGTGGGTTTGCGGCCCTAAGGTGTGTGTGCGGCCGTACACAGGGGTGTGTGGCCGTACAACCTTCATGTTTATGCCCAAAATGTCGACTTTAAGATGCAATTAGGCTAGGGTCATGTCCAACTTGAAGATGGGGGGGGGGGCAAACTCTCACTTTGGAGGGTCTTTTAGGAGTGTGCGCCCACCTTATGGGGGTGTGCGGCCGCACTCTCTTATAAACATGAGGAACATGACGAATATTGCAGACTTAAGGCTTAGATAGAGTGGTCTTTCATGGTTATCAAGTTAGAGGATGAATTACTCACATTCTTGAAGCTTTGGAGGGTTCACGGTTGAAGAACTTGAGAGAGGAGAAGTAGTGTGCAGCCAAGGAGTGAAAGGAATGAAAGGAAAGGGGTCTACCCTTTATATAGGGGTGGGTGTGTGGCCATGAGGGGTGTGTACGGTTGTACACCCATGTGTGCGGCCGCACACTCCTCCAAAAGGGGTGTATGGCCTGATTTTGTTACTATACAACTTGCTGACTCATTCCTATTCTCGACCTTGGTTGTACTCAAGCTTGGAACGCTTAAATGAACCCTTAAACAGTGCTAGAAGTTAGCAGAAACGAGTTTAACATAGATTAACTGACTAGATGTACCAGTTAGAAGTTTCGGGTTGTCATACAAAAATAATTAACAATTAGGTATATAAACACATAATTATATGATAAAATTATAATTAAATACTTACTTATTGATCATTGGCTACATCACTAATAAATACATCATTCTTATCGGTGTGAACAACATGTTCTTATCGATGTGAACAACATGGAACGCTTCAACTTTCTTCAGGTTCTGTTTAACATTAAAAATTAGATTATATTTTAAATAAATTATTACATGTATCGTACGTTGCCTTTTTATAGCAAGTACTGTTATAATACGAGCTCAACTCCTCACCGTTTGCCATGTTCACAGACTTTTTTTGTTTGTCCGTTTGGAAATACTCAACCGTTTGCCTATATCTTTTGTGGGTGGCTAATGTTCTCAAGATATCATCATACCCTGCGACTGTCAAAAAATATTTTTTGGCGTCAGATTTACGATCTCTAAAATGTTTTCTTAAAGTCGCATCAAAACTCTCTAACAACCTAGCACTCTCTGGATCCAGGGAAACCCGGTCCAAATCAAAGTTTATGTACAAAGACAAAAAAGTTAGTTAAGTAAAAACTAGTCATAATTAAATATATTAAATATTTTTATATAAATAATTTACCCCGATATGTTGTTTTACGGCATCCTATAACGTGGGGAAACTTTGTTCCAAGTTCTTCTATCAAAAGGGACTAATCGACACATTATCTTCCCAGTCTCACTTGCAAACATGTCCTTAGGTTCTCTTACAGGATCATATGTAATATCCCTATCAAATTCCAAGTCTATTGGTTTGCCCTTATTTTTTAAAAGCGCCTTTTCGAGCTTAATATTTTTGGTTTTTCCTCTAGTTCTCTTTAGTAGAACAGCTACAAATATAATTAAAATTTATTAGTAACGATAGTTTATAATAACTGAATAAATATAGTGTAACACCTAATTCAGGTATGTGATCTTTTTATGTTTTTGATTCAATTAAAGATGTAAATCCACAAATATTATATGGTCACGACATGAGGAAGGAAGCCTCACGACGTAACCATCATTGTAGAAACGTGTGTCCACCCTTGAGGGTCATGACATGACGTATAAGTGATCATGACGTCACAAGTGATTAACCCTAATTTCGTGTTTTTCACCCTACTTAAGGGAAGTGAGGGGCTCTTTTGGTGGTTTTTAGCTACTTGTTGAAGAAGAAGGCTCCTTTGGTGCGTTATCTTGGCAAGCAAGTCTCCTCTTCACCACCTTGTATTGTTTCTGGACCTTTGTAAGTCCTAAAGCTCTTACATTTCTCCTTTAAGCATGCTAGATCTAAGTTTTATTCACTTTTCTTCATGATTGGGTTGAGTAGCATGCATGGGATCCATAAAGTTAGCAACTTTATGGATCATTGAGGCCCTTTAATTAGCATAGGTTTCAGATTTGAGGGTTGGTGATGGTTTGGACTCCATTTATAAGTTTTGGCTTCACTTTCTCTTTATTTGACCTAGTTACTGTTCAAGTCATGCATTGCACATGCATTACTACAAAGCTACAGTTTTTATGGTCCTTTGGGTTGAGGAAAACCTTTTGGATGGTTTGTAGGATTGGCTTAAGGGATTAAGAGCTTAATGATCTAAGTTGTTCAGATCATATCTCACGACATGAAGGGTTATGTGCCACGTCGTGACTAGGGGTGTTTACGTGACTGTTTTGTTCTAACCCTGTCACGATGTGACCTATGGGTGACGACGTGACAAGAAGCTGAAGTTGACTTCAACATTGACTCTTGACCATGGTTGACTTTTGAGTCAAGCTATGGTTTTAGGGTGTAGACTGAAAGGGTACTTCTTTATTGTTGTTAAGTGTCTTGTTGCTCTTGCCTACCCTCTATGTGTGAGAGTTGTGGCATTTTAGCTGCTATTCGCGAGGTGAGTCTTCTCTCTATAGTTACATGTATGCAATGTTTTAAAAACCAATTTTTTAGTTGAACCGGTATGGTGACCGATTTTGGGTTTAACCGGTTCGATCGCCGGTTCAACCGATTTCTACAATTTTCATATTTTTTCTATTTTTCCTATATAAGTAAAACATCTACATGTTTAAACGTTAAAAATACATGTAAATACAAGTTGGAGATCAATCCAAATACCTTAAAAAACACATAACCATAAGTTTTGCATCAATCAACGTACTTCAAAAAGAAATAAAGTATAATATGGAAGCAAAATATAGTTTTAGATGAATATAAACGTATTAAAAAACTTCATAACATTACCATGTATTTTTATTCAAAAAAATCTAAATAGATGTGAAACAAAAACACCAAAGTTTGTTATGCAAAATGATCCATTTCCATGTGTTTTTATTTAATTAACCAGTTCAATCGGTTTAATTTAACTGGTATAACCGGGTTTTTGCAAAAACCGGTCAGTTCATTTCGGTTCAAAAATAGACATAAAACCGGTGTTAGTTGAACCGCTTCCTTCTCCGGTTCCCAGTCCAATCGGTTCAAACCGGTTTTTAAAACACTACATGTATGGTTGATATGCATGCTGACCAGCTGGGTCTTAATTTCTTATTGTTGTTATATGTGAATTAAATTGAATTGCTGACAACTTTGGGATTGCTGAAAATCCCCAGGGTTGTTGATAACCCTTGAAATGTGTTGTTAATCCATCGGGCGTGCTTTTAGCTCACTGAGATTGCTGATAATCCTCAGGGTTTCTGATTACCCATATTTTTTGTTATGTTGTGATGTATCGATATTTTGGGAAGGACTAACTAAGCTTTGTGCTTACAGTTATGGATTAATGTGTTTCAGGTACTTCAAATAATCGTGGAAATGTGAAGGCTTGATTGTACACCCGACTTACAGATTGTTATGATTCTCTATTTTGATATTATGATTAGGTTGATTGTATTTGATGCACCTAGGTTTTTATTGACTTGGTTTTTTATGATATTGGGATTTTTCCATAAATAAAAATGAAAAACTTTATGGTAAAAATTGGGATGTTATATATATAGTAAATAAAAAATCCTAGTAAGACTTACCATACTACTCATGGTGACTAAGACCACTACCGCCTAGGTGTGGTGGATCCCCGACTCCATCACTCACATGTCCGCGACCCATAACAGCAGTCATTGTGTAAAGAAATAATATCTAAATAGACTCCATTATCGGAAAAATTATAAGATATACAGATACAGTTTCTATTACAAATACACATTACATAGATCCAAAAGCAAAACCAAATATACACGAAAACTTTGGTTGGGTTGTTTTGTATTGTTGAAATGAATTGGCTGCATAGGTTAGGTCTTTATTTTCAAGTTTTCCTTTCTTAATTTCCACCCCTCTTTCTTAATTTCCATGACCTATCTACCTCCTTCACCTTTTCTTTTTCTCCTCTTTAACTCTTCCTCTTTCAACATATTAATTGTTTCAAACCGACATGACACGACACATTTACAATGTTTAAACCCTAAACCAAAAAACCGATAACTCTCGACACGAAAATAAATTGATTGATACAACACGACATTATAATTAAACAGGTCAAATCATGATCAAACTCTCCGTTTAATGTTTCAATTCAATACGAACCATATACCCAGATGTACATTTTTCTTTATTTGTGAACTAGAAAGGTTACCCCCGCTACGCGGGGGCCAGAAGCTTTCAATGTTGTTTGCGAATTGATAAATATGACAGACGTAGAAAGTGCAATGATGAAAAGCCCAGACTTTGCCCCGGACCGTTTTTTTCATGTTTTTATGAAAAAATGTAAAAGTTTTGACTGCAAGGACCAGAAGTGTCAAAATGGCTAAAGAATTAAAGGGGTAGGAATTAGCAACTTTTTAGAAAAGGGATCAAAGTTGTCAAACCGTTAAAGTTTTGTGGCCAAACTTTAAAGATTAAAAGGTTCCTAAAAAGTGTACAAATATTGATTGTAAGGACCAAAAGTGTCAAAATGGTTAAAAAATGAGGAGCAAAGTTGCCAAAAAACATCTAGTTTTTATGAAAAAATGTAAAAGTTTTGACTGCAATGACCAGAAGTGTCAAAATGGCTAAAGAATTAAAGGGGTAGGAATTTGCAACTTTTTAGAAAAGGGATCAAAGTTGTCAAACCGTTAAAGTTTTGTGGCCAAACTTTAAATATTAAAAGGTTCCTAAAAAGTGTAAAAATATTGGTTGCAAGGACCAAAAGTGTCAAAATGGTTAAAGAATGAGGAGCAAAGTTGCCAAAAAACATCCAAATTTATTATTCCTAACTTTGAAGCCCAATAATAATACAGGGACCAATTCCGCCAAAAAAATGACAAGTTTACTATTCCTTTTCTTCATAACTTTAATATATATATATAATAACTTTAAATATCAAAAGGTTCCTAAAAAGTGTAAAAATATTGGTTGCAAGGACCAAAAGTGTCAAAATGGTTAAAGAATGAGGAGCAAAGTTGCCAAAAAACATCCAAATTTATTATTCCTAACTTTGAAGCCCAATAATAATACAGGGACCAATTCCGCCAAAAAAATGACAAGTTTACTATTCATTTTCTTCATAACTTTAATATATATATATAATAACTTTAAATATTAAAAGGTTCCTAAAAAGTGTAAAAATATTGGTTGCAATGACCAAAAGTGTCAAAATGGTTAAAGAATGAAAATCAAAGTTGCCAAAAAAACATCTAAATTTATTATTCATAACTTTGAAGCCCAATAATAATATATGACCAATTCTGCCAAAAAAATAACAAGTTTACTATTCCTTTTTTTCATAACTTTAATATATATATAATAATATAATAACGTGATTTTGCCACTTTAAGAAAATATAAATATGTATTTAAGAAAAAAAAAAAGTAGGCTTTATTCACTTGATGCTCATGATACTTGCACGTGTACGGTTCGGTTTAAGAACCATACGACGCCGTCGGATGGACCTCGTTCCGTGTAGCAAATATCATTGTTTACTTCTACTAGTGCCGCTCCAAAAGCACCCCAGGCATGTGCTTTATCCTCTCCAATCGGTGGATCGCCGCCGTGGTCATCGTTGCTCCACACGGACATTCCACCGTCATCACCAAACTCAAGACTCTTCTTCTCAGTTTGAGTCTATAATACCAATAGATCTGTGTGGTGCTGGTTGGTATGTTTTCGATCAGAATAAGAGACAAAAAGGATTCCAGATGAAACCTCTCTCGATCAGGTTCAGATTTTACAATTTCCTCAAATAATTTTCGTACGCCTTTCGATTTCTGAAAATTTTACTTTTTTTTTATCTTAATAATATGTTAATTCGTCTTAATTTGGTGTTGAAGGTGAAAGATTTTGTGAGGTCAAAATTTAGGGATCTATAAAATTAGATGGCTGATAACATGAACGATGATATGGTTATGGATCTTGATTTGAACCAAGAGCCATTAGTTGACCCTCCACCACCTCCGCCTTTTGGTTATGGTCCTTTGCTAAACGAACTAGAGACCGCACATGGCAGAATCGAGGATCGAATTAGGCAACTTGAAGCTGTTACAGCTAGGGCTAGACAACGCCAGCGATGGCGACAGGCAAGGAACAATCCGGAATTGAGTTACATGACAGTAATCGAGCCAGATGTTGGTGCAGGAAACCAGAATCAAGACGACAATAATGTTCGTGATGTGGATGGAATTGTAAACACTCCTGATGGTGTTGACGAGAGGGCTAATGGTGAAAGAGGGAGGAACAGCAAAAGAGATATCAGCCAGTTGGCAAAAGCTTTGGAGATGGATTTAGATTCCAAGAAGACAGATAACAATGGAGGTGATGATGATGAGAGTGGGGGATTCTTCGATTGTAACATATGCTTGGAGATGGCAAGGGATCCTATCTTGACTTGCTGTGGTCACTTATTTTGTTGGAGTTGCTTCTATCAGTTGTCATATGTAGATTCAAGTGCAAAAGAATGCCCAGTTTGCAAAGGAGAAGTAACAGATTCAAGTATTACACCAATCTATGGAAATGGAAAGAATCAACCAATCTTGAAGTTAGAATCCGGGGTGAAAATCCCTCCAAGACCTCGAGCACGCAGAGTAGAGAGTATACGTCAGCAAAGGGTAATTAGGGGAATCTCTCATATTCCTGTAGCAGAAGCACTTAGAAGAATCAGAATTGGAATCGGTTCAATTGGGGAAAACCCTCTTCTTCAAGGTCTCAACACTGTAGGAGGAGGAGGCCCTACTTCTGAAATAAACCCATCATTGTTACATTCTTCTGAAGCAGCAGGGGGTAGTAGAAGACACCGTTCACGTCCATTCTCAAGGGTAATATCGGAAAGTGCTGCTTCTCTTTCTTCTATTTCATCTGCCCTAAACAACGCAGAGAGATTGGTTGAAGATCTTGAAACATACATCAATGATCGTCTTTTGAGAAGAACAGATGCTTCACAGATTCTACCAGGTAATCAAGAACGCAACACTTTTCTTCCAAATGGTGGTGATATTCAAGTTCAACTGGAGCCTCAGAATGCAGAGATGAATATGAGTCCGAATCCTGCTGTCCCTGTTTCTTCTAGTTCTTCTCAAAGAGCGATTGCTACTACTGTTGTGCATTTGGATAATCTATCAACTGATAGTGCTGTAGAGATTGATCTGACTATATCGCATCCTTCTTCTTCTTCTGCTAGGAGAGCTGCTGTTTCAAGGGCGTTGAGTTTGGAAGGTGGGACTTCCAGGGAGCTCAGGAGGAGACGATTGAGGTAATGTGTTCTTTTTTTTTTTCTTTTTTAGAAATGAGATATGAAGTGAACAAAACCAAAAACAACCCAGTTGCTTAAGATTTACATTTAGTCATGTTTTTTTTTTTTTGTTATTACATTGATTTTTCTTTTGGATAGTGAAGTGAACAAGAACATGTTTTAGATGTGGAGAGTGCTGCTATCTGTATGTCATTTAATATATCATATGTTTTACAGACTGTGCTTAAGATGTGGAAAATGTAATACCTGATCTCATTTGTTGCTTATACAAAGTCCCTGTGTCATTACTATTTAAAAGCTGAATCAATAATCTTGTTACATCAGAATTATGATTTGAAGATGAATAAAAACTTGCTTGAAGCTTTACACAATCTTTTGATTTTGGTAACTTTGATTGTCACTGATAGAAATCCTAGGATAAAAATCCTTAATGCTTACTTATTGATTTGGTTCCTGTGCTACAAACTCATCGACAAATAAACCTTTGAATCGAACCTATGTTGACCTTGTTTGTTGAGGCTGGGAGTTGGTATATTTCTTGTCCGAAAATTGTTTGGGTGACATTTACATTTCCAAAATTATCTTTTCTAATAAAATCACTAAAATTTTGATCTATTTTTGAAAAACTCATTGTCAAATAAAAATAGAAGTTGTTATTATGACAAATTACTAATAAACTAGGATATTTTGTATTTTTTTTTTTGTCAATATGTTTTGTTTTTGTATATAAAAATTATTATAGTTGAAAAAAAAGACATATATCCTGACCATTACTATTGCTTGATCAGGTTTATGATGTTGATTTTTTCCTTTTGTGCTAAAGCTATTTTTTTTAAACCTCCGGTGAGTGGTTAGATAAGTAGTTAGGAGCTTGTATCACAAAGTTAATAAAATTTGTTAATGTCCGAATTAGAACCCTCAAACTTCAATCTAATAAACATGTAAAAGTTTGCTAGTCTCATATTGGCTGATATGTTTATTTTTTTAATAAATTATTCGCTATAAATGGATTTATAAAACCATCCAACTTTAACTAAAATTTTCTAATTAAACTATAATAAGAAATTTTTTTGCTTTTGTTTTGTTAAAGGTGATATCATTTTTGTAAGAAAAGGTTGTGAAAATAAGGAAATTTGTTAAATGCGGTCTTTTTTTTTGTTTTTCCATTTTGTATGTTTTTTATTTTGGTATTTTTTGGTCAAAATAAAAGAAGAAGAAAATGACAATGTGAAAAAAAACTCTTCTTGGGAACTGATATTGGCAACTTCATTGTCGATTTCATTCCTGCGCGTACAAGCCACTCGACGGATAAACCATTTTGAGCAAAGAAATAAGGAACAATACTGGAAAACTCTTGGGTTTGCAAGGAGGAGGTTTGACGGAACTAGATTTTTCTTATTCAAATTTGGTTTTGTTTTTGGAACAAAAACGCATTTGGCCTCGTTTGTCTAGTGATTTTTCTTGTCGAACAATTATACAGGTAACTAGGGATGAGAATTTGGTCCGGAAACCCGAACCGAACCGAATTAGGTCCGAATAAGCAATTTGATTCAGGTTTCGGGTATATCTATATTATACTTATTCGGTTCGGGTTACCCATATAAGAGTTTATTCGGTTCTAAATACCCGAACCGAATAAGCATTCCTCGTCCCCTTTCTCTTATCGACATAAATCAAAATCATGATTCACATTTCTGTCCTCATTGTTCATAACAACAACAAAAAAAAAAAAACAAAAACAAAAAAACCTACGCTCGTTCTTGTCGTTTCAAAATCGACCAATTTTCTCAACTATTTCCAAACTCGAAATCACTTCTGTCGATCATTTCTCTTGTTTTAGACTTTCAAAAATCGACCATTCCTATTTAATTCCTATTTTCTCTTGTTTTAGACTTTCTTTCAATGTGTTATTGTGTTATGTTAGTCTTTGAATGTTTTATGTTGATGTATAAAAGTACATTGTTATTCTATTATTCGGATTATTCGGGTTATAGAATCTTAATTCGGTTTTTTTCGGTTATATTAGGTCATTAATCATCTTCTACATGTTATTCGGGTTATTCGAATAATAACCGAACCGATTAATACCCGAACCGAACCAAACCCGTATTGGTTAATCGATTCGGTTTTCGGTTCATGCAATTACCCTTATTCGGTTTTCGGATTATTCGTGTTCGGGTCGGTTCGGTTCCGACCCGAATAACATCCGTACAGGTAACCTTTAAATGTCCAAAATTAACTTTTCGAACACTAATTCGCAATCTATTTTTGAAAAATTCATTTGCAAATAAAAATTATTATTATGACAAATTATCAACAAACTACAACATGTATCTTTTTTTCATTATATTTTATTTTGTTACATAAAAGTTATTCTATTTTAAAATAAAACATATCTATATCCCGACCATCGTGACCTCTACTATTGTTTATCAGGTTATTATGTTGATTTTTTTTCTTGTGTTTGGACATTTTATTTACTTTTTAATAAATTATTCGCTGGATTTATAAACCCGATAAAGCAATCTATTTTCGATTTTTTTTTTTTTGATTTTATTCTTTGGTCAAACTAAAAATAGAGGAAAACGACAATGTGAAAAAGAAAAATTATTCTCGGAGAACTTCCTTGACGATTTGTTCCTATCGTACAAACTCATTGACTGATAAACCATTTAATCGAAGAGATAAGAAAGAAGACTGGAAAATTCTAGGGTTTGTCGAGGCTGGAGAGTGATTTTTTTTGTCGAACAATTATTCACCGATAAATGTCCAAAAATAACTTTTTGAATAAGATGACTAAATTTTAAATCTATTTTTAGAAAATTCATCGTTAGATAAAATTTATTATCATGACAAAATACCGAAAAACTACGGTGATATTTTGTATTTTTTTGTCACTATATTTATTTTGGTACACAAAAATTATTCTAATTTGACAAAAAATATATATATCCCAACCACCATGTATATATATTTTTTTCTTTTGTGTTAAGCTTATTTCTTTATTTTAATAAATTAGTTTTATAAAATCACCCCAACTCTAACAAAAACAAAATAATTAAACCATAATAACAACTTTTTTTTAATTACATTTGTACCAAAATTTTCTCATCACCTTCACCACCACAAAAGACAAAACCAACCTCAAGTATTAGGCTAACCATCATAGAAAAAGAAGCTACGCGTGACATCTGTAACATCCCAAAAATACAGTATAAAAATTACGTTTTAGTTTAATAATAAAAACCATATATAACTTATTCTCTTAAAAATCATAAGTCATGTATCAAGTCTCATGTCAAAAAATATCAGAGTATAAACATCCCAGACTAAACAAATGGTGTGTGCACTGCAATCTTCCCGAGCTACTCTTTTGAAAACTGAAATATGTGAAACCAAAACTGAAAACTGTAAGCACGAAGCTTAGTGAGCTCCCCCAAACTACCACATATCATACAATAACATATAAAGCACATACTGGGCCTTGCCCACTGCATCGGACCAAAGTCCGGAACTGACTTGGGCCTTGCCCACTGCATCGGACCGAAGTCCGGAACTAACTAGGGCCATGCCCACTGCATCGGACCAAAGTCCGGAACTAACTAGGGCCATGCCCACTGCATCGGACCGAAATCCGGAACTAACTAGGGTCATGCCCACTGCATCGGACCGAAGTCCGGAACTAACTGAAAATAGCATAACATAATCATAACATATAACATAAACACATATACTACATACTGCATCGGACCGCAGCCCGGACTAACTAGGGCCTTGCCCACTGCATCGGACCGAAGTCCGAAACTAACTAGGGCCTTGCCCACTGTATCGGACCGAAGTCCGGAACTGCATCGGACCGAAGTCTGGAACTGACTGAACATAGCATAACATAGCATATAATATGAAAACATATACTACATACTGCATCGGACCATATTCCGGAACACATAACACATACCATGCCTGTATCACAAAGACACCAAGCATACTGAACTACTGCATCGGACCGTAGTCCGGAACTACTACTAACTAAACGGGTCAGCATTGTGGTCGTAGACTCGTTCCTACTGGAAGGAAACTCACCTCACACTGCTGAAGTCCCGCTGATAAAACCATAGCTGCTCGATGACAGATTCCCGATCTGTCAATATCAAAATAACACTCAATTAATAATTGGGTTCCACTACATAACTATAAATACATACTTTGGATAATACTACATTACCCCTAGCTTGGCTTACCCAAGCCTAAGGCCCAATCCATAGGCCCAAAGTCAACTAGGGATCAAAGCCCAACATATGGCCCAATTTTCCAAATTGGGCCCAAACCTCTACATGGACTTCCCTTAAGGCCCAATTGTTCAGTCCAGTCCAACATGTCTCATTCTAGGGACCCAATATCATACAACCATCTAGGCCCAAACTATGGCCCATCAATGGCCTAATTTTCCAAATTGGGCCCAATCCTTCCTATGGGCCTTACCCTAAAGCCCAACTAATTACTCTAGTCCATTTGGTTATTCTTGGATGGCCCATTAATAAACCAATTACCAAAACCCAATCGAAAGGCCCAACTCAAGACCCAAGTGAAACTAGGGTTTCACATAAAATGACGATTAGGGTTAAGTGTTTCTTACTTAACCCATTAAGGACTTAATCCATTAAGTCCTTTACTCTACTAGATAAATGATAGGGAGACATTGGGCTTAATACACAATCCAATCTCAATAGCCCAAAAGTGGGTCCAATAAGTCTAAGGCCCAATTACTCACAATTAGGGTTTCCACTCAAACATGGCCCAATAGGCCCAAATTAATCTTTAAGCCCATTTAGGGTTTTGGCTAGGTCCATTAGGGTTTTGCTTGTGGGGCACCACCCACTACCACCTCGGGTAGTGGTGGTCCATGGCGGCTCTCGGCGGCGGCCACCACCTTACGGTGGTGGTTTTGCGTTTCTTTTATTATTCAAATTGCTAATTACAATTACAGTTTTTAATCCACAAATAAACACACACACTAACTACTCTAACACACACATGAAGCCATTCAAGTGGTGGCTGACGGTGGTTCAAGGCGGCAGCCACCACCTCACGGTGGTGGCAGTGGCTGTTCTTGGGAATTCTGGCTAAACAAAACACACACACACATCACACATTAAATATAAAAATATAGCCCCACACACGTTTCTCATTAATTTGCACTATGGACCCAGCCACCCACCTGGTGGCTCACGGCGGTCCGGCAGCAACAGCGAGATGGCATCCTACAGTATCAACAGCGGCACGGTAGCGGCTGACGACATCAACAGCTTTACAGAGGTACAACCGCATGGCGGCGATGGCAAAAAAGAACCCAACAGCCCCAAACGCGATCGGTTCTCCCACGACCACAGCGTCGGTCCCTGAGGTCTTTTCCCGGCTACAACAGCGCCCGGTGGCAGAAGCTATAAGTGGAAGAAGGCGAGGCGGCGATCGATCGTTTATCCCTCCGGCAGCGGGTCCGCCATGGTCTTACGGAGGAACTCTCGGTGACTCACGTCGTTGCCGGCAACAAGTCTTGATGGTGGCGGTTCCATGGCGTGGCGGTGGGCGGCGACCTCGATGATCGGAGATGTGAGAGCAAGAGGGGCGGCGGCGTCGGAGAGAGAGAGGGAGTCATAAGGTTGGCGGCTGCATCATTTAGGGTTAGGGTTCGCATGGGTGGAGTAGGGTGACGAGTTTAATACCCGATCACACAACTTTGTGATCAATTAACATCTTTGGTCCCGCCAATCCGATTTCTTTTCAATATAATCCCAAAAGTTACTAAAAAGCCCCTCCTCCACAATTTATTCTCAATTTGAATCCAACACTTACACTTTTAGTCCATGACTCCATAAAATCTTTTCAATTTAAATCCATTAAATACCAAACGTACCCTTGCTTCTAAAATTCTTCTCAAAACAACTCCGTAATTTACTAATCAACCCTCCACTATTAAAATTCTTCACAAATTAATTCTGGGAATTACATTTATTAATTTATTTAAATAAACGGGGCGTTACAACATCCTACGCGGCATACAAAGTCACGTGTGAACGCCGCCCCCAAAAGGTGTAGTTGTCATGTGCAGTGGTTGGGGCTACGCTCGTTTACAAGAGTTTTGATTGGATATTCGAATTTTTTACCGCTAACTATGTATACGTTTGGAATTAAAAAAAATTAAAACTTAACCCATTAACCTATATATGCGAACACTTAAACATATTTTTACATCCTTCAAACACACTCTTTCAACCATATGATTAGTTTTTTTTGCTTCAATTTCTTCTTCTTCATTCGATGATGATGATGTTGGTTTTACACACGTTGTTGTCAATGGCATACAACATGGTGCGTCTGAATAGGGTTCCAAATAAAAGGAACAAAACAGTCCCATATGAACTTTGGTTCAAAAAAACACAAATTTAAGCTATTTTCGGGTTTGGGGATGTCGGACTGTTGTAAAAATCATCGAGCCCAAAAGAAATACTTTGGGAGAATGTGGAATAGCATATTCATTGGATATGCTAAACATTCCAATGCATAAAGACTCTATGTAATAAAAGCTAATGATTCGGTACCGATTAACACCGTTATCGAGTCACGGAATGCAATTTTTGATGAGATGCGTTTTTCATCAATTCAAAGACCTAAGGATCTGACTTTTGGCACTAATAGAGTGCAAAATCCAAAAAGTCAAGATGATTTTACTGTTCCAGAAACACAATAGCTTTGTAGTAGCAAAAGAGGTCGAATTGCAAAGGATTCCGGTTCCGACTTCTAACTGTATTTGGTGGAAGGTTCAAGGGATGCAATAAGTCTTGAACACTCATATTTATATAGTATTAAGTATGATCCTAAGACATATCAAGAGGCTATGGAGTCTCGGAATGTCTTTTGGAAGGAAGTGATTGATGATGAAATGCAATCAATTACTGAGAACAACATTTGGGTGTTGTTTGATTTGCCTCCAGGTTCTAAACCACTTGGTTGCAAATGAATATTAAAAAGAAAATGAATGTAAATGGGACTATTGACAAGTTCAAATCCCGGTTGGTCATTCAAGACGTTAGGAAAAAACCCGATGTTGACTATTTTGATATGTATGCTCTGGTTGCACGAATTTCTACTGTTAGATTGTTGATTGTCTTGGCAAGCATCCACAATCTGATTATCCATCAAATGAATGTTAAAACAACCTTTTTAAATGGTGAAATAGATGAAGAAGTTTACATGAAACAACAAAAAGGTTTCGTTATGCCCAATAAAGATCATATGGTATGTAAACTTATAAAATCTTTGTATGGGTTGAAACAAGCACCCAAACAATGGCATCAAAAGTTTGATGAGGTTAATTTTTCATCTAGTTTCAAGTTAAACCAATGTGAAAAATATGTTTATAGTAGATTTAATGATGCTACTGGTGCAGGCATGATCATTTGCTTATATGTAGATGACATGTTGATTTTTGGTACTGACTAAGATCAAATATATGAAACAAAGCAATTGTTGTCATCTAAATTCTCCATGAAAGATTTGGGAGAGGCTGATGTAATTCTTGGTATAAGAATTAAGAGGGTGAACAAGGATTTTGTAATGACTCAAAGTCATTATGTTGAGAAAATTCTCAAGAGGTTCAATTTTAGTGATTGTTCTCCTGTGAGCACTCCTATGGATTCAGGTGTGAAATTACTGCCTAACATTGGCATTACTATTTCACAATTAGAATACTCTAAGGTTATTGGTAGTTTGATGTATGAAATGAATAGTACCAGGCCAAATATTGCTTATGCAGTGGGAAAGTTGAGTAGGTACACTAGCCTAGTGCTCAACATTGGCAAGCGGTCAATAGAGTGTTTAAGTATCTCAAGGGAACCATGGATTATGGGTTGAGTTACTTGGGAAGTCCTTCGGTCTTAGAAGGTCATTCAGATGAAATTTGGATAACCAACATGGAGGACCATTCCTCAACATCTGGTTGGGTATTCTTGCTTGGGGGAGGTGTCATTTCCTAGGCTTCCAAGAAGCAATCTTGCATTACAAAATCGACAATGGAATCTGATTTTGTTGTGTTAGCTGCTGTTGGTAAAGAAGCAGAATGGCTAAGGAACTTAGTGTATGAGATTCTTTTGTGGTCAAAACCGATAGCACCTATATCTATCCTTTGTAATAATGCAGTCGCTTTGGCTAAGGCTTACAGTCAGGTCTACAATGGCAAGTCTAGAAACTTAGGTGTTAGACATAATATGATTTAGAGAAGTAATCATGAATGTTGTGATTTCGATAGAGTTTGTGAAATCGCAACAAATTTGGCAGGTCATTTGACTAAAGGTCTGACAAGATACTTAGTGCACAAGTCTGTTATAGGGATGAGATTAAAGTTCATTTAATCGGTAATGGTGAGACACCCAATTCCCTTCTAATATGACATTAGGAGTTTAATTCAATGTGGAAAGCTCATACTTATAAATTGGAACACATGAAGTATATTATATGTTTGGTGAATGCGGAGTGCATGCATATATAAGATCAAATTATAAGCCGGTACGAAAAAAAGGTGGGGGTCAAAGGGACCGCGCCCCCTTGCAGGGTCCTAGGGGCAGCGCCCCTAGCGGACGATTATGGTAAAATTAATAAATCTCGTTAGTTTTAGAAACCATTCATTATGCCATTAAATTTGAGATTCTCCTAACTAATTTAAAAGATTAAACCCTAATCTGTCATGTATATATACGGCTTTTCCTTTGAGTCTTATATAGAACTTTTTCTTCAGCTCTTCTTCTTCTAAACGATGTCAGGATTCTTTGCGATTTGGCTTGTGTTTCTATGCCTAGATACACAAGTGTCATTTTGGATTATCCTAGACTAGATTTCCTATAACTTAGACATAGAATGGAAATATTAGTTCGGAAAGTGAAATCACACGATCCATAAGCAATTCGGTTCTCCACCATCACCCTAGTCATATATCCTCCACCATTAACTCTGGCTTCTCTTGTTTGATGAAGAAATGAGAATCGTGATATATTTTTCCTTCATTGCCACTGTCTATAGGTGGACCATCATTTCCGATCAATATCTAAGGAGACAAAATGATAGATCAACTCTTCCTTTCTCCTTTTAGAACCCTAATCGTCACCTGTCAACTATCATTTTCTCTCTTTCGGTTTGGATGACATCGTTTTATATAAAAACATATGTATTGTTTCCCAAAGTCAATAAAAAGAGTCCGAAGGCATTTTTAAATTTCCATATTATGTATTTTTCTTAATGTTCTTGACTAATATTTTATAAAAATAAAAATAAAATTTTTAACAAATATATATATATATATATATATATATATATATATATATATATATATATATATATATATATATATATATATACTTGTTTTATTTTGAACCTGTTTTTTTAACTCTTTAATGGTACAATTTACTTAAATATTATCCAACTTTTATCATGTATTTCTACTAAAATTAAAAGAAAAAATGGTGTAAAATCTGAAGTAAATATATTGATCCATATTTGTGAAAATATAAACGTAAGCGTTATATATGGAAAATCAAATAATGTTTGTGAAAATGGTGATGCCAAGTTGTGAAAGGGTATGTGGTCATGTATTTGATCCATGCCACCTAAGGGTTAAGTTGATTCTCTAACTATGGAACAAAAATCATACGCATATTATCAAACTGGAATTTGGAAAGCTAATATATTATATATGTATGCATATTAGTCTATATATATGCATATATATAGAAAACTCAACGCACACAATTCACAAACCAATCTAAGCATGCACCACAAAGATTAGGCATGAGTTCATGACGCAGTCTTTCTAGTCTTCAAATTAATTAAGTGACATAAACATAATATGCTCTTCCTTTCTTTCTTGAAATCATGTTATAAAGGCCCAACAGGGGGTAATGTGCGTCACTTGTTCCTTTTTAATCTCAACACCCTTTCTCCTTTTCTTGGAAATGCGAATCCCAGATCGAGTAATATTGGAAGTGCATTTGGTCAAGTATATGACTTGGAGGCTATCGCAGTTGTTCACCAAAGCTAGTAACCCTCTATCATCAAGTTTTTCACATCCGTTGACATGAAGTCGTACCAAATTACGACAATGCAATCCGATGGACACCCAACCAGAATAATCAACTTCTGTACAACCTGATAAGTTCCACTCTTCCAACAATGGACACCCTTTCGAGATTCTTGATATTACATCATTCGTAACAAAGCTACACGTTGATAAGTCAAGGATTCTAAGATTTGCACCAATGCCTAAACCAATTGCTATGAATCCATCTCCCCTTGAGCACTTATGAAGACAAGAAAGATTCAGATACTCTAAACCACCCCCACTTAGAATCCCAGTAACACCCATCGGGTCAAACGCACAATTATCAGCTTCTAAACAAGTCAACGTTGGAGAACACCCTTGGAAGCTTACCCCAACTATTTTATCGCACTGAGATATTTTGAGTGCCCTAAGTTGACGACAGTTTTGCGACAGTGCCCAGATTCCACGATCAGTTATGCGGACGCAACATGCAAGATTCACTTCTGTTAAAGATTTACAAGATTCTGATAAAATTTCCAACCCAGAATCTTTGATCATAGAACAACGAGCGAGACTGATAACAGATAAGGATGGACAACCGGAAGCAATGTAGGAAATTCCAACATCAGTGACAGCTTGACGACAATCATCTAGATAAAGAGAGTGCAGATTTGACCCATAATGTTGCAATTTAGTTAAACTTGAATCTGAGATGTTTTCACGTCCGCTTAAGGACAACGACTGTAACTGTCTGAAGCGGTTAAGCAATTTGTCGACTGCAGCTGAATCAATGTTGATGCTAGCAGAAGAGGAGCAATCAAGTTCCAAGGTTTTATGACTTGAACTTTGAATATCGAGAAAACAGTGACAAGTTAGACCAAAAGAGTCTTGATCAAGATTTAGGTCTAACTTTTTGTAGATCGAGTGTAAGAGTTCATCTGGAAAGTGCAAAATCCCCGATTGGGGATCTAATTTATTATCTCCTACGTCCAATTCCATATGGATAATGAATTGACAAGCTCTAGGCTCTAGCTATACTCCAGATGTTAACTTTTGAAGACGCTGAATTTGATCAAACAGTATTCTCACTGTCGGAAGCTGTTGAAAATACGGGATAAGATACATTAGATGATAGAAGTAGTATGGCCATAAATTAAAGAAGATAAACGAACATGATCGCATTGCGATTAAGAGCTACAGATGATCATGGATATCAAGGTACACGTTATGATAAGCTACCAAACAAATCCATCATATCAATGCACGAATGTTATTTTCCATTTTTTATGTTTAATCAATAAAATCGTGAGAACAATTTCAAGAAGCATGAAGACGATGGCTACATAAGAAATCAGAAAAAAAAACCTTACCTGCGGTAGCAGATGAAGACGAGACAGAGGTTGAAGATGACGCCGGCTACGAGACCTGCGAAGGGCGATGGACGAACGTGAGTATCCGATTTGACGAAAGCTGAGGACGAAAGTAGATGCGGCGATGGGCAAGTTGTCCGCTTCTTTTTTTTCTCTTAATTAGGTTAGGCGTTTTTTTTTATCATGTTAGGAAGATGTGAGAAGAGCGCCCAATTTTGCATGGGGAAAGACGGGAAGAGGTTTTTAAACCCAAAGTTCACAAATTGTTACGAAATTAAAAATGTTTTGTTTGTGCTGCAGCAATAAGTTAATTACAATTTATAAAGCATCGTATTTCTAAATATTATTAAAACATAACATTTAATTCTATACTTAAGAAATCAGGGTAATTCATTGCATTTCAATTTTATATTCTAGACCTTTAGATTATTTGCTACATCATCCTTTGACCCAAAAACCCGTTGCCTAATGTTGGCTTCCATTCGTCATTTACTCTGTGTATCTCTTCTTCCGATCATAACCTAAAGAAACAGATAAACCATTCCCTTATACTTTAATCGGCCAAGATGACACCTCTTCTAATCTCCATCGCCTTTATACACCTCTTCTAATCTCACTGGTGCTTCCCTCTCCACCGCCTACAACAAGATGACAGAATACCCCACACTATTCAATCGCCAGGTAGATTTTAGGGCTTTCTCTTTCTAATTTTGTAGAACCGGTTTTTTTTCACTTCCATCTTTCGTTTTCAACCTTCGACTTAAAATTGACCGGCGATTGTGAAGAGACTTCTGGAAGGAGTGGAGATCAATGGTGGATCGACTGTGTTCCCCTATAACGATGTCGGACTTCGGCTTCTGGAGGATTTCGTCTTTGCAATTGAGTTTTGTTTGTGGAAAAACTTGATGAGGCCGACGGCAACCATCATGAAGGTACTTGAAGCTTCCAGATTGTGTTTGGAGGTTTTTATGATATGTTATTTCTTGATATTTTCAACATTTGTGCAGATACTTTTACATGGACTAAAGTTATGACAATATGAGAAGGGCCTTCCGCAAGATTTTCAATGGCTGGAAGCACTTTACATCCACAACATGGAGGTGTTTATCTGAGCTTATTATTATGTTTATTTTTATAGTCAATTAATATGTTCATCACTTTTTGCAGAGTACAACAATGTCCATGCATATCGGTTGTCTTTATCTGAGGACACAAAGGCACTAAATCAACTGGCTCTTCCAGCATTTCATTTTGAATCTTGAAATGAATGTTCCCAATATATTTGTCATTTGGCTATAATCTAAGTTCATCTAACTTGATCTAGAACTTTTTGTACATTGCATTGTTAATACCTCTATATAGTAATTTATTATATATTTGTAGAATACTCTTATCCAAGAAGGCAGGGAAATGGTATCAGTCCTCTATGCATACAAGAGTTGTGTCAAAGCACTTCCTCAGGTTTGCTAAAGAAAATTCTTGAAAAGTATTTTTTATTTATAAAATAAAGGAGAGTTATTTATCAGGATATTTGATTTTTCTATTTAAAAGACCAATTCATTTATTTTGCAAATATATTTTGTATAAATTCATAATTACTTCTATAGGCTAGATCCCCTATAATTAATGGGTGGTTATGGTCTCTTTGTATTAATAGAAGTTAAAAATAAAAAAGACTCATATGTAGCCTTTTGGGAAAAGAAGTTTGTATAACTTTTTCTGTTTATGACTTCTTAGACATCTACAACACGTCATAGATACAATGAGTAATGACGTTTCCTATTTTTATATTCAATTTATTAGTTTATTATATTCCCATGTTTTCTCTTACCATTTGATTTTATAAATAAGTAATTGTGATTTATTTCATATTTTGTATTCAATTTATTAGTTTATTATATTAGGCAGCCTTAGCTATCAAAATAAAAAGGTTAGAATTAAATGTCATCACAAACATAACTATAAGTTTTTCGTAATTTATTATCACATAATAACTTTTATTTTATAAATAAATATAGATAAAATATTAAGACATTTTGTCAAAAAGTAAAATTAAAATTATATTAGTACTATATATAATGTGATTAACATAATAGTTATTATTAACTTTATTTATATTATTAATACCGTAGCTAAACAAGCAAATATTAGAGGTAAAGTCGTAAAGATAATGAATTAGTGACGATATAGTGTTATGATGTGATATTTATATGTACATAAAACCTTAAAAAGTTGTTCTACAGTATACTTTATTCTCTTTCTAAATCAGACACCGGACTTTTCCCTTTTTTTTTTTGGACACCGATTTTTCATTATGCTTCGTTTCTCTGCACATGTCGGCTGTTTTATTCTTCTTATCTTAAATTTTGCCGACTAACTGCTCTGTCGCCCAGTCATATTTATTCTGCGTTTCTTCTCCTTTTTCTTTCGTTGCTGCCTTGCTATTTTCTCTTACACGGTTTCTTCTTTAGGTATGTTCTCTAATCCTCCGTCTATAATCTGATGTCTGCACCTTCGACTAACCCTTTTTGTAGATTGGTTTGTGTTGGAGACGATGGTCTGGCGACTTGAAGTGTTTTCCACAAAGCAGCGCTTCCCTCTCCTTCTCCATGTGACTCCTGCTTCGATCGTCTGGTGTTTCTCATTAATTTTGTGTTAAAAAGCACAATTTCAGGTTATTTGTTTATCCTCTTTCATTCTTTCTATGTTCTGTGGCTGGTTCTTCGATGCACATGTGACTCCCTCTCCTTTTGTTATCTCCATCTACCTCTAACTTCTGTCAGTGTAGTGTTGGGGGTGTGCGATGGAGGTGATTATCCCGACTTCGCTGTCGATTGATGCTTCGATTGAGTAAATCTTCCAAATTTTACGCCTCACTGCTTCCTACTTTCTTATGGGATAGCAACAGCAAGTTTCAGGTAAAGTCCCATTTCTGTTTTGGTTTTCTGTGCGTATATGTCTATATCCCCTGTAATAGGTGTCAGTGTTCCTCTGATTTATATGTAATAATGTTTTCTTCTTGCTGTTTAGTTGGTTATAATGGTTGTCGTGCTTCATTAACAGATATGCGCACCAGGTGTTCGTTATTTTGCCTCCTATTTATTAAGTGTTTGTTCCTCCACCGGTTTGAACACTAGCACAAGAGAGTCGTTATTGTTATGTAGGGGAACTCATGAATTGAAAGAAGTCTTCACCAATATATACTTCATTACTTCTACCCTCATGATTTCTCCAAAACCCTCGAACGATTTCAGTCAGAAGCTCTATTTCAGGTCAGTTTATCCCTCCAATGTATGTCATATATGTATATTATATTGTCACCACATATGCATATATTCATAGACGTGTCCCTTTACTGAATATGCGTGTCTACAGGTCGTGAAATGGCAGGACCTTGAAATAAGGCACCCAACACTTGAAGCCATATGAAATTCCATGGATAGAGGTCAGTATTTGTCAATAATATTCTATTTTCTTTAATATTCTTGACATGTATTAGGATATTTTAAAACCAATTTCGTTTTTCTATCAACCAAAACTCTTGAATGCCTTTCAATATTCGCATATAGGTTAGGAGGGAAGGCTTGGATGTGTAAATACTAAATAGAGGAAATCAAGCTTAAATGGACATTGATGTCTGAATAACAACGCAGCAGGTGATTTAAAAGCGAGTTTTTTATGTATACGAGGTTAGTATTATGGAATGAAGACATTATAATATAGCTTTTGGTATAATTTTCTTATATTTTAGTAATCTGCTTTGTTTATACTCTGACAAACATAACAGATTTTTTTTTCCTTTTTTTCATTTGCATTTGCATCTGCAATCTGCAATCTGATTTATTTGGTATTGCCACAGTGTAACATGGCATATTGTGAATAAAACGGATCCCTATTTGATTTCTGTTGTCATAACTCCATTTCTATTTCTAAATGCAAGGTAAGTGAGATATGTTAAGGATCAAGGAGAGGTGGTCATCAGGTATGTATGTTTGTTGGAGCAAAATTCAGGGAGTTGCAAGATTAGGTGAAGGCTGATC
The DNA here is from genome assembly GCF_052849685.1 of Lactuca virosa. Taxonomy (NCBI): domain Eukaryota; kingdom Viridiplantae; phylum Streptophyta; class Magnoliopsida; order Asterales; family Asteraceae; genus Lactuca; species Lactuca virosa. The sequence goes on from NC_136429.1 coordinate 90,144,319, forward strand.
TCATTTTTTCTGGCATCTCCCGGTGGACTGACAGTTCTCGTGCAAAGAGTGTGCAGAAATTACAATTTTGCCCCCTTCAAAAAATATGCACACTGAAGATTTGTTGTGTTTAGCTCATACTGAATTGCAACATTTTTTAAAAAAATATTTTTAAAAAGTAAAAAAATGCATGGAATGTAAAAAAATATTTTTAGAAGTTTTTATTTTAAATGTAAAAATTTCCAAAAAATGCTAGATAGCTAAGATCATTATATGGTTATATGATTCCAATGTTGAGTGTACAAAATAGAAACATCATTTTTTTTTAAAAAAAAAAAAACTTAAAACCACGTGCTTTTAAAATAATTTAGCAACATACTTCTATTTTTAACCAAAACAATAATGCCCAAGGAAAGGAAATTATACACTGAAATGAAACAATTCGACAACCGCTGAAATGAAACCAGTTTTCGGCCGGAAACTATTTTCGGAATAAGACAAATCGAAGTCGCCGCATCGCGCGGCTACACCACTAGGATCCATGTTCACTGGCATGGACCCAAGAGCCAAGAACATATAATTAATTTCGTTGATTTTACTACAGTTTGATTTGATATAACTATAAATTTTTTTATTGAAAGATCACATAGTTTAATCTTACAATAAAACGTGGTCAAACTGATCAAGCAATCACAACAAAATTCTTATCCGCAATCAATTGATCAGGAATTGTCACTTTTTTTTGAACAACTGAATCTGGAATTGTCACTTAAGCAAGCACTCTTCAGTATTTTCAACTAATTAAGAAGCAAACCCAAATTTCATCAACATAAATAACTAATGTCATACCCGTCCGGTGGACAGGTTGACAAATATATGAATAGTATTTTGCTTTATCTTAAGCTTACTGCATATTACTTTCATTCATTTATATATTAGTTCAGATAAAATCACCCACAACGACAAACCAAGTAATATCTTATGGAGAAACCTAGTAAGATCATTTGTCATATGGCACCCCAACAATAATGTGTTTCGTCATAAGGACAAAAAAAACATGAATGTACCATGTCATTCCATACATTTAAAGTTATCGAATAATAAATATGTCTAAAACCTAATATAAAAAGTTTAAACTACCTAATAATTTCAATTAACCTATAAAAAAACTGAAGACTACGATAATATGAAAACTGAAATTTGAAAATTGGAAGAGAAAGGCAATTTAGAAAACAATGTCAAAAAACTTAAAAAGTAAAATGAATTCAACCAACATTATCATCTTCCAAAGACTCGTCACACAATCGTGGAAGTAGACGCTTCATTGGTGTTATTGAGGATCCGATAAACGATTTTTCAGAAGAATCAACTTCAATAACAGCACAAGCATCCTAATTGTAAAAAAAATGGAAAAGGAAAATAAGAATAATAACTAACAAAGTAATGTATCAAATGAGGTGTCAATAATAGTTGAAATTTTGTACACAATATATTGTAACTTACTTCACTTTCTCCACCATCTTGTAATCCACATATGGAGATAGGTGTCTTAGACATATCATCTTCAATAGTATCATCACCAACCTAATTGAATAGATCAATGAGAAGAATAAGAAAACTTCAAATGTATCAAATGAGGTGACAATAATCGTTGAAATTTTGTTCCATATCGTAAGGAAGATAGAAACTATACACAATATGTTGTAACTTACTTCACTTTCTCCACCATCTTGTAAGCCACATATGGAGATAGGTGTCTTAGAAATATCATCTTCAATAGTATCGTCACCAACCTAATTGAATAGATCAATAAGAAGAATAAGAAAACTTCAAACCTAAAAAAAATATACAACAATAGTATAAAAAAATATAATAATACATTGTCACATCTGTCACTATCTTCCACATCCTTTTCATCAGATACACTTTTTGTAATACCATCATTTTCATTACTATTAGAAGCAACCTAATTATAAGAAAATAACATAAGTAAAACCATATGACAAAACATAAGTTACAAGTTACATTATTATATATATTTCATATGTCTAACCTCATACATAGGTGCCACAATAGCATCATCTTTCATATTACCAGAAGCATCCTAGTAAGAAAAAATAAAAGATAAATAATAAGAATATCAAATAATGTAATTGAACTAAATATATAACAATTTAAACTGAATTGAAAGAAAACATGGTATGAATTAATTATTGCACTCAATATTATTTACTTTATAAATGAGCTTGTCAGAAACATCAACCTGATGATTATCACAAACGACCTAATAATTGTGCAAGTGAAATACATAAAGAAACATAAGATATAACGAATATAACTTATATATATAATTTGTAGTAAAAAATACAATAAGCAGTACCGTTATGGTTGATGTTGTTGATTTAGGTGACACTGATTCAACAACATTTGTTTGAATCGGAAATAAACCAACATAATCCTAAGTGTGTACACAAAAAAAACAATATCAAAGTAACAAATGAAGAATTTCAGTATGTAACAGAAATAAAACTGGTAAACAAAATATTATAACTTACATCTTTACATTCCGTATGATTTAATTCCGAAATAGAAGCACTGAAACCCTCATCTTTGACATTACGTAAGTCATCCTAATACGAAAAAAAATGAATAATGAACTTATTAAATTAAGATAATTTAAGAAAATATGTAGTAAAAATCATTTAATAAACGAAACATGATCCGTAGCATAATTTGTAAATTTAAGATTATTTACATGAGAATTGCACTTATGAAAAACACAAACTCCTTGATAAGCAAACAAAAAAATAAATACAAAAACAAAAAAAATACATATTGTAAAATAATATATAAACAATACAATAAAAAATTTATAATGTAAGATCCAATAAACTTTACCGTTGATGCAGATGATGGAGACAACAATGATTCGACAACAGTTGTTTGCAATTGAGAAATGACCTCATTTGTAGGCAACGTCTTTTCTTGGTTTGGAATTTTACAAGTTGCACCATGGTATTTAGTAACCGTGAAACAACGCACATATTATGGTGCCAAATTGTAATGGTCAATCTTAATTGAAAAAACAATACTTAGACCACATAACCTTTCAAACAGGAAAGTACGTACCCAATTAGGATCATTACCACCCTATAAAAACATAATAAAATAGTATTATATGTAAGCATTTGTGTGGGTGATTCTATATATATATATATATATATATATATATATATATATATATATATATATATATACAACAGTACCTCCAATAAATTCATATTAACTAATTCACCAACAGTAAGGCCAATAAGTTGAGTAACATATTCATTAAAGAAAACACTTCTCATTTGCTTATCCTTATCAGCTACTTCAACTACCAACTTATACCTAAACAAAAGTTTTTAGAAACATCATATAAGTATTATAAAATCGACACAGTTCATTAAATTCATTTAAATAGTACGAATGATTGTGCAAAGCAAAATCGGGTGTAATGGGTTATATAAGAAACGGTTATACCCACTAACCCTCAACTTTAATAACATGGTTTCTACACTCCAACAACCTTGACAGTGATAATTCCATTAGTGCATTCAACCGTTTTTTTTAATTGATTCAACTAACCTTTAATTTAACAAACAATAGATAAAAAACAGCAAGAAAAAACCAACACGTATCATTTCACTTTTACTCATTAAATATCTTACATTTCAAACCTTTCTACCTGCTTAATCGAATTACAAAGTAAATTTTTGGTTAAATAACTTTTTTTATTATCTGTGTTTTTTCAACAAAAATTCAAAACTACATATAAGGTAAAACACTAAAAATGCAATTAGGGGTAAATCGGTCCCAAAAAAATTAGGCAGGAGGAGTAAAATGGTACAGAATGTTTAAAACGAAATTCCTTTATAGAAATACAAATTTTGATTTCGGAAAACCCACGATTCATGAGCATCAGCATTTTTATTATTGTTACCAACCCTAACCCATTGATTATCAACCAAAAACCAAATATACCACAAACAATGATCAATTTGTAAAATATATCCAACTTTTCCCCCAAATTTAAAAAGACGTGATGTGTACAAACCATACACATTGTTTGTCAATGGTGGAGAAATTTTTAAAAATTCTTCCGAATATGCATCAATCCGCAAAATGTCACCATTTGATAATAAAATGTAAACCACACCTCCACATACGATAGCTTCATTAGAAACAGGACAGACAGAACATGGTAATAGTATATTACCAATATCCGTCCATGCAAATGTAACAGAATGAAATATTTCCAAATGGAGTTGGTCATAAACAACAAAATCATCTATAATTTCCCTACAAAAAAAAACATACAACTCATTAAATATAGACATAATATATAATCAAAACAACATCACATATAGACATAATATATAACATTACATAAAATAAAAGAGTTTCATACTAATTACAAAAAAAAGAGTATCATGTTTACTCTGTATTAAACACAAAAAGGAGTACAACATAGTTCACATACACTATGTTTTTCCATGCTATGACATTCTCTTTGGCCATGTCCATAGCATCCTCCATTTTTTCTCTTGGAATGGTCATGTTTAGCATATGTTTGATGTATGCTATTCCATCATCAACTGTTGACATTGGATGTTCTGTTACAAACATGTGAATAAGCTTCTCAACACGTTTAGATGGTAAGTTCATCAAAAAGTGTGGGAAATTGATTGGAACAAACACAATCCTGTGTTCAACATAGAGATGTTCAATCTCTCTGAATTTGTGTGCCCTAACTATCGTCTTGAAGGGTCCCAAACATTCATCATTTAGAATTGGAATCATTGACAACCCACTGTTTTCTTCGGTTGGCATATGATATCAGTTCCCCAAAGTTGTATACCCAAGGCTTTTAGAAAAACGACCAAGCATCTCCATGTTGATCAAATCGATGTTGACATTAGAAATAAAGTGAACCTTTGTCTGTTGATACGCCTTACATGGGTAGTCTGTAAAAAACCCACCATGAACAACACGAATGGTGAATCTCTTCTCGTTTGCCTTCTCGTATTCTACAACCGGTGTGATTCTTGGTGGTTCGGCGCTTACACTCCATAGTTGGAAGTTCGGACGTGCCCACAGATCAGCATTCATCTTCGGTTCAATTGATCGTGGTAGTTTTTTTCAAAGAGGAAGAGCAAGAAATCGAAGTTATCGTAACGTAATGAATATGTGAGAATGACGAAATTGACATAAGGGAAGGGTTTAAAAGGATCATCATTCGGAGGTGAAGGGACGTCGACTGAGGCCATCACTTCTCCAATTAATTGCAGGCTACAGGGGAGGTGGATTTTGAACGACGGCTACGATAATGATTACCCATTTTGTATTATACATTAATATAGTATTTACATCAATATCTATAATATTAATTAAATTTAATATCCATAGTAGCTTTGTTTTTTTATTATCATACAAAAAAATAAATTTATATATAAATTTATAATAAATATATAAAATGAATTTTTTAATTCATATGGGTTAGGGTTGACCCTCATTAGGTCATGTACAAATTTGAAAGCAAAATTAATGATTGGGAAAATTAGGTAAAGTGTACTAACTCATAAATTAGAATGAAATTTATGGTATATTAAACATATAAATGAAACAATAATTTGCAAAGTAAAATACCTAAGTAAAAATAAATTTAACTTTAAAGTAGCTTGTTACTTCTTGCATGTAAAACAAACATTAACATTAAAGACAAATTTTTTTACTTCATAAATGTAGTCCCCAAGTTGTCAATAAGAACATACATAAATATAGGTTATGTTGTGACTACAATTAAACCGCAATTGAAAGATATATTCAAACAAAATTAGTCATTACAACCTAAAAATGGAAATAATTGGTTTCCCTTCTTCAACGCATATATAAACAAATAATTTCAGATCATATAACATAAACCAACATAATTTGATGATTGAAATTATAAATTACAAAAAAAACAAAGTATAAAATGAAAACCAAATATTTAAAATATAAAACCCAACAAATAAACAACGGTTAATCAATTCAATGTCAAATAAATACAATCAAATAAATCTTCTTGGCATAGTTATCGTCTCAAAATCCGAACAAAATGAAAAGACTTCATGACAACGATGAACCGGAACAACACACTCAATTCTTTTTCCTGTAAAAAAAGAAAGTTCATTGTTTCGATAATCTCACCATTCATGTGCATCTGCATTGATGCTAATAACATCAACTTCAACCCACTGATTACGAATGAGAACCCAAATACCCCACATACGATCTCCACTCAGACAAAAAAATCCCAACTTTCCCTCAAATTTTATTAGCCTCGATGTATACGACATGTAATTTATATTTGTAGAAGGTAAGAATATGATTACATATTCTTCAGAATATGCATCAAACTACAAAATTTGATAGTTTAACAATAAGATGTAAACTACACCTTTACTTATGATTGCTTCGTCCGATACCGGATGAACAGAATATGGTAACCGAATATTACCAAGGTCCCTCCATTCCCATGTAGTGGACTGAAATAATTCTAGTCGGAAGTTTTCATAGTCATGATCGTTTGTCACGTCACTACAACGAAAGAAACATAAAAGTTATACAAACAAATAAAAAAATACTTAAATAATAATTGTAAAAAAGACTTACTCTGACTCTGCATATGATAAACGAATTATCTTGAAATGCAACGGGTTCGAACACATAACCACCATAGCAAACTTGACCGCAATGTACTTATATATCGGAAATGGTAATGTTCTGCAATCTAATGTCGTCAGTTTACAAATAAATAAAAACTTTTTCAGATATTCATCCGGACAATCACATTCACCAAGAATGAGTCCATTCAATGAAGTTGCTAAGATTGTACACGAATTTGGTATACAACCAATGTCAAAGTTAATCGAACCACAAGACGAAACAAACTTACGTTCTATCGATCCCCAAACTTTCTTTTGTTGAACAATAACTCCATGAAGCACATTATTTTTCCCCTTGAAAAGATCAAGAGCATGGTTGTTGTACGTTAGTTTTTCAAGATGTTTACTTGTACAACGTATGATATGAAATGTCTTTAATGATGTTCTTGAAAGAATTTCAATAAACACGTCAGTGTCCAATAATGCCTGCTGTAAAACAATTAAAATAATCATATAATGAACAAACATAAACTAAAAATAAATATTTAAATTGCATATAACATATGAATGATTAAAAAGGTAGATGAAAGTATAAAAATAACCATTATAAATACAATGTTAGTATATTGAAAGTAGAATGACCATTATGCCCACACCCCTCCCATTTCACCCCACACCATTTATAGATTTATTTAATAATTACCAATGTCGATAACTTAACAGTAGGGTTGACATAAACATAATTGAAAAAGATACCTTCGTATGGAGTTGTGTTTGACGATTGATTTCATAACCTTCAGCATCATCCATTCTTAATTGTATCAAAGAAAGTTGTTATATTGTTTCAGATAATTACACACCAAAAAAGAGTTTCTTTGTCTTGACAGATATGAGAAAGAAAAAGATAACATGTATAGCAAACAACTTACATCAAAATAAAATAAAACATAAATTCATCTACAATTTTACTCAAAAACAAACAAAATTTGGCAAAATAAACCGTTTTTGTTTTATGTAAGACGTTTTCTTTACAAACAAAACAACAAAATCAACAAACACAACAAAACAACTTGAAAACACAATACAATATTTCAATTGTTAAACGAATTACTAATCCAATTTCACAAAACTCATACTTTTTGTCGCATAAATAACTTACAAACATATAAACAAACATTAAAAAAAAGATAAGTAATAGCTAATTTGAAGTTAATACCTTGTATCACCCTTTTATGTATTCCAATTTCAGATTGCCCAACTAATTGAAGAAGAATGAAGGAAGTTATGGACACAAAGAATGTTTCGATATACTACAATGCACATAATTCATTTGATCGCAAGTTATAGAATAAACGTGCAGAGCAAATCCGATGTAACAGGTTAAAGAAGAAACGGTTACATACACTACCCCTCAACTTTACTCCCAAGTTTTCGTAAACTCCAATCATGTAAACCGTGCAAATTCCATTATTGCCCTCTATTTTTTATATTCATATAAATAACATTTAAATAAACAAAGAATAGATAAAAAACAAAAGAAAAAAGCAAAAACACATAATTTAAATTTCCCTCATAAAATTTCTTATATTTTTAATACTCTGAAACTACTTAGCTGAATTTAGTAGGTATAAATTAGGTTAAAATGCTTGAAAAAACCAAAGAGAAGTTACATATGGGGGAGGGGTAAAACGGTCCAAAATCAGAAAAGATGCAGGAGGGGTAAAATCGTCCAAAATCATTAAAACGAATAACGAATATGTTACATATGGGGGAGGGGTAAAACGGTCCAAAATCAGAAAACATACCTTTTTATTGTAAATAAGAATTAGAATGTAAAGTATGATGCTATAATTTACAGTATATTGGTTAATTAAGAAAAGATAACATAATTACTTTTTATATTATTTGTGTTTTTCACAACAAAAACTCAAAACTACCTGTAACATAAAACACTCATAATGCAAGCAGGGGTAAAACGGTTAATAATCATTAACAATGCAGGAGGGGTAAAATGGTTCAATATCATTAAAACCGATTAGAAATCTGTTAATGAAAATTCATTTCTATTTGAATCATATTGCTATGATTGGTAGATTTTCAAAGTAAAAATATTTAATATAAAGAATGAAAGTGGGATGCTATGATAAACAAATCAATTAAAGAACATTGTTATTTCTTGCATATAACCATTATGTAAGGAGGGTGTGTCTCTCACATTTAAGCATGCAATAGAAACTTAATAAATCAGATCTGGATTTCCTTAAATTGCAGGAGAGGAATATAGTTTTAGCCAAAGAATTTGTTGCATTAAAGTTGTAAGTGGAAGACACAAACCTCAGTTTTCAGTTTTTTTTTTTTTTTTTTCAGATTTAAGTTTTTTCTAGATATATAAATCAATTGTACATCTCCGACAAATGTATTGTAAATAAAGTTAAAAGATGTAACTATTTAAGCAACGTACTTTCAAATATAACATCATTTTTTTAAAAAAATAATGCTATTTTTCTTATTCATATTTTATTTGACAACCCATAATCATTTCAATACAAATGGGGGAGGGGTAAAACGGTCCAAATTCAGAAAAGATGGGGGATGGGTAAAATCGTCCAAAATACTTACAACGAATAACGAATACGTTACAATAACAAAAAAACATGCCTTTTAATTGTAAATAATAATTAAAATGTAAAGTATGATGTTATAATTTAAAGTATAATGCTTAATTAAGAAAATATAACATAATTACTTTTTTTATTATTTGTGGTTTTTACAACAAAAACTCAAAACTACCTATAACATAAAACACTGATAAAGCAAGCAGGGGTAAAACGGTTAAAAATTATTAACAATGCAGGAGGGGTAAAATGGTTCAATATCATTAAACCCATTTAGCAATTTGTTACAATAACAAAAAACATATATATATATATATATATATATATATATATATATATATATATATATATATATATATATATATATAAAACTATGATGCTATCATTTATTATTTTTCATATCAATTTTCATTAACATAAACTCTATTAGCAATTAAAATGTGTTATCTGCATAATTGACTTTCTTTATTGTTTGCAAACCAAAACTATCCATGACAATTACAATACAATTTGGGGTAGAAAGGGTAAAATGGTCCAAAACCATAAATGATGCATGAGGGGTAAACAGTACTAAACGAAATAAAATATGCTGAAAATATTTGATAAGGATATTCTGTTACTTTAATTGAAAGCAATAAAAGTGAAATAACATTAAAAACAATTAACTACAACTGAAAAACTTAGTAACATTAATCCAAAAAAACAACTAACCACTAAATGCAGCAAATCCAAAAGAACAATTCTCAAAAAAAAAAAAGTTCACAAACTTAATCTAAATCACTCATCAACATCTGATTCATCAAAAAGTTTCATGACTCGATTTCTTGATTGAATGGAAACTTTCACTTTCTTTTTCACTGGTATGAATGGTAGATCTACACCCAATTCTTCATCTTCACATAGATCTACAACTTCTTCCCACTTCCAACATAACAAAGCCAACTTCCTTTTTTCTTTTTTTGACAGTTTCTCCTCTTCTTTGGCAATTAAAGATACCTGAAATAGAAAAACAAACTTACATGCATATATATCTAAAAACATAAATAATAAAATCTTTACCTCTTCCGAAATTACCCTCTCCAACTAGGATTTGTAGGGACTGAAGTGAACACTAAAGTCGATTATTTCAACACTATCAGAGTCAGAGTGACATTTCGATTTTGATACATCTGAATGTGGATTGACTTTTCCATCAAAATCTCCAAATTTCTACAAAACAATTACAAAGAACACAATTGCTAATACATATTAAATCCAAATTTGAGAAATAAATGAAGATTTTGATACATCTGAATGTAGATTGACTTTTCAATCAAATTCTCCAAATTTATACAAAACAATCACAAAGAACTCAATTGTTAATACATATGAAATCCAAATGTGAGAAATAAATGAAATTTAAGTTCAACGAAATTGAATATACAATGAATAACAAATAAAATCAATCTATTACAAACACAATAAGTTTACCTTGTGTGAAGAAATAATAGACAAATTGCAAACAATAAAGTACAAACCATAGAAATCGATTGAATAAGTAAATTTTTACCTTAGGTGCAGACGAATTGGAATCATTAGGATCAAATGTCGATTGTGATACATCTGATAGTGGGTCGACTTTTCCACAAACATATTCAAAGTTCTACATAATAATTAAACATAACACAATTGTTATTACATAAGCAATCGAAATATGAAACATAGTTGAACCTTCACTTAAAATAGACATCCACCTTGAAAATACAATTAAGTAACAATCAAAGGATACGATTACAGAGTAAAAAAAGCTTACCTTATCTGGGAAAACAACCAACGAATTGCAAAACATAAATGTATGGAATCAATTACTTTTACCAATTTAAACAAACAATTCCAATGAAATACAAACAACAGAAATCAATTAAACAATTGAATGTTTACCTCAGCTGAAGGTATGTCAGAGGAATTGGAATCATTAGGATCAACTGTCGATTTCGATACATCTTTCGGTGGATTCACTTTTCCAGCAACAACTTCAATGTTCTACATAAAAAGTATACGTAACAAAATTATTAATACATATGAAATCGAAACTTGAAACATTAATGGACATTACTTTCGATTATATCGAACTTGATTATACAATGGACTAAATATCAAATGAATCGAGATAATAAGCTAACCTTACGTGAAGAAAGATTATACGAATTGGAAAAAACATGACATCAAACGAATCAATTAGTTTACCAATTGAAACAAAAAAATGCAATGACATACAAACAATGGAAATCGAATAAACAAATGAATTTTTACCTTAATTGAAGGTATCTTAGACGAATCGGAAGACATTGGAGCAACAGAAGCAACTATGTATTCCAACAATTGTCAATCGACAACTCTCATTGAAGCAATTACCTTGAAATTCAACTCTTTATATAGGCAAGACGGTTAATGAAAGCCACCTGATTTCTAGCAACCATGGAATCGTGTGGTGCAGTTATCGATTAAAACCAATTTCCCGTTAACGGCAAAAGTCGGATGCGTGCTACACTTGAATGCAGTTTCCAAATCAACTGCTTCTTGAGGAAACAACAGCCAATTGTCTACAACGTGGGTACAGACGGAATCGTGCAGAGAAGAACCAGGAAGATGAACTGCAAGAAACCGCCAAAATCGAGTTTATGCGGACGAGATTGAAAGAACGTGGAGTTTTAAGGGCTGAGATTTTGAGGACGACGGTTAGACTCACCGTCGTCAATAGTATTAATAATATGATCTTAACATATAAACACCTTCGAAACAATTGTAGAACAAATAACCAAAACGATCAGATGTCAATCTAACTTAAGAAAACAGACTAGACGCTCGATGTTTAATTAATATAGCATATTAAAATAAATATCAAATGAAAATAAATAATAAGAAATACCCAAAATATGAATTAATCAATCGAAATTTTTGAATATGCAAAAGATTAACTACCTTTTTACGTCATATCCAACTTGGATAATCGCAAGAAGAAATGTACATCGAAACGGAGTTACGGTTAGGGTTTGTCGGATAGGAGAGTTATTTATCTGGATATTTGATTTTTCTATTTAAAAGACCAATTCATCTCTATAAAACATATGTTTCTAAGTAATTTGTAAGAGTTTTGACTTTTCTAACCCTCAAAGTCTCAAAACTACCCGATTGTTATTTAAAATCCGATCGTTCTAAACTGGCTTTTAAAATCTTAGTTTTGATTTGTTTTGCTCTTAGGACCTTCTGTCGCTGACTACCCGGTTCTCTTGCCTATTGTCATCCTAAATTAGATCATGAACTTTTTATTATGCTAAATAAGATCTCGAATTTTGAAGAAAAAAAAACTTATAAAAAATATTAAAACTAAGGCGGTTTTATTTTTTTTTAAAGTTTTTTTATTTTTTTTGTCTAAACTAAACTCGGTTTTAAGTTTTTTTAAATTTATTTTTTATTTTTGTTTTTATTTATTTGTTTATGATGACATTAAGTTTACACAGAAAATAATAAATTCGCTAAGCATTTATCTGGTAATCTATTCATTATAATTTTATAACAAACAATTTGTACATGTTGAACGTATATTGCGGTTATTATCATGTATAGCCTTATTTAACATTCTTTATATTAAGCCTAACAAATAATTAAAATTGAGGAAATTAAATATTTAATCCCTAGTATATTTAAATTTGTAATTTTCGTCCAACGTATTATCTTTATATTTTTTTCATTCTTTTGAAATTAGAATTTTTCCTTTACTTGAATCAAAATAATGAAAGAAACATTAGAAAAAAACCATAAATAATATACTCTAATATAAAAAAAATAGAAAATAAAATTCAAAGAACAAAACCGTAATATACTCTAATCTATTCATATATTTTACTTTTTTTGAAATGTAAAAAAAAGTACCAAAACATTGAAAAATAAAACGATAAAAATTTTGAAAAATACAGAAAAAACATAAAACATAAAACATAAAATCGAGTCTAGTTTTAATAAAAAAAATTTAAAAGAAAAGATTTCAAAGTTTAGAGTCTAGTTTTTGGATGTCACGTAGACAAGGAAACCGAATAATAGACTACAAGAGGTCGTAAGGGGTAAAACGAGTCAAAGCTCGGACTTTAGGGTCCAATTTAACATGATCAGATCTTTAGTGACTATATTGAGTTAATGTTGAGACTTCAATAGTTAAAAAAGTCAAAACTCCTAAAAAAATTTATAGTTGTAATAATGTTGCGTTTATTCGATAAGTCAATTTAGTAACTTCAAAAATCACCTTCCTTTCTATATATATATATATATATATATATATTGAGTTAATGAAGAGGTAATACAACGTCACTTTAAAAACAATTCCCGATTGATGGGTTTATTAGGTTACAACGCAATGTTTAATGCGTAAAAACACTTAACAATTAAGAGAGAGCACATGCAACCTAAAATGATCTATATCTTTCACATTAAGGCAACATACTTTGAATAACAAAACAAATATGAACCCTAGCAATTTCGAAAATCAGAAATTAGAGTTACATACCTTAAACTTGTTATAACAAACAAGTTACTTGATTCCTTCATTTGTAGACTTGAGAAGCAAGCACCAAAAGTTTAGTGCCTCTAATGGTTTGTACCTAAAACCTAACAATAAGAACACAAGAGGAGAGAGGAGAGTAGAAGTAGAATTTCGGCCCTTCTAAAGGAGTGGGTGGTAAATGAAAATAAGGCACCCAATGGTCCTATTTATACCTGATAAGATAACCCTTTGAACCTTAATCCTAAATAAAATAATATTATTTCAATTACGGGTGGTTATCCAATTTCCTTATCTTTAGAAGGAATATTCCAGATGCCTTTGGCATCTCCCAAAACCGTCCACTCTCATTGAAGGTTCTGAAATTCCTTCTTTGTTTAACTATTGAACAATTACAGTTCAATCATTGTATCTTTAGTTAATTCTAATTAACTCAAATTTAAATCTAAATTAATTTTAATTAATTCTTAATTAATTATTGTTATTTCAAATTAATATATTAACAAATTATTTATTACAGTTTATTAATCATATAATAAATTAATAAATCAACTTCTCTCTCTCCAAATATCATTTTATTTAGTTACTAGTTATGATGGAACCCAAAAAGGATTTTACTTCTAATTACAAGTCATACGAATTTAGTTATGAACTTAGACACCTTAATCTTATAGTCTCCCACTTGGATAAGTCTATAACTATAATTACAAGTATAAACATGAACTAAACAGCAAAGCCCAAGCCACTGTGGAACTCTGATTCAAATCAAACGTTGGCCCTAGGATAAGTGATCAGATATCCCTTGTTTTTCAAGATATTGTATGGACACGATGCATATAATCCAATCAATCTTATTGTCCAAAATTTTGTTTCATGATTTCTCAATTTTTAATGATGTCATCAGACTACAAATTGAACACATCAATTTAGTCCTGGCTAGGCCTAGCATTATAATGTCAACACCAAATCACCGAGGGACCCAAATATATCGCTTTTCCTGTTAGCGCGAAAAGAACGAATAAACTTTGGCTACATAACTGTGACCTTTACTCACCAAACCATACATGACACCACGTGCACTTTCGCAACATCAATGCACAACCGACTTGTACATCACAACTTATGAATCTCCGTTTGAAGAACAGAATATATTATCATCTAATAATTACTCATAACTGAATCCATGAAGTAATCTATAATCATGAGTTTATCTAATACTTAAAATCCCTATTTTCAAAGTACTCATGAATATTGCTGCAGTCCTATGCAATTTCTAATCTATATAGACAATCTAAAATCGATTCATTACAGTCTTAAATCACAAGAATTAGACCATTCACTACGAAAAAAACTTAATTTCTTATACAAATTCTTCGTTAATTATCTACATACTTTTTGTATTTTTCGTTTTTTAGGTGTCATATGTCACTTTTTGCGCTTCTTTTTTCCATAGCTTGATTATACATTAAATAATTTATTTATACCAAATTATATGTAACATCGATCTACGTGGAATTATCTACACCGTCATAATTCATTACTCATTACATGCTTTATCATTTTAATGTATATATATCATAATAATTTTTAATACACCAACATACATTCTTACATACTAATAAACATACATACACATACAAACAATCTAGAATAGGGAAATCGCTACTAAAGCAATTTCTCTCACGACCAGGGGCGGAGGGAGTAAGGGGACTGTTAGTCCCCTAAGGCCAATTCTTTATTTTGATTTTCATTTCTCACCCTTAAACTTTATTTGTTTTTTACATTTTTCCCCTAAATTTATTTTAATGTAACGGTTTTCGCCCCTCATAAATTTTAAATTATATGATTACTATTTTATAAATTATGATTTTGTTCCTTACTATATTGTAAACTTACGCTTTAGTTTTTATACTTAATTCTTCTTTAGTTTTCGTTTTTGTAATATTACCTTTTACTATTATAAGTTTTAAATTAATTGTCTTTTGTGTATTATATGAATCAAAATATATTTTCATATCTTATTTTTGTTGTCTCCTCGATACATAATTGTATCAATCGAAACTTTATTTTATATTTTTATGGCTACTTTGCAAAGGTGTTCTCCGCCGCAACGAGCGACATGACGAAATACTAGTTTGGATTATTTAGTATTAGTAATAAATCCCATTATATTGTTTTAAGCTCAAAATAGAAAATCATCCTAAGCCCACCAGCCCCTTCTATAACCCAATTTCTTTAACTTTGTATTGGACAATATGGAAGAGCCAATTAATGTTGAATTTGAAAAAAAAATGTTATTTGAAATTTAAGAGAGGTAAACTTAGATTCTTTGATTCGTGATCACCGAGTACCACTTTCAATCTGAAGCTATCCAAGTCACCAAGGTGATGTTATTAGATGACTATGCCAACTTCAAAAATCAAAGTATACTTCTAATCCTAGTGTAAAGATTTAATTTTAATATATACAAGCCCCCCTTATCCTAAAATCTTGGCTCCGCCCCTGCTCACGACTTCATGGGCCTGAGCTTTCTAGCTAAGGAAGGTACACATACACATATTCATATATACACATATACAGATATATACATATACACACAGATACACATATACATACATCCACAAAAACATATACATAGATACACATACATAAACATATGTATATACATACGCTCATGTGTATATATATACACATACACATATATACGTATAGATACACATACATGCACAAAAAGATACAATAATAATAATAATAATAGTGTAGCAACAGAATATTAGAATAGCAACAAAATTGCAACATAAAATAAATTCGGTAGTAATTTACGACGAAATACAGAAGGATATTGTAAAGAATATAATTTTTCTTTTTTAAAAATTTTTCCTCACTATTCAATCAGTAAACTAGCGTCTCTATTTTTGTCATTGTTATGTCAGTAATTACCAATGGAAATATTTTGTATGTAAATTTGTAGTAAAAATATTTTTCTAATAGTGGTTTTTGATCTACAAACAAATTTACTAATCAAACAAATTACTTCCCATCTTTGTGAGTTATAAATTTTGTTATGAGTTTTTTTTTTAAGATATGAAAATTCACATGGTCTTGGCACACCATGGACTAAAGGCGTGTTCGGCAAAACTAGCTGGTAGCGGGTAGTTTGTAGCAGGAAGTAGGTAGCTTATAGCTGGTAGTGTTTTGTTAAACGCTACGTGAAGTAGCATTTGGATTTAGAACGTTTTGTTTAAACTAAACGTTAGAAGCTTGTAGTGCCAAACGAGACTTTCTATAAAAAAAATGGAGTGTTTTGCTTAAAGCTAGAAACTCCCAAATGCTTTACGACGAACACACCCTAAATCAACTACTACAACTCTTTCCAAAAGTGTTGTGTTAGGTTTTGTTGCAAAATTTTCAAGTGTTGTTGTAATTGAGTTAATGTAAAACTTTTCCAGAAAAGTTGTAAAGGTATAATTCTAGTGTGCTACAACTCTTCTGAAAGTGTTGAATAGAGTTGTTAAGATATATATGATGCGACATTGTTTACTAGAATGGTTGCACATGTCTGATGTAACACTAATATGTTGCAACACTTCATATAGTGATGCTTAGATTCTGACGCAACGTTTTTAAATAAGTGGTATGTATTTAATGCATCATTGTTCAGTGTTAGTCTTATACTTTTGTATGGATCCGGTAACAATTTGCATCTATAAAACATGTTTATCATTTTTGGTTGTTTTGGATGTAATGGTTTATAATTGTGTAACATGCATATCATTTAATATCTTGTAATTGTGATTTTATACTTTTTACAAAATTTGTATAAATTTTAATAGAAGGCGCTGCATCCATTTGATCGTCACCAAGGTGATAACAGTTTTTTTCTTTATATCGTCCGATTGATCATGTTTTTTTCCCTTCAAAATAAAATATACATAGCAATAAGATAAATGTTATCGTTACTTGCACATGTGGTTTTGTTTCATATTTTATGATTTTTCTAAATTTTGCATACTAAAAAATCTTTGAATTAAAATTAAAACATAATATTTTTTTAATAAATTAACAAACAGCATTTGCAAATTAAATTAGTAAAATCATAAAACAAACATATTAATTATAACTTAAATTTCAAAAGAAATTAGTAAAATCATAAAACAAACATATTAATTATAACTTAAATTTCAAAAGGTATAAGTTATAAAGCTTTTTAACAAATCATTATTCATAAATAATTCATAAAAACTTGAAAACTTGAATTAAATAAAACAATTAAGAAATTTAATTTGGAACAAAATAAAAATTTTAAAATATAAATTCATGTATATAATCTAATTTACATTCGTTAAACTAGACATCAATATTAATTAATTTACATTAATAATATAAATAGACAATAAATATAAGATATAAACATAAATATTTTATATAAAAGTAGTAATAACTAACAATAAAATCTAATAACTTTTTCCCCTAAGAAAGTATTCGTCAAAATAACTATCTTTGCGCAGGCACACGTCTAAGTATATATAAACAAACGACATTTAAGATGGTTTAAAAATGTTATTTTTCTAAAAAGTTAAAAATTTGAAAAGCACATACATTTTTAAAATGTGAATCTCGCAGTCGGTGTTGGAAAATACAAAATGTAAATCATGGATGTAAAGCAAACAACAATCATGCATTTTGTTAAGAAAAGCCAATAAATGATTGTCTGATAAGATGAAATTAGAAAAATGAAAATGATTCTATACATGAAGAAAGTCTGATTTGTATGATAAGTTTTACCCCTTGAATCTCCAGCATAACTTAACCTCCCAAATGGTACTACTTACTACTACACATGAGATATTATTAAGTATAAGTAGGGGTAAACACCATCTCATATCATATCTTACAATCTTGCATTTCTACTTAGTTTACCATATCCATATCCATATCCAATGTCATTAATTTGGCTCTATCCCTAAAATTACACATCCCATCCCATCCCATCCACATTGCACCATTCATTAACTCAACTCAACTCAACTCAACTCAACTCAGTTAGTATGACTATCACTATTTCACCTACTTCTAATATTTTCCTCATGTGAGGTTATTCTCGATCCATTGCCTGCCCTCGCATAAATCGCCCACCTTCATCTGTCACAATTAAACTAACCTAATCAATCAAATAATATTTATTTATATTAATTCAAATCCATGTAAACATAAAGAGCAACAAATCTTTAAAATAAAGATAATATCTATACATGAAAAGAAACTCATATCATATGGATATGTTATCAACAAGGATATTTAGAGTTGGAGATAATAATAGTAGTAGTAGTAGTAGTATATGTTTTATTTATTGTCAGCAAAAGCAAATGAACAAAGGTTATTCTTTAAGCTATATGAAACAAACACTACTGTGTTGTGAATGTATGACAAAACCCACCCCCATGTCTGAAAATTTGCAACCCATTTCGATAAGATAACTTGGAACAGAAAGTTAATACAAATTTTTAGTAATGATGTATAAAAATAGGGCTAAATGCAAGAAACATTAATGTAGTTTCTACTTTGTCCGGAAGTTTGGTTTATAAGGTAGCAGGTTACCCATTGCTACATCTTTAAAAGTACAACGGTGTAATTAAATTAAAAAGTGCATTGCTATACTTAAAATGCATTTAAGCCCAAAAAACAAGTTTCTTGCTTCTGAATCTTCACATATGACAACCAAGGAGAGAGAGAGAGAGAGAGAGAGAGAGAGAGAGATTCTACCATAAATATGCAAGCATTATAAGTAGTTTTACGCTGTATTTTTACCAAAGAAAAGAAAAAAAGGAGAGAAAAGAAGATTGTATTTTCATGTTGACAGGCTTGAAAAAATAAGAGGGAAATAAACATTTTAATAATTTATGAGTTAAAAGAAAAGAAATTAAATTCACGTCTTATTTTAAGGAACCAAATTGGAAGGGAAGATTATCCTTTGTCTGCTTTCCATTTAAAAAAAAAAAAAAAAAACTCAGGAACATCAATTTTTTTTTTCCTTTCTACTTAGTTTCATCCACTTGTCTCTTTAAGTGGGACTCGGGAAGTAAGCATTTAGTAGAGTTAGAAGAAGAGTTTGTGTACAGTACCACTTTCACCATCTGAGATATCTGCAAGCCTTGCAATGGCATCAGTCAGTGCTTGTTCATGTTCCTGCATTATATATTAATATTATTTCAATCGTTAATCATACATTACATGTTTTCAAACTTTTAACTAACCTTGAGCACTTTCTTAGCTTTCTCTATTTCAACAGGATCTGGATGACTAGACCCAAATACCCTCTCAACCTGTTGCATGAATGTTAAAATTCCTTTCCCTTCTTGTAAATACAATATACAATAGATGATATATATATATATATATATATATATATATATATATCTGCTGCTGCAATTATCATGTTATGTATGTACCTCTTTTATCAGAGTATCAGTGTGAAGTAACTGAATATTGTCTAGGCCCTTCTTTCCAATGCCATTCTGTGATGGTGGAAAATCTTTTCTTGCTGCTGCAGCTTGACTTTTGGGCAGCCCTCTACCTCTCCCTCCACCTCCACCAGGACCATTATCACGTCCAACAGGTCTACTCATTCCACCACCATAACCCCCTTTATGAGGAATCCCAGGGTCCTCCCCTTCCCATTGTATATCCTCTGATGATATCTGCATCAAGTATCAAACAATATTTTATTTAAGACATGGTATATGATATCACTCATGCTTTTTATTCTCTACACTTACCTCTGCAAGATTAACCCACTCCCATGTCTCATTAGCTGTACTAATATCATAAACTAGTGCATGCCGACCCTGAAAATATATATATATATATATATATATATTTATTTTTTCAGCATAAATGGAGGCCAGCTGCAAGCAAGCAAGCAATATCAAATTACCTCAACCGGGTTGTAATCTGTTATAACAGCTTCATAAAAATTGTTGTCATCAGGCCATCTGGTTCTCACTTTTCTTCCAATCAATGGGGAGAATGCTGATGTTTCAGCAGACTCATTTGCAAGTGGCCCGGATGTCACACGATTACCAAGCTGCCCCCTCCCACTTGGCCCTGATGGAGGGTACTGCATTTTCAGGGAAGATCCTCCCCCCATTATCTGACCACCACCACCACCCTGCCAATTGCCATTTACAAATTACAAACATATCATAATAAAAAACAAAATACCAATGTGGTATGGAATGGGCTTACAGATTTCTTGTTTTTCCCTTTTGTCCCTGAAACAGGTGCTCTTCTAGCGGATGAAGAAGATGGTTGGTTTGGTGGAGGCACTGGTTGTTGCGGATGAAAAGAAGGAGATGGGACACCAAATGATTGAGAAGGTCCTGAAGAGTTTATCTTTTGTTTCTTACGAGAGGCTGACACAGATGGACTTGGTAATGGATCATGAACAGCTTGCCCTGTGTTCAGAATCCCACCCGATTGTCTCCACTCCCTATTTTTTTTTTTTTTAAATCAGACAAACAACATGGTATATCATTATCATCATATCATATTATCACTCAAATCACAAAGCTTGTTTTGTTTCTTGACAATATTGGACCTTATTCTCCGGATAACATCATCTGCATTTACTTTTCCCAAAAGCTCTCTGTGTTCTTCATTTGATAATCTCAATTCTTTTCGGAGCTCGGTTATTAAACCTTCCTTTTCCTGAAGAAAAAAGAAACGCATACACATTTCAGTGAACATCAAAGTAAAAGATGATCTAGAAAATATAATGACAAAATAGTACCCAAGTAATAGCATCGGCTTGGGCTTTAAAGGCTCGTAAAACGGAACTGTATGCTTCTTGCTCAAGGTGGTGAATTTGGGCTTCCATGTCTGTTTCTGCATACATCCTTGGATATTGTACAGGAGCCATAACTGCAGATCTTCCATTACCTGCAACACGTCCACCTCTTGGAATTCTATTTTGATGGGATGGCGGAAGATCATCATCAGTTCCTGCAATAAATCCAAACAATCATCATAAACTCATCTACACCAATTCACAACTTATGAGCCGATTCAGCTCATTATGACATCTTCTCAAAAATAGCATCAAAAAAATTTGCTCTTTGTAACACATGTTCTCTTTCGGATGTGTGAGTAAAGATAAAGATGGCACTTTGTCCTTATTTTCTTCTATTATGCCCTTAACCACATGAGCCAGGGGAGCTGTTATTGCATCCCAATAAGCGCCTTGAAAACATTAATCAGCATTAATAAAGTGAGGGCTTTCCAAGACCTTCTCTACCCCTCAATTCCCATTTTTCAAAAAAGAAGTGCCACTCAACAAGGATGCTTAACCAATAAATTAAGAAAAAGAAAGAAAAGAAACAACTATAGTGTATGATGGTCTGCACAATAACATATGTGTAGTTGCAATGCTAGCTTGTACGAATAGATACTGGAAAAGCTCTATCTGTGCTTACTGTGAAGCTCTATCCATCACAGGCAAACACCACCATGTAATCAATCCTCACATCCATATTACGCACAAAGAAATGTGCTTTCTACCTTTTTATGGTTCCTACAATTGTCTGTTTCTTGAACATGATTCTCATCATTAACAAGTCTCTACTCCTAGGCTCTAATCTGAATGCCCTGGTGTTTATTTTTACAATAACAGGATGCAAACTCCATTCAATATCCTTTATATCCGGCAACAGCAAGTGTTGAGTTGGTGATAGCATTGCATTAAAGCATTGATATAACAAAATGGGATTTTATTAGGGTTTAGGTATTGCATGCTAGAGAGTTAAGGGAATTTGCAAATAAAATGGGTGCAGGTTTTATGCACAGCTAGACCTTCAAGGCTTCAACACCCAAAAAGATGCTCATAAAATTATGTTCGCCTAATCCATAACTAAAAAAATAGCATATGCCAAAGCAATCTGAAAGGCCATGAATTCCATACTTGATGGATTGGAGGGTCGAAGGCTATGATATCATAGGATCATGGACGACTACACAACATGGACACATAACAGAAAATCAAGCACCTCAAAAGAAAGGAGAGGGATGTAAGAAAATAAGTCAAGCATGGTGATTATACAAATGTAGACACATAACAGAATAGGTCTATTTGTAAGTCAGGAAGGGAAGAAGTATAGTTAAATGTAAAAGAAGATTAGTCAAGGTCTAAGAGCCCTACTTGATTTATGTTTTATATTCTGCTATAGGCAACATTTG
Organism: Lactuca virosa; assembly: GCF_052849685.1. Classification (NCBI taxonomy): domain Eukaryota; kingdom Viridiplantae; phylum Streptophyta; class Magnoliopsida; order Asterales; family Asteraceae; genus Lactuca; species Lactuca virosa. The sequence continues at coordinate 90,167,367 of NC_136429.1, forward strand.
AATGCATCAATGCACTAACTACCAATTTAGCAAGCCGATTATCTTTTCTTTGATAAACCCATAACCAAGAACAGGGGGAAAACAGTTGGTGTAAATAAAAGAGTCACCTTCTCCACTCCAAAATACAACACATTGCTAATTTACTTTCTCCATATCATTGATACATACACCAATAAGGTAGCTCCCTCAATAATTCAAGTATACAGAACCCAAAATACTACCAAGCAAACAACACACTTCACCTGCACCAACCAAACTCTAAGCTTCACTTTCTCATTCTTTTAATTATCCCTCTAATTCAAAGCTGAAAACTTTCAACAAAATTCAACCAAAAGAATCCATCCGTCTAGCTAATCCAACACGTTCACAGCAACAAATTCATAATTCTAACGTGTTGAATTTGTGTAAACAAGATGCATAAAAACAAAATTAAGAAAAGACAATGCTGGAAAAGAAAAATCAAGCGGAACGTATCGCACACTGATCGATAACAAATTCGCAACAAAATCGTAGCTTCCACCAAATTTCTGGAAAGGTGTTAGAGATTGAAGAGCTCACCGCTGCTATCGAAAGGTTCGTAGTCCATAGCCAGCTTGCAAAACGAAAAGAATTATCAAAATCCAGAAGGATTAAGCGCAGAAAAACCCTATAGTCGCAAGAAGCTTCAAAGAAACGCGAAACAAGTCAAATTGAGCGCCGATTCGCCTCCTTAGGGTTTAAATTGACGTTTACGGTGAAAGTAATGAATGGATTGAAGGTTTGAAGGCAATGATTGAGGAGGAATTAGGGTTTGATTTGGAGTTTAGAAGAGAGTGATGACAAAAGGGGCGACGGGAGGAGGAGGCGCGGACTTGAACGAGATCTATATGGGGATTGTTTTTTTTAGGTTAATTGTTGGGTTTGAGTTCCGCCCCTTTGGGGTTTTTGACTTCGTACTTCTCAAACACAAAACACAATCTTAGAGGAATTATGGGAAGTCATCTTGCCTTCAATGGGATGCATATAATAATTGCTATGATTCTAGTCTAGAACATTTAATAAATTAGAGTTTATTGTAATTTTAATTTTAGTTTTTTTTTTTTATTTTGCAGGGAACAAAGGACGTATATTCAGGTTTATTGTAAAAAAATATATATCTATTCTATATGACTAATTTTATTTATTTAGACCATTGATTCAATGTTAGGCAGGGCCGGTCCAGACGGTGGGCAATCCGGGCGACCGCCCAGGGCCCACGTCTCAGGGGGCCCAAAATTTATGGGCTATGTATTGTATATATATATATAAAAAAATATTACCTAAATGATTTTTAAGGCTAAAATTGGTTCAAACTCAAACTAGTTCAAAAGACAAACAATTTGGCTTGTTTGTTATTGCTAATTGAACGCGTTTATAGTGAAGAATAAATGATATTTTTTTTTAATCTTTATTATATTTGTCTTTAAAATGCCTTTTTTTTCTCTTCGCCTCGGGCCCCATATACGTTTGGACCGACCCTGATGTTAGGTTAAATATATTATATAAATTGAATTTGAATGTCAAATATTCCAAGAGTATTGTTTTAGATGGCAATATTTGTTTTCTAGATTTTGATTTGTTTGTTCTTATATAGCTTTTCTATGAATGTGTATGTATTATTTATTAGTTATCTTGTTAACTAAAATATAAATATATTTTTGTCCTTAACAAGATTCCATCAAAATTTTGTAAGCTGGCCTTAACACTTATAGGGATTTAAAAAATCATTAGTTGAAGTTAACGATTCAAGAAGACCATTGACTAGTTGAATTGTAGATGTTATGTTTCTTTATATTTCTTCGTTGGATTATTGGGTTTTATTCTTTATTAATATATTCCTAAAGAAAGTAGTTATCTAGGTGAACTTGACTACCATTTTGTCCGCTTCTACCACATATTTATAAGATATTTTGGTAATAAACTAGAGTTAAGAAACAAAAAAATCAACCGGGGCATGGAGCTGTGGAATTAATGCAATTAGAAATATAGAAAATATTATCGTTTGATGCTAATTAATGATCAAAGAAATAGCAAACACTGAGACAGATAGCACCTTTTGATGCTTAATTACTCATTTGAAGGTTAATTACTAATCATATTATTGTTTGTTTATATTGTTGATTGAGTTTTAATTATAGGCAATGCATTTCTCGAATTTCCGAACTATGGATACGGATTCCGATACTAAAATCCGAATATCTTAAATTCCAGATATCCAGTTTTGAACATCCCTAGGTGTGGTGGTGATGAAATATTGTCAATCGTCATTAGTTAAAACAAAAAAAAAGGTAGGAATGTTAGTAGGGGTCGGGGTGAGATGTGACATTGTAGAGCCATCCATGTAGCAGGGGTTGTCTAATTAATTAAGATTCAATGTGTGGAAAGCTCCATGAAATTTGGTCAATGGCGGACCATAAGCAAAACGAGAGGGAGTGGTAGTGGTGACATGAGCTTGTGATGATGGATGTGGTGGAAAATAGGATTGTGGCTTGTGGAGATGTTCCAAGAAGGCCTTGTTGATGGAACTGCCCACGGATGTGTGTAATACCAAGTGAAAAGGATTGATGAATCGATCGGGAATGCAAAAACAACCAAACTGCAGATGGTATTGTAGATGGGATTATGGTGGTAGAGGATTGTGGGTGTTTTTTTTGTAGAATTTATGGGGTCGGTATATGTTGATATGGAGAGCATAATTCCACAAAGGGGGAGCGAGATAAAAGAATGTGAATGTATTTAACAATTGATTAGTCTTTTGTTTTCAATATCTAGAGTGCGTTTGGTAAAATTAGTTATAAAATTAGTTAGGTAGCTTCTTCTTTTGATTAATCTTAGGAAGTTGATAACTTTTATATATGTGTAAAACTAGTTTGTAGTTTTAAATGTGTAGAACTAGTCAGGATCGGTCCGTTGATATTGAAGACATTGTGCTAAAAATAAAATAGGCGTCTTAAATATATATATATTTTATTTTGATAAGCAACATTCACTAATACTATGATAAGTTGTTAATTATTCTTATAAAAAAAAAGTAGTTAATCGGAAGAAAAAAAAAGGAATAAGAAATTGAAAACAAAATAAATAAAAGTAAAAAAAAAAAAGTAGTTAATCAGAAGAAAAAAAAGGGAATAAGAAATTGAAAACAAAATAAATAAGGGCTAATGTCATAAAAACCCTCAAGTTTTCAGGGTTTTGTCGGTTTTGCCCAAAGTTGAATTTTATGTCCGTTTTTACCCTAACATTTTCCAAAAAATGTTCGGTTTTACCCTTTTACCGGTGATAACAGGTTACCATTATATTAACTTTACAAAAAAACTCTTAAGTTTATAGTTTTTTTACGTTTTTACCCTTAAGTTTATAATTTTTTAACACTTTTACCATTATATTAACTTTACAAAAAAACTCTTAAGTTTATAGTTTTTTTACGTTTTTACCCTTAAGTTTATAATTTTTTAACACTTTTACCCTATGTATTTTTTTTTTCATATTATACATATTCAAGCAGAAAAATCATATTTATAAACGAAAAAATTTTAATTAAATAGTGTATTTACATTTTTTAATGTTAATTCTTATATATATATATATATATATATATATATATATATATATATATGTGTGTGTGTGTGTGTGTGTGTATGGGTTTTTTTTCTTGGATAAACCATTTAAGATGTAAAAAAAAATTAATATGCTTTTAGAACTACAAATACGTATTTTTATGTATTTAAAAATATACATATCAATAAAAAAACTTGTTCATTCATAAACATGTTTATATAAGTATATACATATATTTTTAGAAGTGTAAATATGTATTTTGATATATGTTTTTTTTTAAGTATAAATATATTTTTAAAAGTATAGATACATATTAAGGGTAAAAGTGAATATGTATATTATGAAAAATGTGCATGAATATGTATATTATGAAAAAAATATACTTAGGGTAAAAGTGTAAAAAAATTATAAACTTAAGGGTAAAAACGCAAAAAATGGTAAACTTAAGGGCTTTTTTGCGAATTTAATATAATGGTAACCTGAAAAACCTGTTATCACCGGTAAAAGGGTAAAATCGAACATTTTTTCAAAAATGTTTGGGTAAAAACGGACATAAATTTCAACTTTAGGCAAAACCGACAAAACTCTGAAAACTTGAGGGTTTTTATGACATTAACCCAATAAATAAAAGTATAAAGTGATTAGTATCAAACCTAGGCTAATTTAGAAGGAACTATTTATAAAATCAATGTTAGCCAACTAAAGGGATAATGTCATAAAAAGTCTTAATTTTGCAAGAAAAAGTCGGTTTTACCCTCCGGCGGCTTTTTGGGTCGTTAATGACGCATACTTGTCTCATTTTTTGCGTTTATGCCAAATAACCGGTTGCAAGAAGGTTTACCGGTTACCCCTCCACTTACCCCTCAACTGTAGAAGACTTTTCCCCTGTTTCTTAACCCCATTTACCAAACGACGAAGCTGGGTTTTTGAAGAAGAACATCACCAAAACAAAATCAGATTTCTACACCAAATGACAATGTCGAAATCAAATTCAAGCTGGAGCGGCACATCAAGAAGGAAAAACCGGGAGATAATCCGATGTAGGTGTGGTGATATTTGCCCTATTTATGTTTCACGCACTCCAGAAAACCCGGGACGAAAGTTTCGTGGCTGCCCTAATTACCAGATAATTGTTGTGATGTTTGCCCTAATTATGCTCTCTCTACTATTGTCCCTTCTTTATGTAATTTTATTATTCTTTTTGTAAGATGAAGATGGTGGTTGTGGTCATTTCAAATGGGTTGATGAAGAAGAAGACGAAATTAGTGCTTTTAAGAAGCAATTGAACCTTCAACATAAAGATATCGAATCTGTGATGTTGCTCAAACTGATTGTAGGGCTGCTAGTGAGTATTTTGGTATGTCTTGTTGTTGTGGTTATTAAGATGTAATTTAGATGAAATGATAACAAGTTTGTAGTGTAGTTTATTACATTGGTATATGTACTGAATCTGTAAAAGTTTGAATGGTGCAATAGTATTAAAGTTTGTATGGTTATGATCTATTTTGTGAACGGTTTTGTGAAAATGGTAACTACACATTCAGCAGAACACAAATGCAAAGTAAGATGCATAAAATGGTAATCAAATGTGCCAATAATGGTAAACATATTCACCATAACACAAATGGGAAGTAAGATGCATAAATGGTTATCAAAGTTGACAATATTGGTAAACATATTCAACATAACATAAATGAAAAGTAAGATTCTTATATGGTAATAAAAATTCACAACAATGGATAACACATTCATCATAACACAAATAAAAGGGGGTGTATTAATTGCATAAGGTTTTTTACATTTCACTAATACGTAGCAGCCATCCAATTGTATCCAAAAGCCTAAATAAATTATCAAAAAAGGCAACCAAGTTTATAACATAAAACAAGTGGATGTATGTTGCATTTAGTGGGTGGAATGACAATAATATTTAGCAAAAAGGGCTCCATCTTCCCGTGTTTACCCTCCCCACCACACCCCCAAAGCACTTAACCAACTACTCCAACCTAACTGGATTGCTAGCAGATGAACCACCTCCATTTTTATCAAACACCGTCTTCTTCAACTTCTGCAAAATGATCCTTTCAGAGGGTTTTCTCAACTTTGTCGCTCTAGGGACATCATCAGGACCTTCATCATCACCTCCTTCTTCTTGTTCACCTTCATCATCACCCAAGTGACCATCATCATCCCCTTCTTTTTGTTCACCACCACCATCAACCTCAATAATAGCATCATCAACAATACCATCAACATCATCAATAATAGCATCATCATCATTATCAGATGGATGATCCAATACATCTTCCATATCCTGATATTGATAATTACATAAATAAATTAAATTGGAGAAAAATAATGAAAAACAATTACAAAAAAGTAATTTCTTACCAACTCAACGGGTGGCATGTCATCCAGTTCCAGTTCTACCCCTTCCATACCTTCAATTTCTTCCATGCTATATCCTGCTTCCAACATCAATGCAATCTGTTCAGCATCCAGCTTTACCTTATATATAAGGACACCATCATCTTTTCCATCATTAAACTCAACATTACCCCCATAATCTGATTGAGTAGCATCATAGGTTTCTGATTGTTGTTGAAAACTACCCTCCCCTAATATTTCGTCCAACCCCTGCTCAACCTCATCAAGTACTTTGTGTAGCTCTAAACCAACCCTTGGAAGCAAAACATCTTCTTTTCCAACATCAACCACTTCAACTTCTTCAGCAATATGACCATCTTCAACAATAACATCATTAACATCCCCAGTCTGAATATCATCACCATGATCCCCAGTCTCAATACCATCACCATGATCCCCAGTCTCAATACCATCACCTTCCCCAATCTGAATACCATCACCATGATCCCCAGTCTCAATACTATCACCATGATCCCCAGTCTCAATACCATCACCTTCCCCAATCTGAATACCATCAACAACAACTTCTTTTTGAGTTGCAGAAACATCTTCTTTCCGAGTTGAAGTAGCCTCTTTTTTTGGACCTTGATGCTTTTAAAACCTTGGAACTTGATGCTTTTTTCTTTGACTTGTTTTTCTTCTTTGGAGGCTGACTGGATTGAGAAGCTCTTAATGATTCATCATATTCAGTAGCCTCTTTTTTGGACCTTGATGCTTTTAAAACCTTGGAACTTGATGCTTCTTTCTTTGACTTGTTTTTCTTCTTTGGAGGCTGACTGGATTGAGAAGCTCTTAATGATTCATCATATTCAGTTAACAATGGATCTTTCCTTGGTCTGCCTCTTTTCTTTGGTGGCAAGGGTACTACTGGCTTTTTCTCATTCTTACAACTTTTTTTATTATGGCCATACTCTAAGCACTTCTCACATCTTACTGTTCTTGGTACAAATACCCTTGTTGATGAAAACCTCCCCTCTTGTTCACTAGCATGCCTCTTCCTTTTGGTAGTAGGCCTACCTGGCATTCTCCTAGCCAAAGCAGGCAATGGCTTTATAAATCCAGTTTTGCTCCAAAGATTACTCCCATTCACTGGTTTGATATTAGAGGAGTAAGACTGTTTAAAATTTTCCTTTGAAAAGTACCCATCAATATATAAATATGGTGTTTGATTGATGTAGTTGATGGCTGCATTTACATGTACACATGGGATCCCAGACAAATCCTATAATCTGCAACTGCAAGCCCTGCTGTCCAAGTCCACCATATAGCTGTCACATCCTCTTCTAGCTTCAAAAACATGTCATTGACTATGAACTACAACCCATAACCTACATAAATTGGTATAGTAAGTAAGAATAATAAAAAGAAACAACAAATGTTAAATTTCTTTGATGCATACCTCATATTTTTCCCAAACAACTGCATTTTCCTAAGTATAGCAGGACAAACATTTGATTTCCATTTAACATTTTCCTCTGTCATATGGGAAAACCTGTCCATTATATATATCCTCATCTCCTCAAGCATTGTGATAAGGGGTTTTTTCCTAGCATCAATAACGATTAAGTTGAAATACTCAGAGATTCCATTCTCAATTGTTTCACACGCATAACCCCTATCAAAATAAGCTCTACACCATGTTTTTGGTTGTCTTGACATCAAAGTACTCATATGCAGATGGGCTCAACTTCTTGATGGTTTCTATGTGCCTCTTAAAGTCACTTTCTACACAACTCATTGATGCAGCCCAAAATAATTTCTTGAACTCCAACCCTGTGTATGCTTTCTTGAAATTGGCATAAACATGCCTGGCACATTGCCTGTGCTCAACATTTGGGAGTATATCTTTTACAGCTTCAATCAATCCCTACAAGACAAGAACATTCAACTCAATATGCATCCCTTTTAAATTGTGTTAACATTTATATAAAATGGAGTATTGAAAACAAACCTTATGTTGGTCACATATCACCACCAATCCTCTGCCATCATGAAGGTCTAGACTATCTCTAAGAAGCTCAATAAACCAAGTCCAGTTAGGCTTGTTTTCAACATCAACAATAGCTTATGTTATAGGATATACTTGGTTATTAGCATCTCTACCAATGGTAGTCAACAACTCACCCTTCACCTGTCCTTTCAGGAAGCATCCATCCAACCCAATTACTCTTCTACACCCTAATTTCCATCCATCACTTAGAGCTTTGAAACCTATGTAAAATCTGTGGAAGTAGTTCTTCCCATCTGGATTGACAGTGACACTAACTTTACATGTAGAACCTGGGTTGGACCTTAATAATTCATCAGCATAATCCCATACCCTAGCATAATGTTCAGTTAGTTTTCCTTCAATCAACTCAGTGGCCCATTTTTTGCCCTACGGACTTGCCCAATGGATACTACACATCCCAACCTTTGTTTGATATCAGCAATCATGTCCCTAAGTTTCATCTTAGGTGTGTTTGCAATTTCAGTAATGTAATGCCTACCTATCCATTCAGGGGAAACAAGACTTCCAAATTTGAACTTCCTACTGCAACGATGCTCTCCAACCAAATTTTTAACTTGAAATGATTTTTCATTGTACATCCATCCAGCATACAATCTGAAAGGACAATCATTCATCTTTGTCCTCTTCCCACATCTTGCAACTATTCTAGTTTTATCACATTTTTCAAAGTATATCTGATATCCATTTGACACCCCATAATTTTAAATACAAAACTTAAGTTGTGCAGTAGACTCAAACATATTACTTACCTTAGGTTCCATCTTATCCCATGGTGTGTTTGGATCATGAATTATGTACTTATTCTTCACCGCCTCTTGTTCACCTTCTTCATCACTTTGCCATTCATTAGCATGATAAACTTGTGCTCTGATTTCATCAACCATGCTTTAATTCCTTAAGTTTTCATCACTAAGTAGAACATTAAGAAAGACGTCCCTACATTTATCAAGCGTAGTCACGAACTCATGCTCTGGTTCGTGATCCATATAAATACCATGGAGCTCATAATCCATCTCATTTAGTCCAGAGAAAGGCTCGTATATACTAGCAAAGAGTTCTTTGAAAACGTCATCCGATGAAGCCATTACAGTTACATGCAAAATCAAACAGATTTTACAAACAAAATCGAAGAATTTTAAGTAGCTAATTGCTTTAATCATGGATTTGAGATACTTACTGGTTCAACAACTCAACGAGACTATCAACCAACTTTCTTCCTGCTTGAACAACAATACCAACAGTGTAGACCTAATCCTCTTCAAATACCCAAATTTCGTGATGATTCCCTCCCAAAAGCCCAAGATTTTTCTCAGTAGAGTATGATTTACTGAGATTGAGTTGACGTTTCAGAGAGAGGGTGTGGAGCTCTATGTCTAACGTTTACCAAACGGGGTTAATTTCGTCGTTGGTTAAGAAACGGGGGAAAAGTCTTCTACAGTTGAGGGGTAAGTGGAGGGGTAACCGGTAAACCCTCTTGCAACCAGTTATTTGACATAAATGCAAAAAATGAGACAAGTATGAGGCATTAACGACCCAAAAACCCGTCAGAGGGTAAAACAGATTTTTTCTTGCAAAATTAAGGCTTTTTATTAGCTAGACTGCGTGAATAATCAAAAAAAATTGAAAACGCTGGCAATGCAAGTTTCGAACCCGGATCACATGGTAGTAATAAAAAGTACGTGATTTACCAGCTGAACTAAAAGGACATTTAGTAAATATTTCGAAGTTGATATATATATATATATATATATATATATATATATATATATATAACTTCGTAAAAAACCGGGCCCTATTTTTCTTGGGACCCTCGCACACCTTAAACCCCTAGCGGTCAGGAACTAGTCAAAAAATATAAGATAAAAACTCTCAAAGCTACTTGAAGGCTTAAGTGGATACTATGTACACATAGATATGAGGTTTCAAGCAAAACCAAAGTGAATGAAGTCATTTCAATTGGTTAGATCAAACAAAGAAGCTTAACTAACATATTCAATTTTACATGGAACTAAAGTGATTGAAGCCATTTTAACTGGCTCGGAGGAACAATTGATGGAATGATTTCACATCACAAAGTCGATTAACTTTCAGAAGAACAATTGATGAGAAAAGTACTGATCAACAAAATATAAAACAAAATCAAACTTACAAGTAAACATCATTCTCTTCCTGCCGAACACCAAGCAACACAAACACCATCGGATTTGCGACTTGTTTGGGTTTGTGGTAGAAATCGTATGTTCTCTGGTGAAGAAGGCTTGGAACGAGATTTAGGGTTAATGCTGTGAATCGATTGTTATTTAAAGGGAAATTCATTGATTTAAATTTACCAAAAATAATTATTAGCTAAGATTACAATTTTACCCTTATTTAGGTATTTAGTTAGAATATATATATATATATATATATATATATATATATATATAATTGTTGCCCTAAGTCACGTCTTGAAAAACATTATAGCTCGTAAAAGCTTGAGGTTTGACCTTGCCGTCGCATTATTTAGAACCTTGGTTGCATGCATTTATGTTTTAATTTTGGAAACTTGGAAGTAGGATGTTTAAAATTTTTGAAATTTGAATCCTTATTAGATTAGTGAAAGACGATGATGTGCAAGAAGTTGGTATTTAGAAACCATAATGGTATGACATGATCCAACCTCCTTAAACTGAATGATGAATGATCCAATGGCACATTCTTTCTTATCATATGGGTTATTTGATTTGTATTAGACTTTTTAACCAGAGGCAGCACAGAGTAACACAACAAAAGCTAAGCTGATAGTGATGAATTAATTAATTAATAACATGAGTTGGAATCTGTAAACAGATATACAAAAACACACATAGCAACACCAGAAGAGAAAAAACAAATCGACAATCATTTGTTTCAGATGTTCTTGACCCTCCTATTAATATAATACCCCAAGTCCAACCAGTTTTCTTAAAATGTCGACAAGATCACAAGACAAGTATCTTTTTAACACATGATTATATAATAATGACATATCAGCAAGACTAGAAACCAGCCCATCCAGCAGGTCGGGAAGCCGACTTACTTTCTTTGTTTTTAAACTCCTCCCCATAACGCCCAGAATTGGTGGTGATGATAGGGATATTAGGTGTTGTGTTTACCTGAGAGTGAGAGCTAGCAGTGGCAGGAACTGCTGTGAAGCTTTCTGCTCCAAAACCCCAACTGGTGGTGGTGGTGCCACCTTCTGCCGCTTGCTTGTTCTGGTGCCCATTTCTTGTTCTAACAGATTTGGAGTTGTTTGTGGGATTCTCCTCAGGAAATGCCTGCCATGAGTTTTGTTCAGGGGACCCTTTATCAAATAATCCCTTTTCAACCTCCCAAACTCTTCCATCTTTCTCTTTCTCTTTCTGCTATTAAAATTAAAGAAACAAATTAATCTCAATCATAATTTAAAACACACCAACAACAACATATACTTTCATTTCTTCCTATGAGACCTTCTTTCATAAATCTACCCAATTAAATTATACCAATCTCATCCAAATACAAAAACCAATTTTCAATGTCATCATAATAAGAAAAAATGTGATATGTTGCTATATATAATAAACAACCATGAAATTTACCTGTGGAGATGGAGACAGGTGTTGAATTCCTGGAGATGGCTGGGTTTTAGAGCTGCTTTTATTTGGAGATGGAGTAGTAGCAGCAGCAAGAGTTTGCTTCAGCTCATGTAGCTCTTGTCTCTGTGATCGACAAATAGCAGATAACTTTTCATATTTAGAACTCAGTTCATTTTTCTCCATATTAACCTGCTTCAGCTGTTCCCTTAATCTTTCTACTTCACCCTCTAACTCCTCTTCCTTCCCAACTCTATTCATGCCAAACTCAGTTGCAAAAGCATTAAAACCATCATTAGATTTTGCTTTGGGACCACCTTCTGGGAAAAAGTTCATTTCAAAGTCCTTTGAAGGACCCGACTTCCCCTGCACCACTTTTTGCGAGGACCGGGAATGACGAGCTTCATTTTTCGGAGGACTAGTTCTGTGTAATGTAAATCTCTCAGCCCCACTTGGCTCTTCATCAAATTTAAGCTCTTCAACAACAGCTGATTCCTTAGCATGCTGAGTTGTCCAGAAAGCACCCAAGGGCCCACCACTTCCCTCATTCCGGGATGACTCAGCGGTGGTGGTTGGTGGTGGCGGTGGGCTTCTACGAGGCACCGGGCTAGATTTATTTGCAGACTTTGAAAGACCTGTTAAACCACTATTAAAATTTGAATAAAAATATAATAATAATATCAAGAAGAATTGATTTATGACCTTCATGGATGTCAGCTTGGAGCATTTCAGGTGGTCTATCAGGTAAAGACTTCTGAGATTCATCGGGTAATAGACCATTAACTCGAAACCACACCTGCATAAATCAAAGAAAAATGACATGAGTAAAAATGGGTATACACATGGCAGCTATGTTCCATGTGTGTATAACTAACCTAAATTCATGGAGATGAATGTCCAATCAAGCAAAGCTCTTGCCTGCGTGATGTCTGGTCTGGAAGCTGGAGAAGATTGCAGCATGTCCTTGATGAGATCTGTTATTGATGAGCTGTACTTTGGCATTTCTGGAATGCGATAATTTCCATTCAAAACTTGTAGCTTCGATTCACCATCAAATGCAGACTTGAAGTAACAGATGCGGAATAGTAGACACCCAAGTGCCTGCATAAAATCAAACTAGGATGAGAAGGGCATTCACGTCTTTTCACATGGCTCGGAGTAACAAATGGAGCACCCAACTTACCCAGATATCAACTTTCTCGCTTATAACTTCTCTCAGAAGCAAATCCCACATCTGAAACAAGAACAAAAGTTGCAAATGAATCAAAAAGAAAGATTTGATTGTTAATTATCTTTAATAAACAAACCTCAGGGGATCTATAGGCAGGTGTTGTGTGTTTTCTTATATTGTCTTCTTCAATGCCCATTTCTTCTGGCCTTTCAAAACGTTTATGATTTGTTGATGTACTACCAAAATCACATAACTTCCATAATCCATCAGATCCAAGCAAAATATTCTCTGCCTTCAAGTCACTACATTTGCAAATTAAAAATTATTGCTAATGTTCTTCAAAAGCAAAAGACATAGAAAAGAATTTAATAAGTATTATGTTAATTACCGGTGAGCAATGGGTGGTGACTGGCAGTGCATAGCAAAAACTGCATTACAGACATCTCTGAATATTTGAAGAATTTGTTTCTCTTCAAAGAAGCCAGCACCTCTGCTTTCCAGCACATTAACCAGAGACTTATCACAAAATTCCATTACAAGTAGTGCTTCCTTTGTGCGCCCTGTATCCAAGAAAGTATGTGCACATAGCATGACAATGTTTGGGTGTCCTTGAAGTGATTTCATCACGGATATTTCTTTCTTCACAAGATCTAGAGATTCTTCATCGTTACATATCATGTGTTTTAGTGCATACTGCTTTGAACCATTTAGAGCATCTTGAGCCAAGTAAACACAAGAGAATCCTCCCTCAGCTATCACATTGCGCACTTGAATTTTAAGATTTCCAATGTCAATCATGCGACCTTCAAGTCCGGACTTCTCTTTTGGCATGAATTGTTTGATTCTCCACATGGTTGATAGCAAAAAAAGTGAATCTGCATAATGTTTGTTGTTAATTGAGAATCACATTTTTGAAAGCAGCTGACGCGTGATTACAATGTTAATATGTATATTGAATTCATTCAGTAATCGGTGCTCAGTGCCTGATCTTCGAGTGCAATAACTCACGCTTGATTACAATCAACAGTTTCAGTAAGCCCTCGATAAATTGGATGAAAAGATTAAATTATATCTCATAATCGTATACGGATCTTTTCACAAATTCTTAGTAGCGTTTCGATTTCATAACCAGCGGTAGAAAAATAAACAGAGTACGAAAATGTATATTTCGAATGTAGTCAAGAGATCTAAAAGATTCGATAGATTTCCCACGCACATGACTTACTTACGACCTTGATTCCACACGTCAAGTGAAATTCACAAATGGATCTTAAGATACAAAGACCTAGATCTACGTAAACTCTTGCCACTGCTATAGTAATCTACCCTAAGCATAAATAAACCAGAAATGATGCCGAATTTTTTTTACAACACTCTAAATAGAAAAGGAACACCGAAATCAATAGCGTGTGATCAAAGGAAACGAACCTGGCGAGAGAGAACGGGATAGATCGGCAAGCAACTAAAGCAGACTCTTTTTATGGATTGTTGTTGTTTGTGTGCGCAAGATCTGAGATCAGAAGTGAGATTTTATTTGTGGGGATGAGATGAAATGATGGTTTTAGATTTGATACCTGATTGTGATCTCAGATCTGGATTTGTAGCTTTGAGCATAAGGAAGGAAATCGACGACAGAAAGAGAGTGTGTGGTGGGACGGCTGATGGAGAAAAGAACGCTGATAGCGTATGATCACCAGTCCACGATTGTACATGTATGTATATTTAACTACTGTGTGTATCTACAAGATTAATTAATTTTTTGTATGCACAACGTGCCTATAACCAATTCTAATTATATATTCGTTAAGTTAACTAATATTTTTTGTGTTATAACTTATAAGTACTAAACTTTAGAAAAAAAGTACAACGAGTTTTAATTGTCTATTTCATTTAATTAACTTTCTAATATTTTTCATTTAATTATTTCAAAAAAATTAGTATGTGGTGGTTGTTGATGAAGATCATTTCCAAGTCGGTGTTAAATTAGGTTAATAATTTACAGGATGTTTGGTAGGATCTAAATTTTTAAGATCTGGATTTTTAAGAGGGTCTAAATTTTTAAGATCTGAATTTTTAACATGCTGTTTGGTTGGAACATTTGAATTGTTGTGTTGAATTATAACAATGATCATTTACCATTCTGTTTTATTTTTTAGTGAATTCAAGTGTTCGTTTATAAAATAACTGAAGCAATTTCTTAAATAATTATAAAAAAATATATAAACAACAATTAAAATCCAAATTGAGCATGAGTTTTTCAAGCACATTAGATTCTAATGCATCCAACTTCCACCAAAATTTAAGCACTTTTCACCTAAAAAGCCATCCACCTTGTATTCTTATTGCATCAGTCATACACTCTTTGTTATACCCTCCACAACACTTCATGATAGATTCAATATTCATTTCAGATTTCAATTCCCATCTATAAAATCTGATTACATGTCAGATTTTTAAGCACATCATATTTTCAAGCACATTATAATCTAATTCAATTTCATATTTCAACACTTCATGCTTCCACAACACTCCATGTTATACCATCCACACCTCCAAGTACCCATTTCAGATTTCTTACACAATAAATTCAATTTCAAATCTCAAATTCAATTTCCCTATAACTGATACTATATAGTACCTATGAGAAATGGCAAGAACAAGAAAAATCAAAGACTTCAAACAGATTTCCATTTCAGATTTCTTACACAAAAAATCCGATTTCAGATGTGAGAAGAGAAATGTAAATCTTTAATGCCCTGTGAATTTCTTAAAATTCATAATCATAACTCGTGCTTACAATTTGATTAAGAAACTTTGATTCCAAATACACAACCATTATGTGATGTTGTTGTCGATGGCGAAGCGATGGCGGAGGGTTGTAGGTTGTCGGAGATGGTTGAGAGGGAAAAAGAGACATGCGATGGCAGGAAAGGAGCATGCGGCGGTCGGTGTGCATGCATCGGTGGTGTGCGACGGCAGTGGTGGTCTTTGTAAAGTACGATGGGATATGTAATGTCCGACAGGATGCTGGGAGTGATGGAGGCATGTGTTCTTCGATACTGCAAAAAAAAGGAGGATGAACGAGGGTAGGGATTGGAAGATACGCATGCTCTTTTTTCTTCAAATGTGAGTGTCATCTGATTCGGTCATACATTTTTTTCTAATTAACTGGATAAATTAAGTGCTAACCAAATGCTCTGAATCTTATAGATTAAGAGGTGCCTCTTTTTAAGAGGCATTAAGAGCTAAACAAACGGGGTCTTACATAGGTTAATTGTGACATCCCCAATTTCACGGCCAGAAAAAATCGATTTTTTTATTCTTTATTTGAAAATCAGAGTATACTTTTGAAGAAATATGTTGCGGAATTTGTTCCCAAAAATATGATAAGTAAATTATCAAAGCATTCCCGAAGGAATGTGTTTTCATTATATTAAAAACGTTGGGATGTCATTGTCAATACAGTACATAAGCATAAACAGAAATAGTACAAGCCTTACAACATCTATTATTCTAATGGTCTATAATCCTTAGATCTCTCATCAGATGAACACTCTTGTGCTCTTTTGCCACTACCTGTAATACAAGAAACTGAGTGGGTCAGGCTTGGTTGTCTGGTGAGCACACAGGGTTTTCAACCCACAATAATTAAGTTTATTAATTTTCATCATATCAATCAACCCGATTACTCGTTCTCGTTATCCTCACTTTCTGTCCCTAAAGCATCTAAATTAAGGGACCTAGCCTAAGGATTTTCATCGGGATGATAACACTGCTTAGGGGATTCCTCAGCAATACATGTCAATAAGGCGACCATGATTTCCAATGTTTTCCAAAGAAGGATATTTATATTATGTCATGTTCATTGATGACCACTCCCGTTTCACCTGGTTTTACCCGATTAAGGCTATATCTAATTTTTACAATGTCTTAATCTCTTTCTTATCCTTTGTGTCCACACAATTTTCATGCAAACTTAAGACTTTTCAAAGCGATGGTGGCACGGAATTCACCAACAATCGAGTTCAAAAACTTTTTCAACAACACGGTATCCATCACCGTCTTTCTTGCCTATACACACCCCAACAGAATGCTCGGGCTGAACGCAAGCACAGACACATAACTGAAACATGTCTTGCTATGCTTTTCAACTCTCATGCTCCGACAACATTATGGGTTGATGCATTTATTTCGGCCACATACATCATCAACAGGCTTCCTACACTGATGCTTGACAACAAGTCTCCTTTTGAGATCTTATTTCATCAAATCCCATCATATGAAAATTTCTGGATTTTTTTTTGTCGTGTTTTTCCCTATTTAAGGGACTACACTCGACGCAAGCTGTATCCACGAAGTACATCCTGTATATTCATTGGTTATAGTCCAAAATATAAAGGCTATATATGTTTTGATCCATTGACTTCTTGAGTTTACATCACTCGACATGCCCTGTTTGATGAAGATAGTTTATAGGTTCATAATAACGGTAATGAACTTAAACATAAGCTAAACTTAAAGTAGGGTAAGCATAACTCACTTACAATGGAGTTTAGCTAGGAGTCGGGCTCTGCGGGGGCAAAACTTTTGAGCTGAAAGCTCTTCTTCTTGGAGCCTTCTGGCGCTCCAGGCTTCGCCTCTACCACTTGGGAAGTACTAGGGAATGGGATGGGCTAAGAGAAGTAGTTGAGAGAGAAAGAATGGAAAATGTGTGAATTTGGGGGTGATCCTCGCACCTATTTATAGGTTGAGGTTTCGGACTACGCTGGGCGTAGCTTCGAAGTACGTTGTGCGTACTCGGTACGCTAGGCATACGAGGCACTATGTTGCGCGTACGAGGGGTAGGTGTCATCATCCGAAGCGAATCCGTGGGGAGAAAGGAATGGCCCTGATTCGTCCATGTGTCACCCTCGCATCCTTCCATAATTTAGTGAATTTCTAAATTCTGTAACTTTCGCATACGAGCTCCGTTTTTGACGTTCTTTATATCCACGTGTAGGTAGCGACGTGATCTACAACTTTTGTTTAGACTCCGTCGGCTAATTTTTGACTTTATCTTTAAAGTTATATTTTAACAGGCTTAAACAGATAAAGTCCATTAAAAATTCATAACTTTGTCATCCGACGTCCGTTTTCGTCTGTCCTTATATCGTTGAGTTTCTATTAATGAGATCTTCAATTCTCATTTAGGTTGTGTCGGATAAAAATCGATCAATCTAAAATTCGAGTTCCGGGCTGCATACTGCTATGCCAAATCTTAGAAAAATCATAACTTCCTCATACGAAGTCAAATTTGGACGTTCTCTATATACACGATTTCGGTTTAACGTATACTACGATTTTCGTTTAGGTTACTAAGGCTAAAAAGTATTTATTGCAAACTCACTTTTTATGATACTCAACATCGTGCCGGTCTTGTTGCAAAACTTCGACAAGTCATAACTTCTTCGTTATAAGTTAGATTTCAGCGTTCCTTATATCCCCGAAATCTTTGTTGCGACCACTTCAACTTTATTCATAGATATTGGGTCTATCTAATATTTTATTTTTGACGCACGTTTTTATTATTATTTTATTACATCGTTATAAGTACGTATATTTCACATAAATCACATAATACTCAAATAATTCATATTCATTACTTCAAAATAAGTTACAATTGTTGACCCTAACTATTACATTATTATAATAATGCTTAGCCTAGAAACACGGGCGTTACATTAATAACTTACAAGGGGACTGTACATTTTTAATCATTTTTACAAGATATACCACTAAACTCAATTTATTTGTTTGTAACATCTTGTTTTGAGGCACTTTCATTGTTGACCATTATATTGAGATTTATTGCATATTGGTCCCTAAGTAAAAGAAAGAGTACAAAAGGACCCGTTGTGGCATTTTGGTAATTTCAAACTTTGGGAGTACGCTGAGTGTACGTGTGTACGCTAAGCATACTAGGGTGCGCCTTAGTACGTTGGGCGTACACTTCGTACGCAGGGTGTACGTGAGGATCATGTAAACCCTAATTTTTAGGATTTGGCTCATATTTAAGTATCATTATAGCCTCACATCTAATTCATATTCAGTCTCTTTCTGTGAAATCGATCCCCAAGAAAACCCTAAGAGAAGGAGAGCATTTTGGAGCCTTTAGAGTGTTTAGAAGTGTTCTTGGAGAAAGAAGAAGGTGGTGAGAAGAACTTGGAGCTTGAGAGCACTTTGGATCTGGGATTTCATTCTTATTTGCAACCTCAAGGAGGTATAAAGCTTACAACTTTGCCACTCCATCTTGTAGATCTAGACTTTTGTTCTTTTAAGACACTTTTTGGTCCCAGAATGGTGATTCTTGAGCATGGCCTGTTCTTGACCCATTAAGTCGTCCTTTCAGACCTTGGGAAGGGTCTTGAGTCATAAAAATGGGGTCTTAATGGTTGGTTTTGCTCCATGCATTCCTTAGAAGGTCTTAATGTATTAAGATTTTGAGTTAAGCACTTAATGGTCATGCAAAGTCATAAAGTTGGAAACTTTATGACTCTTGAGGATGATTTAGCCTTGGATCTGACGGTTTGACGTAAGAGCTTAAGGCATTAAGCTCTTAATGAAGGTTTGAGAAGTTTGGGCGTATGCCCTACGTAACCTGAGTATGCAGCGCATACGTGGTAAACTCTCTCGTATGCGGTCAAGATTTGAGTATGCCCCGCGTACCTTTGGAGTACTGATGCGTACAAATTATACCTACTAGTTTTAACCAACTACTTGTTTACTAATGCACCTATAGGCATTGTACCTAGTCAGTTGATAGTATAGTAAAGTAAGTTGGGTATCGAACTCAGGGAACGGATCTAGTTATTAAAATAACTACTAAAATATAAATGTAAAAGCAAACAATAGTTAAAAGGGGTTTTTATCTGATTTTCTAGTTTAGAAAAACTTGACCACTTAACTAAACGATTTTACTCAATATATTAAGAACACTTTCATTTAGTTTCGAATCCACATTTTTCCTATGGTTAGTTACTATTTATGAATTAAATAAGTTGGTTACCAATTGTTATGTAATTAGCTATTTTGGTCCAATAAACTAATATTTTCACAGATTCATGTACTACTATGTATGGTCATACACAAGCAAACACATAACTAGTTATTAATTGTAATTGAGCTATGTAAGATTATCTAGGCAATTAAGCAAACACAATTATGGTCACAATTATGTTCTCCAGCACAGCTAAATTTGTTACTTTTATTACTTGATCTAGATGTGATTACTCCTAACTCTAACAATTTAATAGTCACTAAACTACTAGGTAAACAAGTTCATGTAATTTAATAGTCACTAAGCTACACTAAACTTGAATTTAAGCAACAAAGTCACAAAATTTAACATGTTAGGTAATGATAATCAAACACAAGCACAAAACCAACTTTATAAAATCCAATAAATAGTAAACTAAACCATAGATTCAAGGTTTCATCTAGCTAAACGAAAGTAAACGAGTTTAGCTACTCATAACTGAAATCAAACACAAGAATTCAATAGGAATTGACATGATTAAAATAAATCAAACCGAATGTGATGATTGAATCTTCAAATTCTTAATCCTCCAATTATCCTTCTTCCAAAAGAATGATTTTCGCACTCTTCTGACCTCAAGTCTCGAGTATCTCATAATATCCTCTCTCCCAAAAACCTCCTTAACCGATAATGCAAAGGAGTTTATATAATTTTCCAAAATACGTGGCTCACGTCGTGAGATAGGAGTTTCACTATTGATATCCGTATCATGCAAGGATTTTTGCTTCCGCATGCTGATCTTCTAGAAACTTGATCCTCACAAAGTGAGCATTGATATCTCATGTCGTGAGCTTGGTTTTTCAACTAAAATATTATTTTTTTAAGCTCCAATCCTCCAAAGTTCCAATGCTTGTCACTTCTGGTCCTTATTCTGCAAGAGTGTCCTTATTGGTTGCAAAATGTAAATTAATTCAATAAGTATCACATATCTTTGCAATTAACCAAAATATTACTTAAAATGTATTAAAATATTGCCTAAAATGTGTATAAATATGGCAATATCAAAATACCCTACACTTATCTTTTGCTTGCCCCCAAGTGAAACTAATTTTTTAAGTTAAACTTTCATCACCAATATCACATAAGATAATCCATTTTGAACTCAACCATTATACCAAGACCTCAATGGGCATATTTGTGTCTAAGGTTCCTAAAAACTTCCCAATCCTAAATACTCACACTCCTTATGAACCTTCGCCCTTAGTTTATACGACACTTATTTTTGCAACCCTCTGAATCCATCCTCAGAAATTTTTCTTAACCTCAAGGTATTTTGGTTAAGCTACCCAAACATACATAATAACTAGAAGAATTACAACTTTGATACCACAATGGAGCTCTTCAGAATTCATATCTTCTTTGATATTTGCTCTTTGATTTCTTCAAGTTCAACACTTTTTTGTTTGATTTTTAATATCCTCCATTTTTGATTCTTCAGAATTTTTGATCTCTTGATCTTCATACTTTGATAGCTCCAAAATTCTTTCAGCTTTTGCAATTTCTCTCTCTTTTTTTCTTTATAACTCACTTTTTTTTCGCTCAAATCCTACATGCTTAAGTAAAGGAGCTTAACTTCAACCTTTATTGGTTAGAGGTATTACTCTAAGTGCAATGACTACATAAGCTCTCCTGGATAGATTTCAGGTACACGTTGCAAAATTTTTATGCCATATAAACTACCAGATTATCTTTCATATCTCATGACTTTTCACTAGGACTTGGGAAGCCACAAATATACTATAACATATGTTGGCTTAGTTAAACATTTGAGCTCGCATGAGATCATCCCACGCAACACTAGCAACTTAAGTTTTTAATTATTACTAGATTTTATTTTTAGATTATTATTTCAAATATATTTAAAAAATAAATAAATTTTCTAGCATCCTATTCGACCCCTACCCCACACTTATTTCATACAATGCCCTCATTGTATGCATAAAAATATAAAAATAATAAAAAGGAACAAACTCCCGTGGGTAGTAGTAGCGAGATCGAATTCTGAAAGCGTGTGGAAAACTTGAACATCTTGAGTATGTGACTGGAACTTGGACTTCATTGATACGCGTGAATGTGCCAGAAAGATGTGAATCAGAAACTTGCATCTTCAAAAAGTGTGGTGCATAAAATCTTTAAAGCAAAACATCTCAATGTGGGAAAGCATACGTCACATTGTATGGTTGAAATAGAATAGTAAAATGCCATATTTTACCACTCACAACGTGATTAGTGAAACTCACGACGTGAGTATGGTTCAGATAGATCTTGAAAATGTGATATCATCGACCTCACGACGTGATAATAGTGGGTCACGTCGTGAAAACTGGGTGTAACAGAATTTATCTCTTTTTACAAGTCTTCTATGCATGTGATCCTCAATTGCACCCTTAACCAATTAAGACTCTTTTAAAAACCCTTATTTTTCTGGACCCCTCTCTTTTCTCTAATCTCTCTTCGCAAATGAAATTCACCCCACACTTATCAAAATTTATGGGTTTCGACTCTTGTCTCTAAAACATGTGGCTTCTCTCGTTCGCTCTTGCCTCTCATTTTTTTTCCTCTCTCGATACTCTAATAAACCTGCAACAAAACAAACCACTCGTGGAAAATAGAAAACAATCATCAAACATTCGTTGCATGTCCTTAAATCATGCCAAATTAAAAACACACCAAAATAAACGAAGAAAACAAAATAACTAAAAATAAAAATAAAAAGGATAAAAATCAATAATCATCATCTCCATCGTTTCTAGCTCCACTCGGCCCTGCGCCATCTCCCTGTCGCGACCACAATTCCTCCCATGTCGGAATATATGGATAATGAGGTGGCATGGTTGGCGGTCTCTCAGCGTTAAGGTGTGAAAAATAAAACATCAATTGCATGATTATGATAATTGACACCGCTAGGGAGATTATTCAAATATGTATCAACCCGACTTTGAAATGGGTCGGTTGGTATACCACCTTCAAATTGTTGAGGTGGTTGTTGTGGCATCCCCTTATCTCCATGTGCTCTTACGTTTCTCCTCCCACGCGGTCGAGGCTGCTCTTCAGGATGCTCCAATGGTTCTTCTTCATCTTCAGGGGGTATGACATATCCCCCCTACATTTACCACAACCCGCATAAGACCCAAAAATTGAGTCGTCAAATCAGAGTCATTGAAACGCGTCAAATTCCGAACAAAATTTGGACTCAAAATCCCATAAGAACGTGCGGGTCATGTAACCAAATGACCGCCCGTAATTGGACTACCGGCCCGAGAATTTACTGCCTTAGTGCCCAAAAATCTCGCTAGCATATAAGGAAGATCACAAAAGACTCCTGGCGTGATAATGCTCCAAAGATAGAAAAGATTATGGGATGACACTTTGTCGCCATGGTGCTTGTGATTGATGGTAAAGGTGATCAAGCGATGCAAGAATCTATGGACAGGTGACCGAATATGCCCTTCGCAAGAGTTCCGAGAACTATATTCACGAGTTGCAATGGATCTCCAAAACTGCACATCAAGCAACCCTGTAGTGAAGTGTCGAACACAACCCTGTAAAAATAGAATGAAATGTGGCGATTGTGTTTCAGCTTCTGTGTACAATCCCATCCGCCACGCAAACTCACGTAGGCTACATTCTCGATAAACACCTCCCAATCTAAATGAAAGAGCCCGGTTAAATGTTGGATCAGTAGTCCATTCTTCAAAATTAATTGTAGCATAGAACTCTACGGACATTTCTCTATAAACCGACTCTTGAATCGAAAATAGATTTTGCCATCTATTGCATTGAAAAGTGAACCCGTCTCCTACATATAGTTTTCCAATATCGCTCCAATTCCGCCACCATTCCAACCCCACCAAGCCAATACCAATCAACAATGGGTGCTAAAGCGAAGTCCCGATTGTATAACCAACCCAAGTTATTCGAATAGTTGTTCAACATTATTGTGAAATGTTTTGCAGGAACCCATAAAGTGGGTGTAGGCTATGGACATCAACGGGTTCTTGCTCTTGGGGAAATACACACATTGGTCCCATGGTATCTGTAAAATTGAACAGCAAAGCAAAGCCAACAAAATACCACAGTTTACACAATTTAAAAGAAACATAAATACTAAATGCCCAGTTTTCACGTCGTGGTTTTGAAGACCACATCATGAACACGGTTCGAACTGCATTTTGCCATTGGTAATATTGAGGGCAAATTAAACTCAGATCAATGTTAGGGGTTTCTTTAGGTTGTTATTCTATGTCCTTGAAACATGCATGCATCAACGATTCACTTGAAAATCGACCCAATTTTAGCAATTATACTTCAAGAACAAACCCTAACCTTAAACTTCACAAAAGTAGTAAAATTAACAAGATTAAAGCACTACGAATGTTACATGAATCGAATATATAACACGAAATTGGAAAAACTTTGAAGAAATTCAGTGTAAAATTGAGTGTGGGGACCAGAAGGAAATTTCACGACGTAATGTAAGTGATAAAGAGTTTAAAAGAAAGTGACATGTGTTCTAAGATATGTCTGTGACTTTTACAAATCACGTCGTGATTTTGTGCTCACGTCGTGATGTCGCCTCATGGTTCGTGAATATTGGGCTGCCAATGATGGCCCACTGGTCCTTAAATCCAAATTTATCTATTTTTATTTTTAGTTATTTGATAAATTCAATATTAAAAATATTTTTTTCCGAAAAATATTCTTTACTTGCGATTATGATCCCACACTTGATTTAAAATTTTTGGAGAATGAAAAAGAAATTTATCCTAAAATGCAAAACAAAAAAGAAATAAAAGAAAATGAGAAAAGCAAATGCAAACTGAGCTCGGGTTGCCTCCCGAGAAGCGCTTCTTTTGATGGAGTCATGAGTCGGACTCCATGTCGCCCTACGTGGTATTGTTTGGAGATACGATCTTTATTTGCACCTTCTGTTCCCTCCACCTTTTCTTGTACGCTTGCACCCTTCTTAAATAGGCTTTTTTAGAATTTTCCTTCTTCATTTCAGAATCCCCTTCATCGTGTTTCCGTTTCACCCCTTTATTCCTTGCAACAAGTTCAGGTTCTCATTTTTCTTTTTGTAGCTCCCGAGCTTCAATATCCTCCTTATCCAAAGTTGGCTTTCTCAAGTCTTGTGTAATTTCTTCTTCTTCATCCTCACTTGAGAAAATAGTTTCTTCACCTCCTTCACTTACTGGAGACTTTGGAGTTTTAAAGGCGAAAACCTCAAAGACCATTAAAATTGAAGCTCTTGGCTTGGTACGCTTGACTTGTTCTCTTGTTTGAATTTCTTTTTCCATCAATTTTTGTAACTCCTCAAGCTCGTTTTCCTCGTCCATATAGAATACTTCATTTTTAGCAATATCCTTCTTGAATCCATCTTCAACTCCAAAAGTCATCTCCTCAATTCCCACTCGTAAGGTAAGCTTTGACTCGCGAATATCCATCAAGGTTCGTGCGATATTAAATAAAGGACGTCCAAGGATAATTGGGATATTATCATCCTCCTTCATGTCTAGCACCACAATCTCGATTGGAAAAATAAAGTTCCCAATTTTCACCAATATTTCCTCAATTATGCCTCGAGGATGAGTCATAGAACGATTAGCCATATGAATTGTCATCCTTGTAGCCTTCAATTCTGGATGGTTGCGCTTTTGGTAAAACGAGTAAGCCATCAAATTTATACTCGCTCCATAATTGGCGAAAGCATATGTCTTCATGTTATTTCCAAATTCACATGGAAGTGTAAGGTGTCCGGGATCTCCCATTTTCCTTGGTATTCCCTCCATAAAAACCATGGAACTTTGCTCACTGAGAACTACATTGGGGGTCTTCTCTAGTTGTTGGCGAGTGTCGAGTAAATCTTGAAGAAATTTAGCATATTCGGGAACTTTGGCTAACGATTCAATAAAAGGAGTATTGATCGGAATACCCTTGACTTGTTGCATGAACTTTTTATGTTCTTGTTCTAACGGGTGCACTCTAGCTCGACAAGGAAACGATAAAGGAGGTGGATAAGCTTGAGCACCAGAAAGATTTTCTGCCCAGTTGGTGGGATGTCAAGTCCACCAAGCAAATTACACCCTTTGTTTGCAAATAAAACGTAATATAATGGTAAAAAGGGGTATCGATCCTCGGGGAAATGGTTGTATTCAATCACCAATGCAATCTAAAAGAACTATTGTAAATAAACTAACTAAATACAATTAAACTAAAAGGGGGGTGTTATGATTGCTTGAAAACTAAAAGACTTGAATAACTAAAAACTTGCAATTAAGCAAGTTGATGAGATGCTCAAAGGTTGGGAATAATTGGTTAACTAAGGCAATTCAACACAATGAACATTTGTGTGTTTATCATTAGGATCTAATACAAAGCTTATCCTTCATCCCAAATTGGTTATAGCAATCATGAAGCATGATATGCCAAGATTCCTCATAGGTAGTATGGAGGTTGGGGAAGCCCACAACACACCTTCTTAATTAAGATCAAGGGTCAATTGAAGCAATTAATCCCAAGAAATCAATTAGCCTTAAGAATGAAGGAATCCCCAATTCCTAGAGGATGTCAAATGCTTACACATCCATAAAGGAGCTATGATTCATAAGCTAGAGATGATTTCTACCATCATAAAGCCTTTGTTCTAGATAAATTCAATGATCCAATGCAAAATCAATGAAACAAATCAACCATTGCTCAATCAAATACTAAGCTCATGATCAAAGCATCAAATAAGCATAAGAATTGTAAACTAGAATCATAAACATGGAATAAATTGATAATCAACATAAATCCTTCAAAACCCACAAACATTCATTGGTTTTCAGCCAAAGTCAACCAAATAAGAGTATTAGCCACTCATGACAACAAAGTAACAAGAACAATAATTAATTTGCATCAAGAATCTACCTAAGACTTGAAAAGATTAAAGAAATTGAGTATTTTGCTCTCCAAATCGTCACTTGCAGGTCTCCAATGGTGGAAAATTCGTGAATGAGCCTCTAGATCTGATCCCCCAGAGTTATTGTGAGCCAAATGACCAAAATACCCAAACTGGGCAGTTGCGCGGGTACCCGCGCAGCCAAAATTCCACCCGCGCAAATGCTGCTGGAATGCTATTGGTCCACCATTCCACTACTCCACCCTTCCACTACCAAAGATTCCTTTGGTCCCCCCCTTGTCCATGTAATTTCAATCCACCAATCATCATTTAGCCACTAAATGGATGCTCCAAGCCCAAAATTAGAAATTTATGATCCATCTTCACAAGCACAAATAATCCAAGCCAATAACTTTCAAAGCCCAATTCTTCTTCTTTGATTCCGCCAAGCCCAATAATGCTTCGGGAGCCCACTAAGCCGTCTTCACTCAAATCCACAATCACAAAAAAGCTCCAAAACCCTGCAAAATTCCTCATGCAACATAACAAGCCCCCGATACGATCCATGATAAAGAAAATAAAGAATATACAATGCAATACTAATAAAAAGAGCTAAAAATCTAAGATAAACTAATAAAAATAAGAAAATAAAATAAGCTATCAAATCACCCCAAGCTTAAACCTAACTTGTCCTCAAGTTAGAACAAGACTAAAATGAGCTCGGAATGAGCTAAACTAAAAAGAGAAAAAGAAAGATACCATAGAACTTGGTCAACATCAGTCAACATGGTCAGAATTAGTCCTTCAATGGACCCTACGCATCTTTAAAATGTTCCCCGCTTTAGAGCCATAAACCACATTCTCAACCACTTGATGGGCGAATAGATCACGGTTGGATGCAGTCGCGGTGTGCAAGACAAAGGAAACAGAGATGCGCCCAGTGGGGGCACTTTAAATCACCAATGCAGACCATAGTGCACGAAGGAAGGGCGCCTCTTCACACACTATGATTCCTACATTTGTCAGGCTAAAGTGTATAGTACGAAATAGGGTTTTGCAGCACGGCCTCCGGGCAAACATTCGGTTTCAGAGACTTCTCTCTTGTACTGTCATTTACAGTTTACCGTCTCATCGTCGGGGTCTTTTCTCACCAAAAATCAAAAATAAAATAAAATAAAATAATAAATAATAAAAATTCTACTTAACCTAAATCTAAACCTAACAACCTAAGTCTTCGATCTTGAACTTTTGTTATTTAGTCTTCAGCCTCTTTGTTGCTTGATATTCAGCCACTTTTTTTTTTTTTTAATAGATCTAAAGCCTTGAACTTGGATTCTTATTCTTCTTTTTGTGTTTCTCTTTTTCTTTATTTTTTTTATTTTTTATTTTTTTATAAATTTGTGTTTTCTTCTTTGAAGGTCTAAGGAATTTCACCATGTAACATAGGATGGAGGCTAACATGAACACCTAATGATCATTGACAATGTGCCAAGATCAACTAAAAAGGGGTGGGGAATGACTCAAAAATGGGTGTTACCGAAAAGACTTGGTCCCAAAAGATGTGAATTGGGGGACCCACTTTAAAGTTCATCAAGCACCTCAATGCAAGGTGTGATAAACAAAATCTATCTAACTATCTACTCTAGACCCCTAGAAAAATGATGACCTATCTTAAAAAGGTGGTGAGAATCTAACTAAGTAAGGCTCGGACGAGACTCGGGAGTACTAAGGGGTACTCCCTCCAAAACCAAGATGCGAGTCTTCATTATCTTCAATGTACCTTACCGGGCTAATCTTTGCTCGCGCACATCGGTTTGACCAACCACATCCCTCCGCACCTAGACCCAATCAAGCTACATGCATCTGACCCCCACACAAGCGGTCTTAAAATGGTATGTGAGGCTCAAAACGTGTCCCACTTATCAAACACAAGGAATTCCATATCAAAACCCGGGACCAATCTATGATTCAATACTTATGACTCGGTGCTCTGGTACCTGTAGGGATGAGAAGACAAGAGAGAACAAAAATGCATGAACTTAAACTAGAATGCATCTAAAAAGCATGAAAATTAGAAAAGAAAGAAATAAAATATGCAATATTTTTTGAATTTTTTATGCAATTTTTATGAATGACCTAAATGCCTTACTCTAAATGCAACTATATACAACCTAAATGTAATAAAAAATAAAATATAAGAATACCTCACCCCAAGCTTAAAATTAAGCATTGTCCTCAATGCTTAGGATGAGAGTAAGGAAGGATCATACCGGGATCAAGGTGGAGGAGGCCCTCGAGGGGGATAACCGCCCTCGGGCTGAAAATGATACCAAAGGTCCTCCATGTAAGTGTTGGTGCGTGCTTGTTGTTCCTCAATGCGGTGGATGGCTGCGGTGTTCCTGTTGCCCTGGAGGCGCAAGGAAGCAAGCTGACTGTAAATATCGAGAGGAAACTCGTGTGCGGGGTCGGGCTCATTGTGTTTCTGGTATGAGTGATAATCATGCTGTGGCTGGAAGTGTTCTCCCGTGGGCTGAGAGTGTGACCCGGAGGCTTGACATGGATAAAGTGGTGGCAACTGGCGGATCGGGAGATCATAATGGTCTTCAGCCTCGAATGGGCTATCAGCATTGTCAGGGTCCACCTGCATGTCATCATCCGCTGCTGCAGCATCATCATCTGGCAACTCTTGAGGCAAGAACCATGTTTCGGGGACATTGGTGGTGAAGGCGGAGATACTTGGATTGGGCAAGATGTAAACTGGGTCCTTGACATGGTTGAGACAAGAGAAATGTCCAGGAAGAGTAGGATGAGGTAGCATTAATTCCATCCGGGTGAGAGTTATGTAATCAAGAAGGTAGAGAGGTGGATCATCCACTGGCACATATTCAGATTCTGGAAATTGAAGGCCCATACCCAAACCAATGAGGGTAATGAGACCTCCAATACAAATGTCACCAGTGGTCTTCGTCCTGAGGCTGTCACATTTGTCTAAAAAGAAGGTGGCGAAATCGGGCCAAGACCAACGTCGGCTCGACATGCAGTAGAGAAAATATAACTCAACGGTGTTGATTTGTCCCGGCTCGTGACGAGCAAAGATAGAAGTGGATAGGATCCGGTGGGCAATTCTCCAGCAAGGATGGATGATAAAGGGGTCTTTTTGGCGACTGGGATTGAACTTGGAAAGGCTCGTGATTTGGGTCCAAAAGTCTACTTTGGGCAAGCTTTTAAATTGAGACCATCGGTAGCTGTAAATGTCGGAGTTGTTGATGTCATATGTGCCCATGATCTTGTTGAGGGTTTTGTACTTGAGTCGGTGCTGCCGACCCTGGAGTTTGAAAGTGAGTACCCTCGCCGTGTCATTGCGGGCATAGGTGGAGAGGAAGTCGAGTGTGGGTTGTTTGTAGGTGCGTGCAGAAAGAGCGAGAAACTCGTGCCAACCAATGTTGAAAAATAGTTGTCTCAAGTGGTTGTCAAGGCCGAGGTGCTCCATAGAATCTTGGTGGTAAAATTTTGTGGCGCGGATTGCACGCTTTTGAAGGTTGGATTTGAACTCTCGGCTTTGGGCACTCGTGAGGGTAAGGTTCCCATCACGATCAACATGGTCGGTGGACATTTTCTTGGATGGCCCCGAGGATTGAGCTTCACGAGATGAACCATGAGATGCGTGAATGGTCTTGTCCCGTGCCATTGTACCGGTGAATAAACCTAGCAAAGACAAAAACTTGGGCAAAATTATCCCTCACACTCGCCTCACACCAATCCAATCAAATCAAATAATTAAAATCGGGCAATATTCCAAACTTGCAATTTGGGAAAAAAAACCAAATGCAATTCAATTAATTCAAAGCAAACTAAGTCTATTTCTAATCAACCTAATGCATAGCATAAGCCTATGGAATGAGAATTTGAATGCAATGAAATTAAAAGAAATGTACCAATTTCGAGTGTCGAAACCCGAAAAGAAATCCGCTAAAACCGCACCCCAAGCTTGAATTTGACCCACAAGGTTGAATCTTTTGAAACTCCGGCGAGAAACAAAAATTTTTAAATTTTTGGTCAAAATTGGTGACGGCGGCCGGCGGCGGCGACAGACGGCGGCCGGCGGCGAAGCTCGGTTTTCCGGCGATGAGATTTTCCCAAATTAATAGTAGACCGGTGTGTGGTGGAGCGTTTGGTAAAGAATGCCCCAAGAATTTTCGAGTTTTGATGGAATGTGGAGGCGGAATGGCCGTTTCACGATTTTCCGGCGAGGGTGGGAATGGGGGCGTCGAGCGGTTTACCGGCGAATAGATGGGTGGGGTTTGGTCGGAATTAGGTGGGGAGTAGAGCGGGGGTAGAGCGCCGGCGAAGGGAGCAGCAGCAGGTGACAGCGGCGAGGCGCATTTTTCCGGCGACGAGAGCTTTGGTCGAGAACGAGCTGTCGACGGTGCTGGAGGGAAGCGCTGACTGGCGGCACTTGCTGACGACGGAGGCGCTGACCGATGGCGTTGGCGGCGGACGATGGAATCGTCGGTGGTGGCTGAAGGTGGCGACAGTCGGGATCGTCGGCGAAGGGAGCAGCGGTGAGTGTTCATTGACGGGAGGCAAAAAGGGGGGAAAGAAGGGTCCGACGGGTTAAGGGGGGTATAAGGATGGATGGGTCGGGTTTTCGGGTCGGAAGCGGGTCGGATGCGGGCTGGAGCGGGTGTGGGTCGTGTTTTCCGGGTGGAGCTATAAGGGGGGAGGTCGCGCAGCTTGAAAGTGAAATTTCTTCAAAGCCGCTCAAATATCTACGCGGGAGGATTTTGGCCGCGCGCAACTCACAGAATGCATCCCATGTTAGCGCAATTTGGAACTCAGAACTTGCGCAGCTGGGGCCGGCCGCGCAAAGGTTGCGCGGGTACCCGCGCAAAAGTCAAATTTTTGGAATTTTTCAAACTTCACCAAAATCACTGGAAGACTTCTATATGCTTATGTTTAGACCAACTTCAAACTTAGAAACACCCAAAACTTCAAACGGACATTATTTATTCACATTGCATTTATTTAAGGTCTTTGCCAAGACATAGTCCCGCTTCCATCAACCTTCGTAATTTGGGATTTCCAATGTTACGTTGTCGAATTCTCCCGCATCAAAGCCTTCATAAAATGGTTTCAAGCGGTGTCCATTCACTTTGAATATTTGATTTGTTTCCAAACTCTTAATTTCAACTGCACCGTGATCAAACACTTTTATAACAATAAAAGGTCCGTGCCATCGAGAACGCAATTTTCCCGGAAATAGCTTTAAGCGTGAATGATAAAGAAGAACTTTTTGGCCTGGGATAAAATGCTTACGAGTGATATGTTTGTCATGAAACGCTTTTGTTTTATCTTTGTAGATGCTTGCATTTTCATAAGACTCGTTTCTCAATTCCTCGATTTCTTGAAGTTGCATTTTTCGGTGCTTTCCACTTTCTTCAAGATTGAAATTGCACTTTTTAACCGCCCAGTATGCCTTGTGTTCCAATTCCACCGGTAAATGACAAGACTTTCCATAGACAAGGCGGAATGGAGACATACCAATTGGAGTTTTGTAGGCGGTCCGATACGCCCATAAAGCATCTTCTAACTTCAAGCTCCAATCTTTTCGGGTAGTGTTGACGGTCTTTTCAAGAATTTGTTTGACTTCTCTATTTGACACTTCGACTTGGCCATTTGTTTGTGGATGGTAAGCGGTTAATATCCGGTGTGTGACACCATGTCTCTTTGTCATTGCTTCCATCATTTTATTGCAAAAATGAGTGCCCCTATCACTCACCATGGCTCTCGGTACACCATATCTTGCGAAAATGTTTGACTTCAAGAAGTCAATTACAGTTTTTGAATCATCATGCCTTGTAGCCTTTGCTTCAACCCACTTTGAAACGTAATCAACCGCCAAGAGTATATAAGTATAACCAAAAGAAACGGGGAAGGGGCCCATGAAGTCGATTCCCCACACATCAAAGATTTCACAAATAAGGATAGGGCTTTGAATCATCTCATGCCTCATGGATACGGTTCCCGTTCTTTGACATCTATCACAACTCTTGCAAAATAGATAGGTATCTCTTGACATTGTTGGCCAATAGAGTCCGCATTCGAGCACCTTTCGCATGGTTTTGTTTTGACCAAAATGTCCTCCGCATGCATACTCATGGCAAAACTTCAAAATTGACTCAACCTCATTTTGATGAACACACCTCCGTATGAGTTGATCCGGACAATGTTTCCAAAGATAAGGGTCATCCCACACGTAGTATTTGGAATCACTCTTCAATTTGGCCTTTTGGTACTTGGTAAATGCATGAGGAATTTCTTTAGTAGCCAAGTAATTCACAATATCCGCGTACCATGGAATGGAATTTGACATATAGAAGAGGTGTTCATCCGGGAATTCATCAAGGATAGGAGAAAAAGAATCACCAATATTCAACCGACTTAAGTGATCCGCAACTAGGTTTTCGGCACCACTTTTATCCTTTATCTCAAGATCGAATTCTTGTAAAAGAAGAATCCAACGAATCAACCGTGGGTTGACATCTTTCTTGGTCATGAGATACTTCAATGCGGCATGGTCGGAATACACAATTACTTTTGTCCCAATAAGGTATTGCCGGAATTTCTCCAAGGCGAATACAATGGCTAGAAGTTCCTTCTCGGTGGTGGAGTAATTGGCTTGAGCATTATCCAAGGTTTTGGAGGCATAGTAGATGACATGGGATGCTTTGCCCTCTTTTTGACCTAAGACCGCGCCAATAGCAAAATTCCTTGCATCACACATTATTTCAAATGGAAGCTCCCAATTTGGAGGTTGGATTATTGGGGCGGAAGTGAGCAAGTCTTTAAGTTTGTCAAAGGCTTCTTGGCATGCAATATTGAAGTCAAAATCGACATCTTTTTGAAGAAGGAGGCACATTGGTCGCGTGATCTTTGAGAAATCTTTGATGAATCTTCTATAGAATCCCGCATGGCCCAAGAAAGATCTCACTTCTCTAACACATGTTGGGTAAGGAAGGGTTTGGATGACATCAATTTTGGCTTTATCAACTTCGATGCCCTTTTTGGAGACGATGTGTCCCAAAATGATTCCTTGATTGACCATGAAGTGACATTTCTCAAAGTTTAACACCAACTTTTTCTCAATGCACCTTTTCAAAATCTTCTTAAGGTTACCCAAGCATTCATCAAACGAATTGCCATACACGGTGAAATCATCCATGAACACTTTGATTATATTTTCAACATACTCGGAGAAGATACTCACCATGCATCTTTGGAATGTGGCGGGGGCATTGCATAATCCAAATGGCATCCGCTTGTAGGAAAATGTGCCAAAGGGGCATGTAAAAGTCGTTTTGTCTTGATCTTCGGGGGCAACGGGTATTTGGTGAAAACCCGAGTATCCATCAAGGCAACAATAATGCGATTTGCCCGCCAATCGCTCGAGCATTTGATCAATGAAAGGAAGAGGGAAGTGATCTTTCCGTGTGCTTGAATTCAACTTTCTATAATCAATGCACACCCTCCATCCATTTTGAACTCGAGTGGGTACCATTACGCCTTTGTTATTCTCAACAACCGTGATTCCCGTTTTCTTGGGAACCACTTGCACCGGACTAAACCATTTGGAGTCGGAAATTGGGTAAATCATATCTGCATCAAGTAACTTGATTATCTCCTTCTTGACAACTTCCATCATGGGAGGGTTTAATCGTCTTTGGGCTTCCCTCCTAGGCTTGCAATCATCTTCCATGAGTATCTTGTGAGTGCATACATTAGGACTTATCCCCTTGATGTCCGCTATGGTCCACCCCATGGCCTCTTTATGCTCTTTCAAGACTTCAATCAATTGGTTTTCTTCAAAGTCTTTCAATTGAGAAGAGATAATCACCGGTAGAGTCTCATCTTGACCTAGATAAGCATATTTCAAATGGCTAGGTAAGACTTTCAATTCAAGTGTGGGTGGTTGGATTATGGAAGGTGGCATCTTGATTGGAGAATGAGATAAGGCAACTTGAGAAACATCCTTCTTTGTGGAATTAGTAATTTCTAGAGCCTTCATAATATCTTCAACTTCGGAATCCAATGTATACAAATCCAAGGTATTCTTCAAACTTTCACCTTCAAGACTCATGTTAAGCACCATCTTCAAAAGATCCCCATTTGATAACTCGAATAATTGTTGGGTGATTGGCTCAATCACATCAACTCGATACAATGGAGATATGTTGCTAGGATATCTCATTGCTTCAAAGATGTTGAAGTGAATGGTCTCTCCATCAAATTCCATGGTGATCTTCCCATTGTGGACATCAATAATCGTGTGAGCGGTATTCATGAAGGGTCTTCCAAGGAGAATCATAGATGACTTGGAAGGAGTCTTTTCTTCAAGGTCAATGACATAAAAATCCGCGGGAAAAACAAGTTGATTAACTTGTACTAACACATCCTCCAACACTCCTCTTGGAGACACACTTGACTTGTCCGCTAATTGAATGATGACTCCGGTTTCTTCCAAAGGACCAACATTGAGAGATTGAAAAACCGAATATGGCATGACATTGATTGAGGCTCCAAGGTCTAACATGGCACTTTCAACATGTAAATCACCAATGGTACAAGGGATAGCAAATATTCCCGGATCCTTGCATTTGGGAGGTAACTTCTTTTGGATAACCGCATACACGTTTGCATTGACTTGAATCTTTTCATTCGCTTTGAATTTCCTCTTCTTGGTGCATAAATCCTTGAGGAATTTTGCATAACTTGGAATTTGCTTAATAGCATTCAAAAGTGGAATGTTGATTTGGACCTTGCGAAAAGTTTCAAATAATTCATTTTCTTCTTCTATCTTCTTGGAAAAGGCTAACCGGGAAGGGAAGGGTGGTGGTATGACCAATGGCTTAATAGACTTGTTGGAATATTCGGGTTGCTCAATGTTTGGAACAACCAGTTCCTTTGGAGGAACTACCACTTTCGAAGGTTCAACAAGAATAACCACATCCTCTTCTTCTCTTGAAACTCTTTTGGGGTTGCTTTCTCCAAGTGTTTTCCCACTTCTCAAAGTTATGGCACTCACATTGGGATTCTTCTCGGTTTGAGATGAAAGTTTTCCCCTTTGTTCCATCTTGTTGAGAGCGGTGGCCAAGTCTCCAATTTGTGCTTGAATGTTTGAGAAAGTGTTCTTGGTCTCTTGTTGAAATTGGGTTTGGCTTTGAGCAAGAGAAGTGACAAGTTCTTGAAGGCTCATTTGGTGGGTACCACTTGATTGGCCTTGTTGATGAGGTGGTTGGTAATTTGGAGGGAGGTGAGATGTTTGTGGATATGGAGGTTTTTGGGAAGGATATTGCGGATGTTGGGGTCTCATCAAAATGTTTGGTGGATTTTGCTTTGATGGGTATGGATTGTTTGGGTTATTCCTCCAATTTGAGTTGAAATTGTTTTGAAATCCCATGGGTCTTGGTTGACCTTGATATCCTCCCATTGCATTCACATCTTCCGGTTCACTTCCAAGAGTGGGACACTTATCCGTATAATGCCCCGTCATGGCACAAATATCGCATACCATCAATTGTTGACCACTTCCCACCACCATTTGACTTAGCACATTAGTCAAATCTAAAAGCTTTGATTCCAAGTGTTGAGTGTTGCTAACTTCACCAACTACTTGTGGAGAATTTCTCTTCATGTCATTTCTAGTCCCAAAGTTCCTTTGATTTTGAGAAATGGTTCCAAAAAGTGATCTTATCTCTTGAGGTGTCTTGTTGAAGATGTCACCACCACTTGAAGCATCAATCATCCTTCGATCTTTTTCATTCACACCCTCATAAAATTGTTGAAGAAGTAGTTGTTTGGGTATATTGTGTTGAGGACAACTTGTACATAAGTTGTTGAATCGCTCCCAAAAATCATGAAAAGTCTCATTCTCCCCTTGACGAATCCCCAAAATGTCACTTCTTTGGCTTGAAATTCGGGAGGTGGGATAGAACTTGCTATTGAAGGCTTTGAGTAACTCTTCCCATGTGTGAATAGATCCCGGTGGTAAGTTGAATAACCACTCTCTAGCTTTATCTTCCAAGGTGAGTGGGAAGGCGGTTAGCTTGAAATCATCCAATGTCACATTTTCGGGCAACATGCTAACACATATCATATGAAAGGACTTCAAATGCCTTTGAGGATCTTCTCTATCCAAACCATGGAACTTGGTGAGTTGATGTATGAAACTTGACTTCAATTCAATCCCTCAGCGGTTTGCGGGATAAACAATACCAAGAGGTGTGTGAGTAACATCCATCTCCATCATTTGTCGAAGTGTCAACTCTTGAGGGGGATTGGGTGGATTGGGGTAATTGGGAGTTTGTTGCAAGTAACTAGGATGTTGTTGGTAAGGTGGGTATGGGTATTGTTGGGGATTGTAGATTGGTGGTGGATAAGGTTGGTAGTTAGGGTATTGGTTGTAAGGAGGTTGTTGTTGGGGGTACATTGGGTTTTGGTACATTGGAGGGTGTTGGTAATTGGGTTGATTAGGGTAATGTACTTGTTGAACTTGAAAAGCATTGTTTTGAGGTTGGTTGTTTTGGTGGAATTGTTGGTTTGGTGGTTGTGGTGGTTGATAATTAGGTTGGTTTTGAGGAAGGGCTTGATTCCAAGGTGGCATATCAATGAGAGGCTCTTGTTGTTGTTGTCTTGGTTGTTGGGGTGGGGTATTGGCATCTTGATTGTTTGGGTTGGGATTGTGAGGTGGAGTGTGATTCATGGCTATGTAGTTTTCAAACAGAATGTCTTCAAAGGAATGACCAACAATTGGAGAACTCGGCTCGGTGTCGGTATCACTTGAAGTATGAACTTGATCTTCTATGTTGATTAGTAGAGAAAAGGAAGAAGCTTGAACGAGTTGTTGTTGCTTTGCTTGTTTGGCCAACTTTTTCAACATTTTTGCTTCTTTTTCAATTTCCGGATTGTAGAGTAGTTCACCGGTTCTTGTAGACCTAGGCATAAACAATCAAATAACAATAACCAACTTCCCCGGCAACGGCGCCAAAACTTGGTGGGATGTCAAGTCCACCAAGCAAATTACACCCTTTGTTTGCAAATAAAACGTAATATAATGGTAAAAAGGGGTATCGATCCTCGGGGAAATGGTTGTATTCAATCACCAATGCAATCTAAAAGAACTATTGTAAATAAGCTAACTAAATACAATTAAACTAAAAGGGGGGTGTTATGATTGCTTGAAAACTAAAAGACTTGAATAACTAAAAACTTGCAATTAAGCAAGTTGATGAGATGCTCAAAGGTTGGGAATAATTGGTTAACTAAGGCAATTCAACACAATGAACATTTGTGTGTTTATCATTAGGATCTAATACAAAGCTTATCCTTCATCCCAAATTGGTTATAGCAATCATGAAGCATGATATGCCAAGATTCCTCATAGGTAGTATGGAGGTTGGGGAAGCCCACAACACACCTTCTTAATTAAGATCAAGGGTCAATTGAAGCAATTAATCCCAAGAAATCAATTAGCCTTAAGAATGAAGGAATCCCCAATTCCTAGAGGATGTCAAATGCTTACACATCCATAAAGGAGCTATGATTCATAAGCTAGAGATGATTTCTACCATCATAAAGCCTTTGTTCTAGATAAATTCAATTATCCAATGCAAAATCAATGAAACAAATCAACCATTGCTCAATCAAATACTAAGCTCATGATCAAAGCATCAAATAAGCATAAGAATTGTAAACTAGAATCATAAACATGGAATAAATTGATAATCAACATAAATCCTTCAAAACCCACAAACATTCATTGGTTTTCAGCCAAAGTCAACCAAATAAGAGTATTAGCCACTCATGGCAACAAAGTAACAAGAACAATAATTAATTTGCATCAAGAATCTACCTAAGACTTGAAAAGATGAAAGAAATTGAGTATTTTTCTCTCCAAATCGTCACTTGCAGGTCTCCAATGGTGGAAAATTCGTGAATGAGCCTCTAGATCTGATCCCCCAGAGTTATTGTGAGCCAAATGACCAAAATACCCAAACTGGGCAGTTGCGCGGGTACCCGCGCAGCCAAAATTCCACCCGCGCAAATGCTGCTGGAATGCTATTGGTCCACCATTCCACTACTCCACCCTTCCACTACCAAAGATTCCTTTGGTCCCCCCCTTGTCCATGTAATTTCAATCCACCAATCATCATTTAGCCACTAAATGGATGCTCCAAGCCCAAAATTAGAAATTTATGATCCATCTTCACAAGCACAAATAATCCAAGCCAATAACTTTCAAAGCCCAATTCTTCTTCTTTGATTCCGCCAAGCCCAATAATGCTTCGGGAGCCCACTAAGCCGTCTTCACTCAAATCCACAATCACAAAAAAGCTCCAAAACCCTGCAAAATTCCTCATGCAACATAACAAGCCCCCGATACGATCCATGATAAAGAAAATAAAGAATATACAATGCAATACTAATAAAAAGAGCTAAAAATCTAAGATAAACTAATAAAAATAAGGAAATAAAATAAGCTATCACCAGTCTGAGCCCAGGTCGTGAGAATTGAATCCTCACATCGTGAGGTCGGTGTTTCAACAACATTTTTTTTTCTGTTTTCATCCGCTTTGGCTGTGATTCGGGATGCTTTGTCTCTTATTCTAAGGCCTCCAAGAAGTCAGAAATAGTGTATTCTTCAGTGGTTATGGCCATGACATGTGGTTGTGGTTTATTATCGGTATTTTTAGGACGTAACCGCTCGTTAACTAATGTGGTTAATTGCCCGAGTTGAGCTTTAATATTTTTAATGGATGCTTGATGATTTCTCATGGTAGCATCAACTGCATCGTGACATTTTTCAGAAGCTTCCATGAACCTATGAAACATTGACTCTAAGTCAACCCACCTTTACCCCCCATTATAGGGATCGACGTCCCCGTCGAACACATCGATCCGAGCACCTGATCCCACATAAGGTGGGGTTGCACCTGATCCCACATCAGCTTGGAAGGATAACTAAGCATCGCCTTATAAGGGGTGTGGATACATTCCTTGTCACAACGCGTTTTAAAGCCGTGAGGGCAGCAGATCCCATAAGAACTCTGCAGTTAAGCGTGCTCGGGCGCGAGTAGTATCAAAAACCTCTTAAATCTATTTTAACATCCAAATATCAAAATCCTCTTAAATCTATTTTGACTACATTTTTTATTCGAATCTCATTGACACTTTGTGAAGCACTGCAAGCAGCTTTATAAAAAAAAAGACTTTAATTATATGTTTTGCATTTTTCCTCATGGATTGCCTACTATCAATTAAAGTGCAAGACTTCCTCCTTCCATGTTGAACTTTTCATCAGTAAGACTATATTGAGTGTATTTATCTAAAAAATGTCCATATTTTTACTTTTGAGAGTGATAAAATTAAATGAGTTTTAATTTTCAAAATTAACAAGAATTGTACAATTATTTCTAGAAGACAATTCGTTAATATATAAATGGATTACAAGATTTTTTTAGCAAGAACTTAATTTAATTTGCGCATTCAATTATAAATTATGAATATAATTTATTGACATATAAATGGTTCACAATATTTTTTTAGCAAAATTTACTTTGTGCATTCAATTATAACTGTGAGTATAATTTGTTGATATATAAATGAATATAATTTGTTGATATATAAATGGCTTGCAAGATTTTATTGTAGGTATTTTCACTTTCATCCATACTTTTGAGACGTCATATTACCGAACCTAATTCATTCACTTTAGTATCTTTCTATAGTTTTTCACGCTACTTTCATTGATTGGTAAAAAGAAAAAGCTACTTTAAATATAAATATAATGACGGTATTTTGGATTTTAAATAAAAATTTACATAATGCTCTCTCTTCTTCACATGAAGGTAAGACACTCGGGAGTGGAGACGACCACCGAATATGCAATGATGAACTTAAAGGTGAATATTGAAAACGTTTTCAATTCCAATGCCTAACTTGGCATATGAGAATATGTCACAAAACTCACCATATTTATAGATTTGTATTTTATGTTATTTTTCAAGTTTTCGCACATGTAGTTCTGTTGACC
Organism: Lactuca virosa; assembly: GCF_052849685.1. Classification (NCBI taxonomy): domain Eukaryota; kingdom Viridiplantae; phylum Streptophyta; class Magnoliopsida; order Asterales; family Asteraceae; genus Lactuca; species Lactuca virosa. Next base: position 90,208,189 of record NC_136429.1, read on the forward strand.
TTATGTTTTAGGATTGTTAAAAGAACAATAAACTACTACCTTCTATGATTGTGTTTGTTATCATGAGTCTATCAAAAATATTATTCTAACTTTTATGTTTTTATCTCATTACTATTGAACTAACATAAAATTGTTCAAATTCAATAATCATTTTAAATATTATTTATACATAACGATCATAAAGTTACCTATATATCAATTATTATATAAAAACAAAAAATATGTTGCTATTATTGGTTGAAAACGCAAGTATGATGGTATTATGGTATAAAAACAAAATTATGATGCTATTATGTGATAAATGTAAAAGTATGGATGCTATTATGAGATGAAAATGAATGTACGATACAATTATGTAACATCTTGTTTCGGATCGTCCGTGATTTAGGGTTCGTGGGCTGCAACCCGGGCATGAGAAAGCCTCAGGGCTGCGACGAGTTGCTAGAAGCGTAGGGCTTCTCGTCACCTTTCCGTGGATATGTGGTTCTTTGGAAACAGAGTTATGTCGAGGAAACTATGGAAGTTTGAAGTTTTGACAATATAGGTCCCTTATTTGAGAAAGGTGACAGCTGAGTACGTTGGGCGTACGTGTGTATACGCTTAACGTACTCATGTACGTGACTTTTAAGCGGAGCCACCTAGTACGTTGGGCGTACCAGAGGGTACGCTGGGCGTACTAGGCACAAAATGAAACCCTAAATGAGGGGGTGTCCCTATATAAAGAATAAGATGGCCTCATTCCTGGCCACCATCCTCAGACAATAAACCCTCTCAAACCTAAATACTCGTCCATTGAGCTTGTGTGACCATTTATGAGCTATTGAGTGATCTTGTGTTTCTTTGGAGTGAAGAAGGAGCCTTGAAGAAGAAGGAGTGGGATTTCATGCTTTGGATCTGAGCTTATCTAAGTTGGAAGCTTCATGTTGAGGTATAAAGCGCAAAGCTTTCTCACTCTTTTGATTTGTGCATCATTTTAGTGTATTTTAGGGTTTTAGTCCCAAAGTTGGAGACTTTATGAGATATTGAGCTCCAGAGATTTTTATCAGCTTCTTTGAGTGTCTTTAGTGGTGTGGAGTTATAAAAATCGAGACTTGGACGTTTGAATCAACCCATGCATGAGATATGTGCATTTTGAGATGAGAATATGAGAGTTTTGGGTGTTTGTGACTTTACCAACCATGCAAAGGCTTAAAGTCACAGTCTTTATGGAGTAAGAGCTTCTAGGGAGTCCAAATATGTGATATGAGCTAAGGTCTTAACGGGTTAAGACCAAGAAAGTGAGAAAAACCATACTGGACGTACGCCGAGCGTAATCCTAGTACGCCCCGCGTACTGGGTTGGTGTCCCCGATCAGATTTCGTGCATGCTCGTGTACACTAAGCGTACCAAGGGAGGTACGCCCCGCGTAACCTCGCTGTGGGCTTTTTGGGCTAAATCTTATAATGGGCCTTAAGGGTTGGGCCTGGATCTTTGGGCTTGTGTACTAGAGATTTTGAGCAGAGAAATATTATATATATGCCTTGGGCCCTTGTGTTGGGCTTGTCACTTGAACTTGAGAGTTGGGCCTCCAGAGAGCCCATTCATATTGGGCCTTGGTGGGCTTAATGAGTTTTAGGTTATTGATGGGCTAGTTAGTGGACTACCTTTAGACCTAAAGAGTGAGGGTTTGGACTTAGATATTAATTGGGTAATTGTGGATTTTGGTCCAGTGTTAGAGGCCGGTGTGCAGCAACAACGTCTATAGGAGCTGTTCATCATCCGAGGTGAGTCTTCTCACTATACTTTACCTAGAGTGGTAACGTTTGTGTAACCAGAGGGTCTTATGTGCTTATATTGAGTATTTTGATATCCTGCATTATGTCTTTGTGATTTATGCTATGTATTATTTTAAGCTTACTGAGTTAGGACCGGAGGGTCCACCCGAGTTGTGGGACCGGAGGGTCCCACTGAGACACATTGACCGGAGGGTCTTATCTGAGTATAGCCATGAGAGGCTGATGAGATATGTGTGGTATTTTTGGGAACTCACTAAGCTTCGTGCTTACCGTGTTATGTGATATGTGTTTCAGGTTCTTCTCAGGATCACGGGAAGGCGCCGACTTGATTGTACATACCAGAGAAAGAGTTATGTTTTGAGGATCCTGGATTATTAATCAAATAATTATGGAGTTGCGTTTTGTAAATTAAATAAATGAGATTTTTGTGAAATGTGTTATGAGAAGTATGTGATTTTAAAATGAAAAAATTGTTTGAAAATTTACGGTGTTACAAATTATGTGATACAAATGAAAGTATGATGCTATTAAGGGATATGCAAATATGATGTCGTGTCCATTGATAAATATAAATAAGTTTTTATTTTGTTGAAAATTTGAAATATGTTCCTAGATATGTTAAAACTATTAATTTTAATATGTTAACAGTGCAAGGGCATAATAGTAAAGTTTTTAAAAGGACATAATGGTTTTTAGTTGTTCTAGCATGAGATGAAAATGAAAGTACGATGCTATTATGTGATACAAATGAATGTATGATACTATTAAGAGATATGTCATGTTCATCTTTTATCCTAATAAATAAGAATCATTTGTTGTCACTTGTGTTCTAATGAAAATTAAATATTGCCAACAAAGTATACCATTAAAAATTGCTAAATTTTTATGATTTGATATTAATTCTTTTTAATAAACTTGTGTGATACACGAGTCTCACACCTAGTTTAACAATAACGTGCTAATAAACAGGGGCGTATCCACCATATGCTTAGGTAGGTCCTAGGACCTACCTAAGTTCTCAATTTCATTTAGAATGTATACAATAGAAAAATTAGGAACTACCTTAGAAAAAATAAAAGACCTACCTTGAGTTTGTTTTTTTTTTTTTTTTAATTTCTTAAAAAACCATTTAAAAAGAGAAATATATAAGTTATTAGGGCAATTTGTTATTTTAAATTATGAGATTGATAACAAAAAGTTAACCACTCTTAATCGACACTTTCAAAATATTAATAAATAAATAAGTTGTTCTAATAAAATGAAAGCCCACATGCCAAAGACTCTCACTCTTCGTTCGCCGCTTTATCAGTGGACTAATAATCAACTAGTTTTTCTTTAAATCATACGCATTTTTCAGTTATATTTCAATCGGTTTTTTAAAATTTTTAATCGGTGGCACAAAGTACATGAGCCGATTGAACTGGTTCAGTTCTTTTAAGGTACATGAGCCGACCCGACCCGACCCCAAAAGTGTTGTTGATTTTTTTTATTGGCCTCACTTAATTTAGGAACCACGTGATTTTTTGTTCTACATTCGCCACTACTAATAAACTATTATAAATAAACAATTGTTTTTGTAAACCTTGAAAACATAATAATTTTGATGATAAAAATATTACTATAATAATTTATAACGTAAATATTTAGAAAAATAGCAACAATTCTATTATTTACCTAAAATTGGCTATTTTAAATTTTAAGTGAAATTACGATCACTTTAGTAAAAGTGGGGAGATGAACTTGTCAGCTCTAGGGATGAGATTTAGAACCGGAAAACCGGACCGGAACCTGAACCGTTAGAACCGGAATATATAGAACCGGTTCCGGTTCCGGGTTTAAAAATTGGCTTTATCCGGGTTCCGGGTAATCCGGGTCTGGGTCCATCGGGTCCGGGTAAACCGGGTCTAAAAACCGGAACCGGTGTTTGGAACCGGAACCACTTTTAGGACCGGAACCGGTTTTTGTGAAACGTTTAAAAGATGCATATCTCATTCGTTTCAACTCCGATTGACATACGGTTTTTTCCAACATGTAGTTTAGAGTTTGTACATGATTTTAGACTATAAAATTTTCCATTTTTAGTTTTATATTCATTGACTTACAGTCCCCCAAAGTCGAGATATCAAAACTGGAAGTTTTTAGTTTTTCAGTTTTTTTGTATTCGGTGAAAGTTTTAAAACATGCATATCTAATTCATTTGAAGTCGGATTGACATGTGGTTTTTTCTAACTTGTAGTTTACAGTTTGTACATGAGTTTAGACTATAATTTTGTCATTTTTGGTTTAACATTCAATGATTTACAGTCATTCGAAGTCGGGATATCAAAACTGAAAATTTTCAACTTTTCAGCTATTTGTTTTTGTACTTTGTATTATGTGAAAATGTTAACACATGCATATCTCATTCGTTTAAAGTCGGATTGACATGTGGTTTTTTCAAGAGTGTATTTTAGAGTTTGTACATGATTTTAGACTATAATTTTGTTAATTTTGGTTTCATATTCAATGAGTTACAGTCCCCTAAAGTCGGGATATCAATATGAAAATTTCAAAGTTCAACCCACTAACTAGTAAGTAATTACCCAAAAATTCCGGTTTTTTCGGGTTTTCCGGTTCTAAACCCACTTTATCTGGTTCCAACCTACCCACTTTGATGTTTCCGGGTTTTTCGGTTCTAGACCCACTTTACCCGGAACCGTACCCGGAACCGAACCGGTTCCTATATACCGGTCCGGTTTCCGGTTCAACAAAATCCCGTTAACCGGTTCCGGGTTTTCCGGGTCCGGGTCCATTCGGTCCGGGTTTGGACCCACTTTCATCTCAGCTCCTAATAAACCCTAGAACTCGCTCTTTCATTCTGATAAACCTCTCCATGGGAAACCAGGACGGAGGCGTAGTTCTTTGTAGCACAAACCCACCCATGGAAATGGAATCATACGAATCATCATCATCTAAAGGCTGCGACGAGTGTAAAACAAACGATTTCAAGTACAAATGCCCAGGTTGCTCCATCCGCTCTTGCAGTCTCCCTTGTGTCAAAGCTCACAAGCAACGCACTGGATGCACAGGCAAACGTCAACAACAGACAGAGTTCGTTCCTCTTTCAAAATTTGATGATAATCTCCTTCTCTCTGGTAAATTCCCAATCAAACTCACCTTTTGAATTTATCCAATTTTTCGAATTCTGGTTCTACTTATTAGCGATTAGGATTACGAACTTTTAGCAAAAGGAAGTCTTCTGTAGTTTGCTGATGTTTGTATCATCAACCAGTCACTTAGTAGTTTGGTGGGTTTCAAAATGCCAAAAAAACATATTGATGCTTGAATTTTTTGATGGGATATTTATTAGCCAGTTCTGAAAATTAGCTCCTTTGCGTTGGAATTTTCATTACATTTACAGTTATTTATTAATTTGATACTTGAAGATTTCGTGAAATTATGTATACATCATGACTCGGGAGATGATTTGCTCACTTTTGATTGAAAATTCTAACCAAAGATGAGTTAACTAACAACTACAACGGTTGTGAATTTGTTTATTGGCAAGCAGATTACAGTATGCTGGAAGATGTGAAGAGAATAGCTGATTCCGCCAAGAGAATGAGAATGCAAATCTGTGGGAAATACTACAGTGGGCTTTCATTCCCTCTTAAACACTTGCTGAAAGCTGCCAAGAATAGGAGGATTAGACTTTTCTTCTTGCCAACTGGAATGTCAAAGAGGGAAACCAACAAGACATACTTCAACAACATGTAATCTTCTTTACACTTCATCTGATTTCCGTTTTGAAAATACTATAACATGTTAACAATCATTGTGTTTTCAGGAAGAAATCTATCTTTTGGACGATAGAATTGCACTTTCATTCAACCAATGTTAAGTTAATTGACCATGAGTAAGCATCTTTTCTATATAGATGTTGAAAAAGTCAATTTGGTCTTTCAATTTATAATTGTGAACCTGAGCCCCTTACTTGTGTTGTTTTAGTGTGCATGAAGATTCAAATCTTTACTCGGTGATTGAAAACCATCTAAAACCTGGTCCAATAAATCATCCATTAAAGCTGTTTTGTGTTGAGCCTCTTGAATCTCTAAGAATTTTCATTAGTAAACACCCAAAGGTATTTTCTATCTCAACCCTCTTTATATTATCTTTACTTATAACTTATTATTTATCTGTTTTGCATATTCAAGTTGACCAGTTAGGTTTTTTGTCCTAAAATATGCTCATAAGTTGTAAAAACAAGCCAATATAATGGTAAAAGTACAACTGCTTTACTTTATTCAGTTATATAATATTATCTTTAATGTTTCAAATTTTTTTTTTTCCTGTAATGTAGCAACCAAGATCACCATTTCGTGAGTTGGACAAAAACGCCCCCATACGTGAGCAGTTAGCCAATTTAGTGATTGTAGAGTACCCTGTGATTCACGTTTTACTTCCTTCACATATCCCTGATTTTAAAGTTGTTAAAGACATTGTCCCACGAAGAGTGCAACCTAAGTTGGACCCGGTCAACGAAAGTCAACCGGGCCCGAAAGGCGTGTTCTTTAAGGAAGAAGAAATCAAAGATGAAGATTCTTCAGATTCTCATGTCGTTGATCTCATGAATCAATCAAATAGCAAATCAGAGACTCTTGTTGTTGATGATGCTAAGAATGATGATAAAGATAAAGATAACAAAGTTGGAGCTGTTGACTTGATGAGTTTTGACTTTGACCCGGAATTGATGGATGTTTATTCTCATTTAATCTCTGAAACAAATCCTGATGATTTTCTTGATTTGGATGGTTTGTTGTATAATGAAATGCAACTTCAAGATAAAGATAAAGAGGGAAAGTTTGGAGGTGTGAAACAAGAATTGGAGGAAGGAGAGATACCAGATTCAGACTAACTTTATAATCTTGAAAATTACACAAATTATATGTTAAAATTTTGGATATATGAATATGAGAGGTTTTTGAAAGATTAAAAAAAATTGCATGGTTGATGTCTATTCAAATTCCCAGTCCTTTATGTATGTGTATGCTGTGTGATGTGTGTGTATATGTAACAAGGGGCAATTTGGTCAAAAAAATTGTAGCATAATGACATTTTCTTTACACTAATAGTTACATATTTACAATTTTTCTCATTTTAACATACATATCCTTACCGACTATATTAATAGCAATTTGTATTTTATTATTTATATATCATATCATAAGGAACTCTTTATAAAAGTAAAAATAAAATACCACTAATACTAAACAAAAAAAGAAAGAAAAACGTTATTAGGCATTTTTTAGGTATTTAGGTCCAGGTTTGGTATTGGGGCAACTTTTCGGTGATGGGCCATGCATTTGCATAGAAATAGAAAATAATCAGATAGATTAGATCGTTAGGTTGCTACAGTTTATTTCCCAAAAGTCACCTAAATGTATTTAAATGTATATAATTTTATTAATTAATTTGTTTAAAAAAATATTATTATTTTAAGATTATATCTTTTCTAATCATAACATTTCAATTGCTAGTTGCTACTTGATGTTTGGTTGACGTTAGTGGGTAAGTTGGCTCGAAAAATGAAAAAGGACAAAAGATATATAAAAAATAACGGTGAAAACATTCAAATGGATAATTTAGTTGGATTTAATGGATTATATGATGAGATTCAAGTGTTAGAACCTTGATTCCGACATTTGAGATTGAATCGAATAAAAGGAAATTGTTTAAAATGAATTTATAAGTGAATTAACATGTTGAATTTATTGGATTACATATACGCAACAATTTCTTTTTCGATTTTATGGACATGTTGAATTTGTATGGTCTTCAAATGGCAATTCGATTATAATTTATGGGCTAGGTTTTAGGATTCCTCTTTGGGTCGCATTTTCAAACGGCCTATCTTATCAACATTTTCATGTACATGTTTCTACACACAAAAAAATCATAACCATCTATTTAACAATATTTATAAAAACCTTTATATTTTATTTATATGCTAAAAAACTCTTACATTTTCGATTACATTTCACATTAACTCAAATATCCATTTTTTTAAAGAAATTATCGGTTGTTTTGTGGTATAACATTTATCTTTTTCATTTTTAGGTTACCATGAAAACAAAAATAAATGACATTACCTCTTGTCTAAGATTAAACGTGCGGAATAGACAATTTACTCAAGCAAAAATAAGTGATGCCACCTTTTCTTTTTCCATGTCAACCTAAAAACGAATAAGATAAATGTCATAACACAAAACAACCGTTAACTTCTCTAAAAAAATGAATATTTCGGTAAATCAGAAAGGTAACTAAAAATATAAGGGTTGTTCTATATATACACAAAATGTAAGAGCTTTTCTGAATGCTATATGATTGTGTTTTTCTAACATTTTCGCCCATAAAATTAAAATTATAGTTTTTGGGTTTTAAATATATATTTAATTTCAAATGAGAAATAAATACTATAGTTTTTGGGTTATAAAATGTGGCCACAATAGTTTTCTATAAGCTTGTTAAAATACAATTTGTCTATTTTATGAAATATCTATTTTAACCCCTGTTCGACATGAAATATTTGAGAGATTTTGGGTGGTTTTAGATTCATTTAAAGCTCAGAAAAAAAAATAGTTTCTTTTGGTTTTAGGAGTTTTTATCTTTTATTTTAAACAAAACCCATAATCAAAAAGTTATTTAATTTTAAATAGCTTTTAAGACCTTTTAGTTTCTTAGTTTTTTTTTTTTTTTTTTTTTTTTTGTTTTGTAATTTTACATCTTTCAAAATTAACATCTATTTTTATCAAACACTTTTAGACAAAAAATAATTATGACTTTCTTCTTTCAGCTATCAACTATCTTCAAGCTTTTAGCTACCGATTAATTTACTAAACCCATCATAAATCAAACAGTTTTTTAGCTTGTTACCTAACCCAGTCCTCTTCGGTCCACTTTACAAAGTAGTTTCGGGGTAGCTTTAAGCACAAAGGCATTTATCAATTATCATATACGCATAAAGAGCACAAACTCACTCACAAGCATGACAATTGACAAATATTTAATGTTACAGGGCCCACAAAGTTAAGCCCGAGAGATGTAAACCCTAAAAGGCTAACCCATAACCTTTTAAAACCATGACATGGCATATGTAAAGTTATTAGTGAAAATAAAAATAATTCATAATGCAAATCAAAAACTGACGACTAACATGTATTTTGATAAAGCTAATATATAATATAAACTCCACGTTGAAAATTAAAAAGAAAAAATATTTAGACGAAACTCGTGTTGTTGATAATTGTTAAAAGAATAAAATGGGGATGCTAAAAATAAACCCTAAAAGGACTAAAAAGATAAAGTAAATGAACATATTTTTGCTTACTCATATAGATTCAAAAATTAACGCTATCATTTATTTTGGTGTCACTTCATCTTATTAAATGTTTTGTTTAATTCTCTACGCAACTTGGCTTGAGAAATTAACTTTTTTGAAGTACATGAATATGTAAATGCATCATTTGTCCTTTAGAAAAGGAATCATAATTGTAAACAATAAAAAGAAGGCCAACCTTAAAATAGGTTTGATAGATGAGAAGAATGAGTTTATTGGTATGTCCTAATTGTTTTTTTTTTAAACTACAAATTCAATCTATTGCTAAACTACTTTAATTCAATCCATCTTAAACGAGACTTGAACTATCGATTTCAGAAAACGAGAACAACAACTAATACCAGCAGACTAGAAGTTATTTGGTCGATATGATCTAATAATTGACTACATTATAACAACCTTTTGGACCCGTAAGTGGTGACAATGGATTGATGTAACTTGAAAGATATGTTTGTCAAAAGTAGTTGTTAGTTGCTAGAACTTAGAACTTAGAAGTCGGAAGCTATAACTTTTATTTCTGTAAAATTGTTTGTTTGACAAAATTAGTTATAGGTTTCTAAATTATATAAAATGAAAATATAAAAGCTAAAAGCTCTCAAAAGAAAATAAAAACATACTTAGTATCTTTTGAATTATAAGTATTTTGTTTAATAACACTCGATGACTATGGATCGTTGGAAGTTAATTGGCAGATGATGGGAGCTTCATTTGCCTATTACTCGGTCGATTTTGGATTGGATAAAGTGGATTGATACTATTACTCTTAATGGCGTGCAACAAAAAGGACTAGATGCATTACCTTTTGGGTTTTTTGAAATTTTGGAAACAACTTCATATTCAGAATGGATAAACCTAAAAAAGCTTATATCTTTGACGATATTGTGTCTCTTTTTTATTATTTATTTATTTTATTTTATTTTATTTTATTCTTTTGCGGTTAGTAATCAGTGTAAGAACCGTAGTCTGAATTGAGAATTTGGGATGATCGGCTTCACAACCCCTCTTTAGTTATTATTACTATGCAATATGTTTTTTGCTTGCTTCTTATTACTCTTCTAATCAAAATTATGCTGTTCCAAAATACGTCCACTTTCGAATGAAGTTTTTGTTTTTTTTTTTTTTTGTTTTGTTATTTTTTTTTTTAAATGATTGTATGACTCTGACAAATTTTAGCGATAAGTCGGGTAGTAGCACAACCAATGTGTGAAAGAAAGACATTCGAGAAGAACAAATACTAAAACTAAGGGGCATATGCCCCATAACTAAAGCAAGAAAAAAATGTTAGACTAACGAAGTAACAACTATCCCTAGCTAAAACACAAGTGGGGATCATCCCTAGTCAACAGAATCAGACTCACTAATGTCCTCTACAACGCCTTCAACGAAGTGTTGTATCTTTGAAGGCAAAGGTTATGTCATCTCTCTTTGGTTCATGGGGACCTTAAAACTCTCAAATATTCGTTGTTGAACATACTTGAAGTCTAATTAGAAGCATTTGTCTTTCAATTTGTCAGCAATTTTAAAATAACTGATAAATGTCTGGCTCTAGGGTAAGACATGAACTTAAAATGTGCATTTTATACGCATATTCTTGGTAAAAATGTAATTTAATTTTAAACAAATGAACTTGATGAATAAAGCAAATCCAAACTTGTATTTTTGGGCATCTTCATTGACCCAAGCCACTTTTTCTCAAGCGACTACTATATCCATACTTTGAAGTGAGATTTGCTTTTCACAATATCCATAAAGGCATAAACTTTGGAATGTTTCTAAGCATATTATATTATATGAATGAAATGGTATTAAAGCATTGGAGTATATTTTTAAAACATAAATGCATCTGTCAATTTGTCATACTGATAGCATTTTTGGGAAGAGGGGAGGATATTCCAATATATATATATATATATATATATATATATATATATATATATATATATATATATATATATATATATATATAATACGTGCATAATCAAGGGGCAATCGTAAGATTCGTAACATTATAAATTCATGTTAATAACATAACAACAGATTTTGATTAATTTTTATATTATGCAATATACTTTTTTACTATAAAAGCAATGTAACTTAATTATTATCCATTTGATAGTAATTTACTATGCTTGTTGGCATGTTATATAAATTACAATTTTATTTGAAAATACCAAAATGTCCATAGTTGCTACAATGCAAACTTTATAAATCTTACGAGCTAAACAAAAATAAATAATTTCAAAATAATCAAAACATTACCTTATTTTCTTATTAATGTAAAATAAAAGTTGTATTTTTTTTTGAAATCCAAATATTTATATAGAGTTTGGGGAGTTGGTTGGAAAGTGGTGGCATGTAAGTGAGTGCCAAGAAATGGAATAAGCCACAACTTTTGAGGATAAGGAAAAGGCTCAAACTTTTAAAAAGGGTAAAAGGGAGGCCCCAATCTTAAACATGATGTACAAACAAGTAGGGAAGGTTGAATTTAATTGGTTAAATGACCACATGGGTGGGGGGGGGGGGGGGGGGGGGGTGTAAGGAGACAATCCTCACATGAAAGAAACATGGGGTTTCTTTGCTTTGCTTCTACTGTTGAAGGCAATTTCTCATTGTAGTCTTCTTGACCTCCCCCACTCCCCAGCCTTCCCTACAACATATCCATTCTCATCATCGATAGGAATATACCATTCCAACTTATAGTATCAGAGAGTGTAAATGTTTAAATGATGTTATTAATTGAAAGACATGATTCACACATTTATGCCAATACTTCAAGAACATATACAAAGATATCGGGTAGTGTAACTTAACAATATAAGTTTAGCATATAGTCATTCAAAATGTTGAGACGGTAGTTTTTTCTCTTCTTTTACATTTGTATTTTCATAATTTGTTGAAAAAGTGCATGCCTATAAATGTATTTTTGCTAACATTTCTATAAAAGCATTGACCGCAAAGAACCAAAATAAAATAGTTTAAAATGTGTATTAAAACTCTTTCGGAATTTAGATGTAGCCAAAGACGGCTCAACCAATTTAGAGGCTCTAAGCGAACTAAAATTTTGGGCCCTTTGGTCATTACTATTTGATTAATAACAACAATCACCAAAACAACTATAAATGAACAATCATAAACTAGAAGTAATAGATTATATAATGAAATACCTGAGAATAGAAGATAATGGAGAAGGAAGAATAGAGAAGGGATTGAAGGAAGAACAATAAAACAGAGGTTGTGTAAATCGATCGTGTTTTGTGGTAATTGAAGCGTCGCCGGTTTCTCTTGTTGATTGTGGTGTCAAGCGTGCATATTGTTGCTCTTGTTGATTATGCGTAAGAGGTTGCATACTATCACTGATTTTTAAAACAGGGGCCCTTTACAATTAGGGGCCCTAAGTCATTGCCTAATTTTTTACATTGTAAGGCCGACCCTATCGTAGCTTTCCTTGACTCGAGTACGAATCTTCTGCTTTCAGGAGTACGGGCCCATACTACCTTCCACATCTATCCGTACTTTCCTCAAGGATCGTGTGACGCCCCAAAATTCATGACTAAAAATTTCCTTTAAAATCATTACTTAAAACATAATTGTCAAACCATAAACGAAACCATACATAAACCAGAGTATTAATTCCAAAACATATTTTCATTATCAGAGTAAAACATATCATGCTGTCTAATCAATGGTGTGTGCCATGCGATCACCCCGAGCTCTTCCCTCCGCTACCGGAAGTACCTGAAACCAAAACTGAAAACCGTAAGCACGAAGCTTAGTGAGTTCCCCAACCTACCACATACCCTGCATAATCACATACTGTAAATACTGGGCCACGCCCGCTACTTTTGGCCTCACCCACTACCTCGGGCCTCGCCCGCTACAACGGCCCCGCCGCTCCAGGCCCGGCCTGGCTTTGAGCCCCGCTCGGATACAGATCTGTTTCTCTTAGGCCCCGCCTGTCCCTGGGCCCTGCCCGCTAATCATATACTAACACATAAACATACCACAACACATAACCAAACATATACTACTGAATCCTATTCTAAGGTCTCGCCTATCTTGAGCCTCTCCCTTGTCCTGCTACTGATGAGTAATGGAACCCCGTCCACACTCCTTCTGATAGTGAGATACGGGCCCAACCCACACTCACTCCTTTCCTAACTTGGGCCTCGCCCCTGCACTGCTGCTAATGAGATATGGAACACCGTCCACACTCTGCTATTTGTGAGTTTCGGGACCTCGCCCACACTCACCTCCCTACCAGGCACATACATGTATCACACAGATAACAAGTATATTCTATCATGCAAACCATTCCTTGGGCACCCGCCCGCTATCACTGGACCTTGGTCCTGAATATCATACTAGCATATAGTGCCTAGGGCTAACCCCCGGGTCTTCCTACTCATTACTACATGGGCCGGCATTGTGGCCGTAGACCCATCCACACAAGGGAAACTCACCTCCTACTGCTGAAGCTGAACCACGAAAGCACAATCCCGAATTACTGCTCCAAACTCCAACACCTAAAGCCATCAATGAACCATTGACATAAATATCCAATTTACCATAATACCCTTGAAGTCAATCGGTCAAAGTCAAAGTCCTGGCCAAAGTCAACCTTCCTGATTGACTCTACTCGCCGAGTCAACCCATAGACTCGCCGAGTTCTTAAACTCAGAAACTCTCATAATACGACTCAACTCGCCGAGTCACCCCAAGACTCGTCGAGTTCAACGATCTCTGAGTCCCATCCTGTCCAACTCACCGAGTCACCACTCAACTCACTAATCTGTGCCTTAACTAGAAGAGGTTGGGGGGTCTGCGACCTGACTCGTCGAGTCCAAGAACAGACTCGCCGAGTCCATGACAATCTTCAACAGATGCGCCGAGTTGTTCTTCCAACTCGTCGAGTCCCTGCCCATCATCATACAACTCGCCGAGTCCACCCATATGACTCGCCGAGTCTTTTCAGTCCTTAATCCATAAAGTGGCTTTTCGAGCCATACAGGGGCTCCAACCCATAGATCCATTCTTCTAAAGTCTAACCCCCACGTAAAGTTGCAAACTTTACGTGAAACCAAAGAGCTAAAGGCCCAAAACACTCTAGGGCTAGGGTTTAAGACAAAGGGGCTTCACCAACAATTCATTGACTGCTGCTTTAAGACATTCTGGACCATCATAACCCTAGATCTGAAGTAGCAACCTCAGATCTAAGCCCCAAACCCGAAATAGATCTCAATCTTACCAAAATAGCCCCAAAATCTCATTCAAGAATAGATCTAGATGCAAAAAGGTGAAGGTAACAGCTTATTACCTCCAAGATGACCTCCCACTGAAGAATAATCCAAATCTTTGTAAATCCCCTTGATCCAAGCTTCTTGATCTTCAAGATCTCTTCACAAAAACCACTTATCTAAGCTCCAAATTGCTCCCAAGGACTCTCACTCACGATTTAGGGTTTCTGGATCTCAAAAGGGTGGTAAAGAGGCTGAGGGAGGGATATGATGTTCTTTATATAGGGTGCAAACCCTAAGATTAGGGTTTTTCTCGCCCAGACCAGACTCGCCGAGTCCACTTGCCGACTCGCCGAGTCGGTCACTTACTCTATGACCCGAATCCCGCTCCGACTCGTCGATTTCTTCCCTGGACTCGACGAGTTGACTCCTTAACTTAGAGCTTTTCCTTTCTTTTCTTGGTCTTTCTGATTCTGGGTGTTACAGATCGCTTCGAATCCTCCAAGTCACTCCCTTATCCATACATACAATCATCAGCAAGACAAGGCTCCCAACACTAAATCTCTTTCTAGGCTTTCCTAGGGCAACCACCACACTACTCCTCGCCATCAGCTGCAAAAGGACTCCCCCTAAAACCCTCTAACTACTCACAAATACAATTACATATCACCGACACCAGATAATTATTTGAATGAAAGGTCTCATACTACAACGGTTGGACTCAAACAAGAGCTGCGCAATAGAGTTAAAACCTAAACTTCTAAAATTATTTAGTCTCAATAATATGCAACTGAACATATTCGCTTACTAGTTAGCTGAAGTTAATGCGAACTCCTAATAGCACAAAGCAAACAACATTCGAGCATCGAGTAATCGGAACAAGCATAACCTAAACATGCCATCTGATCACTGACTGATCAGTACTAGCATTCAAGTCTACAAGCTGATACAATAGGCATATAAGTGCATCTCTCCTAGCATTCTATCATGCAAATCCTAAGCAAATCCTTAGCCCTATATTAGCATGTGATTCACTGGTTCACAAATCAAAGCATATCATAAAACATGTATGGGTATTTTGGGGAAACTTACTTGAGATCGGTCGATTGCATGCACCACACCCCTTTTCTTTATTAGAAAGCTCTTTTATAAAAATTTCCTTTTGAAATTTTTTTACCAAACCCTCAGTTTGAGTTCAGACACAACCGAGAGTATGCTTGGATCCCTCAAAGCAAGGCTCTGATACCAACTCGTAACATATAAAAAATTAAGGCTAAAAAATTTCAATTTTTAGAATAATAGAAACCATCTTTCAAAAACATGTCCATAACACCATAATAAAATCAAGTATGATCAAAACATCAAAATACATCAGAGTAAAGAAAAATACGGAACAATGTGGTGTGTGCGATACGATCACCCCAAGCTCTTCCCCTTGGTTTCGGAAGTACCTGAAACATAAACTAAAAATCATAAGCACGAAGCTTATTGAGTTACCCAAAATACCGCATACCATACATATCTGCCAGCTCAAGGATGTGCCAGGTCTATTTCACCCCCGAGTCTTTTTCACCCCAAGTCTGTTTCAACTCATGTGTCAGCCCAAGCCATACCGAGTCTATTACACCCCCGGGTCTATTTCACCCCGAGTCTATTTCAACTCATATGTCAGCACAAGGCTGTACCAGGTCTATTTCACCCCACATACATATAGAAAACAAGCACACAAGAATATAACACATACATCAGGAGTCACAAAGATTACAAGCACATAACATATCCTAGTGTCCTACAGTATAGTGAGCAAACTCACATCGATCCTGTTGATAACGAAATACGTAGATTGCTGCAACTGGTAACCACCTCACTAACCAAACAACCAAAACCCTAATTAATAATTAGCTCAATAACCATATTTGGCGTCCTGACTCCACAACCTCTTTCCTAGGGTAAAAGACTATTTTACCCTTCCCTTAATGGGCCCAACTAACTTGGCCCAAAGACCCAATAATGGCCCAAAGACCAAAGATACCCATGACCCAACAAACATAAGACCCAAAATCCAGATAAGGTCCAAAGCCCAAAAGAATCTCGACTCCAAAAAGGACCCAAAACGACGAAAGCCCACCTCACCGAGTACGCTTGGCGTACTCCTCGTACGCGCGACGTACTAATGTTAACTCGAAAACGGGCAGTTGACCCAGTACGTGCAGCGTACCAGGAATTACGCCTCACGTACCGGCCAGAGTACCATTTGTCCAATTTTTGTCTTAACCACTTAAGCTCTTAATGTCTGAACCTCAAATCTACTTCATGTCAGGGTATTAATGCATAAAGTTGGCAAATTTACCACTTTTCATGTCTTAATGGGACGCAAAGCCCAATTTTATCCATTAAGACCCATAATAAGGATCTAACTCATGCATGGACCAATATGATTCATCAAGATAACATTTTTTTACACAAAAAACATCAGAGAGGTTAAGATCTAGCATTCCTAGCTCTTGGAGTGGCTCAAACTCACAAGGAGAACTCATAAGACCATAATAAGCTCAAAAAAGCCCTAATCTCAATGTAACACAAAGTGGTTTCAAGATGAGAACTTTATACCTTGTGGAGTTAGCAAATTTGATGAAGATTATGGATCTACAACCTCAAGTCAACCAAAGCTTGGTCACCAAGCACCACCTTCTTTAATGCACACAAAACAACACAAAATTACTTCCAAGGCTCAATAACACACTATGGGAGGCTAGGGTTTTGTGATATGACTTAAGAGGCAAGGGAGGCTGATAGGGTGATGGTCTTGAGGCACTTAATGACTTTAAATAGGGTGCATGTGACAACCGTCAATTTCTGGTTAAGTCAAAGTCAAACAAAGTCAACGGGTCAAACCGGTCAACTCAACTAGTGCTTGTATGTTAGGGCTTACTCTATGTTTACTAATGTACAACTCTCTATCTTAATACAAAGTATCACTAGGAAGTTTCATATGTTCAGAAGTTCTAAACCATTAATAGGGTGGGTGATGTAACGACTAGATAAAACACTATTACGTACCCTTCGGGGGTAACACTCATAACGAGGCATAGTGGGGTTTACAAACCTTGCACTACGGGGCCAAACACTAACAAAGGCTACAAACAAAGTCTCTCTCAATCTCTCTCACTCTATCTCTCTCTCTCCAAAATCTCTCCCAATCTCTCTCAAACCTCTTGGTAATAAAAATAACTTTTCCAACGTTTATATAAACATCCATACCATCCCGAACCTTCCCTTGGTCGAAAACAACTTAAAACGGAAGAAGGAGGTCAAAAAGAGGCCTGAGGGTTCGCAGGTTACTGTTCACATGCGAACGCTCGCAGGTCCTCGCAAGCCCTAGACACGTTCAATTTTTAGTGGAGGTTCGCATCCTAGCCGAGATATCTCGCACCGAGCCTTCCTCTCGCTCCGAACTTCACATTCGCACCCTAAGAACCGGACATTTTCGCATTGCTGATGCCTTTCGCTGCGAACCGGACAAGTTCGCATCCTGACCGGGCACATTCGCATCTTCTCGGACTCATTCACTTCTACTTAACAATGTTCGCACCGAACTCCTCCCTCGCAGCGAGCCTCACCCTCGGATCCTCGGCCAGGTTCGCGTCTCCTATCAACCTTTGCTGCGAACCTCCATGTTCGCAGTCACTACCCTTCTTGCTACGAACCTTCTCTCCTGCGAACCCTCTCTCATGCGAACCTACCTTCGCATCCTCGCCCCCTTTTTCTAGATTTTGACCACTTTCGCATTTTAAACCCGTTTTTTATGATTTTGACGTGAGATTTTCACCCAATTCATATTTTTGACATATTAGACCTCCTAGACTTATATTTTATTCCTATCTTGAGGATTTACTATTTATAAATCATATTGTTTGTTCAAGATAATATCTAAAGGTACTTGTTGACTTTTCCATAAAGTTATGACACAAGCCATCCTCACACCCACTTTATGTCACTATTCACACTCTACCTAGTCAAATCATTGTCCTTTTTCAACTCATCCCAACACTCCATCAGATTTGCTTTAATCAAATCCACCCAAGAAATCTTCATTCTTCACATCCAAGATTTCACTCCTCACCAAAAGCAAACTTTCTCTCTCTCTCTCTCTCTCTCTCTCTCTCTCTCTCTCTCTCTCTCTCCCTCCTTCTAAAGCACAAATTCTCCAGGAAGTTTTTGAGTGATTCCTCCATTTTTGGTAAGTATTTTCCTTTAACTTCTACACCATCTTCACATGTTCATACAAATCATGGATCATTTACACAAATATCTACACATTTGTTCTTAGGATCTTCAAATCTTCAAGCATCTTTCAAGTGTTCTTGACTTGAAACTCCCCTTCTTCAACCTTCCACCACAAGAAATCACTCAAAGTGAGTTCATACCCCTACATTTTCATGTTTTCTTCAACTTTTCAAGGGGGATAATACAAGTTACAACACCAAACCATATTCTAAACTCAAACATTAGCTTTCAACAGAAAAGTTATGGTCTATTCACGAACTATTTTGACCATCTTAAACTTAATATTTTTCGAAACTGTTCAATATGAAAATATTTCAGGTTTATACCTTTCTAATGACTACTTGCACGCATTCATACGATTTTTCTACAATTTATGGCGATTTTTACAAAACTACCTATCATTTCAGAATGATTTCGGACCAGTCTGTGAAGATGGACACTTTCACACTGGTTAGAGACCACTAAAAATCATAATAAAAATTATGAACAAACTAGACACATTTTATGAACTCCCAGACTTTACGGATTCAGTTTTTGACTTACAATGATTTTTCTATGATTTTTCTAAAAACAGTGACAGAAAAGTTAAAACTAGTAAAATAAATTTACAAGTTCATTAACACTTTGTAACATGTTGAGCAAAGTGTATAGCAATAAATAGCTACATGTTGATTGTATATCATGTTGGTTTACTTCCATGAAACAGAGATAATCATTCACATAAGGATCTTTCATCATTACAAACATATATGATAAACTATAATAGGTATAGTTTATGGTACATTAACACTACGAACATACTAAGGAAGATTTCATTTCTACTACAAAAAGGGTTTTCATTCACACTACACGTAAACTCGTTGAATCAAATTTGTGAGATATTACTTCATTGTACTCTTTAGAGTACCGGTTAAAGTCCTGTATTATAACCTTAGTCTGTTGTAGGGAGTGCATGATACTTGTATATAGATCTATATTGGGACTGACAATCCCGCACCTAAGCTGCATGTAACAGCTAGACCGGTAGGTCTGGGGTGACAAATGTCATAACATTCCGATGCCTGAAGTACGTCGTAACAGGCCATATA
Source organism: Lactuca virosa (assembly GCF_052849685.1). Taxonomy (NCBI): domain Eukaryota; kingdom Viridiplantae; phylum Streptophyta; class Magnoliopsida; order Asterales; family Asteraceae; genus Lactuca; species Lactuca virosa. The sequence goes on from NC_136429.1 coordinate 90,227,948, forward strand.
TGTCAATTGCACGGTTATAATAACTCACATAGGGAAACAACGACACATATAGTTTATGGGGATTCTTACATTCAAAAGGGTTTTATTTATTTAAAACTGCATATACTATCATAAGCATGGAAAATACTTGTACATTTCGGTCTTTGAGTCTTAAGACTACAACTCATTTTATAAGGAAAATATTGTATTTTTCTTGAACATACACTACATTTACAAAGAAAGGATTTCAACTCTACATACAAAAGCTTATGCACTCACCAACTTAATTGTTGACACTCTTTCAAAATTACTTGTATTCTCAGGAAATCAATAAAAACAGTTGGTGGGATGTCAAGTCCACCAAGCAAATTACACCCTTTGTTTGCAAATAAAACGTAATATAATGGTAAAAAGGGGTATCGATCCTCGGGGAAATGGTTGTATTCAATCATCAATGCAATCTAAAAGAACTATCGTAAATAAACTAACTAACTACAATTAAACTAAAACGGGGGTGTTATGATTGTTTGAAAACTAAAAGACTTGAATAACTAAAAACTTGCAATTAAGCAAGATAGTGAGATGCTCAAATGTTGGGAACAATTGGTTAACTAAGGCAATTCAACACAATGAACATTTGTGTGTTTATCATTAGGATCCAACATGAAGCTTATCATTCATCCCAAATTGGTTATAGCAATCATGAAGCATGATATGCCAAGATTCCTCTTAGGTAGTATGGAGGTTGGGGAAGCCCACAACACACCTTCTTAATCAAGATCAAGGATTTAATTGAAGCAATTGGACCCAAGAAGTTAATTAGCCTTAAGAAAGAAGGAATCCTAAATTCCTAGAGGATGTCAATGCTTACACATCCATAAAGGAGCTATGATTCATAAACTAGAGATGATTTTTACCATCATAAAGCCCTTGTTCTAAGTTAATTCAATGATTCAATGCAAAACCAAAGAAATAAACTAACAATAGCTCATTCAAGTGCCAAGCTCATGATTAAAGCATTAAACAAGCATAAGAAATATGATCTAGAACCATAAACATAAGATAATTGATAATCTAGCATGAATCCTTCAAAAACCCACAAACATTCAAAGGTTTTAACCAAAGTTAACCAATATAAAGAGTTTAGCCACTCATGGAAATAGAACAACAATCACAAAAGTCTAATTGCATAAAGAAACTACCAAAAATCTTGGAAAGATGAAGATAAATGAGTCTTGAGCTTCAAAAATCGCCTCCTCCAGGTCTCCAATGGTGTCAAATCGAAGTTATGGCTGCTAGATCCCCCAAGGTAATGGCAAGCCAAATGACCAAAATACCCAAACTGGGCAGTTGCGCGGGTACCCGCGCAACGGAAATTCCACCCGCGCAAATGTTGCTGTAATGCTATTGGTCCTTCATTCCACCACTCCACCCTTCCATTACCAAAGATTCCTTTGGTCCCCTCCATATCCATGTGATTCAAATCAACCAATCATCTTTTAGCTTCAAATGTGGATGCTCCAAACCCAAAATTAATTATCCATGATCCATCTTCACAAGCCCAAAATATCCAAGTCTTCAACTCTTTAAGGCCCAATTCTTCTTTGTTGGATCCGCCAAGCCCAATAATGCATCGAAAGCCCACAAGTCCGTCTTCACTCTAATCCACAATCGCGATAAGCTCCAAAACCCTGCAAAATACCTCATGCAACATAAAAAGCACCCGGTACGATCCATACTAAAGAAAAATAAATAAAATACAATGCAATAATGATAAAAAGATCTAAAAATCTAAAATAAACTAATAAAAATAAGGAAATAAAATAAGCTATCAAATCACCCCAAGCTTAAACCTAACTTGTCCTCAAGTTAGAACAAGACTAAAATGAGCTCGGGATGAGCTAAACTAAAAAGGAAAAAGAAAGGTACCATAGAACTTGGTCAACATCAGTCAACATGGTCAGAATTAGTCCTTCATGGACCCTATGCATCCTCAAAAATGTTCCCCGCTTTAGAGCCATAAACCACATTCTCAACCACTTGATGGGCGAATAGATCACGGCTGGATGTAGTCGCGGTGTGCAAGACAAAGGAAACAGAGATACGCCCAGTGGGGGCACTTTAAATCACCAATGTAGACCATAGTGCACGAAGGAAAGGCGCCTCTTCACACACTATGATTCCTACATTTGTCAGGCTAAAGTGTATAGTACGAAATAGGGCTTTGTAGCGCGGCCTCCGGGAAAACATCCGGTTTCAAAGGCTTCTCCCTTGTACTGTCCTTTACTGTTTACCGTCTCATCGTCAAGGCCTTTTCTCACCAAAAATGAAAAATAAAATAAAATAATAAAAATTCTACTTAACCTAAACTTAAACCTAACAACTTAAATCTTCAATCTTGGACTTCGGTTATTTGGTCTTCAGCCTCTTTGTTGCTTGATATTCAGTCTTCTTAAATCTTCAATTTTTTTTTTGAACTAAAGCCTTGAGCTTGGATTCTTGTTCTTCTTTTTGTGTTGCTCTTTTTCTTCATTTTTTCTTCTTTGATTTTGTTGCTTTTCTTTAATCCTCTTCATTGTTTCTTTTTGTCTTCACTTTTCCAATTTCTTCATTTTTTTGTGTTTTCTTCTTTGAAGGTCTAAGGAATTTCACCATGTAACAAATGATGGAGGCTAACATGAACGCCAAATGATCATTGACAATGTGCCAAGATCAACTAAAAAGGGTGGGATATGACTAAAAAATGGGTGTTACCGAAAAGACTTGGTCCCAAAAGATGTGAATTGGGGGACCCACTTCAAAGTTCATCTAGCACCTTAATGCAAGGTGTGATAAACAAAATCTATCTAACTAACTACTCTAGACCCCTATAAAAATGATAACCTATCCTAAAAAGGTGGTGAGAATCTAACTAAGTAAGGCTCGGACGAGACTCGGGAGTACTAAGGGGTACTCCCCCCCCAAAACCAAGATGCGAGTCTTCAATATCTTCAATGTCTTCATAATACCTTACCGGGCTAATCTTTGCTCGCACACATTGGCATGACCAACCACATCCCTCCGCACCTAGACCCAATCAAGCTACCTGCATCTGACCCCCACACAAGCGGTCTTAAAATGGTCCGTGAGGCTTAAAACGTGTCCCACTTATCAAATACAAGGAATTCCATATCAAGACCCGGGACCAATTTATGATTCAATACTTATGACTCGGTGCTCTAGTACCTGTAGGGATGAGAAGACAAGAGAGAACAAAAATGCATGAACTTAAACTAGAATGCATCTAAAAAGAATGAAAATTAGAAAAGAAAGAAAGAAAATATGCAATATTTTTGGAATTTTTTATGCAGTTTTTATGAATGACCTAAATGCCTTACTCTAAATGCAACTATATACAACCTAAATGCAATAAATATAAAAATATAAGAATACCTCACCCCAAGCTTAAAATTTAGCATTGTCCTCAATGCTTAGGATGAGAGTGACGAAGGATCATACCGGGATCAAGGTGGAGGAGGCCCACGAGGGGGGTAACCGTCGTCGGACCGAAAATGATACCAGAGATCCTCCATGTAGTTGTTGGCGCGGGCTTGCTGCTCCTCGATGCGGCGAATGGCAGCTGTATTCCGATTGCCCTGGAGGCGCAAGGAAGCAAGCTGACTGTAGATATCAAGAGGAAACTCGTGTTCGGGATCGGGCTCATTGCGTTGTGGATAAGAGTGGTACTCATGTTGTGGCTCAAAATGGGCTCCCGAAGGCTGACCATAAAGGGGTGGTGGCAATTGTTGGATCGGGAGGTCATAATGGTCTTCGGTTTCAAATGGACTACCAACATTGGAATGGTCGACCTGCATTTCATCATCATTTCCTGCATCATCATCATCGTGTAACTCTTCAAGTAAGAACCAAGTTTCGGGGTCGCTGGTGGAAAAGGCGGAGATGCTAGGATTAGGCAAGATGTAAAGTGGCTCCTTGATATGATTGAGCCAAGAAAAATGGTTATGACGGGTAGGATGAGGCATCAGTAATTCCATCCGGGTGAGGGCTATGCAGTCAAGGAGGTAGAGAGGTGGATCATCCACTGGCACATACTCAGACTCGGGAAAGTCAAGGCCCACACCCAAACCAATTAGGGTAATGAGACCTCCAATGCAAATGTCGCCAGTGGTCTTCATGCGAATGCTGTCACATTTATCCAGAAAAAAGGTGGTGAAACCGGGTAAAGACCAACGCCGATGGCTCATGCAATAGAGGAAATAGAGTTCGACTGTGTTGATTTGTCCCGGCTCGTGACGGGCAAAGATGGAAGTTGAGAGGATCCGGTGGGTAATTCTCCAACAAGGATGGATGATGTAAGGATCTTTTTGTCGACTTGGATTGAAGTTTGGAAGACTTGTGATTTGAGTCCAAAACTCTAGATTAGGCACGCGTTTGAATCGAGTCCACTGATGGCTATAGATGTCGGTGTTGTCGTTATCGTATGTGCCCATGATAGTGTTGAGGGTGTCGTAGGTGAGTCGGTGTTGTCGACCCTGGAGTTTAAATGTGAGCACCCCTGCCGTGTCATCCCGTACATAAGTGGAAAGGAACTCTATTGTGGGTTGTTGGTAAGTGCGCGCGGAAAGAGCGAGGAACTCGTGCCAACCGATGTTGAAGAACAGCTGTTGCAGGCAATCGTCAAGGCCAAGGTACGTCATGGAATCTTGGTGGTAAAATTTGGTGGCTCGAATTGCACGTTTTTGGAGGTTTGACTTGAATTGTTTGATTTGTGCGCTAGTGAGGACAAGGTTACCCGCACGATCGGTATTCTCGGTTGACGTTTTTTTTGTGGATTGCGAGGATGAAGCCTCACGGGAAGGACCATGAGAGGCGTGAATGGTTTTGTCCCTTGCCATTGTACCTGTTAATAAACCTAGCAAACACAAAAACTTGGCCAAAATTATCCCTCATACTCGCCTCACACCAATCCAAACAAACTAAATAATAAGAATATAATCCAGACAAATATTCCAAACTTGCAATTTGGCACAATTCAATGCAATTCAATCAATTCAAAGCAAACTAAGTCCAATTCAAATCAATCTAATGCATAGCACAAGCTAATTGAAATTAGAAGTTGAATGCGATAAAATTAAAGAAATGTACCAAATTCGTGTGTTGAAACCCAAAAAAAAAAAATCGCTAAAATCGCACCCCAAGCTTGAAGTTGACCCGAAAGATTGAATCTTTTGAATATCCGGTGAGAAACAAAAATTTGGAAATTTTTTTTTTGGTCAAAACGAGCGGCGGCGGCGACAGACGGCGGCCGGCGGCGGAGCTAGGGTTTCCGGCGATGTGATTTGGTCAAATGCGTAGTAGATCGGTGTGTGGTGGAGTGTTTGGTAAATAATGCCCCAAGGAATTTTAGATTTGACTGAGATTTGGCTTCGGAATCGGGTTTTGAACGATTTTCCGGCGAGGTAGATAATGGTGGCGGCGGTTGGCTGTTCTCGGAGTTAAAAGGGTGGGGTGCAGTCGGAATTAGGTGGGGAGTTTGGTGGTGGGGGAGCGCCGACGGAAAAAAAAAAGAAAAAAAAAGCGAGCTGGAAGGCGGCAGACGTGGGCGCGCTTTTCCGGCGAGGTGGTGGTGCGAAATCGGGGCGCCGGCTGGAGCGTGACGCTGCTGGAGGGAGGCGTTGGCCGGTGGCGAACTGTGGAAGCGGCGACAGTGATGTTCGGAGGTGGCAAGAGCACTGCGTCGTCGACCGGCGGTCGAAGACGGGAGGCACAAGGTGGGTGGGGTAGTCCGCCGGGTTTAGGGGGGGTATAAGGGTGGGTTAAGGAGGAACGGGTCGGGTTTTCGGGTCGATTCAAGGGTCGGATCCGGGTGTGGGGCGGCATGGAGCGGCCTACCGGGTGGGAGTTATAAGGGGGGTGTGGCATTGGCTGGCCACGCAAGGGAAGGTAGCATTTTGTTCTTGGCCGCGCAAACATCTGCGAGGGTGGATTTCGGCCGCGCGCAACTCACAGTTTGCATCCCATGTTGGTGCAATTTGGAACTCGGAACCTGCGCGGCTGGGGTCGGTCGCGCAGAGGCTGCGCGGGTACCCGCGCAAAAGTCGAATTTTTGGAATTGTTCAAACTTCACCAAAATCACTGGAAGACTTCTATATGCTTATTTTTAGGCCAACTTCAAGTTTAGAAACACCCAAAACTTCAAGTGGAGATTATTTATTCACAATGCATTTATTTAACGTCTTTGCCAAGACATAGCGCCGCCTCCGTGAATCTTCGTAATTCGGGTTTTCCAATGTTACTTTGTCGAATTCTCCCGTGTCGAAGCCTTCATAGAACGGTTTCAAGCGGTGCCCATTCACTTTGAATATTTGATTTGTGTCCAAACTCTTTATTTCAACCGCACCGTGATCAAACACTTTTATAACAATAAAAGGTCCGTGCCATCGAGATCGCAACTTTCCCGGGAATAGCTTTAAGCGTGAATGATAAAGAAGAATTTTGTGGCCCAGAATAAAATGCTTACGAGTGATGTGTTTGTCGTGAAACGCTTTTGTCTTATCTTTGTAGATGCTTGCATTTTCATAAGACTCATTCCTCAACTCCTCGATTTCTTGAAGTTGCATTTTTCGGTGCTTTCCACTTTCTTCAAGATTGAAATTGCACTTTTTAACCGCCCAATATGCCTTGTGTTCCAATTCCACCGGTAAATGACAAGACTTTCCATAGACGAGGCAGAATGGAGACATACCAATTGGAGTTTTGTAGGCGGTCCGATACGCCCACAATGCATCTTCTAACTTCAAGCTCCAATCTTTTCATGTAGTGTTGACCGTCTTCTCAAGAATTTGTTTGACTTCTCGATTTGACACTTCGGCCTGGCCGTTTGTTTGTGGATGATAAGCGGTCGATATCCGGTGTGTGACACCATATCTCTTTGTCATGGCTTCCATCATTTTATTGCAAAAATGAGTGCCCCTATCACGCACCAAAGCTCTTGGTACACCATATCTTGCGAAAATGTTGGACTTCAAGAAGTCAATTACCGTTTTAGAATCATCATGCCTTGTTGCCTTTGCTTCCACCCACTTTGAGACGTAATCAACCGCCAAGAGTATATAAGTATATCCAAAAGAAACGGGGAAGGGGCCCATGAAATCGATTCCCCATACATCAAAGATCTCACAAATGAGGATGGGATTTTGAATCATTTCGTTTTTCATGGATATGGTGCCCATTCTTTGACATCTATCACAACTCTTGCAAAATAGATAAGTATCTCTTGACATTGTTGGCCAATAGAGTCCACATTCGAGCACCTTTTGCATGGTTTTGTTTTGACCAAAATGTCCTCCGCATGCATACTCATGGCAAAACTTCAAGATAGACTCGACCTCATTTTGGTGAACACACCTCCGTATTAGTTGATCCGGACAATGCTTGCAAAGATAAGGGTCGTCCCATACGTAGTATTTGGAATCACTCTTTAACTTGGCCTTTTGGTGCTTGCTAAACGCGTGGGGAATTTCTTTCGTAACCAAGTAATTCACAATATCCGCATACCATGGAATAGTGTTTGAAATGTAGAGTAGGTGTTCATCCGGGAATTCATCAAGAATGGGAGAAGAAGAATCACCAATATTCAACCGACTTAAGTGATCCGCAACTAGGTTTTCGGCACCACTTTTGTCTTTTATCTCAAGATCGAATTCTTGTAAGAGAAGAATCCACCGAATTAACCGTGGTTTGGCATCTTTCTTGGTCATGAGATACTTCAATGCGGCATGGTCGGAGTATACAATCATTTTTGTTCCGAGAAGGTATTGCCAGAATTTCTCCAATGCGAATACAATTGCTAGAAGTTCTTTCTCGGTGGTGGAATAATTGACTTGAGCATTATCTAAGGTTTTGGAGGCGTAGTAGATAACATGTGATGCTTTGCCCTCCTTTTGTCCTAAAACCTCTCCAATTGCAAAATTGCTTGCATCACACATTATTTCAAAGGGAAGCTCCCAATTTGGAGGTTGGATTATTGGAGCGGAAGTGAGCAAGGTTTTGAGTTGATCAAAGGCTTCTTGACATGCAACATTGAAGTCAAAATCAACATCTTTTTGAAGAAGCAGGCACATTGGTCGCGTGATCTTCGAGAAATCTTTGATAAATCTTCTATAGAATCCCGCATGGCCCAAGAAAGATCGCACTTCTCTAACACATGTTGGGTAAGGAAGGGTTTGGATGACATCAATTTTTGCTTTATCAACTTCAATTCCCTTTTTGGAGACAATATGACCCAAGATGATGCCTTGATTGACCATAAAGTGACACTTCTCAAAGTATAACACCAACTTTTTCTCAATGCATATTTTCAAAATCTTTTTAAGATTATCCAAGCATTCGTCAAATGAATTGCCATACACTGTGAAGTCGTCAATGAATACCTCAATTATATTCTCTACATACTCGGAAAAAATGCTCACCATGCATCTTTGGAATGTGGCGGGGGCATTGCATAATCCAAATGGCATCCGCTTGTAGGCAAACGTGCCAAAGGGGCATGTGAAGGTCGTCTTGTCTTGATCTTTGGGGGCAACAGGTATTTGATGAAAACCCGAGTATCCATCGAGGCAACAATAATGCGACTTGCCCGCCAATCTCTCGAGCATTTTGTCGATGAAAGGAAGAGGAAAGTGATCTTTTCTTGTGCTTGAATTCAAATTTCGATAATCAATGCATACCCTCCATCCATTTTGAACTCGAGTGGGTACCATTATTCCTTTGTTATTCTCAACAACCGTGATTCCCGTTTTCTTGGGAACAACTTGAACCGGACTAACCCACTTTGAGTCGGAAATCGGGTAAATCATATCCGCATCAAGGAGTTTGATTATCTCTTTTTTGACAACTTCCATCATGGGAGGATTTAATCGTCTTTGAGCTTCCCTCCTAGGCTTACAATCGTCTTCCATGAGTATCTTGTGAGTGCATACATTAGGGCTTATTCCCTTAATGTCCGCTATTGTCCACCCCATGGCCTCTTTATGATCTTTCAAAACTTCAATCAATTGGTTTTCTTCAAAGTCTTTTAATTGAGAAGAGATGATCACCGGTAGAGTTTCATATTGACCTAGATAAGCATATTTCAAATGGCTAGGTAAGACTTTCAATTCAAGTGTGGGTGGGTGGATTATGGAAGGTGGCATCTTGTTTGGAGAATGAGATAAGGCAACTTGAGAAACATCCTTTTTTGTTGAGTTGTTAAGTTCTAAAGTCTTCACAATCTCTTCAACTTCGGAGTCCAATGTATACATGTCCAATGTTTTCTTCAAACCTTCAACATCAAAACTCATGTTGAGCACCATCTTCAAAAGATACCCATGTGATAACTCGAATAATGCTTGTGTGATTGGTTCAATCACATCAACCCGATATAATGGATAAATGTTGCTAGGGTATCTCATGGCTTCAAAGATGTTGAAATGAATGATCTCTCCATTAAATTCCATTGTGATCTTCCCATTATGGACATCAATAATTGTGTGAGCGGTATTCATGAAAGGTCTTCCAAGAAGGATCATAGATGATGTGGAAGGGGTTTTCTCTTCAAGGTCAATGACATAGAAGTACGCGGGAAATACTAGTTGATTGACTTGAACTAGTACATCCTCCAACACGCCTCTTGGAAATACACTTGACTTCACCGCTAATTGAATGATGACTCCGGTTTCTTCCAAAGGTCCAACATTAAGAGATTGAAAAACCGAGTAAGGAATTACATTGATTGAGGCTCCAAGATCTAACATGGCACTTTCAACATGTAAGTCACCAATGGTACAAGGAATAGCAAACATGCCCGGATCCTTGCATTTGGGTGGAAGTTTGTTTTGGATAACCGCGGACACATTGGCATTGAATTGAATCTTTTCATTCGCCTTAAACTTCCTCTTATTAGTGCACAAATCCTTAAGAAATTTGGCATAGCGCGGAATCTGCTTTATGACATCCAATAGCGAAATGTTGATTTGAACTTTTCGGAAAGTCTCAAGAATTTCTTTCTCTTCCTCTTGTTTCTTGGAAAAGGCTAACCGAGAAGGGAAAGGTGGTGGTATGACCAATGGCTTGATAGGCTTGGTGGAAGAGTCGGGTTGATCAATGTTTGGAACAACCGGTTCCTTTGGAGGAACTACAACCTTCGGAGGATCAACAACAATAACCTCATCCTCTTCTTCGCTTGAAACACTTTTGGGGTTGCTTTCTCCAAGTGTTTTCCCACTTCTCAAAGTTATGGCACTCACATTGGGATTCTTCTCGGTTTGATATGGAAGTTTTCCCCTTTGTTCCATCTTGTTGAGAGCGGTGGCCAAGTCTCCAATTTGTGCTTGAATGTTTGAGAAAGTGTTCTTGGTTTCTTGTTGAAATTGGGTTTGGCTTTGAGCAAGAGAAGTGACAAGTTCTTGAAGGCTCATTTGGTGGGTACCACTTGATTGGCCTTGTTAATGAGGCGGTTGGTAATTTGGAGGGAGGTGAGATGTTTGTGGATATGGAGGTTTTTGGGAAGGATATTGCGGATGTTGGGGTCTCATCAAAATGTTTGGTGGATTTTGCTTTGATGGGTATGGATTGTTTGGGTTATTCCTCCAATTTGAGTTGAAATTGTTTTGAAATCCCATGGGTCTTGGTTGACCTTGATATCCTCCCATTGCATTCACATCTTCCGGTTCACTTCCAAGAGTGGGACACTTATCCGTATAATGCCCCGTCATGGCACAAATACCGCATACCATCAATTGTTGACCACTTCCCACCACCATTTGACTTAGCACATTAGTCAAATCTAAAAGCTTTGATTCCAAGTGTTGAGTGGTGCTAACTTCACCAACCACTTGCAGAGAATTTCTCTTCATTTCATTTCGAGTCCCAAAGTTCCTTTGATTTTGAGAAATGGTACCAAAAAGTGCTCTTATCTCTTGAGGTGTCTTGTTGAAGATGTCAGCACCACTTGAAGCATCAATCATCCTTCGATCTTTTTCATTCATACCCTCATAAAATTGTTGAAGAAGTAGTTGTTCGGGTATATTGTGTTGAGGACAACTTGTACATAAGTTGTTGAATCGCTCCCAAAAATCATGAAAAGTCTCATTCTCCCCTTGACGAATCCCCAAAATGTCACTTCTTTGGCTTGAAATTCGGGAGGTGGGATAGAACTTGCTATTGAAGGCTTTGAGTAACTCTTCCCATGTGTGAATAGATCCCGGTGGTAAGTTGAATAACCACTCTCTAGCTTTATCTTCCAAGGTGAGCGGGAAAGCGGTTAGCTTGAAATCATCAAATGTCACATTTTCGGGCAACATGCTAACACATATCATATGAAACGACCTCAAATGCCTTTGAGGATCTTCTCTATCCAAACCATGGAACTTGGTGAGTTGATGTATGAAACTTGACTTCAATTCAATCCCTCGGCGGTTTGCGGGATAAACAATACCAAGAGGTGTGTGAGTAACATCCGTCTCCATCATTTGTCGAAGTGTCAACTCTTGAGGGGGATTGGGTGGATTGGGGTAATTGGGAGTTTGTTGCAAGTAATTAGGATGTTGTTGGTAAGGTGGGTATGGGTATTGTTGGGGATTGTAGATTGGTGGTGGATAAGGTTGGTAGTTAGGGTATTGGTTGTAAGGAGGTTGTTGTTGGGGGTACATTGGGTTTTGGTACATTGGAGGGTGTTGGTAATTGGGTTGATTAGGGTAATGTACTTGTTGAACTTGAAAAGCATTGTTTTGAGGTTGGTTGTTTTGGTGGAATTGTTGGTTTTGTGGTTGCGGATAATTGGGTTGGTTTTGAGGAGGGGCTTGATTCCAAGGTGGCATATCAATGAGAGGTTCTTGTTGTTGTCTTGGTTGTTGGGGTGGTGTATTGGCATCTTGATTGGGGTGGTGTATTGGCATCTTGTTGGGGTGTATTGGCAACGACGCCAAAACTTGGTGGGATGTCAAGTCCACCAAGCAAATTACACCCTTTGTTTGCAAATAAAACGTAATATAATGGTAAAAAGGGGTATCGATCCTCGGGGAAATGGTTGTATTCAATCATCAATGCAATCTAAAAGAACTATTGTAAATAAACTAACTAACTACAATTAAACTAAAAGGGGGGTGTTATGATTGTTTGAAAACTAAAAGACTTGAATAACTAAAAACTTGCAATTAAGCAAGATAGTGAGATGCTCAAATGTTGGGAACAATTGGTTAACTAAGGCAATTCAACACAATGAACATTTGTGTGTTTATCATTAGGATCCAACATGAAGCTTATCATTCATCCCAAATTGGTTATAGCAATCATGAAGCATGATATGCCAAGATTCCTCTTAGGTAGTATGGAGGTTGGGGAAGCCCACAACACACCTTCTTAATCAAGATCAAGGGTTTAATTGAAGCAATTGGACCCAAGAAGTTAATTAGCCTTAAGAAAGAAGGAATCCCAAATTCCTAGAGGATGTCAATGCTTACACATCCATAAAGGAGCTATGATTCATAAACTAGAGATGATTTTTACCATCATAAAGCCCTTGTACTAAGTTAATTCAATGATTCAATGCAAAACCAAAGAAATAAACTAACAATAGCTCATTCAAGTGCCAAGCTCATGATTAAAGCATTAAACAAGCATAAGAAATATGATCTAGAACCATAAACATAAGATAATTGATAATCTAGCATGAATCCTTCAAAAACCCACAAACATTCAAAGGTTTTAACCAAAGTTAACCAATATAAAGAGTTTAGCCACTCATGGCAATAGAACAACAATCACAAAAGTCTAATTGCATAAAGAAACTACCAAAAATCTTGGAAAGATGAAGATAAATGAGTCTTGAGCTTCAAAAATCGCCTCCTCCAGGTCTCCAATGGTGTCAAATAGAAGTTATGGCTGTTAGGTCTGATCCCCCAAGGTAATGGCAAGCCAAATGACCAAAATACCCAAACTGGGCAGTTGCGCGGGTACCCGCGCAACGGAAATTCCACCCGCGCAAATGTTGCTGTAATGCTATTGGTCCTTCATTCCACCACTCCACCCTTCCATTACCAAAGATTCCTTTGGTCCCCTCCATATCCATGTGATTCAAATCAACCAATCATCTTTTAGCTTCAAATGTGCATGCTCCAAACCCAAAATTAATTATCCATGATCCATCTTCACAAGCCCAAAATATCCAAGTCTTCAACTCTTTAAGGCCCAATTCTTCTTTGTTGGATCCGCCAAGCCCAATAATGCATCGAAAGCCCACAAGTCCGTCTTCACTCTAATCCACAATCGCGATAAGCTCCAAAACCCTGCAAAATACCTCATGCAACATAAAAAGCACCCGGTACGATCCATACTAAAGAAAAATAAATAAAATACAATGCAATAATGATAAAAAGATCTAAAAATCTAAAATAAACTAATAAAAATAAGGAAATAAAATAAGCTATCAACAGGTAACTACCAGCTTTTGAGGATGGAACGCTACGACATCAGACAAACCATTTTATCATTATATTGTAATCGATTTTGAAACATGTAACTCATGGAACCATGTAACGTTCTCGATTATATTTATGATGGTTGTATTTACTTTGATCACTATTATACTTGTTGTTATAATACTATACATGAAGTCTTCCACCCCCGGACGTTTCCGCCATCCTTGGTTTGGGGGTGTGACAGTGCAAACCCTAAAAATTAGGGTTTCCCCTGGCTTGAGTACGCCCTGCGTACGCATGGGTACGCTCAGCGTACGTGGGGGCCATCTCGAAACGTGCATGCATAGGGAGTACGTTGTGTGTACCTTATGTACGCCCAATGTACTCTCGACTAGCCTTTAATTCTAAATAACATAAATGATTAAACTTATACCTTACGACTCGGGCGTTACATATAACTTCATAAAAAGGTCAACAACTCATGCATGGGTGAATTATGTCACACCCCCGAACCAGGACGACGGAAACGTCCGGGGCGGTTGACGTCATTGTGTAATATCATAGCAGTTGAATATAAATGATACATAGCAACCAAACATCATATATTACAACATACCAACATTCATTGTTTACAAATTGTACTTGTTTATCGATTACACAAAAATAACATAAAGTTTGGTTGCTCAAAAGGTAGTAAAATAATCCAGATCCAAGGCTCGAGTACCTGTTCACTGAGTCTCTGAGAATACAACTCGTTTTGAAAAGCGTCAACATAGAATGTTGGTGAGTTCATAAGCATATTTGTAGGAAAAACTTTGTGATATATTTTCTTATAATAAGTTGTAAAACTACAAAAAATCCAATATTTTCTATAAAAAGTAGTTTGTGAGTCTCGTTCCAAAACCGTGTATAGTTGCATGCATGTACTTTGTTTTCTTTTGTTTGTATTAGAAAGAGTGTGTTCCCAGAAAATCCTATATTTTCTGTATATAACAGAGTTGTGGTCTTAAAACCCTAAGACCAGAGTGGTGAAATCAGTTTACAAAGTAAGCCAAACATAGTTTTGTGTTTTGTAAAGCTAGTAGAGTGTAAATTCTTCATAAATTCAAAAAATGTTGTTATTCTCTATGTGAGTCGCTATAACCATATGAATATGACTAACGCGCCTGTCTTGATGTTCTTCAGGCGTCAGTTTCTAAAGATACTTGTCACCCTAGACTGGCCCGTCTAGCTGTAGCGAACAACTCAGGTGTGGGGGTGTCAACCCCGTATAGATTTATACACAATTGTCTCGCTCTCCCTCCAGGTGTAACATCCCGTTATTTTTCTATCTTGTAAAGCCAATCAATTCAATCAAAAGTCAGACTTGTTTCTGTTAACTTTTAGCTTTGTTAAGGGTCTGTTTAAGAGTTCTAAACCTAGTACACTAAAGGATTGTGTGTTAGGAAGTATTAAATTGAGATCATTGAGTTGCAATTGAGCCGGAAACACCTTCACAAGGAGTTCACGGCCGCAAACTAGGGTTCACGGCCGTGAACCCATGTTGGCCGTGAACCCCTCATCATATGTATGGTGTTCCTTCATTATTTCTTCATTTCTCACATATTCAAGTCAAGAACTCTCAAAACTCTCTCAAGTATCATCAAGAACACTCTTCATTCTCTTCAAAATCGTAAGTGATTCATCCCTTGTTACTTGATATCCTTCTTATTCACAAGAAACTCTTTGATTTCATCCAAGAATTCATCACTTTTGGTTTAGATCTTCAAATCATCATCCTTTACACCCAGAACACACACTTGTTCTTGGGCCGTAAACTCCCTAAAGACTTCCAAAACGTGAGTATCTCTTCTATCATCTTGTTATACATTAGAAACACTTGATTCCAACCATGAAACAAACACCCAAATGCATGATCTTCAAGAGTTCACGGCCGTGCACCCTTCATCCATGGCTGTGAACCCTTCATAAGATCTTGATGTGGCCGTGAACCCTTCAGAAGATCTTGATGTGGCCGTAAACCCTTCATGAGATCAAGTCTTGGTCGTAAACCCTTCATAGAATCAAGCCTTGGGCCGTAAACACTTCATGTGTGTGGCCGTAAACTCTTCTATGGCCGTAAACACTTATAGTGTGGCCGTGAACACCCTTCCATCAATCACATGCGATTGTAACACTTCATTTCAAGTGTTTCCTAGCACCTAAGGTTGTTTACCTTACATGATTAGTTGTTATATACACCAATTATACACATATATGTGTCATTATATGCTTAATAGGATCCGTTTGTGCTCAAGACTTCACTTGGCCTTCTTAGCATCCTATATCGATCTTTCATTCGAATCACTCACTACAGGTGAGTTCATACCCCAGTATTTTCATAGTTTTTACTGTTTTAAGGGGGGGGGGGGAATACAAGTCTAACACAAAGATTTTGTGTTACAAACAAATAGTTTCAAAATATCTTATCAAAATGGATTTCAGTTATCATCAATTCAAATGGTTTCAAAGATTGTGTTATAATGACATCAAGTCACCAAAAGTATTTCAAAATATTAAACTTCTTTTAAATGGTTTCATAAACTTTTATTTTTCACCGGAAATCATATTTATATATATATATATATATATATATATATATATTTATATAATTAAGGTTTAAAAGGCTTAGGACTGATAACCCACTTTGTTTCCTTTTCCTTGTTTGGATGTGGGCTTATAGTATCGGTTATTTTTTCGAATGTCGTTTAAATTTTACTTATATATATTTGTATATGTATATAAATATATAAAAGTTATTTCATTCAGTTCAAATATCCTTTGTAACATGTTGAGCAAGGGGTTGCATTCATGAACAATTAGTATCAATTCAGAAAGTACATATAAATTATAATAGGTATAATTTATGATTCATAGAACATTAATTTATGATTCAAGTATACTATAGTACAATGTTTTACAAGAACAATGGTTTGATTCAAAACTAAACAAGAGTATACATCTTTCATATACTAATTCAGGGGCATAATATCAATCATTCATTTCAGAATGATTGGGTTTTCATAACTATTATACATGTAACGTCTATATGCTTTTTATGAGTCATTTGGTTCAGGTTGTTTAGTTCATTTAAACAACATAGTTAAAGTCCTGACAATATAACCAGAATCTCCAATCGGGGATAGAAACAATGTGTGTACAGATCTATATTGGGATTGACAACCCTGCACTTAGACTGATAGCTACAGTCAGGCATACACGCCTACGAGTGACAGTTGTTATCAACAGTTTTTGACGCCTTCAAAGCGTTGGGTCAGGCCATCTAGTCTCAGTATGGTTATAATAACTCATTAAAAAGATATTAACAATATGTTAGTGTATATTAACTAAACATAAGTACATTTTCAAAGTACTAGTTTACAAGATACAATTTACAATATTACATTACAGTTTACAATAACAGCTGGTGGAACCAGGCACACTCACAGTTACAAGTTTTACATAAAGGAATACAAATACAGAACATTAGTTTACAAACAGAACGGTTTTATGAGATTAAAACTACTTTTCATATACAACATAAAATATAGGATTTTCTAGAACAGTTTACATATTCAAGAAACAGAAAACATACTTTGAAACATAAATACTTATGCACTCGCTCAACTTTATTGTTGATACTCTCTTTTCAAATTACTTGTATTCTCAGGGAATCAGTAGACAGGTACTCCCCGAACTTTTGAGAAGATGGAGCTATTTTGATTCATGTCTTCTTCTTTTGTATAACTATTTTGGTGTCAATATACAGTGATTAAACACATGTAAATACTTATACTTTTTAAATACAATGGTTGTTTGTACTTTGATTACTGTGATTCATGTGTTGTGATACTCCAAATGAAGTCATCCACCCCCGGACGTTTCCGCCGTTTGGTTTGGGGGTGTGACACCAGGAGACTCTGGTTTGTGGGTGTGACACCAGTAAACCTAGGACATAGTGCGAGTAGTGTAGTGACGCTCATATGCCTAAATAGTGCACAAGGTGCTCAGCCATCTATCTCATTTCACGAGTGGCTTCTTTTGCTCTCTGTTCTACTGAGGTTGCCCTAGCTTCGGCTTCAATGAGTTGTGGTTTGATGGTGGCCACTTCCTCCTCCAAGGAGCGTAGACGGTCAATAGGGTCCTCCCGCACTGTGTGTTGGTTTGGTATTGTTTCCGAAGGGTAAGGTTCGCTAAGGATCCCTCTGGTGCCTTCATCCTCGTCTGTCTCGTCAATAGAATTCTCCCCCTCGTCCATTTTGTCACACCCCCGAACCGTCGGAACGGACGGCGGAAACGTCCGGGGGCGGAGTGACGTCATGCGTAGTATCACAACAGTTGTATCATAGTAAGCAAAGTAAACACAACCATTACATTATAGTAAGAATATTTTCAATGTTTGAAAACATAGTTTGTTCATAACAGTATATAACAAAAGTAAAAGACGTGACTCCAAAATGCTCCGTCTTCTCCAAAAGTTGGCAAGAGTACCTGTCTATTATTGCCCTGAGAATACAACAGTTTTAAAATATCAGCATAAAGCTGGTGAGTTCATAAGTGTTTAGTTCTGGTAAAAGAAATGTTTCTTTGATCCTTTGAAAAGTGTTTCCCAAGAAAATCCTATATTTTCTTATGAAAGATGTTTGATTATCCGTTAGTTGTATGTTAAACAGCCTGTTTATGTAAGGTTGAGTTATCCCAGGAAAATCCTATATTTCCCTTAAAAGTTGATAGTTGGTTATCTGTTCTTGTCTGAAGTGTACAAGTATCTACCATACTTGTATCGTTGGATGTAGTTTCCTTGAAAAACCCTGTTTGCTCTCAGTGAGATGTATTAGCCTTATTACATAAATAAAACTAATAAATAAGTAGTGAACTAGATCCTAAGGGTATTACTAATGCCCTCTAGTAATCAAATCGGTTATTACTTTGAGGTTAGTTCACTTGTTTCATTATTACAAAAGTAAATCTCTGTTATCTAGGTTGCGAGTTTTATAACCATACATTAAACTGGATATTGCACGTAACGGGGCCAGTATCCTTTTATGACTTTGTCACCCCAGGCATGGCTGCCTAACTGTAGCTAGCAATTTAGGTGCGGGATAGTCAGTCCCGTATAGATCTATACACAATAGTCACGCTCTCCCTCCAAGAGATTCTGGTTACAAGGGTTAGTCCTACACTATCGAATCCGGTGGAGTGTTACCAAGGACGTGTCTCCAACTTAAAATAACAAACTTACAAGTAATAATATAGAAAATCCTGTTTATGTTTTGTATGAATCCTTTGTAAAATATCACATTTTATGACAAGATTCACAAGTTCCTTGCTTTAGTTTTGAAAACTGTTTCTATGAGTTGATTTCTTAATCGTTTAGTAAAACAGTTTTCTATGTTAAAAGCATACTGAACATATAATTATTTTATGCAAAATAAAATAACTTGAGCACAAGTTTCCTTGTACTTTTTCTTGTATTCTCCCCCTGAAAACATGAAAACTCGGAAAAACGTAGGGGTATGAACTCACCGTTTGTGACAACCCGAAATCTACTCCGTCACTGTAACCCGTCTCCGTTAATAAAAGTTAGTCCTATTAAAATTTTCCGTTAACTTTTATTTATTAAAATAATTCATTGTGAGTTATTAAAATAATATATATTTAATGACGGAATAAAAACAACTAAGTCGGGTTACGGTTAGTTTACCGGGTAAAAACATTTAGCTCCGATTAAACGACAGTGCATTGTGGGTCCCCACTAGGCAACCATATATAAAGGAGGAGTGTCCACCTTTAGAGCCTTTTCCCCACCTTGGAGCTTTCTCTCTCTACTTTCTCTCTCTAAAATCGGGTTTGGCTCAAGAACACCACTTTCAAGCCTCAAAAATCAAAGGTAATCTTCCTAACTGGAATTTTCTAGCTTAGTATTCATGCTATTTCGAGTTGGATCATCCAAATGCCTCAACATGCATGTGTTTACGGTTTGGGGAGCCTCCCAAAACCGTGAACTCCTATATGAGGGTTTTGAACCCCCAAAACACTTCCAAACCTTCTCTAATGCTTAGATATAGCTTAGATACTTGCATGCATGAACTAAGGAACCCAAAATCGTGACTTTTTGGCCATAAACTTGAGTTTACGGTTCTTGAACATTCAAGAACCGTAAACCCAAAACCGTAAACACCTCAAATGGTGTTTTGATGCCCCTAAACCCTTCCTTAGCTTGTTTGATGAACTTGAAACTAGTGTAGATGAGCTTAGGACCCTAAAACATGAAATGGTTGAAGTGGTCAAGGGTTTACGGCCGTAAACCCTAGAGTTTACGACCGTAAACTCCTAAGGAGTGGTCCAAGGACCGTAAACTCCAAGGGAGTACCCAATTGAACCCTAATCACTTCCCAAACCCTTGAATTGATCCTAGGAACCTTCCTTGTGATGCATGAGACCTTTAGACACACAAACTCACCATTTCCATGAGTTTACGGCCGTAAACTCATGGGGGAAATGGTCTCCCAACCGTAAACACACTTAAGTGTGGCAAAGTGAAGTGTAAACTCCATAGTGAGGCCATACACTCCTTAGATGCAACCTTTAGCACTCCTAACACTTGAAACAAAGTGTTTTCATACATTAAAGTGCCTTTACTCCCTTAATTAGCGATTACACAACTAATTAGATACTTTATACATCACTACATGTTACATAGGATCCGTGTGTGTGTTCAAGTCCTCACTTGACATCTAGCATCCTACCCGGCGTTTCCATCCACTTCACTCACTACAGGTGAGTTCATACCCCTAAATGAACCTTTTTAAATGTTTTTAACTGTTTTATGGGGGGAATACAAGTTGAACCAAATAAGTTATAGTAACAATCGCATGTGAATTATAACTTGCAACCAAAAGGATTTTCTACACTATTAACTGTTTTTACCACCAAAAAAAAAGATTTTCTATACTTTCAACTATATTGCCAATTAAACTGTTTTCAAATGCTTACCAAATTCATTTTCATGTAAATCACTATAAAACTATTTTCCAAAATTCGTTTAAACTATTTTTATTCCCAAACCATATCTACACCAATATATTTATATAAGTAAGACTTGAAGGACTTAGGACTAATAACTCACCTTACTTCCTGTACTTGTTTGATTGTGGGCTTAGGGTATTTTGTTATTAGTCCGACTCTCGTTGAATTCTTAGTTATATATCTCATATATTTGTGTCAGATATAAAAGTTTTCATATCAGTTCAATGCCTTTGGATATCAAAGACATGCAACCAACAATACTATTTAACTATAATAGGTATAGTTAAGGGATACTACTCACTACTACTATTGCCATGACAACTACTAGAGTCAGTTCAGTTGTGAGTCAATATATGCTATGTACTATACAAGAGAACACTATATACTATACAAGAGAACACTATATACTATACGAGGAGAACATTATGTACTATACAAAGAGAACACTACATACTATACAAGAGAACTTACTAAAATAGAATGTGACATACTATTTCTCGATACGACACATCTTTGTGCTATCACCGCGTAACCAGAGTCTCCTGGAGGGAGAGCGGGCATTATGTGTATATATCTATACGGGACAGACACTCCCACATCCCGACTGCTAGCTACAGTCCGAGCCGTCTAGGCCCAGGGGTGACAAAATGTCACATCACTACATATGACTCGGAGGGTCAAAGGGATTCGATCGTCAATCAGCATGGTTACGTACGAGTTCACATTCAAACCTTTAATTAATACTTTAAGAATTAAAGGCAACAGACTCCCTGAGGAGTATTGTACATTTAATACTACCTGGAGCCTGCATTTCATTTCATATGGCCGACAGTGATACTGTTGGGGTAAAACATTTTTCTCATTACTATACATGAATAAAGTCTAAAACTATATTTTCAAACTAATAACTACTGAGAAAACTTGTACATTATCAAAGGAACAAACAAACCATCGGGTCTTGGTGAAGACTACTTTTTCTGGAAAACATAGGGTTTTCTAGGGCTCATACTATTTTCGAACACCGAAACTTTCTTTTACAATGTATAATTGTGAATATTTTATACATGAAATGACACTAAATACTTATGAACTCACCAGCTTTATGCTGATAAACGTTTTCAAAATAACTTGTATTCTCAGGTCATCAGTAGACAGGTACGGATGCAGCTTTTGAGAAGACGGACCACACATAAGACTCCACTTTATTTTGATTGTATTTTTGGTGTCTAACATTTGTACTGAACACGTTTGTATTACAATTATTATCTTAATGCAATGGATGTTGTTGCTTGTCTTTACTATTATGCTTTGTTATGATACTGTACATGACGTCCTCCACCCCAGAACGTATTCCGCCGTTCTCGGTTTTGGGGTGTGACAGATTGGTATCAGAGCACTGTTTATAGTGAATCAAGTATATCAACCCATAAAAGATATACAAACTATAAACACATCGGGACTAAAACACTCTGAACAAGAATATATACTTTTAAATAATAAAATATTTAACTAAGTATATATATACATTCATTCATACAAAGGGTCAGTATCATACTAGAACAGAACAAAAGTATTAAGATTGTTGAACATCACAGTTAGGCTTAGAGACATATGGCCAAAACTAGGCGGATGTAGCCTGATCAACTACATTTTCCTAGGAGTGGCTAGCATGTGCCTAAGAATGGTTGTGGTGTTGCAACAAGTCTAAAACTTACCAATACTGCTACAAGAACATCAGAACAAGAATACTATAGGAGTATTCTACATTCTAGTTACAACATATGTGAGAACTAAAAGGGTCGTTACTAGTAGGGCAATAGTTGCTAAGTGGATACACCACGGTTACATGTGACTAAGGCGTTATAGACTTAGAATCTGTGACCTTTGCTTCATTTCCTGTTCTTGTTTGATTGTGGGCTTGGAGTTAGGGTCACTTATTCGAAGGTCTATTCTGCTTCGATTACATGTAATTGGTATGCACTATGCAAATATTGGGTCGACTAATAACGATCATCTTATAAGTAATCTAGATTAGCGCGCCTATCAATTTCTTTCCCCATTCTCGCGTAAATGGCATCACCGCATCCCGAGCGGAAGCCGTGGAACTCCGAGCACGTCAGAGGACGCACGAGCGACATCTTCAGGGAGTTGTGCGCCAACTGGCTGATCTTAGGGTTTGCCCCAAAGGATCCCCGTCGCCAGTAAAAGATGCCAACTCATCCTTCCCTTTTGATTAAGGAATAGCCTTCTTTTCTATAATCGATAGAGTACATGCCTGTAAACATTCCTAACTTTGGAAGTACTCTAGCCAGACTACTAAACTGCCAACATTTTTCCTTGATGGTTTGATGTAAGACCTCCTGCTAGGTCATTTTCTTTCCCGAACTCATTATACATCAGTAATACCAGTAATATTGGCAGTATCTAATTGATGGGGAAGTTGTGCTTTTGGGTGTCCCTAACCTAGTAGTACATTCCCCTTTTGTTTTTCGGACTATAGAGATTTAGTCCAAGAAACACTCTTATCCTGTTTACAAACCAATTCTTACTATTGTCATCATTTTCGTAATCTTTCAGTACAGGATGCCGCCTCGCAAGCATCCAACCAGGAGAACTCCCGCAACTCGAGCTCCACCCCCACCACCTACACCGCCGGTTCCTCCGCAGTTCGACCCGGTGTTGTTCCAAACAGCCGTGACTGCAGCCGTGACCGCCGCTCTGGCGCAAGTCAATTCTGGTGGTGCCAGTGGAGGTGGACTGGGAACTAACTCTAGCCAGGGTGAAACCCACCCCCGTGCTCGGGAATGCACCTACAAAGATTTCATCAGTTGCAAGCCTACCTACTTCAACGGGACCGGGGGAATCCTCGCCCTAACCCAATGGTTCGAAAGAACCGAAGCAGTATTCGAAATGTGCTCCTGCCCCGAAGGGAGCAAGATAAAGTTTGCTACTTGTACCCTTACCCAAAGGGCCCTAACATGGTGGAATGGCCATGTCAAAGCACTCTCCATGGTAGTAGCTAACGCCATGGGTTGGGATACACTGAAAGACCTAATGATGACAGAGTACTGCCCAAAGGGAGAAATTCAAAAATTGGAGGAGGAACTCTGGAATCTCAAAATGCAGGGTTCCGATATAGTAGCTTACACCACCCGGTACTGCGAGCTGGTAGCCCTATGCCCTAACATGATTCCCTCAGAAGCTAAGAAGATTGAGCGATACATCGGGGGCCTAGTGCCTCCGTATCGTGGGAACGTTCTATCATCAAGACCAACGACATTTGAAAGTGCCAAGGAGTTGGCCCAAATGCTTATCGATCATGAAGTTCCCCGTGCTCCATCAACAACTACAACCATCACTACTGCTCCAACTCACGCCTCCGACAACAAGAGAAAACGGGGAGATCGAAAGAAGGGGAAGTCAGTCAAATCCTCTTCCAGTAACCAGCAAATAGTGGCTGTCCATGCTGCCACTACTCCTACTGCCCCTGTGCCCGCCAAAACATATGCGGGGAATCTACCCAAGTGCGATAAGTGTGCCTTCCATCATAACGGCCCATGCCGTGAAATGCACTGCACCAATTGCGACCGGAAGGGCCACACCATCCGGTTCTGCAGAGCACCTCCCAAACCTATTTCCCAAATTCCCAGTTCGGGAGCGAGCCAGGCCTGCTATGGCTGTGGCGAAGTCGGACATTTCAAAATAAATTGTCCAAAGGCTGGCAACGCGGGAGGAGCAGGTAGACTACTTGCTATTGGCCATAATGAGGCTGTAGCAGACCCCATCGTAGTCACGGGTACGCTCCTTCTCGATAACTATTATGCTTGTATTCTATTCGATAGTGGGGCAGAAAGAAGTTTCGTAAATCAAAACTTTAAACACTTACTCAAACAATCACCGCAATCACTGAAAGAAACCTTCGTCGTAGAAATGGCTAACGGCAAGACGGAAAGTTCTAACGAAATCTACATAGGTTGTACCCTCACGCTAGATAATCATTCGTTTCCTATCGATCTCATACCAGTAGCGATCAAGAGCTTTGATGTCATCATAGGCATGGACTGGTTGAGTCTCCATCATACCGACATCCTGTGTTTTGACAAAGCCATCCGTTTGAACTTGCCCAACATTGAAACATTGATGATCTACGGAGACAAACCCAGTACGAGCCTTCGCATCATCTCGAGCATTCAAGCTCAGAAATACTTGCGCAAGGAATATCGCGCATTCCTTGCACACGTTGTCGACACGAGCCGGAAAACGAAAGAACTCAAAGATTTCCCCGTCGTGTGCGACTTCCCTGACATCTTTCCAGAGGAACTGCCAGGCCTACCTCCCAAACGTCAAGTCGAGTTCAGAATCGATTTAATTCCAGGAGCTACCCCCGTAGCTAAATCGCCCTATCGTCTAGCGCCTGCTGAGATGCAAGAACTATCCGGCCAACTTAACGAACTGCTCAACAAGGGTTTTATAAGACCAAGCTTCTCACCCTGGGGAGCACCAGTCTTGTTCGTAAAGAAGAAAGACGGATCGTTCCGCATGTGCATCGACTACAGAGAACTCAACAAGCTGACAATCAAGAACCGTTACCCCCTTCCTCGTATAGACGATTTATTTGATCAACTGCAAGGGGCGAGTTACTTTTCCAAAATTGATCTAAGGTCCGGGTATCACCAGTTGCGAGTGCTCGAGGAGGATGTTCCGAAGACAGCCTTCCGGACTCGTTACGGGCACTACGAGTTTGTAGTGATGCCGTTCGGACTGACCAATGCGCCCGCAGTCTTCATGGACTTGATGAATAGAGTATGCCGTCCTTACTTGGATCAGTTCGTCATCGTCTTCATTGATGATATACTTATCTACTCTAGAAGTGAGGAAGAGCATAGCGATCATCTGCGACAGGTCCTGGAAACTCTACGATCGGAGAAGCTTTACGCAAAGTTCTCAAAGTGCGAATTTTGGATCCGAAGAGTCGAATTCTTAGGACACGTGGTTAGCAAAGAAGGAATCCACGTGGACCCATCCAAGATTAAAGCTATTGAGAACTGGTCAGCACCGAAGACGCCTACAGAAATTCGCCAATTTCTAGGCCTCGCTGGCTACTACCGAAGATTCATTCAGAATTTCTCTCGGATCGCGAAGCCTCTTACGGCATTGACCCAGAAAGGCGTGACCTTTGACTGGGAAGAAAAACAAGAGAAGGCATTCCGAACCCTGAAGCAAGCCTTGTGCACCGCGCCGATACTGTCCCTCCCCGAAGGGACAGATGACTTCGTAGTATATTTCGATGCATCCAATCAGGGGCTCGGCTGTGTTCTGATGCAACGAGGTAAGGTCATCGCCTACGCCTCAAGACAGCTGAAGACACACGAAGTCAACTACACCACGCACGACCTCGAGCTAGGAGCGGTCGTGTTCGCCCTAAAGATATGGAGACACTATCTGTATGGTACAAAGAGCACCATCTATACCGACCACAAAAGCCTCCAACACATCTTCAACCAGAAGGAGCTCAACATGAGACAACGACGGTGGGTCGAGCTACTCAATGACTACGAATGTGAAATTCGCTACCACCCGGGTAGAGCCAATGTAGTAGCAGACGCCCTAAGTCGGAAGGAATATTCTGGGCGAAGAGTCAAGTCCCTAACCATGACTATCCATTCGCATCTACCCGCACAAATTAACGGAGCACAGCTTGAAGCTTTGAAACCGGAAAATGTGGCGGGAGAGTCCCTGCGAGGAATGGATAAGAATCTGGTAGTCAAGGATGACGGAGTTTACTACCTCATGGACCGGATCTGGACACCGCGACACGGTGGCTTCAGAGACTTGGTCATGAAAGAAGCGCACAACACTCGATATTCCATTCACCCAGGTTCAGATAAGATGTACCTGGATCTCAAGAAATCGTACTGGTGGCCTAACATGAAAGCGGAAATCGCTACCTTCGTGATAAAGTGCCTTACTTGCGCTAAGGTCAAGGTCGAATACCAGAAACCCTCGGGTCTTCTCCAACAGCCAGAGATACCTGAATGGAAGTGGGAGAGAATTACTATGGATTTCATTACCAAATTGCCCAAATCTCCGAGTGGGTACGACACCATTTGGGTAATTGTCGACCGGCTAACCAAATCCGCCCACTTCCTTCCTATCAAGGAAAATTTCAAAATGGAGAGACTTACGCGAATTTACATCCAAGAGGTAGTCCGACTGCACGGTGTACCTGTGTCCATTATTTCCGATCGGGATAGCAGGTTCACCTCGAGGTTCTGGCAGTCACTACATAAGGCTCTTGGAACTAAGCTGGATATGAGCACAGCATACCATCCTCAAACCGATGGACAATGTGAGAGAACTATTCAAACCTTGGAGGATATGCTGCGAGCCTGTGTAATCGACTTTGGTAAGGCGTGGGATACCCACTTACCCCTAGTCGAGTTTTCCTACAACAACAGTTATCACACAAGCATCAAAGCTGCCCCATTCGAAGCCCTATACGGCCGGAAGTGCAGATCCCCTCTGTGCTGGGCCGAGGTAGGCGACACTCAATTAGCTAAGGGACGAGTTCCTGACAGCACTCTCACCGGTCCAGAAATCATCCGCGAGACCACCGAAAAGATCGTACAAATCCGAGCACGACTTAAAGCCTCAAGAGACCGACAGAAAAGCTACGCAGACAAACGGAGGAAACCCTTGGAATTCCAGGTGGGAGACCGAGTCCTTTTGAAAGTCTCACCCTGGAAAGGCTTGATACGCTTCGGAAAGCGCGGAAAGCTGAATCCAAGATACATAGGTCCTTTTGAGATTCTCGCTAGAATCGGCCCCGTAGCTTACAAACTCAATCTACCCCGCGAACTTAGTAATGTGCATCCTACCTTCCACGTCTCGAACTTGAAAAAGTGCCTATCCGAAGAGACTCTCATAATTCCACTCGATGAAATCGAGATCAATGAGAGCCTCAACTTCGTGGAAGAACCTGTGGAGATCATGGACCGAGAGGCCAAACGAACGAAGCAAAGCCGCATCCCGATTGTGAAGGTTCGTTGGAACGCCAAACGAGGACCAGAGTTCACTTGGGAGCGCGAGGATCAAATGAAACTTAACTATCCTCATCTCTTTGCTTAGTTGTGTTGTAATAACGTAACTGCTTGAATTCTGAATTTCGGGACGAAATTCCCTCTAACGGGGGGATGATGTGACAACCCGAAATCTACTCCGTCACTGTAACCCGTCTCCGTTAATAAAAGTTAGTCCTATTAAAATTTTCCGTTAACTTTTATTTATTAAAATAATTCATTGTGAGTTATTAAAATAATATATATTTAATGACGGAATAAAAACAACTAAGTCGGGTTACGGTTAGTTTACCGGGTAAAAACATTTAGCTCCGATTAAACGACAGTGCATGGTGGGTCCCCACTAGGCAACCATATATAAAGGAGGAGTGTCCACCTTTAGAGCCTTTTCCCCACCTTGGAGCTTTCTCTCTCTACTTTCTCTCTCTAAAATCGGGTTTGGCTCAAGAACACCACTTTCAAGCCTCAAAAATCAAAGGTAATCTTCCTAACTGGAATTTTCTAGCTTAGTATTCATGCTATTTCGAGTTGGATCATCCAAATGCCTCAACATGCATGTGTTTACGGTTTGGGGAGCCTCCCAAAACCGTGAACTCCTATATGAGGGTTTTGAACCCCCAAAACACTTCCAAACCTTCTCTAATGCTTAGATATAGCTTAGATACTTGCATGCATGAACTAAGGAACCCAAAATCGTGACTTTTTGGCCATAAACTTGAGTTTACGGTTCTTGAACATTCAAGAACCGTAAACCCAAAACCGTAAACACCTCAAATGGTGTTTTGATGCCCCTAAACCCTTCCTTAGCTTGTTTGATGAACTTGAAACTAGTGTAGATGAGCTTAGGACCCTAAAACATGAAATGGTTGAAGTGGTCAAGGGTTTACGGCCGTAAACCCTAGAGTTTACGACCGTAAACTCCTAAGGAGTGGTCCAAGGACCGTAAACTCCAAGGGAGTACCCAATTGAACCCTAATCACTTCCCAAGCCCTTGAATTGATCCTAGGAACCTTCCTTGTGATGCATGAGACCTTTAGACACACAAACTCACCATTTCCATGAGTTTACGGCCGTAAACTCATGGGGGAAATGGTCTCCCAACCGTAAACACACTTAAGTGTGGCAAAGTGAAGTGTAAACTCCATAGTGAGGCCATACACTCCTTAGATGCAACCTTTAGCACTCCTAACACTTGAAACAAAGTGTTTTCATACATTAAAGTGCCTTTACTCCCTTAATTAGCGATTACACAACTAATTAGATACTTTATACATCACTACATGTTACATAGGATCCGTGTGTGTGTTCAAGTCCTCACTTGACATCTAGCATCCTACCCGGCGTTTCCATCCACTTCACTCACTACAGGTGAGTTCATACCCCTAAATGAACCTTTTTAAATGTTTTTAACTGTTTTATGGGGGGGATACAAGTTGAACCAAATAAGTTATAGTAACAATCGCATGTGAATTATAACTTGCAACCAAAAGGATTTTCTACACTATTAACTGTTTTTACCACCAAAAAAAAAAATTTCTATACTTTCAACTATATTGCCAATTAAACTGTTTTCAAATGCTTACCAAATTCATTTTCGTGTAAATCACTATAAAACTATTTTCCAAAATTCGTTTAAACTATTTTTATTCCCAAACCATATCTACACCAATATATTTATATAAGTAAGACTTGAAGGACTTAGGACTAATAACTCACCTTACTTCCTGTACTTGTTTGATTGTGGGCTTAGGGTATTTTGTTATTAGTCCGACTCTCGTTGAATTCTTAGTTATATATCTCATATATTTGTGTCAGATATAAAAGTTTTCATATCAGTTCAATGCCTTTGGATATCAAAGACATGCAACCAACAATACTATTTAACTATAATAGGTATAGTTAAGGGATACTACTCACTACTACTATTGCCATGACAACTACTAGAGTCAGTTCAGTTGTGAGTCAATATATGCTATGTACTATACAAGAGAACACTATATACTATACAAGAGAACACTATATACTATACGAGGAGAACATTATGTACTATACAAAGAGAACACTACATACTATACAAGAGAACTTACTAAAATAGAATGTGACATACTATTTCTCGATACGACACATCTTTGTGCTATCACCGCGTAACCAGAGTCTCCTGGAGGGAGAGCGGGCATTATGTGTATAGATCTATACGGGACAGACACTCCCACATCCCGACTGCTAGCTACAGTCCGAGCCGTCTAGGCCCAGGGGTGACAAAATGTCACATCACTACATATGACTCGGAGGGTCAAAGGGATTCGATCGTCAATCAGCATGGTTACGTACGAGTTCACATTCAAACCTTTAATTAATACTTTAAGAATTAAAGGCAACAGACTCCCTGAGGAGTATTGTACATTTAATACTACCTGGAGCCTGCATTTCATTTCATATGGCCGACAGTGATACTGTTGGGGTAAAACATTTTTCTCATTACTATACATGAATAAAGTCTAAAACTATATTTTCAAACTAATAACTACTGAGAAAACTTGTACATTATCAAAGGAACAAACAAACCATCGGGTCTTGGTGAAGACTACTTTTTCTGGAAAACATAGGGTTTTCTAGGGCTCATACTATTTTCGAACACCGAAACTTTCTTTTACAATGTATAATTGTGAATATTTTATACATGAAATGACACTAAATACTTATGAACTCACCAGCTTTATGCTGATAAACGTTTTCAAAATAACTTGTATTCTCAGGTCATCAGTAGACAGGTACGGATGCAGCTTTAGAGAAGACGGAGCACACATAAGACTCCACTTTATTTTGATTGTATTTTTGGTGTCTAACATTTGTACTGAACACGTTTGTATTACAATTATTATCTTAATGCAATGGATGTTGTTGCTTGTCTTTACTATTATGCTTTGTTATGATATTGTACATGACGTCCTCCACCCCAGAACGTATTCCGCCGTTCTCGGTTTTGGGGTGTGACACCGTTTGACGTAGGATTCGAGCGTATGATCGGTGCGGATGCTGAGTGTCAACTGGTGTTTCGTACGCAAGTGGATCCTATTAACATATGGTAACACATATGTGTGTTAGAATTAGGGTGTTTCATGACTAAACATGACGGGAAACCACCCTAAAGACTTGGAAATGCTTGTCGGGACCCTATATGATCAAACAAGGGAGGTGTACAGCCAAAAGAGTGTGTGTGCGGCCAAGGTGTGCGGTCAGCATGTGTGTGCGGTTGAACATAGGAGTGTGCGGCCGTACAGAGTGTGTGTGCGGCCGTACACAGGGGTGTGCGGCCGTACACTCTTCATTCATGCTCAAAAATGTCGATTTTCAGGTGTTTCAAAGCCAATACCAAGTCCAACTAGAAAATGGAGGCCAAACTCTCACCTTAGAGAGCCTTTAAGGTGTGTACGGCCACCTTATGAAGGTGTGCGGCCGTACACCTTCAAGTAATGAAGAACACGAAGAACATGAAGAGTTTTAAGCTTAGATCATGGTGTCTTACCCGTATAACAAGCCGAATAATGGAGTACTTCACGTGTTTGAGGCCCTTAGAGTGTTCTTGGATGAAGTTTTTAGAGAGAGAAAGTAGTGAGAGAAAGTAGGATGCAACCAAAAAGGAAAAAGAGTGAATGAAGGGGTCTCCTCCTATATATGGAGGTGGGTGTACGGCTGGAAGATGGGTGTGCGGCCGCACACTCATGTGTACGGCCGTACACTCCTCCCGAGAGGGTGTATGGCCCGAATGTTGTACTATGACTTGGTATTACTCGACCTAGGACCCAAACTTTGATTGTACGAGGCTTAAACGCTGTATCGAACCCTTAAATGGTGTAAAATGGTGATAAAATCGAGTTTAATATTGATATAAGGATCAATTGTACAGGATAAAAGTTTCGGGTTGTCACACATTTCTTGGTATTCTTCAGGACCCACCTATGGGTTCTCCCCTTGAACCTCTTCTAGTTCTTTCTCGACCCATTCGTTGGCCACTATGGCAGGGTAGTAGGGGTCTTCGTGGTGAAACTCAACCATGTTGCCTGCGCGAGAATAGAGGTGTGAGAAACGTGTAGAAGATTTAAGTGTGGAGGTCATATGGTATTCTAAAATACTACAATAGTATTACATGTTTGATACTAGGGGGTCCTGGTGTACGAAATCGATGAGTTTTTAGACTTGTTGTTATTGTTTAGTATCATAAGATACTCCTATAGTATTTTAAACTTTAGGTTTGGTTCTAATGCTCTTTTGCATGTATGGTTGGTAAGTTTTAGACTTGTTGCCACACACTATCACTCCCACATATGTTGGTCGTATCTCAAATAAATACAGTTGATCAGGCTCTATTTATTCCAGATATGATTACATAACTGTCCGGGTTTTACTGTAGTGTTCAACATCGAAATACTTTGGTTTTGTTCTTATTATGATACAGTTCTAGCAAGTATGTATACTTTTATAAAATACTTATATCTTTAAAGTATACTTTTAATCAGAGTGTTTTAGTCCCATTGTATTTATAGTTGTATATCTTGTATGGTTAGATATACTAGTTCACTATAAACAATGCTCTGATACCAATCTGTCACACCCCCGAACCAGGACGGCGGAAACGTCCGGGGGCGGTTGACGTCATTGTGTAATATCATATCAGTTGAATATAAATGATACATAGCAACCAAACATCATACATCTGGCATCCCCAAATTTCTCGGCCAGAAAAGACTGATTTTGTTTATGCTTTATAAAAATCAGAGTACCCTTTTAATAAAAATGTTGCAGAATTTGTTCCCAGAAAAAAATGATAAATATATTATCAAATCATTTCCGAAGAAATGTATTTTTATTCATTTAAACCATTGGGATGTCATTGTCAATACAGAAACATAAGCATAAACAGAACTTACATTCATTTACACTAGTGCTCTACATCTCTTTTAATAATTGGGTGTAAAGTAGCTTCGTATCGATACCTGTAATACAAACAAACTGAGTGGGTCAGGCTTGGGAGCCTGGTGAGCATATAGGGTTTTCAACCCACAATAAATAAATTTATTATGCTTAAACATCAAACAATCAACCTAATTACCCAACCCCATTATCTTATTTAGTTCTTAAGGATTTACCCTAAGAATCATCTATCACTCATTCCTAAGGATTCATCCTAAGGAATAGGCACGAAGTCACATCATCGCCAAAGTTTATACAACAAGCACTAAGTCCATAGTTGCCAAGGTTTATAAAACATGTGCTAAGTCCATAGCTCTCATTTACCGACAGTATTATTCACGGGAATCCACCTGCAATACATGTCAATGGGTTTTTAGAGTACAACTGCTGAACACATAGTTCACACACTTACAGGTTGCGAGTCTGCTAGTGTTCCACGGACCGTCTAGAATAGTCCATGGTTGTCATTCATGCTCTGTTGAATGACGGGGGCCAAGGTTTGGGTAAGTGCTTCTCTCATATTTTACCACTCACCCTCATCTCATGATCTATATCACCGATCATCTCATTTATCCAACTCATCTTTCATCACATACCAACTATTTCATCTACCCATGTTTTACCCAACATTTTTGTAGATATAAAATACATATACAGTTTAAATTATTTAAAAACTTGTATAAATCATTCATTCAACATCCATCTCAAATAACTAAACAATATATATTCACATAGCACGTATTTTATATAAAATACTTCATATCTATGTGTAAGATAAAAGTGACTATAAACTCACATGATAAAACGACGATTGGACAACACCTCGTCTCTTAAAATAATCGTTTCCGATAAAACCGAGATGTTTTCCCAAAAACCGGGCCCTGCGAGGGTTGAGCTTCAAACCGAAAAGATAAATTTCTCGGGCTCTTCGGGAACTTCGGGACGTGTTTCGGGTGTTAGGAATGATCCCGGGGCTTCGGGGGAAGTTGAAATGAAAGAAATATTGATTTTGGGGTGAAAATGGGCAATTTTCTAAAATATATCCGGGAGGGTTCGCACCCTCCCTTTTATAGGCGAAGCTCGGATCCGGAGGGAAGAAGGAAGAAGCCATGCGTCGGATGCGAGACCGAGACAGGTGGCAGATGCGAGGCGAGGCAGGTGGCGGACACGCATCGGTCTCGGACTGGACCGCGCCTTCGGGTGCGAGGGTTGCGACACGCGTCTGACTCCGGTTGGACCTCCGCTTCGGATGACTCATCTGACCGGACACGAGTCAGACACGGGGCAGCTCGCATGCGAGGCGACGTGGCCGAACCTGAGCCATGCGAATTTTCTCGGATTTCGCATTTTTTCTCGATTTTTGTGTCCCAAACTTCTAAAATCCATAACTTTCGCATACTGGCTACGTTTTTGACGTTCTTTATATGAACGCGTAAGTGGGAATATACTCTAGAACTTACGTTTAGACTCCGTCGGCTAATTTTGAATTCATTTTTAATATTATTATTTTTAACAGACCGGGATAGGAAAATCCGTTAAAAATTCATAACTTCTTCATCCGACGTCCGTTTTCGTCTGTCTTTTTACCGTTGTACTACCATTGATGAGACCTTCGATTCTTGTTTAGGTTGTGTCGGCTAAAAATCACTCGATCTTTATTTCGAGTTTTTAGCTGTCTACTGCTATTCCGAAACTTAGAAAAATCATAACTTCCTCATACGAAGTCAAATTTGGACGTTCTTTTTATGAAAATTCTCGGTTTAACAAATACTACGACTTTCATTTAGATCACCAAGGCTAAAAAGTAGTTTATAAAAAACTCACTTTTTACGTCATTCAGCGTCGTGGCGGTTTTGTCGCGGAACTTCGACAGGTCATAACTTCTTCATTATAACTCGGATTTCGGTATTCTTTATATCTTCGGAATCCTTATTTCAACCACTACAACTTTATTCATAGATATCGGATTTATCTAAAATTTATTTTCGATGCTTGTTTTTACCCTTAATTCATTAAATTATAATAATTAAGCATAAAACACATAATAATCAAATAATACATCTTATTATTTCAAAACAAGTTACAAAGGTTGACTTAGACTATTTCATCATCATTAGTGCCTAGCCTAGAAACACGGGCATTACAATACATTACAACATACCAACATTCATTGTTTACAAATTGTACTTGTTTATCGATTACGCAAAAATAACATAAAGTATGGTTGCTCAAAAGGTAGTAAAATAATCCAGATCCAAGGCTCGAGTACCTGTTCACCGAGTCCCTGAGAATACAAGTCGTTTTGAAAAGCGTCAACATAGAATGTTGGTGAGTTCATAAGCATATTTGTAGGAAAAACTTTGTGATATCTTTTCTTATAATAAGTTGTAAAACTCCAGAAAATCCAATATTTTCTATAAAAAGTAGTTTGTGAGTCTCATTCCAAAACCGTGTATAGTTGCATGCATGCACTTTGTTTTCTTTTGTTTGTATTAGAAAGAGTGTGTTCCCAGAAAATCCTATATCTTCTGTATATAACAGAGTTGTGGTCTTAAAACCCTAAGACCAAAGTCGTGAAATCAGTTTACAAAGTAAGCGAAACATAGTTTTGTGTTTTGTAAAGCTAGTAGAGTGTAAATTCTTCGTAAATTCAAACAATGTTGTTATTCTCTATGTGAGTCGCTATAACCATACTAATATGACTAACGCGCCTGTCTTGACGTTCTTCAGGCCTCGGTTTCTAAAGATACTTGTCACCCTAAACTGGCCCGTCTAGCTGTAGCGAACAACTCAGGTGTGGGGGTGTCAACCCCGTATAGATCTATACACAATTATCTCGCTCTCCCTCCAGGAGACTCCAGTTATAACTACAGAACTTACGTTTTACGCTAGGTAGGTACTGTGAAGGAGAGTCTCACAAGAGCCTTAACAGATTTACGTGAACTATGACTCCGTTTTACTTGCAAATAAGATAATTATGCCTTTAAATAATTTTGTGTCTTTTGAAAGTGTGGTTCGTGACCTCCAAACTATACCGATTATATTTTATTATGTTTGTTTGTCAAGACAAGTTATAAAATTATACATATAACTACATATAAGTTAACATGTCCAGATGTTTTAAAAGTGTAAATACTATAAACTTACATCTAACACAAGTATAAGCACTTTTAGTATGTTAAAACAATTTTCTATTTTTTGACTTTTCTGTCCCTGTTTTTAGAAAAATCATCGTAAGTCAAAATTTGGATCCGTAAACTCTGGGAGTCTGGAAACTGAGTCTACTTTGTTAATACATTTTATCATAATTTTTCATGGCCTCAAACCAGTGTGAAAATATTCATCTTCACCGACTGGTCCGAAATTATTTCTGAAATGATAGACAGGTTTGTAAAAATCGCCAAAAATTGAATAAAAATCGCATGAATGCGTGCGAGTAGTCCTTACAAAGGTATAAACCTGAAAAATTTTCATCTTAAACTGTTTTGAAAAATATTAAGTTCAAGGTGGTCAAAACAGTCCGTAAATAGACCAAAACTTTTCTACAGAAAGTTGATTTTAGAGTTTAGGTTATACATGTTTGAACACAACACTCATTTTTTCTCTTTTTGAGTGTATAACCCGTATCCACAAGTTTCCATGAAATATATATGTTAACAAACACATTCCTCATGATTTTTGTGACGATGCATAAGATATACTTCTTGTTCATGCAAATACCCAAAGGTTAAACACATTACACATTAGTACATACAAATATCCATTGGTTAAACGAGATTTGACTTGTATCCCCCCCCAAAGAGTATGAAAAACATGAAAAGGAGTGGGGTATGAAGCTCACCTTGAGGTTTCGAGATGTAGATGAAGAAGGAGAAGAAACTTTGAGCCTAGCTTTAGTTCTTGGTGAGACTCTTGAAGTGTGGGTGTTCTAATGAGCCTTATACACGAAAATATGATTGTAAGAAGAATAGTCTTTGTATAAACTTGATATACAAAACCTTGAGTTTAGCCTAGAACTTACCAAGTTTTATGACTCTTTGAAGGAAACTTCTTGAAGCTAATCACGTGCACATACCCACAAAATCTCTGGGAGGAAAGAAAATGAGAAGAACATGGGTTTTTAGGAGGATGGTAGATGATGTTCTTGAGAAGAAGGAAAGAATAATTAGTTGAATGAAAGTGGTGAGAGGGGGGGGAGGGGAAGGGGTGTTTGGCCGAATTTAAAGAGAGAGGAGGGGGGAGAGAGTGGCCTTGATATATGTTGGATAATCACACATTTCCTAGATGTATGCAAGATAATTTCATGGATATATGGGGTGTAATATTGAGGTGTCACACTTTTTATCCAAATTGTTTGTTTGTTGTTTTTTTTTAAGTGGGCTAACCGAATTGGAGGGGTTCTCGGCCCACATGATGGCCCAAAATAAATGGTGGCTTCGAACTTGACTTGGACCAAAGGAGTTTTCGGCCCACTAATGTTCTAGGAAGGGTATTGGCCTAATAGGGGGGTGGGGAATAGCGGTTTTCGGTCCATTGAGATTAAGTGAAGGGACTTTCGGCCCAATAGGGCCCAAAGGATGATTTTCAGCCCAAAAGACCAATTGGAAAGGTTATCGTCCCATTAGGGCCCAATAAGAGAGTCTTTGTCCAATAAGAGATTTGGACTGACCACTCTTGGGCTAAGGCCCAAAGTTGAGTGGAATTGGCTTATTGGATTGAGTTTCGGCTTATATGAGGTTGTTTCGACCTAAATGATAATGTATGAAAGTATGATCTTAAAAGCATTGAAGTTTGAATTTCACTAAATGAAATGTTGCAAGATTACACAAGGAGATTATCTTGTACAAGGGTCAACATCTTAACCCTAATTTGCTAGTTGTGACAAACTACAACCCCCAAGACCCGATTTTTATGACTTAATAACCTCAAAATGACCAGAAATTATGCTCAAAGGTTCTGGAGTAACTTCAATGGTGGAATTCATCTTCTTTATGATGTACCAAAAAAACCCAAAAACATTCAAGAGGCTCAAAATCTTCACAAATAGGTCTAGGGTTTTGAGATGATGCTTTGGAGAAATGGAGGATGAGTATGGAGAGAGTTTCCAGAAGTTAAGTTGCTTAAATAGGGATTAAACCCTAAAAATTAGGGTTTGCACCCTGTGTAATTACGCCCAACGTAATCTACGTATGCCCAACATATTGGGTAAAGTCCCACGTTTCATTTAATGAAGTACGCCATGCGTACTCCCCATGTACGCCCAATGAACTGCTAATTCCTCATTCCCATCTAAACTTCAAACTGCCATACTTTTTTCGTTCCAACTCCGATTTCGGCGCTCTTTATACCCACAGAAAGGTCTTGAAGAACTCTACAACCCTATCTTATTAAATTTGGATTAACACAAGTCGAACTCAAAACCATAATCCTTGCAAGCAGTCTGACACCTATCCTTCCCCAGTTCACCCTTGGTTCCCACTCACGATTCAAGGGCTTAGATCTCACAACCAAACTTGTCAACCTTCAATAAGGCCTAAACTTTACTTTCTCACAACCCCAAAGTCTTCACATAATCGATTTACGGCCCAGGAGTCCTAAATCACAAAATGATCCAAAACAGGATGTTACACACTGTTAGACTTGTTCAATGATATTGACTTAGCGAATGGATCGACAATACTTTTTTCGATATGATTCTACTGACTATCATGGCTTCATATTCGAACAACTATCAAATGTGATGGTACTTAATAAGTATACATCATGTGAGCTTGCGTGACTTGGGATCGAAACTCGAGGTAACTTCACCCTTATAATCACAAGAACCTTCAAAAGGAACATCAATGATTGAATTTCAACAATGATGTCACTAATGAATCTCTTTTAGTCACATAGCTTCCTTTGTATTCTAATTGATTCCATTATACTCTAAGTTTATTCTCAAATCCACTATGGTGTATTAATTAGTACTCTTCCAAGCTAACACTTCACCATTTAGGAAAAGAAAAAAAAACATGAATTCTGACTGCAAACATAATCGTCTTTAATAGTGTGGAACTTAACATCAGTGTAACCCTTACATTGATCCTTTCCATACCAAGATTATCTCCTTAGCCCTCCTAGGACACTGAGAAACGTACTCGATTTTGATTCATCGATGCTCACCAAGCTGATCTGATCTGACTTGTCATGCTCGAGTCATACGAGTCATCGTATCTAGTATATGTCATGGCATACATGATCGATACCTTAAGCAGAAACATGTGGGACACGAATCATTTCTTTTAGCTTAATAGTAGAACTAGGATGTTAGCATCGCTCAAATGTCATGCCATACTTTATAACCATTTTTTAGATTTTGAAGATTAAAAAAATGACACGAAATGAAATAGCACACGAAAAATGAAATGTAGAAACTAACCACACCCTTCCGCCTAAGATATTTCATTTTCACTTGTAGTTTGGAAAATGGTAAATCATACATTTATATTGCCACATCATGAAAAAGATAAATCATTGGTAATATGGCGTGTTTGGGATTGCTTCTCAAACTTATTATTGGCTTTTTGGAAAACCAATAATTCTTCACTTTTTGGAAAAGCTTTTTTTTTCACTGAAAAATTATTTTTACCAAATATTCTTTTAACTTATTGATTTAAAAAAAAAAAATACTCAATAAGCCAAAACAATCAGAAAGTCAATAAGCCATTTTAAGAAGCATTCACGTATACAACTAAATATGTGAAAGTTTAAAACATAAACATCTTTTATGAAATTATAAAATTAACTATTAAGCTCTCCAACTCTCATCACATGGGAGGTAATCGTCCCGATAAACTTAAAAGATGAGACTTTGTTTCATTTGATGAAAACAACAATAACACGAATTTCAAATAATACAACTATTTTTCGGAACGAATATTTGGAATAATATATTGAAAATAGCACAAAAATATAATATAATTAACTCCTTTTAAAAATATTATATATTCGCATGAATACAACTTACCATTTTTTTAAAATATAACTATTTCAAACTTGCCTTTTTAAAATAGAACTCTTTTAGACCATGTCTTGGGCATTATCCTTTTTGTAGCAATTCTAACTTTGTCATAGATATATAAAACTTATTAAGAAATAACATGTTATAAAAACCACCTATTTGCTTTTGGTTTTTTTTTTTTAAATAATTGTAGACATATTAATTTCAAATAAAAAACAATTCGAAATAGCATTTTTTTTTCATTTTTAAAATTTTAAATGTTTATATAGATTTAAAATGATTTGACTATCTGAAATTCCCAACATAAAATAATAATTGATAATAATGTGAGTATTTAACTAATAATTAATTATTTAAAAATATTTCCATAAGATAAAAAATAAGAAAACTTTGGAGCACTATCAACCTCATAAAGATTTTATATTTCAATTTGCAAGGTCAAATGTAGCTATCAAAATTTTGTAAAACCTAAAATCAAAAGTCAAATGTGAAGTGTCTGAAACGAATGTGCTATGTAGTGTTGTATAATATATAGTATATCTTATTATGGAAATTTGTTTCTAGTTATGAGGGTTATATTGATATTGTTGCTTTTAAGTAGAAAATACCTTCTTCGTATTGTTCATGGTATATATATTCCTCTTTATTTAAAGCGACATTATATAGTTATATTAAAAAAGAAACTGTAATTTATACCAATATATAATGAAAAAAATATTAATTAAAACATCAAACAACTCACCTTTTCAAGTAAGCATAAGAATAGATGGTTCTTAGACATGCGATCGACAATTAATTACAGGGAAAAATGCTAGTCGACCCCGGGAAGTATCTTAGATTCTTAGGAGGCCTGAAAACAACTACTTATACATTTGCTAAAAAAATAATGGGTAAATTAGTAATATCATATTTATGTTTATTAAAGTCGCAAAATAAAATACTTTTTCCAAACCGCAAAAATGATAAAAAAAATATGGGTAAATTAGTAATATCATATTTATGTTTATTAATTACATAAGAAGAAAGCAACCTATGAACATAACCCTATTATTTTAGACCTAATTTCCACCTAATAAATAGTAAATAATGTAACTCCTCATAATCTTTAGAATTAGTTGCAACTAATGTTGAGAATTATAAAAAAAGATATAAGAATCGGTTGCAACAACTCTACATTTTTTTGCCAATAATTCAACTTCTAAATTAATGATTGATTATCTTTTCAAATCAAATAAAAAAATATTTTTTATTTACATTATTTCGAGTTTTAATTAAAATAAAACCACTATATTGTTGAATTTTATGATACAAGTATTTTTAATCGCTCACTCTTTAATAATTCAACTTGGGGTTTTATCGGAAAGTGTACATTCCACGTTATATTGAATCGATTTAGCAAATTAGTTTTCCGTAATTTAAATTTAAAGTAAGGAACTTCAAATTGTATTTATTATTATTATTATTATTATTATTATTGTTATTATTATTATTAAATAAAACCAATAGTTACGTTCAATTAAAATTGTTTCGAACATTTTTTAATGTTTAAACTGAGTATGTCATATATCATGTTTATTTGGTCCCTAACATGCCAATCATGTTGTATTTTCTTTTCGCAAAATGAAATTTTAGAGACAAATGAATATTTTGTTTGGTTTCATGGATATTGGCTTAATTAGTTGGGAAGTATGGTTATTTTTGGTACAACAAAGCTACTTTATAAAATAGTTTATTTTCGAGTCTTTACGGTTGACAAACAAAAAATGTGTTAATAAGTTTCACTTTTTGTATACTTAAACTAACATTTTAACGAGTTTATTGATTTTTTTTCTTAACTTCTCCCAAATATATTTATTAATTATATAAAAAAACAATCTTCTATATGTTCTTATGTCAATTTATAATATTTCAGTTAGTTTAACAAATGTTTTTCTTTATTAACTAACATCTAAATTTTCAACTAGCATCAAATTTTCAGCTAGTTAGAAAAAACGTAGTCTAGATATACATTTTAGATGATCTATGGAAGACTGATATTGTACACAAGGTCTGTTGGGATTGTAAAATTAAAAAATATTATCATTTTGTAATATTCCTTTCGCATATATTTTTTTATTATCATTTTAATGATTAGCGCTGTTTAAAGCATATATCATGAAATCAAACGACAAACATTACGTATTTCTTTTGAAGTTAAAATCCAGGATAAGATAAAGCCGAGTTAGTTTGGTGTCCAACGTGGCAGAGATGAGACTGAGTGGGTTTCC
Source organism: Lactuca virosa (assembly GCF_052849685.1). Lineage (NCBI taxonomy): Eukaryota > Viridiplantae > Streptophyta > Magnoliopsida > Asterales > Asteraceae > Lactuca > Lactuca virosa. Next base: position 90,269,772 of record NC_136429.1, read on the forward strand.
TTTGGGATGCCAACATGGCAGTGGTGAAATTGAGAGGTCACTGTTTCCACGTAGGACAAAAGTGCCAGCAGGTCCAGTAGCTGGACAGAATGAAATTATTGATAGTACCTAGTGCCATAGAACCCAGGCTGTCCAAGATAGAAGGCCTTTGCAGCAATTGCAACATATCACATGTTTCCTTTTCCAGATTATTCATCAAACCTAAAAACTTTGTCTATTTGTTGCATGTTAGAATCAAATCAAGAGTAAATTTCTTTCTAAACAATTTGTTTATTTAGTACATGTTGATTAAAATCATATAATATTTACATCTTTATAAATAACTCATAAAATATTATGCACTTACAAGTATATAAATAGTATATAACAAAAAGTTGCGGATTTTTCTAAGTCATTCCAAAAAAAAGTTGTACATTTTGTATATTTATGGTAGCAAACCAATTATTAGGAGCAAAAATTTAAGAGGGTGTAACATCGAACGTTGGCGTGTTAGGTATACTTGGTACCAGGCAGTGGCGCGTAGCCACATTAGTAAATAAATTTGAGGTTATATATATATATATATATATATATATATATATATATATATATATATATATAATTTTATTAACTAAAAAGACTAGGGGAAGTGAATTGTCATATGGCCTACCCATTAAAAATTTCAAATTATACACAAATAGAATACCTTTTGTTGCATATATTGTTACATTTTGTTATCATTTGAAGTATTTTACTACCGTTCATATTTTGTAAATTATTTGGCCCACCCTAACACAAAATCTTGGCTACGCCACTGGTACCAGGCAGTTATATGTTTGCTGACAAAGAATTTAAAATTATTGAAGGAATACACTGCATATACAGCATATATAGTACATAAACATATGGACAATATGAATCCAATATGTTCAAATTTATCTGATTATTTGGTTTTTAAATACAAAATACTATTTTCTTAAGAAAAAGAAATACAATATATTAACTTTTTAATTATAACCTTTTTTACCTTGTTAATAATTAATCATATGGTGAATCTTTCTTATTAAGTTATTTGCAATCAATATTGCCTGCTATTTTTCACTTGATACATTGATGGCTTGAGAAGGAATAAGGAGTGGTGGCAGAGTGGGTACCACTCACCAAAACTATGTTTTGAATTTAAATCATCCGGTTTTAGTTTAATAGTCGTCCAAAGTCTCTTCCGGTTACTCGTCAACAACACACAGCTGGATTATGTAAATATATTTCATCGAATCAGTGCGGAAATTGTGATATGCATCTTAGTTATGTACTTTTAAATTTTGTTTACCATGTATTTTTGGCATACCAACTTCTACTTCTTCGTAGACGGATAAAATTTTGTTTTCGTCATACTGACATATTATACTTCTCCGTCTTCTAAAATCATTACAAATTACATGTATGCATGCATCATGTCTTTTATTCTTCTTGGCTCTCATGAATGTGTCGGATTATTGATTATGTGCCCATGTATCCTAATGCTAGGATTATAAAAAGTATTAATTGGATAGGGTGATTGCAAGATCTAATCCTACCTATTGGTGGATGTATTTTTGGACTTCCGCTAGCTTCTAGCTAGACCGTTTTCTTTAATTTATCTTCCATCGTTCAAAAAGAGGACACCAAATGCAAGTTTTATATACTTTTTAGATTTTTCTCGAGATGCTTTAAACTTTATTCGTTTTCATCTCTTGGACTTGTATGTGATTTGAAAAATACATAATCCTCAGAATATACCCTATCAAGAAAAGAAAAAAAAAAAACAGTTTACTTACATGATGCTCCTTTCGCTTCAAACTGACACGTAAGTGTTCCATCATAGATGTAGTTGAATATCGACGATTGATCAAGAACGTTGATGTCATTGTTAGAACAAGCAACAACAAAAAAATGCATGTCAAATTCATTGATCATGTGAAGCTACTGATTCAAAAATTATTATTGATTGTTCATGGTTACCTCATTTGTATTGACAACCCCATGAATTAGAGCAATTTGCCCATGCCCAATAGAAATAATCAATGCTTCATAGCATTCTAGAAAATCCATGTTTGTTTGCATGAGCCACATACAAGGGCTGAATATCATTGAATGTAGGTTACACAAACTAATATCATGCATGTAAAGCCTAACGACATCTTTACAAAACTTATAAACACTTTCTCGTGCGGTTCAGATAGACATATTTGTAACGACCCAAAAATCAAGGGTAAAAATTTCATTTTTAATATAATCAAATACTGATACCGTTTATTTCAAACATTTCGATTCATCATTAAGTATAACATTTATCAGAGTTCATCCCAAAATCATTCATTGCGGAAATCTTAGGTGTGTGCGCTGCAATCCTTCCGAGCCCTTCTTTTTCGACCGATGAAACCTGAAACCAAAACTGTAAACCGTAAGCACGAAGCTTAGTGAGTTTCCCAGAGCATACACCACACACAATCACATATCATAACCTGTTAGCTATAAAAGCTACCTCTACCACATAATACATATCGATTAGCTATAAAAGCTACCTCCACCACACATCACATATCAATTAGCTATAAAAGCTATCTCTTCCATCAGCCACAAAGACCATCTCTACCCTTAGCCCCAAAGGCTATCTCTACCATAAGCCCCAATGGCTATCACTACCATTAGCCACAAAGGCTATCTCTACCATCAGCTGTAAAAGTTATCTCTACCATGTATCACTGCATAAATATGCCACATACCTCTACACAACAAGCATACCAACTACTATAAAATCACTAGCATACCACTTAGCATAAAGCTAACTATCATACCACATATCTCTACTACAGCTAGTGCACCACATAACATAAAATGGGTCGACCTTGGTGCCTTAGACCCATTGGTATGGTGAGAAGACTCACCTCGCACTGCAGAAGCTTCCCGCATGAATTCCTTAGTTGCTGCCCTGCCAGCTTCCCGAGCTGCCACTACCAATTAATATACCCAATTAGCAATCGGGTCCCATACCATAATCCTTAATCCATGCATGGGGTAAAATGACCATTCTACCCCTAACCCAATACGATCCAAACTAGGGCCAATCCCAAAACCAAAAGCCCAACACTAGGTAGGCTTTCCAAGCCCACTAATGGCCCAAGTTACTCAATTGGGCCCAATCCCTCTAATGGGCGTTACCCTAAGACCAAACATATTCTTGGCCTAAATTATCTGACTTCTGATGGCCCACTAAGGCCCAAAGACCCAAAGCATGGCCCATACCGTGGCCCAAAAGCACAAGGCCCAACTGACAGAGTATGTGGGGCGTACATCCACGTACGCTAAGCGTACTGACTAAGTGGTGCGTACGCTGGGCGTACCTTCACGTATGCTCAGCGTAAACCCCCTGTTAAGTCCATTTGTCATTAAGTGCTTAATACTTCACTTCAGAAGCTACAATCACAGATCCTGGTCCTTTTCCACATCTTAATCCATAAAGTCACTGACTTGGTGACTTTACTTGGCCCAAACAAGCCCAAACTCCAAAAATGATGTTCTACTTTCATGAAAAGAGCTAGATCTCTTGCATGAACCCATTAAGACATTCAAGATGGAGACTTTACTTCTTATGGGACCCTTTTAGCTCTGAGGGTGGCAACCCTAAGCTCACAAACGAGATTTCACCATAAAGGTCCATTCTTGGGACCAAAATGACTCCAAAACCAAACTACACTAGATCTAAGCATTCTTAGGTAAAGTTATGAACTTTATACCTCCAAAGAGTCCCAAAGGATGATGCTATCCCAGATCTATGAGCTCCAACTTCCCAAGTTCTTCCTTGCCAACTTCTTCTTTTCCTCTTCCAAGCTTACACCACTAAAATGAGCTTCTTAAGGTTAAAACCACACAAGAATAAGGGGATGAGGCGTTCTAGGGTATCTCTGAGGTTGGGGGACTGATAAGGAGGCTAGGGTTTGAGCCATTAAGTTCTTTATATAGTGGTTGGCCCTAAAATTAAGATTTCTGGACACTGGACGTACGCTGGGCGTACATCCTGTACGTTGGGCGTACGCCAAAAACACCCGCGACCATTTCCTTTTATACGCTGGGCGTAACCAAAATTACGTTGGGCGTACCCACGCGCCTTCCACTTTGCATGCATGGTCCTTCCTTGTCATTCATTTCCATTAGGGGCTATTTTCGCCAATAACTTCAAAGAGTCATAAATCCTTCATTCTAAGTCTGTTTCCGACGAACTTTATATCCACGAAAAGGTGGCGGGAAGCCCTACGCTCCCATCGACACCTCCAAGTCCAAAACCTTCCGGATGAAACCCGGGACCCATAAAAGACCGAATCGCCCCTACCCTTTGGTTTCCGAGACCCCAACCGAGTACTTTCAAACAGGGTGTTACAATATTTAAATATGCATCCATGAATAAGATGCAGTGTCATATGTTAATGACGAATTTCGGTTGTGTATATTTGTAGTTGTGCAAAACCATTTCTACCTCTTGCATATGATTTTAATAAGAAAAATTGAAACTCTTTCTCTAAATCATCAACTATACATATGAATAAATGTATGTACATTTGGAGCTGTCGTCAAACCTGGTATGATTCAAAAATAGAATCATTGGCAAACTATCATTGTACAAGAAGATCGTAGGTAGATTTGCGGTCTCTCTGTGAAGAAGTTTTCCCCTCTCTCTCATACGTGTGCTTTTCGACTTTAGCATTTCTTTAAAAGTTTGGTGTCTGTTTCATCATTGTCATGACTAACATCTACTAAAGCAACTATTTGTAGTTAATTAGAGCCCTAAAAATAACATTTTGTCCCGCTAATGTTAGTGGTTGTATTGGTTTCAAAACGCTACAAAATGCACTAATGTTGTTGTATTGGTTTCAAAACTCAAAATGTCATCATATCAACTATCTGCTTCCGCCCTCATTCGTTAGTACCATTGTGTAACCGTCTCCAAAATCTATATGAATAACGACGTAATGGAAATTAAACAAACTTTCCGAAATCCGACATTTATTATAGTTTTCACTTTTTGCATTTTGGAAGAGAGAAAGAATGTTCATTGCAAAAAATGTGAGATGTTTTATAACGCTATCAGATTTTAATATTTGATCGAACGGTACTTTATTTATTTACGACAACGACGAGGTACAAATATCTTTTGAAAAGTTTGTCATCTAAGAAGCACTTCGAGTCGATAACATAAAGTTTAAAGAAATTATAAAAATGCTAATGAGTTATAATCTCCGAATCGCATTGGAATTCCCTACAAAAATAATCAACATGTTTTTAAAAAATCAAACACTTGGGGTTTTTATTACCTATAAAGTCCCTTAGTTTTCAATCAATTTTTTGTAATGACAAAATATACTAAATAGTACAAAGTTTTTTAACTAGTTTGCTGTTATGAAATTAAAAAAAATTAAAATATTTCCAGAGTTATCTTTGTATTTACTTGTGTCAAAGCCCATAAATGTCACTATAAATGTTAGCGATCTAGAAACATTAATGTCAAAAATAGCAGCAAATTTATATAGTATAACCCATCCCGAACCAATTTTTTTTTGAAACTTCAAAATTGTACAAGCAGACAATTTTCAAAAATTATTTAACCATTTTGCAACCAAATTTAGTCAACAAAGTAGTTCTTTTTTTTTTTTTTTTGGAAAACAGCAAATATTCATTAAAGGGCCACGCTAGCAAGTAACTAAGCGGGCAAAAAGTACAGTACGAGGAAAATTTAAGGATTGCAGAAGGATGTTAGAATTTGTAGAAATGAACATGATATAATCACGAACATACAAGGGTGAAGGGATTGCTGTTTGGGTTAGGAATTATGGTACTATCCATCATTTATTATTTACTTTAATTTCAAACTTATATTTGTAAGACGTGTCGTCTCTAACTAACTCATCTGAAAAAAAGGGTTATTATATATAATTACAAAAAACAAGTTTTTGAATGAAGAAAATAACTTAATCATAACAAAAAGCATGATATTGCAGAGTGTATTTTTAAGGTCTAAGACCAATCCAATAACATTTAGATTAACTTCAAAGTTCAATCCATGATCAAAGCTAATAGTAGCTTACAACTTAGCTTTTAATATTATTGTAAATTTTCTTGTTATTTACCAATGTGGGACGTGTTGTTATGAACTGTCTCACTTGAATATGCAACGGATTGTTATAAACGTTATACTTTGCATGCATATTTTTATTACAAGATTTGTACATTTTGTTGGAACTAATACTAATCTATGCTCGGTTGTTTTGTGTCTCTTTCAAAGACGGGTCTCGGCACATCAATATGAGACATGTTGATTACATTTCATACATCGATATCCACTAATTTAAAAAGACGTGTAAAACTATAATAATATATCAATACCCAAAACCCCCAAAAAAGAAAACATTAAATTTGGATTTTACTATTGTTGCAAGCTAGGTTATAACTCGTAAAAACGACAGTTGGCAACAAATCTATTTAGAATGGAGTGTGGTGTTGTGAATTAAGGAGATGTAATTTAACAGGAGGATCATGTCTATAAAGGTAATTACGATAATGTATTCTTGATTTTTTGGATACATTAAAAATCCGACATAATTAAAATCATATTAATTGTATTAGATAAGAAAGAATTCAAATTTTATTTCAGGATAGAATTTATGTTTACAATTTGAATGTGATTTGAAATCTATAAGCAAAATTAGGGGATTGCATTTAATTTAGGTGGAAAAATGATAAGGATTATAAGAGTGGTAGGTGTCAAAAAATGAGTATACAAAAAAGACATGTTGCATGGTTATGTTTTATTTACTAGGTGTGAGACCCATGTATTACATGTGTTTATTTTAAAGAAAAAACTAAATATAAAATTCGAAACATTTGAGAAGTATGAATTTATAAGAAAAGTGAGAAAATATTGAATTATAAAACTTAAAGTGATTTTTTTTCTCTTTTAAATTTAAACAAATAATTTAGATAAATAAAAAAAAGAAAATTAATGAATCTTTAATTTAGTAATTTTGAAATTTGAAGGAAAGTTCATTAATGAAATTGATATGCATTTATTATTGCATTTAAATAGTATCTAGAATTTAATAAAATAAAAAAACCATAAAATGACATGTTAAATAAACATTAATTTAAAATAACCACAAAATTACATGTGGCAAAATAAATGAGAATGTGACATGTGGCAAAAAATATCTTTATTTATTAGGGAAGATTAGAATAAATAGATATTAAAAGTTGACTTTTGCTAAAAAAATGTTAAAGAAAAAGTTGTTATATCAAATAAAAAGTGAAAACCCCATAAAATTCAACGTCTCAAACACACATCAAATGATCGACGATTGAATAAAAACTTTTTTTTTCTTACCGAAAATGGTTTAAATTGTTATAACAGTTATACGAAATAATATAGTATAAATAGAAAACTTTGGGATATGGTCTTTGGCTAAGTATATGGTGAGATACCTTCCTTCTAAAAGATTGAGGTTCAAATCTCGTCCGGGACATTAATGGAATTACGAAATAGTTTTATGAGTATATTAGAGTGTGTATTGTACAGTAATTCAATTCAATCAAAGTCAGACTCGTTTCTGCTATCTTATAGCCTTGTTTAGAGTCTGTTTGAGTGTTCCAAGTCTTATACATTCAAGGATAAAGTATTGGAATGAGTTCTCAAAGTCCATAGTATCAAAATCGGGCCAAACACTCCAACATGAGGAGTGTACGACCGTACACATGGGTGTACGGTCGTACACCCATCCTTGGCCGTACACTCCCCTCTATAAAGAGGATACTTGGCCTTCATTCAACTCTTTTCACCCTCCTAAGCCAAGAACTCGGATTTCTCTCTCAACTATCTTCAACTTCCATCATCTAGATCTTCAAAATGTAAGTGTTACTTCCTTTGATTAGTTGATTCATTACACTATCTAGTGAAGATCCGTGATTTCATCCATGAAATTACTTCTTTTGGTTAGATCTTCAAGTGTTCTTCACTTTTACCAAGAACACCAAGAACACCTACTAAGTTCTTGGACCTCAAACACCCCTAAAGGATTCTAATTCGTAAGTATCTCTTCCATCTGCTATTTAGGCTTGTGAATCACTCCTTTTCTAGCCTTAAAACATCATATAATGCATGAACACAAAGAGTGTACGGCCGTACACCCTTCATGTGGTCGTACACCCCTTGTTTGGTGCATAATTGGCCTAAAACTCATGTTATATTCCAACACAAGATCAAGAACACTTAGAGGATGCAAGATAGAGCCTTAGACCACACTTTTTGGCATGTTCTTCAAGGAGTGTACGACCGTACACTCCATGGCCGTACACACCTGGCCGTACACCCAAGTGGTCGTACACCTAGTGGTCGTACACACACTTGTGTGGTCGTACACCCATTTTATGCAATCCTTTGTATTTCTAACACTTCAATCTAAGTGTTTCCAAGTCCATAGGGTGTTTTCCTTACATGATTAGTTGCATACACACTAATTATATACGCATATGTGTGTCATTATATGCTTATTAGGATCCGTTGTGCTCAAGTCTTCACTTGACACTTAGCATCCTACCACCGATCTTACATTTGTACCACTCACTGCAGGTGAGTTCATACCCCTTAACTTACCTTTTAAATGATTTTAAATGCTTTTATGGGGGGGATACAAGTAGAAACATTTCAGTTATTATATCAGTCACATGTGATTAATAACTATCAAACAAATGAATTTTTTATACTTCAAACTGTGTTTTCAAACAAAATGCTTCAAATCGTTTTACAAACTCTTTTATATGCAAAACTCTTTATTAAACTCTTTTAACTTATATATTGTTAAAAATTATGTCTATATAGATACAGTTATATAAGTAGGATTGAAAGGACTTTGGACTGATAACTCGTCTTACTTTCTGTTCCTTGTTTGGTTGTGGACTTAGGGTATCGGTTGTTTGTCCGAAGGTCGTTTGAATCTTAGTTATATATTATGTGTATGTATATAGATATAAAGGTTCTTGATTCAGTTGAATACCTTTGAGTAGCAAAGGTGTACAAAGATGTTCATTCATACAAACAACATTACTAGTAAACTATAATAGGTATAGTTTAGGAAGTCACTACTACTATTTCTAGAACAATGAATCATACAAGAGTCAGTTCATACATGAGTCGGTTCAAACATACTATAACGAGAAACAGTATATACTATAACGAGAAATAGTACATACTATAACGAGAGACAATACTCACTATAAAGATAAACAGATAGAACATACTACACACTAGACAAAGAGAACATACACTACACTAGAACATACTATACAAATACAAGAATACTATAACATTAATGTGAGATACTACTTCATGGCTCGGCAATATACTGATGTGTCACGTTTTGTACCCAGAGTCTCCTGGAGGGAGAGCGTGAATTTGTGTATAGATCTATACGGGATTGACCATCCCACACCTTGCTCCTAGCTATAGTGGGACCTGCAGGTCTACGGGTGACGAATGTCATATCATTTTCGACGCCTCAAACGTCGTGTTTTACTAGTGAATCAAGTATGGCTACAATCTTATCACATTTTACCTTAATTAAACAAACATGTTTAAGGTAGTTAGCACATTGGTAGTTACTTAGATAAAACTACAGTACATCTTTATTTTTCCCATTTCATTCACATTGTGATCTTCTCACATAAACGGTAATGAAAGCTATACTTTGGTAATGATAGTCATACTTTGGGAAAACACTCACTTTTACAAATGAACAAACATAAAGAACAGATGAGTCTTGGTAGAAGACTACATTAGTAGAAAATATAGGATTTTCTAGGAAGTTTACAAACATTTACACCAAACATTTACAAACACTTACATCAAACACTTACAAACATTTACATCAAACGTTTACAAGCACTTTCTTCAAACTTATACAAACAATGACACTAAAATACTTATGAACTCACCATCTTTAATGTTGATCTACGCTTTCAAAATAACTTGTTTTCTCAGGTCACCAGTAGACAGGTACCGATGACCAGGTTTTGAGAAGATGGAGCACATTCAAGACTCATCTCTTATTTTGATTCATATTTTTGGTGTCTTATAAACTTTACAGAACACACTTGTATTAAAATTATATTATTAATGCAATGGATTATGTTGTTGCTTGTTTACTATTATGCATTGTTGTGATACTGTACATGACGTCCTCCGCCCCCCGCAAGTTTCCGCCGTTCCGGTTTGGGGGTGTGACAGTATGTGTGTCCACCCTTTGAGATCATATTCCACCCAAACCCTAGCCTCATTGTGTGTGTGTGTGTTTTGAGTATGGGAGCCTATTTTGTGAAGGTTTAAGGAATAAAGAGCATCTCTTGTGGCTTGTATGCTTGGTTCCAGCTTAGATCTAGCATCTTCATCACATTTCTGACCATTTAGAGGTATAAAGTTTCTATCTTGCTCATCACTTCTCTAGATCTATTTCTATGTGATTTCATGAGTTTTTTGGTCCAAATCTTCTTGTTCTTGGAGTTTGAGTGAACTTCTGAACCCTTGAGCTCAATATATGGCTTCTGGACCATGGTGATGGTTATAAAAATGGTGTGCATGACTTAGTTTAGTGTACAAGCCTTTGGTGCATCCATTAAGACCCTAGGTTTAGAGATCTTGACTTATTGGGATGGATTAATGGATAAAGTTGGAAACTTTATCCATCAAGAACTTGGGAAGGATCATATATGAGCTTTTGAGCTCTATAAATTATGGTTAAGAGCTTAATCCATTAAGTGGTTGGAATCCGTTCCCACGATGTGGCGAGTTACTTGCCACGACGTTGTGGTCAGTGTCACCACGACTATTTTGGCGTGTAGCCACTACAACGTGTTCATGGTGTTGGCCACAACGTGGTGACTCGACTGTTGACTTTTTTACCTAGTTGATTTTTTGGTCAAACATGAGGGTTTTAGGTTGTAGACTAAGGATTTACCTTTAATTGATGTATAGGTGGTTCGTAGTGCCAACCTTTACTTCCATGACAACCGTGGTTTGGTCTGTTCATCTGTGAGATGAGTTTTCTCACTATATTTTGTACCGTAGTATGTATCCTTGGTGTGTTAGGATGTTGTTATCTTGTAGTAATATGTTAGATTGGTATATCTGTTATAATTACCTATGTTTATTGGTTATTGTTTTTGTTTGCATATGTCGACATATTGTGGTTGGGTTGAGGCAGTCCTGCTCTGTGTTGTTGGTCAAGATACTCGGACGGTACAGTTGTTACTATAGGCCCAAGGTGAGCGGTCTAGTTATATGTTGTAGGCTCAGGAGAGAAATCCAGTTAATATTGTAGGTTTAAAGGAGTGATCCAACCATACAGTATAGGCTCAGGAGGCGGTCCAACCATGTGTTGTAGGCCTGGTATGCATGCAGTGTATGTGTATTGTTGTGTGGGGTATTTTAGGGGAACTCACTAAGCTTTGGCTTACAGCTGTGGATTTAAACTTTTCAGGTACTTCTGAGGATCGGGGTAAGGCGAAGGCATGACTGTACACATCATCCAGTGGTCATTATGTTTTGAGAGATACTATGAGTTGATACTCTGGTTTTATGATATGGTTGTGAAACAATGTTCTAGTGATTTATGTTTTATGGAAAAATGGTTTATTGTCTTTTAAAAATGGAAAAACTTGACTATAGTTTATGGGACGTTACACAAAACCAAAAACCATTATGAAAATCAAGTAAACATATCGCTATTGAATGACAAAGAGAAAATGACTTGATAGGGTAACAAAAGTTTAATATTGTTCACAAAAGATCATTAAAAATTTTCCACTGCACATTATACCATTAAAGTTTCTAAAATGCTTATATATATATATATATATATATATATATATATATATATATATATATATATATATAAGTTTAGTCCTTTTTAGCAAAAAATGTGAAATATTGCCATGGATATAACGTGGCATGGAGGTTGTCTAATAAGTTATAATAAAGTGTCATTTAAAAAAATACTATTAAACTTACTAAAATGTAAAAAAAAATTGAATTTGGCCCTTAGATTTTTTGGGGAATTAGACATATCTCTTTATTTTCTCTCTCTCTCTCTCTCTCTCTATATATATATATATATATATATATATATATATATATATATATATATATATATATATATATATATTTGTGTTCTCAAGTGTTTAGAGAAATGCATTATAGATAAAGACAATTATTATTAGAAAATAAACAAAAAGCATTAAACTTTCTTATTAATATCAACATAAAGGGCATGTTGCTTCTTATGATCTCCAAATCTTGTAAGAACACATTCAAAGGACTTTACAATTTCATAAACACTTATGTTATCTTCGACAAGATATATTATAAACAATCCTCGGTTTCACTAACACATGCAACCTAAAAGATCTTGTACGTCCAAAAGTCATTATAAAATGATATTGCTAATGACATATGATCGTATAGGGTCACACTTTATAGCAAGTTACTACCAATTTATTATTTATTGATATAATTTGATTATTAATAAATATAATCAACACTTATATTTAACTGGAAAAATATTATTTTATGAAAATAATATTTTACCAATATAGTGGGAATTATTATTTCTAGGAATTCATAATAAAGAGAACAAAACTAGTAATATATCATATGGTATGATTATTTAAGTTGTGTACAAACTTTTGGACACTTAGAGTGACCAACTAAGTTCATTTCCAACTAACTAGTTAAGATAATGTTCCAAACACTTTCATTCTTTGACTTTTTGGCACTATGGCCGGAAATTACAAAGAGAGGGAAAGAGGAGGAGTATGGTCTTGGATCTTAATCTTACACACTCTTTCCTTCATTTCGTACCATCATTAAATGGTTAATTTGACTTGGATATTTGGTGTTGGTATATAATGAAGTGTAAGTAACCAAAAACTTAGAGATTTTGCATGAGTTTTCTTCTTTCTTTGGCTGTCCAAAACCGAGAGTAAGACCTTCTAAAAGAGCTGCCAAAATTTGAAGTTTACTGTCACACCCCAAAACCTAAGAACGGCGGAAACGTTATGGGGCGGAGGACGTCATGTAAAGTATCATAACAGTGCAAAGTAGTAAACAAGCAACAACATCATCCATTGCATTAAAAGTAAAGTTTTAATACTTGAGTGTTCTTTCATAGTAATAAGACACCAAAATATGTAATCAAAATAAAAGACGAGTCTTGTCTGTGCTCCGTCTTCTCAAAACCTGGTCATCGTACCTGTCTACTGGTGACCTGAGAATACAAGTTATTTTGAAAGTGTAGATCATCATAAAGCTGGTGAATTCATAAGTATTTTAATGTCATTGATTTGGAAAGCTGTTATGACAGACATGCAATTGTTGATGAAACAGTGGATATAAGTGTGAAAACCCTAGAAAATCCCATATTTCCTACTAGTATAAAAAGTAGTCTTCTAAGAAGACCCAAATGCTTTGAAGTTTGCATTCCTGTGTAAATGAAAGTTTTTCCCATGTGACTATTATTATAAATATATAGTCTACCTCATCGTTTATGTGAATGTGTCACAAAATAAAAGAAAAAGGGAAATTATATAATCATTTAAGTATTATCCTTTGGTACTAGGATAAACACGACATGGAAGATGCTGAATAGTATTAACCGTAGACATCCGTCGATGTGCATTTTCCCTCTGTAGCTAACAGCTGGGTGTAGAATGGTTAGTCTCGTACATATATAATAGTATCTACCCATATAATATGTAATAGTATCTCATCATATAGTATCTATGTAACAGTATCCATGTAATAGTATCTCTTCATATTGATGTATTAGTATCTCTTCATATGGATGTATTAGTATCTCTTCATATTGATGTATTAGTATAGACTCATGAATGAACTGACTCTGGTGTAATTCCTTGTAATAGGAATAATGTTTTGTATCCCCTAAACTATACCTATAATAGTTTACTCGAATGTAAATTGAGTGTCCAAGTAGGTTTATACACTCTTGCTACCCAAGAGTGTTGGAACTGAATGAAGAATGAAAACTCTTATATTAATACATATATACATGAAACATAAGTGTATAGATATGGTTTTTAACAATAAGTTGAAAGAGGTTTTGTAGAACATTTAAGAGTTTTGAACAATAAATAATAATGACTTGATGTCATTTTATAAAACATTCCAAAAGTAAATCATTTGATAATAATGTATAACAGAACTAAAACCCATTTCGTGTATCACATTTTGAAGTATGTGAAATCAGTTGGTTGAAAACATAGTTATAAATCACATGTGATTGATTCTATAACATATTGTTTTCTACTTGTATCCCCCCCATTATAACATACTGTTTTCTACTTGTATCCCCCCCCCATTAAAGCATTTAAAATCATTTAAAAGATTGATTAAGGGGTATGAACTCACCTGTAGTGGGTGGTTTGGATGAACGGATGATGTAGGATGCTAGGTGTCAAGTGAAGACTTGTACACACACAATGATCCTAGTTAACATATAATCAAACATATATGTATCTAATTAGTCATTTAACAACTAATTAACCAAGTTAAAACTTCCTAGGATATGTAAAACACCTTAATTAAGTGCTATTAGTCCCAATGATTTCATCTAAGGGTTGCAAGGCTACCAAATGGAGATTTCGGTCCAAGTGGTATTCGGTCCTAATGACCTTTCGGTCATGGAGGTTTTCGGTCCACGAGGTTTTTGGTCCAAGAGGTTGGCCGAAAACTCTTGTTCTTTGATGCATAAGGTGATTTTCCAAGGGCTTCCAACAAGTAAAGAAGTGTTCTAGACTCAATACTAAGCATTAGGAAAGTTTAAAGTCCTTTTACACCTTTCATAAGGGTTTTCGGTCTAAGGAGATTCACTAGACCGAAAACTCCTCTTTTTCATGGATGATTGCCGATTTCAAGTCCTAAGCACAAAGAGGAAAGGATCTATGCAAGTTTCCAAGGCTTAGAAGGGGCTAGGGCACACTTTGGCACCCTTTTTAGGGTTTTCGGTCCAAGGTGTTCTTAGACCGAAAACACCTTTGATCCTTGTTTCTTTGGTGATTTCTTGCTGTTTAGAAGTGTAACAAGCCTTATACTACTCTAGGATAGAAGCACTTACTAGTTAGAAGCTTGAAAAGGTGCTAAAAGTCCAAGAACACTAGTGTGTGTTCTTGGTGTTCTTGGTGAAACTTGAAGATCTAACCTTTTGGAATGATTTCACGAATGGAAGTGTGTTAGATCGCTAGATTAAGTAATATATCAACTTAATAGGGCTAGAAACACTTACAAGTTGAAGATCTAGAAGGAAACTCGGATGCTACTTGAGAGGATTTGAGTTTTGTTCTTGGAAAGTGAAAAAAGCTAAAAATGACTAAGTGTCATTTATATACTCTTTAGGGTTTTCGGCCCTAACACTATTTTGGGCCGAAAACTCCAAACTCTTGGAGTTTTGGGACATTATTGTTTCACAACAAACCCTAATGCATCCTCTCTCCTATTATCTCCTGAAGTACTAATCTATAAACCCTCAAACTTATTCCTAAAAACTTGAAAGTTAGCAGAAATAGTTTTGACTTCTATTGAAGTGTATGGTTGTACAGAATAGAAATTTCGGGTTGTCACATTTACAACCCCTTCTCCCTTCTTCCTTTCATGTAAATGTTGTATGGAATGAAGACTAATATGTTGCTTTCTATTAAGACTTATTTAGATATGTCTTAATAGCTTAAGAGTAACTTAGTAATAATTGAGGTGTAATGGTGAGTAGCTTAAGAGTAACTTATTTAGATATGTCTATTAAGACTTATTTAGTATTGAGGTGAGTCTTCTCATCACACTCATGGGTCGAAGGCACCAAGGCTGACCCATTAATTGATATGAGATGTTTTGTTTTGGAACGTGTAATGGTTTGCTATTTGATTTATGTATAGGTTCATGTAACGACCATGGGGGGAGCCCATGTCACTTGGCAAGACCATGGGGGGAGCCCATGGCATGAGGGTATAAGACCATGGGGGGAGCCCATGGCATTTCATTGAAGACCATGGAGGGAGTCCATGGCAAACTTGTTTGTATATGTATGAGCATGACATTATGTGATTATATGATTAATGTGATTGGGAAACTCACTAAGCTTGTGCTTACAGTTTTATTGAATGTTTCAGATACTTCTATTGATAAGGGCAAGGGCCCGTCTCACCGAAATAAATTGTTTGTTTTTTCAATATGTACCAATGTTTTCTAAGAGCTCCAAAAGCCCACTCGACATCCTTCCTAGCTCTTTCTTGAGCTCTCTTGAATTTTTTTTGTCTAGAACCATGTGTACATGTAAACGATTTAACAAACCCAACATACTCAGGATAGATCTCATCAACAAGATAATAATCATACTTATATGGTGTTCCGTGAACTTCAAAAGACGAATCTGGTGCAGATTCGTCATATATGTTGTTAAATATAAGTGAACGATTCAGAACATTGATGTCGTTAATCGAATCGAGAGAACCAAAAAAAGCATGTTAAATCCACAGATCGTGTGACACCACCACTTTAAGTATGACCGTTGGGTGACCATGATCACCTCGGGTAAATTGACCATGGTGTGAGGTATGACAATTTTCCCATGTCCAATGGAGACAATCTAAACTATCTATCATTCCACGAAAGTCATGTACGCTAGCATGATGAGCTTGCAATTGTAAGATGTCATTGCGTGTAGGCTTACGTAAATATTTTGGACCATACATCTGAAGCACAGTTTTGCAAAAGTAATTGAGACTATCTCGTGTGGTCCTAGCGAACATCCTAAAACTCTCGTCCAACGCATCATGGGTGATGCCATATGCTAATTGACGAAGTGCAATTGAGAATTTTTGTAAGGGAGTGAAACCGGGTGTACCTCTAGCATCAAAACGTTGTTGGAAAAAACTATGCTCCATCGTTAAATCTTCGACTATACGTTTGTATAAACGTTTGAACATTTTGAAACGTCTGCGAAAGTAGTACCCTTGATAAGTGACATTATCGTGAAAGTAGTTTTGTATCAAACATTGGTTGGCTTCTTCATGATTTATGTAAATATATCTTTGTGTTCTCTGTTGAGCACTTTCGGCTGCGTTATTGCATAAAGCATTATACGTTTGTTCCGTCATTTGAGCATAAGCAATAGCAGCATAAAAAATAACTTGAAATTCTTCAGAAGACGAAGAGGATGACATTTTTACTAATTTTGAGAAAAAAAAAGCAATAGAAAGATATAAAAATCTAGTTTTGGTTTGAAGAAATGAAGGTAAGTAGTTTATTTTACAGGTAAAGTTTTTTTTTAAAAGGTTTTGACCGTTCAACAGTCAAATATTTCATCCACCAATTAGCAAATGCAGTCAAAAGAGAGAGAGATGAGGTCAAACCGCACCGAAAACCGCGTAGGGGGGGGGGAGGGAGGGGAGAGGGGCGGTGTTCCCCTGCCTATGTGGCAAAATAAAGCATGATAATTTTAAAAAAATTGATGAAATTAATGGTGTTTTTGAAACAAAATCAAAAGTTTGTTATAACGTCCATCCATGTCAGTATTTATTTTTTACTAAAAACGAACTAAATTTGCTACATAATCGTGTGTTTTTAACATTTAAAAACGTATCTAAAAAAAACTTTAATGGTTTCTTTTTTAACAAAATTAAAATTTTATTGCCTTTGTAAGTCATTTTATTCCTAAGAAGAAATATTGTTTTAACAACAAAAGGATACAAAATTAAGTTTTAATATGTTATTTGATAGAAAAGTTTTAGATTTTGATGTACAAGAAAATAAATTTACAAAGTGATATTATAAAGTCATTTTATTTATTTCTTGTAGAGACGATCAAAAGTATTCTTTTTAGGACGGACGGAACCCAAAAAACCAACATGGCAACACCTTTCATGATGTACCGATTTGAAAACCACCCAATGGATTTAAAGTATAAAAAAATTCAAGTCTCCACTAAGATTCAAACTGCCTGCACCAAAATAGCTCTCAGTTCTCACCCCAACCCACCCCCTCCCCTCTCCTCCCCTCCCGCCACCAACCCCACCCCACAACTTCACACCTATATATATAAATGTCTGACACAAATTTATAATAAGATCACACACATTTTCTGATTTCTCACCCATTTATCCATTTCTATACGGAGATTCTTAAGTTTTCACCTCGATCCCTCCATGTCTCCATGCCTCCCCTCTTTCTCTGCAAAACACCATGAAGACAAGAAATAACAACAAAAGGCTTGTTTTCCTCTAATTTTCTTCTTCATCTTTCAATGGCGATTTCGAAAAGTGTGAACAACAACAAGAAGCATCATCATCAATGTTACATATCCGTACCTTCAGAGATCATAAACTCTCTCTCATCTAACTCACTCCAGTCTCTCCTTGTTTCACCAAAGAAAGCTTCAAAAACAGGAGTTTTTTCAAGGTCAAAGCTCCTCAAGAACCCTAAAACATGGTTTATGTTCCTTTTTTTAAGTGGGTTTCTTCTTATGTTGAAGATGTGGTATAATTTCGACCCTTTTTTGCCAAACCCATGTGGGATTGGGAGTGGGAGTGGGGTTACCCTTACCCCTCAGAAGGACAGTTTAAGCATAATCCC
Source organism: Lactuca virosa (assembly GCF_052849685.1). NCBI lineage: Eukaryota > Viridiplantae > Streptophyta > Magnoliopsida > Asterales > Asteraceae > Lactuca > Lactuca virosa. The sequence goes on from NC_136429.1 coordinate 90,288,463, forward strand.
AAATGGGGTTTTAAATTATGAGACAAAAGATGAAGAAATGAATGATTTTTGGAAACAACCTGATGGGTTTGGATATAGGCCTTGTTTGGATTTCAGTGAAGAGTATAAGAAATCAAGTGTTGAGATTTTAAAAGACAGAAGAAAGTATTTGGTGGTGGTGGTTTCCGGTGGCATGAATCAACAAAGAAATCAAATTGTTGATGCTGTTGTGATTGCTAGAATCCTTGGTGCTGCTCTTGTTGTACCAATCTTACAAGTCAATGTTATTTGGGGAGACGAAAGGTATTATTCATCATTTCTTTATTCTTTTTTGGTAAACTCCTTCCCTTTTCAAATTTCTATTCTGACACAATCTTGAAATAACTCATGATTAATGTAAAGAAAGTCTTCCTGCAAAATTACACAAATCCTCTATCTTTTGAGTTAATGACAAGATTTCTCTCACATGGGGTTTGGGTTTTTCGTAAATTTCTTCCCTTCCAGTTCCAATTTTGGTCCGACTCTTGACGTACCAAGATTCTGAAAGAATCTTTAATGACAGTATTGACCTTCTTATAATTGTGATTACAATCTTGATAAACTTATTTCAATCTTCAATCTGTTTGGTGCAGTGAATTTTCTGATATATTTGATGTGGATCACTTCAAGGAAGCTTTAGCAGATGACGTCAGAATTTTATCATCGTTGCCATCTAACCATTTAATGTCCAGACCAGTGGAAGAGAAACACACACCCCTTCATGTTTCCCCTCAATGGATACGCGCCCGTTACCTCAAAAGGGTAATCAACTTTCCTAGATGCTCACAAATGCATTGTTTGTCTCTTTGGTTTAGTCAATTCGGTTGTTTACCTAGTCAAGTAGTCAACATAGATGATTCCAAGATCGATTTTTTTTTACCAAAAAGTATCAAACATTGTTGCATTTAGTCATCTATGAGCCGTTCGTTGACTTGTCAAAGTGATTTAACAATTCGGGTATTTTTTGTTCGTTTGTGGATACAGATGAGAAGAGAAGGCGTTCTTTTGTTGCGTGGTTTAGACTCGAGGCTCTCCAAAGATCTTCCTTCTGATCTCCAGAAGCTTCGATGCAAGGTATCATCGGTCATTATCCTTGTTTTCAACAAAAAAAAAAAAAAAAAAATAGACCTAGACCTAGGCGGGCCCAAAATATCCAAGCCCGGTCAAAATCTGGTCAATGTCAATCCAAAAAATGCCTAATTCATGATTGGTACAGACCGGTCCATATTCTGTATGGATATGGGCCGGTCCATGACCGGTTCAAATAAAATTATTCCAAAAATGTTTGGTCAAAGTTTGGACCTGTATATCAAACTACGGAATCTAATGTAAGTTTTTGACTTGCTTAGGTGGCATTTCATGCTTTGCGGTTTGCACCACCAATTCGTGAACTAGGAGACAAGCTAACAGAAAGAATGAGAAGCAAAGGGCCTTATCTTGCGCTTCATCTTCGAATGGAGAAAGATGTATGGGTTAGAACGGGTTGTCTTCCGGGCTTGAGCCCGGAATATGACGAGATAATTTATAAGGAACGAAAAAGTCGTCCGGAGCTTTTAACATCAAGATCAAACATGACATACCATGACCGAAAACTTGCCGGTCTTTGCCCATTAAATGCCTTGGAAGTCACTCGGTAAGCTTTTCTTTTCTTGTTATGATTTTATAAGGGGTTAAATGCAAGAAACAACAACATACATTCCTATAATTGTTTTGTTCTAGCATCCTATATTTTTTTTTTCGAGTACAATATTACACTTTGAAAAATCTACTCAATTATATATACCCAAACAATTTCCATTGCTATAGTGGGGTGTAGAATGGTCAAATTACAATGTCCTACTAAGAAAAAAATAAAAATAAAAGTACATTGATATCATTTGGTAGATTTTTAATAAGTAAAAATAGAAAAAAAATGAAACTATGATGTTATAATAAACAAATAAATGCAAGTAGTTAAAGTGACATTGCTATCGGCCTATAATTGGGTAGAATTTTCAAAACAATTGTTGTAATAAGAAGAAATGAAATTAGTTGGATGCTAAAATAATCAAATCAATGATTATGAACATAAGTTGCTATTTCGTAGATAAAAACGGATGTGGAAATATGTATATGATCACTGATCACATACATTCTATATACGATCAGTTTACATCCCTAATCCTTACCGACAATTTTGATATTTTTATAGGCTCTTGAAAGCTCTAGGAGTGCCCAAAAACGGTCAGATTTTTTGGGCAGGTGGGAACCCATTAGGGGGTCCACAAGCTTTATTACCATTAGTAACCGAATTCCCTCATTTCTACAACAAAGAAGACCTCGGGTTAGCCAAAGAACTCGAGCCGTTTGCAAAGAAAGCTTCAATCATGGCTGCCCTTGACTACATTGTGTCTGAAAATAGCGATGTGTTCATGGCTTCACATGGTGGGAACATGGGTCATGCGATCCAAGGGCATAGGGCATATTTAGGGCACAAAAAGACTATTACGCCCAACAAACGACAAATGCTAACCCATTTTCTTAAAACTTCTCTAAATGAAAAGGAATTTAAAAAAATTATTTTGGATTTGCATCACGATTCTATGGGACAACCGGAGTTTAGAACTAGCAAAGTGGGACGTGATGTTACAAAGTTTCCAATCCCGGAGTGTATGCGGAATGATTCTTCTTCTTCTTACTGAAAACTATACAACATGATTTAAAAGATAACATCGGTTTTAATTCTTGATTCTTGAAGTTGGGGAGACACGAGTTCCTGGATATTTGTTGTATTGTTTAGTATTTATACAGATGTATACTAAATTAGTAAAATGTAGATAGAAATTATACACTAATGTATAGAGAAATGGTCATATAGTTTATCATTGTTTGGTGGAACTTTCCTGACTCGAATGAGCTATTGAAGATGTAAGGATGTAAACAAATAAAGTATTGTAATTGCAATACAATCAAGCTCAAATAAGAAATGATTAGCAACGACACAAAGAAGACACCAAGTTTTTGTGTAGAAAACCTCTTTCAAGACTAGAGTAAAAACCATGGAACCTTAAGCTGCCTGGAATCCACTATTTACCATTAAGAGAGCAGTATATGAGTTTTTTCTAGACGAAACTAGAAGTATAAAATAACTATCGTACGCTTGTTAAAAGCAATCAAGATGTATGGAATCACACTAAAGACAAACAAAGACTTATCATCGAATAATCAACACCATGCCAAGCCAAGAAATCCAATCATACCCTCTAAAATGATATCCACGATTGAAACATTACTAGCAAGTCAACAACAGACTCCGAGAATCTCATTAGAAATGATAGGGGAAGATGTCAACATGCGTGCTTCTATAAGGAGTAGAGTGATTGTGTCATATAGATAACCTATGACGATGCAAACATGGAAAAGTAAATCAAAGTGATAGTAAGACATAAACTTAAGGCAAAAACAACCCCAATAAATAATTTCATTACAATTGAAAGCGTAAAATTTTCGTATAATGTCAAAAAAAATAGCTCAAACGAGGAGGTTCATCCCGCATTCCTGCCACCCAAAAGAAATGAACTCTCCCTGTCCCTGGTGCCCATAAATAAAACCATATAATACCGAATCATAAACATACTGTATTGGACTCCTTTTGGTCCATTTAAATATTTCTAATGGGCTGCAACACTAAAACTAACTTAGACCCATCAGGCCAAACTCTTCAACGTTAGTAAATTAAGATAATATTTAAGTGTATCAAAGTAACAATCATATCGTGTTTTTGTTTGACACAAGATAAAGTTTTATGTAACATGAAAACGAAACAACATGATGTGTTTTTCTCACTAACAAGAAAATGAATCAATTAAAACATGACATAACACGACAAAGATACATAAAATAACTACCGGTTTATTTAATCCATACTTAATTATACATAACACGACAAACATGACAAACAATGCTAAGGGACTGTTTGGTAGGATCTGAATTTTTAAGATCTGAATTTTTAAGAGGTCTGAATTTCTAAGAGGGTCTGAATTTGTAAGATCTAAATTTTTAAAATGTTGTTTGTTTGAAACATCTGAATTTCTGTGTCAAATGATAAAAATGACCATTTTACCCTCATAACAAACACAACTTGAAATACATATAAAATTGACATGTTCCGAAATCTAATAATATATATAAGCAATTTTTTTGTCAATTGAAACTAAAATTAATATTAGAGCACACACAAAAATAATATCCATATGTATAGTTATAATTTCTTCACCATAACTTCTCTCGAGCATTCCATCGAACACCTTATGTGCAAAATTCATTGTACAAAATCTCATAGTCCTGCATACACATTCAACACACCAAATACCTTCAAATAATTATGTAAACACTAAACACCTTTATAAAAAAACATCCTTTAATCTTTGGACAATGGAAATAAAAAACAACATTTTTATATCAGAATTCATCTATAATGGAATGATAGTTTGGGAACCTTGTTATCTCATGTTTTCTACCTGGAAATTTACATCAGAATTAAGAAACAATATGAATAAACGAAATCATCAGAAATTGTTATCTGTTAAAACTGGTTCCGTGTTTTTGTAGAATAAACAGTAAAAATTTCACTGCGATTGAGGAGAAGGAGTAGGCAGCGGCGGTCGGCGTGCGAGGGGAAGAGAGGCGGCGTCTCTAGCCGGAGGGAGGCGGAACGGAGTGGGGGTGAGTGGGAGGAGAAGGGGGTGGTGGTGTCGACGGTGACCTGTGACCGAGGTAGTGCGTGCGACGGGCGGCAGTGGTCCTCTGTGAAGTGCAACGGAGAGGATGGAGGCGGGTATTTTTGATGGCTGGAAGAAAAAGAGAGGAGGGTGAACTGAAGAGGGTAAGTTAGGAAAAATGAAATACGCGTGCCTCTTTTTTCTTTTCAGATGCGTACTCAGATCTGAAATATTAAGAGCCTTTTGGAAAATTAAGAGACAAAAAATAAGATGCTACCAAACACTCTTAATTGAAAAAATTCAGATCTCTCCTTTTAAGAGGTATTAAGAGCAACCCCTAAATCTTGTTAATTCCATTCCTATTTTAAAAACGAATTCAAATTTCAAAATCGTCTCAATTTCGTTTTATGTCGTGCAGTGTAATTGATCGACACCCTATAAAAAAGTAATTGAACGGCAAAGAGGGAAATATATAAAAAGAAAAAGCTAGCAAGAAACCATTGGAAAAAGGTCTAATAAGCGAGAAACAAAAAGGAAAACAAACTAGGCTTTTGAAGCCAACCCACCCGGTTAATATCAACCCGCCGATTCCTATTATTACACCAATAAAACGCCTTCGAGACAATATCATCAAACAAAAGAGCTTTCTTCAGTTTGGCCTTACCGTAGAGAATTTTATTCCTGAACAGCCAAATGCACCGCAACATCACAAAGAAAACACCCTCCAAATACTCCTTCACACCTTTAGCAAGATGAGGATTTTAGAACGAGTTTAACCAATCTTCATAAGAAAAAAAACTTAATGGGAGGTAACTCCCATCAACGCAACACCTATGTCACATTTTTAACGTTCATGTTATCCATAAATAAAATAGTGTGTGTTAAATTTTATCTTTACCAAATCTAATGTATGTGACAAGTTAGCTACAAATAATAAAACTACTAAGAGTAAATCCAGTAACATCAATGCAATATTATTTATCTTTCAAACATATCATTTCAGCTATTGAATTACTTTTATATCAATGCAATGTTACTTATCTTTCAAAAATGATCATCACCGACACATCAAGAGATACTTTTTTTAACATACATCTTAAATATTAACCTATAATAATTATCTGTAATTAATATAAATTCAATAAAATATTAATATAAATATATTAGTTTAGATTGAAAAAAATAATGTGTTATTTTAAGAAAAAAAAATGTCAATTTATTAGCTAAGACTTTGTATACATTTTAACTATGTTAATGTTTTAGAATAAATATGCGATGTCACGTCTATGCTACTAAACTTTTTTTAATTTATATTATAATATAGAAATTAGTTATAAGTATTTTATTGAAAAGTCTAAAATAAGTTAATAGTTAAACATAAAAGTGTCCATTTTAAAATTTAACAAATTTAATATTGCAATATAATGTAGAGTTATTTTATTAAACATAAAAGTGTCCATTTTTTCCAGAGTGTAGTTTATAGTTTGTACACGATTTTAGACTATAAATTTGTTATTTTTGGGTGTTTATTTATTGACTTATAGTCTCTCAAAGTAGGGATATCAAAGCTGAAAATTTTATGTTTTTCAGCTTTCTTTGTATTTTGTGATAGATTTAAAACATGCATATCTAATTCGTTTGATGTCGGAATAGCATGCGGTTTTTTCCAAAGTGTAGTATAAGTTTGTACATGATTTTAGACTATAATTTTGTCATTTTTGGTTTCATATTCATTGATTTAGAGTCTCTCAAAGTTGGGATATCAAAGCTCCCAATTTTCTTTTTTTTTTCTCAACTTTATTTTTGTATTTTGTGAAATTTTAAAACATGCATTCGACCCACTTTACCAGGTTCCCCGGGTTTTTCAGTTTTAGACCCACTTTACCCGGTTCCATTCGACCCACTTTGATATTTCCGGGTTTTCTGGTTCTAGACCCACTTTACCCGGTACCTTACCCGGAACCGAACCGGAACCGGTTCCTATATACCGGTCCGGTTTCCGGTCCTAAAAAATCTCGTTAACCGGTTCCCGGATTTTCCGGGTCCGGGTCTACCGGTCCGGGTTTGGTCCCACGCTCATCCCTACTCAAAAAGTGACGTCACATCAGCGCCACATTACCTCCACTACAAACTCACTATCAACCCACTAACCCTTAGAAATGGTTACCACTCCACATCATTTTTTTTTCTTTTTTATTTTTTTTTTGACAATATTAGATTAAATTAAAAAAAAGTAATTCAAATAAAACACACATTAAAAACACTAAATTAAAACACATTGCATTAATTTTAAAACACACAAAATCAAATCCTAAAATATTTAAAAAACAACAAAAAAAAATCCTAAATTACTTATTTATCTTAAAATACCTTAAAAAAAATCCTAAATTACTTAAAAAAAACACACAACATAACAACTAAAACATAAATATTAGAACCTAATCCTCATACTTAGCACGGACACGTTGTTGGATTTTGAGAAATGTCGCAAGATTTTCGGGGTCGAGATCCGGTAGGGGCTTCGAGTTTATGATTTGAAGATCGGTAAGAGCGATTTTTTGGCGACAAGATTCCTCCGTGGATTCGTATTTTCTTTCTAGAAAACTTAAAGTTTTATCTGTGGATTCCACAAGCTTGTCGTCGCTAGTTGCGGTTGCTTTCCCGCTTGAAGATGCCGCCCGTTTTGCTTTGTCCCTTCCCGGTGGTCGGCGGAGTTGGACTTCAGGTGGACCCTCTCCCTCGGCAACATCGACACCATCATTGAGGTCTAGCCTAAACTCGCGTCCGAATCAGAAGTTCTTGGTCTCTTGTTGGAGCCGGTGGTCGAGTCCGAATGCGATGTCTCTGGATTAAGTACCCATTTTGGACCTTGACGACACATTTCCTCCGCTTTTTGGTGACTAATTGGTTACCGTTGTTGGTCACTTTGAATTGGTAGCACGCGGTTGATAAAATGTTGAAATCGTTGGAACCACTTTTATGCATATTTTTTAGATTTTCAAATATGCCATTAAACTTTGTGCAAATCGCGCGAAGATCACGCCATTTTCCGTTGACCGCGTCGTACGACCGATCCGTTTTCCTTCCAAGTAGCGCGTGAAAGTAATCCAAAACACGATTCCAAAAACTTTCTCCAGATTGCGCGTTGCCTCTCCTCGAGTCACATGATATGAAAATCCAAGCTTTTGCTAAAACTTCTTCTTCTTCTTCGTTCCAAGCTGTTGCTTTCTTTTTCCCTTTTCCTTTTGGTTGCCTTCTTCGAGACGGTTGTGGTGTTTCTTGGACCATTTCATCGCCGTTGTCGAGGTTCACGGTTTGGGATTGAGTTAATGGGACTTGAGATGATTGTGTTTGGAGTTGTGGATAAACTTGTTGAAAACCTTGGAATTGGGTTATGAGTTGAGGTTGAGTGAATTGTTGTTGTGGTCGTTGTTGTTGGAAGAATTGTGGGTTGTATGGAAGGTTAGTGAATAAAGGTTGTTGTTGGATTGGAGAATTCAACAATTGCATATATGCTTGATAATCACTTAGAGTGTTTGGGATGTTTGGAGTGGGTGGAGTATTTTGGTTGGGATCCATTTTTTTGATGAAAAATGAAAGAAAGTAGGAGTATTTTTTTATTTAAAAGTGTAAAATGAAGAGTAAAAGTGAAAGTGTAGTGTGTGTGTGTGTGTATATATATATATATATATATATATATATATATATATATATATATATATATATATATATAGACAGGGGCGGAGTAAAAAAAAAAATTTAGGGTGTTCCTTATATATATATATATATATATATATATATATATATATATATATATATATATAAGACTGGTCCATTGATTTTGAAGGCCGTATGCGAAAAGCGAAAATGAAACCATGAATACAATTTTTTTATATAGAATAAATTAAAAAAGAAAAACTAAAAACTAAATTAAATTAGATAAAAATGGAACTATGCAAATTTACAAATTTGAGGTGTGAAATATGTAAATTTTAAAACAAACTTACTAAAATAATATAACTTCTAAATATGAAGGGCCAAAGTGTAACTTTAAAAATGAATTATTTGAAAAATAACACACGATATCCAAGGTAACCGTATCGAACTCCTAATGTATGGGAAATAGGCATAATTCCTTGGCAAGTTAACTACAAATTGTTTTTAAATAACTAACACCAAAATATCTTTTATTTCTAAATGAAAAAAAAAAAGTTTGAGGGTGGGGCTAGGCCTACCCTGGTCCTTTGGTGGCTCCGCCCATGTATATAGAGATAAAAGATGTTGTTATTTAAATTTAAAATTTAATTTAATTTTTATTTTATTTTTGTAAACTCCAAACGGTCAAAAAAGAGCCGTTTACACACACACACTCTCTCTCTCGCTTTCATTCGTCGTCTTCGTCCGTGGTATACACTACGACACAAGGCACCTACGCGCACCTGAGGCGGTGTTCACGCGTAGGTGACCTTGCCACGTAGGCCCCACGCGTAGCCACCAAAACTCCATACCGCAAAGCCTTACAGGTTGAAATATATACTTAATTATTTACAACTTCATTAAATTGTTTTGATCTAATTTTTGTAATCATGTTTATTATGAGTTAAGAAATTCGAACACAAATTAACAAAAAGTGCTGACAGTTTTGGGAGACTCTTTTGTAAACGGTTTTAGGAATGTTGGTAATATTTTTATGAGAATTTTAAAGATAAATATAGTATTTGTTAAATAAAGTTTAATGAATATATCATTTGATAATTGGGTTCGACTCTTTGAAGATTCACTGCAATTCTTGGAGGGTTCTTCAAACATTGATATTTGATAATTGTTATTCTCAGTTGCCTATTCAAAGTTCATAACCATTTATGGGAAATTGCTCAAAGTACATTGGTTTTCTCGGTTATCTGAACTTCTGGCAGGTGCCTCAAAGTACCATTAACCCAAAAGAAACAATTCTAACTCAAAATTTTACATTTCTCGCTCTACAGCCTTTGTTCACATTAATTTTTTTTCCTCATTAAACAGCTTGATTGAATAATCAGTAAGCCACCACCCTCTCACAATCTCTTGTTTTTGCTACTTCCCATCAAGGAACTCAACTCACCAGTCACTGATCTCATGAGCCCACATCCACCATTTTCTTGATGAAGGAAGCAAAGCAAAGCAATGCAGAAGATTCAGACATGGCCCATTAGATGTGAATCCTTTTTAGAAGAAGAAGAAGAAGCTTGTGATTGTGGCCATAAAGGTGAAAGAGCAACAACTCTTCCAATAAAGATCAGAGTTGGTGACACAAGTTGTTCTGATGCAATTTTATCACCAAGATCCTTTAGCTCTGCCAATAGCTACATAATTTTACAACAAATTAGGAACAAAATTCAACTTTTTACCTGAAATTAACAAACTTTACTCTTACAATGCGTTGTTGTGGTGTGGTACCACGCTCTACTGCAGCTGCTGGTGTGTCGGGTGGTAAACCATGGTGGATTAATTTTAAGATGAGTGAAGGGAGAGTAGAGAGGCCCATGTAAACAACCAAAGTCGAATCAGGGTCAGCTGCATTTTCTGCTACAAAAAGAGGATCTGCTCCTCCTTTTCTTGAGTGTCCAGTTAAAAACCGGACACTGTTTGCTACTCCTCTGTGTGTCAATGGAACACCCAACTCTGCTGCGATTCCAGAGGCAGCAGTTATACCTACAAAAAAACAGTAAAAAATACACAATTACTGAAATGTCAAATATACCCTTCTGTTGGGACGTATTTTGGGTGCAATTTTGTCCCATTGAGAACGGACAAAAATGTCTAGTTTACCTGGAATAACTTTTACTTGAATGCCTTGTTGTTGGAGAAAATCCATTTCCTCTCCACCTCTTCCAAAGACCTAAGAAACCCAAAACCCGTTTCAAAAATTAGTAACCACCTTAATTGTCGTTAAGATATCTAAATGCTAATTTTATTTATGAAAATCTCACCAATGGATCTCCGCCTTTAAGCCTCACAACATTTGCCCCAACTTCAGCAAAGCTCAGAAGCAACTCGTGGATTTCCTCCTGCATGCATATCATAACCATGTGTTATTATTATACACAATTAGGAAACAATAATATGTGATTAAGCAACCTAAATTGTCAAGTTAGTGATGTTTAAACTATGAAATTGATAATAAGACAACTTATTTTGCATTAAGAGATTCATAATCGTATACAACTATAAAGGAGGTTCTACAACATAAATGGTTTGGAGCAATGAAGCTTAAAGGACTCAATATAAGTTTTGAATTTGATACAAGATTCAACTCCAATCCAGCAAATATCAAGATTATTACAATAACTGCAGGATAAGCAACGCAAATTTCACAATTCTTTCATGATTTCCATAAGCCCATAACAAAAATCTTAAGAAATCTAAATGAAATTTTAAAAACTGCGTGTGTTAATGAACAAAAAACTGCAGGTTAAGCAACCCAGAGCCCTAATTTCAAAAGCCTTTCAACATTCCCAAGCCACATTACAAAAAATGAAGTTAATTTAAATAAGAAATAAAAATTCTTGTCTTCATGAACGGAATCATAAGAAAATTTAAGAAATGACTAACCTGGGTTCTGCTATGGTACCCAGCAGTCTTGCCAACATAAAGAAGTCTAGCATCGGGGCGCACCAAATCCAGCACGTCATTTGACACCAATCTATCGTACAACAACAAATCGGCACTCTGAATCACCTTCAACGCCTTCAATGTCAACAGCTCTGGATCACCAGGACCTGTACCCACCAAGAACACATTCCCAGGTCCCCCTTTTCCACTCCCACCATCGCCACCTTTCTCTCTCTTCTCTCTCAAAAAATGAAGCAATTTCTTCAGTTCTGGGAGCTGAAGAGCAATTTCATAATCCCTAGTTGAGAAATTGGAATGATTTTCAGGTGGGTTTTGATCTAATTGATTCTTGAACACCCATTTGTCTCTTTGGTATCTCTCAACTGAATGTTTTTCAGTGAAAGGCGATGCGGAACATGACGTTCTTGTAAAATGTATGGAATTGGCGGGTTTCAGAGAGGGATTTAGGGGCTTTCTGAATTGGGTTAGTGAAGATGACGATGAAGATGAAGGAAGTTTGCTCACGAGAGCCATGGGAGTTTAGAGAAATGAAGACAAATGGCTATATCACACATTAATTCTACACATGTGTGTATAAGTAGTATGATCAGAAGAGAAATTGTGATTGAACTAGTGTGGTGGTGCTTGGAAGCTTTTGGGGAAAATGAGAAGGCAAAGACAAAGGCGATGGCAAGAAAGGGAGTAGCTTTTGGGGTTGCGAGAGAGGCGGCTGTTTTGGAGATTTTGACTAGGGAGATTTTAATACTGTGTAGTGGGTTCTACGGTAAGCGGTGTGTTCATCTTAAACAACGGTCTGGATCGGTTGAGATTTAAGCATTTAGCTTTTTGATGACACGCGGCATCAATCTGGGTCGGTAATCTATCACCGTATTTGGACGGAAAACAGGTAAGGGGAGAGAATGTAACCGGCCCAACTAAGCTAAGTAAGCTCGATCGGTTTAAATCCTGTTAAATTGTACATTAGTTATCTTATTTTTGTAAGCTTGGTAATTTTGTTTGGAAAAGTGATTGTTTTAAATTGTACATTAATTATCTTATTTTTTGTAAGTTTGGTAGTTTCTGTTTGGAGAAGGGTTGTCGGGAAAAGTTTTTTGATTGGAAAAAAAACCTATTTGTTTGATTTTACATCTGACTGACTATGTTGAATGATGAAAAATGACTATATTATCATGTTGTTCTATATTGTAATTGATGAAGTTGTCGAATAATTATAAAAACATAAAAATTGTCATATAAAATCAAAATTACACAATAATCATTTAAAAATCCAAATACAACTTGTCATACAAAGTAATTCAACACAAGTCAACTAAAATCCAAATAGAATGTCGATCGTTTTGTTTTTAGTTTATTGTTTTTCAAATTGATGTTACGTTGTTATTTTATAACCCAACATGTGATTATTGACCCGATTTATGTTTGATAGTGGTGGGATGGATAAGATTTTTTAAAATAAATTAGGATGATGGTGGTGTTATCAAAAAAAAATTAATCCAATAAAAATGATTGAAAAATAGTTAAAAGAAACTAATAATACAATAATGTAATATTCATTAACATATAAATATTATATATTATAAATAATATTTATTAATATATAATAACCTAGCAAAAAATTAATAATCCAATAAAAAAAATTAAAAATATATATATTTAAAAAAAAATCCAAGAAAGAAGGATACGAGGTTTGGGGCGTAATTGTCTTTCCAGCTCATTTAGCCAGAAAGATATGGTTTTGTGGCGTTCTGGGAAAAACATATGTTATTGGGAAATATCCATTTTTTATGCAAATCAAACAGTCTTTCCAGTCCATTCAGCCAGAAAGATCTATTTGGACCTGAAAAGATGTATATCAAACGGATCCTAACTATAGTCTTCAAACACAACCCCTAAAGCCCAACATACTTAGGCATGATTTTTAGTAAAACGGTAATGCTATATGGAGTGGGTGAGATGTTTTTACGCAGGTGAGATGGCCACATCAACCATTTTGTCAACTCCACTGGCTTTTTACAAGCATTAAGAAATGGTGTTTTAGTAGTAGAGAAGAAGTAAGGAAAGACATAGAAGAGAGAGATAGACACAAAGGGAGGAAGAAATAGATTTTGGATGAGAGTAAGTCTAGCTACGAAAGCTCATAATTAAGCAAGATGGGGGTGGTGTTTGTTAGATTCTAACGCGTGAGTTATAGGTGTCATGTCATCTCACATGTCAAAAAAAAATGACCACTTTGTATGGGTAGTGTTTGGTAGAAGGACTAGATTGGACTAGACGGAACAGAACTGGACAGAAATGGACTGGACTGAACAAAAAAGATTAATCTTTGTATTGTTTGGTAAGACTAGAAGAACATAAAATAAGATTCAAATTACTAAATTGTCCTTGAACCACAAATTATTTCTGATATATTTTTTGTTTTTTACTATATACCGATAGTTTTGTTATAAAAATTGGACAAAATTGCAAAAATGGTCCTTGTGGTATTCATTTTTTTGGGGGTTTTAGTCCAAATCACGAAATTTTTGGTTTCGTGGTCCTTTTGGACTAGTTTGTTTGTAAAAATAGTCCCTCTGAAAATTAAAATGACTATAATACTCTTGAGGTATTTATTTTTCATTTTTTCTTTCATTTTTTTAAAATTTAATATTTATTTATTTATTTTAACAATTAAAAAATAATAGGGGGCCCACTCTCTCTCTCTCTCTCTCTCTCTCTCTCTCTCTCTCTCTCTCTCTCTCTCTCTCTCTCTCTCTCTCTCTCTCTCTCTCTCTCTCTCTCTCTCTCTCTCTCTCTCTCTCTCTCTCTCTCTCTCTCTCTCTCAAAATCAAACACAACCCCAAATAACATTCTACCAAGGGTTGCATTTTTAACCTTTTGATCCTTCATTACCCACTTAAAGTTACCAATATGGCCTCTGCTGTAGTATGAGTTTCTTTATCATCTTGACTTTGCTTCTGCCACCCACCTGCACCTTTTACACTTGAAGGGGGGTTTACATACCTGTAAAGATCGTAACCAGCAGCAAGAGATGAACCTCTCGCAGGCAAACTAGCTATCTCCGATAGCTTCTTAACTGTAAAAAGAGGCGAGACTAATGAAAGGGGAACTTCTTGTGTTTGTTAGGCTTCTCTTACAACAATTAAGGGACGAGACTAATGAAAGGACTTCAGAGCTTGAAATGGTTGATTAGGTTCATTTTCAGATACGAAATCTCCGATGACGCCATAGTGAGGAGGAGTAAGATGTATGGTTGCTTCCCGTGAGAATGGAGTTCGGTTTCTTAAGCCCCGACGATTGATATCTTGAATACCCAAATGAAACCAAGAAAGAACAGGGATAGGGGAACCAAAAATTGAAGTCTAAACGGGAGATGGGTTGCTGAATCGATTAGGTTCATTTTCAGATACAAAATCTCCCCAACAACATTCATTGTTTATTTCACATTATCAGATCATCCCCAATTTCTGATCTCCACCAGTAGATATCATAGATATCTAAAAAAAACTCTTTGTTTTGTCTTTTTCTTTGTATCACAATTGACATTCGTATGTTCAAATTTCCCTCATTCACTGAATAATTGGTGAATGTGGTCATTGTTAAATCATGTAGTCAACGTGTTCGATGAAATGCTTATGTGGTTTCTTGCAGTTGCATAAGGATCTACAAACAACTAAAACATTAAGATGTATGGTCGGAAGGCTTATCAACTCGTTAAAGAATTCACAAACAGCGAATCTAGGCAGCTCACCACGATGAGAGGTCAAAAAAATGACGAACATGGGTTATTGATCCAGAGCTCTTGGGTATAGGAAAGGTTATTCTTTGGAGCATTTTGTCGAACACCTTGTATGCATGACTCATATCCATTTTTTTTTCTAACATGTTTGTTAAAAAAGATTTATAAGAAAATGATGGAGAGAGAGAGCCTTCTTATTATTTTAATTATTAAAATAAATAAATTAGTATTAGTTTTAAGAAAATGAAAGAAAAATGAAAATAAATACCTTAAGGGTATTACAGTCATTTCATTATTCAGAGGACCAAAATCACAACAAAACTAGGTCAAAAGGACCATAAAACCAAAAAAGTCGAGGTTTTGACTAAAACCTCAAAAAAATTAATACCATAGGGACCATTTTTGCAATTTTGTCTAAAAATTGCTTATGTATTTTTAATATATAAATAAATATACACAAAACCCAACATTAATCTTCATCTCATCTCTTTGTTGTAGCTTTTTTTATTTCCCTTCAAGCAAGATTAATTTGAAAGAAACCATTGAGAAAAAAATTTCTCCCAAACAACGACTTTGGTTACTTATTTGATTTGTCTTTTTTCCATCTGTATCAAGACTTCTATTCGCATCGCATTCACTGTAACCAAGAATCAAAGCCAGGTACCAAATACTTTTTAGTAGGTCGATGAATTAATTAAAATAATTTTTTTTTGTAGTTGTTGATTGTTTGTTGGTGTTCTATTGAATCAACTACAAAATTCTAAATATTTAATTTTGGTTGAATAAATGGTTAGTTATGTTCAATCGGTTGTTAATTATTTCAATGGGGGAAAATAATAAAATTAAGTTCATAGAAGCGAGAAGGAAGAGATGAGAGAGAAGAGATGCCTGGTGATGAAGGAGACGAGAATGGAACGGTTGCATAATGGTGCAGGTGATGGAAGATGTAAACGTGATGAAAACATAAAAGGGTATTTGTGTCCACAATATCTTATACCATCATCCTTTTGGGTGGGACTAAAAATAATACCAAACACCACCTAAAATACCACCTAAAATGATTTAGTTTTGTTATGTTTTGTCTAGTTCTACTCACCAAATGTTGGCTAAGGTACAAACACACCGATTTATTTGTGAGTTATTTGAGATCGATTCAGGCTTTAGTTAAATGAGTTCAAGCCGAGTTTGAGTTTAGTTTCAGGCTTATTTATTAAACGAGCTCGAGCCCGAGCCTCATCTACCGAGTTCGATTAAGTTTGCTAGCCTATGCATATTTATATATATAACTTTTATTTTTCATTTTATATATTAATTATAAATTAAATATTAAATATCAAATATCAAATATCAAATAATGATAAACGAGCTTTTTAACAAGCATAAAAACACAAATGAACTTTATATTTGACAATAACCGAGCCAAGCTTAGGCTCATTTAGGCTCGCCTGACGCCCAAGTCGAGCTCGATTTGAAGTAGATTTGGAAAAGACAACGTGCAAAATGCAAAATGAGCCAAGACAAGGGGGGGTAAGTGAGTAAGTCATCGTGAGCATTAAAACAATACATGGATAAGTTAAGATACAAGGATATGTGCATGAAGTTTGTATTAACAATACACAACAACAACATAGAAAGGTGTGATGCTACCCGTTTATATGTAGTCGCACAACGTCCTATCTAAAGTAAATACACAACTATTATTACTAATAACTACAATAACCAAATAAGAAAACTATTTGAACAACTAATCGTAACATAATATTTAGCAACCAAAAGGTAAAGTAGACTAATAAATAAATCTAGTTTGCTTCAAGTGTTATTATTCATGTGAGAACATTAGATATATATGTTCTATTCAAATTAACCTGTGGTTAGTCTACTTTAATGAATAAATAAGTCACCTCCTCCTCCTCCACCCCACCCCCCACCCACACACCCACCAAAAACTATTGCAAGAACCTAAATTTTCATCTATTACCTATTTCTCTCTTTAAACATAAATACATGAATTTGCAAAATGAGAAAGATATAAAACAATGTTACTCTGACTTTATCATTTTGCAAGGTCCCATTTTACCAACAAAACAACTAAGATATGACAGAAGTTGACGAATGCATTAGACTGAAGCTGAAAAAATGGAACAAAGGGTCAAGAGCTTGTCTCACAAAAGACACGAATGCTCTTTTCACTCTCGTCATAAAAAATATCCCTAGAAATTTTGTCACATGTGACAAACACAATGTTTCATTATATTGTAATAGTTAAAGTTGATGAGATGGAAATGAAAGAACTATAGACAAATGACATAAAACAAAATGATCAAAAAGACACGGTAGAAACAAAGCTCGATGAAGAGATATCAACTACAATCCCGAATCTTTTAACATTTCAAAGTGATATCTAACGCGATAATTATACAAAAAAACAAAAGCCCACAAGTTCTTGATCGGTACACTTATGCTTTATTTACTCTAATCTTCTGGCCTTCAAGCACCTACAACCACAAACATCACAAAACTTATATCTCAAGCACCCAAACTGAAACTACAAGCTAACAAGAGTACAATCCAACATGCAAGAAGTACAACTTACAGCATCATTGAAAGATGAGACGGCAGCCTCTACCTCCTCTTCTGAAGCAAATGAAACAAACCCAAATCCACTTGATTTTGAAGTCCCTGGAACACGTGAAACTTTGGCACCAAGAACGTTTCCCTTTTCTGCAAAAAAGCTTTTGAGTGATTCTGATGTCACATTTTTTGCAAGATTCCCCACATAAAGTTTGTAAGGGCTATCAACAAACGGGGTTTCCTCTGCTTCAAGAATTGAGACCACTCCGTTCAAAGGCTTCTCTGTTACATTTACTTTTATTTTACGCCCTCCAATTTCCTGTTACACACTATAATATTAGTCAACTGTTTACAGGTTAAATGCATATCATTAAACCATTATGCCTGGAAATTCTACCCAGTAATAGCAATATCATCCAAACACAATGCAACTTCCACTTCTATAATTGGATAGATTTTTCAAAGTATAATATCCTCATAAGAAAAAGAAAATGTAAGCACAATGTTTTAATTGAGTAGATTTTTTAAAGGTACAATATTGTGATAGAAATGAAAGTAGGAATGTAGGATGCTATAATACAGAGAAAAAAAAATTGCCTCACCGTGCCATTTAGCTTTTCAATAGCTGCATTTGCATCATCAACAGTCTTCATTGTGACAAAACCAAATCTTCGACTCCTTCCCGAGTATTTATCATACATTACCTACAAAAGTTAAGTTGTACAAAGGCATCAACTTTATGATTGATGTTAAAGAGTTGCTGCAAGAAAACAGATTATTGAGAGAAATGAAGAATTACTTAACAATCCTTAACTTCATTAATATAATGATCTAAGTAACACATTCTGATGTTTAAGTCACAATAATCACTTTGAGTACACACATCCAAACATCCTCTTAAGACTGACTAATAGGAGATGATATTTTGTCAACAATACAAGTAAATTTTGTCAACTTTAATTAGATGTGATTGGAGGGTTTTAAATTATCCGGAATCTTTCAAGAATTTATATGAATGTTTTTAAGTTTAAGTTTAAGTCTAAGCCATTTGACCTCAAAAGTCAAAATTCCAACACAATGAACATGGTTGATATAAAATTTCTACAGCACCCGAGTAGAAGATATAAATTCAGCCCTGAAATTTCATAATTCATTTGAAGTATATAAAAATACCCACAAATGATATACCTCAACTTTCTCAACGGCACCATGTTCTTCAAAAACCTTCTGGAGTTCATCATTGTTTGTTGTGCGAGGGATGTTACCGACGTACAGTCGTCTGGCGGCTTCCGACGACGGGTCCACAGTAACCACCGCCACCGGCGTTTCCTCGGCAACAGACAGAAGTCTTGTTGGTTGTCTAGGATTAGAAACGATAGGTGAAATTGTAAATCTGAGAGAGGTTTGAGAAAGGTTGGGGTTTAATTTAAAAGAATTGGGTAGTTGGGTTTTGAAGGATTTAGAGGTTGGGTGGTGATGGAGGTAACTGGTTGATGATATCATGGCTGATGAAATTGTGGCCATTTCGAAGAATCCTAGCAATTTGTGTTGGGAGAAGGAGCAATGCTGAAATTATGGGTAGGGGTTTATCCAGTTGAGCAAAGATGAACGAAAAAAGAAAGAGGATAGATCCTTTTACAAAAATGTAAAATCCGACTATGGGAGGGACTCATATTTTATTTTGGACAAAATTTCACAAATGGTCCTTTTGCTTTCATGTTTGTTCTTGCAATGGTCCTTATAAAACTTTTTTCTTTTAAATGGTTCCTACGGAACAAATCTTGCACACAAATGATTCTTATGACTAACACCGTTAACAACTTCTGTTAAGTGATTGTGAATGACGAAAATACCCTTTGTTTTTTTTAACACAAATGGTCATTATGACTCTCTCTCTCTCTCTCTCTCTCTCTCTCTCTCTCTCTCTCTCTCTCTCTCTCTCTCTCTCTCTCTCTCTCTCTCTCTCTCTCTCTCTCTCTCTCTCTCCTGCAACTAAAAGCAATGGAGCTTTCTAGTCTTTATTGTGCATTTAATTTCCATAACACTCTAACACAAACATAATTTGCTCAAGTTTACTTATTAAAACTCTAACACAAACATAATTTGCTCAATTGATTCAAGTTTACTTATTAATTGAGTTTGGTATACAATTTTTCTCGTCGACTTTAATTTCTCGGTCAATCCTCAAAACAAGCTTTGTTTTTTCCATCTTCATTATCTTTGTATCTCAACATAACAGTCGACGTCGACATCAAATTTAGATGCAGATGCAGGAACACACAAATCCAGATACACACACAAACACACACACATAAAACATAAATACACAATGATAGAGATTGGAAAAGAAATAGAGAGAGTTCAGTGGTTTAGAATGGAACCCAGACACACACACATATATATTGATCTCAAACACAACCTCGTATAGCATTCCACCAAGGGTTGCGTTTTTAACCTTTTGATCCTTCATCACTCGCTTTCAATCTCTCATCCTCCTGTTGAAAACCATCTTCATCATCAAAAGTGACACTAGATGCTGATTTGTTCAAATTCATGCTCTGTAAATAATAATAATAATAATAATAATAATAATAATAATAATAATAATAATAATAAATCTTCACTTCCTGATTCAATCTCTCTTGCCATCATCATCGGGACACCACATGTCATCATCATCCCAATCTGCCACCATCAGCCAACACCTCGCCGCTACTGTTCTTTAATGGGTTCTTCATGTGAATGGAATCACAAATTCATCCAACTAGTGGAACTTGTGAATGGAATCACAAACTCGTTGCCCAATACTCGCTGAATCTTGAAGGGAATTGATCGAAGGTTTCCTTTCGCATATGTTGTTACAGAGTCGATCCATGGAGTTTGCGGTAAGTGTAATGCTTAAATCGATTTAATTTGTGTGGGGATGTATGTGCTCAAGGGGCTTCTTGATATAAATGTTTATAGTGTATGTGTGTGTGTGGTATGTTTTTGCTACAACAATTTGGGCCAGGTTTCTTCCTTTTGAGTTTGCGCATTTTTTTGACCTATATCAGATAGTGCAAAGGGAAGGGAAAACACGGTGGGTTAGAGAAGAAGAAAAATGGGGATGTGAGGTTTTTTGAATTTTCTTCATATATATATATATATATATATATATATATATATATATATATATATATATATATATATATATATATATATATATATATAACCTTTGATGATAACAATTCCATAAACACAATGAGGTACAAAATACAGACTTCCTCAACTGTCGGGCCGATACACTGCTGCTAAGAGACCGAAACCTCATCACTTGTCCTTCATTCACAAGGTGGAACCATCCTGGAGCACAAACACATAAGCTAAATCCTAAACCCTCCAACTGATGCCTTTGACATACATATTCCTTAACCCCCCTGCGTTCTAGATACAGACTTTGCACGGGCCTACTCGCGATTCCCAATACGAGTTTCCACCAAAAGCCTGCTCGAAAATGGCTACTCATGATACCTCCTCACGGAACCTTCCCTAAAACTGATGATTATCCATTTGAATCTGCCCCCAGTCCCTAACTGGGGTACTACCAGAACCATGCAGAATGATTGTAACATCCCGTTTAAAATAGAATAATTAAATAATAAATCCGGAACCCCAAGATGTAATTTTATTATTATTTTATAGCCAAAATCAAATAATAATTAGCGGGGTGTTGGTTTCGGGAAGCCAAATGACGATATTTGAATCTGCGGGGGTTAAAGTATAATTTCAGGTTTATTTTGCAAAGGATTTTAGAAGTCAGGGGGTGTTTGGTATTATTTGGACTTAATTTGAAGAGGTTTTGGATGGTTGGGGCTAAAAGGGTAAAATATGGTAGTTAAGTTGAAAGGAATGGGCTTGGAGGGGCCGAAGTTGTCAATAGGGCCAAAGTTTTAGATGGGACTGTTGCGTATAAATCCATCACACATGCAACCCTAATGCAGTCGCCACCCTCCTAACCTCCGGCCGCCACCACCCCCCCTTCACTCCCGTTTTCCGATCAGCAAGACCACCGGCGTTGCAACCATGCTGAAGCTGGAACGCCCACCGTCAACTGCCGACGACAGCGACCACCAGAAACTGTCGCTCTTCTCCTTCTCTTTCTCCAGCCGCCTTGTCGAGATCGATTGCCACCATTTAGCGTCGCTGCTGTCGATTCGTACTCCGGTTGAGGCACAACCTCCCTTCCCCGGTGTAGCGGCCTTCTTCTACAACTTCTGTCGCCGCTGTTGAAGCCATATGATCACCGAGGATCCGTCGTGTCGTCTAACCGCCGATGAAGATGGAAATGCCGCCACATGTCGTGTTCCGTCGAAGGGGTCAAAAGCCGACAACTGTGGAAACCATGGTGGTTCATGATTGTGATGAGGTTGCGTGTGCGAGTGTGGTTTTCTGTCCAGTGGGAGTCGTGAATAACCACTATGGCAGCCGACCATGGTGGCTGCTACCGATGACGAGTTGATACCGTTGATTGTTGCCGCTGCCGCCACTCCAAGTCGTCGCCGCTATTTGCCGCCGTAAGGTGGGTGATTGTGCTCATTTCCAGAGCAACATATGGATGTGTGTTGCGTGATCAGGAAGCGGAAGTGAACCACCACCACCACCGTGAGGTGGTGGCTGCCACCACGTGCCACCGTCGGCCACCACTAGGGTGGCTGTGTGTATGTGTTTTTATTAGTGTGTGTGTGTGTTCATATTAGTGTGTGTGTGTTATTTGGATTGTGTTGTAAATTGTAATCGTGTCGTAATAATCAATAGAAAAACCCATAACCACCACCGTGAGGTGGTGGCTGCCGCCACCAGTCGCCGTGTTGGGTGGCGGTGTGCCTCGTTTGCGTTTTGACTCGTTTGGGATGCTTGGACAAAATGGGCCCAATGAAACCCTAATGGGCCCAATGAAACCCTAATGGGCCCAATGAAACCCTAATGGGCCCAATGAAGCCCTAATTGACCTAAAAGCCCAACCATGTGACTAATGAGCTAGTATTGGGTTGGACACCCTAATTAGGGTTTGGAAAACCCTAATGTCATGAAACCCTAATTTTGTGATTGATCGGGACCGCACGGAAATTATTTATTAAACTTAAAATATTAATTTAAAATCATTTGCAAATTAACCTATGTCAATATTGGACTTAATGGATTAAGTCCTTATTGGATTAAGTCCTTAAAGGGCTAAGTAGGAATACTTAACCCTAATTGTCATTTCATGTGAAAACCCTATTTTCACTTGGGCCTTGAGTTGGGCCTTCCTATTGGGCTTTGGTGATTGGACTATTGACGGGCTATCCAAGAACAAGTAAATGGACAAAAATAATTGGATGGGCTTTTGGATAAGGACCATGTGAAGGACTTGGGCCCAATTTGCAAAGTTGGGCCGTAGGTGGGCCATAACTGGGCCTTGATGATTATGTGATATTGAGCCATGGGAATACCAAGAGTTTGGACTAGAATAAGTAGATGGGCCATAAGGAAAGACCATGTAGAGGTCTAGGCCCAATTTGGAAAATTAGGCCATATGTTGGGATTTGTCCCATTACTTGACTTTTGGGCCTTTGGAGTGTGAGTTGGACCTTGGGCTTGGAACCCAATTATTAATTGGGTATTGTTTGATGTTGACAGTTCGGGAATTTGTCAACCAGCAACTGGAGTTTTATTCGCGGGACTTCAGCAGTGTCAGGTGAGTTATCCTCACTATATCAACAGGGTCTAAGGCACCAATGCCGTCCCTTATCGGATTTGTATCCGGGTTATTGCATGATATGCTTATTGATTTACATCCTGGTAGTTAGGATAGTGATATGCTTAGTGACCTGGTTAGGTCGGTATCCTGGTATATAGGATGATGCTATATTAGTGACCGGTTAGGTCTGTATCCTGGTTATAGGATGTTGCTATGATTGATGATCTGTTAAATCAATTGACTGTTATATATGCTAGCGTATGATATTATGTGCACATGTTTGTTTGATTGGGGGTTGGGTTGAGGCGGTCCTGCTTTGTGTTGAAGGCCAACATACCCAGGGTGGTCCGGATAGACTACAGGCCCAGGAGGGCATGTCAGTCAGACCGAAGGCCCGATGAGCGGTCCGGATAGGCTGTAGGCCCTGCGAGGCGGTCCAGACGTGCCGAAGGCTCGGAGAGCGGTCCAGATAGGCTGAAGGCATGCGAGGCGGTCCAGTCAGTCTGAAGACTCATTATGCATACTGTTTGCTTATATGTTTATATGATATGGTTATATTTATATGGCGTTGGTATTTTGGGGGTAACTCACTAAGCCTTCGAGCTTACATTTATCTATTATTGTTTCAGGTATTTCTGATGATCGCTGGAAGGCGAAGGCGTGATCGTGCACCTCCTTATATTTTCATGATTGATCTGGGGACACTCTGATGTTTAAACTATTTTGAAAACAAACTGTAATAACTTAATGGTTTTAAATGTTTTAAAAAGTTTTAAATTGACTTGAAATTTATGGGTGTTACAATGATCCTCGAAACACACCGACCGCGAACTTAAACCAAAACCAAACCATATGATGAACCAAAATCTTAACAACCCTTGACTCTTTGCTATGCCATTACCAACCACTGCTTCGACGAGCAACGAAGATCAAACCATGAACTTATGCGATACATCCAACCCTTACCAGCTCTGGTGCGCCCCCACCTGGGCATCCACTCGAGACAATCACCAAGAACTTTATGACTTACGACTGCATAAGCAATTTCCAACTTGAGAATCACAATTCTAACAACAACTTGCGAACAAATGGAATTATAATGCATACAACTTGTTGATACTTTATGATACCTGACTGATACTTCCCTCAATCCTTACTGCTTCCCTTATCCAACCAACAGATTTACGACTCGCCTGACCCCCATCAACACGTCAACACTGAAAGCACTACAAGCAGAAGAAATGAACCATCATGATTACTAGGCTCACAACCCTATGAATGGAATACCCCTACAAGGTCCTCAGCATAGGTCTGGATTGCCTGTGAGCCCACAGCATGAGTCTGGTATGCCCTCCCTGGCCCTCAGCCCATGTATGGAATGCTCCCGATAACCTACCGACACCGTCGTCATCGCATCATTCGCCCAACACTCCGGGCCTAAAGATACCCACCTCATTCCAATACCTTGAAGGGACCTAATCAACTCCCTTACAACGCCAACCGAGCACCACAAAACAGCTACCAAGCAATTCCTTACGAAACATGGGCGTACACAACCCGAGAATAAGATAACGGTCGCACTCTTGGTCCAATTCGAATACTATAACCCAAAAAGGACCATGTACATAGTTTGAGCCAAGTGCTCCAATGCCCTCTTGCCCAACTCACAAGGAGAACCCCATACACATACTTAAGAAACCCACAATCTCATCCGAAGAGAAAAGAAACACCAGAGATAATCGAAAGGCCACCTTATTCAAAACAGTAAACATCCTCATGATCGGTCAAACAAGACCCCATACTTGTTTGAGACTGAACGGATTCCACCACTAGCTCAAGAAGACCTCCAAGGCGATACTATAAGTTACCAAAACCTGAGTCTGCTACGAATTAGAATTCCACTTCACCATTGAGGGTAAACATAACCAGGGACCAAGGGAACATAACATACTGTGTTGGAGGGTAGGAGACGCATTCCTTGATCTGTAACTGTCACCACTTGAATCCTTCAGATAATTCTCGTTGAATGACGAAGCAAACACCAATGGTCTAGAACACCTTGACACCTAAACCAGAGGACCACAAACCCACTTGGAGCTAAACATACCCGCTTCTGGAAAGGGTTCACCGATCAACATCTGCCCAACAAATCTGATAGCAGTAATCCGAACAGCGACCTGAAAATTTCCTCAATGACTGACACTCAACCTGAGAATCCCAATTCTTCCCCACTTAGAACTCAAACCACCACCCACTCGTGGTGAAACCAAAACATAGCCCAACCAGGTACAACCATACCTGACCATAGAATGAATATCATCCGCAGAATGGTCCTCCAGATACAGATCAAACAAACCCCAAGAAAACCTGAATTTCAGCTAAAAACCTCTGCATTTCCAATAATAACAACTTACAAAGCACAGGCAACTACCGATTTCCGATCCAAACATACATCACTTGCTTGCAACCCAAATAGCAATGTGACACCTGGCTTTCCCATCTCCCAAGAATACGACCCTTGCTCGCATCGCTAGGGTACCCGTGCCACATCAAACCATTTGCGCACACCGGCATTGACATACTGTCGCCAACCACCGCGACCAACAGACCTCAAGCTGAGAATCCAACCTAACTTGGGAGGTCACAAGCCTGCCCACTCCTTCGAAATCGGAAATCTGAAGGGCAGGATCCTTGCCACAGATAACGTCAATCTAATCTGACAATCTGCCACTTAAATCCCAGATGCAATTTCCAAACCGATCATATCAACCGCTTATTCCCTGTGTCTTGAGGCCCGAGGCACGACCTCTAGCCAAACCTCCGAGACCTCCAGCCAACATACTCATCCGGGTCTGAACCACTCAACCCACATCGTCATCGCCAGTGGGGCCTGAACAACACAAAACTCATCCTCTCCAGAGCAGCCCAATCCAAAAGATCGAACCACTGCCTCGAACCATGGTATCCAACCATGCTATATTCTCCGACCAATCCTTAGAATCCCCGAAACCTCCCTTGATTCGAGTATGGATCCTATGCTTCCTGTAGTACGGGCCCAATACTACCTTCCACACCTATCCATGCTTTCCTCAAGAATTATCTCGGGTCCTCTAAGACCTAGTCACAAAATACCCCCGAAACCTGCCCACAGCAGAATAAATGCACTAAAATACTCCCTCGGCCATCCTAGGATTCCACACTCATTTGCCATCAGCTGCTGAAGAACTCCTCACAATGTCAATTAGCCATTCCATAAATACAATCACATGCAACAAAGCTTAGATAATCCTTCGAGTAACAGACTCATCCCTACAACGGTTGGACTCAGACGAGAGTTGCGCAGTAGGGTCAATCCATCACTCTAAGATTATTTAACCTTTTTCACATACTACTTGACATATTCACTTAATGGATAACCCACATCACTCATGTGTTCCACAAAGCACAAAGCAAGCAGCATTTGTGCAGAGGAGCCGACTGGCACTAAAATGCAACAAAATCTGACAGATCCTCCTATGAAATCCTCGATCTCAAACTCCCAACATCTCGAGCGCACCTTCACCATGCCCTCACTCTCTCAAGAGTGGCTAATCCTTCCTCACGTTGACCCGCTATGAACCGTGCCCATACCAAGGAAACCATCGCTACCTCATCCAATAACGCAACTGGCCGGCTGACTCCACACGACTCACCATACCACTAGCTGTCATGCGACTCTCCATTGGTGCTAGATGACTATTGCATGAATACAATCACATACCCCACAGTTTAAACAATCTTAGGCTAACGGATTCAATCCCACAACGGTTGGACTCAGACAAGAGTTGCGCAGCAGGACCAAACCCCTTACCCTAAGATCATTTAAGCCATGCAACATGTGATTTAGCGTATTCACTCAATAGCCAGTTCACACGCGAAAGAGTCATACCACAATCAATCAAGGATTCTATAAGAGACAAGCCATCATATAATCAGACAATTCTATCATGCAATTCCTGAAGATCCCTAGCCAATCACTAGCATGATGTTCTAAAATATCACAATATCAATGAACAGTGTGGTAATTTGGGGTCAACTTATTAGCTCCGGCTGATCGTACACATTGCATCCTCTTTTGGTTATTTTGAAAGCAACTTTGAAAGTTATTTTTAAAACCTTTACTTTGAAAATTATTTTTAAAATCCTTTTTCCTTAGTTTGAGACTGGATTCACACGAGTGTTCCTCCAATTCACTCAAACCAATGCTCTGATACCAACTTGAAATGTCCCAAAATTTCAACCAATTAAAAACTTACAAAACAACCCTTTGACTAATAAAAGTGTTTACAAAGTAGTGTTCTTCAAAACATTATTTAAAAATTAGTGCCTCCGAAGATCAATGACAGAAAAATCATGATCCCAAAAATACAATCCAAAAATTTCGTTTTAAATCATTAAATAAAACCATAGTTATCAAATCATTTCATCAAAGCATACTCAAAATATCTCAAAAAATTATTATATGAGTATCAAAACATCAGAGTAAACATCCCAGGCTAAAACATATTGGTGTGTGCAATGCAGTCATCCCGAGCTCTTCTCTCTGCAACTGGAAATACCTGAAGCCAAAACTGAAACCGTAAGCACGAAGCTTAGTGAGTTCCCCAACCTACCACATACCATACATCTAATCACATATACTGGTCCCCCGCCCCTACATCGGGCCCTGCCCGGCATCGGACCATGTTCGACATCAGGCCCCGTCTAACATTGAGCCCAACTCGGTATATAAATTTGTTTCTTCCAGGCCCCGCCTGTCTCTAGGCCCTGCCCACTATACACATACAATAATATCATATAATCATACTAGCACATAAAGAATCATACACAATACTATATGCTCCAATCCTAAGGCCTCGCCTATCTTGGGCCTCGCCCCTAGTCTGCTATGATGAGATATGGAACCCCATTCACACTCAGCTAGTGATGAAATACGGGAACCCGCCCATACCCATCACCCTACCAGGCACATGCGTGTATCACAAAGACAACAAGTATAACTAAACATGCATACCTTCCTCAGGCACCGCCCGACATCGGACCGAAGTCCGGAAACATACATATAAACACTCCTCGGGCCCGCCCGACATCAGACCGAAATCCAGAAACATTCCTCGGGCTTGCCCCGACATCAGACCGAAGTCTGGAAACATACAAAACAAGCACATGCAAGAATCACAAAGACATCAAGCATACAAACATTCCTTGGGCTTTTACCGGCATTGGACCGTAGTCCGGAACATATAATCACACATGCATACATATACGGGCCGACATTGGCGCCTTAGACCCGTTCAAATAAATGGAAACTCACCTCGAACTGCTGAATCACACAAATAATCATTTGGCTGCTAGCTGGCAGATCCCCGAACTGCTGATCTCTCGCCTCCCCCGAGCTATCATTACCAAAATAACACTTAGTCCAAAAGCCAATAATTCTCCTTAGGGTAAAATGACCATTTTACCCCGGATCTAATTTGGTCCATACCTAAGGCCCAAAACCATAATATGAAAGGCCAAAAACCATAATATGAAAGGCCCAATACTAGGTAGACTTCCCAAGCCCACTAGTGGCCCACTAATGGCCCAATTTATTAAATTGGGCCCGACCCCTCTAATGGGCCTAACCCTGAAGCCCAAACATAATCTTAGCCCAAAATATCTAACTTCTGATGGCCCACTAAGGCCCAAATAAACAAACTCCAATGTATGGCACAATCCGAGGCCCAAAACACGCAAAACCCACATATGTTGAGTACGTGGGACGTACTCCTTTGTACACTAAGCGTACAACTATATGACTTGTACGTTGCGTATACATGCATGTACGCCCAGCGTACTACTCTGTTAAGTCACTTCTCCCATTAAGCACTTAATACTCTATTCCAACGACTATAATGTGACAACCGTCAATTTCCGATCAAGTCAAAGTCAAATATAGTCAACAAGTCAAACTGGTCAACTCCGTTAACCCTTGTATATTAGGGTTTCCGTTATGTTTCCTATTGTACAACGCACCATCTTAATACAAAGCATCGCTTAGAAGTTTCACATGTTCAGAAAATCTACACCCAAATTAGGGTAAGAGACGGAACAACTCAATAAAACATTAATACATACCCTTCGGAGGCGTATAACGCTCATAAAAAGGCAAACGGGTCTTACAAACCCTGCATTTTGAAGTTAAACACTCACAAAAGTCGCAAACGAAATCTCTCTCAATCTCTCTCGCTCTATCTCTCCCTATCTCAAATCTCTCCCAAATCTCTCTAAGTATGAGAAATCTCTCCAAGAATGTGAAATCTCTCCCAAATCTCTCTAAGTATGAGAAATCTCTCCAAGAATGTGAAATCTCTCCCAAATCTCTCTAAGTATGAGAAATCTCTCCAAGAATGTGAAATCTCTCTAAGTATGAGAAATCTCTCCAAGTATGTGAAATCTCTCCCAAATCTCTATCAAAATCTCTCTCAACTTTTTATAAATCATTCGGGTCACCCCGACCCTAAACCGGGTCAAAAATCGCTCGAAACGGGAAGATTTCTCGAAAAATAGCCTTAAAGAACCGAAACCTTCCCTTAAGGGGCGAAGCCTCTCGGACCAACCTATGAACGGCCGAACCTTCTTAGGGCCGAAACCCTAAGAACCGAAACCCATAAGAACCGAAACCCTCTTGCAAGAACCGAAGCTGCTGAACCGAAACTGGAGAAACCGAACCTGAACCTACCTGGACCGAACCGAACCTCTGCGGACCGAAGGTCCCTTCGGACCGAAACTACCCTTCGCCTTCGGCCCATTTCGCTTTCGGCCTATTTCGCCTTCGGGTCCAAGCTGCTGAGGACCGAACCTCCGGCCCAATCCGAGAAGCTTCGCAGGAAGCCCTTTTCCACCCGGTTTTCGACCCCGACTCCGTTTTAAGCCCGTTTTTGATTATTTTAGCGTGGGATTTTCACCCAAACTTATATTTTGATATATAAGACCCCATATATTCATAAATTAAGCACATTTTTAGGGAAATCTTTATTTAAGAATAAAATCTAGTGGGTGAGATATTTAGGTGGAGTGTTGACTTATCCTTTGGGCAAGGACACAAGTTACCTCCCATACCCACTCCATGACCATTCTCAGTCACTATTCACCCATACCTAGTCAATCATTGTCCTTTTCCCACTCTTTTCCAGCCATAATCTTGATCAAAGGCTGGAGAAATCCTTATCTCTCCTCCCATTTCACTCACTTTTCACCAAAAAGCAAAACACATTCTCTCTCACTTCCTCTCACCAAGAATTCGAGATTCAAGGCTGATCTTGAGCTCTTCACACACCTTGGTAAGTAAATCTCTTCCCACACTTGATTTCCTTACACTTCTTCACTCAAATCATGAGTTCCTTACACAAATATCGTCATATTTGTTGTTAGATCTTCAATTCTTCAAGCATCGCCCAAGTGTTCTTAAGTTGAACACTTCTTTTCTCCATCATCCATCTACTGAAATCACTCAAGGTGAGTTCATACCCCTACATTTTCATGTTTTCTTCAAGTTTTAGGGGGGGGGGGGAATACAAGTTAAAATACCAAAAACTTAACTAAATTCAAACAACAGCTTTCATCAGAAAAGTTGAGTCTTATTCACGGACTGTTTTGACCATCTTAAACTTAATATCTTTCAAAACTGTTTACTATGAAAATAGATCAGGTTCATACCTTTAAAATGACTACTTGCACATCTCCATACTATTTTTCTACAATTTATGGTGATTTTTACAAAACTGTCTATCATTTCAGAAACGAATTCGGACCAGTCTGTGAATATGAACATTTTAACACAAGTTAAAGACTTCTAAAAATCATAATAAAAATTATGAATAAACTAGACACATTTTATGAACTCTCAGAATTTACGGATTCAGTTTTCGACTTCGTATGATTTTTCTAAAACAGTGCAGAAAGGTTAAAAACTAGTTAACATCTTACAACTTTCATAACACTTTGTAGTATGTTGAGCAAAGTGCATAACAATAAGTTCTAAATATTGAATGTATTTTCTTGTTAGTTTATCATCATAAACTGAAATTTAGTCATTCATGATAAGGATTCTTCATTTATTTCGAACACATATAATAAACTACAATAAGCATAGTTTATGGATTTTCATTACATGGAAAAGGTTTTACTCTCAAAACAAATGGGTTTTTCATATACTACATAATAGTAATAGTTTATGGATTCATAGCACTAATGTATTTTCATAAAAGGTGACTTCACTTCCTCCACAGAAGAGGTTTTATAATCAAACTATGTGTAAACTAGTTAACGTAAGTTGTGAGACAATTCTCTCCCCGTACGCCTAGAGTACGAGATTCCAATTCCTGTAAGTTATAACCAGAGTCTCTTGTAGGGAGAATGTGATAATTGTGTATAGATCTATATTGGGATTGACACCCCACACCTCGCTGCTAGCTACAGCGGGACCTGCAGGTCTACGGGTGACAAAAGTCATAACAAATCTTGACGTCTGAAAAACGTTGTTGCAGGTTATTTCTCGTCATAGTATGGCTATAACGACTCACATAGGGAGTTAACAATCTTTCAAGTTTACAGGGAAAATTCTACTTTGAAAAGGGGTTTTACTTCTAAATTAAACGAGTTTATGTCGATTTTTGAACTTGCATGAATTACTTTAAGTATGGAAAAATACTTGTACATTTCGGTCTTGACATTTAAGACTACATAACTTTTATAAGGAAAATATTGGATTTTCTTTGGAAACATATTTCTATTAAAACTACATTTCATCTAGAATTGTTAGACTTCAGTTATAATTGCTAAGTGTAGGTGCTAGAGTTATATAAGAATCTAGTCACAATCGACTTAGAATTGGTGGGCTCGCCTTACTTCCTGTTCCTTGTTTGGTTGTGGACCTAGGGCAGACCCATTATATTCGACGGTTTATTTAACTTAAATTTTATATAACTTATATACACTGGGTGATTATAGAAGGAATCTACGGGTCTTTCTAGGGTTCATTATCGCATAACATAGGAGCATTCATTTCACACTTAACAAAGAAAATATTGGATTTTCTGGAATCATACCCTATCGCTTTTACAAGGAAAACGGCTTTTTCCTCAAACAAAACTCTTATGAACTCACCAACTTAATTGTTGACACTTTTCAAAACTACTTGTATTCTCAGGAAATCAGTGAAACAGGAAAACAACAACATTTTGAGGATGGGACGTTAAATCGTCAAATAGTTCATTTTGTCATCATAATGTAATTGATTTTGAAACATGTAAACATATACTATGGCGTAACCTTTTCAATTATATTTATGATGGTTGTATTTACTTTGAGCACTATTATACTCGTTGTTGTGATACTATACATGAAGTCCTCCACCCCCGGACGTTTCCGCCATCCTTGGTTTGGGGGTGTGACAGATTGGTATCAGAGCATTGTTTATAGTGAACTAAGTATATCGAACCACATAAGATATACAAACTATAAATACATTGGGACTAAAGTCTCTGATTAAACATTTTCAAAAGACTATACTTTTAGAAATAAATAGTTTCGTGTTAAAAGTATACATGCATGCATACATACTAAGGCCAACATCATACTAGAACAAAACAAAAGTGGTGATTGTTGAATGGCACAAGTAGGCTTGGGGATGTATAGTCTGGTCTGGGAATGACATAGCCTGATCAACTATGTCTATCCCAGAAGTGATTAGCATATGCCCGGGAATGGTTATGTTGTTGCAACAAGTCTAAAAACTTACCAACTCTATCTACAAAGAAACAATGAAAAACATAAGACAAACATTAAAATACTATAAGAGTATTTGGTGATACTATAATCAACTTATGTGAAAACTAAAGACGCCTATTAGTAGGTCTATAATGACTGAGTGCATACGCTAAGGTTATACATAATTAAAGATATTATAGACTCAGAATCTATGGCTATTGCTCTACTTCCTGTTCCTTGTTTGGTTGTGGACTTAGAGTAGAGTTATTTATTCGAAGGTCTATTCTATCTCAGGTTATGTATAACTGGTATGCACTATCTGATTATAGACGTGACTAATAAGGATCACCCCTATAAGTAATTGTAGGATTAGACGTCTATTAATTGTCTCTTCTACCCCTATTCTCGCACGAGCGACGTGACGGGAGCTCAACTACCAAGAGACCCCATTCTTCCTAACCAGGAAAATGGTGGTTGGATCAGAGAGGAATTTGGAAGAGGAGCGAGAGGAAGAGAAACCGAAGGAAAACAAAGGAAAAGAAGAAATGGGAAAAGACCCGACGAGGCTTCCATGGTCCGACGCCTCGATAAGCTGTAGGTTTACAGAGATGGAGTTAGGAACAAGGTTAACACCCTCCCTATGACATGGATGAGGTTTTTACAACCTCAACAAGAGGAGGATTAGTAGACAGGGCTCTCCTTGTCATAGTACGCCGCATCACTCACTAGTGCGTACAAACACGAGCATCGGTCAGCCGAATGTTGGGTTTTGAGCATTCTAACACTTCCTAAGTGTACATGCAACCCTATTAAACCTTGGATCTATGTTTGTCTAAGATACATGCAAAATATTATTTTCCAAGGTTTATAACCTATCTAGCATGGCATGGGGTACTTTTAACCATAAAAGAACTAGATGAATTACATACCTTTTGTTGATTGTTGATTCCTTGGAGTTTGAGAGCCAAGCACCAATAATGTGAATGCCTCAAATGGAAATCACAAATCACCACAAACTTGGAAAATGTATGAGAGAGTATACTAACTCTTGATTTTGGCCACCACACTTACTCACACATTAGTGTCT
Source organism: Lactuca virosa (assembly GCF_052849685.1). Lineage (NCBI taxonomy): Eukaryota > Viridiplantae > Streptophyta > Magnoliopsida > Asterales > Asteraceae > Lactuca > Lactuca virosa. Next base: position 90,322,698 of record NC_136429.1, read on the forward strand.
TTTTCATGCAACATAAGCTTGTTTATATAGTGTTCATGGTTAGGGTGAAACCCTAATAACCCATGTCTTTTCCTCTTCCAAGGATCCATGGGTAAAAGCTCCATGGATCATCCATGGACTTCCATATAAGCTTAGCCCATTCCCAAATGAGTGTTAGCCCACACCATATAAATATAATAGCCCATGATTTAATTAGTCTTCCTTTTAATCACTAAATTAATTCATAATTAATTCAAGATTAAAACTAATTAAGTAACATGACTTTAAATTAATATATTATAACTTATAATATATTAATAAATCGTAAGTATACAACTCTCATAAAATTATCCATAACTAGTTTGGGTGAAGTGCAACCCAAATGGACCATGCCGGGTCGGGTCAAGTATATACCAAATAAGTTATGGACTTAGACACCTTATCCAACAGACTCCCACTTGGATAAGTCTAATAACTGTATTTGCCTATATTACTTCAGGATCCAACCGGCAATCGTAGCTCTCGAAAACTCTTGTGAACTATGAAGCGCCATTTTAGATAAGTGATCATATAATCCTCTGCTCTCATGATATCAGCCGGACAAATACATGGAACAATGTCTTACTTATTGTCTAGCAGTTGTTTCTCGATTTCCGATTTGTTTGACAAAGAACTTAACTGAACACATCAATTTAGTTCTGACCGGGCCCGGTACATGGGTCAACACAAAATCATCGAGGGGCCCAGATATCGCTTCTATTTCTAGAAGGAACAGATAAACTTCGACTCATATGCTTGTTCTACTACTTATTGAATTGCACACAAAAACACGTTTTATAACATCAAGTTACTGATGCGTTTACGTGCAATCAATGCACAACCAACTCATAGGTAACAACTCATATCTCTAGGTTTGAAGACTTATATGATATTACCATCTCACGATCACTCGAGATAAATTCCATGAAGTGATACAAGTGAGCGTGGGTTTATTCCAATACTCATAACTTATGAGTACTCATGAATGTTGTAGCAACCATTACTATGGCTAAACACCTTTAGTCATCTACAATCCCAATTCATGACAGTCTTGATTCATACCTACTTCCGACATATGACCGACTGTGGAGAGTTTGAATAAATTAATTATTCTGGAAGTCAAAACATGCAAAACTGAAACAATAGTAAATAATTGACAATGATAGCAACACTTTACTCATAAATAAATCACAAATTTTATTCATCATCAAACGCCGATTACATTTTACAAGTTTCAGAAAAGGCTATCTAATCTGTAAAACTAATATCGTCCCTCAGCCCGATGCGCCTCGCATGCTGCAAATACTTCACCCTCGTCAGTCCCTTCGTAAGGGGATCCGCAGGGTTCTCATCTGACGATACCCTCTTTGCCACGAGGAGTCCCTCTTCTATCTTGTGTCTTATGAAGTGATATTTTCTGTCAATGTGTAGGGATCTGCCATGATCTCTTGGTTCCTTGGCTAAGGCAACCGCACTATTGCTGGCACAGAAAATCTCCATAGGCTCCTTAATAGCTGGTACAACTCCAAGGTCTCCGATGAAGTTCCTCAGCCATATCGCCTCCTTTGCCGCTTCACTTGCTGCTATGTACTCTGATTCACAAGTCGAATCAGCTACAGTCTCCTGTTTGGAACTCTTCCAAGTGATTGCCCCTCCATTTAAGGTAAAGACCCAGCCCGACTGAGAGCGGAAGTTATCCCTATCAGTCTGAAAGCTAGCATCACTATACCCTACTACTCTCAAGTCATCACTCCCACCAAGGGTAAGGATCCAATCCTTAGTCCTCCGCAGGTACTTGAGAATATTCTTTACCGCAGTCCAATGAGCCTTGACAGGGTTCCCCTGATATCTGCTGACCATGCTCAAAGTGAAGGCCACATCAGGACGGGTACAAGTCATAGCATACATGATCGAACCAACAGCGGAAGCATAAGGTAATCGACTCATCTCAGCTATCTCATCTTCTGTACTCGGGCTCTGAGCCTTGCTCAGTTTGGCATTGCTTTGGATCGGTAATTCTCCTTTCTTGGAATTCTACATGTTGAACCTTTTCAACACCTTATCCAAGTAGGTACTCTGACTAAGTCCAATTAGTCTTTTACTCCTTTCTCTTAATATCCTTATCCCTAGGATATAGGTAGCTTCTCCAAGGTCCTTCATAGCAAAGCACTTCCCAAGCCAGGACTTAACCTCCTGTAAGGTTGGGATGTCATTTCCTATGAGTAGTATGTCATCCACATACAGTACCAAAAAGCTAACTACACTCCCACTAGCTCTGACATACATGCAGGACTCATCTTCACTTCTTGAGAAACCAAACTCTTTGACCTTCTCATCGAAACAAAGATTCCAACTTCGAGATGCTTGTTTCAATCCATAAATGGATTTCTCAAGCTTGCACACTCTATTGGGGTACTCTGCACTGACAAAACCTTCTGGCTGATTCATGTAAACATCCTCAGCCAACTTTCCGTTAAGGAAAGCGGTTTTGACATCCATTTGCCATATTTCATAATCATGAAATGCAGCAATGGCTAGCATAACCCTAATAGACTTAATCTTTGCTACTGGTGAAAAGGTTTCATCATAATCAATACCCTGAGTCTGATTAAACCCCTTCGCAACCAGTCGAGCCTTATAAGTGTGCACCTTCCCATCCATGTCAGTCTTCTTCTTGAAGATCCATTTGCACCCGACTGTCTTACGGCCTGGTACATTGTCAACCAAGTTCCAAACTTGATTGTCATACATGGACTGTATCTCGCTGTCCATAGCCTCCTTCCATTTAGTAGACTCTGGGCCTGCCATGGCTTCCTTAACACTGTTAGGTTCATCCAGATTTACCAGCGTACTGTCACTGATAAATGTATCACCTTCCGTAGTAATATGAAATCCATAATAAAACTCAGGTGTGTTCCTAACCCTTGTGGAACGCCTTGGAAGTATAGACTCGTCAGCTGGATCAATAGGAATTTCCTCCTCAAGTTGATTGCCAGTGTCTGAGGTTCCTTCACCAATTGAGTCTTGAATTTCTTCAAGGTCAATTTGCCTCCCACTGTCTCCTTGGTTTATAAATTCTCTCTCTCGGAAGACCCCTCTCCTAGCCACAAAGACCACATTCTCATTGGGTCTGTAGAAGAGGTAACCAAAGGATTTTTGTGGGTAGCCGATGAAAATACACCTTTCACTTCGAGGTTCGAGCTTGTCATGAGTTTCGCGCCTCACGAAAGCCTCGCAACCCCAAATCTTGATATGGTCCAAATTGGGAACTTTCCCAGTCCACATTTCATGAGGTGTTTTGGCAACCTTCTTTGTAGGGACTAGATTAAGGATGTGGGCGGCAGTCTCTAAGGCATACCCCCAAAAAGAGATTGGTAGCGAAGCTCGACTCATCATAGAGCGAACCATGTCCAACAAAGTTCGATTGTGCCTCTCAGCTACACCATTCAGCTGTGGTGTCCTGGGAGGTGTCAATTGTGAGACAATCCCACACTCCTTAAGATAGTCGAGGAACTCAGTACTAAGATACTCACCACCTCGATCGGATCGAAGCATCTTAATGTTCCTGCCCAATTGATTTTCTACTTCCTGTTTAAACTCTTTAAACCTTTCAAAAGTTTCTGACTTATGTTTGATTAAGTAGGCATAACCATATCTACTAAAATCATCAATAAAAGTCACGTAATAGCGATTAGCATCCCTTGTGGCGGTTTTGAATGGTCCACATACATCAGTATGTATAAGGTGCAACAAACCCTCACCCCTTGCACAAGTACCAGTGAAGGGTGATTTTGTCATTTTTCCAAGTAGACAAGACTCACAACTATCATCCGACTTGAGGTCGAACGACTCCAAGACTCCATCTTTTTGGAGCTGGCCTATGCGTTTCTTGCTTACATGTCCAAGACGACAATGCCACTAAGATACTTTATCCAAGCTAGTAGAAGAATCAATACATAATACATTATTTCCTAAATTATCTACAACCGATACAGCTTCATACACACCATCACAAGGTAATGCTTTAAAATAAAAAACATTATTAAAGAAAGCATTAATACTACCAACTTCATTATCAAAAGAAAAGGTAAAACCTTGTTTGTACAAAGCATGAAAGGAAATAATATTCCTCGCCATTTCAGACGAGTACACACATTTATTCAAATCTAACTTTAACCCACTATCTAGCAACAAAGTATAAACTCCAATCTTGGTAACAGGTGCAACCTTCTTGTTCCCCATGATTAAGTTTATCTTTCTGTGCTCCACATCCTCACTTCTTCTTAGGCCCTGCAAGTCACAACATATGTGAATACCACAACCTGTATCAAGAACCCAAGAATTAGAATATGGTGAGTTATTAGACAATATAGTGTAAATACCTGCATGGGATGGTTTCACTTTCCCATCCTTGACATCCTGCAAGTACTTTGGGCAGTTTCGCTTCCAGTGCCCCTTATTTTGACAGTAGAAGCATTCAGCATCCTTAGGGATGGCAGAAGGAGTGATAGAACCACCTTTGGTTCCAGATGAGGAGCTTTCAAGGGACTTTCCCTTGGTACCCTTCGAAGGGTGCTTCCTCTTCTTCCCTTTGCCTTGCCCGATAGCCAAAACAGGGGTAGTAGTAGGAGTAGGAGTAGCAACCGACTTACTCTTAAGACCACTTTCGGCAGTCTTCAGAAGTCCTTGAAGCTTACTGAGTGTGACTTCCTCCTTGTTCATGTGGTATGTCATACGAAATTGATCATAACACGATGGCAAGGAGTGCAAAATGATATCAATTGCCAACTCCTCAGGGAAGTTCACATTCAGTTTCAATAGACGGTCCACATACCTTTGCATTTTCTGCATGTGGCTCATGATTGGTTCGCTATCCTTCATACGGGTAGTGATCATGGAGGATATTATTTCATACCTCTCTTGACGAGCACTCTGATGGTACCTTTCCATCAGATCCTGATGCATCTCAAAAGGGTAATAGTCCTCATAGGACTTTTGGAGTTCAGCTGTCATGGTGGCCATCATGATGCATGCCACCTTGGTGGCATCTCTTTCATGTGCCTGATACTCAGCGACCTCCTCAGGAGTAGCAGTGGACTCATCAAGCTCCTTTAGCTCCTTATCGAGGACATATTCCTTGTCCTCGTAACGAGTAATCATCCTGATGTTCCAGATCCAATCCATGAAGTTGGAAACATCAAAGATGACCCTCCCACAAAGGTTCATGAGGGAAAAGGAGCCAGTAGGGTTAGAGCCCGAAGCTTTGTTGTTGGAAGACATCTGAAAAGAAGAAAACAAGTTTAGATTAGATATATCGAATCCTTAATAATACATCCAAATGTAATATTAAGGCTAGGATCCAACACAATATATTATAACTTAGAAGAGGGATGACGTAATCTAATAATATATTTGAAGGTAGGTGAATGACGATTCACCAATTTCCACCATGAAAACGAAATGAATTATTAGGTTTAATTGGTTTTGAAATTCCTAGATTCCTTTGAGATTCATTGAACTTTTCAATGGCATGTTTCAATCTCGATTGTGCCCTTCAAGTTTTGTGACTGGGATGCCGAGGATCACAAAACAAGGTGTGAATAACCATGCAAATTCACTTGGTACCCTTAATATTATCACCTAATCAATGTGTCGGTTAACCACACACGCTCCACCGATCTATGATAAACATTAAGTCACCCTTCGTGATCCTTACTAGTCCAAGTTAGTGTGCCGGTTAACCACACACGCTCCACCAACGACTTGGTAAGGTACAAAGTGTGAATTTCATGGGTTAGCACCATATTCACATTTTCCTAAAGTAACTAAGATTGGGAATTTATAAAAGGTTTAGTTACTTTATAATACTCATCATACTTTTAATGAGAATTTATAAGTCCTTGTCCTACCCGTTCGGCTAACGACCCTCCACCAGTCAAGCAAGCGGTGGGTGAGAGTGGACACCCATGAAGTCGCCATTTTATAGGCAACAACCTTATACCCACCTTATAGACTGGCTTCGTGAATGAGGCGTACTAGCGGTAAGACGACTTTGATCTTATACATATATATAATAATTAACCATTAATGTTATAAATAGTATAAGGGTTGAATTTTAACTTTTAAAACTCTAAGGGTTTGGAATTAAAGTATATTAAAGTGTGTGTAACTTTACAAATTCCAAAACTTGAGGACAAGTTTTGAAACTATTCAAAACTTTTCATTTCATAACTTATGAATTAAAGGTTCATAAAAATGAAGACTCTTCATTTCCATGTAACTTATGTGTTTTAAGTGTGTGTTTAAAAGAAGTGACCTTTGGATATCCATAACTTGAGGACAAATTATGGACTCCATTAAAACACATAAATGATCAAGAATTAATCCTAAACAATTCAGCAAATAATTCCTATCATCTTCTAAATTCATAAGAACATGAACATGATCATCAAAGTTTCAAGAATTATATGAACACATACAAAGCATGAAATTTTGATATAAGCTATTGTAAATGGATTAGAACAACCATTACACCAACTAAAACAAGTTTTAAAACACCAAAACAGTTTAGGGTAATGTTTCTAGTCCATTTCCAGCAGCAAAAGTCGAAAATCTGCATTCTGAGGCTCCTACTCGCCGAGTGCACGAACCTACTCGCCGAGTAGGATGAGTTTACTCATGAACTCGGCGAGTCCCCCCATGGACTCGGCGAGTTCATCAGTCAGACAGAAAAAAATCGACTTTTTTCACTATTTTGCATCAAGTATCAAACAAACAAGCCTAGGCTCTGATGCCACTGTTGGGTTTTGAGCATTCTAACACTTCCTAAGTGTACATGCAACCCTATTAAACCTTGGATCTATGTTTGTCTAAGATACATGCAAAATATTATTTTCCAAGGTTTATAACCTATCTAGCATGGCATGGGGTACTTTTAACCATAAAAGAACTAGATGAATTACATACCTTTTGTTGATTGTTGATTCCTTGGAGTTTGAGAGCCAAGCACCAATAATGTGAATGCCTCAAATGGAAATCACAAATCACCACAAACTTGGAAAATGTATGAGAGAGTATACTAACTCTTGATTTTGGCCACCACACTTACACACACATTAGTGTCTTTTTCATGCAACATAAGCTTGTTTATATAGTGTTCATGGTTAGGGTGAAACCCTAATAACCCATGTCTTTTCCTCTTCCAAGGATCCATGGGTAAAAGCTCCATGGATCATCCATGGACTTCCATATAAGCTTAGCCCATTCCCAAATGAGTGTTAGCCCACACCATATAAATATAATAGCCCATGATTTAATTAGTCTTCCTTTTAATCACTAAATTAATTCATAATTAATTCAAGATTAAAACTAATTAAGTAACATGACTTTATATTAATATATTATAACTTATAATATATTAATAAATCGTAAGTATACAACTCTCATAAAATTATCCATAACTAGTTTGGGTGAAGTGCAACCCAAATGGACCATGCCGGGTCGGGTCAAGTATATACCAAATAAGTTATGAACTTAGACACCTTATCCAACACCGAAATCATGGAGGTCACCACAATTCGCCTTCGTTACCTGGATGGAGGCCATGAACAGATCAGAAACCACATCAAAGCCTACAGAGGGAAGTGACCGCAACTCGAGTCGAGATTAGAGAGTATCGGGAACGTCAGACAGCGTTAGAGAAAACGTGTGGTAAAAACAGAACATCAAATGGCAGAAGCCAGGGCACAGTTTAGGGCAATGCAAACTTTCATGTCTTCATTCTATGGCCCACGGAACGTCACCCGCCACGAGTAGTGTGTACGCTACTGACATACCATTACAGACTCAAACTCCTGGCATGCGTTTGAACACTGCCACGTGATATACATAAATTCGACCCTTCAAATTTAGAGACTACGCTATTCAAGGGGTCGTGTCACCGTCGAAGTTTTTCCTTACATTAACGAAATATCGACCTAATATTAGGTCAAACTTTCCTGAACTCTATGAATTAGAGTATATCAATAAAATTGGCATGCATTTTATTTCATTGGGAGTTTACCACATATTTCATAACCTGGTATTACAAACGATTTGCTTATGGTAACTCTAAGATTACTTAATGTATACCTCAAGATTATGTGTAATTAAGAGACGATCGGCTTAGAAATGATGAGTCCGCCTCAGGTCATGTTCCTTGTTTGGTTGTGGGCCTAGGGTAGACTCATTAAGTTCAACGGCTTATTAAACCTTAATTATACACAACTGGTATATGCCAAGTGATCTTGGGAGTGGATCAGGCGTGGAACAAAGATTACAAGATTACATTCGAGTCATTACTACTAAATTCATAAGTTTATTTATATAGACCTCTACTATGAATTGATTGCCACATTCGAAAAATCGGGAAATACTATACTTGGAAACTAATAACCTAGTTTTACGACGCCGGACTAATAACCGTTACTAAATGACTTATACTCATTTCATCTTTGAATTTCTATAACTGAAAGATGCCGCCTCGTAGGTCTGCTAGACGCACTAGCGAAACGCAAACAAATCCACCGCCGCCGCCTCCCCAATATGACCCTGATATGTTCCAAGCTGCGGTCACGGCCGTGGTGGCAGCTGCTATGTCCCAAATCAGCACTGATGGTGCAGGGAGGACAGGGAGCGGTACTAATAACTCCACTCAAGGAGATAGCCAAGGGCATTCTAGAGAATGCTCCTTTAAGGACTTCACCAATGGTAAACCCGATTCGTTCAATGGTAGCGGGGGAGTCATCGATTTGATGCAGTGGTTCGAGAAGACCGAATCTGTCTTCGAGATCTGTGCGTGCCCCGAAGCGAACAAAGTCAAATTCGCAGCTCGCACTTTCTCTGGCCGGGCCCTTATTTGGTGGAACGGCCACGTTAAGTCACTGACGCTTACAGTGGCTAACTCGATAAGCTGGGAGGACTTGAAGGCAAAGATACTGAAATAGTATTGCCCAAGGGGCGAGGTGCAAAAGCTAGAGCAAGAACTGTGGAACCTCAAAATGACAGGCTCTGACCTTGCAACCTATACCGTCCGATTCTGTGATCTAGCACTCCTTTGTCCCGCTATGGTCACCCCGGAAGACAAAAAGTTGGAGCGATACCTCTGGGGATTGTCCCCCCAAATTCAAGATAGCGTGTTGGCCTCAAGACCAACTACCTTTGACAGTGCCAAGGAGTTGGCACAACAACTCATCGACCATCGTGCTAGCCATGACACTACGACAACTACCCCTGATCAAGCAAGAGGAGGAAACAACAAAAGGAAGTTCTGGGACAACAAGAAGGACCAACCATCCCAGGACTTCACTAAGAAGCAACAGATCATTATTGTTCATGCTACCACAACCCTCGCCACGCCAGCACCCATAAATCGATACGCTGGAACCCTTCCGAAATGCAACAAGTGTAACTTCCATCACACTGGGGTTTGCCGGGAGAGGCATTGCAAAAATTGCAACAGGAAGGGGCACACTGTCCGTTTCTGTAAGGCACCGGCACAACCCATCAACCAGGTCCCTGGCACTGGAGTAAGCCCAACCTGTTACGAGTGCGGCGAAACGGGACACTTTAAAAGGGACTGCCCAAGAGCAAGGAATGACAGTAATGGTGGAAGGGTGCTTACGATCACTGCAGTAGAGACCACCCCGGAACCGCCCGTAAATATCAGTTAGTGTTTCTAACATCGACGTTTAAATTTTAAATTTTTTTTATTACTAAATCTAGCATCGATTAAAGTATATCAACCATAAATCTCGAGAACACGGCAAAACCCGAATAAGTCTTATCATCTATATAAAAACGCATGGTTTTTACTAGTGAATCTATGATGGCTAGTGTAAACATTATGGTCATATATCATTAAGATTCTATGGAGTTAGAATGTGTGATTCCGCCTCATTTCCTGTTCCTTGTTTGGTTGTGGGCTTAAGGCGGGGTCACTCATCCGAATGCCCTTGCAATCTTAATGATATACGACTAGTTTACACCAAGCGATTATAAAAGATCTGGTAGGACTTATATTGCAAATTTCATCACAAATTGTTGAAGCATTCGTAATACTAGTACTCACTAACTACAACCTGGAATATTCGTAATAGTAACAAGAAGGATAAAACGGGGAGCATAAAGGCACACATAGAATACACTATCATTCCAAAACAATAACTCCTTTTAAATCGACTCAGCTCAAGTTACAATAAGAAATTCCAAGGTCGTCATTTAACATCAGGCGGATTGGTCCCCACCATATCAATTTCTTGTACTACGAAAAGTTCCCCCATCTTTTCTCCAAATTCTTGAAGTCCCAGTCAAAACACTAATTTCGGGACGAAATTCTTTCTAACGGGGGGATGATGTGACAATCGTCAATTTCCGGTCAAGTCAAAGTCAAATAAAGTCAACAAGTCAAACCGGTCAACTCCGTTAACCCTTGTATATTAGGGTTTCCGTTATGTTTCCTATTGTACAACGCACCATATTAATACAAAGCATCGCTTAGAAGTTTCACGTGTTCAGAAAATCTACACCCAAATTAGGGTAAGAGATGGAACAACTCAATAAAACATTAATACATACACTTCGGAGGCGTATAACACTCATAACAAGGCAAAACGGGGCTTACAAACCCTGCATTTCGAAGTTAAACACTCACAAAAGTCGCAAACGAAATCTCTCTCAATCTCTCTCGCTCTATCTCTCTCTATCTCAAATCTCTCTAAGTATGAGAAATCTCTCCAATAATGTGAAATCTCTCCCAAATCTCTATAAGTATGAGAAATCTCTCCAAGAATGTGAAATCTCTCCCAAATCTCTCTAAGTATGAGAAATCTCTCCAAGAATGTGAAATCTCTCCCAAATCTCTCTAAGTATGAGAAATCTCTCCAAGAATGTGAAATCTCTCCCAAATCTCTCTAAGTATGAGAAATCTCTCCAAGTATGTGAAATCTCTCCCAAATCTCTCTCAACTTTTTATAAATCATTCGGGTCACCCCGACCCTAAACCGGGTCAAAAACCGCTCGAAACGGGAAGATTTCTCGAAAAATAGCCTTAAAGAACCGAAACCTTCCCTTAAGGGGCGAAGCCTCTCGGACCAAACTATGAACGACCGAACCTTCTTAGGGCCGAAACCCTAAGAACCGAAACCCATAAGAACCGAAACCCTCTTGCAAGAACCGAAGCTGCTGAACCGAAACTGGAGAAACCGAACCTGAACCTACCTGAACCGAACCGAACCTCTGCGGACCGAAGGTCCCTTCGGACCGAAACCACCCTTCGCCTTCGGCCCATTTCGCTTTCGGCCTATTTCGCCCTCGGGTCCAAGCTGCTGAGGACCGAACCTCCGGCCCAATCCGAGAAGCTTCGCAGGAAGCCCTTTTCCACCCGGTTTTCGACCCCGACTCCGTTTTAATCACGTTTTTGATTATTTTAGCGTGAGATTTTCACCCAAACTTATATTTTGATATATAAGACCCCATATATTCATAAATTAAGCACATTTTTAGGGAAATCTTTATTTAAGAATAAAATCTAGTGGGTGATATATTTAGGTGGAGTGTTGACTTATCCTTTGGGCAAGGACACAAGTTACCTCCCATACCCACTCAATGACCATTCCCAATCACTATTCACCCATACCTAGTCAATCATTGTCCTTTTCCCACTCTTTTCCAGCCATAATCTTGATCAAAGGATGGAGAAATCCTTATCTCTCCTCCCATTTCACTCACTTTTCACCAAAAAGCAAAACACATTCTCTCTCACTTCCTCTCACCAAGAATTCGAGATTCAAGGCTGATCTTAAGCTCTTCACACACCTTGGTAAGTAAATCTCTTCCCACACTTGATTTCCTTACACTTATTCACTCAAATCATGAGTTCCTTACACATATATCGTCATATTTGTTGTTAGATCTTCAAATCTTCAAGCATCGCCCAAGTGTTCTTGAGTTGAACACTTCTTTTCTCCATCATCCATCTACTGAAATCACTCAAGGTGAGTTCATACCCCTACATTTTCATGTTTTCTTCAAGTTTTAGGGGGGGGGGAGATACAAGTTAAAATACCAAAAACTTAACTAAATTCAAACAACAGCTTTCATCAGAAAAGTTGAGTCTTATTCACGGACTGTTTTGACCATCTTAAACTTAATATCTTTCAAAACTATTTAATATGAAAATATATCAGGTTCATACCTTTAAAATTACTACTTTCACATCTCCATACGATTTTTCTACAATTTATGGTGATTTTTACAAAATTGTCTATCATTTCAGAAACGAATTCGGACCAGTCTGTGAATATGAACATTTTAACACAAGTTAAAGACTTCTAAAAATCATAATAAAAATTAAGAATAAACTAGACACATTTTATGAACTCTCAGAATTTACGGATTCAGTTTTCGACTTCGTATGATTTTTCTATGATTTTTCTAAAACAGTGCAGAAAGGTTAAAAACTAGTTAACATCTTACAACTTTCATAACACTTTGTAGTATGTTGAGCAAAGTGCATAACAATAAGTTCTAAATATTGAATGTATTTTCTTGTTAGTTTATCATCATAAACTGAAATTTAGTCATTCATGATAAGGATTCTTCATTTATTTCGAACACATATAATAAACTACAATAAGCATAGTTTATGGATTTTTACTACATGGAAAAGGTTTTACTCTCAAAACAAATGGGTTTTTCATATACTACATAATAGTAATAGTTTATGGATTCATAGCACTAATGTATTTTCATAAAAGGTGACTTCACTTCCTCCACGGAAGAGGTTTTATAATCAAACTATATGTAAACTAGTTAACGTAAGTTGTGAGACAATTCTTTCCCCGTACGCCTAGAGTACGAGATTCCAATTCCTGTAAGTTATAACCAGAGTCTCTTGTAGGGAGAATGTGATAATTGTGTATAGATCTATATTGGGATTGACACCCCACACCTCGCTGCTAGCTACAGCGGGACCTGCAGGTCTACGGGTGACAAAAGTCATAACAAATCTTGACGTCTGAAAAACGTTGTTGCAGGTTATTTCTCGTCATAGTATGGCTATAACGACTCACATAGGGAGTTAACAATCTTTCAAGTTTACAGGGAAAATTCTACTTTGAAAAGGGGTTTTACTTCTAAATTAAACGAGTTTATGTCGATTTTTGAACTTGCATGAATTACTTTAAGTATGGAAAAATACTTGTACATTTCGGTCTTGACATTTAAGACTACATAACTTTTATAAGGAAAATATTGGATTTTCTTTGGAAACATATTTCTATTAAAACTACACTTCATCTAGAATTGTTAGACTTCAGCCATAATTGCTAAGTGTAGATGCTAGAGTTATATAAGAATCTAGTCACAATCGACTTAGAATTGGTGGGCTCGCCTTACTTCCTGTTCCTTGTTTGGTTGTGGACCTAGGGCAGACCCATTATATTCGACGGTTTATTTAACTTAAATTTTATATAACTTATATACACTGGGTGATTATAGAAGGAATCTACGGGTCTTTCTAGGGTTCATTATCGCATAACATAGGAGCATTCATTTCACACTTAACAAAGAAAATATTGGATTTTCTGGAATCATACCCTATCGCTATTAAAAGGAAAAAGGCTTTTTCCTCAAACAAAACTCTTATGAACTCACAAACTTAATTGTTGACACTTTTCAAAACTACTTGTATTCTCAGGAAATCAGTGAAATAGGAAAACAACAGCATTTTGAGGATGGGACGTTAAATCGTCAAACAGTTCATTTTGTCATCATAATGTAATTGATTTTGAAACATGTAAACATATACTATGGCGTAACCTTTTCAATTATATTTATGATGGTTGTATTTACTTTGAGCATTATTATACTCGTTGTTGTGATACTATACATGAAGTCCTCCACCCCCGGACGTTTCCGCCATCCTTGGTTTGGGGGTGTGACATATAAGCACAGTTCTAAGTCCTCTTCAATGTCTTAATCCATAAAGTCGCTAACTTGGTGACTTTACATGACCCAAATAAGCCCAAACTCCAAAAATGGTATTCTATTTCCATGAAAGTGATCTTAACTCATGCATGAACCCATTAAGACATTCAAGATGGAAACTTTCTGCCTTAGGGACTCATTTAGCACTGAGAGTGGCAACTCTAAGCCTAGGAATCGGATTTGAACCATAAAGCTCCATCCTTGGGACCAAAAAGGTCCAAAAACTCAACATAATAGATCTAAGCATTCAAAAGGCAATTTTAAGTATTTATACCTCAAGATGGTCTGAAATGAAGCAACAATCTCAGATCTACAACTTCTCCTTTGAACCACCACCTTGCTTTGTTCTTCACTTGCCTGGAAAATGGATCAACAACACTAAAATGCTCTCTAATGTCCTTCTAGGCTCCAAGAAAACTCAAAGAAGGATTAGGGTTTCGTGGTGGCTGTCTAAGGGTGAAATGGAGGCTGACCATTGAGGCATATCATTCCTTTTATAGTGGCATACCCTAATATTTAGGGTTTTAGTCTGAATGGAGTACGCCCCACATACCTTTATGTACGCCTGATGTACTCACAAACCACCCGCGTCCATTTTACTCCTCTACGCTGGGCGTGCCCCAACTTACGTTGGGCGTACTTTCACACCTACCACCTTGCATGCATGGTACCTTCTTGCCACTTTTCTCCATTAGGGACCAATATTGCCAATTACTTCAAAGTGCTATAACTTCTTCGTTCTAAGTCCGTTTCCGACGAACTTTAGATCCACGAAAAGGTGGCGAGAAGCCCTACGCTCCTAGCTACACCCCCAATCCTAAAAACCTTCCGAATAGAACCCGAGACCCATAAAATGCCGAATTGTCAGATTACACTTATACCCTTGGCCTTCGAAGACACAATCGAACACTTTCAAAACCAGGTGTTACAACTCTCCCCCACTTAAATTAGATTTCGTCCTTGAAATCTCTCTTTACTAACACCCGTATCAAACTATTGATCTGAGGACGCAACCAATGATTCTACGCGTAATCCATTCTTATGAAGACAATCGTAACCCCAAACCGAGCTTCTATCCTGAAGAAAAACCAACCCTGAACCCCCGAAAGAAACCACTTTACCACTCTGAAACCAGAACTCCGCATCGGTTTGACTTCCCGACAGACCACCCACGCTGAGCTTTAACACACTTATTCATCCTCGAATGACCGACCAAACGCACTCTTCCAATCCTGATTATCTCGATGCTACCCTCAGAAATGAGATCCCTTTCTGTAACCAGCTGTAGAATACTTATACTCGACAGAAGGCTCAGATAATCCTTCGAGTAGAAGATTCATCCCTGAAACGGGTAGACTCAGACAAGAGCTGTGCAACATGGTCAAATCCATTACTCTGAGATTATTCAATGCAACTGCAAGTGACTTAGCACCTTCGATCGGCGAGATACTCCCCACACAAGAACCCTCACATCACTACTTCTGCCCGAACATCATGCTGCCTCTTGCCCACTTTCCGAACTAACGGTGACCACCCTGGTCCCAACCTATATGCCACTATCTGGAGTTCCGGATTCCCACCCGGTTGCTGAACCAAGGAACACTCTCTCAGTCGCTCCCAGCGACTTCCGAATAAAACTTCAGCGATCGAAAACTACTCTATCCACATTGCCACTCATGGCTCTATAACTAGGAGATACGGGCCTCGCCCACACTCTACTAACTAGAAGATACGGACCCCCGCCCACACTCCGCTGACTAGGAGATACGGGCCTCCACCCACACTCCACTGACTAGGAGATACGAGCCTCGCCCATACTCCGCTAACTAGGACTACACAGGTCCAACTCCACCTCGAATCCCATCGACCTATCCCTTCCTTGTTCCAACCATGCTAAATAGGAGATTCGAGCCTCGCCCACACTCCACTAACTAGGAGATACGGGCCTCCGCCCACACTCCGCTAACTAACCGCTAATGAATGTTACAGCAATCCCGCAGTCTTACAACACTTTCCATGCTGTCTGACTGCTGGTGAATGCTACGACTATACCACAGTCTTACAACACTTTCCACGTTGTCTCAACCACTGGTTACCAACCCGAACACATCCCTCGTTGAGCATGCATATGGCCTAACATCCTAGTTGATCTCGCGTCCTGACGGGAATTCCCCACCTGGTTTACCTGAAACCAGCTATCAAACACCAAAAAGACGCGAACCCTACGTTGGGAAGTTTCCCGAACTCCCAACTCACATATCTCTCAATCCAATCAGCCACTTGGGCCGCCTTCCATCCTGATGGAAATACGAACTCATCCTAGTTTCGCACTTACTTCTCTTCCTGAACACCCGGGGGATTCTCCCCCACTTTGATTCAACTACATATTCCAGCACAAGACTGGAAGGATTCCCGATCCCTCTTACCATCCAATGATCGATCTGCTGGCAGTCTACCCTTACCACTGTTAGTGTTCCAAAACTAACCAATACTAAAACAGTACTACCTTCCGAAGACTAGCATAACACTTCCCGGGTTCCAATCACACTTGCTACAGTTGCCGCATCCTGGGAACCCACTATATAATAGGAGGTGACCTCACACTACTACTCTAAGATTCATGGTATGCGGATGGAATATAATCCGAACATAAGCAGACAACGTAACTTCAAGATACATTTACACATACCGATGCAAGACAATAACAATAAAATCATAATTAAAAACTGATAAGGAAGTAAAAGATACACACTTGCAGCATCGGAAGTCGCTCGCGCCTCCTCCGTAGTCAACTGGAAATCCCTGCTCCTCGTCGTTGGCGCCTCTGCTCGGCCCTGACGGTCGTCGGTGATCCTCAATGTCGCAGGGGCAGGTGCCATCACCTGTCCCACCGCTGGCAAACTCGGACATTGGGCCTTCTTGTGGCGACGTTAACTGCAATGAAAGCAGATCAGGTCTGATCCCTGGGTGGTGGTAGCAATACAATCCCTGCTATAATGACCAATCCGACCGCACTTGAAGCTGCCAGAATCACCACCACTACCACTCCTACACGTACCCTCGTGTGTCCTATCGCACTTGCCACAACGGCTACGTTCCTGATGACCCCACGATCTAGAATCCAATGTCTTTGGCCTCTTGCTCGATCCCGTGGATGTCTGAACCTCGTATGCCTTTCTCTTCCTCTCCGCCTCCAAGTCGATATCCCTCTCCCTGGCTCGAGCGATCATATCCTCCAGCGTCTTACGGCTGGACCGGCTCACAAACTGTCTGATTTTGCTCCTCAGGATCTCGTGGTATCGAGCCTTCTTCATTTCCTCGTCCACCACATACTGCGGAACAAGAAGGGCCCTCGCCCTGAACTTAGCGGTGATCTCTACCACCGTCTCAGTAGTCTGCTGGAGGTCCTGGAACTCTCGTGCCAACTGTTGCACCTCAATCACTAGTGAACCTGGTCGAGAAGTCACTCCATGTAATCGCGTCCAACGCGGCATCATCCCCAATAGCATGTCCAACCTCCTCCCACCAGTCACATGCTATGTCCTTCAGAAGGCAGGAATCAAGTCGGATCTTGTCCCCCTCGGGATACCGGCTAGAGCGAAATGCGTTGGCAACATCTGCCAACCACCGACTGCTAGCAATGGGGTCCTTAGCCCCGTGATAGTGTGGAGCTCCACAAGCTCTGATCTCCCTGAACGTCAATGTGCGCGCCCCCATCATGGCCGCCATCTCGGTGCGGAACACACCCAACCTCTCGTCCGGAATCTCCAAAATGCCCTCATTGACCGTACCGAAGATCACAGGAGTCTCGTCAAGGATACTACGTGTAACCTCAGCTGAAATAAACTCTCTCATCTGCTCATCGAGCTGCCCGGCCCCAGAGCCTGAGCTTGATCCCTCACCGACACCTGAATTTCCAACTGGTCTGGTACGTAGCGTCACCATGCTGCAAAATATCATAATAACAATCAGAATACTCATCATAATTAGAGGGATCACACACACTACAAGTTCCCTGGTTTCATCTCAGCCCTCCTTGACTCGAGTATGGATCCTCTGCTTTCAGTAGTACGGGCCCATACTACCTTCCACATCTATCCGTACTTTCCTCAAGAATTGCCTCGACTCCACTAAGTCCCTTTCAATACTACTATTGCTCCGAACACGAATCTCATCCTAGGCTTGCCCTAGGGTAACCCCTGATCCACTCTCCGCCATCAGCTGCATAAGAAGTCCCTGTTATCTCTCCCTAACTAGCTCGCGGATACCATTACATATTACTAAGACCAGATAATTCTTCGAAAGAGAGGTCTCTCACTACAACGGTTAGACTCAAACGAGAGCTGTGAAATAGGGCTAAACCTAACCTTCTGAAATTATTTAGTCTTCATAATATGTAACTTAACATATTCGTTTACTAGTTAGTCAAAGATAACTAGAACTCCTAAAAGCACAAATCAAGCATCATTCGAGCATTTAGTAACCAAAACCAAGCATATCCTACTCAGGCCATCATATTACTGACTAATAAGTACTAGCATATAGTTCAATAAGCTCAATCAGTATGCATATAAGGCATCCTTCCTAGATCCTTAGCCCTAAACTAGCATGCAGTTTTCATACACATATAACAGGCATACAAGGCATCATTCCTAGATCATTATCCCTAATCTAGCATGCAGTTCTCATAATCATATCATAACATAACAAGTTTGTATGGGTACTTTGGGAGAACTTACTTGAGCTCGATTGATTGCATGCACCATACCCTTTTCTCTTTTCAAAATTCCTTGTTGTAAAAATGTTTTTTTTTCTTTTTAAAAATTTTATACCAAGTCCTCACTTTGAGTTCAGACACACCCGAGAGTGTGCCCGAATCCCTCAAACCAAGGCTCTGATACCAACTTGAAACATCCCAAAAATACAATCCAAAAATTTCGTTTTAAATCATTAAATAAAACCATAGTTATCAAATAATTTCATCAAAGCATAGTCAAAATATCTCAAAACATTATTATCCGAGTATCAAAACATCAGAGTAAACATCCCAGGCTAAAACATCTTGTTGTGTGCAATGCAGTCATCCCGAGCTCCTCTTTCTGCAACTAGAAATACCTGAAACCAAAACTGAAAACTGTAAGCACGAAGCTTAGTGAGTTCCCCAACCTACAACATACCATACATCTAATCACATATACTGGGCCCCCGACCCTACATCGGGCCCTGCCCGGCATTGGACCATGTCCGACATCAGGCCCCGCCTGGCATCGAGCCCCGCTCGATATACAGATCTATTTCTTCCAGGCCCCGCCTGTCTTTGGGCCCTGCTCTCTACACACATACAATAATATCATATAATCATACTAGCACATAAAGAATCATACAAAGTACTATATGGTCCAATCCTAAGGCCTCGCCTATCTTGGGCCTCGCCCCTATTATGCTATGATGAGATATGGAACCCCGTCCACACTCAACTAGTGATGAAATACGGGACCCCGGCCATACCCACCTCCCTACCAGGCACATACGAGTATCACAAAGACAACAAGTATAACTAAACATGCATACCTTCCTCGGGCACCGCCCGACATCGGACCGTAGTCCGGAAACTTACATATAAACACTCCTCGGGCCCCGCCCGACATCAGACCGAAATCTGAAAACATTCCTCGGGCTTGCCCAGGCATCAGACCGAAGTCCAGAAACATACAAAACAAGCACATGCAAGAATCACAAAGACATCAAGCATACAAACATTCCTCGGGCTTTTCCCGGCGTCGGACCGAAGTCCGGAAACATACAAAACAAGCACATGTAAGAATCACAAAGACATCAAGCATGCAAACATTCCTCGGGCTTTTCCCTACATCGGTCCGTAGTCTGGAACATATAATCACACATGCATACATATACGGGCCGACATTGGTGCCTTAGACCCGTTCACATAAAGGGAAACTCACTTCGCACTGTTGAATCACACGAATAATCATTTGGCTGCTAGCTGGCAGATCCATGAACTGTTGATCTCTCGACTCCCCGAGCTATCATTACCAAAATAACACTTAGTCCAAAATCCAATAATCCTCCTTGGGATAAAATGACCATTTTACTCCTGATCTAATTTGGTCCATACCTAAGGCCCAAAACCATAATATGAAAGGCCCGATACTAGGTAGACTTCCCAAGCCCACTAGTGGCCCACTAATGGACCAATTTGCTAAATTGGGCCCAAACCCTCTAATGGGCCTTAACCTAAAGCCCAAACATAATATTAGCCCGGAATATCTGACTTCTGATGTCCAACTAAGGCCCAAAGAAACAAAGTCCAATGTATGGCCCAATCTGAGGCCCAAAACAAAAAAAAACCCACATTTGTTGAGTACGTGGGGCGTACTCCTTTGTACGCTAAGCGTACAACTATATGACTTGTACACTGCACGTACAAGCGTACTGCTCTGTTAAGTTACTTCTCCCATTAAGCACTTAATACTCTATGCCAACGGCTATAAGCATAGATCCAAGTCCTCTTCAACGTCTTAATCCATAAAGTCGCTAACTTGGTGACTTTACATGACCCAAATAAGCCCAAACTCCAAACATGGTATTATATTTCCATGAAAGTGATCTTAACTCATGCATGAACCCATTAAGACATTCAAGATGGCAACTTTCTGCCTTAGTGACTCATTTAGCACTGAGAGTGGCAACTCTAAGCCTAGGAATCAGATTTGAACCATAAAGCCCCATCCTTGGGATCAAAAAGGTCCAAAAACTCAACATAATAGATCTAAGCATTCAAGAGGAAAGTTTAAGACTTGATACCTCAAGATGGTCTGAAATGAAGCAACAATCTCGGATCTACAACTTCTCCTTTGAACCACCACCTTGCTTTGTTCTTCACTTGCTTGGAAAATGGATCAACAACACCAAAATGATCTCTAATGGCCTTCTAAGCTCCAAGAACACTCAAAGAAGGTTTAGAGTTTTGTGGTGGCTGTCTAAGGGTGAAATGGAGGCTGACCATTGAGGCATATTATTCCTTTTATAGTGGCATACCCTAAAATTTAGGGTTTTAGTCTGAATGGAGTACGCCCCGCGTACCTTTATGTATGCCCGATGTACTCACAAACCACCCACGTACATTTTGCTCCTCTACGTTGGGCGTACTTTCATGCCTACCACCTTGCATGCATGGTACCTTCTTGCCAATTTTTTCCATTTGGGACCAATATTGCCAATAACTTCAAAGTGCTATAACTTCTTCGTTCTAAGTCCGTTTCCGACGAACTTTATATCAACGAAAAGGTGGCGAGAAGCCCTACTCTCCTAGCTACACCCCAAGCCTAAAAACCTTTCGAATAGAACCCGGGACCCATAAAATACCGAATTGTCAGATTATGCTTATACCCTTGGCATTCGAAGACACAATCAAACACTTTCAAAACCGGGTTTTACAAATCAGGATGTGTACGGTCACGGCTTTGCATTGTCACGATTCTCTGAAAACACCTGCAACCATAACCAAAAACTGTAAGCACAAAGCTTAGTGAGTTCCCCCAAAGTACCAACACACAAACGGATAACATATACAAATAACAGCATGTACTGGGTCCACAAATAATTGACTTGATTACCCTTGAGCCTATAGTATCAGTCTAGCTTGCCTAACGGGCCCACAACTCATATCTAGCCTGTTCTTTAGCCCATAGCATAGGTTTGGATTTCCCC
This sequence comes from Lactuca virosa, assembly GCF_052849685.1. Taxonomy (NCBI): domain Eukaryota; kingdom Viridiplantae; phylum Streptophyta; class Magnoliopsida; order Asterales; family Asteraceae; genus Lactuca; species Lactuca virosa. The sequence continues at coordinate 90,344,472 of NC_136429.1, forward strand.
CGGGGACCACAAATTATGCTTGGCTTGCTCCAACTTAGCCAGTCCTCGGATTGGAATTCCAATGTTCAACCTTCAGTACGAGTCTGACATACCAACCGGGTCCTCATCTCGTATCTGTAATGCTACTGAGCCCTCAGTATGAGTCTGGCATGCCCTACCCGGCTCTCATCTCATATCTGGATTGCTTCAATACCCTCGAGCCCTTAATACGAGTCTGGCATACCAACCGGGTCCTCAGCTCGTATCTGGAATGCTATTGAGCCCTCAGTATAAGTCTGGCATGCCCTACCCGGCCCTCAGCTCATAACTGGAATGTTCCATGGTTTTTTGGCTACAGCACGAAGCAGTACAACCTCAACCCAACATAATATGACGACAGATAACAACCATTTACAAATAACCATGCAGACAGAATCACAGGTAGTCCTACTGATCTACCAGACTAACATATCAAGACTAGCATGCATATCCATTCCCTACTCAGCATATCAACAATATCAGGTTATCCAACCAATGGGTCAGCCTTGGTGCCTTCGGACCGAAAGTACAGTGAGGAAAACTCACCTCGAATTCTGAAGTTCACTGCAAGAATCCTTAGTTGCTGCCCCGACGACACCTCCAATCTTTCAGATCAAAATAACACCCAATTAGCAAGTGGGTTTCATTCTAAGGCCCACCATCCATACTTGGCTATTTTACCCCTGACCCAACATGAACCAAAACTGAGGCCCAATTTTATTAACCAAACGGTCCAAAACCAAAAGATCCACAAAGGACCACTAGTGGCCCAATTTTCCAAATTGGGCCCAACCTCATATGAGTCTTATACTAAGCCCATAATTTCCTTTATTACAAGTCAGGTTACCTCAAGTACCCCCTTAGGACAACTTGGTCAAAGAAAAAAGTAAAAAGTTAAGGTCAACGGCCCGAGTTGGCCCAACTCGTCGATTTGTTCCTTCAACTCGCTGTGTTTTTTCCATTTAACTGCAATGTCGGGGAAAACCGATCCAACTCTCCGAGTTTATCAATAAACTCGCCGAGTCCGCTCAAAACCCAACAACTTAATACAATAATGTGACACCCAAAAATTCAAGCCAATTTAAACTTTTAAAAACATTTTAATCCATTAATTCATTACATAGTTTGTTTTCAAAATACAGTTATCAGAGTATCCCAGTATCAAATCATAAAAGTCATAACAGCGAGAGGAGCGGTACGATCATGCCTTCGCCTTCCCGCGATCACCAGAGGTACCTGAAACAACAACTGAAACTGTAAGCCTGAAAGCTTACTGAGCTATCCCCCAAAATACCAACCACATAACCATGCCATATAAACATATAACCAAACAGCAAGCATAATGAGCCTTCAGCCTGATCGGACCGCCTCACATGCCTTCAGTCTATCTGGGCCGCTCTCCGAGCCTTCGGCACGTCTGGACCGCCTCGCGGGGACTTCAGCCTATCCGGACTGCTCGCCGGGCCTTCGGTCAGACTATCATACCCTATTGGGTTTTGTAGTCTATCCGGACCGCCCTGGGTATGTTGGCCTTCAGCACAAAGCAGGATCGCCTCAACCCAACACCCAAATCAAACAACATGTGCATATACATTCATAGGCTATCATAATAACAGAAAAACCGATCTAACAGATCACATAGCATAGCAACGTCCTAAACCAGGACACCGACCTACCCAGTTCATATCATAGCATAATCCTGTAACTAGGATATCGACCGAACCCGATCACTAAACATAAGCATATCACCATCCTAACTAACAGGATGCGAAACAATGCACATATTATGTAACTCACCTTGCAACTGACGTCTGAAACTAGAAAGCTCAACTCCCTGATCACCAACACGAACTCCACCACCTATAGTTACCATAAAACCCTTTTTCATAAATCTCCAAATTACCAGAATACCCTCAAAAGTCAACTGGTCAACTCTTGGTCACAGTCAAAGTCAACAATCCATGTTGACTCGACTCGTCGAGTGCAGTTCACCGACTCGTCGAGTCCTTCCTGAACTCGAGAAGTCGTGAAATCCTTGATTGGCTCGTCGAGTTCCCCTTTAACTCGCCGAGTTCATACGTGTCCAAGAATTGGGAGAAACCCTAGCCGACTCGCCTAGTCTTCGAACGACTCGCCGAGTTCAAGGCAATCTTCAACGGACTCGCCGAGTTGTTCATCAACTCGTCGAGTTCATGCCCATCTTCATATGACTCGCCGAGTCGATCTTGCGACTCGCCGAGTCCCTTCAATCCTTCATCCATACAGATGCTTTTTAAGGGGGTTTAACTAGAAGAAGCTCAATATAGAAATGCAACACCAAATGCCCAAAATGGTCCCAAAACTCAATATAGAAAGGGGGTTTAACTAGAAGAAGCTCAAGGTGATGACTTGATACCTCCAAATGGATGATAAACTGAGGTAGACTTCAGATCCCCAGCTGTTCCTTGTTCAAAATTTCTTGGTCTTCAAACCTTTCCTCACCAAATCCCCCTTCCAAGCTAAGAAGCACACCAATATAGAGAACAACACGAATTAGGGTTTCTGAATTCGAGGGGAGCAGTAAGAGAGGCTAAGGGGGGGTAAGTGATCCTTAAATAGGGTGCAAACCCCCGAAATTTAGGGTTTCATCTGCCAGCTCCTACTCGTCGCGTCCCCTATTGGACTCGGCGAGTAGGTCACTTAAACACGCGGACCAACCCGCTGCTACTCGACGAGTCATAGCGCCAACTCGTCGAGTAGACCTTCAACGTGAAGTCTAAAAGGAAAAATATTAATAATACCTGACGGTTGGGATGTTACAAATAATCACTTCATCTATAAGGACATGACCTCAAAACTTAGATATGGCTTCCTTAAGCTGGAAACCATGTAAAGTTGCCAACTTTACATTCATGCATGTCTAAATGAAGCTCTTAAGCTTAAAATGGACTTAATAATTGACTTAATGTATGCATGACACCAAAATCCTCATAAAGCTTGCAACTTTAAACCAATTGAGGCCATAAATATGCCAGATCTAAAATAACAACCCATGAAACACTCAAATCCTTGAACAATACATCAAAGAATCCAATAATCAAGATAAAACCCCAAAAGAAGAGATCTAATCAATGAAGATGCAAGTACAAGCTTTATACCTCAAAGAGACTGCAATAAGTGGGGAAGTTCTGGATCTAAAGCCTTTCTATCAAGCTAGACACCTTCACTTCAAGGCTCCTTCAAAAGAGTACCAAAAATCAACACTCAAAGCTCTCCACAAGCTCACACACTCATCTATGGAAGATGATACTCAAATTTTGGGTTTCTGGATAGAGGAGGTTGGTAAGGAGGCCAGCCAATGGACTTAAGGCCTTTAAATAGGGTGCAACACCCTAAAAATTAGGGTTTCCTTCCCAGCTGCCAACTCGCCATGTTGAGGCTCCTCAACTCACCGAATTGCTTCATTAAATCTCGCGGCCAAAACATTCATCAACACCCCAAGTTGAGGCTACCCAACTCGTCGAGTTCGACTTCAAAATCGTTCAAAATATAATTCTTATACCTGGAAGTCGGGATGTTACAACTCAGGAGGAGGAGGTCATGATTTCCTTCAGATGCTTTTGCGGGTATGTTATCTTCTGTTTTTCTTCGGGGTTGTTATCAGGAATTTTTATTGTGTTGGAATTTTGCTTGGGTTCGGGCAAGTTGTATCTTGGTTTGGTTCTCTGCTATTTTCTGGGTTATCAAGGATTTTTATATGTCATTCTGCATGCCGAAAGTCTTTAACAAATAAGTAGTATGTCGTATCTTGTTGAGCGGGTTTCAGCGTGTTCAATTGTTGTTCCGAATCCTTGTCGAAATAAAGTTAGGGGAATTGTATGGAGGATCTTATGTCAAAGTTTAGTGGTTTTATCATCTGTTCTGATATGATCGATGGTTGCATATGGAAGAACTTTTGGGTTCAAATAATATCGTTGCTAGGAGTGGAGAGGTAGCAGGAAGACAGTGGTGTCAGTTGCATGAGTTGTTTGGTCGTTGGATGTGTCAGGGGAGTTGTATATTCACATGGGTTGTAGAAGTTTAGAATTCAGTGGTTCTTTGAGAATGGAAGTTGGGGTGAAGATTCGTCAGTTTAGGGCAAGGGTTATGTTTTTTAGTCGCCAACATAAGAACTTAAGGAATTGGTATAGTATCATGGGAGGTGATTTGGATTATCAGATTGGTTAAGATCTCAAGAGTATTCTTCAGAATTTCAGGAGTTGGGTGATCATTGAGTTTGGCTAGCAATGGAACGCTAGTATTGATTAGCAGATGTTATGGGCGGTTCATGCTTTGTGAGGTCGATGGGCCAGTAATCCATCAGATTTAAGAGATGAGAGAGCTTCGTCAAATCTAAGTGGGGGAGAATCAATCAGAATCCTCGGGAGTTAGGAAGGGTGTGGAACTAGGGCATGTTTCACATTTTTTCCAGGAGGAGAGACGACCCAAGTGGCCGTTTAGATTGAGGTTGTGTAAGTGGGAGTTTAGGAAACTTCCAACCGCTGGTCGGCGTCTTCTGTATTTTGCATAACAGGCTGGTGGTTGAGTCCAGGTTGAGGGCTTTTAGATTTGAAGTACGACCCAAACACCTGATGGGATGCAATTGGATGCAAGTTTCGACTCAGGATGCGTGGGGTTGTGATGGTTAGGGTGTGGTAAGGTCATGGGTGGTAACCATGGTTGGTTAGACCGTTTTAAGACTGCGATGGGATCGTATCATTCACCAGTTCGAGGTAGACTTCCGTTGGAGGTGGTCATAAGCATATTGTAGGAATCAGTTCATGCCTTGGGCGCGTCGGTCAGGATTGTCGAGGAGTAATTCTCTATCTAGGTTGAGGACCATTGGGGTCCGAGGCGAAATCGGGCATGTGTAGCTCTAGATGAGTGGGACCCGTGGGCGAGGCCTGTGTGATTATGGCAATACATGTGGGACCTGATAGAGACTATTGGGTCAAGGTTTTGGATCTTGAGTTGCAGGATTAAGTGGGTGGTCAGTGTGTGACGCAGAGGGGTTTATAGGCTGGGTAGCCTTGTTATTTCGGTTGGAGAGCCCTGTTAGGGTTTGTTTCGATTGCCTTGGGGAGGATGTGGTATGCTCGGGGTTGAGGCGTATTGCTCAGGTTGTCTGGCATGCTGGGGATAGTAAGGAATGATTTCGAGGACGAAGTCTAACTTAAGTGGGGGAGAGTTGTAACGCCCTGTTTCGAATCGTTTCCTATTTTGGGGTGGTGATCAAGGATTGGGTATTTGTAGGCTTAGGATCCCTGAAGAATTGATATTTGGGCTCATTTGGAGGTGGATTATGTATTTGGATGATTCGGGTGTCTGGTTGTGTTTTGGAGCCAAAGGGTATTTTGGTAATATGTCTGCTCGGGCTTTTAAGGAAATTGGATGTTTGTTCGGGAAATTGTAAGGAAAGTATGAGTTGATTAAAGTGTAGAGCTTCTCTTTACCTTTTCATGGATATATGGATCGTCGGAATCAGATTTATAATGAAGAAGTTGTGGCCGTTGGAGTGCTTAAGGGTTTAAGAGGAAACCCTGGTACGCGGGGCATACCTAGGGCGTACGCGCAATGTACTTATGCGAAGGGCATTACGTTGGGCGTAATTTGGTGTACGCTTAGCGTACTGCAAGGGTTGGATTGGGTGTATGAGGAGTACGCGGGGCATACGAGGGGTAAAGGAAAACCCTAATTTTTGATGTTATACCCTATATAAATATAAGCACATTAAGTCTTTTGGGTTGGCCTCTTTACCAGCCTCCAAGTCCCCAAAACCCTATAAATCGTCCCTTAGCCTCCATGGTGGTATTTTTGAGCTCGGTATGTGCATCTTGGTGTTTTTAGTTCATATTCAAGAAGATGGAGTTTTGTGCAAGGTTGTGGATTAAGGAAGAGCTTATGGATCTTGATTATGTGCTTCATTTTCAGCTTGTTTTAGGTAAAAAGCTATGAACTTGATCATGGTTGGCTTAGATCTATGTTATATGAGTTTTGGTTCATTTTGGCCCCAAAAATGAGATCTAGTGGTTTGGTACCACTTCAGGAGCTATGAGTTGCCACTTTTGGTGTTTTTGAGGTTCTTGATGCATAAAGTTGTCTCCTTTAGGGTTTGGAATTCCCCATGTATGATATTGTGTCCATTTGGTGAAAGTATAATGCTTTATCCTGAAGTTGGATTCTTTTAGGGCATGCAAAGTCACCAAGTCAGTGACTTTATGATCCTAGACACTTATTAGTACTCAGATCTGTGGTTTGGACTTTTGGACTTAAGCATTAAGAGCTTAATGTCGATTTTTGGCTTAATGGATGAGTACATTGGGCGTACAAGTCTGTACGCGCAGCGTATAATCCAAATAGCGTATACGCTTAGCATACAGCTGAGTACGCCCCGCGTACTCAGTCAGGAGTGTTTTTGCATTTAGGCTTCGAGTTTGGGTTTTCTTTTGGGCTTGGGTGTTTGAGTTCTTAATGGGCCATCTTAGTACAAATTTTTTGGACTAGGAAAATTGGTTGGGCTTGAGGATAAGGCCATGTAATGGGTTTGGGCCCAATTTGGAAAATTGGGTCGTATTTAGGCCTTGGTTGATTATTTGGCATTTGGGCCTTTCAGATTGTGAGTTTGGGCATTAGTCTTGGACCAAGCTAGGTTATGGGTAAAATGGTCTTTTTACCTCGAGTAAGGTTTTATGAATATTGATTGGGACCCAAATGTTGATTTGGTGTTGTTCTGATATTGATAGTTCGAGGATCTGTCAACCAGCAGCCAGGGATTTTCGGTATGATTCGGCAGTGTGAGGTGAGTCTTCTTCCTATGTTCGTGAGTCGAAGACACCAATGCTGGCTCATCAAATTATGTATGTAGGATGCTAGCTGTCTTTGTGACTCTCGCATGTTTGTATGTTCCTGTGTGGTATAATAATTGTATTTGTGATGACCAGCTGGGTCTAGCTGTTATTATTGTGTTACATTGTTTATACGTGATTGAGACTGTTGATAGTCTCCAGGATTGCTGATAACCCACCGAAACTCATCCTAGTTTCATACCTATTTCTGCTCCTGAATACCTGATCGATTCTCCCCCACTTAGATTCGACTAAATCTTCACGGCACGTGAGAATTGAAGGATTCCCAATCCTTGTTGCTTCTTAATAATCCATTGTTGACAACCGGTGCTTACCAATGCTAACGATCAATTACCAGTCAAACCCTAAGATCACCCATCCTCTAAAATCTTGAAGAGTACTCTTGAAATTTGGTCCAGACCGACACCTCAATCCACCTCCCATGTTGGCGACTGGAGGCCTTAATCTTTACCCTGGCTGTTGAATCCTCGTTCCCACTTCCATTCTCGCAGTACCACTGAAATCTAACCGAACACAACCCATGCAAAAATACAATTCTCTTGAACATCCAATGACCAAACACCTATGCATCTAACACCCGCAACTGACACCACCATCTTCATGCTACCAGTCCTTTCCTAGCAACGGTAGTGCCTTGAACTCTAAAGTTCTTCCATAGACAAATGTCGACCATACCCGAACAAATGATAGAACCACTGAAATTTGACTTCACTGGAGAACTATCCCACTAATTCCTGACCAAAGATCCCCTAAGCAATACTCCTGAACGGATCCTGACAAAGACCCGAAACGATAACGGTATATGCGAAACCCACTCCGCAAGATACGTCCATCTGTAGGTTCATCAAAGGACTTCTCGACATGCAGAATGGCATATAACAATCATTGATAACCCAGACAATAGCATAGAACCAACCTGAGATCTAACATATTCGAACTCAATTAGAATTCCTAAGTGATACAATTTCCCGGTGTCCACCTTGGAGTAGCAGAGGATAACACACCCGCAAACATCTGAAGGACTCCTGATCACCTCCTACTGAGATACCTTGACCATCCTGAGGACTTGGCGCAAAACTCCCTTCTGATCCTGATGACAGGAACTAACAATATGATCCTCCTTCTTGAAGAATTCTAGGGATCCACATGCCTTGGGCTCCAAGTGAGACCCTAACTACCCCGCGACTATTTTCGGCCCGATAGGCCCCGAGACAACTATCGAGAGCTCCAAAATCCCTTCCTTGGATGAACGGAAGAGCACTGAGGTCCATTCCCCAAACTCTGCGAGTGCTCTCCGATGAGATGAACTTTCGCGACCGCGCATTGATTGGCACATGCCCTGCTCTTGAGCCGGAACCAGAATCTGAATCCCATTCTTGAGTGCTCAACACCATACCGAACTGACATTCGAGAGATCCGAATATACCCAAGAATCCTCATCCCACAGGCTTCCTAGATTCTCCAAGACTCTCCCCAATTCGAGTATGGATATTGTGCTTTCAGTAGTACGACCCCAATACTACCTTCCACACCTATCCATACTTTCCTCAAGAAACATCCCGAATCCTCGAAGTCACCCTCTTAAACTGATACCCTGAACGTTCGCTAACATTGCATCCAAATCCACTAAAGCATTTCCTAGGCTTTCCTAGGTTCCCGAACCCACCCAATCCTCAGCTGCTGAGGGATTCCCATTAATGCCAACTAGCTACCTCAATAATTAGCCACATGCGACATAGATCAGATAATCCTTCAAGTAACAGACTCAATTCTAGAACGGTTAGACTCAAACGAGAGTTTCGTAATAAGGCCAAGTCCATTACTCTGAGATTATTCGGCCTGTCCCACATGTGACTTAGCATATTCACTTAGTAGCTAGCTCACATTTCTAAGAGTCCCACAAAGCATAAAGCAAACAACATTCAAACAATGGAAAATCTAACCAACATATTCCAATAAACCATTCCATTCAACTATCTGAACCATACTAACAGACAATTCCAAGAGCTCAAACAATCAGGCATAACCTAAACAGGTTATCCTATCACTGACCGATTAGTACTAGCATGCATGTATACAAGCTCATACAATAGGCATACAAGGCATCCTTTCTAGACCCTTGGCGTTAATCTAGCATGCAGTTCACATATTCTCAATTCATATCATAACATAACATAACATAACATGTATGGGTATCTTGGGGAAAACCTACTTGAGCTTGGCTGATTGCATGCATCACACTCCCTCTTCTTTATCAAAAACTCTTCATTTTAATTTTAGAAAAATTATTTTTTTGTAAAATCTTTCAAACCCATGGTTTGAGTCCAGACACCCCCGAAGGTGTGTCCGAATCTCTGAAACCAAGGCTCTGATACCAACTTGTAACATCCCAAAATTCAAGACCAAAAAATTCATTTTTAATTAAGTTATTATAAAACCAATAGTATAAAAATATCCATAGTGTCATCCATATCCAAAACCAGTATGTCAATAATCAAAACATGTCATAATGAAACAATATCATGGTATAATCCCAAAGATCCCATGTGCGAAAAACATAGTGTGATGCGCTGCGATCATGTCGTCTCCTTTCCTTTTGAAGAAGAAGTACATGAAACCAAAACTGAAAACTGTAAGCACGAAGCTTAGTGAGTTCCCCCATCATACCACATACCATACAATAACATACTGTCAAGCATATCCGGGTGCTGGCCTACCCCTTCGGTCTCTTTCAACCGGTAACTGCCTAGCATATCAGGGTGCTGGCCTACCCCTTCGGTCTCTTTCAACCGGTAACTGCCTAGCATATCAGGGTGCTGGCCTACCCCTTTGGTCTCTTTCAACCGGTAACCGGAGACTATTTCACCCCTACCACTACCACATAATATCCTAGCATATACACATAAATCATATACTGCCTAGCATATCTGGGTGTTGGCCTACCCCTTCGGTCCTTTCGACCGGTTACGGGGACTATTTCACCCCCTACCACTACCACATAATAGCATACATAATCATATTGCCAGGCATATTTGGGTGCCCGACCTACCCCTTTGGTCTTATCGACCGAATACAGGGTCTATTTCACCCCTGCCACTATCACATAATATCATAGCATACTAGCACATAAATCATAACAGATAGTGGCATATTAGACAATTATCACAACGACAATCATCTAACTATAAATAACTACTAGTGGGCTGGCATTGGTGCCTTCGACCCACTTCTACAGGAAGGTAACTCACCTCACACTGCTGAAGTCCCGCAGACAAAACTCTAGCTGTTGTATGACAGATTCCCGAACTGTCAACATCAAAATAACACCCAATTAATAATTGGATTCCAATTCATAACCATAAGTCCATGTTTGTGGTAAAAAGATTACTTTACCCCCAACCTAGCTTGATTCAAGCCCAAGGCCCAAGCTCACACTCCAAAGGTCCAAAAGTCAAAGAATGGACCAAAGCCCAACATATGGCCCAAATTTCCAAATTGGGCCCAGACCTCTACATAGTCTTACCTTAAGGCCCAACCATTTATTCTAGTCTAAACATTTGGCATTCTGATGGTCAAATATCTCATAGTCATCAAGGCCTAGTTATGGCCCAATTTTCCAAATTGGGCCCAAACCCCGCACATGGGCCTTACCCTAAAGCCCATCTAAATATTCTAGTCCATATACTTGTTCTTGGATATCCCATCAATAGCCCAAACACCAAAGCCTAATAGAAAGGCCCAAGCATAATTAGGGTTTTCATATAAAATGATGATTAGGGTTTAATTAGAAACACTTAACCCATTAAGAACTTAATCCATTAAGTCCATCAATCTATTAGGCCATTCATACAATATAGGCATACATAATTCAAAATTCCAATCTAACAGTCCAAACGCGGGTCCCGGCAAATTCCAAACTAACATTTCAAAAATTAGGGTTTTCTAAACCCTAATTAGGGTTTTCTAAACCCTAATTAGGGTTTTCTAAACCCTAGTTAGGGTTTCCAACCCAATCGCGTTCCGATTAGTCCATTTGTTAAGTTTTTAGGTTAATTAATGCTTCATTAGGTCAACTAGGGCTTCATTAGGTCAAGCACCACCCACTGCCACCTCGGGCGGTGGTGGTTGACGGCGACAACCGACGAGAGCCACCACCTCACGGTGGTGGTTATGGTTCTAGTCCAATCATGTCCAAGCATCCCAAAATCAATCCAATCACATGCAAATGCACACTGCCACCCAACACGACGGCTGGTGACGGCAGAAGGCGGCAGCCACCACCCCACGGTGGTGGTGGTGCCGATTTCCTTGATTATTCCGATCAAAACTATGATTACACAACATAATATCCCAAAATAAACACAAACAATAAGATACACACATACACACTCAACCACCCTTGTGGCGGTAGGCGGTGGTTGGAGGTGACAACCACCACCTCACGGTGGTGGTGGTGGCTTTTCTCGTGAAATCCGGCCAAACAAACATTACCCACGACACACACCAACAACAGAAACACACGCTTTGCCTGAGATAGGAACACCACCACCCACCTGGTGGCGTACGACGACGACAGTGGCACGAAATGGCGGTCAATGGCAGTTGTGGCTTGCGCCTCTTCACTCCTGACGTCGTACCGTCGGTCTTCGTCCTCAGCCACAACAGAAGCGGTGACAATGGCATATCGGCAGAAAGGGGTGGAGAAGAGGAAGGTGCCCGGTCTCCAACCGAGAATAATGGTAACGACGTCCGCGGCCACCCTTCTTGACGGAAACCACGACCAGAGATGACCTGCAAAAGAAAAATTCGCAATGAGCGACGGCGGCAGTGGGCGGATGCGAGTTAACGACTGCAGGATGGAGCAGAAGTAGAAGGAGAAGCCTGCAGCAGCGGGGAATGGAGGTTGCGCCTCCACCGAAACATGACATCGGCGATAATGACACTCGAGTGGTGGTGGTTTTCCGGCTCCAACAGCGGTGGCGGCAACCGGAAGTGAAGAAACGGGGTTGGCGGCTGGAGGATGAGAGTAGTGAGGGTGGCGGCTGGTGCATCCGCGATTAGGGTTAGGGTTGGACGAGGGTGACGAGTAATATACCCCGACTCACGAAACATCATCCCATAATGGCACAATCGGTCCCTCATTCTCCTTTTTCTTTCAATTTAGCTCCAATATTTACCATTTATACCTTGACTTCTGAAATCCCTTTCAAATCCAATCTGTAATTTACCCAACATCCCCCAGTCTTCAAAATCCTTTCATAATAAGTCCAATACTTACCAAACACCCCCTGAATTCTAAAAATCTTTACAAAATAAATCCCATAATTACATTTTAACCCCCGAATACCCAAATTATATCATTTGGCTCCTCGAAACCAACACCCCGCTAAACATTATGGATTTTAGGGCTACTATTCATTCATTAATTTGTCTATTTATTTATTTAATAAACGGGATGTTACATACACCATAATGGACTTCGAGAATAAACTTAGATTATCTTGCAATTAGTAAAAATGCAAAGGAAGCTATGTGACTAAGATAAATTCATTAGCGACATCGTTGGTCAAACATTGATGATCATTTTGAAGGTTCTTGTGATTGAAAGTGTAAACTTGCCTCGAGTATGGATCATTGTGACATCCCTAATTTTCATGGTACGAAAATACATTTTTATTTATGCTTATTTTAAACCATAGTGATATTTATAAATGCAGAATTTGTCCCATAAAAAGTATTTTCGAAGAAAATGTTTTTCATTGATTATTAAAACTTGGGATGTCATAACTGATACAAAACATAAGCACAAACTTAATCATTACAGGCCTTACATTAACTTATTGTACTAATGAGCTAAACTCCTTAAATCTTTCAGTGGATTGTACATTCGTACCGCTACATGTGATACAAAGAAACTTAGTGGGTCACGCTTGGGAGCCTGGTGAGCCCTTAGGGTTTCAAAGCCACAATAATATTATTTATTTTTCAACAAATAATTAACCCATTACCCGTTCTCGTTATTCTCACTCTCTGATCCTAAAATGCTAAACTCGGGAGACCTACCCTAAAGGATCTCTAAAAATAACAATACTGCTTCGAGGAATCCATAGCAGTACATGTCAATAAGGCAACCCTGAGGGGGATAGAGTACATGAATCAAAAACTTTTTTTGTCCCTGAAAAGTATGATCAGTAACACCACCTGCTAGTGTTCCACCACATTATCTAGAATAGTCAGTGGTCGTCATCTATACTCGGTTAGATGATTGGTCCCGATAATACATATAGTATAATGCGTAGCCTTTCACCATTATTTTATTTTCCCAAAAGCCTTCATACCCATCCCATTATTTTATTTTTCCTTAAACCTTTTACTATCCAATGCAAATTCAAATATGATAGAGTAATTAATATAAGTAAAAACATATCATATTATAGCATAATATCATGAACACAGATAACAATCACATATAGCATTTAATAGATACTTCATATCTTTGTGTAAGTTGAAAGTAGCTATGCACTCGCATGTTAAAAGTGGTTGCCTTAGAATTTGGGCAGCGTTTCGCCTTAGCACCTTGACGTTTCTCTTGATGTGACCTAGGTATGATTATTACCAAGTCTTAGTCTGATATTCCTCACGACTAATGATAGCCTAGATTCCTCAACAATCCCAATGTATACATCAATATATATCAATTAAGGAATAACCAGGTAGGATTATATCGGATGTAGGGTTCGCTAGGTATATAAAGTATATTGTTTGTAAATCCCACTTTAAACACCTCACTAAATTCATCCTATACAGTATCCCCGTAAGTAGATCAATCAATATAATGACATGGAATCACTGATTAATCTTATTTATAGGTTCATAATAACGACTATGAATATAAATATAAGTTACACTTGTAATAAAATAAGTGTATCTTAAATTACAGAGATTTTAGCAAAAACCAGGTAATTGCACGAGCATAATCTCAACCCGAAAGCTTCTATTTGTCGGGCCCTCTGACGCACTAGAGCCCCGTTACTGACCAATGAAAACCCCTACAATTGGACCTAACGAAATTGGGAGGTGTTGACAGAGTTTGGGGGGTTTGGTGTGAGATTTTGACAAAAATTCGAGGGATATATATTGGTTGAGGGGGCACGCGTTGCGCCCAAACAAGAGGCCCTCCGTGTCCTAGGGGTGTGCTGGCTCCTCTTGTCTTCTACAACGTATCGCGCCCAGATCTTGCCACGTCATCTCTTCTAAAAGGTTGCCACGTGTCCTCTTGTTGTGGCTCCATGTGTCTCATTCTCGTGTGCCACGTCACCTTGTCTCGAGAGAGAGCTCGACCGCCGACCATGCCACGTGGCACATTCGGGTGCTGTCACATCATCATCCCAATGTATTTCTCACAGATATTCGGACGACCATAACTTTCACATATAAGTTGTGTTTCCGGTGTTCTTGATGGGTTTTGAGCATAGCAACCAATCCTATGTGTGCATGCAACCCTAATTTGTTGGATCTATGTTTTCTCTATTAGACATACAAGCATTGAACACAAAAACTAGAAACCCTAGCATGTTTCTACTATTTTCAAAATCAACAAAAAAGGGATTAGAACACATATCATTATTGTTATATTGTAATAACAATGGATTGCTTGAAGATCTTGACTTTGAGAACAAGTGTCACAGACTCACAGGTGTAACACCTCTAATGGCTCACAAACACACTATGCAAGAGGATGAGATGAGAGAGGAGGGAGGTCGCTCAAAGTTTCGGATCTTGTAGGGTTTCATAAGCATGGCCGAAACTTAGAGGGGTGAGGCTCCTTTTATAGTTAGATTGTTTAGTCTCAAAGCTAGGGTTTACAAGTGGGAACCCTAATTTCCAGCTTAAGGCCTAAGCATCCCATGGACTCCCCTTCTCAATGCCTTGCACGAAAATCCCTAGGGCCTCCCTAGAATTTTCGGTCAACCCTCTTTAGGGTGATCCAAGAGCCCAAACCACAACTATTAAATAATTGCAAAACAGCCCCTAAACTTTTAATTAATTCCTTTAATCTCAAAATTAATTTCTGATTAAATATTAATTAAATAACATGATTTCTAATTAATATATTATTTTTATAATACATTAATAAATCATTTTATTACTAATTTATTATTTCAAATAATAAATTCAACATCTCTCTCCAAAAGTCATCCTGTCAAGTTGCTAGTATGAAGGCAACCCAAAAGGCAGGGCCGACCCTAGAGCATGGGCAAGCTGGGCGACCGCCCCGGGCCACGTCAAATATTGGGGCCTCGAAAATTTCGATTTGTTTATATATACATATAGATTATATAAGATATAATATGCAACGAAAAACCAAAAGCAATATTGGTTGAGGTGGCTAACATGCATAAGTTTAGGTTTGTGAAGTCTCGTGTTCGATCCTTGTTTTGGTAAAAATAAATAACTTTTACTTATTTTACTTATTAATATATTAAAGGATAAAGGCCCATCAACGTATTCCAAGAGAGGACGCTTCAGTTTTCAATAAGCAATCGATGTCTCCTCGTAATACACAGCTTCACACAACAATTTTCAAGAAGGCAAAGACTTAAATGGGTGAGAAAGAAACCGAAAAGCTGCCATATTGTTTCTCTATTTGTTTAGAGGGTGGTTCGGTGATTATATTTTCATGTTCTTAAAATTTGGTTGCTCTTTATCCTCTTGATGGATTTTTTGCCCACGTGGACGGTTTTGCCCCTACCACCATTTGGCTCCAGATGTGGTTTGTGTGTCTCTCCAATGTTTTGCTCCTGATGTGGAAGGGTTTATATGATTTTGATCTTTATTTTGGGATGAACTATACCCTGGCTACTAGATTTTTTTGCCATTATGGACAATTTTGCCCCTTGCTCCAATTTTGCTCCTGCTGTGATTTTTTCCCTATTGTCGGCCTTGCTCATTGTTTTTTGATTGCTTGCTGTTTTCACGGTGCTTACAAAGAAAGTCATGTAAATGTTTTTTTGTTCTCTTTTAGTTTATTTTTTGTTGTTTTTAACTATGGTTTGTAGCTTTTAGTTTTCCTTTTTGTTTGTTTCTAGCTTCCAACTGTTGTTTATATAATATCTGCTATGTAATATTTTGTTTCTCTTAAGTGCATCAGCCCTTTTTATATTTGTTGTTTGTAATTTTTTTTCTGATTTACGTGATCTATTTTTTTTCTTATTTTATTGTAGGTAAATTGAAAGAGAAAAAGTAAACAAATAGATGGGAAGAGGGATGGGTTTTCAATTACCGAACTTATGATTTAGTAATTGATGATTATGCCCACTTTACTTACTTTGCCAATTTTCATATACATTAGTTCTAAAAACCAAAATAATATGATTTTGTTTGTCATAGATGAAATTTTTTGATGTAAATGATAGACAACAATAAAGTTCGAATAAATATAATTCTTTTTAAACTGGCGTGTAAGCTTATACTATGTGCTTTGATGATGAAAGAAAAAAATGGGATTATTTTCTAATTGTTTTAAACTACCCTTATGTATTCTATCCATTTTGAAGGTAAAAAAGGGGCCTCAATTTCGATTTCGCCTCGGGCCTCAAATAGACTTGGACTGGCCTTGCCAAAATGATTGTGCTCCCATCAATTCAAGTACATACCAATTATAGTTATGGGATTAGACACCTAATCCAACAGTATCCCACTTGGATAGCTCTAATAACTATAATCACAAGTATAATTTCAAAATTGACTAGCAAATTGTAGCAATGTGTCCTAAGATAAGTGATCATATAACCCTCCGTTCTGCAAGATATCATGTGGACAAAGGACATGGAACACATTCATTCTCATTGTCCAACAGTTTGTTTCCCGGTTTCTAATTTGCAATGACAAATAACTTAATTGAACACATCAATTCAGTCCTGACCGGGCCCGACACATAAGTCAACACCAAATCATCGAGGGGATCAAGATATCGCTTTTCCCGTTAGGGAAAAAGGAACAGATAAACTTCAACTTATATGCTTGTACTATTTACTCATCACATCATGCACAACAATACGTTTTATGACACCAAGTTACTGATGCGTTTACGCATTATCAATACACAACCAACTCGTAAACAACAACTCAGATATCTCCATTTAAAGATTATACGATATTATTGTCTCGGAATTACCCGTGATAAATTCCATGAAGTAATTCACTGAGCGTGGGTTTAATCCAATACTTAAATCCCCATTTCAAAAGTACTCATGAATGTTACAACAAACCATTGCTATGTCTAAACACTTAAACAATCTACAACCCAATTCATGACAATATTAATTCACTACTTACTCCCAAAGTATGATCAGTTGTGGATATTCGAATAATCTAATTATTCGGGAAGTAAAACATGCAAAAGTGAAACACAATGATAAACAATTGACAAAAGATAGTCAATAATACTTATAAACACATCTCCATTTATTTAATCATCAAATGTTGATTACATTGATTTGTTACAAGTTTCTAAATATCTATCTAATCACTAAAACTAATATCATCCTTTAGACCAATGCTCCTCGCATGCTGAACGTGCTTAACCATACTTAGACCCTTTGTGAGGGGATCGGTAGGATTCTCCTCAGATGATACCTTTTTTATGACGAGGTGTCCTTCTTCTACTCGATGTCTTATAAAGTGATATTTTATGTCCATGTCTATATTTTCCATGATCTCTTGGTTCCTTGGTCAAGGAAACCGCTTCTTCATTATCACAGAAAATCTCCATCGGCTCCTTAATGGCTGGCACAACTCCAAGGTCTCGAATGAAGTTCTTCAACCATATAGTCTCCTTCGATGCATTGCTCCCAGCTATATACTTTGATTCACATGTAGAATCAGCCACAGTCTCCTACTTGGAACTTTTCCAAGTCACAACTCCTCCATTAAGGGTAAACACCAGCCAAATTGAGAACGAAAGTTGTCTCGATTTGTCTGAAAGATGGCGTCACTATACCCAGTAACTCTTAAGTCATCGCTGCTACCAAGCACAAGGACCCAATCCTTTGTTCTCTGCAGATACTTAAGAATGTTCTTGACCGCTATCCAATGAGCTTTACCCGAATTTCCCTGATATTGACTAACCATGCTCAAAGCAAAAGCTATGTTAGGGCGAGTACATGTCATAACATACATGATCGATCCAACGACGAAATCATATGGAACTCGACTCATTTTCGCTATCTCTGCATCGGTACTCAGACTCTGAGTCTTACTCGGCTTGGTATTACTCTGGATAGGTAACTCTCCTTTCTTGGAGTTCTCCATGCTAAAACAATTTAGCACCTTATCCAAATATGTGCTTTGACTAAGTCCAATTAGTCTTCTACTCCTATTCCTTAAAATCCTTATTCTCAGAATGTAAGTAGCCTCTCCCATATCCTTCATAGCGAAACACTTTCCAAGCCAAGATTTAACTTCCTGCAAGGTTGGAATATCGTTTCCTATAAGTAGTATGTCGTCAACATACAATATCAGGAAGGTGACTATACTCCCACTAACTTTGACTTATACATAAGATTCATCCTCACTTCTAGAGAATCCAAACTCCTTAACTTTCTCGTCAAAGCAAAGATTCCATCTGAGAGAAGCTTGTTTCAATCCATAAATTGATTTCTCAAGCTTACACACTTTATTGGGGTATTTAGCATCCACAAAAACCTATGGCTGACTCATGTAAACATCCCCAACCAACTTTCCATTAAGGAAAGCGGTTTTGACATCCATCTGTCAAATTTAATAATCATGAAACGCAACTATGGCTAGCATAACCCTAATAGATTTAATCTTAGTCACTGGTGAGAAGGTCTCATCATAGTCAACCCCTGGGGTTTGAGTAAAGACCTTAGCTACCAGTCGAGCCTTGAAAGTGTGTACTTTTCCATCAATGTCGGTCTTCTTCTTGAAGATCCATTTGCACCCAACTGTCTTACGACCTGGTACATTGTCAACCAAATTCCAAACATGGTTGTCATACATGGACTTGATCTCGCTGTCCATTGCCTCTTTCCACTTGGCATACTCAGATCCCGTCATGGCTTCCTTGTAGTTAGAAGGCTCATCTAAATTTATCAGTGTATTATCACTGATAAACGTATCACCATCTGTAGTTATATGGAAACCATAAAACTCTGGAGTCATTCTAACTTTATTGGAACGTCTAAGAGGTAACAACTCGTCAACTGGTTCAACATGAATTTCTTCCTCAGGTTGAGCGCTAGTGTTAGAGGTTCCTTCATCGCTTGAATCTTGAATTCCTTCAAGATCAATTGTACTCCCACTGTCCTCCTTGCATATGAGCTCTCTCTCGCGAAAGACTCCCATTCGTGCTACGAAGACCACATTTTCACTAGGTCTGTAGAACAAGTATCCAAAGGACTTTTATGGGTAGCCGATGAAAATACATATCTCACTTCGAGGTTCAAGCTTATCGTAAGTCTCTCGTCTAACGAAAGCTTCACAACCCCAAACCTTGATATGTGCCAAGGAGGGAACCTCCCTTGTCCACATCTCGTGAGGTGTTTTGGCAACCTTCTTTGTTGGGACTAGATTAAGAATGTGGGCGACAGTCTCTAAGGCATACCCCCATAATGAGATTGGTAGTGAAGCTCGAGTCATCATGGAACGAACCATGTCCAACAAGGTTCGATTACACCTCTCAGCCACGCCATTAAGTTGTGGTGTCCTAGGAGGTGTTAATTGTGAAACAACTCCGCATTCCTTAAGATAGTCATGGAACTCGATACTAAGATCTATCAGATCCAAGAATCTTGATCTTCCTGCCCAATTGATTCTCGACTTCATGTTTGAACTCTTTGAACTTTTCAAAGGTTTCTGAATTATGCTTGATTAAGTAGATATATCCATATATGCTATAATCATCAGTAAAAGTCACATATAATCGATTTGTATCCCTTGTGGTGGATCTGAAGGGCCCACACACATCCGTGTGTATGAGATCCAACAATCCTTCACCTCTTTCATAAGAACCAGTGAAAGGTGATTTAGTCATCTTTCCAAGCAAACAAGATTCACATGTATCATCTGACCTTAAGTCAAATGATTCTAACACTCCATCCTTTTGGAGTTGGGCAATGTGTTTCTTATTGACATGTCGAAGACGACAATGCCACAAGCATGCCTTGTCTAAACCATTCGACAAATCAATTTGGAACACACTATTACCTAAATTGTCTACAACCATCACAATTTCATACACACTATCACAAGGTAATGCTTCAAAATAAAATACACCATTATAATAAGCATAAATACAACCAATCTCATTATTAAAAGAATATCTAAAACCTTGTCTGTATAAACCATGAAAATAAATAATATTCCTCGTCATTTCTGACGAATAGCAACAATTGTTCAAATCTAAAATCAACCCACTACTAAGCACTAAAGAATAAACACCAATCTTGGTAACAAGCGACGATCTCTTACTGCCCATAATTAGGTTCATCTTCCTATGCTCCACATCCTCACTTCTTTTTAGTCCCTGCAAGTTAGAGCAAATGTGAAAACGACATCCTGTATCAACAAACCAAGAATTAGAATGCGATGAGTTTTTAGATAGGATAGTGTAAATACCTGCCGAGGTTGGCTTGACCTTGCCATCATTTATGTCTTCCAAGTACTTGGGGCAGCTTCGTTTCCAATGCACCTTGTCATGGCAGTAAAAGCAAGTAGCCTCCTTAGGATTAGAGGCACGGGGAGCTTAAGAACTAGATTTGCCTTTAGGGCCATTGCTTGACGACCCGGCTTGAGACTTTCCCTTCCAGTTCTGCTTGGGAGGAGCTTTCCTCTTCTTCCCCTTCCCCTGCCCTATGTCCAAGACGGGAGCAACAACAACAAGAGTGGAGGCAATACTCTTTCCTTTCATTCCACTCTCGGCAGTTCTCAACAAGCTCTGAAGCTGACTCAATGTGGTCTCCTCCTTGTTCAAATGATAAGTCATGATGAACTGATCATGACAGCTATGCAATGAGTGCAAGACTGTGTCAATAGCCAATTCCTCATCAAAGTTCACATTGATTTTCAACAAACGATCCACATAACATTGCATGCGTTGCAAGTGGGTCGTGACGGACTCTCCGTCCTTCATCTTGCAGGTTATGAGGGACTTGACTATCTCGTATCTCTCTTGACGAGCTCGTTGATGATACTTTTCCATCAAGTCCTTGCACATCTCATACGGCCAATAGTCCTCATAGAACCATTGTAGCTCAGGAGTCATAGTAGCCACCATGATGCATGCCACTTTGGTAGCATCATTGCAATGTCTCCTATACTCAGTTCTTTCTTCAGGAGTAGCAGTTGTTTCATCAATCTCGTTCAGCTCTTTTTCGAGTACATATTCCTTGTCCTCAAAGCGCAAAGCCATCTTGATGTTGTTGTCACACCCCCGAACCAGATGGCGGAAACGTCCGAGGGCTCGTGTGACTTAAATTGAAATATCATCACAATGAATATACATGAAACATAACATAAACTTCACCATGCATTAATACATAACAACTGACCTTGTTCACATCAAGTACATTGTTTACATTACAACATCACAGAACATAAATTGTTTAACGATTGACATTGCACAAAAGAAATTTCAGAAACACGCTTGATGATTCTTCATTCTAACGGTTACCTGAGAATACAAGTTATTTTGAAAACGGTCAACATATATAATGTTGGTGAGTTCATAAGCATGTTTGATATAAAAATAGTTTGTATTGTTTGTAAAACCCAGAAAATCCTATATTTTCTGTAACAAAAACTGTTTACGAAAAAGATGTGATGATCCCATGAGTGTATATGTATATGATTTCAAAACATGTAAAACTGAATGTCTTTCATAATTGTTCCTTGTATTGTAGTTGTTGTATGTAGAAGTGAATAATGCCGTTCCCCGGAAAACCCGATGTTTTCCAATTTAAATAGCATGATAGTTTTGTATTATTGTATAAATCACCTTGCATCGTCACAGTGTATGAATATGATTTCCCATGAGTACTTAGATGGTAATGGATCTTTATGTGAGTCGTTATAACCATGCATAATAGTGACTAATTCGCCTGTCTTGGCATTTTTTTTCCAAACGCCGGTTTTGATCAAGATTTTGTCACTCTAGACTGGCCGAGTCTAACTGTAGCGAACAGCTCAGGTGTGGGGGAGTCACCCCCGTATAGATCTATACACAAACTCTCGCTCTCCCTCCAGGAGACTTTGATTATAACTACAGGCTACGACCGACACTTATTGGTGCCACCCGTTATTTCTCACTAAATCCCAATGAAATTGAATAACCTTGTTTTACAACCTGAATGATGTTTACGTGAATATGAAGTAAGCCTAACAGACACGAAAGAGGACAACGGTGGCCCACTAATCATGTATGTTATTATAGGCTGTCGAGTATGCTACGGACACGTTATAGCCCGTTGAGCATATGATAAAAGTTTAGGGCCATATTAGCAATGCAAATGGGCCACTAAGGCCCAATAGCATGTTTAAGCTGATGAAGGCCCATTGGGCATGTAATTGGGTCACCAAGGCCCAATAAACATGTTTTGATTATATTGGGCCCAACAATCGTATAATTGGGCCACGAAGGTAAGCACGAATAGGAAATATTGGGCCCAACCATTGAATCGTTTATCTGTTTGTCGTTATAAGTTGTAGTATGGGATTTGATTTACACTTAGTGTTTACTTTCGATGTTAAAATACTCAATACTGGTTTATAACGATATTCTTAGTTTTTATAAAAATATCATTTTAAAACCTTTATGTTGTAAAAATTTATATCTTTGATCAAATTGTTTAGAAATTTACATATTTGGCCCAAAATGTTTATTTGACTATTTCAGTCCCTTTTTCATACAAAATTTACATTTTCAGCCCTTAATGGTGCAAAATGACACTTTTAGTACTTTTTGATAACAAATGACATTTTAGTCCATTAGATTATTTAACTTGGCATTTTCGGCCCAAATAAAATCTTAAATTATAACTTCAGCCCAAAATACAACTTTTGACATTTTCAGCCCTTATTTGCTAAAAATTTACATTTTTGGCCCATTTGCCGTAAGATTTACACTTTTGGCCCAAAATCTAAAAACTTTGCATTATTAGTCCAATTTAGCAAAAAATGTCATTTTCAAGCCCTGAATTTAATTTATTCACGTTTTTTATTTATACTTTGATAAATTTACAATTTCAGCCCCAAGTTTCATCCTTTTCGCAAATTTGGGCCCAAAAACCGTTGGGGCCCAAATATAAGCCCAATAAGCAAAAAAATATGTTTTTGGTCCCTTGAGAAACATTATTTCCATAAAAATCATATTTTATATAGATATATACCATATTATCCTTGTAAAAACCGAAAATGTAATCTTTTAACCAAATCTTTGTTATTTTGCAAAAATGACACTTATGAAAATCTTTGGCCTTGTTTTTCACTTCTTGAACATAAAGACTCTTAGATCTTTGAAGTATGTTGTTTATTATGTTTTTGTTTATGTATCCTTCACACTTTAGCCATAGATCTCGAGATATAACAAATAAGATCGCATTTTCACAACACAAACCAAAGAAATCACATATAACATGCAAACACACATAGATCAACACACAACACTTGTATTCTCCCCCCAACAACAAGTAAAACCGAAAACAAGGGGGTATGAACTCACCTTGAGGTTTGTTGGTTCGGTTTTGAGGAAGATGTGGAGAGATTTTTGGTCCTAGCAACAACTTGGAGGTACTTTCGAACTTAGAGGAGTTCTAGTAAATTAGATCATGAAACAAAGCTATGTAAGAAGGAGTTTTAGTATTAAGATGGAAGTAGATGTTTGTGTTTGATACCAACTTACCAAAGGTTGAAAAAAACTTGATGAAGATCCTTAAAAACTCAAGCAAAATTCGAGATATCTTGATGGAAGATGGAGGATGATCTTGAAGGTGGTTTGGAGAGGATTTGAAAATGTGTGTGTGTGTGTGTTATCTTCGGCCGAGAGGAAGAAAAAGGGGAGGGGAAGAGAGAAGTGACCTTGCATGGAAGTATGAGAGTGTATGGATACATGTTGTATAAAAGCCTCATTATCCCTTAAACAACAATGAGGTGTCACTTCCCTTAATCCTCCATAAACCCTTTTTTTTAACTTGGGCCGAAATGGGCCAAAGGAAGAATGAATGAATTAATTTGGCCCACTTCAATCCTTGGTTCGAGATTATGAGGTTTATAGAAAAAAATTTCGGCCCATTAGACCTATTGGAGGGTTCACGGCCCTAAATGTGTAGAGGAAATTGATTTTTATGGCCCATTAAGGTTAATTAAATCAATTATGGTTCAATAAGGCCCGTTAGGGTAAACCATTTCATTTTAGGCCCATGATGTCCCAAAAGGTTAGGTTTTATGAATGTGGGTCCATTTAGAGCCCATTTAAGAATTCTGAGCCCAAAATAGTCAAATTGGAAGCTTATTGGCCCATTAGGCCCAATAAGGAAATCCTAGTCCATAATGGACTTAAACCGGAATATTTAGAGTTTTAAACTCTTTGTTGGTCATGAGAGGTGTATATGAATGAACATTGAGTGGTACATGCTTTACAATAGTTGAATGATTACATGAGAATATAATTTCCTAGCTAAATTGCTAGTTGTGACATCATCCCCCTGTTAGAGGGAATTTCGTCCCGAAATTCTTTTGAAAACTAGGTTTGGAGATGCGACAATAGGTGAGGGTACTTCTGTTTCATTTGGTCCTCGCGTTCCCATGTGAATTCCGGTCCACGCTTTGCGCTCCATCGAACCTTCACAATTGGAATGCGACTTTACTTAGTACGCTTTACCTCCCTGTCATGATTTCA
Source organism: Lactuca virosa (assembly GCF_052849685.1). Classification (NCBI taxonomy): domain Eukaryota; kingdom Viridiplantae; phylum Streptophyta; class Magnoliopsida; order Asterales; family Asteraceae; genus Lactuca; species Lactuca virosa. Next base: position 90,369,291 of record NC_136429.1, read on the forward strand.
ACTGGTTCTTCAATGAACAGGAGATTCTCGTTGATTTTGATTTCCTCCAAGGGAACAACAAGAGTTTCATCGGATAAGCACTTTTTTAAGTTGGAAATATGGAATACGGGGTGTATGTTGCTGAGCTCCGCAGGTAGCTGCAGCATATAGGCCACTGGACGGATTCGGGCAAGAATCTCGAATGGTCCAATGTATCGTGGGTTTAGTTTCCCCCGTTTCCCGAAACGAATCACCCCTTTCCAGGGAGAGACCTTCAATAACACTCGATCCCCGACTTGAAATTTTAGGGGCTTTCGCCTTTTATCAGCATAACTCTTCTGTCGGTCCCGTGATGCCTGAATTCGAGCTCTGATTTGAACTATCTTTTATGTTGTTTCACGTATGATTTTTGGCCCTGTTAAAGCATTGTTTGGTGTCTGTCCTCTTGCTAATTAACTATCCCATGAATTTCCCAAGTCAATCACACATGCTCGAAGCATATCTTCGAGTGTTTGAATGGTTCGTTCGCTTTGACCATCTGTCAGTGGATGGTAAGCAAGACTCATGTCGGGTTGTTTCCTACTGCCTTTTGCAGTGATTGCCAGAACCGTGAGGTAAACCTACTACCTCGATCCGAGATAATAGATACTGAGATTCCACGGAGTCTTACTATCTCCTTTATGTAGATTCTTGTCAATCTTTCCTTCTTGTAAGTTTCCTTTACTGGCAGGAAATGAGCGGACTTAGTCAATCTATCGTCGATCACCCAGATAGGTGCCCGGTCCAACTCCAGTTTCGTCCCCCTTTGGCTTCGAAAGTATTATCCATCCCACGCAGTGCATTCCTTCGCGATATTTCCTGGTTTTGATGTCTCCGGGGCAGGTCGTAGGTGTTGACAGTGTTTGTTCTTGTTTCGCGAGCAAACGAGTATGTTATCGAGGAAAATAAATAAAGGTTGGCTAGGAATGGTTGGGAAAACTCGGTTTGTGGGGTCCATGAATACCGCGGGGGCATTCGTTAGACCGAAAGGCATCACAACGAATTCGAAATAGACGTATCGAGTTCGGAAAACAGTTGTCGGAATGTCCTCTTTTCAGATTCGGAGCTAATGATAACCGAATCTTAGATTTATTTGGAGAAGTAATTAGCTCCTTGGAGTTGGTCAAATAGGTCGTTAATCCTAGGGAGTAGGTAGCGATTATTGATAGTGAGCTTATTCAGCTCTCTATAGTCGATGCACATCCTGAAGTATCCGTCTTTCTTCTTAATGAAAAGAATCGGAGCTCCCCATGGCGAGAAGCTGGGTCTGATGAATCCTTTGCTCAAGAGTTCGCTCAATTGGCTTGACAATTCCTGCATCTTCGCAGGAGCCAACCTATAGGGTGAATTGGCAATTGATGTGGTTCCCGGTATGAGGTCGATTCGAAATTTGATCTGTCTCTTTGGGGTATTCCCAGAAGTTCTTCGGGAAATACATCCGGAAAATCGCATGCTACTGGAATACCTTGTATGCTTACTTCTTCTTTGGTCTTGTCCACAACATGAGCGAGGAAAACGTAGTTCTTCTGATGCAGGCACTTCTGTGCCTTGATGCACGAGATAGGACGAGGATTGGCGCCAGGTTTATCACCATAGATTATTAGAGTTTCGTGATTAGGGAGGTGAAGGCAAACGACCTTCTCGCGACACATAGTATCAACATGGTGGGGGCTTAACCCAACCATGCCGATTATCACATCAAAACTCTTAATATTTACTAGTATCAAATCTATTTGAAATGAATGGTTGTCTAGTGTTAAGGTGTACCCTACATCAGTATCTTTGGTTGATTCGGTTTTTCCCATTAGCCATCTCCACCATGAAGGCTTCGTTTAGCTTCTGGGATTGTTGTTTTAGTATGTGTTTGAATTTGTTACTAACGAAGCTTCGCTCAGCTCCACTATCGAGTAAAATGCGAGGGGAAAGAGTTGTTAAGTGGGAACGTACCGGTGACAACGGTAGGGTCTTGGACTGCTTCGCCTTGTCCCAAAGTCAAAACCCTTCCTGATCCTCCATTTCCTTGATTGTTGACATTTGGGGCAGTTTCGCCGGAAATGCCCAGTCCGTCCACATCCATAACAAGTGTGGCTAGCCCCAGTGTTGTTTCCGTTGTTGTTGATGGTGTTGTTGTTGTTGTTGTTTCCCTGTTGTTGGTTCTGGGGAGGATAGGTCCTACAATATCTTGTCGTATGACCTTTTCGGTTGCAACTGGTACAATGCATCTCCCTGCATTCACCATTGTGATGGAGATTGCATTTGTTGCACTTTGGGAGATTTTCGGAATACTGCTTAGGGGCACTTGGGGTGGATGAGGCTGGAGCATGTGGTGTGGAGGGGACTTGGGTGGTTGCAGCATGAACTGTCACTGTTTGTTGTTTCTTTGACGACTCTGAGCCTTGTCGTCCCTTCCGCTTGTTATTCTTTCCCTTCTTGTTATCGCTCTCCTTCTTGTTTTCAGTTTCCCTCGCTTTTTCGCCCTTCTTGTTGTTGTGGTCGTACAACTTCATGGCCAACCTCTTGGCGCTGTCAAAGGTTTCAGGGTTTGCGGCTATCACGTTTCCTTGAATTGGGGAGGTTAATCCCCAGATGAATCGTTCGATCTTCTTTCCTTCCGAGGTAATCATACCAGGGCACAACAGAGACAATTCACTAAACCTTGATATGTAGGCATCGATGTCGGATTTTCGGACTGTGAGGTTCCATAACTCTTGCTCCATTTTCTGAACCTCGCCACGCGGCTCGCATCTGATTCAGTTGCTTGGCTGTGTCCTGGGCTAGGTCGCCAGTGTTCCGTAACCGCCTCACCATGACAGGAAGTGCCCGGTCGGCTGGCCCTCCGTCTCTCAGATCATAGAATTCCCTGGCCATCCCATACGGGGGTCGCTGCCCCTGCTGCCTGCTCCATCTCCAAATATCAACACCCCATGGAGGCGTGGGGCCATTTGGGCCCATCCGATGAGCGGGCACCCTAATCGGGTAAGGTGGGTTGATGACTTCGGACTCCGCGTCTGAATCACCATCGTCGTCATCACTGGGTTCTTCCTCCTCCAAGTTTACCACTGGCACGGCAAGTCCGCCCTCGACTTCCATTTCAAGCTCTTCCGCAGGCTCCTCCTCCATGGTCACTGTGCGGGAAATTTGTGATGAGGAACGCGCAAAGAGGGTAAATTTTGTAGAAATGAAATTTTCTTCTTCTGGGTATTACGTTTTTGTTTTATCGAACATTACAATCACACCCGGGCACATGACAGTCGTACCTTGGGTGAATGTAGTTGATCAGGCTACATTTACCCACATTATGGCTTCATAACTGTCCGAGCACAATTGAAAATGTTCGAATCCTCCCAAGACTTTTAGATGTTGTTATATTGTTGTTTTTAATATAAGCACATAAGTATGAAATTTTATTTTTGTTCAGAGTTAATTATTCCCATTATGTTTATAGTTGCATATCATGTATGGTTGGATATGCTAGTTCACTATAAACAAAGCTCTGATACCAACCTGTCACACCCCCGAACCAGATGGCGGAAACGTCCGAGGGCTCGTGTGACTTAAATTGAAATATCATCACAATGAATATACATGAAACATAACATAAACTTCACCATGCATTAATACATAACAACTGACCTTGTTCACATCAAGTACATTGTTTACATTACAACATCACAGAACATAAATTGTTGAACGATTGACATTGGACAAAAGAAATTTCAGAAACACGCTTGATGATTCTTCATTCTAACGGTTACCTGAGAATACAAGTTATTTTGAAAACGGTTAACATATATAATGTTGGTGAGTTCATAAGCATGTTTGATATAAAAATAGTTTGTATTGTTTGTAAAACCCAGAAAATCCGATATTTTCTGTAACAAAAACTGTTTACGAAAAAGATGTGATGATCCCATGAGTGTATATGTATGTGATTTCAAAACATGTAAAAGTGAATGCCTTTAATAATTGTTCCTTGTATTGTAGTTGTTGTATGTAGAAGTGAATAATGTTGTTCCCCGGAAAACCCGATGTTTTCCAATTTAAATAGCATGATAGTTTTGTATTATTGTATAAATCACTTTGCATCGTCACGGTGTATGTATATGATTTCCCATGAGTACTTAGATGGTAATGGATCTCTATGTGAGTCGTTATAACCATGCATAATAGTGACTAATTCGCCTGTCTTGGCATTTTTTTTTCCAAACGCCGGTTTTGATCAAGATTTTGTCACCCTAGACTGGCCGAGTCTAACTGTAGCGAACAGCTCAGGTGTGGGGGAGTCACCCCCGTATAGATCTATACACAAACTCTCTCTCTCCCTCCAGGAGACTATGATTATAACTACAGGCTACGGCCGACACTTATTGGTGCCACCCGTTATTTCTCACTAAATCCCAATGAAATTGAATAACCTTGTTTTACAACCTGAATGATGTTTACGTGAATATGAAGTAAGCCTAACAGACACGAAAGAGGACAACGGTGGCCCACTAATCATGTATGTTATTATAGGTTGTCGAGTATGCTACGGACACGTTATAGCCCCTTGAGCATATGATAAAAGTTTAGGGCCATATTAGCAATGCAAATGGGCCACTAAGGCCCAATAGCATGTTTAAGCTGATGAAGGCCCATTGGGCATGTAACTGGGTCACCATGGCCCAATAAACATGTTTTGATTATATTGGGCCCAACAATCGTATAATTGGGCCACGAAGGCCCAATAAGCACGAATAGGAAATATTGGGTCCAACCATTGAATCGTTTATCTGTTTGTCGTTATAAGTTGTTGTATGAGATTTGGTTTACACTTAGTGTTTACTTTCGATGTTAAAATACTCAATGCTGGTTTATAACGATATTCTTAGTTTTTATAAAAATACCATTTTAAAACCTTCATGTTGTAAAAATTTATATCTTTGATCAAATTGTTTAGAAATTTACATATTTGGCCCAAAATTTTTATTTGACTATTTCAGTCCCTTTTTCATACAAAATTTACATTTTCAGCCCTTAATGGTGCAAAATGACACTTTTAGTCCTTTTTGATAAAAAATGACATTTTAGTCCATTAGATTATTTAACTTGGCATTTTCGGCCCAAATAAAATCTTAAATTATAATTTCAGCCCAAAATACAAATTTTGACATTTTCAGCCCTTATTTGCTAAAAATTTACATTTTTGGCCCATTTGCCGTAAGATTTACACTTTTGGGCAAAAATCTAAAAACTTTGCATTATTAGTCGAATTTAGCAAAAAAGGTCATTTTCAACCCCTGAATTTAATTTATTCACGTTTTTTATTTATACTTTGATAAATTTACAATTTCAGCCCAAAGTTTCATCCTTTTCGCAAATTTGGGCCCAAAAACCGTTGGGGCCCAAATATAAGCTCAATAAGCAAAAAAAAATATGTTTTTGGTCCCTTGAGAAATATTATTTCCATAAAAATCATATTTTATATAGATATATACCATATTATCCTTGTAAAAACCGAAAATGTAATCTTTTAACCAAATCTTTGTTATTTTGCAAAAATGACACTTATGAAAATCTTTGGCCTTGTTTTTCACTTCTTGAACATAAGTTGTTTATTATGTTTTTGTTTATGTATCCTTCACACTTTAGCCATAGATCTCGAGATATAACAAATAATATCATATTTTCACAACACAAATCAAAGAAATCACATATAACATGCAAACACACATAGATCAACACACAACACTTGTATTCTCCCCCCAACAACAAGTAAAACCGAAAACAAGGGGGTATGAACTCACCTTGAGGTTTGTTGGTTCGGTTTTGAGGAAGATGTGGAGAGATTTTTGGTCCTAGCAACAACTTGGAGGTACTTTCGAACTTAGAGGAGTTCTAGTAAATTAGATCATGAAACAAAGCTATGTAAGAAGGAGTTTAGTATTAAGATGGAAGTAGATGTTTGTGTTTGATACCAACTTACCAAAGGTTGAAAAAAACTTGATGAAGATCCTTAAAAACTCAAGCAAAATTCGAGATATCTTGATGGAAGATGGAGGATGATCTTGAAGGTGGTTTGGAGAGGATTTGAAAATGTGTGTGTGTGTGTTATCTTCGGCCGAGAGGAAGAAAAAGGGGAGGGGAAGAGAGAAGTGACCTTGCATGGAAGTATGAGAGTGTATGGATACATGTTGTATAAAAGCCTCATTATCCCTTAAACAACAATGAGGTGTCACTTCCCTTAATCCTCCATAAACCTTTTTTTTAACTTGGGCCGAAATGGGCCAAAGGAAGAAGGAATGAATTAATTTGGCCCACTTCAATCCTTGGTTCGAGATTATGAGGTTTATAGACAAAATGTTCGGCCCATTAGACCTATAAGAGGGTTCACGGCCCTAAATGTGTAGAGGAAATTGATTTTTATGGCCCATTACGGTTAATTAAATCAATTATGGCTCAATAAGGCCCATTAGGGTAAACGATTTCATTTTAGGCCCATGATGGCTCAAAAGGTTAGGTTTTATGAATGTGGGTCCATTTAGAGCCCATTTAAGAGTTCTGAGCCCAAAATAGTCAAATTGGAAGCTTGTTGGCCCATTAGGCCCAATAAGGAAATCCTAGTCCATAATGGACTTAAACCGTAATATTTAGAGTTTTAAACTCTTTGTTGGTCATGATAGGTGTATCTGAATGAACATTGAGTGGTACATGCTTTACAATAGTTGAATGATTACATGAGAATAGAATTTCCTAGCTAAATTGCTAGTTGTGACATCATCCCCCCGTTAGAGGGAATTTCGTCCCGAAATTCTTTTGAAAACTAGGTTTGGAGATGCGAGAATAGGTGAGGGTACTTCTATTTCATTTGGTCCTCGCGTTCCCATGTGAATTCCGGTCCATGCTTTGTGTTCCATCGAACCTTCACAATTGGAATGCGACTTTGCTTAGTACGCTTTACCTCCTTGTCCATGATTTCAACTGGTTCTTCAATGAACAGGAGATTCTCGTTGATTTCGATTTCTTCCAAGGGAACAACAAGAGTTTCGTCGGATAAGCACTTTTTCAAATTGGAAATATGGAACACGGGGGGTATGTTGCTGAGCTCCACAGGTAGCTGCAGCCTATAGGCCACTGGACCGATTCGGGCAAGAATCTCGAATGGTCCAATGTATCGTGGGTTTAGTTTCCCCCGTTTCCCGAAACGAATCACCCATTTCCAGGGAGAGACCTTCAATAATACCCGATCCCCGACTTGAAATTCTAGGGGCTTTCGCCGTTTATCAGCATAGCTCTTCTGTCGATCTCGTGATACCTGAATTCGAGCTATGATTTGAACAATCTTTTCTGTTGTTTCACGTATGATTTCTGACCCTGTTAAAGCATTGTTTGGTGTCTGTCCTCTTGCTAATTGAGTATCCCATGAATTTCCCAAGTCAATCACACATACTCGAAGCATATCTTCGAGTGTTTGAATGGCTCGTTAGCTTTGACGATCTGTCCTCTTGCTAGTTGTGACAGTTGTGCATCCAATCATTATAATTGGAGCCATCAAAGGTGACTTTTGAGCATATGCTCAAGAGCGAGAAGTCGTTGAAGGAGTGGTTGTTGGAGGAACTAGAAGCATTGTTTGAAGTTGACATCTTAAAAATAAAAATGACAGGTTTTGATTAGATAAGAAAATCCTTAATATAACACCCAATTGAAATATTAAGGCTAGGATCCAACTAAATAATTCACAATTCAGAAGAGGGATGCCGTAATCTAATTGTAAATTATTTAAAGGTAGGTAAATGACGATTTACCAATTTCACCACGAAAAATGAAGTTTAAATGAATTCGATTTTAAATGAAATTCCTAGATCTTTTGAGATTCAGTAAACTATTCAATGACATGTTTAATCTCGATTATGCCCTTTCCATTTGTGACTTGGATACCGAGGATCACAAACAAGGTGTGAATAACCATGCAAATTAGCTAGACACTCTCGATATCATTTATCACCTAATTAATGTGTCGGTTAAACACACACACTTCATTAATATAATTTACAAGACACCCTTTGCCACCATTTATTAGTCCATATTTGTGACAACCCGAAATTTCTATCCTGTACAACCATTCACTTCAATAGGAGTCAAAACTGTTTCTGCTAATTTTCAAGCTTTTTGGAATAATTTACAAGACACTTAGTCATTATTTACCATTTTTCACAAATTCAAGATCCAAACTCAATTCTCTCTCAAGTATCATCCAACAATTATTCAAGATCTTCAACTTGTAAGTGTTTCTAGCCCTATTAAGTTGATATATTGCTTAATCTAGTGATTTAACACACTTCCATCCGTGAAATCATTCCAAAAGGTTAGATCTTCAAGTTTCACCAAGAACACACACTAGTGTTCTTGGACTTTTAGCACCTTTTCAAGCCTCTATCTTGTAAGTACTTCTATCCTAGAGTATAATAAGGCTTGTTACACTTCTGTACATCAAGAAAACACCAAGGAAACCAAGGATCAAAGGAGTTTACGGTCCAAGAACACCTTGGACCGTAAACCCTAAAAAGGGTGCCAAAGTGTGCCCTAGTCCCTTCTAAGCCTTGGAAACTTGCATAGATCCCTTCCCTAGTGAGTTAAGTACATGAAAACATCAAAATACCATAAACCATTTGGGTTTACGGCCGTAAACCCAAAGGCAAATGGTCCAGGGACCGTAAACTCCATTTAGGAGTGAAATGGTGCCCTAATCACTTCCATAGGCTTATACTTCAAGTGGAAATGCTTCTAAGGACTTGTAGAGCTTCAAAAAAACATATGGTCAAAGAAGCATGAGTTTACGGCCGTAAACTCATGGGTTTACGATAGTAAACTCAATGAGTTATGGTCACAAAACCGTAAACTCATATAAAGGGTTCCCTTGAACCCTAAACTCAATAGCAATGTCCTACAACATTTAGATACAATCCTTAGCACTTATAACACTTATATAAAGTGTTTTTCATTCCCTAGGATGTCTTAACTTTGTTAATTAGTTGTTTAAAGACTAATTGGATACATATATGTGTTATTATATGTTAACTAGGATCATTGTGTGTGTACAAGTCTTCACTTGACACCTAGCAATCCTATATCATCAGTTCATCCAAACCACTCACTACAGGTGAGTTCATACCCCTTAATTAACCTTTTAAATGATTTTAAATGCTTTTATGGGAGGGGGGAATACAAGTTGAATTATTATAGTTATTACTGTTGGGTTTTTGAGCATTCTAACACTTCCTAAGTGTATATGCAACCCTATTAAACCTTGGATCTATGTTTGTTTAAGATACATGCAAAATATTATTTTCTAAGGTTTATAACCAATCTAGCATGGCATGGGGTACTTTTAACCATAAAAGAACTAGATGAATTACATACCTTTTGTTGATTGTTGATTCCTTGGAGTTTGAGAGCCAAGCACCAATAATGTGAATGCCTCAAATGGAAATCACAAATCACCACAAACTTGGAAAATGTATGAGAGAGTATACTAACTCTTGATTTTGGCCACCACACTTACACACACATTAGTGTCTTTTTCATGCAACATAAGCTTGTTTATATAGTGTACATGGTTAGGGTGAAACCCTAATAACCCATGTCTTTTCCTCTTCCAAGGATCCATGGGTAAAAGCTCCATGGATCATCCATGGACTTCCATATAAGCTTAGCCCATTCCAAATGAGTGTTAGCCCACACCATATAAATATAATAGCCCATGATTTAATTAGTCTTCCTTTTAATCACTAAATCAATTCATAATTAATTCAAGATTAAAACTAATTAAATAACATGACTATATATTAATATATTATAACTTATAATATATTAATAAATCGTAAGTATACAACTCTCATAAAATTATCCATAACTAGTTCGGGTGAAGTGCAACCCAAATAGACCATGCCGGGTCGGGTCAAGTATATACCAAATAAGTTATGGACTTAGACACCTTATCCAACAGACTCCCACTTGGATAAGTCTAATAACTGTATTTGCCTATATTACTTCAGGAACCAACCGGCAATCGTAGCTCTCGAAAACTCTTGTGAACTATGAAGCGCCATTTTAGATAAGTGATCATATAATCCTCTGCTCTCATGATATCAGCCGGACAAATACATGGAACAATGTCTTACTTATTGTCTAGCAGTTGTTTCTCGATTTCCGATTTGTTTGACAAAGAACTTAACTGAACACATCAATTTAGTTCTGACCGGGCCCGGTACATGGGTCAACACAAAATCATCGAGGGGCCCAGATATCGCTTCTATTTCTAGAAGGAACAGATAAACTTCGACTCATATGCTTGTTCTACTACTTATTGAATTGCACACAAAAGCACGTTTTATAACATCAAGTTACTGATGCGTTTACGTGCAATCAATGCACAACCAACTCATAGGTAACAACTCATATCTCTAGGTTTGAAGACTTATATGATATTACCGTCTCACGATCACTCGAGATAAATTCCATGAAGTGATACAAGTGAGCGTGGGTTTATTCCAATACTCATAACTTATGAGTACTCATGAATGTTGTAGCAACCATTGCTATGGCTAAACACCTTTAGTCATCTACAATCCCAATTCATGACAGTCTTGATTCATACCTACTTCCGACATATGACCGACTGTGGAGAGTTTGAATAAATTAATTATTCTGGAAGTCAAAACATGCAAAACTGAAACAATAGTAAATAATTGACAATGATAGCAACACTTTACTCATAAATAAATCACAAATTTTATTCATCATCAAACGTCGATTACATTTTACAAGTTTCAGAAAAGGCTATCTAATCTGTAAAACTAATATCGTCCCTCAGCCCGATGCGCCTCGCATGCTGCAAATGCTTCACCCTCGTCAGTCCCTTCGTAAGGGGATCTGCAGGGTTCTCATCTGACGATACCCTCTTTGCCACGAGGAGTCCCTCTTCTATCTTGTGTCTTATGAAGTGATATTTTCTGTCAATGTGTCGGGATCTGCCATGATCTCTTGGTTCCTTGGCTAAGGCAACCGCACTATTGCTGTCACAGAAAATCTCCATAGGCTCCTTAATAGCTGGTACAACTCCAAGGTCTCCGATGAAGTTCCTCAGCCATATCGCCTCCTTTGCCGCTTCACTCGCTGCTATGTACTCTGATTCACAAGTCGAATCAGCTACAGTCTCCTGTTTGGAACTCTTCCAAGTGATTGCCCCTCCATTTAAGGTAAAGACCCAGCCCGACTGAGAGCGGAAGTTATCCCTATCAGTCTGAAAGCTAGCATCACTATACCCTACTACTCTCAAGTCATCACTCCCACCAAGGGTAAGGATCCAATCCTTAGTCCTCCGCAGGTACTTGAGAATATTCTTTACCGCAGTCCAATGAGCCTTGCCAGGGTTCCCCTGATATCTGCTGACCATGCTCAAAGCGAAGGCCACATCAGGACGAGTACAAGTCATAGCATACATGATCGAACCAACAGCGGAAGCATAAGGTAATCGACTCATCTCAGCTATCTCATCTTCTGTACTCGGGCTCTGAGCCTTGCTCAGTTTGGCATTGCTTTGGATCGGTAATTCTCCTTTCTTGAAATTCTGCATGTTGAACCTTTTCAACACCTTATCCAAGTAGATACGCTGACTAAGTCCAATTAGTCTTTTACTCCTTTCTCTTAATATCCTTATCCCTAGGATATAGGTAGCTTCTCCAAGGTCCTTCATAGCAAAGCACTTCCCAAGCCAGGACTTAACCTCCTGCAAGGTTGGGATGTCATTTCCTATGAGTAGTATGTCATCCACATACAGTACCAAAAAGCTAACTATACTCCCACTAGCTCTGACATACACGCAGGACTCATCTTCACTTCTTGAGAAACCAAACTCTTTGACCTTCTCATCGAAGCAAAGATTCCAACTTCGAGATGCTTGTTTCAATCCATAAATGGATTTCTCAAGCTTGCACACTCTATTGGGGTACTCTGCACTGACAAAACCTTCTGGCTGATTCATGTAAACATCCTCAGCCAACTTTCCGTTAAGGAAAGCGGTTTTGACATCCATTTGCCATATTTCATAATCATGAAATGCAGCAATGGCTAGCATAACCCTAATAGACTTAATCTTTGCTACTGGTGAAAAGGTTTCATCATAATCAATTCCCTGAGTCTGAGTAAACCCCTTCGCAACCAGTCTAGCCTTATAAGTGTGCACCTTCCCATCCATGTCGGTCTTCTTCTTGAAGATCTATTTGCATCCGACTGTCTTACGGCCTGGTACATTGTCAACCAAGTTCCAAACTTGATTGTCATACATGGACTGTATCTCGCTGTCCATAGCCTCCTTCCATTTAGCAGACTCTGGGCCTGCCATGGCTTCCTTAACACTGTTAGGTTCATCCAGATTTACCAGCGTACTGTCACTGATAAATGTATCACCTTCCGTAGTAATATGAAATCCATAATAAAACTCAGGTGTGTTCCTAACCCTTGTGGAACGCCTCGGAAGTATAGACTCGTCAGCTGGATCAACAGGAATTTCCTCCTCAAGTTGATTGCTAGTGTCTGAGGTTCCTTCACCAATCGAGTCTTGAATTTCTTCAAGGTTAATTTGCCTCCCACTGTCTCCTTGGCTTATAAATTCTCTCTCTCGAAAGACCCCTCTCCTAGCCACAAAGACCATATTCTCACTGGGTCTGTAGAAGAGGTAACCAAAGGATTTTTGTGGGTAGCCGATGAAAATACACCTTTCACTTCGAGGTTCGAGCTTGTCATGAGTCTCGCGCCTCACGAAAGCCTGGCAACCCCAAATCTTGATGTGGTCCAAATTGGGAACTTTCCCAGTCCACATCTCATGAGGTGTTTTGGCAACCTTCTTTGTAGGGACTAGATTAAGGATGTGGGCGGCAGTCTCTAAGGCATACCCCCAAAAAGAGATTGGTAGCGAAGCTCGACTCATCATAGAGCGAACCATGTCCAACAAAGTTCGATTGCGCCTCTCAGCTACACCATTCAGCTGTGGTGTCCTGGGAGGTGTCAATTGTGAGACAATCCCACACTCCTTAAGTTAGTCGAGGAACTCAGTACTAAGATACTCACCACCTCGATCGGATCGAAGCATCTTAATGTTCCTGCCCAATTGATTTTCTACTTCCTGTTTAAACTCTTTAAACCTTTCAAAAGTTTCTGACTTATGTTTGATTAAGTAGACATAACCATATCTACTAAAATCATCAATAAAAGTCACATAATAGCGATTAGCATCCCTTGTGGCGGTTTTGAATGGTCCACATACATCAGTATGTATAAGGTCCAACAAACCCTCACCCCTTGCACAAGTACTAGTGAAGGGTGATTTTGTCATTTTTCCAAGTAGACAAGACTCACAACTATCATCCGACTTGAGGTCGAACGACTCCAAGACTCCATCCTTTTGGAGCTGGCCTATGCGTTTCTTGCTTACATGTCCAAGACGACAATGCCACAAAGATGCTTTATCCAAGCTAGTAGAAGAATCAATACATAATACATTATTTCCTAAATTATCTACAACCGATACAGCTTCATACACACCATCACAAGGTAATGCTTTAAAATAAAGAACATTATTAAAGAAAGCATTAATACTACCAACTTCATTATCAAATGAAAAGGTAAAACCTTGTTTGTACAAAGCATGAAAGGAAATAATATTCCTCGCCATTTCAGACGAGTACACACATTTATTCAAATCTAACTTTAACCCACTATCTAGCAACAAAGTATAAACTCCAATCTTGGTAACAGGTGCAACCTTCTTGTTCCCCATGATTAAGTTTATCTTTCCGTGCTCCACATCCTCACTTCTTCTTAGGCCCTGCAAGTCACAACAGATGTGAATACCACAACCTGTATCAAGAACCCAAGAATTAGAATATGGTGAGTTATTAGACAATTTAGTGTAAATACCTGCATGGGATGGTTTCACTTTCCCATCCTTGACATCCTGCAAGTACTTTGGGCAGTTTTGCTTCCAGTGCCCCTTATTTTGACAGTAGAAGCATTCAGCATCCTTAGGGATGGCAGAAGGAGTGATAGAAATGAATTATTAGGTTTAATTGGTTTTGAAATTCCTAGATTCCTTTGAGATTCATTGAACTTTTCAATGGCATGTTTCAATCTCGATTGTGCCCTTCAAGTTTTGTGACTGGGATGCCGAGGATCACAAAACAAGGTGTGAATAACCATGCAAATTCACTTGGTACCCTTAATATTATCACCTAATCAATGTGCCGGTTAACCACACACGCTCCACCGATCTATGATAAACATTAAGTCACCCTTCGTGATCCTTACTAGTCCAAGTTAGTGTGTCGGTTAACCACACACGCTCCACCAACGACTTGGTAAGGTACAAAGTGTGAATTTCATGGGTTAGCACCATATTCACATTTTCCTAAAGTAACTAAGATTGGGAATTTATAAAAGGTTTAGTTACTTTATAATATTCATCATACTTTTAATGAGAATTTATAAGTCCTTGTCCTACCCGTTCGGCTAACGACCCTCCACCAGTCAAGCAAGCGGTGGGTGAGAGTGGACACCCATTAAGTTGCCATTTTATAGGCAACAACCTTATACCCACCTTATAGACTGGCTTCGTGAATGAGGCGTACTAGCGGTAAGACGACTTTGAACTTATACATGTATATAATAATTAACCATTAATGTTATAAATAGTATAAGGGTTGAATTTTAACTTTTAAAACTCTAAGGGTTTGGAATTAAAGTATATTAAAGTGTGTGTAACTTTACAAATTCCAAAACTTGAGGACAAGTTTTGAAACTATTCAAAACTTTTCATTTCATAACTTATGAATTAAAGGTTCATAAAAATGAAGACTCTTCATTTCCATGTAACTTATGTGTTTTAAGTGTGTGTTTAAAAGAAGTGACCTTTGGATATCCATAACTTGAGAACAAATTATGGACTCCATTAAAACACATAAATGATCAAGAATTAATCCTAAACAATTCAGCAAATAATTCCTATCATCTTCTAAATTCATAAGAACATGAACATGATCATCAAAGTTTCAAGAATTATATGAACAGATACAAAGCATGAAATTTTGATATAAGCTATTGTAAATGGATTAGAACAACCATTACACCAACTAAAACAAGTTTTAAAACACCAAAACAGTTTAGGGTAATGTTTCTAGTCCATTTCCAGCAGCAAAAGTCGAAAATCTGCATTCTGAGGCTCCTACTCGCCGAGTGCACGAACCTACTCGGCGAGTAGGATGAGTTTACACATGAAATCGGCGAGTCCACCCATGGACTCGGCGAGTTCATCAGTCAGACAGCAAAAAATCAACTTTTTATCACTATTTTGCATCAAGTATCAAACAAACAAGCCTAGGCTCTGATACCACTGTTGGGTTTTTGAGCATTCTAACACTTCCTAAGTGTACATGCAACCCTATTAAACCTTGGATCTATGTTTGTCTAAGATACATGCAAAATATTATTTTCCAAGGTTTATAACCTATCTAGCATGGCATGGGGTACTTTTAACCATAAAAGAACTAGATGAATTACATACCTTTTGTTGATTGTTGATTCCTTGGAGTTTGAGAGCCAAACACCAATAATGTGAATGCCTCAAATGGAAATCACAAATCACCACAAACTTGGAAAATGTATGAGAGAGTATACTAACTCTTGATTTTGGCCACCACACTTACACACACATTAGTGTCTTTTTCATGCAACATAAGCTTGTTTATATAGTGTACATGGTTAGGGTGAAACCCAAATAACCCATGTCTTTTCCTCTTCCAAGGATCCATGGGTAAAAGCTCCATGGATCATCCATGGACTTCCATATAAGCTTAGCCCATTCCAAATGAGTGTTAGCCCACACCATATAAATATAATAGCCCATGATTTAATTAGTCTTCCTTTTAATCACTAAATCAATTCATAATTAATTCAAGATTAAAACTAATTAAATAACATGACTATATATTAATATATTATAACTTATAATATATTAATAAATCGTAAGTATACAACTCTCATAAAATTATCCATAACTAGTTCGGGTGAAGTGCAACCCAAATGGACCATGCCGGGCCGGGTCAAGTATATACCAAATAAGTTATGGACTTAGACACCTTATCCAACAATTACATCAATCACATGTGATTAATAACTACCAAACAAGTGAATTTCTTACTTTTCAAACTGTGTTACCAAACTGTTTTACTTCAAACTGTTTTACAAACTCCTTTTCATGTCAAATACTTTTACTTAAACTCTTTTAAAATTATATTCTGTTAAATGTGTATCTATATAGATATAGTTATATAAGTAGGATTGAAAGGACTTAGGACTGATAGCTCACCTTACTTCCTGTTCCTTGTTTGGTTGTGGACTTAGGGTATTAGGGTTATCTGTCCGAAGGTCGTTTGAATCCTAGTTATATATTATGTATATGTATATAGATACAAAGGTTCCTTCTTTCATTCGGCTCCATACCTTTGGGTAGCAAGGGTATACATACATGTTCATACATTACTAGTAAGCTACTATAGGAGTAGTTTAGGAAGATACTAATACTATTACTAGATCAATGAAACATACAAAGAGTCAGTTCATACATGAAACAATACCATACAAAGAGTATATAACAAACAATACCATACAGAGTAGATAACAAACAATACCATACAGAGAAAGAGATAACAAACAATACCATACAGAGAAAGAGATAACAAACAATACCATACAGAGAGAACATACAGGCTAGACAGAGGTAGAACATACAATACAGCTAGCACATTCATTACATATACATTATTACAGTTATGTGAGCCACCTAACGGGGCATGGCACTACCTGCCATGACCGTTTTTGTATCCATAATCTCCTTAAATGGGGAGCGTATGAGTTTGTGTATAGATCTATACTGGATTGACTATCCTACACCTTGCTGCTCGCTACAGTGGGACTTGCAAGTCTACGGGTGCCAAACATCATTTCTTACGACGTCTTACATCGTCGTTTTTCTATTGAGTCGGCAGCAGGATACAGGCCGATCACATGGTACTTTAAATAACAATTGGTTTAAAGTAGTTAGTACATCAGTAGTTACTTAATACAACACTACAGTACTGTATCATTTTCCCATTACATTTACTTTGTGATATTTACACAATAAACAATAATGTAAAAACTATATTTTTGGTTAATGATAGTCGGATTTGGGAAAATACACACTCTTACAAGAGACACACACACATATACGAGATGCCTTGGTAGAAGGCTACTTTTAGTAGGAAACATAGGGTTTTCTAGGAGAGTTCAAACAATTACAAACTTTTACAAACATATACAATTACAAACTTACAAAACACTTTCATACAACTACAGACACTAATATACTTATGATCTCACCAGCTTTAAAGCTGATAAACTCTTTCAAAATAACTTGTATTCTCAGGTCGCCAGTAGACAGGTACCGGAGCCAGGTTTTTGCGAAGATGGAGCTCGTATCAAGACTCATCTTTATTTTGATGTATATTATTTTCGGTGTCTATATAACTTGACAGAACACACTTGTATGAAATTATATTATTAATGCAATGGATGATGTTGTTGCTTGTTTACTACTTTGCATTGTTGTGATACTGTACATGACGTCCTCCACCCCCGAACGTTTCCGCCGTTCCGGTTTTGGGGTGTGACAGATTGGTATCAGAGCATTGTTTATAGTGAATCGAGTGTATCAACCCATAAAAGATATACGAACTATAAACACAAGCGGGATTAAAATACTCTGATAAAGAGTTTATACTTTTAAATAATAAAATATTTAACCAAGTATACATACCTGCATTCATACTAAAATCAGTGTCACTAGGACAGAACAAAAGTATTACGATTGTTGGACAGCACAAGTAGACTTAGAGACATATGGTCAAACCTGGGAAGATGTAGCCTGATCAACTACATTATCCGAGGAGTGATTAGCATGTGCCTAAGTGTGGTTGTGAGGTTGCAACAAGTCTAAAAACTTACCAACACTTCTACAACAAGAACAGTAGAACAGAACATAAACTTAAAATACTATAGGAGTATTTTGTGTTACTATTAATTACTTACCTGAGAACTAAAGGTCTTTATTAAGTATGTCAATAGTTGCGGAGTGGATACGCTAAGGTTATATGTGTCTAGGATATCATAGACTTAGAATCTGTGATCTTTCCTTTACTTCCTGTTCCTTGTTTGGTTGTGGGCTTAGAGTTAGGATCACTTATTCGAAGGTCTATCCTGTCTAGGTTACCTATGACTGGTATGCACTACGCAAATGTTGGAGTAACTGATAAAGATCATCTTATAATTATCTAGTTAGTTCGTCTATTGATTATTTCCTTATCCCTTTTCTCGCGTAGATATAATGGCTGGATTCCATTTTCCCGGAGACCCGTACTATCCCAACAACGGCAATGCTGGATGGCTTGGAGAAGAGCCAGAAGATGATCACCCAATCCCTTTGGATGATCATGAAGCTGAAGGCTTTTCTGATGGTTCTGACTCAGAGCCTGAAGTCAACAACCTACCCCCAGCTGCTCAAGACCCAAACCTGAACCCTCGTACAGCATTTCAAGGACCCACACCTCTGTGGGCCACAAACTTGAACAGGTGGACTCAGGAACAGGGGCAGCCCATGCCCTACCATGGAGACAGAAGCTTCTACAACCTCACTGAAGGAGGTTCAGCTGACAGGGTCCTACCCATAATGGTCCGTAGGATTGCTCGGAACACCGAGCAAGGTCGAGCAGCTATCGACCGAGTCGTGGAGATTGACGCCAACTCTGGCATTAACACTGTCCGCATTCGCCAACTAGAGTCTGCTCATGAAAGGACTCAGGTCCGCAATGCAGTTCTACAGAGGGAACTTGCTGAAACCCAAGCTGAAGTCAGGGAACTTCGAGCTCAGCAAGCAAGATCTGATAGGCGCGTGAGAGACATAGAACGCCTTCTGTCGGATTCAAGAACTCACTCTAGTAGTTCTCGTCGCCGATAGAGTCTTATCGACTTCTCTTTTGGATATAACCTAGTTTGTGTAAAAACTCTAGTCTAATTTCCTATCTTTGTAAATCTTAGACCCGTTAAGTCTTGATTTGGTAGTAGTCTGTCAAAATGTTCCATCTTGGTTGATGTAAGACCTACTTCTAGGTCATTTTTCCCGAACTCATTACATCTGTAATCCCAGTATAATTGACAGATATCTAATCTTATGGAAATCAATATCCAATTGCTATCATCTGTTAGTACTAGATCTTCATTCAATCATACTATTCAATCGTGTTATTCATTTGTGTTGTTGGACTATGGAGAGTTAGTCCATGAGTCATTCTTATCAATATCTTCATCTTTCTAAACTTATAGTTAAAAGATGCCTCCACGTAAATCAACAAGACGCAATCCTCCCGCACCGACACCACCTGCTCCTCAATTCGATACAGCAACTCTAAATGCTGTTGTAGCTGCGGCTGTGGCTACAGCCATGGCTCAATATCATTCCTCAGGTTCCACTGGAGGAGGAACCCCTGTCCTATCTACTCATGGTGAAATCCCCGTGCGCTCCAGAGAGTGCTCCTATAAGGACTTCACCAACTGCAAGCCCAAGTCTTTCAGAGGGACTGGCGGAGTCATTGCCCTCTCGCAATGGTTCGAGAAAACCGAATCGGTTTTCGAGATCTGCTCCTGCCCAGAAGGGAGCAAGGTCAAGTTCGCTGCTTGCACCTTCGAAGACAAAGCCCTGACATGGTGGAATAGCCATGTCAAGTCACTATCTCTAATAGTGGCTAATGCTATGTGATGGGAAACTCTGAGAGATCTAATGATTGAAGAGTACTGCCCGAGGGGCGAGATCCAAAAGCTGGAGGAGGAACTGTGGAGCCTAACCATGAAGGGCTCCGACGTAGTCTCTTATACCGCCAGGTTCTTGATGGATTTTGAGCATTCTAACACTTCCTAAGTGTACATGCAACCCTAATAACCTTGAATCTATGTTTTCTCTATATACATGCAAATTTCGTTTTCAAGGTTATTTCCTAACTAGCATGGCATGGGGATTACATAAAACATAATACTAGTAGAAATACATACCTTGTTGTTGCTTGGATTCCTTCAAGACTTTGTGAGCCTAGCACCCCAAATGTTGTGCCTCAAATGCTTCACACAACACCACAAAACTTGGAATAACTTGAGAGAATAATTCTTACACTTGAAAATCGTTTATGCCCTTTCTAGAAACACTCTAGTGCCCATTTTGCATGCTATAGGGTTTCTTTTATAGTGTGTCATAATTAGGAGTTACAAATGTAAACCCTAATTGTCATGACTCTTCATTCCTCATGACCCATGGGTTTGTAACTCCCATGGACTATCCATGGAGCTCCATATGGTTATAACCAAACCCATAAACCATGGATCATTAATCCACTAAAAAGAATTGATGATTGTCATAATCAACCCTATATATTTAATTAGTCTCACTTTGATCACCAAATTAATACTAGATTAATACTTGATCAATACTAATTAAATAATACTATTATTAATATATTAGAACTTATAATATATTAATAATCACAAGTGTACTTTCTCTCATTTTGTCTATCCAAGTATTGCAATGCCATGCAACCCAAATGGACCATGTCGGGCCGGGTCAAGTACATACCAAATAAAGTTATGGACTTAGACACTATATCCAACAGTCTCCCACTTGGATAAGTCTAATAACTATATTTGCAAATATGACTTCAAAATCCGACTAGCAATCGTAGCTCTTTCAAAGTCTCTCGAAACTGAGATGATGATGATACGCCATTTAAGATAAGTGATCATATAATCCTCTGTTCTCATGATATCAGCCGGACAAACACATGGAACATGGTCTTACTTATTGTCCAGCATTTGTTTCTCGATCTCTGATTTGTTTCGACATAGAACTAAATTGAACACATCAATTAGGTTCTGACCGGGCCCGGTACATAAGTCAAAACCAAATCATCGAGGGGCCCAGATATCGCTTCTATTTCTAGAAGGAACAGATAAACTTCGACTGATATGCTTGTACTAACTACTTGTTGAATTATTCACAAAGGCACGTTTTATAACATCGAGTTACCAATGTGTTTTCGTACAATCAATGAATAACCAACTCATAGTCAACAACTCATATCTCTAGGTTTGAAGATTTATATGATATTACCGTCTCACGATCACTCGAGATAAATTCCATGAAGTGATGCAAGTGAGCGTGGGTTGAATCCAATACTCAGCCCTTATGAGTACTCATGAATGTTGTAGCAACCATTGCATTGTCTAAAGCACTTTAGACAAATCATACAAGCCAAATTCATGACAGTCTTGATTCATATCTACTTCCAACATATGACTGACTGTGGATGGTTTGAATAATATGATATATACCATAACATAATTATTCTGGAAGTCAAAACATGCAAAGTGAAACACAAGAATAATACTAATCTTATATGGCCCCAACACTTTGAGTGTAAATAAAAACACCTTTTATTTAAGCACCATATTGATTACTCATTATTTATGTTTCGATTAATCAACTTTATGCTTGAATTAAAACATTAGTTGTCCCATGCTCCAAGCATGTACACTATGTTTTTCCAAACAACAATTATGCCATACTCCAAGTATGCATACTATGTTTACATATAGATCAATTGACAATATTCCAATGATGCTCATTTCACAATTCCAATCCTCGTTGTAAATGCAAGAATACCAAACTCTTGCCATTTACTATAATCTGTTAGATTCTAAACTTATATGCAATGATCCCCTTGTAATGACTATACACAGAAGTCACAAAGACTTGGCAACAGACATTACAAAGTATTCCAATGGAAAACAATTCCATGGAAATGAAGTCTCAAATTCAAAGTACATTCCTTTGAACATCCTTCTTAGCATTAAGTTCTTTAATCTTACACAGATTCAAAGAATAACTTCCACCTATGGAGACAATTCCATATTACCATTTTGACCATCACTTATGAACAAGAGTTGCCTCTTTTCAAAATATGTCAATATGGTCCTTACTCTATACTTCTAATTGTCCATGAGCAACCAATCTTTGGTAAACCTCAGATTGTCCTCGACAACTTTGCTTAATCATTTTAGTCATTTCCAGTTCTATTCCTTTTTCCATCTTAATGCCCTAGGCATTTGGAAAATTTAGAATGGATGAATATTATAGCACATGTAATCAAACCTATACCCAAAGCATATGGGACATGATTTATGCTATAATTTTTTTTTATTTGCCATGTTTTCATAATTCGAACTATGAAGAGGGATGCCGTAATCATAATCGAATTTTGAGAACGCAACATATATAGAATTTCCTTATGTTGAACCATTCCAGCATAACATTCATATATATTCTTGACTAAAGTAGATTAAATTCTCAATCTAAGCTTGTAGAATTGGAGTGAAGTACAAAATCCTCTCCCTTAATTATAGCAAAAAAAACTTTTTCAAGGCGAATTGAAACTTTTGTTTTCTATAATTAACATCATCCTCCCACTAGCATAATGATTATTATCTTACTAGCATAACACTTATGCTCCCACTAGCTTTGACATGTATCCAAAGATCAGCTGGACTTTTAGAAACCAACACTTTATTGACTTTTCTACCAAAGTTCAGATTTCTGATATGCAATTTCTTTGATAAGACTTTATCAAAACCATACACCTTTCCTTAGATAGCTCACTTGTGTGTCTAAACAATTATGAAGAGGGATGCCGTAATCATAATGTTTAGACCTTTTGTCATTCTCACAATTGCTATCTACTCAAAATCTACTCAGTGAAAGAGTTTCCTTACCATCATTTTCATGAATCGAAGAGAAACCTTATGACACTTAGATTTTTATGGTGTATGTGTTCCTATCCATGTGAATTTGTCATAACCATAATCACAAGACAAGGTTAGTGACAAATCCAAACTAATATAGACTGAACTTGTTCAATCTTAATTTCTTGCCACCTGGAAGCACAATGCCCACCATTGCTTCCGGGTTGTTATGTAAACAATTGAGAACTCATAGAACTCACAAGCATAATCAACTTTTAACTGGAATAGACACAGAAATAAGAATATGTCAACACGATAGGTTACAAACCTCAAGTCGTGGGATAGTGATTAACAAAACTCTTGATTAGTTTTTGAAACTATTTCAGAATCTTTTAGACTCCCACTGTCCTCTTGACATATAAGACTTCTCTTTGTCAAGAACCATTTCTTGACAATACAAATATTCAAAAGCTAGTGCGGATTCTTATCAAGTTCAACACTTCTCACTATTGGTCTTAGCTGGTCTTTGTTTTATCCAAAACATCACAACTTACCAATCTCAAATGTACAAGAATAGGAAACATCTTACTCTACATTTGACAAGTGTTATGAACCTTCTAAAGACTATGTCACTCAAGTTACAATCTTGGAGTATTACTCCAGGATTTGTTTTTGGAACGAAGTATGAATTATCTTTTGATTTAACCATTTCAACAATTCACGATTCCTCTCCTCAGGCAACAAACACACTAAGGTGTCCTTAGAGGATCAATTGTGATATGGTTCCATAATCACTAAGATAATCATAAAACAAAATACACAAGTACTCTCCCATCTCTTTCAGATTGGAGAAACTTTTATCTTTCTGCCTTATTTAATTCTTCTTATTCATTCTGCCATACATTGAAACTTTTCCAATGTTTCAGAATTACACTTAAACTCGTAAGCATAACCATATTTACTAAACTTTAGTAAATCATAACGAATAATCTTATCTACCTTTGTGGTGGACCTGACTGGTGCACAACTTAATGTACCCGATCCTTTAGTCCTTCGCTTGACTCACATGCGAATGTGAACAAGGAATTAGTCTTAATTTACCAAAGATGAAAATTCTCATTCATCACACAATACATCTTGCATGATTCCAAGTTTCTATCCAATTGAAACTTGGGTGATGAGAATCTTTCCTTATTTGGTAAATTATGACACTACCACTAATGAAAGAATCAAATCCATTTACCCATATTGCTTATCAATGGAAACATATAAGCAACAACCTTTTTCACAAATGCCATTGTAAGGATACTTAAAATAAAATCAAAACCATTTTCTTTTATTTTTAAAACTTTGCGGAAAACTTATCCTTACAATCCATATGGAAAACTTGTTGTTATCTATTCCTAAGAAATATATCATAACTTTTAAGTAACAACTCAAAATTCTGATCACCGAACCATGCGATCGAAATCCATCTTCACGATCAGAATCAGCATATACTTCCTTTAAGTTTCTTCACTCTTCTCTGATTCTTAAAACATCAATATGTGACCCAGTCACATCATGCAATAAGAATCTCATAATAGAAACTTAATAAAGTTAGATAATGGACTTTACCTAAACCAGAGTCAAACATTTGACTTTACTATCCTTATGGACTTTTAGGTAAATTTGGCAGCTTCGCAACCAATGCCCTTCCTTTGGCAACGGAAACATATGGACTCTTTGGAAACGGTACACAGACGTAGCCTTTCTCTTTACCATTTGGTCAACCGAGTTGACTATAGCCAATCCCTTTCAATTGGGAAGAAAATGTTTTTCTGGACCTCCAATGTTACCATTGTCAATGTCCATGGAAGTTTGGGAAGTTGATCTTCCAATTAAATTTTGCTTTACCAATGCTCCAAATCATTGCTGATTCAGCATCATCAAGCAAATAGGTAAGATCATTAAGGGTCATGTCGTGATCTGTCATCAGGGAGTGACTGAAGAACCAAGTCAACAGCCAGCTACCTCGATACTTCGACACCCGGCTCTCCCGGCTTGTCAATATGGGACTTAATCTCCAAGACCTAAGCACATATAGACTTTGTTTGCCAATAGGGATTGAGTGACTTAGAACTTATCAGGTCTTGAAACTTGTGGGATAAGGAGATTTATTGGAGGAGGTGGAGGAAGTGAAGTATGATTTCCAGTCCCACTAATGCACAACAAAGGGATTGATCTTTCACCTTGGTTGCCATTTGGGATATCATCTTCATTAGGAAGCTTGTTCCTAAAGATTTGGGAAGACCATAGCTGTCTAAACTAGACATCTATAATGGGAGAAATTCAAGTTAGTTGATTTAAAGTCCTTAATATAATACCCAATATGAAATATTAAGGCTAGGACCCAACAACCTATTTATAACTGGAAGAGGGATGCCATAATCCAAATTATAAAATAGTTGAAGGTAGGTAAATGACGATTTACCAATTTCCACCATAAAAACGAAATATAATTAAGTTTTTAATTGGATTTGAAACTCCTAGATCTTTTGAGATACATTGAACTTTCAATGGCATGTTTGAATCTCGATTGTGCCCTCTCAAGTTTGTGACTGGGATGCCGAGGATCACAAACAAGGTGTGAATAAACATACAAATTGACTTGGTACCCTCAACAATATTACCTAATCGATGTGCCGGTTAACCACACACGCTCCACCGATCTATAATAAAGTCAAGTTACCCTTTGCCACACTTACTAGTCCATGTTAGTGTGCCGGTTAACCACACACGCTCCACTAACGACTTGGTAAGGTACAAAGTGTAATTTTATGGGCTAGCACCAATTTCACATTTTCCTAAAGTAACTAAGATTGGGAATTTATAATGTATAGTTACTTTATAATTCATTATACTTTTAATGAGTATTTAAAGTCGTATCCTACCCGTTCGGCTAACGACCCTCCACCGATCAAGGAAGCGGTGGGTGAGAGTGGACACCCATTAAGTCACCATTTTATAGGCAACAACCTTATACCCCCCTTATAGACCGGCTTCGTGAATGAGGCCTACTAACGGTAAGAATGACATATTCTTATACATATCTATATAATAAAATTATAATAATAGTATAAGTGTTGATTTTTAAACTTTTTTAAAAATCTAAGGTTCAATTTGGAATTAAAGTATTAAAGTGTAAGACTTTTCAAATTCCAAAACTTGAGGGCAAGATTTGAAACTATTCCAAGTCTCTTCAATTTGTAACTTATGAGTTTTTAATGGTTCATAAAATGAAGACTCTTCATTTTATGAAACCTCTTTAGTTCTTTAATCACAATTTAAAGAAGTGACTTTTGGTTATCCATAACTTGAGGACAAGTTATGGACACCATCATTGCCATTAAGATCATGAATTAAACACACATAGAGGTTACACATAATTCCTATGATCTTCTAAAACTCATAAGAACACAAATTCATGTCAAGCAATTTCAAGAAATCATATAAACATATACAATACTTGAAAATTGATAAAAGTCATGTAAAATGGGTTAACATAATCATTATCCTTTTGAAAAACAGATTTTACAAGTCCAAAACAGATTGGGATAATGATTTTAATCTATTTCCAGCAACAAAACTCGAAAAAAAAACTGTCCAGCACGCTCCTACTCGTCGAGTGCATGATCCTACTCGACGAGTAGGACGAATTTGTTCATGGACTCGGCGAGTCCTCCCCATGAACTCGGCGAGTCCAGTCGTCAGAGTGCAAAATTTTCGATTTTTAAGCAGTTTTGCATCAAGTATACAGAAAACAATCCTAGGCTCTGATACCACTGATGGATTTTGAGCATTCTAACACTTCCTAAGTGTACATGCAACCCTAATAACCTTGAATCTATGTTTTCTCTATATACATGCAAATTTCGTTTTCAAGGTTATTTCCTAACTAGCATGGCATGGGGATTACATAAAACATAATACTAGTAGAAATACATACCTTGTTGTTGCTTGGATTCCTTCAAGACTTGGTGAGCCTAGCACCCCAAATGTTGTGCCTCAAATGCTTCACACAACACCACAAAACTTGGAATAACTTGAGAGAATAATTCTTACACTTGAAAATCGGTTATGCCCTCTCTAGAAACACTCTAGTGCCCATTTTGCATGCTATAGGGTTTCTTTTATAGTGTGTCATAATTAGGAGTTACAAATGTAAACCCTAATTGTCATGACTCTTCATTCCTCATGACCCATGGGTTTGTAACTCCCATGGACTATCCATGGAGCTCCATATGGTTATAACCAAACCCATAAACCATGGATCATTAATCCACCATAAAAGAATTGATGATTGTCATAATCAACCCTATATATTTAATTAGTCTCACTTTGATCACCAAATTAATACTAGATTAATACTTGATCAATACTAATTAAATAATACTATTATTAATATATTAGAACTTATAATATATTAATAATCACAAGTGTACTTTCTCTCATTTTGTCTATCCAAGTATTGCAATGCCATGCAACCCAAATGGACCATGCCGGGTCGGGTCAAGTACATACCAAATAAAGTTATAGACTTAGACACTATATCCAACAGTTATGTGAACTGGTGGCCCTTTGTCCCAACATGGTTCATACTGAGGGAAAGAAAATTGAGAGATATATATGGGGGCTGATGCCACCATACCAGGGAAATGTTTTGGCATCACACCCCACTACATTTAATAGTGCTAAGCGATTGGCACAGCGGCTCATAGACCATGGGGTTCGTACCCCGGCCGCAACAACAACCCTGGCCATTTCAGAACCCGCCATAACCGCTGATTCCAAGCGGAAATTTTGGGATGACAAGAAAAAGAAGAAGGCTGCCAAAAAGCAGCAGATCGTGGCAGTACATGCTGCAATAGCACCTGCCGCTGCTGCTCCAGTAAGGCAATACGCCAGAAGTTTGCCCAAGTGCAACAAGTGCAACTTCCACCACACAGGAGCCTGCCGGGAAATGCAGTGCTCGAACTGCAACAGGAAGGGGCACACCGCCCGTTTCTGTAAAGCTCTGGTGAGACCACTCAACCAAATCACCGGCGCTGGTGTGGGCCAGGCTTGCTATAATTGTGGCGACGTGGGCCACTACAAGAGGGACTGACCAAAGGCAGGGAATTCTGGTAGAGTTGGAAGAGTTCTGGCCATAGGCCACGAGGAAGCGGTTGCCGACCCCACAGTGGTCACTGGTACGTTTCTCCTCGATAACTCATATGCATGTATACTATTTGATAGTGGAGCGGAGAGGAGCTTCGTGAACCAAAGATTTGCTCATTTACTTAAGCAAAAATCA
This sequence comes from Lactuca virosa, assembly GCF_052849685.1. NCBI lineage: Eukaryota > Viridiplantae > Streptophyta > Magnoliopsida > Asterales > Asteraceae > Lactuca > Lactuca virosa. Next base: position 90,397,552 of record NC_136429.1, read on the forward strand.
CGAGCACTCAAAGAACCGTTCACTGTAGAAATGGCTAATGGAAAGACAGAGAGCACTAACAGTATATTCATAGGGTGTATCCTAACTTTAGATAGCCATTCATTTTCGATCGATCTCATGCCGGTATCTATTAAAAGTTTCGATGTCATCATCGGCATGGATTGGTTGAGTCTTCATCGTGCCGACATCATGTGTTATGAAAAGGCTGTCCGCCTTAATCTATCGTCTGGCGAAACTCTAGTAGTATATGGCGACAAACCCGGCACGAACCTCCGTATCATCTCGAGCATTCAAGCTCAGAAATTCTTGCGAAAGGAATGTCGCGCATTCCTTGCTCATGTGGTCGATGTGAGCCAAGAAACGAAAGACATTCAGAACATTCCAGTGGTACGTGACTTTCCCGACATCTTTCCAGAAGAACTCCCAGGATTACCTCCGCAACGACAATTCGAGTTCAGAATCGACTTAGTTCCAGGGGCTACCCCCGTAGCCAAATCGCCCTATCGTCTAGCACCTGCAGAGATGCAAGAACTGTCCTATCAACTTAACGAACTGCTCAGCAAGGGCTTTATAAGACCAAACTTCTCACCTTGGGGAGCTCCAGTCTTGTTCGTCAAGAAGAAAGACAGATCGTTTCGTATGTGCATCGACTATAGGGAACTCAACAAACTGACCGTCAAGAATCGTTATCCTTTGCCTCGGATTGACGATTTATTCGACCAACTTCAAGGGGCGAACTGATGGGTTTTGAGCATTCTAACACTTCCTAAGTATACATGCAACCCTAATAACCTTGGATCTATGTTTGTCTAATAATCATGCAAAGTTGAATTCCAAGGTTATATTCCTATCTAGCATACATGGGGAACATTTTTAACTTGAATGAAAGATAGAATAACTTACCTTGTTGTTGATTATGATCCTTGAAACCTTGTGAGCCTAGCACCCCAAGTGTGATGCCTCAAATGCTTCACACAACACCAAATGCAAAGGAGTAAACTTTGAGAGAATCTTACACTTGCAAAATCGGCTCTAGCCCTCTTATTTCTTAGTGTCGCCGATTTTGGTGGAGAGCATGTTGCTTATATAGTGTGTCACATCTAGGGTTACACCATGTAAACCCTAATGTGGCATGACTCTTCATTTCCATGACCCATGGGTTTGTAACTCCCATGGAGCATTCAATGGGTTTAACCCAACTTGATTATCCATGGAGCCTTTTAGCCCACTATACAAGTTATGGATGATTTACATGATCAACCCATATATTTAATTAGTCATCTTTTGATCACTTAATTAATCCTAGATTAATTCTTGATCAATACTAATTAAATAATACTATTAATATATTAGAACTTATAATATATTAATAAACCACAAGTGTTATTTCTCTCGTTTAGTCTATCCAAATGCATGATGCCATGCAACCCAAATGGACCATGCCGGGTCGGGTCAAGTACATACCAGAAATAGTTATGGACTTAGACATCTTATCCAGCACGAACTTCTTTTCAAAAATCGACTTAAGGTCCGGATATCACCAACTACAAGTGCTAGGGGAGGATGTTCCGAAGACAGCCTTCCGAACTCGTTATGGGCACTACGAATTCGTAGTGATGCCGTTCGGATTAACAAACGCGCCCGCAGTATTCATGGATTTAATGAATCGGGTGTGTCGTCCTTACTTGGATCAGTTCGTCATCGTCTTCATCGATGACATACTTATCTACTCTCGTAGTAAGGAGGAACATAGTCAACATCTGCGACAAGTCTTAGAAACACTACGTTCGGAGAAGCTCTATACGAAGTTCTCAAAATGCGAATTTTGGATCCGACGAGTCGAATTCTTAGGGCACGTGGTTAGCGAAGAGGGAATACACGTGGACCCTTCCAAAATTAAAGCCATTGAGAGCTGGTCAGCACCGAAGACGCCTACAGAAATTCGTCAATATCTAGGCCTCGCTGGCTACTACCGCAGGTTCATTCAGAACTTCTCCCGCATAGCGAAACCTCTTACAACACTGACCCAGAAAGGCGTGGCCTTTGACTGGGAAGAGAAGCAGGAGAGAGCGTTCCAAACGCTCAAGCGAGCCTTGTGCACCGCACCACTACTATCCCTCCCCGAAGGGATAGAAGACTTCGTCGTCTATTGCGATGCGTCAAATCAAGGACTCGGATGTGTTCTGATGCAGCGAGGTAAGGTCATTGCCTATGCCTCGAGACAGCTGAAGACACACGAGGTCAACTACACTACCCACAATATGGAACTAGGAGCAGTTGTGTTTGCTCTGAAGATCTGGAGACACTACCTGTATGGTACAAAAAGCACAATCTTTACAGATCACAAAAGCCTACAACATATATTCGACCAGAAGGAGCTCAACATGAGACAACGACGGTGGGTCGAGCTACTCAGTGATTACGAATGCGAAATTCGTTATCATCCGGGTAAAGCCAATGTAGTAGCTGACGCCCTAAGTCGGAAAGAATATTCCGGTCGTAGAGTCAAGTCATTGACTATGACTATCCATTCACAATTGTCCACACAAATTAAGGAGGCTCAGCTCGACACTTTGAAACCTGAAAATGTGGCAGGTGAATCCCTGAGAGGAATGGATAAGAGCTTGGAGGTTAAGGGTGGCGGAGCTTATTATCTCATGGATCGGATCTGGACCCCGAAACTTGGGGGTTTCAGAGACTTAGTCATGAACAAGGCGCACAACACTCGTTATTCCGTCCACCCAGGTATAGATAAGATGTATCTGGATCTTAAAAAGTTATACTGGTGGCCTAACATGAAAGCAGAGATTGCTACCTTCGTAAGTAAATGCCTTACTTGCGCCAAGGTCAAGGTCGAATACCAGAAACCCTCCGGTCTACTACAACAGCCAGAGATACCGGAATGGAAGTGGGAGCGGATCACTATGGATTTCATAACCAAGTTGCCCAAGACAACGGGTGGACTTGATACCATATGGGTCATCGTCGACAGATTGACCAAGTCCGCACACTTCCTGCCTATCAAAGAAACAGACAAGATGGAGAAGCTTACAAGAACTTACATTAGGGAGATCGTACGACTGCATGGTGTTCCGATATCCATTATCTCGGACAGAGATAGTAGATTCACTTCGAGGTTCTGACAGTCGTTACAAAGTTCCCTAGGAACTAGGCTGGACATGAGTACAGCCTACCATCTGCAGACAGACGGGCAAAGTGAGAGGACTATCCAAACCTTGGAAGATATGCTGCGAGCCTGTGTGATCGACTTTGGGAAAGCATGGGATACTCATTTACCCCTTGTCGAATTTTCCTACAACAACAGTTATCACACAAGCATAAAGGCTGCTCCATTCGAGGCCCTCTATGGCCGTAAGTGCAGATCCCCTCTGTGTTGGGCTGAGGTGGGTGATACCCAGTTAGCTAAAGGACGAGTTCCTGAAAGCACTCTCACGGGTCCGGAGATCATTCGGGAAACGACAGAGAAGATCGTTCAGATTCGTGAACGATTGAAAGCCTCTAGAGACCGACAGAAAAGCTACGCTGATAAACGAAGAAAACCGTTGGAATTCCAGGTGGGCGACCGTGTTCTATTGAAGGTCTCACCCTGGAAGGGCTTGATACGCTTCGGAAAGCGTGGAAAGCTAAATCCAAGGTACATAGGGCCTTTTGAGATTCTCGCAAGAATCGGCCCTGTAGCTTACAAACATAACTTACCACGCGAACTCAGTAACGTACATTCTACTTTCTACGTCTCGAACTTGAAAAAGTGTCTGTCCGACGAGACTCTTGTAATCCCACTCGACGAGATCGAGATCAACGAGAGCCTCAACTTCGTGGAAGAACCAGTAGAGATCATGGACCGGGAGGTCAAGCAAACGAAGCAAAGCCGTATCCCGATAGTGAAGGTTCGCTGGAACGCCAAGCGAGGACCTGAATACACTTGGGAGCGAGAGGATCAGATGAAACTGAAATATCCTCTTCTTTTTACTTAGTTATTTGTAACTACTTATTTGCTTAAATTATTATTTCGAGACGAAATTCCTTCTAACGGGGGAATGATGTGACAACCCGCAATTTCTATCATGTACAACCATTCACTTCAATAGGAGTCAAAACTGTTTCTGCTAATTTTCAAGCTTTTTGGAATAAGTTTGAGTATTTTAAGATTAGTGCTTCAGGAGATACCAGGAGAGAGGATGCTCTAGGGTTTATTGTGCAACAATAAAGTCCCAAAGATCCAAGAGTTTGGAGTTTACGGCCTAAACAAATGTGTTTACGGCCGTAAACCCTATATTGGGGGTATATATATGACACTTAGTCATTATTTACCATTTTTCACAAATTCAAGATCCAAACTCAATTCTCTCTCAAGTATCATCCAACAATTCTTCAAGATCTTCAACTTGTAAGTGTTTCTAGCCCTATTAAGTTGATATATTGCTTAATCTAGTGATTTAACACACTTCCATCCGTGAAATCATTCCAAAAGGTTAGATCTTCAAGTTTCACCAAGAACACCAAGAACACACACTAGTGTTCTTGGACTTTTAGCACCTTTTCAAGCCTCTATCTTGTAAGTACTTCTATCCTAGAGTATAATAAGGCTTGTTACACTTCTGTACATCAAGAAAACACCAAGGAAACCAAGGATCAAAGGAGTTTACGGTCCAAGAACACCTTGGACCGTAAACCCTAAAAAGGGTGCCAAAGTGTGCCCTAGTCCCTTCTAAACCTTGGAAACTTGCATAGATCCCTTCCCTAGTGAGTTAAGTACATGAAAACATCAAAATACCATAAACCATTTGGGTTTACGGCCGTAAACCCAAAGGCAAATGGTCCAGGGACCGTAAACTCCATTTAGGAGTGAAATGGTCCCCTAATCACTTCCATAGGCTTATACTTCAAGTGGAAATGCTTCTAAGGACTTGTAGAGCTTCAAAACAACATATGGTCAAAGAAGCATGAGTTTACGGCCATAAACTCATGGGTTTACGACCGTAAACTCAATGAGTTATGGTCACAAAACCGTAAACTCATATAAAGGGTTCCCTTGAACCCTAAACTCAATAGCAATGTCCTACAACATTTAGATACAATCCTTAGCACTTATAACACTTATATAAAGTGTTTTTCATTCCCTAGGATGTCTTAACTTTGTTAATTAGTTATTTAAAGACTAATTGGATACATATATGTGTTATTATATGTTAACTAGGATCATTGTGTGTGTACAAGTCTTCACTTGACACCTAGCAATCCTATATCATCAGTTCATCCAAACCACTCACTACAGGTGAGTTCATACCCCTTAATTAACCTTTTAAATGCTTTTAAATGCTTTTATGGGGGGGGGGGGAATACAAGTTGAATTATTATAGTTATTATATCAATCACATGTGATTAATAACTACCAAACAAGTGGATTTCTTACTTTTCAAACTGTGTTACCAAACTGTTTTACAAACTCCTTTTCATGTCAAATACTTTTACTTAAACTCTTTTAAACTTATATCTGTTAAATGTGTATCTATATAGATATAGTTATATAAGTAGGATTAAAAGGACTTAGGACTGATAGCTCACCTTACTTCCTGTTCCTTGTTTGGTTGTGGACTTAGGGTATTAGGGTTATCTGTCCGAAGGTCGTTTGAATCCTAGTTATATATTATGTATATGTATATAGATACAAAGGTTCCTTCTTTCATTCGGCTCCATACCTTTGGGTAGCAAGGGTATACATACATGTTCATACATTACTAGTAAGCTACTATAGGAGTAGTTTAGGAAGATACTAATACTATTACTAGATCAATGAAACATACAAAGAGTCAATTCATACATGAAACAATACCATACAAAGAGTAGATAACAAACAATACCATACAGAGTAGATAACAAACAATACCATACAGAGAAAGAGATAACAAACAATACCATACAGAGAAAGAGATAACAAACAATACCATACAGAGAGAACATACAGGCTAGACAGAGGTAGAATAACAATACAGCTAGCACATTCATTACATATACATTATTACAGTTATGTGAGCCACCTAACGGGGCATGGCACTACCTGCCATGACCGTTTTTGTATCCATAATCTCCTTAAATGGGGAGCGTATGAGTTTGTGTATAGATCTATACTGGATTGACTATCCTACACCTTGTTGCTCGCTACAGTGGGACTTGCAAGTCTACGGGTGCCAAACATCATTTCTTACGACGTCTTACATCGTCGTTTTTCTATTGAGTCGGTAGCAGGATACAGGCCGATCACATGGTACTTTAAATAACAATTGGTTTAAAGTAGTTAGTACATCAGTAGTTACTTAATACAACACTACAGTACTGTATCATTTTCCCATTACATTTACTTTGTGATATTTACACAATAAACAATAATGTAAAAACTATATTTTTGGTTAATGATAGTCGGATTTGGGAAAATACACACTCTTACAAGAGACACACACACATATACGAGATGCCTTGGTAGAAGGCTACTTTTAGTAGGAAACATAGGGTTTTCTAGGAGAGTTCAAACAATTACAAACTTTTACAAACATATACAATTACAAACTTACAAAACACTTTCATACAACTACAGACACTAATATACTTATGATCTCACCAGCTTTAAAGCTGATAAACTCTTTCAAAATAACTTGTATTCTCAGGTCGCCAGTAGACAGGTACCGGAGTCAGGTTTTTGCGAAGATGGAGCTCGTATCAAGGCTTATCTTTATTTTGATGTATATTATTTTTGGTGTCTATATAACTTGACAGAACACACTTGTATGAAATTATATTATTAATGCAATGGATGATGTTGTTGCTTGTTTACTACTTTGCATTGTTGTGATACTGTACATGACGTCCTCCACCCCCGAACGTTTCCGCCGTTCCGGTTTTGCTAAACTCTTTCAATCCTTGCCTTATTTTCGAAAACCCTAGGGTTAGGAAACCCTAGATCTCAAAATTTTGGAGGCCAAAGGAAAGGGTTAGAGACCCTTAGCATTTTTTTTTTCGAAAAACAGGGTTATGAAACCCTAATTGCGAAAATCATAAGGCCTAGGGTTTAATTGCCATAAATCCTAATTTTGTCAAGTTTAATCAATTGCATCAAATCTAATTGAAAACAAAAACCAATAACTCTGATACCACTGATGGGTTTTGAGCATAGCAAACAATCCTATGTGTGCATGCAACCCTAATTTGTTGGATCTGTGTTTTCTCTATTAGACATACAAGCATTGAACACAAAAACTAGAAACCATAACATGTTTCTACTATTTTCAAAATCAACAAAAAAAGGGATTAGAACACATACCTTTATTGTTATGTTGTAATAACAATGGATTCCATGAAGATCTTGACTTTGAGAAAAAATGTCACAAATGTAACACCTCTAATGGCTCATAAACACACTACGCGAGAGGATGAGATGAAAGAGGAGGGGAGTTGCTCAAAGTTTCGGCTCTTCTAAGGTTTCATAAGCATGGCCAAAACTTAGAGGGGTGAGGCTACTTTTATAGTTAGGTTGCCGAGTCTCAAAGCTAGGGTTTACAAGTGGAAACCCTAATTTCCAGCTTAAGGCCTAAGCAACCCATGGACTCCCCTTCTCAAGGCCTTGGACGAAAATCCATAGGGCCTCCCTAGAATTTTTGCCCAACCCTCTTTAAGGTGATCCAAGAGCCCAAACCACAACTATTAAATAATTGTAAAACAACCCCTGAACTTTTAATTAATTCCTTTAATCCCAAAATTAATTCCAAATTAATTTTTGATTAAATATTAATTAAATAACATGATTTATAATTAATATATTATTTTCATAATACATTGATAAATCATTTTATTACTAATTTATTATTCCAAATAATAAATTCAATCTCTCTCTCCAAAAGTCATCCTGTCAAGTTGCTAGTATGAAGGCAACCCAAAAGGACTGTGCTACCATCAATTCAAGTGCATACCAATTATAGTTATGGGCTTAGACACCTAATGAAACACCCAAAAATACGGTCTAAAAATTTTGTTTTAATTTATAAATAAACCATAGTAATCCAAGTCATCTCATAAAAACATAAGTGATAATATCTCAAAACATCATATCAAAACACTGTATCAAAATAACATGTCCAAACATCAGAGTAAATCATCCATGGCTAAAATGATGTGGCGTGTGCGATGCAGTCATCCCGAGCTCTTCCCCTTACTAGCAGAAGTACCTGAAACCAAAACTGAAAACTGTAAGCACGAAGCTTAGTGAGTCTCCCCAAACTACCACATACCATACACATAATCACATAACATAACATCGGGCCTTGCCCGCTACAACGGGCCCTGCCGGACATCGGGCCCCGCCCGACATCGGGCAAAGCTCGGTATACATATCAACATAATACATAATAAGCACTTAACATAAACATATAAACATTCCTCGGGCCCCGCCCGACATTGGACCGAAGTCCGGAACATATAAACAAGCACATGCAAGAATCACAAAGACATCAAACATACAAACATTCCTCGGACTTTCCCTGGCATCAGACCGATGTCTGAAAACATATATAAACACATAAACCTACATCGGGCACTGCCCGACATCGGACCGTAGTCCGGTACATGCTAACATATATAAACGGACCGACATTGGTGCCTTAGACTCGTTCCTAGGAGGAAACTCACCTCAAATGTCGAGTGAAGTAGCTGAACGTCTCTCCTCTTGCAACCGGCTCTACTCACGCCCTATACAAAACAACCCCTTAGATACCATTCCTTACATCAAGACCCCTTCACGGGTCAACCTGTGTCAAAGTCAAGGTCCAAGTAAAAGTCAATGCTCAGTCAAAGTCAAAGTCAACACTCCGAGTTGACTCAACTCGTCGAGTCATTCCCCTTACTCGCCGAGTTCCTGTGACATCCCTATTTTCACGGCCAGAAAAGACCGATTTTGTTTATGCTTTATAAAAATCAGAGTACTTCTTTTAATAAAAATGTTGCGGAATTTGTTCCCAAAAAAACATGATAAATACGTTATCAAAGCATTTCCGAAGAAATGATTTTTATTCATTTTAAAACATTCGGGATGTCATCGTCAATACAGAAACATAAGCATAAACAGAACTTACATTCATTTACACTAGTGATCTACATCTCTTTTAAATCCCTCAGTGTAAAGTAGCTTCATATCGACACCTGTGATACAAATAAGCTTGAGTGGGTCAGGTTGGGAAACCTGGTGAGTACATAGGGTTTTCAACCCACAATAATATAATTATTATGTTAAACATCAAACAATCAACCCAATTACCCATCCCCATTATCTTATTTACTCTTAAGGATCTACCCTAAGATTCAGCTATTCCTCGTTCATTCATTCCTAAGGAGTATCCTAAGGAATCGGCACTAAGTCTGCATAGTCGCCAAGATTTATCTCGTTTATTGACAGTATCGTTTTCGAGAGTCCACTCGTAATACCTGTCAATGGGTTTTTAGAGTACACCGGGTGAACACATTGTTCACAACACCTACAGGTTGCGAGCCTGCTAGTGTTCCAATAGACTGTCTAGAATAGTCTGTGGTTGTCATCCATACTCTGGTAGATGACTGGGCCATCGCTTGGGTCATCGTTTGGCCCATCGTTTTGGCTCATCGTTTTGGCTCATCGCTTAGGTCATCGCTTCGCACCATATTTTATCACTCATATATCATCGCTCATCATTCATCTCATCTTTCATCGCTCATCATTTATCTCATCTTTCATCGCTCATCATTTATCTCACCTCTAATCTACCCATGTTTTACCCAACACATTTTGTAGATATAAAATACATATACACTTTAGATCATTTAAAACATGTATAAAACGTTTCATCCAGTATAGACAACAAGTATTCAGACAGTATACACACATAGCACGTAATTTATATAAAATATTTCATATATATGTGTAAGATGAAAGTAACTATGCACTCACTTGATAAGGTGGTGACTCGGTACTCAGACATCGCTTCGTTTACTTTAAAATAATTTCCTTCGACGAAACCTAGTATTATTACCACTAGATTTTAGTCTAATATTTACCTTGACTAATTATTAGTCTTCTTATTATTATTATTATTATTATTATTATTATTATTATATAAGCGTTTAAACAATACTTTCCAACCACCATGTACAGACAGGGGCCAGCATAAAACACCGGAGGGCAGGACCATTTTGGCATATAGCACTTCTGAAATCCAACAACCATATGCGGCCCTTTAAACCAGATTCTCCGTACCGCGAGTAGTTAAAAAGATATTATAACGACACTTATATAAGTCATAATAATAGCTCAAATATTTATTATAAGTTCATAATAACAATACTAATTTTAAATATAAACTATATTTAAAATAGGGTAAGCATAACTTACTTACAAGGGGGTTTTAGCTCGGAGTCGGGCTCTGCAGGGGCAGAACTTCGTCACTGAATCTTTCTAAGAAAGATTCGTGCAGCGTTTCAGCACTCACCTTACTATACTAAAACTACAGAAAGAGAAGTCGAATCACGAGGGACCGAAATGCTCGGGGGATAAGAAGAGAAAGACTCTTGAATCAAGAGAATGGTGCAAGAAATATGAGAGCCCAAGCCTCTTATTTATAGTAATTGAATTTACAAAAACTACCCTCCATAATTACTTAATGACCTTATAGTTATATAAACGACTAAACACCCCTTCATAATACTACTTTAAATAGATTTAACGATATTTGTACTAAACTAATGTCGAAAGTACTCAACACTAGTCTTATAATAACCGCATCGTCGATACCTTTCTAATGATATATACATTTGTATATATATGTGTGCGTATATATGATTTATACTTTATTTTAATACGTAAATATGCTATTATAATTTGTAACTCGTTCATACGAACTCCATTTTTGACGTTCTTTATATCTACGCGTTGGTGTTTACGAGTACTACAACTTTCATTTAGACGCCGTCAGCTAATTCTCATTCTATCTCAGATTTACAAAACTGTATCGAATTTATCGCGCTCGAAGAGTAGGGACCAAGTTTCGTCCATATCTTTAACATACGAACTCTACTCTCGACATTATTTATATCCACGCGTAGGTAAAAACAATATCTAAAACTTTCATTTAGACTCCGTCGGCTAATTCTCGACCGATCTTAAATTTAACAGTAGGAGGAGATTATACTGTTAAATATCCGCGTAAAATTCATAACTTCTACATACGGACTCCGTTTTCATCTGTCTTTTTACCGTTGAGTTCCTATTAATGAGATCTTCAACTCTCATTCAGGTCGCATAGGCCAAAAACCGCTCGAACTAAAATTCGAGTTTCGGGTCGTGCACTGCTATGCCAAATCTTAGAAAATTCATAACTTCCTCATACGAAGTCAAATTTGGGCGTTCTTTTTTTGTATGTTCTCATTTTAAAGTATACTACAAGTTTTGTTTAGAGCACTAAGGCTAAAAAGTCCTCTACCGTAAATTCACTATTTACATCTCCCGGTGCTGTGTCGGTTTTGCCGTAAAACTTCGACGGGCCATAACTTCTTCGTTATAACTCGGATTTCGGCGTTCTTTATATGTACGGAACCCTTGTAACATATACTACAACTTGGTTAAGATTAATCCTTCTAAATAATCTTCCATCAAAAACTCATTTTTGATGCTCATCGTCTCTAAATTGACTAGCCCGGATCTGCGGGCGTTACAGTTCCCTTGCTACTCGTAGTCGTGATAACGCGTGTCAATTCGTCGAGTCCCTCCTCAGTCTCGTTGAGTTCTACCTTATTCAGAATCGGGACAAACCGACTCAACTCGTCGAGTTCCCCTATGGACTCGACGAGTTCCTTAGTCTGTTTGGGCCATCTAAACGGATTAAGCCCCTGCTTTCCAGATCTGAGCTTCATACTTCATCTACACACTGAAAATGTCCTTTTAAGGGTAAAGTTTCCAACTTTACCCGTTAATACCCTTATTTGAAGAATCTAGATAAAACCCTAACTCTTTAGGACCTAGATCTTGGTCCTCAAGTCATCCATACTCCAAACTAAGGCATACAAACACAGATCTAGACCCCTAAACATTACATGAACACGTAAAGCTTCCTCCTTTCACTCCATGCATGGCCTTTTGGAGCTTAAAAGGCCAAAATGACATCTTATAGTTAGCATGGGGCTTTATTGGCCATAAAGTTTGCACCTTTATGCCATGAAAGCCCTCCATGCTCCCAGATCTGATATACCCACTTGGGACGTCCATATCCCAAAGATCAAGCTTCTTGGACCAAAAACCCAATAAGTGAAAATAAAGAGATTTAAGAAGCTACTAAGCAAGTTTGAGACTTGATTACCAGAAACTGATGAGGAAGAAATGGAGTCTCTTGATCTACTATCTTCTCCTTAAATCCTCAAGCTTCTCCTTTTTGTTTGTGGTAATGTTAAAATTTACCAAATAAGGAAAGATTCTCAGCACCCAAGTTTCAATTGGATAGAAACTTGGAATCATGCAACTTGTATTGTATGATGAATGAGAATTTTCATCTTTGGAAAATTAAGACTAATTCCTTGTTCACATGAAGATGTGAGTCCAGTGAAGGACTGGGAGAGCTGATGCACTTGGTTGTGTGCTGGTTAGGTCCACCACAAAGATCGATACTTCAAAACACACAAAGTTTCACTCAGAATTGGCTCACAAGCTCACAAATGCATTAGGGTTTCTGAATTTAGGGTTTGGGACTTGGAGGCTGGAAATGAGGCCAGCAAATGGGGATTAGGATGCTTAAATAGGGTGCAAAACCCCGAAATTAGGGTTTCATCCTGGCAGCCCTACTCGTCGAGTTGAGGCTCTCAACTCGTCGAGTAGGTGACTTAAAATCCCGCGTCAATTCTGGTTTCTACTCGACGAGTTTGGGGCTCCCAACTCGTCGAGTTGCTCTACAAAAGTGAATAAAATATAATTAAATGCGTACCAGGAACCAAACGTTACACCTAATCCAACAGTTCTTTATATCTCCAGAATCCTCTTGACGAGCTCTAGAACTTTCATTAAAGTATTAACAACTATTCGACCCAATACACAGTTCAAGGGTTAGATCTCTCAACCATCATTACCTCCTTCCACAAGGACTAAACTTTACCTCCTAAAGGACCAAAGCCTTTACACAATCGACTTCCGCCCCACGACCCTGAAATTAGAAATGATAGGAAACATGATGTTACAATTCTCCCCCACTTAAATAGATTTGTCCTCGAAATCAGTTCTCGCTTCCACTTCTCGACACTTTTGCTAGCCTAGAAATTTTGGTGATACCACGTGTCCTGAAGAAAACGTCTTCATACAACTTCTTTAAATCATGACGAAAAGAACCCACTTCCTTACTCGGAACCTACAGATTCCAAAATCCGACGCAACCCTCACCTCAGCTAGACCGACCGAAAATCCCTAGATTTGATCGGTCCAAAAGCAAACCGTTTTTGTTTGATATATAAAGTTAAAATATTAGTTGAATTAGAAATATAATGTTAATCAAAATGAAGAGTTTCGTATATACCTTTATTAAACATCAAAATATCATATTTGCCCAACTTAATTTCTATATATCATAGTTACCCTTACATAAAAAATTTAAGTATCATATATGCAATTCTTAAACATCAAAAGTATCATATTTACATTTTTTAAACACACACACACACATATATGCACTTCTTAAATATCAAGATATCATATATGAACTTATTAAACATCAAAATATCAATGATAATATCTAAAATATCTTCCATATACAACATGCAATATTCAACAATAATAAAAACTAAGCAATCAATACATACATTCCATGGAGATGGCTGGAAATGAAATATTTTGTTTGTCAAGAAAACGAAATTCCAACGATTAAGAAGTAGACATTACATTATTATAGACATATGAATAATATGGTTAATTTTTTTAATTATTATAATAATTAATAAGATATAAAAAATGATTATAAACCATTAAAAACGTTGTAGAAAATGATTTGGACAAATATTATATTTTGAAGGTTTATAAAAGGTAAATATGATATTAAGAAATTAAGTTGGATAAATATGGTATTTTGATATTTATATATAAAAATTTTCTTAATCAAAATTTGAGAAGAGTTGTCCATTTTATTGTAAATTAAATTACTTAATCAAATGTTTAATTAATAAAAATATATCGTTGATTAAAACTATCACAATATTGCTTTTAAAAAGAAATTAAATCTTCGATTGATATCCTATAACTTAATGATTTTTCTAACAAATAGTTAAACCGAATAAAGGTACATTCGAAAAAAGTTTGAAAAAGAAAATAATAAACGTGTAAACGTTATTCTATAGTTTTTTAACTTATCAACCAAATAAACTAACTTTAGAAACATGCCAAACAAAACATTTGTTACATTCATTGGTTTAAATTAGGTCATTTAATTTTCGCACATCAAAGAGTGGGTCTCTTGATGCATTATCAAGAGTTTTGAAAAAAAAAGCCTACGTAAAAACGAGAATAACAAAGGGAGGGGTGTTGAATGACAATTTTGCCCTTTATGTATTTTACTTATAAACATGGCTATTAGGGTTTCTTCCATTTGTTCAGCCGACTGCAGGATAGCGCCGCTGCTCTTTCGTCACAGAGACCACATTACAGGTAATGCGAAGGCTTTCACTTGCTTCATCTGTTTAAACCTAAGCACACTTACTTTGTTCCTTTTTATTATCTTGATTCTGTTTGAATGTCTTACGAACGAATAATGTCCATTGAAGATTAGCGTATAGCTTAGTTCGTATGCCATTGAATTTAATTTAAGGGATTTGTTAGCTCGCGAGATATCAACTTGAAGGTTTTTGTGTGAAATGAGTGATTCTGTATCTGATTTGTAGTAGGGCCAAACTATTTGGATCAAACAGTTCAGGTTTCATCTGTTTATACCATAGGTTCATTGCTTTGTGGCTTCATCTTCATTCCTCGCTGATAACTATCGACACCCACAATAACCTTTGAACTGGAACCCAAAGAAAGGAAATTTAAATGGTCAAATCGAATAGTCTTTGCTAATTTTGTGCAATTATGTCTTCAATGGTGTAAACGGATTTTTCTTTCCATGCCGTTTTTCAGGTAAGAATCAATGGCACCACAGCAGAGGAAACCCCATGTCAGCAGGAACCCTGATCTAATCAGAGGTGTGGGCAAGTATTCACGCTCACAAATGTACCACAAGAGGGGTCTTTGGGCCATCAAGGCGAAAAATGGTGGTGCTTTCCCCAAGCATGAGAAAAAAGCCATTGCTGCTGCACCAACTGAGAAGCCACCAAAGTTCTATCCAGCTGATGATGTGAAGAAACCCCTTGTCAACAAACGCAAAGCCAGACCCACCAAGCTCAGGTCCATAAACTATATACTATTCACTCTAAATAGATATACTACAGTATGTATTTATGCTATTTATTTATATGTATATACTAAATATATTATGTGTATTGAATATGTATGTTAAATGTACGTGTTTAGAGCCAGTATTACTCCTGGAACTGTGCTGATCATATTGGCTGGGAGGTTCAAGGGGAAAAGAGTTGTTTTCTTGAAACAACTTACATCTGGACTGCTATTGGTTACTGGTAAAAATAAGTCTTCTTATTGAGTTTCAGATTCTTTTTTGCAATGTTTATCTGAAAGTGTACTCTACCTTTCTGTTTTTAGGTCCTTTTAAGATCAATGGTGTTCCTTTGAGGAGGGTAAATCAGTCATATGTGATTGCTACATCAACCAAGGTCGACATCTCGGGGGTGAATGTGGAGAAGTTTGATGACAAGTACTTTGGAAAGAAAACTGAAAAGAAGAAAACAAAAGGAGAAGGCGAGTTTTTTGAAGCAGAGAAAGAGGTAACTTTACTTTGACTACAAAAGATTGTAGCTTTTGTTCCATTGACATCATGTTTTGACTTTATTTATTTATTTATTTTTAATACGTGTATAGGAAAAGAGCTTGCTCCCACAGGAGAAAAAGGATGACCAGAAATCCGTGGATGCAGCTTTGATAAAGACCATTGAGGCTGTTCCTGACTTGAAAAGCTATTTGGGTGCAAGATTTTCACTCAAGGCAGGCATGAAACCACATGAGCTTGTCTTTTAGATGAAATGTCTTGAGTTAATTTTGTTTTCTTGATTATGTTTGTGTAAGCTCTAGATTTTGAGGCTGCATTCTGTCAGTTTTTGATGGTTGTCAACGATGAAATTACCTTTTTGCTATTGAATTTTGGTATCTATAATCTGCATCCTCTTCGAAACATTATAATTCCGAAATTGTTTTGTATTTGAATCACTATGCTATAGTTTGAAGATTTCTAGACTAGGGACTACGATGTTGTAATAAAAAGAAATAGAAGTAGGGTACTATACTAAACACACCCAAAAAATTATTTTGTTTCAGACATGTTTATAGAAGGGAAAAACATTTATTATGTAATTAATTAAACATTACATAGAAACTCAAGTCAAAAACATGTTAAAAAAAACAAAACGAGGAAAGATTCTTGCTTATGCTTTGATGATTTGATGCCAGTTAGAGTAAGCTATCTGTTTGAGCTGGTAGTCTCTTAAAGAAGTTGCTAGGAACCGATGGCAACTTGCTTCTAAACTTAGGGTGTCTTAACATGTATAATCCCCCACCTAAAGCCACCACCCTAACAGGAGTCACGTAAAGAACAACAGCTAAACAAAGGCAAAAAACAACAAAGAGACTTGTAGCTCGAGGGTCTCTCCAACTAAGTAAAGACCCTATCCGTTCTCCTTGTGTAGCCAAATCTCCTACCACTGTTTGAATCCTCCCAGCAATGCTTCGAATCCGGTCGTACCTCATTCGGACAACATCGGGTGGTCTTGATGTTGGAAACGTGTCAAACTCTTCATCGAGTTCGTCAGGGTGCACCGCCTCAGCCCACGAAAGTTTTGGATCCATATGAGGCGGGTGTCGGGCTCGGAACCTGTAGTTCCATAGCCCGATCAAGAACATGTAGAGACAGATAGTCGGAAGTATCAGCTCGGGATACCATAACAATATCAAAAACAAGATATGAACGAGGACTGTCGTGATCGGGTTTTTCCATTCCCGGACATTGTTGAACCACCGACTTACGGAAAATAAACTCGAAAGCAACGACATGATCCTAAAGAAGTTTGCTTTGCTTCTTCTCATGCTCCACATGTGAGAATCCACATCTAACATGTACTCAACTACCTCTTTCCGAAGGGGTGGTTCGGCTCGACCTAGACGCGCCGCCACTATGTTCATGGCTTGGTACCTTAAAGTTTCGACTTGGTTCACTGTTAACGGGTTCAAGTAATGCATCTTGGGCAATAAAGGGTGTGCATAGATGTACACCATGTTGGCTAGTGATAACGTAGTGAATCGAACCGCAAGTTGGAGCTCACCCATCTTCTTCACCCCAGAGGGGTGAAGTACGAGAAGTGGGTATGAATGTGTGTATATTCGATGAGCTTCGAGAGTTGATATCCGAATCCTGACCTTCCCGATTCTTGAATCTCGTCCCGTATCTGATTTCTCAGCTCCCAAATGACAATTGTCGAAAACACCGAGTGTGATGACTGTACACGGATCGTAGACTTCCCACGTATATTGCTCGTTCCATTTAGGGTTCAACGTGTCGAGAAATGTTCGTGTCCGAACCCATTTTTGTCCGTACTTCGCCACACAATAAGCATCGGTGGACCCTCGCCCATCATGCATCTTCATCGGAAGCAAACCTTCCGCGCCCAAAATTCCAACTTCGAGAACACCACACGGCTGCTTCCATAGTTGTTTAGCGGTCGGTCGCTGATCGCTTATATACAACGTCGATTCATCTAAAACATGGTATCCCCCTTCTAAGCAAACCCTAATATGCAATCTACTAGAAAACCTAGTTTCACCGAGTCCATACTTCTCAAGATTGAACCATCGAGAATGAACCGGCCGATGATCAAGTCGCTTCTCGAACATTGTCAACGGTAGACTCAATGTCCCGAGAACCTCATCTCTCGAAGGATGAACCCGATCCTCAACAGTGAGAACCAAATGTTCCTCAAATGGCTCGGCTGCAACAAACACAAAATCTTCATTCCATAGAGGATTCATTGTACGTACGGAACTTATCTTTGTTCTCAATGTTTGGTTTCCCACTTGTGCCTTCACAGAGACATCCGGAACACGCGACCTATCGTTCGAGATAACATCTTGAGCTTCTATCACATTCACCCGCAAATACCAAAGTTTCGGTGACACATAAACTTTCGAACGGACGTTAAAAACACCCTCTCCATGAGCAGACGAAGCGTCTGAATGCCAAGCTTCAGGAAATGCTTCGTCTGCTTGTGTCCCCATCCAGACCGCAACCATGATCTCCCCTTGGCCCCGCCGGTCCGTCAGTCGGTACCACTGCGCAGCCAACGGGCTGTCCGGCGGCACTCGTGTTGGAATCTCGTTCAAATCGAAAACCACTTTTCCAATATAATCATCTCGCCCGAACGTCTCTTTATCTTTTACATAAACTTCTAAAGTTGATGATTGAACACGGTCTTTCGAGAAGGCAAAGACTTGGTTCCACTCGGGGTTTGGTCTCTTCTCGAAATGCCTCGTTCGGCCTCGATAATTCCCGAGCTTGACCTCAACATATGGATCTGACCCAACAGGAAGGTCTTTGGCCTTCACAACACGAACATAAAGATGGTAAGTTTGTTCCACGAGATCATATGTGGTTGCCAATCGCTCACCGAGTTGTGGGCTTGTGTCTTTGAGCTTGTAGTCATCTTGTTGGAGAGGGGGAACTCCGGGAACGGGTTCATGGTTCATTTGACGATTTCTTAATCGGATCATTTTGGGGATTCTAAGTGTTTGTGTTGTGATTTGTGAGGTACGATGATATGATGGTTGGTCTTAAACTCTTAATTAAGACCATGAGAAGGGCCAGCAGCATCGTGGTTAATGTTCTTTTTGTTCATTCTTTGCTTGTTTGTGAAGTGACACCATGCATGCATGCATGCATGATGTGTTGATTACTACTACCTTTTGTGGGGGCAAGGTATAACACATATATACCTTTGCAGCAACTAGGTGTGTAGAAAACAAAAGAAATGACAATTAAACGAGACAATTAAAATATATGTTCCTACTTGCTATTATATTAATTTATGTTAAAATATAATCTCTGTTGGGTCTAGAAAACGAAAATGAGAGGAAACGAAACACTATCATTTCCAAACTTGATGATTCTATTCTAGTAAAGGCTAAAACAGTCTTTCTAACTACGGCACTTTTATCCAGGCACAAAGTACAACCTTAGCCAGAGAAGCAATGTTAATATGCTTTGCTTCATCACGAAGTGCTTTTAGATGACATTCTATTCTTGCTTAGACAGGAATGAATGTAAAAAAACTTTGGAAAAAGATTATACAACAAGTTAAAAGGACAAAGCAAAAGGACTCAATTATGGAGATGATGAATTCTTTTTACCAACTTTTTCGTATTCAATTTTGTGTTTATATATATCTTAAGATTGCATTTTGTATAAAGACTATGCTCGGCAACTGTTGTATTTTTGTTAAAAAACGAAATTTAGTTTACGAACTTTTATAGTATAAACAATGGATACAAATCTTAAACTTGATTGTGACGGTTTCATGGTTTATGCAATTGCTTTTTAGTTTTTACGCCAAGGGTGTGAGTGTGAGCTATCATCCTCCCCTTATTTTATTTTTTTTGTCTAGGGAAAACTGCAATAAAGACTCTACATATTGGCTTCATAATCGATTTAGTCATTATATATTTTTTTTATTCAATTAAGTCCCAAATACCGGTAATCGTATTCAATTTAACCCTTTGACCTGGTCAACAGGTCATCCAACTTTCAAAAATTACATTTTTGGCCCAGATTTCAAAATTTATTACAAATTTGGTCCAAAATTTACACTTTTGACCCAGATTTTAAATTTTGTTACAAATTTGGTCCAAACTTGACCCTTTTTGCCTAAATTTTAGAATTTTATTATGAATTCATCCTAACTTTAGTTTTTTTTACAACTTTTTTTCTCAAAAAAATGTTTCTAATATGTTTTTTCCTTATAAAATCATATTTATACAAAAAAAACGTATTTTCATATAAAAATCTTATATTTTCTATATAAAAACTTTTTTAAAAAAGTGTCTTGTATATGAAATATCTAGTTATAAAAATATGTATTTATTAAGTATATAAATATATACAAATCCGTTTTTATAAAAAAATGTATACAAAAACGTATTTTACAAAAAAAATGTATACAAACACCTATCACCTTTATATACACACACACACACACACACACACATATATATATATATATATATATATATATATATATATATATATATATGCACACAAATAGGTGTGTATCTATAGTTTTTTTATAAAATCATGTTTGAATAATTTTTATATAATACGTGTTTGTATACATTTTATAAAATCGTGTTTGTGTACATTTTATAAAAACGTGTTTGAATAATTTTTTATATAATACGTGTTTGTATATATTTTATAAAATCGTGTTTGTATACGTTTTATAAAATGTATACAAAGATGTATTATATAAAAAATTATTCAAACATGTTTTTATAAAAAATAATGTAAACAAACACGGTTTTATATAAAATATGGATAAAATAGGTGTTTGTATACATTTTGTTTTTGTAAAATACGTTTTTCTATATATTTTTTTATAAAAACGGATTTGTATATATTTATATACTTAATAAATACCTATTTTTATAACTAGATATTTCATATACAAAAAAATTTTAAAAAAAAGTTTTTATTTAGAAAATATAAGATTTTTATGTGAAAATACGTTTTTTTTTGTATAAATATGATTTTATAAAGAAAAAACATATTAGAAACAATTATTCGAGAAAAAAAGTTGTAAGAAAAACTAAA
Organism: Lactuca virosa; assembly: GCF_052849685.1. Classification (NCBI taxonomy): domain Eukaryota; kingdom Viridiplantae; phylum Streptophyta; class Magnoliopsida; order Asterales; family Asteraceae; genus Lactuca; species Lactuca virosa. Next base: position 90,418,575 of record NC_136429.1, read on the forward strand.
GTTAGGATGAATTCATAATAAAATTCTAAAATTTGGGCAGAAAGGGTAAAGTTTGGACCAAATTTGTAATAAAATTTAAAATTTGGGCCAAAAGTGTAAAATTTGGACCAAATTTGTAATAAATTTTGAAATCTGGGCCAAAAATGTAATTTTTGAAAGTTGGATGTCCTGTTGACCGGGTCAAAGGGTTAAATTGAATACGATTACCTGTATTTGAGACTTAATTGAATAAAAAAAATATAGAGATTAAATCGATTATAAGGCCAATATGTAGTGACTTTATTGCAGTTTTTCCTTTTGTGTAACATATCATTTTTCTTCTTTCTCATCACCTTCTTGTGGCTAGAAAATAGTCACATATCACTCTCTTCAAAATATACACCAATGAGATGTTGTATTTTATAATAATATGAAGTTAAAAAAAAATATATATATATGGTGGAATGGTGTCTCGTGGGTGGGTACCGCACCAAAACACCCACACAGTGTGGTGTTCCCCGCACCCACTGCAGTGCTACCTAGGCACACCACATGATACAATGAAAATATCTATCAGTCTTACAGTAAATCTTCTTATTAAAATATTGTACTTACAACGACAAAATAAATAATAACATATTAATTAGATCATATGTAAAAACAAATACAAGTTAAATTCGATTGGATGTCACCATGTTGATCCGATTATAACTCCTCCCTATTTTTTTATTTTGTGATAACTAATATATCATCTATGATCTCAAAATAATTATTAAAATAATGACCCAGCTATTAGGAATAAAGTGGTTTGGGAATTGGGAGGTTACAAGCATCTAAAGACACTTTAAAGGGATTTTAAACTATCAAGATGACAACTTCTACTTAATAAACATATATTTTTTAACCTTTATAATAAACTAATCACAAATTTCACAATTTTGCAAAATATCACTAGAAGATTCAACTGTTTAATTAATGACCAATTACTGCCATTTCAACAATTGCAACGTTCAGGATCAGTTTGATTTCAACAATGAACCCAAATTCAGGAGTAGGACATTTCAACACCAACGCTGGATTTAAGCACCCATGCACTAGAACAACCCTCCTTCTTCGCATTGCTCAAAGGTCGAGTTTTGATTGCATGAATGTTTTCGTGTCATTTTGAATATATCAAATGATTTGGATTTGGAATTGGAATGATAAAAGATATGTTGTGTGTTTGGTTGGTTGGTAAAATTTGGAATAGAATTGAAATCCAATCTTGTTTGGTTTGCAAAGAATTTAGAGACATTTATGTTAAAATGACAAAATTACATTCTTGTATTTTGTATTTTATAAAAAAGTTATAAAAATACATGTAGAAACTTTAAAATAGTTATAATCTTTATATATTATTTTTATATATGATATTTTTAATTTTATTCAATACAAAATAATTAAAATTTGAACTATATAAACATTATCAAATTATCACAATTAGCGGCTAAAGAATAAAACTCTTATCTCCAATTTATTCAACTAAAATTTTGTTATTTCTTCGTCGTTATGTAATTATGTAAAATTTCTCTTTAATCTCATCGTCATTTCTTCCTCACTTGTCACACTTATGTTTTGACACCTACAATCTTTAGTTAAGAAAAATGAGTTTGAAACTAAATTGACAAAAGATTAGAAGTGGGCATGCAGGATCTCGAAAAAGTGAAATCTTCTAAATTAAAGCTTTTGAGAATTTGAAAGTTTTAATCGACTTTATACTACAAGCTCGACACGTATGACGTATCGTCTCAAAATTACTTTGTTGTAACAATCACCAGTTGAATATGACCATTTAATGTAACATCCTCATATTTGATTTTTTCTTGTAAATAAAGAATTGTTGGAAAAATAAGGAAGATACATGAATTTGAGAATTTATAGACTTTAAATAGAAAAAAAATATGAGTAAGGACTAGAAGTAACAAATTGACCAAACTTGTCTCGGTTAGCCTTGACCCAGTCAAATGATTTACTTTGTCAGATTTGTGATGTAATGGGGTTTAAGTTTAAGCTAAAAGAGTTTACTTAAAAGAATATGAAAAATGGTGTCATAACTTGGAAATAAAAAAATTAGTAGGGCATTCTTGCATCCTGATCATAAATAAAAACAAGTAACTAGTCTCTCCCTATTTTAGATAATAATCAAGATTTGAGATAAAGGAACTCCTCCCATGGTGATTTTTAGGGTTTTGATTCTTAAAGTCGATTATGAGAATTAGAATCATTAACGTCGTTCTACTAGATTTTAAGTGTTGAATCAAAGCTTAGATTATGTAACTAACTTTAAACTTTGCATCTATGCACTTGATTCACCATTTGGTAGTGTTTTGGGTTTCTAAACCCTAAATATTAAAAGGAATCCGAATTTCAATAACCATCCTATATTTTATCTATTTTTTAGTTTTAGAAACCTGTTGCAAATCGTATATGTATGACCATTTCATATTTGAAATGATTGATTTCATCTCTAATGGTGAAATTGAGGATTTTGAACCCTAACTTGGTGATAAGTTGTACTCTAGCCATTAAAACTTGCACATAAATTTGGTTTTATGATTTTGAAATAAAATCTTTAACCTTAGGGTTAGAGAGAAAAAAGTAATTATTATGTTTATGATTTCCTTCTTATGTGATTCAACTAGATCTTATGAAATTGTGCTCATGATTGATGATTCCAACGGTCATCCACCATTGGAATATAATGAAATGATCTATAAGTTAAGTTACACCACAAAAGTGTCTTAATTCAATCAGATGAGATCTATGGAAATAAACTATAAGTGTTTGGAAGATTTGAAAATTTACTAAACAATGATTTGAACTCATAATCACCATAAGTAGATCTAAGTACCTCAATTCCATTATTAAGATCACAATCATGTAAAAAGGAATGAAGTCATGAAATAAAATGTAATAAGATGATTAGAATGAGTATTATAAGGGTTAAATCCAAATGAGATGGCCATCTTTGAAGTTTATGCTCGTATGGAGTTTCAGCACACCTTGCACAACCTTACAAGTCCATTGGCGAAGTCATGCAACTTGTGTAGATTATAGGAATTTCTTGATTAACTCAAGTCCATATGTATAGCCATGCAAACTCCTGCACGACCATACAACCTATTTTGGAAGGTGTGACATCCCCAAATTTACAATAATTTTAAAACTTTTTGTTTATGCTTTAAAACATAGTTTATATATGAAATGCGGACTTTGGTCCCTTAAAGTATTTCCGAAGAAATATTTTTCATTAATATCATAAAATCTTGGGAAGTCATAACTGATACAAAACATAAGCATAAACAAATCTTACATGAATTTATACTAATGATCTACATCTTCTTTTAATCTCTCAGTGTAAAGTATCTTCTCATCGATACCTGTGATACAAAAAAGTTGGGTGGGTCAGGTTGGGAAACCTGGTGAGATACATAGGGTTTTCAATCCACAATAATATAATTAATTTGTTTATTTACCTATTTCATGTCAAACGATTAACCCGATTACCCATCCCCGTTTTCTTATTTATTATTCCCTAAGGGGTTGTCCTAAGGGTCATCACCTATATCGTGTTTACCTATCACCGCCTACAACGCATTTCCTTATATGTTTATTGCTAAGACTTTTCCTAAAGGTCATCACCTACATCGCATAGACAATACTATGTCAAGGATTAATCCTTCAATACGTGTCCAATAAGGGTTAGAGTATCATCGCATTAATACGTACTTACTACATCGCCTGAACTCATAATTCATTACCTACAGGTTATGAGCATGTCGGTGTTTCCACATGACTTGTTTAGATTATTTAGTGTTCGCCATCTATACTCTGGTAGATGACTACATCGCAACATCGTTATTCAAGGTCCAAGCATCTCCTAGTCATCTCCTATTTATTATCGCATATTTATTATTACCTATCTATCATCACCTTCTATCGTCTCCTATCTACCATCACCCAATACATAATACTTATATGATTAAATCAGTTAAACATCATCTCATAATATTTATTCTAACACATAACATTTTTGGCACGGATAATAAGCACATAAAGCATGTAATTATCTAGATACTTCATATCTATGTGTAAGATGAAAGTAACTATGCACTCACTTGATAAAGTGGATGACTAATGATTTTGGTAGCGCTTTGTGTAATATCCAGATCCATGAGGTACTTAATTTCTTGAATTTCTAACTTTTGGAAGAGGGTCACGACGTGAGATATGGTGGTCACGTCGTGAGTGATCGTTGACCAGTTGACCCACATCTTTAGAGTCTCACGACGTGATGCATGAGGTCTCACGACGACGAGCACGACCTGATGACCCAAAACCCTAATGTTCGAGTATTTAATGGATTGAGAGGGTAGGTGTCACACCCCCAAACCAGAACGGCGGAAACGTTCGGGGGCGGAGGACTTCAGGTAAGTATCACAACACATGCAATATAGTAATCAAAGTACAAACAACCATTGCATTAATAAGTATAAGTTTTACATAAGTGTTTAAACATTACATATTCAAACACCAAAGTAGGTACAGTAGAAGACAATAGTCGCGGTACGGTACTAGGTAGTCTTCTCAAAAGCTTCGGGAGTGTACCTGTCTACTGGATTCCTGAGAATACAAGTTATTTGGAAAGAGTAGATCAGCATTTAAGCTGGTGAGTTCATAAGTATTTTAGTTCTGTTAAGTATACTCTAAGTTCTTTTGAAAAGTTCGCTGGTTCCTCCATAAAATCCCATATTTCCTGAGGTGATAAACTGATAACCTCAATAGTTTCCCTCTATAATTACTTAGTTTATACTAATTATATATAACCTAATATCGAACGGACAGTTAAATGGGTGTATCTGCCCTAAGCCCACAACCAAACAAGGGACAGGAAGTAAGGCGGAAGTCACACATTTCACTGTCAATCGGATATTACTTATGTATAACTCTGATGTAATAACTAAGGAATTATCTATAACTCTGATGTAATAACTAAGGAAGTATACTCTAAGTTCTTTTGAAAAATTCTACTGCTAAACCGAAACTTAGAAAAATCATAACTTCCTCATACAAAGTCAGATTTTTACGTTCTTTTTATGAACGTTCTCGGTTTAACATATTCTACAACTTTCATTTAGATTGTTAAGGCTAAAAAGCCTTTTATCGAAAATTCACTTTTTACACTGAACAGTGTTTTGCCGGTTTTGTCGCGGATTTTCGATTGGTCATAACTTCTTCGCTATAACTCGGATTTCAGTGTGCTTTATATTTTTGGAAACCTTGTTACAATCTCTACCACTTTGTTCATCCAAATTACGATTATTGATCAATTTATTTTTGACCTAAATTTGACTGGTGTGACATTATCCCCCCGTTAGAGGGAATTTCGTCCCAAAATTAAGTCTAAAGTGATACTCATGGACTAGGTCTAATCTTCTCTTTCCCAAGTGAATTCAGGTCCTTGGTTTGTAATCCAACGAACCTTCACTAACGGGATAAGACTTTGCTTGGTTCTTTTGATTTCCCTATCCATGATTTCCATTGGTTCTTCTACAAAGTGTAGACTTTTATTTAACTTGATTTCATCGAGTGAAATAACAAGTGTTTCATCGGATAGACACCTCTTTAGATTAGATATGTGAAAGGTGGGATGAATGTTATTAAGTTTTTGTGGTAGTTTAAGTTTATAAGCTACAAGATCGATTCTGATAAGAATATCGAATGGTCCTATGTACCTTGAATTTAGTATTCCACACTTTCTCAAGCGTATCTTGTCCTTCCGGGGTGAGACCTTCATATGACAAGGTCATCAACCTGGAATTCCAAGGGTTTTCTTTTATCGAAGCTGTAGCTTCTTTGATTAACTCTGGAAGCTTTATGTCGCTTCCTGATTCGTATTTTCTTTTTGGTAGTTTCTCGGATGAATTCCAGATCAGCGAAGGTGCTGTGTGGAAATTGGACCTCTAGCTAGTTGCGTATTACCTAATTTAGTCCAGTGCAGATAGGATCTGCACTTGCGACCACAGAAGGTTTTGAATAGAGAAGCTTGAATCCTAGCATGATAAAGGACTCGACTAATTGGTAAATGGGTATCCCATGCTTTACCAAGGTCGATCACATACGTTCTATCCATTCTTCCCAAGGTTTCACCTGCCACATTTTCAGGTTTCAAGGATTCCTGTTGAACCTCCTTACTTTGTGTGGACATATTTGAATGGGTTATCATAGTTAATGATTGTCTCTACGACCTGAGTACTCTTTCCGACTTAGGGTGTCAGCTACTATATTGTCTTTGTCGGGATGATAACGAATTTCGAATTCGTAGTCATTTAGTAGCTCGACCCACTGTCGTGGTCTCACGTTGAATTCCTCCTGGTAGAATATATGATGAAGGATTTTGCTCCGAAATTCATGATCAGACTCATACTTGGCTCATCCACCATCACCTCGTGTATACAAGTCGTATATAATTTAGATTTCACAAAACATTCGGATGGGTGACTCTGCCCCAGGTCCACAACCAAACAAGGAACAAGAGATAGGGTGGAATTACACATCCTTAATCTTGTTAAGTCTAAATTATATACCACTCTCGTGTATACATTTAGCAGCGATAGATTAACCTAATGAGTTCTTAGTCTCTATTCTTGAACTAGACTTGCAATACAATGATTTTCCTATGCGATCTATTGGGGTACTTCGGTGGTTACTGAGTTCCAAGACTACTTCGGTGCTTTTCGTTTGAAGTTTCCTGTCTACTGAGTAGGCTAAAAGGGCGTGGTACCCTTCTCATGGGTACTTCTGAAGTTTTGAAATGAGAGACAACCTAAGAGTTTGCGTTATGGATTGGAAGAATTTCATCTTACGGCTGATTAAGGAAAAAGTTCTCTTACACAGCATAAGAATTTTCACATGGTAAGGGCTAGGCCAAACCATGTCGAATGAGGATGTCAGAATTTTCTCGACAAAATAGATATTAAGTCGTTCTGGGGAAAATGATTACTTAGGATAATGAACTATCCTATGTACCTAAGTTTTCAGCGCTTCTGGTTACGAATCCCCTTTTTGAAATTGGCGGGTACTACCAATACGAGGGTTCTGATAATTTGAAATTATGAACTTTCATGAAATGATCCTTACTAGGTCTCTCTATAATCGCTTGGTGTATACAAGTCATGTATAATTAAGATTGGCAAGACCTTTGACTGAGCAACCCTGCCCTAAATCCACAACCAAACAAGGAACATGAAATGAGGCGGGATTACTCACTCTAAGTCTACAAATCTTAATTATAAATGACCCTTATGTATACACTAAGTCATCATAGATTACCTGTTAGGGTTTCAAATTTTATATAAATGCTGTGATTTAATTTGAACGGGAGAGTAATCATAATTATAGATAATTATCGGGGTTTGTAAGCGTACCAAAATATAGCAGGGTTCTTTGATGCTTTCCCATGTATTGGGGTCAAACTCCTCCTACTCTCCCGTCGTTCTTCTCTATTGGACAGTCCCTGTTGTAATGTCCTATTTCACCACAAAGGTGACATATGGGAATGGTTCCGACATTGGCAGTTGAAGAGATGAACTTAACCGGATTTCTACAGATGCGGGCGGTATGCCCCTTCATATCGCATCTATTGTAATGCAGCTCTCGGCAAACTCCATGATGATGGTAGTTGCACTTGCTGCAGTGGGGGAGGTTTCCTACGTACGACGTGGTCGGTGCTGGAATAACACGGCTGATGGGGGTATTGACTGCCCCAGTTCGTTGCCCTCTGTTAGGTTCTTGAGTTGAACAACTCCCTTTCTTATTCTCTGTCACACCTCCAAACCAGACGGCGGAAACGTCCGAGGGTGGAGGACTTCAATTGTAGTATCACAACACATGCATCATAGTAATCAAAGTAAAAACAACCATTGTATTTAAAAAGTATAAGTATTTACATGTGTTCAATCATTGTATATTGAACCAAAATAGTTATAAAAAGAAGATATGACTCAACATAGCTCCATCTTCTCAAAATGCTCGGGGAGTACCTGTGTATTATTTCCCTGAGAATACAAGTAATTTGAAAATAGAGTATCAACATAAAGTTGAGTGAGTGCATAAGTGTTTATGTTTGAAAGAGTATCTCTGTATCTTGTATATGTAAACTGTTCCAGAAAATCCTATATTTTCTGTTGTATATGAAAAATAGTTTTATTCCCATAAAACCGTTCTCTTTGTATCAATGTTTTGTATTTGTATTCCTTTATGAAAACTTGTAACTGAGAGTGTGCCTGGCTCCACCAGCTGTTATTGGAAACTGTATTGAACCATTGTAGTTTGTATTCTGTAAACTAGTACTTTGAAGGTGTACTTTCGTTTAGTTGTTTATACACTAACGTATTGTTAATATCTTTTTAATGAGTTATTATAACCATACTATGACGGATGGCCTGAAACAAACGCTTTGTGAGCGTTTAAACTGTTGATAACAATTGCCACTCATTGGCGTGTATGCCTGACTGTAGCTAGCAGCCTGAGTGCGGGGTTGTCAATCCCGATATAGATCTACACACAACTTGTTTCGATCCCCGGGTTGGAGATTCTGGTTATAATGTCAGGACTTTACCTTGGTTGTCTAAAATGAATTAAACAACCTGAATTGAATGTCTCATAAAAAGCATATAAACGTTACACGTATATTAGTTATGAAAACCCAATCATTCTGAACTAAATGATTGATAGTATGTTCTTGAATTAGTATTCCGAACATGTATTTTAGTTATGAAAACCCAATCATTCTGAAATAAATGATTGATAACATGTTCTTGAATTAGTATTCCGAACATTATTTGACCAGTGTAAACCCTTGATTGGTTTTGAATCAAAACCCTTGTTTCTTGTAAAACAGTGTATTCTAGTATGCTTGAATCATGAATTATTGTCCTATGTATCATAAATTATACCTATTATAATTTATATGTACTTTCTGAATCTGTATTTAACTGTTTTTAGCATGTAATCCCTTGCTCAACATGTTACAAAGGTATTTGAACTGATGAAATAACTTTTATATTTATATACATACACAATTTTATATATAAGTAAAATTTAAACGACACTCGGACAAATAACCGGTACTATAAGCCCACATCCAAACAAGGAAAAGGACCCAGAATGAGTTATCAGTCCTAAGCCTATTAAATCTTATTTATATACATATATATATATATATATATATATATATATATATATATATATATATACAAATATGAATTTTGGGGAAAAATATAAGATTATAAAAGAGTTTAATGTTTTGAGTATTTTTGATGATTTAATGTTGTTTTATCATGATTTGAAATAATGATTTTATAACACAAAGTTATTGTGTTATGCTTGTATTCCCCCCTTAAAACAGTAGAGATTATGAAAATACGGGGGTATGAACTCACTTGATAGGTGGTGATTCGGACAGCGTTTCGTTTCACGGAAAGGAGTTTGTTTGACGAAAAACCGGCTCAAATCGGGCAGAGTTTCGACTCGAGAGAGGTTAACTTCTCGGGAATCTCGGGGCTTCGAGGCTTGCTTAGGGTTTGAAACAGGATATCGGGGCTTTAGGGGTTGTATATAAGTTTGTGGAAGTGAAAAATATGAAAATGTGTGAAATTTGGGGTGAAAAGTGTAAGTTTTTCGGAAGCCCTCGCATGCCTTATATAGGCCGAAGCCTCGGATCCAAGGCTATGCGAGGCTGACGCGTGTCGGACAGGTGGCGAAGGAAGGAAGCTGCTTCGGACAGGTGGCTCGCAGGTGCTAGCTTCAGACTGGACCCAACTTCGGTCCAATGGGAAGGTGTCACGAAGGTCCGAGGGGTGTCCGAGGGGTGTCCGGGGGTGTCTCATGCGAAGGTGTCGGTTGCCTATTGGTCCTCGGTCTCGGTCCAATCAGATGGTGACACTGCGAGCTTTGGTCCAATCCAATGGTGCCACATGGAGGCCTGCAAGCGAGAGTGACGTGTCCGAGGGTCACCCATGCGAAAATGCCCGGTTTTCATTATTTCTTGGTTTTTGTGCGAAAAACTTGTGAAAATCATAACTTTTGCATACGAGCTCCGTTTTCGACGTTCTTTATATGCACGCGTAGGTAAAATTATACTCTACGACTTTCGTTTAGACTTTGTTGGCTGATTTTGACTTTATTTTTAATATTATTATTTTAACAGACTGGGACAGGAAATCCGTTAAAAATTCATAACTTCTTCATCCGACGTCCGTTTTTGTCTGTCTTTTTACCGTTGTACTACTATTGACGAGACCTTCAATTTCGAGTTTTTAGCTGTACACTGCTGCACTGAAACTTAGAAAAATCGTAATTTCCTCATACGAAGTCAGATTTTGCCGTTCTTTTTATGAAAGTCCTCGGTTTAACATAAACTACAACTTTCATTTAGATTGTTAAGGCTAAAAAGCCTTTTATTGAAAATTCAGTTTTTACACCGAACAGTGTTTTGTCGGTTTTGTCGCGGATTTTCGATTGGTCATAACTTCTTTGTTATAACTCGGATTTTAGTGTTATTTATGTTTTTGGAAACCTTGTTACAATCTCTATGACTTGGTTAAATAATTTATTTTTGAGGGTCAATTATGTAAATATACATAGTATGCTAAAATTTCTCTTTATTGTTTTAAAAAGAAATACAAATTGACCTACATTATTACATAGGTTTGAAATAAAGGTTTGTTACATTATCCCCCCGTTAGAGAGAATTTTGTCCCGAAATTTTTATTACAGACAGACTAGGGAAAAAGATGTGGATATTTCTGTTGCATTTGATCCTCCCGCTCCCAAGTGAATTCAGGTCCCCGTTTTGCATTCCAACGAACCTTCACTATCGGGATACGACTTTGTTTGGTTTTCTTAACTTCCTTGTCTAGAATCTCTACGGGTTCTTCCACAAATTTGAGGCTCTCGTTTAACTCGATTTCCTCGAGTGGGATCACAAGAGTCTCGTCGGATAGACACTTTTTCAAGTTCAAAACGTGGAAGGTAGGATGAATGTTATTTAGTTCTTGGGGTAGTCGAAGTTTGTAAGCTATAGGACCAATTCTAGCAAGAATTTCGAATGGTCCTATGTACCTTGGATTCAATTTGTCACGCTTTCCAAAGCGTATCATGCCCTTCCAGGGTGAGACCTTTAACAAGACGCGGTCACCAACCTGGAATTCCAAGGGTTTTCTCCTTTTGTCAGCGTAGCTTTTCTGTCTATCTCTGTAAGCTTTATGTCGCTCCCGAATTTGTACGATTTTCTCGGTGGTTTCTCGAATAATTTCCGGAACAGTGAGAGCACTGTCAGGAGTTTGACCTCTAGCCAGCTGCGTGTCACCCACCTCAGCCCAACACAGAGGGGATCTGCACTTGCGGCCATAGAGGGCTTCGAATGGAGCAACTTTTATGATAGTGTGATAACTGTTGTTATAAGAGAATTCAACAAGGGGTAAATGAATATCCCATGCCTTCCCAAAGTCTATCACGCAAGCTCGCAACATGTCTTCCAATGTTTGAATCGTCCTTTCACTTTGTCCGTCAGTTTGTGGATGGTAAGTTGTACTCATGTCCAGCCTAGTTCCCAAAGAGTTTTGTAAAGACTGACAGAAACGAGAGGTGAATCTACTATCTCGGTCCGAAATAATAGATATTGGTACACCATGCAGTCTAACAATATCCCTGAGGTAAGTTCTGGTTAGCTTCTCCATCTTGTCGGCTTCTTTTATTGGCAAGAAGTGTGCGGATTTGGTTAATCTGTCGATGATTACCCAAATAGTATCATAACCACCCGAAGTCTTGGGTAATTTGGTTATGAAATCCATTGTAATCCGCTCCCACTTCCTTTCAGGGATTTCAGGTTGTTGTAATAAACCTGAAGGTTTTTGGTACTCTACCCTGACTTTGGCACAAGTAAGGCACTTGGCCACAAAGGTAGCAATTTCGGCTTTCATGTTAGGCCACCAATATAGTTTCTTAAGGTCCAGATACATCTTGTCTGAACCTGGATGAATGGAGTATCGGGTTTTGTGTGCTTCATTCATAACCATGTCTGTGTAACCACCGAACTTTGGCGTCCAGATCCGGTTCATGAAATAATAGACTCCATCATCCCTGACTTCGAAGTTCTTATCCATTCCTCTCAGAGTTTCACCTACCACGTTTTCGGGTTTCAAGCCTTCAAGTTGAGCTTCTTTGATTTGTGTGGACAGATGTGAATGGATTGTCATGGTCAACGACTTGACCCAGCGTCCCGAGTATTCTTTTCTGCTTAGGGCATCAGCTACTACGTTTTCTTTACCAGGGTGATAAAGAATTTCACATTCGTAGTCGTTCAGTAGCTCCACCCATCGTATTTGTCTCATGTTCATCTCTTTTTGATCGAAGATATGCTGGAGGCTTTTATGGTCCGTGAATATTGTGCATTTCGTGCCATATAGGTAATGTCTCCAGATCTTCAGAGCAAACACCACCGCTCCTAGCTCAAGGTCGTGTGTTGTATAGTTGACTTCATGCGTCTTTAGTTGTCTTGAGGCGTAGGAGATAACCTTTCCTCTTTGCATAAGTACACACCCAAGCCCTTGATTTGAAGCATCACAGTACACTACAAAGTCCTATGTCCCTTCGGGTAGAGACAAGATCGGTGCACTGCACAAGGCTTGTTTGAGCGTTTGGAATGCTGTTTCTTGCTTCTCTCCCCAGTTAAAGGTTACACCCTTTTGCGTTAGGGTGGTAAGAGGCTTAGGTATTCGGGAGAAATTTTGGATGAATCTGCGATAGTAGCCAGCAAGACCTAAGAATTGTCGGATTTCTGTAGGTGTTGTGGGTGCTGGCCAGTTTTCAATTGCTTTTATTTTGGAAGGGTCCACGTGTATTCCTTCTGAACTGACCACATGACCTAGGAATTCAACCTTCCTAATCCAAAACTCGCACTTTGAAAACTTTGCATAGAGTTTTTCTGTCCTGAGGGTTTGTAATACTTGACGAAGATGTTGGCCATGTTCCTCTTTGCTTCTTGAATAGATAAGGATGTCGTCAATGAAGACTATGACGAATTTGTCCAGGAATGGACGACACACTCTGTTCATTAGGTCCATGAACACAGCAGGTGCATTCGTCAATCCGAATGGCATCACTATAAACTCGTAATGACCATAACGAGTTCTAAACGCGGTCTTGGGAATGTCTTCCTCCAAAATCCGTAACTGGTAATACCCGAATCTTAAGTCTATTTTCGAGAAGTAGTTCGCACCTTGAAGTTGGTCGAATAGATCATCAATGCGAGGCAAAGGATATCGATTTTTGATGGTAAGTTTATTCAGCTCGCGGTAGTCTATGCACATGCGGAATGATCCATCCTTCTTCTTTACGAACAAAAACGGTGCTCCCCAAGGTGAGAAGCTTGGTCTTATGAAACCTTTGCCAAGGAGTTCGTTAAGCTGGCTGGATAATTCTTGCATTTCAGAAGGTGCAAGACGATAGGGGGATTTGGCTACAGGGGTAGCTCCAGGGATTAAGTCGATTCGGAATTCGACTTGTCGTTCGGGAGGTACTCCTGGAAGATCATCGGGAAAAATATCGGGAAAGTTGCAGACCTCTGGAATGCTCGCGATATCTTTCACTTCTTGCTTTTTGTCTACTACGTGAGCCAAGAAAGCACAGTACTCCTTGCGAAGGTATTTATGTGCTTTGATGCAAGAAATGATCTGAAGGTTCGTTCTGGGTTTGTCGCCATAGATAACAAGAGTTTCATTAGTTGGCAAGTTCAAACGAATAGCTCTTTCATAACATAGGATGTCGGCATGGTTGGGGCACAACCAATCCATACCTATTATTATGTCAAAACTTTTGATAGAGACCGGCATAAGGTCTATTGGAAAAGACAAGTCATTCAAGGTAAGGGAACATCCTATGTATATATCATTGGTGGATTCGGATTTCCCGTTAGCCATTTCTATTGTGAAAGTTTTATTTAGTGGTTGGGAGTTTTGATTTAGTAGATGTTTAAAATTATGGCTCACGAAACTCCTCTCAGCACCACAATCAAATAGAATGCATGCATAAGTATTGTTGAGAAGGAACGTACCCGTGACCACTGCAGGGTCTGCCACCGCTTCTTGATGACCCAGTGCTAAAATCCTCCCAACTCCACCGGCATTTCCAGCTTTTGGACAATCTTTCTTGAAATGCCCCACATCACCGCATTGGTAGCATGCTCGGCCTACTCCAGCGGCATGTACTTGGTTAAGTGGTTGGTGTGGTATTCTACAGAATTGGGAGGTATGCCCTTTCCTGTTGCAGTTACGGCACTGCATTTCTCGGCAATTTCCGTTGTGGTGAAAATTGCACTTGTTGCATTTAGGGAGGGTACCAGCATAGGGCTTAGTTGGTGCAAGGTTATTAGGGACAGCAGCAGGTACAGTAGGTATGGTAGCGGGTACAGTAGCGGCATGGACTGCCACTACTTGTTGCTTCTTTGAAGGTTCAAGAGAAGATTTGCCCTTCCTCTTGTTCCAAACCTTCTTCTTGCTGTTGTTGTTGTTCTCCTTAGGTTGTTCTGGAGCAGTAACCACAGAATTCTGACGATTTCCGTGGTCAATAAGTGAATGTGCCAATTCCTTGGCACTGTCAAAGGTAGCAGGTCTAGAGGCAATGACACTTGCCTATATTTGGTGTAACAACCAAAATTTTCCAACCAATTTAAACTTTTCAAAAACAACCCAAATCCATTAATTATTACAAAAAGGTTTTCCATTAGTTTATTATCAGAGTATCCCAGAAACATCAGCATAAAAATGAGGAGCGGTACGATCACGCCTTCGCCTTACCACGATCTCCTGAAGTACCTGAAACAATACACTGAAACTGTAAGCCCGAAAGCTTAGTGAGTTACCCCCAAAATACCAACCACATAACCATACACATATTAAATCATATCATAATACAGAACAACCATGCATATCGAGTCTACAGCGTGACTGGTCCGCCCGCACCAGGCCTTCAGTCCACCTGGTCCACTCTCTGAGTCTACAGTATGACTGGTCTGCCCGCACCGGGCCTTCAGTCGGTCTGGTCCACTCCTCGAGCCTCGGCACGTCTGGACCGCCCTCCTAGGCCTTCAGCCTATCCGGACCGCTCGCTGGGCCTACGGTCTATCCGGTCCGCCCTGGGTATGTTGGCCTACAGCACAAAGCAGGACCCGCCTCAACCCAACCTCAGTCAAACAACCATGTGCACATAAAACAGTCAATCACATAATAATTCCCAGACAAACCGATCTATCAGATCAAACAGCATAACAACATCCTAACCAGGATACCGACCTAACCGGTCACTAGCATAGCATTACCCTATATACCAGGATACCGACCTTAACCAGGTCACTAACATAATAACATCCTAATTACTAGGATGCAGACATAGCAAATCAATACATATCAAATAAACACCCGGATTTCCATCCGATAAAGGGCCGGCCTTGGTGCCTTAGACCCTGTTGATATAGTGAGGATAACTCACCTGAAACGAAGAACCAAACCATGAAAACACTCTCCCGAAGCACTGCTCCAAACCCCAACACCTATTGCCATCAATGGACCATTGACATAAATAACCAATTACCATAACACCCATGAAGGTCAAAGTCAAAGTCCAGGCCAAAGTCAAACTTCATGACTGACTCTACTCGCCGAGTCAACCCGTTGGCTCGTCGAGTCCTTATACTCTGAAAACTCTTAGAACACGACTCAACTCGCCGAGTCACCCCAAGACTCGTTGAGTCCAACGATCTCCGAGTCCCATCCTGCTCAACTCGCCGAGTCACCTCCCGACTCACTGCTTCGAGGTTTAACCAGAAGAGATTGGGCTGCGACCAGACTCGCCGAGTCCATGGCAATCTTCAACAGACTCGTCGAGTTGTTCTTCCAACTCGCCGAGTCCATGCACATGTTCATACAACTCGTCGAGTACACCCATGTGAGTCTCTCCAGTTCTCAATCCATACAGTGGCTTTTCGAACCATGCAGGGGCTCCAATCCATAGATCCACTCTTCTATAGTCTAACCCTCACATAAAGTGGCAAACTTTACGTGAAACTAAGGAGATATAGGCCCAAAACACTTTAGGGCTAGGGTTAAGGACTAGGGGGCTTCACCAACAACTCTTAGACAGGAGCTTTATGACATTTTGGACCATCACAAGCCTAGATCTGAGGTAGCAACCTCAGATCTAAGCCTCTAACTCGAAATAGCTCTCAATCATACCAAAAATGCCCCAAATCTCAAATGATAAAAGATCTAGATGCAAAAGAGCCCAAGCAACAGATTATTACCTCCAATATAAGCTCCAACTGAAGTAGATCCCGGATCTACACCACTCCTTTGCAGCAAGTCTCTTGATCTTCAAGCCCCTTTCCAAGATTTCCTCTTCTAAAGCTCTATTCTCTCTATTAATGGAGGCTCACTCGATTTTAGGGTTTCTGGATCTCAAAAGGGTAGTAAAGAGGCTAAGGGTGGGTTATAATGTTCTTTATATAGGGCATAACCCCCAGGATTAGGGTTTTCTCTCTACAGCACCAACTCGTCGAGTCCAAGCCGCCGACTCGGCGAGTTGGCCCTTAAAATGCGACAGAATCCCGCTCCGACTCGGCGAGTAAGCAGACCTACTCGTCGAGTCCCTTCTTTTATTTACACTTTTGGCCCTTCATTGAACTTCTGAAATTTCGGGATGTTACATCTGGGGCGACAGTCCCCAAATATACCTTTCGATCTTTTTGCTCTCCAAAGCAACCATTTCAGGACACAGAATCGCCAAGTCACAGAACCGATTCGTGTAAGTTGTTATGTCTGCACCAGCCATGATAAGACCCCATAACTCCTGCTCAAGTTTTTGAATTTCTCCGCACGGACAGTATTCCTGCATCAGCATGGCTTTTAAGTTCTCCCAGTTCATCGAATCAGCCACTACCAAAGTTAATGACTTAACATGGCCGTTCCACCATGTTAGGGCCCTATCTGAGAAAGTACAGGCAACAAATTTAACTTTGCTACCCTCCGGACAGGAGCAAATTTCAAAGATTGCTTCTGTCTTCTCAATCCATTGCCTTAAAACCATTACACCTCCAGTTCCATTAAAGGTCCTGGGTTTGGCGTTCGAGAAGTCTTTATAAGTGCACTCTTGCGAGTGCTCATGACCCTCGCCATGGTCAGAAGGACGTGCACCAGCTCCCGACCCACTAGCACCAGGAGTATTGATATGAGATATGGCAGCCGCTACAGCTGCCGTGACTGCTGCTTGAAACATAGCAACATCGAATTGAGGAGGTGGTGGTGGCGTCGGTGCTTCATTGTCACGTCTTGGATTTCTACGAGGAGGCATCTTTTCTATACAAGTTAAAAGATAAAAGATGGTAAGATATCAAGAATGAATATGAATTTGATATCTCTGAACAAAACACTTAACTCAACACGAATCTTGTAAATAATTGGAAATAGAAATCCACTGCAACTACAACTTGCAACAGGATAATATGAAATTGAATGGTTATTTTTCGAAGGGTATGAAAGTACATGTCGACTGTATTAGTATATTAAGTACTTAAGGTCCAGAAAACTTGACCTTAAAGCAGGATTATAATATACCCCAATACTGAGAAAGCGTCGACATTAAACCGACCTACCGAAAATAAAATTTCCGCGGTCGTATTGAATCATGAAAGATAACACTGGAACATTTCTGTGATCCAAAACTTTGGAATAGAATGTTTATGAGAATTGTAATAACTCTTGTTGAAGTAAAGTGCTTATTGTTTTATTGATACCCGGTTTTGTACATATCGTGAAAAGTAGTATATACATTCGATATAGAAAATAGAAAGTAGAAGTAGTGCGAACACTACTTGCGGCGATTGCTACAACGGTTGTTGGGTTCCGCTTCGTCTTGTGATTTCCAGCGCGTTTCTTGGGTAGCTTGATGCTCTCTTAATTCTCTTATCTTTGATTGAGCAGCACTGACTTGCCTTTGAAGGGCTTCTGTATGGTGCTGGGTGTCATCCTGCATTTCATCAAGATGAAGGATATCTGCAGTGTTAGCCTGCGCAACCGTATTCACTTGGA
This sequence comes from Lactuca virosa, assembly GCF_052849685.1. Taxonomy (NCBI): domain Eukaryota; kingdom Viridiplantae; phylum Streptophyta; class Magnoliopsida; order Asterales; family Asteraceae; genus Lactuca; species Lactuca virosa. The sequence goes on from NC_136429.1 coordinate 90,436,736, forward strand.
GGATTCGATTGATCGAAATCCTGGATTGATTGGCTTGCCGGGCTATTCGGTTTACTATAACTGGAAGAGCTCTATCGGTTGTTCGTCCTCTCGAGACGTTATAGAAACGTCGTGCCATTCCGTAAGGAGGGCGTTGGCCGTCTTGTCGACTCCAATGGTTGATGTATTGGCCCCACTCGGGTATGGGTTCTGCCTCATCTTGTCTCAGGGGACGCTCCCCAGGGTTGCAGACTTGTGGCTCTGTATCTGTACCACTTGATTCGCTGTCCTAAGAGGGTTCTTCATCTGAGTCTGGGATCCAGCCTGCATTTTGTGGATTGTAGGGGTCTCCTGGTAAATTGTGTTCAGCCATAGGTTCTGTATTAGAAGTAAGGTTAGTAAAATACTCTCCGTAGTATTTTAATCTTTGTGTTCTGTTCTATAGTTCTTCTGAATATGTATGGTAAGTTTTAGACATGTCGCAACACCACTATCACTCCCAAACACATGTTGGTCATAACTCAAATCAATATAGTTGATCAGGCTATATTAATTCCAGATATGATTACATAACTGCCCAGGTTTGACTATAGTGTTCAACATCCAAATACTTTTAAGTTCTTATGACTGTGATTACATACTGTACTTGTAGATATGATTACATAGCAGCCTGAGTGCGGGGTTGTCAATCCCGATATAGATCTACACACAACTTGTTTCGATCCCCGGGCTGGAGATTCTGGTTATAATGTCAGGACTTTACCTTGGTTGTCTAAAATGAATTAAACAACTTGAATTGAATGTCTCATAAAAAGCATAGAAATGTTACATGTATATTAGTTATGAAAACCCAATCATTCTGAACTAAATGATTGATATTATGTTCTTGAATTAGTATTCCGAACATGTATTTTAGTTATGAAAACCCAATCATTCTGAAATAAATGATTGATAACATGTTCTTGAATTAGTATTCCGAACATGTATTTGACCAGTGTAAACCCTTGATTGGTTCTGAATCAAAACCCTTGTTTCTTGTAAAACAGTGTATTCTAGTATGCTTGAATCATGAATTATTGTCCTATGTATCATAAATTATACCTATTATAATTTATATGTACTTTCTGAATCTGTATTTAACTGTTTTTAGCATGTAATCCCTTGCTCAACATGTTACAAAGGTATTTGAACTGATGAAATAACTTTTATATTTATATACATACACAATTTTATATATAAGTAAAATTTAAATGACACTCGGACAAATAACCGGTACTATAAGCCCACATCCAAACAAGGAAAAGGACCCAGAATGAGTTATCAGTCCTAAGCCTATTAAATCTTATTTATATACATATATATATATATATATATATATATATATATATATATATATATATATATATATATATATATATATATATATATACAAATATGAATTTTGGGGAAAAATATAAGATTATAAAAGAGTTTAATGTTTTGAGTATTTTTGATGATTTAATGTTGTTTTATCATGATTTGAAATCATGATTTTATAACACAAAGTTATTGTGTTATGCTTGTATTCCCCCCCCCCCCCCCCCCTTAAAACAGTAGAAATTATGAAAATACAGGGGGTATGAACTCACTTGATAGGTGGTGATTCGGACAGCGTTTCGTTTCACGGAAAGGAGTTTGTTTGACAAAAAACCGGCTCAAATCGGGCAGAGTTTCGACTGGAGAGAGGTTAACTTCTCGGGAATCTCGGGGCTTCGAGGCTTGCTTAGGGTTTGAAATAGGATATCGGGGCTTTAGGGGTTGTATATAAGTTTGTGGAAGTGAAAAATATGAAAATGTGTGAAATTTGGGGTGAAAAGTGTAAGTTTTTCGGAAGCCCTCGCATGCCTTATATAGGCCGAAGCCTCGGATCCAAGGCTATGCGAGGCTGACGCGTGTCGGACAGGTGGCGAAGGAAGGAAGCTGCTTCGGACAGGTGGCTCGCAGGTGCTAGCTTCGGACTGGACCCAACTTCGGTCCAATGGGAAGGTGCCACGAAGGTCCGAGGGGTGTCCGGGGGTGTCTCATGCGAAGGTGTCGGTTGCCTATTGGTCCTCGGTCTCGGTCCAATCAGATGGTGACACTGCGAGCTTTGGTCCAATCCAATGGTGCCACATGGAGGCCTGCAAGCGAGAGTGACGTGTCCGAGGGTCACCCATGCGAAAATGCCCGGTTTTCATTATTTCTTGGTTTTTGTGCGAAAAACTTGTGAAAATCATAACTTTTGCATACGAGCTCCGTTTTCGACGTTCTTTATATGCACGCGTAGGTAAAATTATACTCTACGACTTTCGTTTAGACTTCGTTGGCTGATTTTGAATTTATTTTTAATATTATTATTTTTAACAGACTGGGACATGAAATCCGTTAAAAATTCATAACTTCTTCATTCGACGTCCGTTTTTGTCTGTCTTTTTACCGTTGTACTACTATTGACGAGACCTTCAATTCTCGTTTAGGTTGTGTCGGCTAAAAATCACTCGATCTTTATTTCGAGTTTTTAGTTGTACACTGCTACACTGAAACTTAGAAAAATCGTAACTTCCTCATACGAAGTCAGATTTTGCCGTTCTTTTTATGAAAGTCCTCGGTTTAACATAAACTACAACTTTCATTTAGATTGTTAAGGCTAAAAAGCCTTTTATTGAAAATTCAGTTTTTACACCGAACAGTGTTTTGCCGGTTTTGTCTCGGATTTTCGATTGGTCATAACTTCTTTGTTATAACTAGGATTTTAGTGTTATTTATGTTTTTGGAAACCTTGTTACAATCTCTATGACTTGGTTCATCCCAATCGAGATTGTTAAATAATTTATTTTTGAGGGTCAATTATGTAAATATACATAGTATGCTAAAATTTATCTTTATTGTTTTAAAAAGAAATACAAATTGACCTACATTATTACATAGGTTTGAAATAACGGTTTGTTACATTCTCGAACTTTCGTTTCAGGATATTAGGCTTAAGGTTCGAAGTGTCCTTACAAATAGGTACTCATTGTTGTACTTGGCCATCACCACGATCGGGGTTGCCGATAGCATTACTACTAACATTTGTGTTGTTAGCATTAAGGTGTGCCATGACAGCTGCTACAGCTGCTGTGACTGCAGCTTGAAACGTAGCCGCATCTATTTGAAGGATTGGTGTTTTGCTGGTGGGTTGGTTACGTTTCTTCGGAGGCATGATTTTGTTACATGATCAGAAAATGAGCTCGTGAGCGACTATCATTGTCTCTAGATGTATTCTAACCATTGGTATCTACGTATAAATCTTTAGTTTTGTTATATTGTTCTCAATGATTCGACCTGCATCCCTATGATGCAGTCCTGGTAAGGAACATAAATAAGTTTCTAGAATGGTTATGAACCGAGTATCATCCGAACTAAGTTACCTTTGATTGGTGGATATCGTTTCCCAACTTTCGAAAATATTCGGAAACAATTCATCACAGTGTCTACATAAAATAGACTTATGAATTTGAGAAGTAATCACTATCAATTAAGATTTCATGATCTGATTTATTGTTATTAGCTGTGACAGGAAAAGAGGATAAGCTCAAAACCTAATGTGAGTAATGTAATCACTAACTCACTAGGTTGTATCATTTATTAGTTATTACTTAAATGAAAAGGCGCTCAAACACTTCACATGAATCACACGTGGTTTTCTTTTGTTCTCTGTTCTATTCTGGGTGGTAATGATTTGTTCTCTCCTGGTATCTATAGGGTATCCTTCTCTTCCGTAAGTATATTGAATTCCTGAGCTGTCTTACTTCCGATTCTGACACTGATTCCCATTACTTCGTAATGAAGATTTTGAATCTCGGAAGTTCATGCGAATCTCTCATTGGTGTCCTTAATAGGGTAAGGGCACTAAATGATTTCTATAGTTTATTTACTTATCATCTGTTTCTTTCTCGGAATTCTCCTAATGAAATTCTGTTGGATCCTCCTTGACTCTTCTATTGATTGCTGGAGTGACTACATCTATCTAAGGGGTTTATACGAGAATAGGAATGTCTAAAGAATCTATGAGAAAATTTAAATTTTTACGAAGGTGATCCTTTCTGGTCCTTCTATTATCATATGGTGTGTACCGATTATATATAATCCAGATCAAATAGACCTTCGAATAAGTAATCCAACTCTACAACCACATCCACACAAGGAAAAGGAAGTAGAGTGAAAATTACATATTCTAAGTCTATAAAATCTCAACTATATATAACCTTACCATATCCATTTAGTAATTATAGACTTATCAGAAAAGATCCTTTTAGAATTTCCCCAAAGTTATTTATGGTATCTAAAATACTTCCATAGTATTTTAATTATAAGTTTGATTCTTGGACTTCTAGATATAAGAACTTGACAAGTTTTTAGTTTTCTTGTTATGGCATCCTAAAATACTCCCATAGTATTTTAATCTTTGTGTTTGGTTCTAGAATTTTTCTGGTACTTAGGTAAGTTTTAGACCTGTTGCAACACTACAATCACTCCCCAAACACATGTTGGTCATATCTCAAATGAATATAGTTGATCAGGCTATATTGATCCCAGATATGATTACGTCACTGTCTAGGTTTAACTGTAATGTCCAACATCCAAATACTTCTGTTTTGTTCTTCTTGTGATACTCATTCTAGTATATATATTCTGCATGTACTTATACTTTTATAAAATATTGTTATATTTTTAAAGTATAACTCTTGGTCAGAGTGTTTTTATCCCAATGGGTTTATAGTTGTATATCTTTTATGACTGATATACTGAGTTCACTATAAACACTGCTCTGATACCAATCTGTCACACCCCCAAACCAGAACGGCGGAAACGTTCGGGGGCGGAGGACTTCAGGTAAGTATCACAACACATGCAATATAGTAATCAAAGTACAAACAACCATTGCATTAATAAGTATAAGTTTTACATAAGTGTTTAAACATTACATATTCAAACACCAAAGTAGGTACAGTAGAAGACAAGAGACGCGGTACGGTACTAGGTAGTCTTCTCAAAAGCTTCGGGAGTGTACCTGTCTACTGGATTCTTGAGAATACAAGTTATTTGGAAAGAGTAGATCAGCATTTAAGCTGGTGAGTTCATAAGTATTTTAGTTCTGTTAAGTATACTCTAAATTCTTTTGAAAAGTTCGCTGGTTCCTCCATAAAATCCCATATTTCCTGAGGTGATAAACTGATAACCTCAATAGTTTCTCTCTATAATTACTTAGTTTATACTAATTATATATAACCTAATATCGAACGGACAGTTAAATGGGTGTATCTGCCCTAAACCCACAACCAAACAAGGAACAGGAAGTAAGGTGGAAGTCACACATTTCACTGTCAATCGGATATTACTTATGTATAACTCTGATGTAATAACTAAGGAATTATAGAATTAACCACTAAAGTTCTTTTATGTTATACTAGTTGACTAAGTTCCAATTGTAAAAGTAGTTTAATCCCATAAACTGTTTTATTTGTATAAGTGGTTTAATCTCATAAACCGTTTCATTTGTAAAAGTGGTTTAATCTCATAAACCGTTTCATTTGTAAAAGTGGTTTAATCTCATAAACCGTTTCATTTGTAAAAGTGGTTTAATCTCATAAACCGCTTCATTTGTAAAAGTGGTTTAATCCCATAAACCGTTTCCTTTGTAAAAATATTCTTAGTTATATCTGTTCTACAGCAAAACATTAGTATTAATCCTGGAAAATATTATATTATCCATAATACTGCCTTGTGGTTTTAAATGTTCCAAAACCAGAAGTACAAGTATATTTACCATACTTGATTTCATGATACGTAGTTTTTACTGTAAGTAAAAACTAACAGAAGGTATATTTGGTCAGGATGTAATTATATTTTCTTACTGTTTTAAGAGAAGTATATTACTTAGTAATTTACTCGTTGTTTTATCCATGTGAGTTCTATTAACCATACTGATATGACTGATGTGTCTGCTGCGACGTTCTTCAGGCGTCAGAAACGATATGATATTTGACACCCTAGGCCTGCCGGCCAAACTGTAGCGAACAGTAAAGGTGCGGGATTGTCAGTACCATATAGATCTATACACAAATTCACGCCCTCCCTACAAGAGATTCTGGTTAATAAGTCAGGACTTAAGGTCGTACTTAGATAAGTACACCATGAAGAGTCTCACAAATTTATTGTTTAAACGAGATTTACGATGTATTATTAACCCATGATTGCTAACCCTGGTACGTTGTATTGTACCTTTGTTAATGCAAACCCGATATGATATATTATTACCCCGTGATTGCTAACCCTGGTACTCTGTATTGTACCTTTGTTAATGCAAACCCGATATGATGTATTATTACCCCGTGATTGCTAACCCTGGTACTCTGTATCGTACCTTTGTTAATGCAAACCCGGTATGATGTATTATTACCCCGTAATTGCTAACCCTGGTACTCTGTATCGTACCTTTGTTAATGCAAACCCGGTATGATGTATTATTACTTCTTTAATATGTTATTCATATATTAAAAGTATTATACATATCTTGGTATAGATAAATGAATTGTTGGTAATTTCCTTGGAAAGCATACAATCGTGAATCATACTTGTATATTTAGTTTTGAATCATAAATTATACCTATTATAATTTATATGTTCTATCTGATTAGCATGTTATCTCATGGATGAACACCTTTGCTCAGCATGATACAAAGGTAATGATATCGAATGAAGTAACCTTTTATATTCATATATATATATATATATATATATATATATATATATATATATATATATATATATATATATATATATATATATATATATATATAGGGAAGGGTTATTTGGAAACAAAAAAACCCTAAAAAAACCCTAAAAATCATAAAAATGCATAAAAAAAATACCAAGACATCACAAAACTTTTTTTTGAATTTTTTTATAAAAAAATCGCAGCATTTTTTACAAATTCGCTGAAAAAAAAATCAATTTTTTTTTTTGTAAAAAAAAAAAAATTCAAATTTTTTTTCAGCGATTTTGACATAAAAGTTGCGATTTTTTGATAAAAAAAATTCAAAATTTTTTTTTTGTGATCTTTAAGTATTTTTTTAATGCATTTTAATGATTTTTAGGGTTTTTTTAGGGTTTTTTTGTTTTCCATAGAACCTAAACCTATATATATATATATATATATATATATATATATATATATATATATATATATATATATATATATATATATATATATAAGAAGGAAACGACATTCGGACAAATAACACCACCTTAATTCCACATCCAAACAAGGAAAAGGAAATAAGATAATTCATTAGTCCTAAACCCTTCAAATCTTATTTATATATTTATACATATATAAACATGATTTTGGCAATTATAATTTGAAATAGTTTATAAAACCTTTTTCAAAGAATTTAACGGAGTTTACATGACTTTAAAGATTTAACATGACTTTAAGTCATTTTGGAAGTATTTGGTAATCCTTAAAAAAAACATAAGGAAACCCTTTGTGTGATTATTATCACATACAATTATTAACACAATTTATATTGTGTTAAACTTGTATTACCCCCCTAAAAAGCATTTAAAAACCATTAAAAATGTAAATTATAGGGGTATGAACTCACTTTGATGAGTGGTGATTTGGGCAGCATTTCGTTTCTATAGATGATCTTTCTCGAAGAAACCGCGAGTTTTTGAGTAAAAACCGGCTTTATGCGGGCAACACTTCGACTGGAAAGAGGTTATCTTCTCGAGAATTACGGGGATCCGGGGCTTGCTTCGGGTTTTAGATACGATACCGGGGCCTTGGGGGGTCGTGAGAAAGTTTAGGGGGTGAAAAGGTGAAAAAGGGTGAATTTTGGGGTGAAAAACCTCTCAAATCCGAGAAGTCTCGCACCCTTTATATAGGGGTGCGAGGGTTCGGCCGAGGGAAGGAGTCATGGGACAGGTGGCGAGGCTCGGACACCTGGCGAATGCGAAGGCGAGTCAGCAAACACGCGTCAGAAGGAGAAGCGAGGAGGGTGGCAGCCTCGGATGTGTGTCGGACCAGGAGAGCACCGGACTTCGGTCCAATTAGGAGGCGCCTATGACGACTTCGGACCAATCAGCGGGTGACACGCGTACTGCGGTCCAATCAGCAGTGAACACGTGTCCGACACGTGGAAGCCTCGCACGCGAGGGTGACGTGGCCGAAGAGGGTCCATGCGAAATTTCCCGGTTTTCTAGATTTTTCGATTTTCGTGCCAAAAATTTGCGAAATTCATAACTTTCGCATACGAGCTCCGTTTTCCTATGACGACTTCGGACCAATCAGCGGGTGACACGCGTACTGCGGTTCAATCAGCAGTGAACACGTGTCCGACACGTGGAAGCCTCGCACGCGAGGGTGACGTGGCCGAAGAGGGTCCATGCGAAATTTCCCGGTTTTCTAGATTTTTCGATTTTCATGCCAAAAATTTGCGAAATTCATAACTTTCGCATACGAGCTCCGTTTTTGGCGTTCTTTATAGGAACGCATAGGTAAAATTATACTCTACGACTTTCGTTTAGACTTCATCGGCTAATTTTGACTTTATTTTTAATATTATTATTTTTAACAGACCGGGACAGAAAATCCGTTAAAAATTCATAACTTCTTCACCCGACGTCCGTTTTTGTCTGTCTTTTTACCGTTGTACTACTTTTGACGAGACCTTCGATTCTCGTTTAAGTTGTGTGGGCTAAATATCGATCGATTTATATTTCGAATTTTTAGCTGTCTACTGCTAAACCGAAACTTAGAAAAATCATAACTTCCTCATACGAAGTCAGATTTTTACATTCTTTTTATGAACATTCTCGGTTTAACATATTCAACAACTTTCATTTAGATTGTTAAGGCTAAAAAGACTTTTATCGAAAATTCACTTTTTACACTGAACAGTGTTTTGCCGGTTTTGTCGCGGATTTTCGATTGGTCATAACTTCTTCGTTATAACTCGGATTTCAGTGTTCTTTATATTTTTGGAAACCTTGTTACAATCTCTACCACTTTGTTCATCCCAATTACGATTATTGATCAATTTATTTTTGACCTAAATTTGACTGGTGTGACAGTAGGGTTGCCCAACCTCAGCCTCACTCACCCTCTAGCCTCATGGAAACCCTGATTATGACCCTCTTTGAGTTCATTGGTCATTCTTGGTGTTTTGCTTGTTTGAAGGAGAAGAAAAGAAGAGAAAGAAGTATCATTGTGGTGGATTTGCAAGGAAGCATCATTATCATCAACTCTTTTTCCTGTTGGACCCTTATAGGTGCCAAAACTCGAACTTTATTTCATTTCATGGCTAGATCTAGGCTTTTGGTCCCATTTCCTTAGGTTCTAGCTAGTTAGAGTGAAGAATATCCATAAAGTTAGCAACTTTATGGATTCAAATGGTCTTTTGAGTATCATATGATCCAGATCTGGAAGTTGGTGAAGTATTAGAAGCATGCATGATAACTTGAGGCCATATTTCTACTTTTGACCTAGAATGGCGTGGGGACATGCATGGGCATGTCCATAAAGCAAATATTTTTATGGACCTTTAGGGTCCCCTTAAGCTTCTGTAAGTTTTGGGTTTGAAGGCTGGACGGATTAAGAACGTTGTAACCTTGGATTTGGCTTCAGACCGTTCTCACGACGTGAGATATGAGGTATCACAACGTGACCCTGAAAAACCCGTCCTTGCTGAATTGTCTGAGTCAAGAGCGAGTCACTGGAATCGGATCAGGTGTCTCTCATGACGTGACCAAGGTTTGGTCACGACATAATCCTTGTCACAATCACTATAACTTTTGTTAAGATTATTTGTCCTAAATAATCTTCTATCAAAAAGTTTTTTTAAACGCTTATTATCTATAAATTGACTAGCCCGAATCTGCGGGTGTTACAGAAAGCCTGCATATGTGTCATTCAAATGAGTTTGTTTTTCCTTTTGCTATACTGTGGAATAGGTGTCCAAGGTCATAACTAAATTGGTATCAGTTTATGGAATAAAAATAAAGTCCTTTTTTGGGTTGTCCTCAATAACTATAAATAATTAAAAATGACTTTAGAAGAGAGATAAAATGTTTTTTAATTTATTATTTATTATATGATTAATAAATTAATTGGAAGTAGTTGGATCCGAATTAATTTGAATTAATTAAAGGTGCAATGGTTGAGTTGTAATTGTTTAATAATTAAGCAAGGAAGACAATTCTAGAACCCTCCATGGTATGGATGGTTTTAAGGACTTTATAAAGGTTCTAAATTTGTCCTGGTAGCTTATAAGGATAACTGTCGTGAATATGTTAAATCTACTATTTACTTATTCAAATAAGGGTTTATCCTATAGATCCTCTAACTATAAATATGACCTATTGACATCATATGTTCGTTCCTAATGATTCTAATAAGATGAAATCCGAATTTCACCTCTTTCATCCTCTCTCCTTTAGATTTTCTAGGGTTGTAGGGTATTGGGTGTAAGCCATTAGAGGCGTTCATACTTTTGGCACTTGCTTTCCATGAGCTATTAAAGATTAAAGGAGTTAGTGTCACAACTGACATTTTTGCCAGGAAATTCTGTGATCATGTAAACGTCATCTATGATAATACTTGTAACTCTAACTTGATATCATACACTATGTTCATTCGATGACCACAAACTTAGTCAAGATTTACAATTAAAATTCAAAACTCTATGCAAAACATTTCAGAAAGTCAATTGGAGTTGAAAACCCTAAAGATCCAGGTTCAAGTTCATTATGGACTAGGACTTCCTTATTGGGCCTAATGGACCAATAAGCATTCAATTCAACTATTTTGGGATTAGAAACCCTATTTGGATTCTAAATGGACCTAACTCATAAATCTATAAAATTTTGGACCATATGGGCCTAAAATGATTCATTCTAACCCTAATGGGCCTTAATGGGCCATAAACTCCATCTCTTTTATTCAAATGGGCCGTGAACCATCCTAAGGGCCCAATGGGCCGAAAAATATTATTGGACCTATGAAATTCGAGCAAAGCCAAGAATTTGAGCCCAAAGCCATTTTACCTTCATTCATTGAGCCCATTCTCGGCCCAATGAGTAAGAAAAAAGAAATAAAATGAAATTAAGAGGATTAATGAGCATTAGACACATCCTTATTGCATGGTGGATCTCCATGCACACCACTTTACTCACTCACACACACACTCTCTCTCTCTCTCTCTTCTCCCTTCTTCTTCTCGGCCGAACCTCACTCTCACCACCTCATTTTCTTTCAAAAATCTTTCAAGGAAACTCTCTCTAGAAAACCTCATTTCTTCTTCAAATTTTCGAAGATCTATAGTTGTTTCAAGGAGATTTCCACCAAAAATAATCTTTCCTTGGTAAGTCCCTACATATCCAAGTTATATAACTTCATTCTTATGTTAAGATCACTCATTCTAAACATTTTTGTGATCATACTCTTAGAAAACCCCATAAGCTCGAGATCTATTCAAGGAAGGCTTGCTAGAGCCGAAACCTCTACCATATCTTCTTCAATCTGAGATCAAACAAGCAAGGTGATTTCATACCCCATTATTTTCGGTTTTTACTTGTTTTTGGGGGAGAATACAAGTGTTCATGTGTAGATCTATGTATTATTGCATGTTGTGTGTGATTTTCTTGGTTTATGTTGTGATTTGTGATCAATCTTGATGAATCTCGAATACTCTAACAAAAATGGGTGAGATTCATAAACTAAAACACTCTAAACATCATACTACTAAGGTAAAAGTGTTGTACATGCTTTAGATGTGAAAAACAAAACAAAAATCTTGTATTAGGACCATTTTTGACAAGTAAACAAAAGATTTGGGAAAATTTTGCCACTTACAGTTTTTATAAGGATCAAAAAGGTCATATTTACTTAAAATTAGGTTTTTATGATAATCATATTTTTCAAAGGGCCAAAGGAGTAATTTTTAGCATTATGGGCTTAAAAATTGGGCCTTACGATTTTTGGGCCCAAAATGCGAAAAATATGAGTTTTAGGGATTAAATTGTTATTTAATCAAAACTTGAGCCAAAAATGAAAATAAACGAGAATAAGGGCTGAAAATGACACTTATTTCAAAGTTGGGCCAAAAATGTTAATTTTACAAAAAATTGGGCCGAAAATGTCATTTTATTCAAATTAGGGCTGAAATTGTAATTTTTTGCAAAAATAGGCTGAAAATGTCATTATATGTATTTTTGGGCCAAACCCGTCAATTACTAAACATTTGGGGCGAAAATATAAATTTTTATAAATTTATTGACAAAAATGTTATTCTAACTTAAAATAGACCAGAATGACACTTTATGTAAAAATAAGCCTTTAAATGTTCAAAATAGTTCTTAAGGGACCTAAAGTGTAATTTTTAATAAATACGGGTTCAAATTATAGAATTTTGACGTATCAAACTAAAAATATCATTATAACAAAACACTGGACTTTTTATAACGCTATGGATAAATGTTTCTACTAGTATTTGCTATACATGCTTATTGGGCCTTCGTGATCCATTTACATGTTTATTGGGCCCAATATATTCATCACATGTTTATTGGGCCTCAGTGACCCAATTACATGCTTAATGGGCCTAAATTAGCCTTTGCCTGTTATTGGGCCTTAGTGGCCCATTTACATGCTAATTTAGCCTGGAATAATTCATCATGTGCTTAATGGGCTTTAATGTGTCCATGACATACTTAACAAGCCTGGAAATAACTTACATGTCTAATGGGCCATAGTTGTCTTTTCTTCATGTTTGTTGGGCCTTATCCTTTCATTTCATGCATCATCTAGTGTTCAAACTTCTAAATACATATAACGTATACATATTCATGTGGCAATAATTGGTATCTAGTGAGACTTATCGGTTGACTCCATTGAGTGTATGGTCGTAGCCTGTAGTTATAATCAGAGTCTCCTGGAGGGAGAGCGAGAGTTTGTGTATAGATCTATACGGGGGTGACTCCCCCACACCTGAGTTGTTCGCTACAGTTAGACTAGGCCAGTCCAGGGTGACAAAACCTTGATCGAAAATCCGGCGTTTGGAAAAATGCCAAGACAGGCAAATCAGTCACTATCATGCATGGTTATAACGACTCATATAAAGATCCATTCCCATCACGACATTACGGAAATTAAAAACTCGTAAGTCATATTGATACAAAACAAATCATACGATAGTGCAAAGACCGCAACATTTTTATAAATAAGAAAATATCGGATTTTCTGGGAAAATACTATTATTCAAATACCATCTACTTACAACAGAAAGAATACAAAGAAATTTGAACTGCATACTTACATGTTACAACTATGAAATTCACACATGCATTTATACTCGATTTCCACATCATTTTTTCGGACTTTTTACAGAAAATATCGGATTTTCTGGGTTTTACAAACAATACAAATACTTTCATTCAAACATGCTTATGAACTCACCAACATTATATATGTTGACCGTTTTCAAAATAACTTGTATTCTCAGGTAACCGTTAAGCAGAAGGACTTTCAAGTGTGTGTGGATTTCTTTTGTGTAATGTCACTCATCGTACTATTAATATTTTGGAATTATGTAACATAAGACAATGTACTTGATGTGAACAATAACAGTTGTAATATGTAATGTTTGGTGATGAATGTGTTATGTTTCATGTATATTCATTGTGATGATATTTCAATTGATAGTCACACGAGCCCTCGGACGTTTCCGCCGTCTGGTTCGGGGGTGTGACAGTTAATATATTCTATTATACTAAAATGTATGGTACCAATCTGATTTGTTCTTTCGTATTGGTAGATTATATCGGTTTGTTCATAGTATATTTGTCACACCCCAAAACCGGAACGGCGGAAACGTTCGGGGGTGGAGGACGTCATGTTTAGTATCACAAGATATGCATTATAGTAAGCAAGTAATGAACAACCATTTCATTAGAAAAAAAGTGTTTACAATGTGTGTGTTCACAAAACATAGAATTCATAAGCAAATAACAAAACAAGACTTGAAGCTATTATGCTCCATCTTCTGAATTCCCAGCACGAGTACCTGTCTATTAGTCTCCTGAGAATACAAGTTATTTGAAAGAGTTGATCAGCAATTAAGCTGGTGAGTTCATAAGATTTTAGTGATGTAAGTAAGTTGTAAAATGTTGTTGTAAAATGTGGTTGAAATGTAGTAAGTTATAAGTTCTGTTTTAGAAAAGTTCGCATGTTCCTCTAGAAAATCCTATATTTCCTACTTTGATGAAAGATACGTAAAAATGATTCTACAATCCTTTCTATGAGTACTAAATGGATACAAGTTATATAAAACTCAGAGTAAACAAACAATCGACTGTGCGCATCTGCCCTAAGCCCACAACCAAACAAGGAACAGGAAGTAAGGCGGATAGCACACATCCTATTGTTTGTTAGATCATTGTTGTATATAACCCTGGTGTATTCACTTGTTACTCATGGAGTTAATTGTAATAGTTCCTTTATATTTAATGAAAAGATTCTTTAAGAAAACCCTTATTTCTTATAATAAAATGGTGACCACAGTGATTACTTCTATAATCACTTAGTTTATACTGGCTATATATGATCTAATATCGAATAGATAGTTAATTGGGTGAATCTGCCCTAAGCCCACAACCAAACAAGGAACAGAAAGTAAGGCGGAAAGCACACATCCAACTACCTGTTGGGTATTAATGATATATAACCATGATGTATAAACTAAGGTATTATAGAGTTAATCACCTAAAGTCCTTTAAGTTTATACTGGTTTAATAAAATGGATTAAACCCTTTACTGGGAAGTTTCTAGTTTTGTATACCAAAAGTTCTGATTTGGAAATTATGTTTTGTACTAGAAAACTATGCATTGACTTTGTGTCCTATGACTTGACCCATACCTGGTACCCTTATGATGACTTAATGTATAGTGAACATATATATTGTAAAGCCCGCGTTTCCAGGCTAGGCATTATTGTTGATGCAAAAGTCTAGGTTAATCCTTGTAACTCTTTTTGAGGTATTAATGATGAAATACTTGAGTATTATGTGAATTATGTGAATTATGTGTTTATTTTCTTAATTATTATAATTTAATGAATTAAGAATAAAATAAGCGTCAAAATTAAAGTGTGAGATAAGCCCGATATCTTTGCATGAAGATGTAGTGGTTGAAACAAGGATTCCGGAGATATAAAGAATGCCGAAATCCGAGTTATAACGAAGAAGTTATGACCTGTCGAAGTTTCGCGACATAACCGGCAACGCTAAATGACGTAAAAAGTGAAATTTACGTTAGAGCGATATTTAGCCTTAGTAATATAAACGAAAATCGTAGAGTTCGTTAAACCGAGAGCGTGCATAAAAGAACGCCCAAATCTGACTTCGTATGAGGAAGTTATGATTTTCCGAAGTTTTGACTTAACAGTATGCAGCCCGAATACTCGATTTGAGATCGAGCGGTTTTTAGCCGAAACAATCTAAACGAGAATCGAAGATCTCGTTAATAGTAGCGAAACGATAAAAAGACAGGCGAAAACGGACGTCAGATGAAGAAGTTATGAATTTATAACGGAGTTTTCCTGTCCCGGCCTACTAAAAATAAAGTCAAAATTAGCCGACGGAGTCTAAACGAAAGTTGTAGAGCGTAGTCTCACCTACGCGGGGATATAAATAACGTCGAAAACGGAGTTCGTATGAGGAAGATATGAATTTTTGAAGTTTATTAAATAATTAAAATATTAAATTTAATTATAAATTCCGATATTATCCAAAGGAGGGGAGTCAGCGACCTTATCCGGGTTACGCCCAACGTAACTAGGATTTACGCCCAGCGTAAATCAAGGATCCAGCCCCCTATAAAAGGAAGTCGAGGCTGCCGAGTTTCAGTTGCTATTTTCTTTCCTTCTCTCGCGTTTTTACCTCGTTTTTCGTGCAAGAATTATCCCGAAGCCCCGGTATCATTCCCGAGTCCCGAAGCAAGTCCCGAAGCCCCGAAGATCCCGAGAAGTAAAATTCCCGAGCCGAAGCTATGCCCGCGAGGAGCCTGGTTTTTGTGAAGATCTTCCAGATCTGCCGAAGAATACTACTTCTACAAGCAGTAGTGTTGTCCGATCATCTTCTGATCAAGTGAGTGTGTAGTTACTTTCTTCTAGCGCATAATTATGAAGTATTTTATACGAAATACGTGTTATGTGTATATTTTGTTGTTATATGTGTGAATGTATATTCACTTTCTTCTATCTCATAGATATGATTTATTCTTTATGAAATACGTGTTATGTGTATGTGTCTCATCTGTTGTTTGGAATATGTATTGAATGAGAATGCTATACAGGTTTTAAACTATGTATAAAAATATATATTTTTATCTACTAATATGTTGGGTAGACACATGGGTAGATAGTTGATGTGTGATAAACAGATGAGAGGCCTCAATGTTGTTTTTGATTCAGTCATCTAGCGGAGTTTAGATGACGACCACAGACTTTTCTAGACAGTCCTGTGGAACGCTAGCAGGTTCGCCACCTGTAGGTGTTAATGAACTTGGGTGTTCATTCGCTGTACTCCATCCCCCTCATGGTTGCCTTATTTGACTTATATTGCTGAGGAACCCCCGAAGCATGTGTTGTCACCCCGATGAAATATTCTTAGACTAGGTCCCTTATGTTAGTTGTCTTAGGGACGTAAAGTGAGAATAACGGGAATGGGTAATTGGGTTATTGTTGGTTGGTGGAATTAAATATAATTATTTATTGTGGGTTGAAAACCCTATATGCTCACCAGGCTCCCAAGCCTGACCCACTCAGTTTTCTTTGTATTACAGGTAGTGGCGCCAGAGCATAAGTTGGATGACTTGTCAAGTTATTTTTGGATTATAGACCTGTTGTTTTATATAACTGTTGTAAGGTCTGTATTGTAATGTTTATGCTTTTGGTCTGTTTATCGGAACATGACATCCCGAGTTTTGTTATATAATGAAAATACATTTCTTTATGAAATGCTTTGGTAAATCTTATTTTATCATATTTCGTTTTGGGAACAAATTCCGCAACTCTTTTAATCAAAGGATTACTCTGAAATCATTTTAAAAGCATAAATTAAACCGGTCTTTTTTGGCCGTGATTTTGGGGATGTCACATATATATCTAAAATCGAATAGATAATAGATTGGGTGAATCCTTTCCAAGCCCACAACCAAACAAGGAACATGAAGTGAAGCGGAGAACACACATCCTATTATCTGTCGGATCCTATTGTTATATATATATATATATATATATATATATATATATATATATATATATCCTTTGATGTATACATTAAGGAATCATAAGGTTAGCATTATGGTCCCTTTCTACTGAATGTACTAGACTCGACTGTTCTGTTTGTCGTTTGTAAAATGTAAGTTTTCCCTAGTTTATAACTATCTTAACTCGAAAATAGTTTGCATTTGACTTTCAAGTGGTACTGTCACTTTATGAAAGTAATGGGAAATGTAAGTACACAGTTGTTGTTTAAAATGACATACGGATGTACTGATGACCTTAAAACATGTTTGTTTTATACTGGTCGTAATGTGAAGGCTAGCACCCCTACTATACGCTCTCCCTGTCAAGAGATTAAGGGAGCCAAACGCGACCTCTGCAATCAATTGCAAGCCGTGTATTTCACATTAAAGTTATATGATCATGTATACCCAATATAACTATCACCTTTTGTTTAGAACAATGAGTTAGTGATTCATTGGTATAATTAGATCCTGTAGTAGTTCCATGCTATAGCATCTTAGTATGTTCGTTCTGTTTGTTTCTCATCATAGTATGTTCTCTTGTATAATGTATAGTATGTACTAGCTGTATTGTATGTTCTCTCTGTCTAGTATGTATGTATGTTCTGTTTGTTTCTCATCATAGTATGTTCTACTCATGTATGAACTGACTCTTTGTATGCTTCATTGTACTAGAAGTAATGAATAGTATCTTCCTAAACTATACCTATTATAGTTTACTAACGTTTGTACTTGAACTGTTATTGAAAAGACTCATTTTACTACGAAGTTACGGTTGTACTTTAAAAACGAAGTTTGATTAACTATAAAGTAACATAACTTTAAAAGAGTTTTTGAAATGTTTTGATTTATTATAAAAGACATAAGCAACATTTTGAAAGATGTTTATAACAAACAATTACACAATTATCATTGTGTTCAACTTGTATTCCCCCCCTTAAAAGCATTTAAAACAGTTAAAAGATTCATTACGGGGTATGAACTCACCTGATGTGGGTGATTCAACGAATACGCGTGTAAGGATGAGAAGTTCCACGAATGAAGTCCCGAGACACAACAAGTCCTAAATGACATATATTGGCATGAATATAGTGTTTATAAGCAACTATATGAAAGGAAACACCTTCCGGGACTAGGAAACACTTTGACCAAGTGTTGGAATCACATATGATTCATCAAAGGAAAGTGAAATGACACTAACATGAGTTTACTACCATGGGTTTACGGCCCAAGGGAGTTTACGGCAGTAAACTCATGGTAAAACATGCATAAGTGTGGGTTTGAATGCTAGGGAAACTTTAGGGACTTTTGCTCTACACAAGGATGATAAAGACCATCATAAGGAAGGCTTTTGATAAGTTTACGGCCAAGCAAGGAGCTTACGGCCGTAAACTCATGGACATTATGAAGTGAGTGTGGTTTAAGGTCCTATACTCATCAATGAACGGTTCTAGGCCACAAGCTTTACACCTAGAAGGGTTTATGGTCCATACATGCTATAACATTGAGTTTACGGCCAAGGAAGATCTTGGGCCGTAAACTCAAGATGTTCTTGGGAAAATGTATGTTTCAAGGGTGTGATTCAAGGCTTCCTAGTAGATATGAAGTATAATGAAGGAATACTTACGATATGGAGGCTTGAAAGGGTTGATTTTGGCCAAAAACACTAGTGTGTGTTCTTGGTGTTTCTTGAAGATCTAAGAAAACATGATTTCCATGGATGAATCATGAGGATGAAGCTAGTTAAGAAGGATTAACAACAAACTAGAGAAAGAACACTTACACTTTTGAAGATCTAAGATGAAAAGTTGGATGATACTTGAGAGAGAATGGGACTTTCTTGACTTGGAAATGAGAATAATGAAGAATATGAAGGATATGAGTCTAAAAGGGGGAGTTTACGGCCCACCTTGAGTTTACGGCCGTAAACTCAAGTGTTGTGGCCGTGAACTCTAAATGAAGGGGTTAAGGCTTGATTTGTTGTACAGTGTCTCTAGCAGGTTCATTCTAACACTCATTCCTTAAGTGTACTAGGCTTAAAACTCCTTAGAATGACCTTTATCGAGGCTAGAACTCATTACCAATGAGTGTGACACTCACTTGGGTTGACTGACTGAGCTTTCAAAGCAAAAAATTTTCGGGTTGTCACAATATTGGTACAATGAGAAAATGCCATAAAACTCTAGGTTGGATGTGCCTATAAATAATTTTCTGATTTCCGTTGCGTAGATTTATGTTTTATTGTAACCCAGAAACCCCATAAGTGGTATTAGAGTTTAGGATTTTCTATTATATGCGCATTGGTGAAAATCTATAAAAACTAGAAAAATGAGAAAATCTTATGATTCGTAGGCCTGCCACGCCCTGGCCTCCGATAAATCTCAGATTTTGTTGCCTTTTTCGATTTGATAAGATAATTACTAGATCTTATTAGTTATTTTAATTGCTTAAAATCTAAACCTTTAAACTAGGTAATTGGATTAATCATAAATTCGAAATTGAAGGAATATAATCAATATGATTTAATTAAATGTTTAATTAAGATAATTGTCCAATTCTAAAAGATTTAATATGATTAATTAAAATTTTAAGATAATTATTTAATCTTAAATAGTTAAATATTAATTAATTAATTTTTAATTGAATTAATAAGATTTAAACATTGTATTCTTAAAAGGTTTAAAATATATCCTTACATATAATTATAAGAGTATATAATAGTATGTGTAAAACAATAATAATTTGTCAGTCGAATCAAGACTATGCCTCATTTTATGAAGTCATGCTATAACAGAGGTATAAAGAAACGACCTATAAAATGACCGATAAATGAGTATATTTTTCACTCACCTCTTTTTATGTGGTGAATTGTCGTTAGCTGAAAGGGTTTTAACATGACATAAATCTTGTTAAAAGTATAACATAAAACACTAGAACATAAAAAAAATCCCACTATAGTTATTTATGAAAAATATGAACTTGTATGCTAATCCATAGATACACACAATTTATTAAATTGTATGAGTCGTCAGTGGAGCATGTGTGGATTTACGAAACACATCTAACTCGGAGGGTTGGACAACTAGCAAAATGTGACATATTGAAAAAAACATTAACAAAGTGATGGTCTATTTTACAAAATTACAAAAAATGAAAAAAAGGTAACTTTGGATGTGTTTCTTATGCAAATAGTCATGCATAATCTAAGCAGTTATCGCAGTCGAAATTTCAATAGAGGTCACATGCCGCTATTTGAAATCGCGGTTATCACGGTGGTATAGCGGTTTTTTGATATTATGTGTAATTTATATTATATATTTATACAAAGTTTATATATATTAGAGTATTAATACTATATAAAATTCATATTATAAAAAGTCATATAAGAACATCACATAAACCATATATATAATATTCTAATATAATAATATAGAAACTAAAAAGTGTCAAAATGTCATTGCAACTCAAGTCGTTTGTGGTTTTTAAGTACAAAAAGAGACTAGAAAGAGAAGTTGTCATTTGTTGCTTTGTAGTTTATAATTAATTAGATTTATTATTTGGACTTATTAAAACAAAAGTGTAGTGGACAAATTAAAAAAAATACAGATTTAATATTGAAATAACCCACAATCGGTTTTTCTTTGTAAAAGTAGCCTAATGTGTGTGAAATTGTAAAAACGGGTGTAACGTCGCTATAACGCTGATGAGATTCGCGGTAAATAACGGTCAATAGCGTCAATAATAGCGTCACCGCTATTCGTAAACGCTATTTCAAAATAGCGATTCAGTAATACCACAAAACTCTATAACGCTACTATAGCACCGTTATAGCGCGCTATTGATAGCAGAGTGCAAGATTCTATCAGAGAGAAACACAATGCATTCCAAATCATAGCTTCACAAAGAGGTGGCGACGTAGAAGCTAGGAGTGTTCGCGGTTCGGTTTGAAACCGTGAAACCGGCCAAACCGATCATCAGTTTGGTTTTACGGTTTGTATTTTTCTTTACGGTTTGGCTTGCGGTTTCGAACTTTTCAAACCGTATTGAACGGTTTGGCTTCCGGTTTTTAAGATTTCAAACCGTATAAAAACCGGACCGGACCGTAGGATTTGTATATATATTAATTAATTTTTTTTATATGTAATTATATTTTATTGTATTATATATTAATTTTTATATACAAATAATAAACATTAAATCCCACAATATGCATTATTACAGCCCAATTATAGTTTCTTTTGTGATCCGGTAATTAGTAAATGAAGCCCAAATTGATAGTCCAGTAGTCCACCTCTCGCTCCAAGCAATCGTGAATTCGTGATTCACTGATTCGTTTCAGACTTTCAGCTTGCCCTAATCGAGTAATCGCAAATCGCAAAGACGCAAAGGCTCGGTTTCCAGTTGCCACACCACTCGTTTTCCTTCTGACTACAGCTCGTCACCTCCCCTGCAACAGCTCCGATTCTAGCTCCGTTTGGCGTTTGTCCGAGTGTCCGACAGTCCGACTACACCTCTTGTTTGCTATTTTGACAACTTTAATATTGCAGTATTTTTAACAAACCGTTAATAGTGCAGTTTTTTTACTAAATTAGGCAGAATTTTGACTGTTTTAATACCTTAAATAGTGCAGTTTTTTTAATACCTTTAATAGTGCAGTTTTTTTATTGTTTTAATACCTCTAATATTGCAGCTTCAATATTAGACAAAATTTTTACTGTTTTAATACATGTAATAGTGCAGTTTTTATACTAAATTACTTTAATGAACTCAACTAAAGTGGGCCTAAAAAGCCCAAAACCGTGAAACCAAACCGGAGCCAAACCGTTAGTAACGGTTTGGTTTGGTTCGATTTTAAATTTTCAACGGTTCGGCTTCGGTTTTTACTTGACAAAAACCATTAGTAACGGTTTGGCTTCGGCTTGACCTAAAAGCCGAAAAAACCGGACTATGAACACCTGTAGTAGAAGCCACAGAAATTCTAAGATATGGAGAGCACGAAAATGTGAGGACTTATTTTAAATAAGTGCGAAAAATGAAGGGTCGTCTTTTAAAATAACATAAGAATGTAGTATTAGTTTCGCTTATTTACTAAACAGACCCTCCTTAAATATTGGGGGAAAATAGAAGGCTACTGAAACTGGCCCTAGAAGCTTCCAGGTTTGCAAATCAATTTGATTCCTGCAATTAGGGTTTTTTTAGGGTTTACCATAGTTCCCCTTCATACACGAAAATACTTCGAATTTCAATCTAGTTTCCACAAATTTACAGACAACAAATGTTTCGTTCCAACGGCATTAAACTTTTGTCATGGCTTGCTCGCCGCTCCCTCTCCAACGATCCCGTATGAATTCTGTTTCTCTATCACATGATTATGCATGACAATCATTTTCGGCGTATTTATTTAATATGTTAAGTCGGTCGTCTGTGTGTTTGTTTTTAAATATTCTTAATCATGGATGTTATGTGATTGTGATTCAGTTGTATGAGTCGCTGGCTAGAAGAGGTTATAGGAAGTTTGGCTCATCAATTCATGGCCATTACAAGATTTTCAATTGTTACAATAACAAAAATGGTAAATCTCACGATAAAACAAGTTTCTTTCTTCTTTTTTTTTCCTCTGCAAAGTTATCTTTTTGGAGCTTCTGTGTTGTATATATCACTGATGGAGGGCCGGTTTTTTCTTGTAGTAGTCAATTCGAGATATTGGTCAGGTCTTGGGACGATTAATGCACACTATGGCAACATCAGATCGATTCATGGCACTTGTATGTCCCTATTCCTCTGCTTTTTGTTAGTGTTTGAATTTAGATGATTTTCTTTCTATCCACCATAGTTGTTCATTTGTTTATCTTGAATTTAAAATCCCATACAAACTGTTCTTATTTGATGATGAAAGCAGTGGATAGCTTTCTTTTAGTTTGTGTCAAATTCTGGCTATGTATCAAATTGTGAACCTTTTTTTGCTGGTAATGTTCGGTCGACATAGACTTATAGTATGGCCCAATAAATTGTAACAAGGAATATATAGGTTAAGTTTGCTCTGGCTGTCTCATCAGTACTAAGTAGAGAAACGAGATAGAAAACATGAAAATATGAGGAAGAGAGAGGTGAGAGTTTAGAGACAGAAGGAAACTGTATATTCATGCCAAAAAACAGGATACAACAGCTCTTTTGGAAAATTCAATTTTTTTTTAACAATTCTGAGATAAACATAGTAACTAAGAACCTTACTACTCCAGTACACCCTAATTTTAAGCTTGGACTCCTTCCTATATGAGGTCAGGTCCTTAGAAAGAAATATGATATCACCCCAAATAATAATTAGTATTTTGGGTGACCTCAAAACTTTTTACAGTAGAAAGTTTTTTGTCCCAAACAACTTTTTAACTTTACTAAATGTAAAATCATTCAATTAGAGGCCAATTTTTTTATCCTAGGTAGATGCATGAAAATCACAAAACTAATGGAATTTAAAGGGTAGATCAATGCAAGACCATAAACATTAAAGAACAAAGAAAGTCACAATCCTCAAATTGGTTCAAAGTATTTCACAAGCAAAAAACAAATCCCCGAATTAGAAAAAGGAACATTTAAAGCAATACAAATGCCAAGAAGTAGATGAAACATGAATTAAATTTTTTGAGAAAATTGAAACAATGATTCGATTAATTACAAAATTACAATCAATCAACACCAAACTGGATACCTATAAAATATGCTCAATTTATTAAAAACAACCGAGAAAATCCCCCTTATCTGAAAAGATGTTAAAGATTGGCTAACCCACAACTAAATGTCTCTAAATTCAAAATTAACTTGTTTTTCTGGTTTAAAGACTCACTGGTCCCCATTTCACTTGACACTTGTCATCATTTAAAACCTTCTGATGCAAATTAACCCTTGTAATTCACAACTAAACAATTACTCAGGATCGAAGATTTAATTAATGGCTGAGTGATTATCTCAATAATTTGAAGAAGAATAACTCTGGAAAAAGGAAAACAGAAATTGATATAGAGAAGGCATATTCAATTGTGATTTCATTTCATATTCAGCTATCATGTCACCTTTTTGAAATGTTCTATAAGAATCTTCTACTAGCTTCCTGGTATCACTCACCCTAACATGTGTGAAATGATGTCAATAAAGAAAAAAAAAGTAATTGGAAAATATTGGTTGTTGTGTCGTCAGGTATGCATCAGTGTCTTATTGAGGGAGGACCTGTGGAAAATTGTCATATATTTATTTATTGGAATGGCCTTAAACTTGTTATGGTTTAAAGGTCTAAATAATGCAGATTGCAGGATCTAATTGACAAACCACACTATTCTTTCAAAAACACAAAGGTCTCTTTATATCTACTAAGGAGAGTTAATGATGGTGCTCTAATTTTGTTTATAAATTTTATTGAAAGGATTGATTAATTAAAGCATGCAAACCAGTGTTTTATGGGCTAAACTCAACCCATGGTTTCATAAACATTTTATACACTCTGTGCAAGATTTTGAACATTTTGTAGCTTGCTTGACCTTTGGAGGTTGTTATGTTGAGCAGCAGCACGCATGGCTTCAAAAGATTATTATGATACACTTGGAGTCAATAAGAACGCAACCGCATCAGAAATCAAGAAAGCCTATTATGGGGTTCCTATCTTTATCTTTTCTCTTCTTTTTAATTCTTATCTATACAAATACAAATCTTTTTTACATGAATGGACATTGTCCTTGTGTTACTTTGTAGTATTAACTTATTATCCTGTGGAATTTGTAGCTAGCCAAGAAGTGGCATCCAGATGCAAATAAAGATGATCCAGAAGCAGAAACAAGGTTTCAAGAAGTATCAAAGGCATATGAGGTACACTAACTAACTAACTACTAAGATGCATGTCTATTTGAACTGTTGTTTTAGGTTATTGCTGTATAATAGTTGGTTGAACAAACTGTTTTGCTATCTTAATTCTTAAACAAACAGGTCCTGAAAGATGAGGAGAAACGAGCACAATATGATCAGGTATTATATTGTTAAATAATTTGTTTATCTATTATTATCTTTTTCTAATTTCTAGTTGGATGGATTCATGTATATAATATTATATTATTAGCTTGGACACGAGACTTTTGAAGCAAGTGCTAGTGGTGGAGCTGGTCCCGATGCTGGCCATTGGCGCAATCCATTTCAAGACCTCGGTGATGTCAGTTTTTATTTTATACCCAATTTCTGTCAAATGACTTTTCTACCCTTCTTCTTTGTTTATATAATATAATATAACTTTTAATTTTTCTCTTTGCATGTTGATGTTGGTGGATTCAGATTTTTGGGTTTGGCCCATTTGCTCGCAACTTCACTGGCAAGGACGTTAAGGTCTTTTCCTTTTTTTAATTTTATTTCAATTTTTTTTTTTAAAATAAATATATGATGTGATGTCTTAAATTTTGTTTGATCATGTCATGACATGCACAGGTATCCCTTGAGCTTTCATTCATGGAAGCTGTTCAAGGATGCACCAAAAATGTTGTCTTTCAGACCGAGTTGCCTTGTGAAACTTGTGGTATGACTACAAATATCATACATTTTTTTTTTGTATGAATTAATCGTCTTTTTATATTTTATATTTTTTGGTGAATGGTGAATGGTGATTGGCAGGTGGAAGTGGTGTTCCTCCTGGAACAAAGCCAGAGACATGTAGGAGGTGTAAAGGAGCAGGCATGGTGGGTATAAAATATAAATATTTTTGGTTTTGTTTTTATTTATTAATTTTAATCCAGGTGGCTGCTAACATGTCATGTGGTTTTGCAGACATTCAGTCAAACTGGTCCATTTAGAATCCAGGTGACTTGTACTCAATGTGGCGGAAGTGGTAAATATGTCAAGGTATGTGATGTGGGTAAATTTGTCATTTTGCTCTACACTCTAACTCTACTTCGTTTCTGAATTATTATTATTATTATTTTTTTGTTTTGTTGAGTGACAGAACTTATGCAAGTCATGCAATGGGCAGAGGGTGGTGAGAGGACCCAAGTCTGTGAAGTTAAACATAATGCCAGGTTTTTTGTGGTTTATATAATAAATTATAATAATTCTGCTACTAAAAAGGATGAATGTGTTATAATATATGTTTGGTTGGAATATTTATATTTTTAGGAGTGGATACAAATGAAGAATTAAGGATGTCTAGAAGTGGTGGAGCAGATCCAGATGGCAACCAGCCTGGCGATCTTTATGTTGTTATCAAGGTATTTTTTTTTTTTAATTATATATGTGTGTATAATACAAATAAAAATTAGAATGCCTTAAGTTTGAAATAATATTTTATTTTATGAATTACTGTAATATGATAACTTTTTAGGTGCGAGAAGATCCTGTATTTCGACGAGAAGGACCAAACATTCATGTAGATGCTCTCCTGAATATCACCCAGGTAATTTATTTATTTATATTATTATTATGTTTTGTAAAAATCACCATCTTATGCTATTAATTAACTCTATTCCATGATGAGTGTTTTAAAATAAAAAAAATTTAAATTGTTTTGCAGGCCGTTTTGGGAGGGACGATTCAGGTGCCAACATTAACAGGAGATGTTGTTCTTAAGGTTATTTCTATGATTTTTTTTTAAATCATTAGTTAATATTTTCATAATGACATACTTTATATAAATTATGAAATAAATTTTGATTTTCTTATATGCATGCAGGTTCGTGCAGGAACTCAACCTGGTCAAAAAGTAGTTTTAAAAGGAAAAGGTATAATACATTTTCACTGTTATATATTATTAAGGAAATATTTATGTTTTTGATTTGATATTGATTGTGTTTGTGTATGATCTATGATGTCAGGAATTAAAACGAGAAATTCTTACTCATATGGAGATCAATATGTACACTTCAACATCAGCATCCCAACGTATGTATATTGTATATTGTAGATTGTAGATTGTATTGAAAAAGGAAAAAGAAAAAGGTTAATAATTATTGTTGGTTGCAGGAACTTGAGCGAAAGACAGCGTGAACTGATTGAGGAGTTTGCAAAAGAAGAGCAAGCTGCTGAATATGAGAAAGGGGCTGCAGCTGGAGCTGCTGGAGCCTCTTGATAGATTGATTCATTCCAGAGTTTGTTTTTTTAAATTATCTTTCTCTCAAGCCTACTGCCTACTACAAAGTTTTGATGGGAAAATGTATTGTTGTATATATTTATTATTATTATAATTATAATTATTATTATTATTATTATAAGCTAATCTTTTTAGCATTTGAATCATAAATCAACCTGTGACTGTTGTGGTCCTGGATTATGACTCAATTTGTGTGTATCCATGGATGTCTGTACTATATATAGACTATGGAGCAAGTTTTGTGTTAACAAAGACTGTAATGCATGCCTAAAAGAACAGTCTTAATGAGAGCAAGTGATGATTTTACTCTTTTCTAGAAAGTAGAAAGATCAAACTTCAAACGACCCAATAAAATTTGCTTCACGAAAATACCTAGTCTCAAACCATATATGGGATTGATGTGCCCACGAGTGTGGGATTAATTTATGAGAAGAGGGCGAATGGAATAGGTGAAAGAGACACCTGTCTTATGTTAAATTAATGAATGGTTTTTAGTATCATATATTTATGCTTAAAATTAGTATATTAGAAATCTTTTCGTGAGTCTTGTTCTCATGGTTTATAATGTTGTTTTAAGCTCTCTTATATATCTAACATGTAAGACAAAGTAAATATGATGTATATCTAACAATCATATTTTGTTTATCACTCAAGGTAACAAATTATTTAAGATATGATATCAAATCTAAGGTAGTCAAAAGATGCTTTTTAATCTTCCATGATTGTTATAATATTGTCACACTGCTTTTCCTATTGTATTCGGTTACCCGAGTTTTATGTTCATAATATCCCTTCAAAATTTAATTAAGAATGAATATTTTCAAGACTTGTATAATTTATAGTTTCACAAAATAATAATAATAATAATAATAATAATAATAATAATAATAAAAGATGAAATAAGCTCTGGGGGCACGTATTTGATCATGACATATCAACTTAACAACTGTTTCCTTAAGCATGCCAATGGTGCTGTCTTAGAGGCTTAGGAATCGCATGAACCAACTGTGATCTCATCTACCCACACAATGGCATTCATCATACAACTATATCCTATATATACATCCGGATTCCATAAAATATTAAGTTACTTTTAACACAAATACACCATACATTACAAGTCTTAAAAACAATACCTCATAAAAGTCCATGGAAAATAAAGGAAAGATGATGGTGGCCCTTGTGGTGCTAGGACTGTTGGTTCAAGGAACAGTCGCACACCCATGTGGAAGCACATTTTTCTCAGCTTTGGTGCAACTGATACCGTGTCGTGCATCAGTCGCACCATTCAGCCCCATCCCACCAAATGAGGCTTGTTGTACCGCAGTCAAAGTTCTTGGCCAACCTTGTTTGTGTGTTCTTGTCAACGGTCCTCCTATTTCTGGTGTTGATCGTAGCATGGCCATGCAACTTCCCGAAAAATGCAGTGTCAACTTTGAACCATGTATACAAAATTCATACATGGACAATTTAATATGTTTTTATACTATATTAGATGTGAAATTTGCGGTTAATAATATGATATTGCATGTGTGGTGCAGGTGAACTTGCGAAAAAGAAAGAGTGAATTAGTGAGCATAGAGTGGGAGCTATCATTCGATTCAAAAAAATCCAAGAGAATAAAGTAGTGTCGGAATGTGTGAAATAATTCCACGAGTTCAAATTTAAGGTGTTATATTAATCGTTGGTTTTCATGTTTTGTCGGTTGATCGTAGTTCTTTAATGTTTCTGTAATAGATTTCACACGTTAATGTTATATTATTATAGATACTAATGAATTTTTTTGTGTTTCAAGTTTCAAGTCTATGAAAAATGGTGTGGGTAGAGGTGCAAAAACCGGATAGTATTTTTCAAAAATTCCAAAACCGGGTAGATGTAAGTTCATTTGAAAAAGAAAATTATGATACATTTATTCATTTCTGCTTCAGTGCCCTGGCACGGTGAATAAATATAATATTCATATGTGAATATATAATTAAATATATTCATATATGAAAATTACATACCAACGCCACCACCTCCCTCTCATCTGCCAACTATTTCTTATTTTAGTTCTATATATAATAAACTTTGTTTAAAAATGATAAATTAGATAATGGTCTTTATAAAACATTTAAAATAGATTAGGACAATTGTTAATTTAAAAAACAAAAATTTAACAAAAATATGAAAGGATTAGTCATTGGAAAATATTTGTTACATAAGTTTTCTTTAAATATAGGTTAGAGAAAGTTGATATGATAAAATTAATAATATTGAAAAGTTGTACCATTGAAGATGTATTTAGGATGGGGAATGGAACCTCTCATCCTTTCCAAACCATGATGTCATTAGGAAAGATATAAGATTTTCTCTCTCCCAACCTTAAAGACATGGAAATGAAATCCTCCCTTCAAAATCTTTTGGTATGAATATTAAGGCTTATGATACAAGTCGATAAGAGAGAAAACAAAGAGGGAGCATCGGCTTGGAGAACCCACTGCATGTTTAATTTTGGGGGTACATGAGAGGTGGGACGGTGAACCGTAGGTACTAAGGGAAACCCAAAGGCCACCTCATTTACATTACGTCCATCCTTATAATATAACTAGACAAATTCCCGCGCGTTGCACAATGTAGGTTAAAAAATATATTGTTAAAATGTTGAAAAATATATGTTTAAAATGGTTATGTTATTGACATTACCTTTGACATAATATTTTGAACAATATTATTCATTGACATCAACCCACTTTCCTCATTAATAAAATTAAATATAATTATCTATTTAATATTATTTTTAACAATTGTTATGATTGATTAATTTAAATTTTACTTATGCAATTATTTTCTAATTTCAATAATGATATTCATTTAAAATATAATTTATTTGTTGTTAACGTTATGTAATTTATAAATTGATGTTATTATCATTTAAAATTATTGTTCTTTAGTTTTAAACCACTTATTATTATTAATAAGTTAAAGAAGACTTTTAAGAAACACTTAATATTACTATTAAAATGTGAAACATACACTAAATAACAAACTAATAAGATAGACAATTTGCATTTCAAAAGAGACTTACATGGATAATATGACATATCCATGATTTTTATAATTTGATTTTATTATTTATAATTATTGTTCATTAGTTTTAAAACCACTTATTATTATTAATAAACGAAAGAAAACTTTTAAAAGACACTTATTATTATAATTAAAATGTTAAACATATACTAAAATATAAAGTGATAAGATAGACAATTTTGCATTTTAAAAGAGACTTACATGGATACTATGGATAATATTGTATATCCATGATTTTTAATTAATTATTACTTTAAAGCAACACACACATACAAACATATATACAATATTTAATTAAATATTATCTATATCACTTTCTATAACATATGATCGATAACATGAATCTAATCTAATTTACATTAAAGTTTCAACCACAACATACAATGATTGTCTTAAAAGAATACTTAAACCAAGAAAAATATAAAAAAAGAATTGTATATAACAAACTTACAAATTAAAAACTTTAACATACTAATATGGCTCGAAAAATGGTCCAAAGCCCTCAAACCAACACAAAACCTTTAAACTTGTTTTCTTTGTGAATTTTGTATGTGATTTGTATTTGTATGTCTACTCAAAGAGAATGACATTTTTATAGTAGACTATCCATTAATTGCTTATTAAACATATTATATAAATTATAAAACCTTTCATGATGTGTGATTAATTACTTTGAAGGTGAAAATGTGTGGGGGTTTCAAATGTATTAGGTGCTTGGAAATTTGTGTGGGGGTTTCAAATGCATGAGGTGATAGGAAAAATGCCTCCTTTATAAGTATAGTATGATATAGACTAGGCGAATGCTCGCGCGTTGCGTAGAAACACTTATATAGTTGAAATCTTTATAAATATATGTTTTTTTTTAAATATAACAATAACGTTGTTGTTAAATTTGATATAATAATTCGTATACTAAATTGATATAATATATTGATTATTTTGAATTATATGATAATATATACATCTATTATAAGTGCATAAAATTAAATATAATATATGGTTTAATGTTATTTATAGTTGTTATTATTGTTAAATTATTTTTTTAAATTTATTTGCTTAACGTTTTAATTTCTATCATTATACTTATTTAAAATATTAAACACTGTTTTTTGATTTTAAAGGTAACAATATAATCATTTATATACAATTATTTTTAACTATTGTTATTGTAAATTATTTTAAGCTACTTATTTGAAAACTTTTAACGATTATAAAAATATCTTTAGGAAATATTTTAGTTAAATTGAGATTACAATTTAGTTTTTGCATTTAGCACTACAATTTATCATTTTTAACTATTCACAAAATATTCTTTGGGTTTTTCTTTTAGTGGAACTAAAATTTAAATTTAAGTTGACACTCTAATGTTATATTAAATTAACAATTTAAGTATTTTCTCAAAACTGTTCAAAAGTTGTAGCTTTAAACTAATAATGGTTTACATACAACAACATATTAAATCTAATAAATTATGTATAATATGTTAAAAGTTAAAGACATAACTTTATAAGTAAAAGTAAAAATATTATTTTAATTTTGAAATTTAATTTATTTATGATTACACTTTAGGTTTGATATTTATTTAACCTTATTAAACAACCTATAATCATTATTAGAAAGACGTTACAATTTATCACTTTTAATAATTTACAAAATATTCTTTAGGTTGTTAATTAAGTTAAACTAAAACTTATATTTAAGTTGACCCTGTAATGTTATATTTACATTAATAATTTAAGTATTTTATACAAATTTTTCAAAAGTTGTAGCTTTAAAATGATAATGATTTACATCCAACAATATATTAAGTATAATATGTTAAAAGTTAAAAAACATAACTTTATAAGTAGAACTGTAGAAGTAAAGATATTCTTTTAATATTAAAATTTAGTTTATATATGATTACACTTTAGGTTTGATATTTATTTAACCTTATTAACCAACTTATAATCATTATTAGAAAGAAATTGAAAAATCATAGCAGTTTCAAATGAATGTGGTGAAAGGAAAAATATATGAGAGTTTTAAATGAATGTGGTGAAAGAAAAAATGTTTCATTATATATATATATATATATATATATATATATATATATATATATATATATATATATATATATATATATATATATATATATATATTTGGAATTAGGCTTTACATATCTTAAAAGAAATTAATGGTTTTCAGAATCATCGTCTTTCCCATCCCCGCTGATAGAACATATCGAAAACAAAGAGTGGAAGTCTTGAAACCATTCAGTTTTTCATTTTTAAATGAGTTATTTATGTATACAACATTATATTAAATATTACATTTGCCGGTCGTGAACAATTAATATCTCACAATTCTTGTGTTGAAGATAGTGGTCGGTTGGACTATTTTTTGCCGTTAAAACACATATTCGCCGGTCCGTTGGAGATCGTCTTAGGTGCTGTTTATTTTTTCGAAGAGAAATTTCATTAAGTCTGCGGACCACCTCTGCAATTCTCTGTAGCAGAAGAGGTGGAACAAACGGCTGCAGCCTGTAATAAGAAGCGTGTTTGTTTTTTAACATCTGCAGACTGCTGCAGTAAACTGAATTTTAAATAAACTAATTTTATAAACTGAAAATAGTTTTCAACACCGAAATTTTAATAATTTTAGTCTTAAAACATTGAAAGAATACTAAAAAGAACATGTAAAAAAACAAAAATATAAAACTTTTTAAAAAAAACTTTAAAAAATATAAAAGAAGCTAACATTATTCTAGAAAAAAACTAATTGTAAAAAACATAAAAAAAGAAAATAAAAAAAAAATTAAGAAAGTATTGCAAACGATGTTTACAAAATTCGTAAAAAATTACACACGTTAAAAAAGATACAACTAAAACTAAAAATATTATTAATAGAAAAGGTAAAAAAATTAAAAAAATCAAAGTTTTTTTTTTAAATCAAGTTTAAAAAATTTGTGGGAAACTATAAAAAGAAATTGTATCAAATCCGTAAATAAAAGTTTAAAAAAATCAAAGATTAAAAAAAAATAAGTTATACCAAAATTCTAAAAAAAACACTTGGAAAAAAATGAAGGCTAAAGAGGTTTGAAGAGGCAAGTCAAGTGCTGCGCCCGCAGCACACGCGCAGAGGTTTTGTAGTCTGAAGCCTTCCAAAAAACAAACTGCTGCGAGAGGGAAAGTGCTGCGCGTGTGTTGCGCCGCGCAGCAAAAAGTGGTTTGAAGAAGTTTTTTTAAAAAAACAAACAACACCTTAGTAACTACCAAATGCGCCAATTCTTTTACATGATTATCAATTTTTAATATAAATAACTCGGGTATTTTTATATAAACCAAACAAATTTGAAGTTTTGTCACTAACAAAATGTGATTTATACTTAATTAGATTATGAGAGAACGTATAAAATATAGAATCATAAAACACCGACACAATAATTAAAAGAAAAAAAAGATAAAGTAACAGAAACAAAATTCACGTTATTGATTATATTAAAAATCTAAAAATTAAAATGAAATGTCGGTATATCTTTAATCGTTAAAAGACCTCTTTGTAGACAACATTTTTTTGTTTTATTAGTTGGATGACCTTCTTCGTCACATATTATTACCTTCACGATTTTTTTACTTGTGACGTGCGAAACAACTATATATAACTGACCATGAGTGAAGATGGGTCTATGAAAGTACAATCCAACATTTGATAATGACTGTCCTTGACTTTTGTTAATGGACATAGCAAAAAAAACCAACTACGGGGAATTGACTCTGCTAAAAACGGAAGAGAACTCTTTTATCAGATGGAGTTAACTTCATGTGAGGTATATAAGTAGTTTCATTGAAGAATCTACCAACTATAATTCGTGCCTTAATGACATGTTTTCCAAGCCTAACAATTTGTAACCTAGTACCATTGGATAAACCTTTGGTTTGGTCGATATTACAAAGTAACATGATAGGAACACGTGTTTTTAATATAAGTTTATGTTACAATTCTCCCCCACTTGAACTAAACTTCGTCCTCGAAGTCCGCTGCCGTGAACAACTCAGGGTAATGCTCTCGCGTCTCCGTCTTGAGTTCCCAAGTCCATTCAGAACCTCTCCAATGCTGCCACTGAACCTTGACCAAAGACACAACCTTGTTGCGCAAGGCCTTCGTCTTTCGATCCAAGATTGCCACTGGTCTCTCTACATATGTTAGTCGATCATCAACCTGAATATCATCTACAGGAACAAATGCTGAATCATCAGCTACACACTTCCAAAGCTGAAAAACATGGAAGATGTTGTGAACATGACTGAGCTCCTCAAGCAAATCCAACCTATAAGCTACCTTGCCAACCATGGCAATCACTCGAAATGACCCAATATACCAGGGCCCCAACTTGCCCCTCTTCTTGAAGCATATTGCACCCTTGTAGGGTGATACCTTCAGCAAAACCATGTTGTCGACCTGGAACTCCAACTCAGATCGACGCTTGTCTGCATACCTTTTCTTCCAACTCTGAGTTGTCTGTAGTCTCTATTTAATTTGCTGAATAAGGTATGTCGTATGAAGGACTACCTCAATCCTTCCCATGACTCTGTGACCGACCTCTCCCCAACAAACTGGGGTATGACACTTTCTCCCATAGAGAAGCTTGAATGGCGGTGCATCGATACTGGAGTGATAGTTGTTGTTGTATGAGAACTCAACTAAGTGAAGGTAGGAGTCCCAACTCCCACCGAAATCTATGACACAAGCTCTCAACATGTCCTCAAGTGTCTAAACGGTTCGCTTACTCTGACCGTCAGTATGCGGATGATAAACAGTGCTTAGATGGAACCTCGTACCCAATTCTTCGTGGAACTTCTGCCAAAAACAAGAAGTGAACTGAACATCTCGATTAGATACAATAGAGACTAGAATAGCATGCCGAGCAACAATCTCGCGCACATATAAATCGGCCAATGAGCTCTCTCGAATGGCTAGAAAGTGGGCACTCTTGGTCAGACGATCTACTATAACTCATATCGCGTCGTATCCCTTAGCCGTCCAAGGTAACTTGGTGATGAAATCCATAGTAATATGTTCCCATTTCCACATAGGAACCTCCAATGGCCGCAACTTGCCATGTGGTCTCTGGTGCTCGACCTTGGCCATCTGATAGGTCAAGCACCTATTGACATACCAGGCTATCTCTCTCTTCATGCACAACCACTAGTAACTAAGTATCAAATCCCGATACATCTTGGTGGCTCCAGGGTGTATTGAAACCCTGGACTTGTGTGCCTCCTACATCACGGTCTGCCTATTCCCACAAAAGTCTGGCACCCAAACCCGACCACACCGGGTCAATAATCCATGGTGGTCAGTAGCAAACTTATCAATCTCACCCCTGATCCTCTCCTGTTTCTAATGCTCCTTCTTGACCCCCTTGGCATGCACCTCCTTAATCAAATCCAGAAGTGGCGAAACAATCGAAATCCTTATATATAAACTCCCAACGGAGGAACTAGTCGACTTGCGGCTCAAGGCATCAACGACCACATTCGCTTTTCCCGGGTGGTACAGAATCTCGCGGTTATAGTCCTTGACCACGTCAAGCCACTTACGTTGTCTCATGTTCAGATTCGGCTGATCCATGAGGTATCTCAAACCAGGGGCGTAGCTAAGCTTCAAGAAGGTAGGTCCTAGGACCTTCCTTTTTTTTTAAAATACAACAAATATATATATAGAAAATATGAAGGACCTATCTCATTTTTGCTAAAAGACCTACCTATTTTAGTTTTATTTACATAAGGAATTTTAGTTTTATTTACATAAGGAACCATGTGGAACCATGTGGTTTTTGGTTCTAGATTCGCCACTGTCTCAAACTCTTGTGATCTGTGTAGATAGTACACCGGACCCCATACAAATAACGCCACCAAATCTTGAGAGTAAACACCACTGCTCCCAACTCCAAAACATGAGTCGGATAATGAACCTCATGCGGTTTTAGCTGCTGAGAATCATAAGAAATAATGCTCCTTCGCTGCATAAGAAGTTCCCCCAAACCGGTGATGGAAGCATCACAATAAACCACAAAATCCTCAACACCCTCCGTAAGCATCACTGGGGCCTCAACACCCTCCCGAAGGGTCAAATACTAGGGCCTCACATAACTTCCGCCCAGAGTCTCTAACGCAGCCTGCTACTTTGGCTCCCTACGGAAATCCATGCCCTTCCTCGTCAGACGAGTGAGGGGTACAAACACCTTACAGAACCTGAATCAACCTACGATTATACCCGACTAATCCTAGAAAACTCCTGATCTCCGAGGGAGACTTCGGAACCTCCCACTACATCACGACCTCAATCTTGTCTGTGTCAACCAAAATACCGTTCTGGTTAATGAGATGTCCCAAGAACCGGACCTCTCGTAACCAAAACTCACACTTCGAGAACTTGGCATAAATCCATTCCCACCTCAAAACTCCTAGAAGCTATCGAAGGTGCTCCTCATGCCGCTCCCTGGTCTTGGAATAGACCAGGATATCATCAATAAAAAACAATGACTGATTGATCGAGCATCGAATTGCATACCCGATTCATCAAGTCCATAAATGACGCAGGCGCATTGGAGCCCAAATGACATCACCACAAACTCGTAATGATCATAATGAGTCTGGAACGTGCTCTTCTCCACGTCCTCCTCTCTAACCCTCATCTGATGATACCCCGACCTCAAATCAATCTTGGAGAACCAAGATGCACCCTGCAACTAATCGAAGAGGTCATCAATCCGTGGAAGTGGGTAATGGTTCTTCACCGTCAACTTGTTCAACTCCCGGTAATTAATGCACATCCGATGTGAACCATCCATCTTATTAAAAATAAGATCGGTGCTCCCCAAGACGAACTGATCGGTCTAATAAACTGATTGCCCAACAGATCCTGAAGCTAAAAGGACTATTATTGCATCTCCGGTGGTGCCAGTCAGTACAACGCCTTATCAATATGGGTCGCACCGGGGACCAAATCGATCCTGAACTCAACCTGCCTCTCAAGAGGCACACCAGGTAACTCCTCCGGGAACACATTAGTCAACTCTCTAACAACAGGCACATCCGAAACCGAAACCTCCTTCCCAACCCGGGTGTCAACCATATACGCAAGATAACCCATACACCCGTGCTGCAGATACTGTCGATCCTTGCAGCAGAACAAAAGGTTGATCCAATCCTGGTACCCTCTCCATAAATAGTCAGTTCTCCCCCACTTGGGGTTCGAACTACTACCCACTGACCCTCGTAGTCAATCATATCCCCAAACCTACTCAACAAATCCATCCCTACTATCACGCACACATCTCCCATGGCGATAGGAATCAAATCAATCCGATAAGGCACCCCAAAAATCTCCAAGACACAACCCTAATAAACGCTAGATGCAGAAACCCCGAGTTCGTCGGCGATAGAAACCCGCAACGGACACTCTAACTCTCTAAGAGTCATATCAAAACTCCTACTGAAATACTGAGACACGAAAGACCGAATCATACCCGAGTCAAAAAGCACAAGAGCAGACAAGGAGTTCACTAAGAAGGTACGTAACAGGAATACAATCATAAGCATACAAATAGATATCATGACATAATAATAAATAAAAACATACCAGTAACGACGTCTGGTGCCGCCCTGGCTTCCTATGCCATAAGCTAGAAAGCACGACCCGAGCCCTTGGGGGAGTCGCCCTTCCCAGACGTCCATCCGTGATTCGAGGGGTAACAGTAGCTAGTGCCTGCACTGGCCTGGAGGCAAGTAAGGGACACTGAGCCTTCACATGGCCCACCTAATCGCAATGGTAGTAAATCCTAGCGCTCGGTACTGGGTCTTGCTGATGAAAATCCTTGACATAATGCCCCTCACTACCACATTTGTGGCACCCACATGAAGATCCGCAAGCACCATAATGAACCTTGCCGAACTTGCCACAAGTGCGGTCCCTCAGATCTCCTGATAATGAATCAACGGCTTTGAAACGCTTTGCTGAAGGCTGAGACTGAACCAGAGCCTAATGTTGCTCCCTTGTCTGCGTCTTTATCTCAATCTCTCACCTCCTCACGGAATCCTGAAGCTCAGAGAGGGTACTGTATCGTTGTGTGGACACAAACTGTCGAATATTCATTTTGAGCATGCTCAAGTACCGAGTCATTAGAGACTGCTCCAAAGCAGCAAACTCATGGCAGAAAAGAGCCCTCTCCGTGAACATCTTGGTGATCTTCGTTACCGTCTCAGTCGTCTACCTCAGATCCAAGTACTCCTGAGCTAATCTCTCCCTCTCCACTAGGGGAAGATATCTCGTACAGAACATCTCCTAGAACTACTCAAAAGTAACCGCAACCCTCTGCTCAGGAGTGTATGAACCAATTACCAATCTCCACCAATCCTTAGCCCCCAACTGGAGAAGGTTCAGGGTGCACTTTACCTTCTGGTCAGCAGAGCAAAAGCATGTGAAGAAACAACCTTCCACATCAGACAGCTACCTCATCGTCACAGTCGGGTCCCTGACCCCATCAAACTCCGGGGGCTTTGTATTGTCGAAGTACTGGTACTGGAAATATCTTTCCCCTTGAATCCCCGCAGTAGCAACGACCACGATAGCTGCAACAACAACAGCCTCAGAAAGTGAAGCATAACAATCATCTAATAACTCAATCATGGCGATCTTGATAGACCCAAACAATTCCGGAATAGATCCCCGGGCAACAGTAACCACCTCAGCGGCAATCAACTCTCGTATCAGATTATCAGTCAACCCTGGCCTACCCTGGCCACCAGCTCCAGATCCCGAACCTCTCGTCTCCATCATTCTTAAAATAAACCAAAACATATCAGAAAGGCCACAATACATATTTCTACAATCATATGATGAGACCGAACCCTCGGGGTCTGTGACTTCCTTGCTATGCGTACGGGTCCTGTGCTTTCAATAGTACGGATATGCATACATTCTATCCTCACTCTCTCGAGAGTGGCTAATCATTCCTCATCTCGACTGCTTACACTCATACTCACCCATGAAACTTCCACCAACCATGCATCCGCTCGTGCATGCTAATCATACATAACGTTGGATCCTATAGACAGTCAAATACTTGATTCTACTCTAAGCTCACAACCAAACAAGAAACAAGAAATAAAGCTAAACCAAACATTCTTAGGCTATAGAATCTTATTTATGTACAACTATGATGCACATACTAAGCAACTACAGTAATGATGTCAATTCCATTTAGCACATAAGAAGTCCTCCTAGGCTAGAAGGCATCATATATCAGACAATTCTATCATGCAATTTCTGAAGATCCCTACCCTACCACTAGCATGCAGTTCCATCATACGTATCAATAACTAATAACAGTGTAGATAACTTGGGGTATACTTTTCTTGCCCCGACTGATCGTACACATCACACATCGCATCCTTCCTTGGTTACTTTTGTTTTTTTCTTTGAAAACCATTTGAAAACTTTTTCAATTCCTTAGTTTGAGTCTGGATTCACACGAGCGTTCATCCAATTCTCTCAAACCAGGGATCTGATACAAATTAGTAACATCCAAAAATCAGAGTAAAGTTTTAATTTTCCAAAACAACCCCAAGACAATAATTGTTTACAAAAAAACATTGTTTCAAAATTATAATTCATAAATCAGAGTATCCCAAAATCCAATAACATAAAATCCAAAGGATGTGCATGATCATGCATTCACCTTGCCACGATCACATGAAGTACCCGAAACAATAAACTAAAACTGTAAGCCAAAGCTTAGTGAGTTCCCTCAAAGTACCACCACACAAACATATAACCAAACAGATACTGGCTCCACAACCTCCTGGTTGGATTACCCCTGGCCCACAACCTTCTGGTTGGAATGCCCCGGCCCACAACCTTCCGGTTGGAATGCCTAATACATATTGGGTCCACAAACTCCTGGGTGGACTACCCCTGGCCCAAAACCTTTCTGTTTGGAATGCCCCGACCCATAACCTTTCGGTTAGAATGCCCCGTTCTATTAACTGACAACACAAAGCAGTACAGTCTAAAGCCCAACATACCATGTCGACATGTACATAACAAATAACAAATATCCATCAACAGATAATCATATAACCAATCATCAGACAAACATGTAGATCTATAGATCACTACAACATAGCAACATCCTATATACCAAGACACAGATCTAACAGTTCACTACAACATACCAACATCCTATATACCAGGATACATAATATAGTGGGCCGACATTGGTGCCTACGACCCACAAGTACAGTGAGGAAAAACTCACCTCTCAGTCTGAACATATAGCTGAATAGGTCACTACTCTGAATATCAGCTCTACCAGTCACATATACATCAAATAGTGACAAATCTCAACTACAACTCAAAATACCCTTAGGTCAAACTTGATCAAATCCTGGTCAAAGCCAAAAAGTCAAAAAGTCAACCGAGTTAACTCAGCTAAGTACGCCCAACGTACTCAACTTGTACGCTTAGCGTACTCAAGTCTTGACGAGAATCGGGGTCGTTGACCTCGTACGCGCAACATACCTGGAGTACGCCCAACGTACGTAACTGCCTTCTTTCCCTTCTATTAAGAGCTTAATCATTTAGGTGCTGTTTGTTTTTTCTGATGCAAAATGTCTGCAGTCTGCGGACCACATCTGTAGACCTCTGCAGTAGAAGAGGTGGACAAAACGTCTGCAGTTTGAAAAAAGAAGACTGTTTTTTTAACATCTGCGGGCTACTAAAATAAACTGGAATCTAAATGAACTGAATTTTTTAAACTTCAAAGTGATTTTTTAATATTTTTATGACTTTGTTATAAATAATTAACAAATCTAGATCAACTTTTATCTATTATTGTATAAAAATAAAAATAAAAATGGTATGAATTAACGTATATATTTGATAAAAACCAACAACTTTGGTTGCAAAGTTATAACTAAACATTATAATTAGGGATCAAAGAATTTGATACATAAATGGATGGAAATAAACTTCGATTTTTTCAATTAAATCCATGAAAAACGTACCATAAATATTTTCTCGAGAAATTGACGATACTGTATTAAATAATGTTTTACAAAATTTGGCAAAAAAATATAAGAATATATTATGATTTTTTTTTCATATATATATAAACAACTTCAACGACTATTATTGTAATAAATCTTTATTTATAAATTTGTCAAAAATATCATGTTTGTATCGTCGAACGTTTTTTTTAAGTTTTGTAATTTTTTTTCAAATTGTTTATCATTAATAAAGTTGGAAAAAATATAAATCAAAAAATAAAACTTAAAAAAAATGAAGATATATGTGTTTTTTTTAAGCTAGAAGATGTCTGAAGATGTTAGAAGACTTTGGTCCACATCTGCGCCAAGAAGAGGGCGCGCAGACATTTTTAGGTCTGCAGTCTTCAAAAAAAACAAACAGTCTGCGAAGGCTAATGTCTGCGCGTGGTTTGCGTGGCGCAGACAGAAGAGGCCACACAGATCTGCAGACAAAAAACAAACACCACCTTAATCTCTTTCGTCCAAAGCCCAGATCTAGTCCTCAAATGATGTCCTTAACCATAAAGTTTCCAACTTTATAGTCTTGCATGGCTATTAAGTGCTCAATACAAAAAACCCTAACTTCTTAACTCATTAAGAAATCATAGTTCATGCATGGAAGGAAACTGATGACCAAGATTGCATTTTTATGCTTCTAAACACTCCAAAACGTCTGAAAGGACACTTATATGAATTAGAGTAACTCCTACTCATAATACCAAGCTTATGGGACCAAAAAGAACACAAATCCATGGCTAAACAAGATCTAAGTAAAACTTCATCAAGATCAAAATTTTTTACCTCCAAATGGTTTCAAATGATGATGTGATTCTAGATCTAAAATTCTCCACTCTTTTAAGATGGTTTTCTCTTCCTTCTTCCTCCTTCAAGAACACCAAAATACACACTTAAGGTCAAGATTGCTTCATACAAGAGATTAGGGTTAGATAGGGTTGAGTTGCAGGATGGAGGCTGATGAATGAAAGGGTTTTGATGCTATAAAGGTGTTTAAATAAGGTCCAATCCCTAAAAATTAGGGTTTGGGATTCTGCCACGTACACCCAGTGTACTCATGCAGTCTCCAAAATTACAAAAATACTATTAAGGACCAATTTGCAAACAATTCTTATACTAAGGGCATAATCTGAATACCTGGAGATCAAGACGTTACACTCCCTTCCTCTAAACCCTAAAATCGAAACCGTAGCCCTTGAGAGTGATTTTTGAAGCCTTTGAGTGATTTTTGAGTGTTCTTGATGGCGAGGGAAGATCATTAAAGAAGTGGTGGTGCACTCAAGCCATTGGATCCAAAATTTACACATCATTATTCAACTCCAAAAGGTATAAAGTTCATACCTCGAGGCTTTCTTGGTTAGATCTTGTTTATGCTTAATTTTTTGCTCATTTTGTCCTAAAACCTTGATCTTTCTGAGTATGGAATACTCCATAGCATTTGAGCTGTCCTTTCAGACCTTTTAGGGTGCATAGTG
Source organism: Lactuca virosa (assembly GCF_052849685.1). Taxonomy (NCBI): domain Eukaryota; kingdom Viridiplantae; phylum Streptophyta; class Magnoliopsida; order Asterales; family Asteraceae; genus Lactuca; species Lactuca virosa. Next base: position 90,479,825 of record NC_136429.1, read on the forward strand.
TCAAAAAAAAAAATGCAAGCTTGGTCCTTTCCTTTCATCCATGCATGAGTTATGGGGTTTTGGTGATGTTGGAAGTTAGGGTTTTAGGATTAAGCTCTCTTTAGCCATGCAAAGGCATAAAGTCAGAGACTTTATGGATTAGGACATCTTTTAGGGTTAGATCTGAGGTTGGGTTAAGGTCTCTCAATGATTAAGACCTTAAAAGTTGGATTTTGAGTTGAGATTGCCTACCCCGAGTGTAAAACTGGCTAGACCCAGCGTAGCCAGTTGCGAACCCGTTTCGTTCAGCCTTGTGCTCTACGCCCAACATAGAGCTGAGTACGTAGTATGTAAGGTCAAAATGTCGACCTTTGACTTTCTTTGACTTTTTACTAATTGTGCCTTTAGGTGAATTTGTGAGGGTTTTGGTCTTGGAAGGGGAAAAATGGTCTTTTGCCATAATTGTGGATTAGACTTGGCGTGGGACTAGTGGAGTATGGAAAATTACCTAAATCGTTAATTAGGGTTAATTGGTGTAATTAATAGGCGGAGTCTAGTTTCGACAGTTCGGGTGTGAGTTCTATCAGTTATCTGTGCGAGGTGAGTTTCCTCACTATTCTTACCTGTGTGGTAGAATATATGTGTCGATCAACTAGGTCTATCTGTTGTTACTATCATATGTGTTACTGTGTGTGTTGAGACTTCGGGTAGTCTCCAGGATTGCTGATAATCCATAGGGCGTGTTGTTTGCCTATTGAGACTTCGGGTAGTCTCTAGGGTTGCTAATAACGCAGAACTGTTTATTTTGTGTTGGGTTGTACGTGGTATTTTGGGGAACTCAGTAAACTTCGTGCTCACAATTGTTGATTAAATGTGTTTCAGGTACTTTTGAGGATCGCGGGAAAGCGAATGCTTGATTGTATACATTCGCCTGCAGTTTATGATTCCAGATATTTTGGGATACTCTGATATTTCGATGATGATTTGTATTTGACACTTGTGATTTTCTTGGGATGGTTTTTATGAACAATGTTTTTTTATTGAATTTTAAAATAAGAAAATTTGGTTGGAAAGTTTGGATGTTACAAAAATAATCTATATACAAAGAAACAACTTCCCAAAATTAGATTTGTTATATGATTGAAATGCAATAGGGTAAAGACATCTTTTATTTGTACCGATAAAAGAAGTTGTTGTATGGATATAATACCTTTGCTTATTCCAGTAAATCTACTATGATTGTTACCATTGACATCATTTTTAACATTTGAAGTAGAAGACATACATATTTGTGTCTTTTTTTTGTAGAATTTGGTCTGGCTCTTTTTTTCTTTTCTATAGAGTTAGTGGTTGTACAAATTGCCGTGTATTTATTAGAAGAGCTTTGTGCATAACTAATATTCAAAAAAATGTATAACTACATGTATTAATAAATAGATAATTACGTACCTGGATGATGAAGTGGATCAATATTACTACATAAGCGTTCAACCTGAACAATATTTCTACTTGAAGGTTCAACAAAATCTTTATTCAAGTCAAAAAATATGGAATATCTTTTGTATTAAACTGTTTCCGTTTCCCTCTTGTGGAATGAATTGTGTTTGTTGTTCTGAATTGTAGTCTGGTTGTTGGAAACAGCTGAAGCATTAGAGAACGTGGAAACTTGTGTTGGTAATGTTTGTGAAGGAATTTTGAAAGATGAGAAAAAGATATAAAATCAAATATAATGTAATAAATTTATGATCAAATAAAGAAACATATGTAATAAACAGTAATAACGGGAATAGGAAAAGTATGTAACAACTAGTAATGAAAGAATAGGAAAAGTATAACTAGAGTTCTGATGCGTGTTAACAACATTAAAAGTTGTGGCATTTTGATTTGTATGCTGATTTGAAACTGCCGACGTATATGGTAGGCTTACAACTGTTCATTGGTTACTTTAACAGTTAATATATTGGGAAATGAAAATTGTGGTTATATGATTTAAAATGTGGATGTAAATATAATATAAAAATAATTATTAATAATTTACCTTGACCGATGATTTGTGAAAGTGGAGTCCTTGATGAAATAAATGTCGGTTGCATATTCGGGTGTATCATGGCATGAGACAAGGATTCCGAAAGTAATTTGACAAACTTTCGAATAACTCGACAATTAGGGGGTATGAAGTAATTATTTTCTAAAAATGAAAATTCATATCACAAAGGTGGGGAAATATATAAAAAATAATGAAAAGTACAATACATAAACAAATATAAAAAAAACAAAACTGCAATAAAAAAAGACATAACATATAAGAAAATGTACATTTGTGAGAAATTCTTTGTATTGTTGAATGTGATGGTGTTTTTATAGCACTGGATGAAGAGGGTGCAAAAACTAAAAAATAGTATATATATCAAACATTCAAATATGATATTAAAGGAAAAAAAAGACTTATACAAATTGAATATTATAGACATCTATGTATTAAAAATATAATGATAATAATAAAATGTGAATTTTACCGTTTGTGATGTTGGACAGTAGTGTGGCTGGGGATGATTTTGATTTGATGGTTCCATTGTTCGGAATCATATTGGTTGTAGTCTGTAAGAGGTAAGGAGAAATATGATTGTAATTTTCTGGTACAGACAATCGGTTTAATGGTGATGTAGGCATTTGGTTGGGATTTGGGCAATAGGTGTGTGGTAAAACATAACTCACAACATTTTTATGCTTTTTTTCTAGAAGCAAAATGAAATGTCACTCATTTCTATATGTTTTTTGTAGTGTCTGTTTTTGGTTATATCATACATATATAATGATATTGATGATTTCTAAATTTGTATATAAGGAAATTACTCAATATAATTGTTGAAACAATGTATGAATTAATTTATGTAAACAGTTATGGATTTGGTTATATCATACATATATATATAATGATATTGATGATTTCTAAATTTGTATATAAGGAAATTACTCAATATAATTGTTGAAACAATGTATGAATTAATTTATGTAAACAGTTATGGAGGGAATTAATGTAGTTTACAAAAATAGTTTTAGAATAGATTTTGTAAGGTTTTATTTTGTTACTATATGCAAAACCACGGCCGATCCATTGATTTTTCATACCCGAGGTGAGATGAAGAAATGATGCCCATATATTTGTATCGAACAATGCACCAAAAGTTTACATAACATAAATTTATTAAACATAAGCACAGTAAATTTTTTAATTAATTAAATTTCATATTAATACAACATTACATTGATACCCTTCAAAAGTAAACACACTACCAATACATTATACATTTCCACCGATTGAAAATCTACCTCACACTATCTACCATAACAAAGCCTTAAGACTTTCTAACTAAAAAATAGAACAAGATATTAATAATTGATTAAATTCACAATATCTACAATAACAAAGCCTCAAGTCTTTCTAACTTAAAAACAAAACAAGATATTAATAATTGATTAAATAAAGAGGAATAATCAAATTTAAACTTTTAAGGACTAAATATATAACCGGTAATACTTATATGTTAATCAAGTTCATTTAACAATATCTTTCTCATTAGAGAAAGATGGTAGATATACTATTTTAGTTATGTCTACATGAAACTAAAATAACCAAAAAATATGAATGCTTTATAGAATTATAGAAGCAGTTTTGAACTCCAAATATTCAAATGGTCAAGTACTCAGGTGACAGTAGGTTTCAAAATCACAACATATTCAGACATATTACTTTAACTATAAGAATCTTCAAAACAAAAATACAAAACTTAGTATTTAAAACATCAAACTAATCAAATAAAAAACAATCATATATATATATATATATATATATATATATATATATATATATATATATATATATATAGGGAAGGGTTATATGGAATACAAAAAACCCTAAAAATCATAAAAATGCATAAAAAAAATACTTAGAGATCACAAAACTTTTTTTTTGAGTTTATATATGAAAAAATCTCTGAAAAAAAATCGGTTTTTTTTTTCAAACATTTTTTCAGCGAATTTGAAAAAAAAGCTGCGATTTTTTCATTTATAAAGTCAAAAAAAGTTTTGTAATCTCTAAGTATTTTTTTTATGTATTTTTATGATTTTTAGGGTTTTTTTGTTTTCCATATATATATATATATATATATATATATATATATATATATATATATATATATATATATATATATAACATTTACCAAGAAGGCAATGAAATAAAAAATCCTTATAATTCGAACTCTAAGTCTCCAGGAATTTTCGATTTATAACTGCGAAGCCGACCAAGAACTCAAAAAATTTGGGCATACTGAAAGAGAAAAGTAAACCTGAATGAGAAGACAAATATGAAGTTAAAAACATGAATAGATGAACTCCAGACCTCTATAAATCAGAAATCAAAACACATAAAAATACCTCCAGCTTTCAAACAAAATTTGAACTTTAGAGTTTAGATAAAAGATAACTCAGATTAATTCGAGAGAAGATCAGAAAGATAAAATACATATTTAATAGATACCGAGAAATAAGAGTTAAGAATAATGCAATAGAAAAAAATACCTCTAGAAGCCTGAAGCAAACTTTGAACTCCAATTCTGAAGTCTTGAACTCTTGTCTTCACTCTTCACTCTTCAAATTAAAAAGTCAATAGTAGCACTGTAGCAGAACTTAAAAACCGGGATTTATTCGCATATTGTATCCAGAAATCGATAAAATGAGAGAACATATCAACTATTAAGGAATTGAATGGGTAAAAAAAAAGATTAAATGGGGGAGGGCATCAACTATCATCCATGGATGGTATACAAAAATCGCCAAATCGAGACCAAAATTCTCAATTAAAGAGAGATATCGTCTTTTACTTTTAGAAATTGAACGCTTGGTCTGCTGAAATACCAAATACGATTGGAATGTGGGAGACTGAAGTGTATAACCGTATTGAAGAATCAGGAGGTTAGAGATAGATACCGATAGGAAATTCATCGTCTTCTACATTGTGATTATTGCATCTTCGTTTTCCAATGTGATTTTAGTTTTCGTGCCCTTGCTTTCCTACCTCGATTGAAGAATCATCGATGAGACTGATAATCCAACACTTCAACACCAGTTTAACAGCCGCGTTTACCTATAAGGCTTGTGGGTGGGTGTGCTCTCATATTTGCTACGGTGGGCCGCGTGCACATTCTTACTAAAAGTTGTTATTTGGTAGGTACGGGTTGTCATACTTGCCATGCTACCTACTTTTTCTTAAATATACAAAATAAATCTTTTAAACATAACAATTTTTAAAAAACTAAAAATTCATTAAACTTAAAATAAAAACATAGAAAATCAAAATAACAACAAACACACACAAAAATAGAATTTAAAATTAAAAACATACAAACTATAATTAATTTATATTAAAAATAATCAATTTAACCAACTTAATATAAAACTACAATTTCATTAAAATTCAACAAAAAATACAACAAACACATCCAAAAAAAATACAAAAAAAAAAAAAAAACTTAGAAAAATAAATTTACAACAAGTAAAAACATCATATAATTGAAAATGGGGACACAAAGAATATTAATAACAATTAACTTATATAGAATTAGTTTACTTGAATTAATATTAAATATGAAAGGGAATAAGTTAAATGATAATTTTTATAAAGTTGAAGGGTTAATATTATATTTTCAAGCTGAGTTTAGGGTAGAAAGTGAAGCAAAAGAGAACTCATAGGGATCTTTACTGTAACTTTCCAATTGAAAAAACATTTCTCTGTCATCGGCGTTTGGTCACCGAATTGCCGAGCCGAGCTCGGCATCCCGAGTACTCGGCCCGGTGTGCGCCAAACCTGCCGAGCTCCTTGCCGAGCCCATACCGTCCAAGCTAAGAGATTGGGCTAAAATTAATCCCCTTTTTCCTTGTTGCCCTGGACATTTGCCCAAGTCGTCCGTGTATTGAAACACATATGTAATAAAAAATACTGGTTTTGGAGAAGAAATTTATAACTTACAAATCTTGAAGACATGTGATAAAATATGCAACAGATCTTGACCCATATATGTATCAGTTTCTTTGTGACAACATGGTAAGAGTATCATGTTGCAACGATGAACCATTTATGTCTTGTATCATAAAAGGTTAAATCGATAATTAGCTTTAAAAAGGACTTAACTGATAACAAATTAAAGATGTATATTGAATTACAGATTTAAAGTCAACTTGTAGGAATTCATGATTTTTGCTGGTGCATCATTTAAAATTAAAGTGTACAAAAAATAAATCCTACAAAATAAATTCACCAATGAAAGTAGAAGATACAAAATACGTAATAACACAAAACAATCATATTAATTATTTAACAAAACTTTGAAATTGTATTAAATAAAATGGATAACATCGTGTTAAAACCCAATAACAACCAAACGATAATTCCAAAATCAACCAAAAGACTTGACTAACAAATCCATACACCAATAATAAAAAGTGCGACATGCAATTATTAAAACATAAAATGCATACAAGAAATTGTCTTTAAAATGAACTGTAAATTGTTGATAGGTGGATTCAAATTACTCAAACTTTTCGATTTTAAGGATCTTCAGGGTAGTAGGATGAGCACAAACTTTTGAAGGAGACCACTCTAAAGAGTCAGTTGTGGCAACGATATCGATGGGGCGTTTGTCGGCACTGGATGATAGTGTTACAACTTCAAGATCAACAACCTCAAGATTATCACTATGGACCGAATCAGACTTTTCCTGTACAAATGTGTAAAAGATTAGTAAAAAATCTGATTTCATTAAGAATTTTAAAATTTGATGTTTATGCAGAAAGTTTTCACCTTATTTGTCTTGTTAGTAGAAGTACCATCATCATTAACAACTTGTTGTTCATAAGTAGGTGAACGTTTGAAAACCTTAGCAAGTACACTTTCATCTTCAATCAACTTATGCACAATGTAAGTGAGATAGTTGTTTTCAAGATTGAACATGGAGATCTGAACTTTGAAGACAAACTTTCTATTGAGAAGAGTTTTGAACTCGTCGCGGATATTTTGAAGTCCTTGATCCTAATTTAAACACAAGTGAATATTAGAACATTTAAAGAAGAGATATTAAATTTGTCAATTATTTAAATAATGAAGATATATCAGAAAACCTTTGATATTTTTCCATAAACCATTGTTTACCGCGGTGAATAAGATCTTTTACATGGTGCCCAAACAATAAAAAGGAAGAAGACCCACTTTCATCTTGAACACGAACTACAACCTTGATCCTAGAAACTATAACATAACACTTATAATTACCCGAAATTAAAGTGGGGAAATATGAAAAAAAGTTGAAGGCACACATAGTTCAAGAGCAAAGAATGTACTTAATTGCCATACACTTCGGAAACTCCCCCGCAACCATCACAATTAAAAGGTTCAGCAACACTATCATCATCATTTTTAGCAACTTTTTTTGAACAATCGCGACAATAAAAAGAGTACTAGCCTTCGTCCAAATAAAATCTGATGATAGTAGAAATGATGGTTAAACCAATTTCTTGGTTCATACATTGTTTGAAACAAATAATAGTAAAATCAAATAATATATTACTGTAGAATATAAAAAAAATAATATAATGCAGGAAAAAAATAAAAATGTTATGTAAACCTTGTTGTAATTAGGAATGTCATCAATGTTTTTTATTGGAAAACGAAGGTAGTAATCCTATGGATTGGTCAGAACCGTATCTGGGTGAAGCTATGTCGTATGAGTGGAAGACTCAACATTCACATCTAAAGCATTAAGACTACATATACGCGGAAAAAAATGATGTTAAAAATAACTATAATCGTTAAGTAAGCACATGCAAATAGAAAACATTATATGATTAATTAGTAAAACAAAGACAAACCTTTCTTTGGATTCTAAAATGTGAGATATATCATCATTTATATGCAATCTAGACCCAAACAAACAGTTACCAACTTGAGGCTGATCTGGAAAAAAAATATTAGAAATACTCTCTTATCAGTAATTGCCTTTAAGTTAAAATGATAATGTGTTGAAATGGACATATATAACGATAGATTAAATATACTTATCACCCCAAGTTTTGAGTTTAGCCAAACGTAGAAGAATGATAACCGAGGTAGTATCATTTTGATGTTCTGAAATGTAAGTGTTAAGCTTAAGTGCAAAACTGTCCCACAACGCAACTGCAATTTTCTTACCACTAAAAAGGCATGGTGGTTATTATATAAAGATACAAATAAAATTGGGCAAAGTAATAATAAATAAATATATGATTGCATACCTTAGATTATGAGCAACCATATTCATTAACCTTTTGTCGTTTGCATTCTCAACAGTGACTCGCATGAGATCCGTTGACATAACTTGCCCAAGAAAATCTAAGAGACAAATTTAATAGATTAATATATGATAAAAAAGTGTGTTACATTTAGAAACAAAGTACCGAAATATAGGAAAACAATAAAAGAAAAACATACCAAATGTGATGCGAGTGTTAAAAATTTTGGCTAGCAAATCGGGGAAACTGACAAAATGATAAGGATAAACCCTATCAACAATATCAGTGGAAACAAGAAGTGTGGTGGTTTTATAAAAAATTATCTTATGTTTATGAGGAAAAAGCATATAGTCTCCCTCATTTATAGCCATAGCAAAGTTATTAATCTCCCTAACAACTCCTTCATTGAATATAGCTTCAAATACATGAATGAAATTCTTTTTTATTGTTGTATGAATTTTAGTTCCCTATAGTTGACAATGAAAGTTTAATTAGTGTAAATAAAAGACTAATAAAACATAGTAGAATGCAGAATAAAGTTTAATTAGTGTAAATAAAAGATGAATAGAACATAGCAGAATGCAGAATTCGTACCTGTTGGTCAATTAAAATCAAGTCCAGAATCCCAAACATTTTTGGGTTGTTTTTATAGGTTTGCTTCCAAACCAAGACGACTTTAACACGGATGTTCCAACATTTATTTGATGCATCGATGTAAGCAACCTTATCGAAGATGATTTGAGCAACATTGTTATTTGCCATGGTATTGTATTCTCTGGATTGAAAAAAAAAAGAATAGTCAGCGGGAATTATGATACGACATAACAAAAAATGTATACTTGTATTTATTGTTGGTTTTTATAGGAAAAAAATTATACAATGCGAAAAACAATTAAATTAATATGGTACGTGCATCCTATAAAATATCTATGTCATATACCTTGATAGCAACATACAACGAACAACTTAACCTAACACTACCCTTTTATTAAGTATAAAGTTACATACCATTTGATTTGTTGTAGTAAACAAATCACTTCAATATCCTTGTAATGTAGGTCTTGGAATTCTTAGCACCAAAAGTATGATGCCTCTAATGGCTCACACCCAAAACCTAGAGCTAGAAGACAAGAGGAGAGAGGAGAGAGACAGATGAGATTTTCGGCAAGAGTATCTTCCTTGGAAGAGTATGCACTAATTTGAGGTCCCAAGGGGTCCTATTTATGGTGTAGATAACTTAGGGACAAATCAATATTTGAATGGTCAAATAATAGATTTAATCTCAATTCAAATCATTTCCTTATTTACTACCAGGAGGCTTCTGGAACCCTAGAATCCATCCTAATTTCGTTCACCACCTATATGGGTTCTAGAATATTCATTCCTTGCTTAATTATGAACAATTATAATTCAACCATTGGACATTTAATTAATTCCAATTAATCCCGAATTAATTCAAGATTTATTCTGATTAATACATAATTAATTCTAATTGATTTCACATTAACTTATTAATCATATAAATTAATGAATCAATCATTTAACAATTGATCTCATATTAATTTATTAATCACATAATAAATTAACAAATCAATTATCTATTTCCAATTGATATATTAATCATAATACATTAACAAATTATTTACTTATAATTTTCAATTAGTTTATTAATCATATAATAGTCTAATAAACATATTTTCTCTCTAAATGTCACTCTAATCAAATTCTAGTTATGAGGGCGATCCAAAAAGGACTTTGCTTCTAATTACAAGAATATACCAATTTAGTTACCGACTTAGACATCTTAATCCAACAGTTATAAGGAGTTCAAATATTTCGTAATTATAGTATGAAATATGACAGCTAATATGATATAGTTTCTATAGTACAAAAAATAATTAAATATAGTATGTAATATATATATATATATATATATATATATATATATATATATATATATATACACTATAAAATTTCATAACAAAAATAGCTAGAAGCATACCAACAATAATAATATCTCTATAATATTTTGCATTTTATTAAATCATATTAAAAATAAAACTAAGACCCTTTTATAGGGAGGTGTAGATGTAATGTAAGATCATTTCCATAAGTGAAATTTGTCTTAGTTATAGAGATGCTATCAAAATAAAAATCAATCTAAAGTGGCATGTTTTATTAAATTTTATGATAAAGTATAATGTTGTAATGTATAATTATTTAAGGTATTCATTTTAACCCTTGAATTGTGCTTTATGTGCAAGATGAATCCTCAGTGGCAATTTCGTAATTCTAGAGTCAGCTTGGGTACGCGGGGCGCACACCTTTGTACGCAGGGTGTACCCGGGCTCGCATTAGTACGCTACGCGCACGTTCGTATGCAGGGCGTACACAGTCAGGGTGCAAACCCTACATTTTAGGGTTTGGACCCTATTTAAACACATTTATGGTCACATGCACCTTCTTATCTTTATCCTCCTTCCTCATTTCGAAACCCTAAAGAGTGTTAGTGCATTGTGAAGCTTGTAGAGCCATTTTGGTGCCATTTGGAGCTTTTGGAATAAAAGGAAGAACATTGAGGTTGTGGTGTTTCACTCAAGGCTTTGGATCCAACATCATGTCCTTCTTGTGCACCTTGTGGAGGTAAAAAGCTTCAACCTTCGTGTAGAAATCTTATGGATCTAGTTTTAGCTCAAAGTTGTTCTCCTTTTTGTCCCAAACTTGGTCTTTGTGAGTACAAGGTACTTGAAGGCATTTGAGTTGTCCTTTTAGAGGTTTTGAGGGGTGTTAAGTAATAAAGATGTGTTTTTGGTTGTTAGTTTCTCTCCATGCATGTGTTAGATTGTCTTAATGGGTTAAGAGACTAGGGTTTTTGGAGATAAGGTCTTAATAACGATGATAAACCATAAAGTTAGAAACTTTATGGTTAAGAACATCTTCTTTATACTGGATCTGAATTTTGGACGTGAGTGCTTAAGGAATTAAGCACTTTATAGGAAAGGTGGTGAGTAGCCACGTACGTTGGGCGTATTGAGGGGTACGCTACGCGTACGAGGTCAGATTCTCGATCTTCGGTCAACTACATAGTACGCCCCGCGTACTTACAGAGTCAGCTCGGTGGACTCGGTTGACTTTGACCGGATTTTCCAGGGTTTGGCCTAGGGGTATTTTAGGTATTTTGACCTATATGTTGAGTTTTGTTTCTTAGAATTTATTAAGGTGATTGGTAGCGTTGAGCACAAAGTAGAGTGCTATTTAGTTTTCTTATCTGTCTGTGAGGTGAGTTTTCTCACTATATCCATGGATCGAAGGGACCAATGTCGGCCCATTTCTTGTTATGTGGAATGCTGGTTGTCTTTGTGATAATTGTATGAAAGACTAGGATCTGGCTCCTGGACTTGTATGTAAGACTGGGATTTGGCCCTCGGCATTGCAAGGAAAGACCATGGGGGTAGCCTATGACACTTATATATAAGACGGGGATTTGGCCCTCGACATTGCAAGGAAAGACCATGCGGGTAACCCATGACACTTGTATGTAAGATCGGGATTTGGGCATCGGCATTGTAAGGAAAGACCATGGGGTAGCCCATAGAACTTGTATGTTTTGTGTATGTGGTATTTTGGGGAACTCACTAAGCTTTATGCTTACAGTTTATGTTTATGATTTCAGGTACTTCCGGCTTGAAAGGGAAGGGCCCGGCGTGATGGCACAACATCCTCACCACATGATTTCCTCATTTTATATAGTTGTACTCTGATGATTTGAATATTATCACTTGGTGTTGATTTTGAACAATTAATGAATGGTTGATGAACTTTTTAAAGAAAATTTTTATTACTGTTTTCGGGATGTTACAAATGTTATTTATTAAATTTAAATATTTTATATGGTAATTATCGAAATTTTGAAATGATTAGAGATTTATTAGGTTTTGGTAATATACTTTGAGAATTGTGGTGGGTATTATCATCATTCTGAAAATAGAAAGTTATTTATAACATCGCATCCAAAACAATGAAACAACTTAAACAATATTGTTATTCTGTTCAATTAAGTAAAAATAGAACAACTATAGACTGCTGTCCAGATTATGTGCTTAACACATTAAGCTTATTAATTAAAAAAGAAACAATCATTTTCTTTTCTGTAAGCTATCAACTCAAGACACATACACCAATAATAATAATAATAATAATATACTTAATCTATGAGTGTTTTTTGAAATTTTCCACAATCGTGTCCTAAGTTTTCATTTTTGTTCTCTGGTCCATGTAAAATGTTACATCTCTTATCTAATATTATTTACTTTTTTGCATTTATACATTGAAAAAAGTTACAAATAAGTAGGTAGTCATTTTACATGGGTCTAGTAACACATTCACAACTGAAGTAGAACTTGAGGAATATTGGGAAGATTTCAGAAAATGGACCAAACTTAGATATATTACATTCATGTATTCAATTTCATGTTGATGTTAAAATTGAAAGATAACGAATTTACTTTAAAATGGCTTCGGAATCAAAACAGGCATAACAATGAGAAGGTGAAGATTCTGAAACTTGACCATTCTTAGATATATTACATTCCTATATGGTTTAAGCAGACATGATAAAAGAGTGGGGTCATATAGTATGAGTACTACTTCCATTTTCATAAATTAAAGAAGAAAATGAATGCAAGTCCTTGACAAAGGGACCCAAAATAGTGGGGTAATACGGTATGAATAGTACTTCCATTTTTGCGACTAAAATTATAAAAATAAGGTGTACTCCATGACCAAAAATAATCATTTTACTTGAAAAGGGGAACAAAAACGTTAGAAGAACCTTAAATAAGAACCAAAATTGCAAGATAAAACTTATTGGGACTAAAATTATAAAAATAAGCTTTACTCAAGGACCAAATATGTCATTTTACTTGCAAAGGGACAAAAAACATTACAAGAACCTCAAATAATAACTAAAATTGCAAGATAAACTTTTGGGGACTAAAATTGAAAAAATAAGCTATACTCAAGGACAAAAATAATCATTTTACTTTAAAAATGGACCAAAAACGTTACAAGAACCTCAAATAAGGACAAAAATTGCAAGAGAAAACTTTTTGGGACCAAAGTTAGATATATATTGGGACCAAAAATGATTTTTTTCAAGAAATTGTTTAAAAATTCAGAAATATGGGAATTATAACAACATTAGTAGCTTGTTTGCTCCATCAGAAATAACAACAAGGCCATCATATTATTCTAGGTCAAACTCATTCAAAGCAAATGTGAGATTGTAACATCCCAAATTTCAAGGCCAAAAATTTCATTTTAAATTATACAAATATAAAACCATTTGTTTCAAAACCACATAGTAATAATATATGTCAAACCACTGTATCCATAATCAAAACATGTCATAACAAAATCATATCAGAGTATAAATCCCATAAATCTCTGGTGCGGAAATGTGTGTGTGTGATGCGTTGCAGTCACGTCGGCTCCTTTCCCCTCGAGGAAGATGTACCTGAAACCAAAACTGTAAACCATAAGCACGAAGCTTAGTGAGTTCCCCCATCATACCACATACCATATCAAACATATACTGCCCGGCAAATCTGGGTGCCCGGCCTACCTGTCAGGCATACCTGGGGTGCCTGACCTACCCATGTCAAGCATATCTGGGTGCTCGACCTACCCTGCCAGTCATATCTGGGGTGCCAGACCTACCCTCCGGTTATCTCAACCGGCTATGGGGACTATTTCACCCCCTATCACTACCATATAATACATAGCATAACATACTGTTAGACATATCTGGGGTGCCCGACCTTCCCTCCGGTTTATCTCAACTGGATATGGGGTCTAACCTACCCCCTACCACTATCACATAGCAAAATAGCATACTGACATATAATCATAACACATAGTGGAACACCAGACAATTATCAAACATACAATCATCTGCTATATACTCCTACCAGTGGGCCGACCTTGGTGCCTTAGACCCACTTCTACTGGAAGGTAACTCACCTCTCCGTGTCGAACTGAACTGCAACAGACCAACTCCTGAAACACTGATCCAAACACCAACACCTATAACCACCAATGGTCCAGTTCCATAAATTCCCAAATTACCCAAAATGCCCTCAAAAGTCAAACTGGTCAATCCTTGGTTAAAGTCAAAGTAACCAGTTAAGGTCAACAATCAATGTTGACCCAAATCGCCGAGTTGATCCATCAACTCTTCGAGTTCCATAAATCAGAAGTCCTTGAAGTCACGATCCAACTCGTCGAGTTATCCTTTGACTCAACACGTTTTCACCCTGAAACAGAATCGGGACATTACTGGGCAACTCGCCGAGTACAACCTACATACTCGTCGAGTTCCTTCAGAACTCAGAGAGTTGAGAAAATCTGAGTCGACTCGCCGAGTTGGCTATCCAACTCGTCGAGTCCATGCAACGTCCAAAAGGTCGGGTAAAACCCTATCTACTCGTCGAGTTCTCATACTAACTTGTCGAGTTCATGCCTTATACAGAAAACGGGAAAACCCGTGCCAACTCGTCGAGCTGGCCTATCCAACTCGTCGAGTTCATGCAGTTCATTTCTTGTCCAGATGATATTAAGCCACTCCAAAGCTTCAAATAGCAGATCTAGCCTCCTAAGCCCTTCTTACCATGTAAAGTTGCAAACTTTATGTGCATGCAAAGTCTTAAAGCCCAAAACCAAGATCTAGAAGGAGTTTTAGGTAAGGATAAGGTCATGGCTTGTCAAAGGTTAAAACTTTATGATCATAAGGGGCTAAAGAAGCTCAGATCTGAAGTTACAACTTCAGATCTTGACTAGACCCATCCATAACCCAACAATACCCTAAAAAAAGTCCTAAACCCAAACATGAAGAGATCTAGATAACCAAGAGTCAAGGTAACGACTTGTTACCTCCAATATGAAGCTAAGATGGAGTAGAACTCAGATTCACTAGCTTCTCCTTGCTCCAAGCTCCTTAGGCTTCACTCCTTCTCAAAATCAACCTTCCAAGCTCCTTAACACACAAAAATGGAAGATAAACGCGTTTAGGGTTTTCTGATCTCAAGGGGAACAGTAAGGGAGGCTGAGGCTAGGGAGGCTTATGACCCTTTAAATAGGGTGCAAAACCCTGAAAATTAGGGTTTCATTTTCCAGCTCCTACTCATCGAGTTTTGCCTCTCAACTCGTCGAGTAGAGATTTCCCTACACATCGAGTTGAGGCCATCAACTCGATGAGTTCTAAGTCCAATTGTCCTTTCTAGATGAAATTCTTATACCTGGGAGTCGGGGTGTTACAAATCTCGCCCACTTATCTTAGACTTCGTCCTCGAAGTCTGTTTAACCTGGAAATAGCTCGGGGTAGTGCTCCCTCATCTCGTCCTCTGGATCCTAAGTCCATTCCTATCCCTTGCGGTGCTGCCACTGCACCTTCACCAACTCTACTCTCTTGTTCCTCAGAGCCTTTGTCTTCCTGTCGAGAATGGCTATCACACGCTCGATGTAATTCAAGATGTCATCCACCTGAATATCCTCCAGAGGCACCACTGTGGAGTCATCAACCAAGCACTTCCATAGCTGGGAGACATGAAAGGTGTTGTGGATTTGACTGAGCTCGGCTGGCAGATCCAACCGATACGCCACCTGGCCCACCCGGGCCAATGCCCTGAACGGTCCGATGTATCTGGGGTCCAACTTGCCCCGCTTCCTGAACCGGATGACACCTTTCCAAGGTGACACCTTCAGGAGAACCATGTCGCCTACTTGAAACTCTAAATCCGTGTAACATCCCAAAAATACAACCGAAAAATTTTCGTTTGAAAATCTTACTAAATCATCATATCAAATATTAAAAGATAAATCCATGGATCATGTGTCTCAAAATGTCATAATGAGTTATCAAATCAACTGATGTCAAAACATATCAAAATATCTGAATAAAACTCCCAGGATAAACTGAAGTTGTGGTGTGTGCCATGCCATCATCCCGAGCTCTTCCCCTTACTAGCGGAAGTACCTGAAACCAAAACTGAAAACTGTAAGCACAAAGCTTAGTGAGCTCCCCCAAACTACCACACACCATACAATAACATATAAAGCACATATTGGGCCTTGCCCACTGCATCGGACCGAAGCCCGGACTAACAGGGGCCTTGCCCCCTGCATCGGACCGAAATCCGGACTAACTGGGGCCTTGCCCCCTGCATCGGACCGAAGTCCGGACTAACTGGGGCCTTGCCCCCTGCATCGGACCGAAATCCGGACTAACTGGGGCCTTGCCCCCTGCATCGGACCGAAGTCCGGACTAACTGGGGCCTTGCCCCCTGCATCAGACCGAAGTCCGGACTAACTGGGGCCTTGCCCCCTGCATCGGACCGAAGTCCGGACTGACTGAACATAGCATAACATAATCATAACTACTAGTAAAAACACATATACTGCATACTGCATCGGACCGAGGTCTAGACTAACGAACACATAAACATGCCTGAATCACAAAGACATCAAGCATACTGTAATACTGCATCGGACCAAAGTCCGGAACTACTGCTATCTAAACGGGCCGGTATTGTGGCCGTAGACTCGTTCCTACTGGAAGGAAACTCACCTCGTAACGCTGGCTGCTGAGGTGCTAAATCTGAGACTGTCTGACTGCTGCTCCGGAACTCCCTGCTACAAATCCCATAAACACTAAATCAAATACTGATAACTAATCTCAGGGTAAAATGACTATTTTACCCCTGGTCAAAGTCAACTTCCTGGTCAAAGTCAACTTCCAGTTGACCGGACTCGCCGAGTTGGGCCGCCAACTCGCCGAGTCCCTTTCATCCATTCTAGTCCTTTACTCGCTTCTACTCGTCGAGTTTGGCAAAGACTCGACAAGTTCTTCTTCGATACTAACATCGAGTCTAACTTCATCCGACTCGCCGAGTTGTATGAACAACTCGTCGAGTTCTCCTTCATCATATGAACACGTCCAGTCTGTGGCTCGCAGAGTCATATGAACAACTCGTCGAGTCTGAAGAACAACTCGCCGAGTTGAAGAACAACTCGTCGAGTCCCAAGCATGCTATTACTATACAGTCGATTCTAATCTATTTCAGTGCTTCCAAATCATAGATCTGAGCTTCTAGGGCTGGTTTTACACGTAAAGTTTCCAACTTTACGTGCATGCACAAGGGTATGAGGCTAAAATACCCAAAATCATCAAATACTAGGCTCTTAGGGTTTGGAACAAGGCCAAGATTGCATAAAGGTGGCTATAATGAGCTCCTGGAGTTCAATAACGTCCAGATCTAAGGTTTCCATCCAAAGGAGAGTCCATATCTCAAGTTTTGAATCATATAAGGCTCCGAAGAAGACATAAAAAGCATAAAAGAGGGTTTAATGGAGGAATACACAAGGTAATAACTTTATTACCTGAATAGGAAACAGATGGAAGCTAACTCTTGGATGTCCTTTCTCTTCTATGGACCTTCTTTCCTTCCTTCCCTTCCAAAGCTTCCAAACTAGCACAACACACTCAAGTTCAACAATGGGGGCTAGGGTTTACAGGGGAAATGCTCTAAAGGTGCTGGAGGCTGGGGTGGGAGGCTATAATGACGTTTAAATAGGGTACAAACCCTTGAAATTAGGGCTTCATCCAGACAGGCAGACTCGCCGAGTCCCAACATATGGACTCGCCGAGTAGCCAACTTAAATCGCGAGCTCATCCCGCTTCTACTCGACGAGTCGGGCTACAGACTCGTCGAGTACCCCTTAAGAAATGGAGATACTTTAATTAAAATTACATACCAGAAATGGGGCGTTACAACTCTCCCCCACTTATCTTAGACTTCGTCCTCGAAGTCTGCTGCTGCTGAATCCGAAAATAACTCAGGATAATGCTCCCTCATCTCCCCCTCGGTCTCCCACGTCCACTCTGAACCCTTTCGGTGCTGCCACTGCACCTTCACTAACTGAACCACCTTGTTCCTCAAGGTCTTCGTCTTCCGATCCAAGATCGCAACTGGTCTCTCGATATAATTTAGGCTGCTATTAACCTGAATATCCTCTAAGGGTACAACTGGTGACTCGTCCACCAAACACTTCCTCAACTGAGAAACATGGAAAGTGTTGTGGATCTGGCTAAGCTCTGCTGGAAGGTCCAACCGATAAGCAACCCGACCCACCCGGGCCAAAACCCTAAAAGGACCAATGAACCTGGGGCCCAGCTTGCCCCTCTTCCGGAACCTGATAACACCCTTCCAGGGTGATACCTTCAGGAGGACCATATCGCCCACCCGAAACTCCAAGTCCGAACGCCTCCTGTCGGCGTAAATCTTCTGTCGACTCTGCACAGTCTGCAATCTGCTACAGACCTACTGGATCAACTCTGTGGTCTTGAGCACCACCTCGGTGCTCCCGATGACCCTCTGACCGACCTCGCCCCAACAAATCGGGGTCCTACACTTTCTCCCGTAGAGCATCTCGAAAGGAGGGCGGTCAATACTAGCGTGGTAACTGTTGTTATACGAAAATTCCGCTAAAGGAAGATACGTATCCCAACTGCGCCCAAAATCTAGGACACATGCCCGAAGCATGTCCTCGAGAGTCTGAATCGTCCTCTCGCTCTGCCCGTCCGTCTGGGGGTGGAAAGCGGTGCTAAAATGAAGACGAGTCCCCATCTCGTCATGAAACCGCTTCCAAATCCTGGAAGTAAAACGGACTTCTCGGTCTGATACTACTGATACAGGCACTCCATGCCGTGCCGCTAGAACAACAGAATTCACAGATCCACTTATCCCTGCGATCCACTTATACTTGGCCATAACTCAGATAATCGTGCTATGAGTGACTTGCCGCTCCCCAAGCTATCCATGAAAATCCAAAATACCATTACCGCTGGAGACCCAACACTGTCTGAAACACTGATCTGCCTGGAAACACTGAACTGCCTAAACACTGAACTGCCAGAGCACTGAACTGCCTGAACACTGAACTGCCTGAAACACTGAACTGCCTGAACACTGAACTGCCCGAAACACTGAACTGCCTGAACACTGAACTGCCTGAACACTGAGCTGCTTGAACACTGAACTGCTTGAAACAACATGCTGCTACATGGCTGTTTTCCAACATCTATCGAGGCCTTCCTGGTCTCAATTCATTCGTCAGTCATCTGACATACCAGGTTCCCGCCCGACCGTGGAGCCCCAAGGACTACTTACTTAGTCGCCTCACACAACTTCTGAACGACATCCTTCTCTGAAACTAACAACTACTAGTTATCTTGTCACTGTGGCCCTAGCGGCCTTCTGATCTAACTGATCGATTACACACGTCGAATCCTGAGGTTACCAACCCACAGCTAAACGCGATTGCTACATGACCAATTGTAGCCTTATATAACAAGTAACCTGAAGCAATTCATTGCTTCCTCGATCTCACAACTGCAGTGGCATTCTTACAGTCTTATCACTGGCTCAACTAGGTCTAATCCATCTAGACAATTCCGAAATCCACTTCGTGGATTTCCACATCTTTACTGCTACGCCCGAACTGGGGGCTAATGTTCCTTCCGCGTCCTAACAACGCGCTCATGCTGTCTACCAGCCAAGTGTATTCCACGGCTACGCCAGCAGTCTCACAACACTCTAGCACTACCTAACTGCTAGTGAATGCTACGGCTACACCTGCAGACTTACAACACTCTAACACTATCTGGCTGCTAGTGAATGCTACGGCTACACCCGCAGACTTAGAACACTGTAACACTATCTGGCTGCTAGTGAATGCTACGGCTACACCCGCAGACTTACAACACTCTAACACTATCTGGCTGCTAGTGAATGCTACGGCTACACCCACAGACTTACAACACTCTAACACTATCTCATTCGTTGGTTACTGATCCGAACACATCCGACGACGAGTATACAAACGACCTATCATTCAAGACTGAACCCATGTCCTGACTGGAATCCCCAACCTGATTCCCTAAGGCTTGCTGGCAAACATTACGGGAATACGATCTCCTTACTGGCAAGTTTTTCCAAACTTCCATCTCACACTATCCTCAAACCACACATCTGTCTGGACTGTCTTCCTTTCTGATAAGGATGCGAAACTTATCTCAGTTTCAAAACTGCTCCTACTTCTGAATCCTTGGATGATTCTCCCCCACTTTGATTCAACTAACGTCTTACAGCACACAATGCTGGAAGTATCCTCAATCCTTCTTACCATTCTATGCCCAATCTGCTGGAAACCATGTTTGCCATTGCTAGTGTGTCACTACTAACCAATCCAAAATATCACACCACTTCCAAGAATCTGAATACATTTCCGGTGATAACCTGCTAGACCCAGGAAGCTCCGAATCTCAATTGGAGACCTCAGAAACTCCCACTGCATCACGGCCTCTACCTTAGCCGGAACGACTAGAATACCCTTCTGATTGACAAGGTACCCAAGAGATTGCACCTCGCACAACCAGAACTCACATTTGGAGTACCTTGCAAAAAGTCTCTCCCTTCTCAAGGTCTCTAGCACCTCCCTCAGGTGCTCCTCGTGCTGGAATATAACCGATCTAAACCCGAACTACACCTTCCCAAAGGTAGTGAGATACTACCGAGTCTTACTCGTACTTGCTACAGTTACTGCATCCGAAGTAACCTGCTCTACAGGGGACGTCCTCCAGCTATCATTCCAAATCCAAGATATGCAGATGGCATATGACTCACTCACAAGTAGGTAATATAATATTCCAATATATGTACCTACTAAATTGGTGCAGTAACATAACAACATCATAAATAATAATTGACAGGAAGGTAAAAGATACATACCTCCAACCTCCCGTGCTGCTCGAATCCTTGCTGAAATCAACCGGAATGCTCTGCTCTGAGCCGTGGGCGCCCTTGCCCGACCCTAACGTCTGTTGGCGGTTCTCAAAGTCACAGGGGCAGGAGCTGTCACCCGCCCTGCTGAACACAAACTCGGACAGTGGGCCTTCTTGTGGCCCCTCCGACTGCAATGGAAACATATTGGGTCAAGTCCCTGGCCGATGGTAGCAGTACAATCTCTGCTAAAATGACCAGTCTGGCCGCACTTGAAACAGCCAGGATCACCACCTCTACTACTCCTACACGCACCCCCGTGCGTCTTGCCACACTTACCGCATCGGCTGCGGCCCTGGAAGTCTCTCGATCTCGAACTCGGCCCTTTGGTTCTTTTACCCGAACCTGTGGGCCACTGAACCTCATCCGGTTTCCTCTTCCTTTCTGACTCCCGGTCAATCTCTCGCTCCTGCGTTACCCCATCGTCCCCATCAATCGTCTGAACAACCGCTGTCTGATCCTGGAGCTTCTCGGTCAACCTATCAGTGACCCTCTCGACGATGTCGGGTAGCTCCTCCCGAACGACTTGTGATACCTCCGCAGCAACCCAATCACGCAGAGAACTCTCCTGGGGACAGGGTGACCCACTCACTCCCGACCCCTGATGGCAAGAGATAAAAATGGGATCCCCCTCCCTGATGGATCCCTGGGATCCATAAGAGTCGGGCTCTAGACAAACCCCAAACTGCCCTGAAACTATCCTTGCCATAAAGGCCTCAAGACGACTATCCAAAAGCTCCACGATGGCCTCCCTAACCGAACCGAATATCACAGGAGTCTGATCAATGATGTTGCGCATAATCTCTGCGGAAATGACATCTCTCATCTGATCATCAAGCTGTCCGGATCTAGAGCCTGAGCCAGATCCCTCCCCGGCACCTGAACTGCCAACTGGTATCTCGCGCAACATCACCATGCTGAAAACATATCACAATAACTGTCAGAATTCTCATTGCTGCTGACGGATCTCACACACACTCTACAATTTCCCTGGTTTCGTCTTGGCCCCTCTTGAATCGAGTACGGATCCTCTGCTTTCAGTAGTACGGGCCCACGCTACCTTCCACATCTATCCGTACTTTCCTCAAGAGTTACCTTAACTCAACCAGCCCCTTCTACTGCTACTGATCCCTGCTACTCTCATCCTAGGCTTGCCCCAGGCAAATCTCTGTCTCTACCCAAACCAATCCTCAGCTGCTGAAAGCCTCCTTGTAATGCCAATTAGTCATCACCTGAATACCATCACATGTGACGAGGCTCAGATAATCCTTCGAGTAAAAGACTCGTCCCTACAACGGTTAGACTCAGACAAGAGCTGCGCAATAGGGCCAAATCCATCACTCTGAGATTATTCAACCCTGATCACATGTGACGTGACGTATTCACCTAATGGCTAACTCCCATCACTCCGAGTCCTACAAAGCACGAAGCAAGCAGCATTCGGACACAGGAAACTACTCAAGCACTTCTATCCTCATAACGAGAAACTGTACTAGCATACAATGCTAAGCTCATACTATCAGGCATAACCTAAACAGGCTATCCTACTGCTGTCTACTCAATACTAGCATGCAATTCTCAATAAGCTGAAACACATATAACAGGCACATAAGGCATCCTCCTAGATCCTTAGTCCTATTCTAACATGCTGTTCTACTGAAACTGGAACTGATAATTATAACATAAACTTGTATGGGTAATTTGGGAGTACTTACTTGAGCTCGGCTGATCGCATGCACCACACCCTTTTCCTTTTCCTTTTCTCAAAACTCTTTTCTTTTTAAGTTTCCTTTTTCAAAATTCCTTTCGAAAACATTTTTCTTTTGAAAATCTTTTTACCGTTTCCTTAGTTTGAGTCCAGTCACACTCGGGAGTGCGCCCGAATCCCTCAAACCAAGGCTCTGATACCAACTTGTAACATCCCAAAAATACAACCCAAAAATTTTCGTTTGAAAACCTTACTAAATCATCATATCAAATATTAAAAGATAAATCCATGGATCATGTGTCTCAAAATGTCATAATGAGTTATCAAATCAACTGATGTAAAAACATATCAAAATATCTGAATAAAACTCCCAGGATAAACTGAAGCTGTGTTGTGTGCCATGCCATCATCCCGAGCTCTTCCCCTTACTAGCGGAAGTACCTGAAACCAAAACTAAAAACTGTAAGCACGAAGCTTAGTGAGCTCCCCCAAACTACCACACACCATACAATAACATATAAAGCACATATTGGGCCTTGCCCACTGCATCAGACCGAAGCCCGGACTAACTGGGGCCTTAACCCCTGCATCGGACCGAAATCCGAACTAACTGGGGCCTTGACCCCTGCATCGGACCGAAATCCGGACTAACTGGGGCCCTGCCCCCTGCATCGGACCGAAATCTGGACTAACTGGGGCCCTGCCCCCTGTATCGGACCGAAGTCCGGACTAACTGGGGCCTTGCCCCCTGCATCGGACCGAAGTCTGGACTAACTGGGGCCTTGCCCCCTTCATCGGACCGAAGTCTGGACTGACTGAACATAGCATAACATAATCATAACTACTAGCATAAACACATATACTATATACTGCATCGGACCGAGGTCCGGACTAACCAACACATAAACATGCCTGAATCACAAAGACATCAAGCATACTGTACTACTACATCAGACCAAAGACCGGAAGTACTGCTATCTAAACGGGCCGGCATTATGGCCATAGACCCGTTCCTACTGGAAGGAAACTCACCTTGTAACGCTGGCTGCTGAGGTGCTAAATCTGAGACTGTCTGACTGTTGCTCCGGAACTCCCCGGCTACAAATCCCATAAACACTAAATCAAATACTGATAACTAATCTCAGGGTAAAATGACTATTTTACCCCTGGTCAAAGTCAACTTCCTGGTCAAAGTCAACTTCTAGTTGACCGGACTCGCCGAGTTGGGCCGCCAACTCGCCGAGTCCCTTTCATCCATTCTAGTCCTTTACTCGCTTCTACTCGTCGAGTTTGGCAAAGACTCGACGAGTTCTTCTTCGATACTAACATGGAGTCTAACTTCATCCGACTCTCCGAGTTGTATTAACAACTCGTCGAGTTCTCCTTCATCATATGAACACGTCCAGTCTGTGGCTCGCCGAGTCGTATGAACAACTCGTCGAGTCTGAAGAACAACTCGTCGAGTCCCAAGCATGCTATTACTATACAGTTGATTCTAATCTATTTCAGTGCTTCCAAATCATAGATATGAGCTTCTAGGATTGGTTTTACACGTAAAGTTTCCAACTTTACGTGCATGCACAAGGGTATGAGGCTAAAATACCCAAAATCATCAAATACTAGGCTCTTAGGGTTTGGAACAAGGCCAAGATTGCATAAAGGTGGCTATAATGAGCTCCTGGAGTTCAATAACGTCCAGATCTAAGGTTTCCATCCAAAGGAGAGTCCATATCTTAAGTTTTGAATCATATAAGGCTCCAAAGAAGACATAACAAGCATAAAAGAGGGTTTAATGGAGGAATACATAAGGTAATAACTTTATTACCTGAATGGGAAATAAATGGAAGCTAACTCTTGGATCTCCTTTCTCTTCTATGGACCTTCTTTCCTTCCTTCCCTTCCAAAGCTTCCAAACTAGCACAACACACTCAAGTTCACCAATGAGGGCTAGGGTTTACAGGGGAAATGCTCTAAAGGTGCTGGAGGCTGGGGTGGGAGGCTATAATGACGTTTAAATAGGGTACAAACCCTTGAAATTAGGGCTTCATTCAGACAGGCAGACTCGCCGAGTCCCAACATATGGACTCGCCGAGTAGCCAACTTAAATCGCGAGCTCATCCCGCTTCTACTAGACGAGTCGGGCTACAGACTCGTCGAGTACCCCTTAAGAAATGGAGATACTTTAATTAAAATTACATACCAGAAATGGGGCGTTACAATCCGATCGGCGCTTGTTGGCATAACTCTTCTGCTGACTCTAAGCAGTCTGAAGCCTGCTCCGGACCTGCTAGATCTTCTCCGTCGTCTTGAGTACCACTTCGGTACTCCCCATGACTCTCTGCCCAACCTCACCCCAACATATCGGGGTTCTGCACTTCCTCCAACATCTCGAAGGGAGGATGGTCGATACTCGCGTTATAGCTATTATTGTAGGAAAACTCTGCCAATGGAAGGTAGGTATCCTAGCTACGACCGAAGTCTAGGACACACGCCCGCATCATATCCTCAAAAGTATGGATGGTTTGCTCGCTCTAACCATCCGTATGTGGGTGAAAAGCCGTGCTGAAGTGAAGACGGGTACCCAGCTCATCATGAAATTTCTTCCAGAATATGGAAGTAAACCGTACATCTCGGTCAGAAATCACGAAAACTGGCACACCGTGCCGAGCTACTACCTCTCTGATGTAAATTTCGGCCAGCTTCTCGGCCGAAATGCTCTCCTGAATCGGGATGAAATGGGCACTCTTGGTCAATCGATCCACGATGACGCAAATTGAATCCACTCCCCGTGCGGTCCTGGGAAGCTTCGTGATGAAATCCATAGTAATATCCTCCCATTTCCACACAGGGATATCCAACGGATGTGTCTTGCCGTGTGGTCTGTGGTGCTCGACCTTGACCTTCCTGCAGGTCAGACACCTCTCAACATACCAGGCTACATCCCGCTTCATGCAGGGCCACCAGTAATCAGGACGAAGAGCTCTGTACATCTTCGTCGCCCTGGGATGAATGGAAAATCGGGACTTGTGCGCCTCCTCCATCAGGATCTAACGCACACTGCATGCATACAGACACCCACACTCTACGATGAAGTGTCAATAGCCCGCGGCTATCATAGTCTAAGGAGGAAATCTGACCCACGATACGTTCACTCTTCCTATGTTGCTGTTGGATATAGTGTCTAAGTCCATAACTTTATTTGGTATGTACTTGACCCGACCCGGCATGGTCCATTTGGGTTGCATGGCATTGCAATACTTGGATAGACTAGATGAGAGAATAAGGCACTTATGATTATTAATATATTATAAGTTCTAATATATTAATAATAGTATTATTTAATTAGTATTGATCAAGTATTAATCTAGTATTAATTTGGTGATCAAAGTGAGACTAATTAAATATATAGGGTTGATTATGACAATCATCAATTCTTTTATGGTGGATTAATGATCCATGGTTTATGGGTTTGGTTATAACCATATGGAGCTCCATGGATAGTCCATGGGAGTTACAAACCCATGGGTCATGGGAAATCAAGAGTCATGACAATTAAGGGCATTCATGTGTAAACCCTAATTGTGACAACACTATAAAAGGAACCCTATGGCTAGCAAAATGGTGAGCTAGTGGACCTAGTGTTACTAGAGAGGGCATAACCGATTTTGAGTGCTAGAAGTATTATCTCAAGTTATTCCAAGTCTTGTGGTGTTGTGTGAAGCATTTGAGGCACAACATTTGGGGTGCTAGGCTCACAAAGTCTTGAAGGAATCCAAGCAACAACAAGGTATGTATTTCTACTAGTTTATATGTTTTATATAATCCCCATGCCATGCTAGTTAGGAAATAACCTTGAAAAAGAAATTTGCATGTATATAGAGAAAACATAGATTCAAGGTTATTAGGGTTGCATGTACACTTAGGAAGTGTTAGAATGCTCAAAAACCCATCAGTTGCTCCTTCATAGCCTCCTGTTGGGCCTCTCTAATATTCTACAGAAGCAGAGTCACCACTGTCATCCTCAGACATATGTCTCTGATTGGGGCTGCAAATGCCTTGCGGCTAAGTGCATCGGCCATAATATTGGCCTTCCCCGGGTGATAGAGGATTTCACAGTCGTAATCCTTTACCACATATAGCCACCGGCGCTGGCTCATGTTTAGATTTGGCTGACCCATGAGATACCTCAAGCTCTTGTGGTCCGTGTAAATGGTACAACGGACCCCATAGAGGTAGTGTCGCCAAATCTTGAGGGCGAAAACAATCGCCCCCAACTCCAAGTCATGCGTCGGGTAGTTCGCCTCGTGAGGCTTCAGCTGTCTCGATACGTAGGCGATGACGTGCCCTCTCTGCATCAGTACTGCGCCCAAACCCGAAATGGACGCATCACAGTACACTACAAAATCCTCCACGCCCTCTGGCAGGGCTAAAATCCGCGCCTTGCACAACGTCTGTCTCAACGTCTTGAACGATGCCTGCTGCTCAGGCCCCCAGCGAAATGCAATGGCTTTCTTCGTCAGCCGGGTCAAGGGTACCGCTATCTTGGAGAAGTCTTGAATGAATCCTCAGTAATAGCCTGTTAATCCGAGGAAACTCCAAATCTCAGATGGAGACTTCGAAACCTCCCATCTCATCACGGCCTCCACTTTGGCCGGGTCGACCAAAATACCATTCTGGTTGACAAGGTGCCCTAGAAACTGCACCTCGCGCAACCAGAACTCCCACATGGAGAACTTGGCATACAAGCTCTCCCTCCGCAGGGTATCCAATACCTCTTGCAGATGCTCCTCGTGCTGCTCTCGCGTCTTGGAGTAAACCAAGATGTCATCAATAAAGACTATCACAGACCGATCCAGCATCGGTATGCATACGCGGTTCATGAGATTCATGAATGCGACAGGGGTATTAGTGAGCCCGAAGGGCGTCACCATGAACTCGTAGTGGCCATAATGAGTCCGGAATGCAGTCTTCTGCACATCCTCATCTCTGACTCGCATCTGGTGGTAGCCTGAACGCAAATATATCTTGGAAACCAAGATGCCCCTGTAGCTGGTCGAAGAGATTATCAATCCTTGGGAGTGGGTAACGGTTCTTCACCGTTACCTTGTTCAACTCCCGGTAGTCTATACACATCCGATGCGACCCGTCCTTCTTCTACACAAACAGGATCGGGGCTCCCCAAGGCAAACTACTCGACTTAATGAATCCCTTTTCTAACAGCTCCTGCAGCTGTGTAGACAACTCCTTCATCTCAGGAGGAGCCAACCGATATGGTGCCTTGGCTATCGGAGCCACACCAGGGACTAGGTCGATCCTGAACTCCACCTGTCTCTCCGGAGGTATCCCAGGCAACTCCTCTGGAAATACATTCGGGTACTCTCGCACCACTGGTACACCACTCACAGTCGCCTTAGCCGCCTCCCGGGTATCCATAACGTAGGTGGCATACCCTATGCAGCCCTGCTGAAGGTAGCGCCTAGCCCTCGCTTCCGAACACATACCTGGTTCACGTTGCGGCCTCTCACTCTGAATCACTAGCTCTCCCCCACTTGGGGACCTGACTCGCACTAGCTGCTGCTCGTAGTCGATCACCACCCCATTAGGGCTCAACCAATCCATGCCTATAATAACCTTGTTCCCACGTAAGGGAATGGGAACCAAATCCACAAGGTACCGCTCGTCGTACAACCTCAAGACGCAATCCCTGAAAACCTCCGATGCCCGAATGGTTCGGTCGTCCGCAATCTCGACCTCTAATGGGCAATCCAACATGCCCGAAGACTCAGGGAACCTCTTGCTAAGCGCAAGAGAGACAAATGATCAGGTAGCCCCCGAATCAAACAACACCTGTATTGGGATGTCGTTCACATGGAACGATCCTAAACAAAACCATAAACCATAGTACATAAATATCATATCCGACATGTAAAAAGAATTAGGGAGAAGAAAACATACCCGCCACCACATCTAGTGTGGCACGCGCCTCCTCGACGTTCAGCTGGAAGGCTCGGCTCCTCACCATTGGAGCCTCTGTCTTGCCCTGACGGCCAGCCGTGATCCGCAGGGTCGCTAGTGCTAACGCCGCCATTGGCGCTGTCAATCTCGGGCAATTGGCCTTTTTATGGCCTCACTGGTTGCAGTGGAAACACAATAACTCTGATGTCTGAATAGTGGGGGTAGGGGCTTCACAATCCTTGCTAAAGTGCCCTGTCTTGCCGCACTTGTAGCAGCCCGATCCCCCTGCCCTGCACACACCCTCATGTAGTCATGTGGCCTGCCATATTTCCCACAGCGGCTCCAGACCTGATGGCCCTTCGACTTCGAGACAAATCTCTTGGGTTTCTTCCCAGAAATCCCTTTCACCTGCCAAACCTCCGCCTTCCTCTTCCTGAGGTACTCTATATTAATCTCCCTCTCCCTCGCCCTGGCAATCATGTCATCCAGGGTCGGACAAGCTGAATAGCTAACATGTTTCCGAATGTCAGCTCTCAACATGTCATGGTACCTAGTCTTCCTCATCTCCTTGTCACCCGCATACTGAGGCACCAGTAATTCCCTCTCCCTGAACTTGGCGGTAATCTCCGCCACCGACTCCTTCGTCTGTCTCATATCAACAAACTCCCTGGCCAACTGCTGAAGCTCCACAGCTGGCGCAAACTCAAACCTAAACCTGGTCACAAAGTCCGACCAAGTCATAGCCTCAATGGATGGGACTCCCAATGAATCACTGACTGCCTCCCACCAGTCTCTCGCTCTGTCCCTCAAATAACCTGCAGCATACCGAACCTTCGACACCTTAGGGCAGAAGCTAGTCAACTGTTCAGACTCAATGTCTGCGATCCATCTCTTGGCCACAATGGGGTTCTTCACCCCATGAAAGTCTGGCGCGCCACATCCCCTGAAGTCCTTGAAGGACAGTGTACGCGTGCCTGACTGGCTGCATGCCATGTCACTCCGGAACGCTCTGAGGAGATCCTCCATCAACTCGATGATCCCTTCCTTGATCGACCTGAAAATCACCGGGGTCGCCTCAAGGATGCCTCTTGTAATCTCAGACGCGATGAACTCGCGTAATCCGTCATCAACCGGCTCGGTACCCGCACCCGAACCTGAACAATAACCTGATCCTCCTGCTCCGTGACGTGTTACCACCATTCTGAAACAAAACACATAATCGTCAGGGTCATACATAATCTCGAGAGGTCTCACACGCTCTACAAGTTTCCTGGTTCTATCTCAGCCCTCCTTGACTCGAGTACGGATCCTCTGCTTTTAGTAGTACGGGCCCATACTACCTTCCACATCTATCTGTACTTTCCTCAAGGATTTCATTAACTTCACCAAGTCCCTTCTACTACTACTGCTCGCTGCACTAATCTCATCCTAGGCTTACCCTAGGGTAACTTACTGACCTACTCTCCGCCATCAGCTGCATAAGAAATCCCTTCTATCTTTACCCAACTAGCTCGCGAATACCATTACATATCACTAAGACCAGATAATTCTTCAAATGAAAGGTCCTACCCTACAACGGTTAGACTCAAACAAGAGCTGCGAAATAGGGCTAGACCTAGCCTTCTGAAATTATTTAGTCCTTGTAATATGTAACTTAACGTATTCGTTTACTAGTTAGTTAAAGGTAACTAGAACTCCTAAAAGCACAAAGCAAGAAGCATTCGAGCATTGAGTAACCAAACCAAGCGTATCCTATTCAGGCCATCATATCACTGACTAATCAGTTCTAGCATGAATCTCAATAAGCACATATAGCAGGCATATAAGACATCTCTCTAGATCCTTAGCCCTAATCTAGCATGCAGTTCTCACACGTATAGCAGGCATATAAGGCATCTTCCTAGATGCTTAGCCCTAATCTAGCATGCAGTTCTCATAATCATATCATATATCATAACAAACACATATGGGTATCTTGTGGAAAACTTACTTGAGCTCGGCTGATTGCACGCATCACACACTTTGTTCTTTTCAAAGTACTTTTCTCTTTCCAAATTCTTTTCGAAATTCTTTTTATAAAATGATTTTTCTTTTGAAAATTTTCATACCAAGTCCTCAGTTTGAGTCCAGACACACCCAAGAGTGTGTCCGAATCCCTCAAACCAAGGCTCTGATACCAACTTGTAACATCCCAAATTTCAAGGCCAAAAATTTCATTTTAAATTATACAAATATAAAACCATTTGTTTGAAAACCACATAGTAATAATATATGTCAAACCACTGTATCCATAATCAAAACATGTCATAACAAAATCATATCAGAGTATAAATCCCATAGATCTCTGGTGCGGAAATGTGTGTGTGTGATGCGCTGCAGTCACGTCGGCTCCTTTCCCCTTGAGGAAGATGTACCTGGAACCAAAACTATAAACCGTAAGCACGAAGCTTAGTGAGTTCCCCCATCATACCGCATACCATATCAAACATATACTGGCAGGCATATCTGGGTGCCCGGCCTACCCTGTCAGGCATATCTAGGGTGCCTGACCTACCCATGTCAAGCATATCTAGGTGCTCGACCTACCCTGCCAGGCATATCTGGGGTGCTTGACCTACCCATGTCAAGCATATCTGGGTGCTCGACCTACCCTCTGGTTATCTCAACCGGCTATGGGGACTATCTCACCCCCTATCACTACCATATAATACATAGCATGAAATACTGTCAGGCATATCTGGGGTGCCCGACCTACCCTCCGGTTTATCTCAACCGGCTATGGGGTCTAACCTACCCCCTACCACTATCATATAGCAACATAGCACACTGGCATATAATCATAACAGATAGTGGAACACCAGACAATTATCACACATACAATCATCTACTATATACTCCTATGAGTGGGCCGACCTTGGTGCCTTAGACCCACTTCTACTGGAAGGTAACTCACATCTCTGTGTCGAACTGAACTGCAACAGATCAACTCCTGAAACACTGATCCACACACCAACACCTATAACCACCAATGGTCCAGTTCAATAAATTCCCAAATTACCCAAAATGCCCTCAAAAGTCAAACTGGTCAACCCTTGGTCAAAGTCAAAGTCAACAGTTAAGGTCAACAGTCAATGTTGACCCAACTCGCCGAGTTGATCCATCAACTCTTCGAGTTCCATAAATCAGGATTCCTTGAAGTCACGATCCAACTCGTCGAGTTATCCTTTCACTTGACGTGTTTTCACCCTGAAACAGAATCGGGACATAACTGGCCGAGTACAACCTACAGACTCGTCGAGTTCCTATAGAACTCAGAGAGTTAAGAAAATCCGAGTCGACTCGCCGATTTGGCTATGCAACTCGTCGAGTCCATGCAACGTCCAAAAGGTCGGGTAAAACCATATCTACTCGTTGAGTTCTCTTACTAACTTGTCGAGTTCATGCCTTATCCAGAAAACGGGAAAACCCGTGCCAACTCGTCGAGATGGCCTATCCAACTCGTCGAGTTCATGCAGTTCATTTCTTGTCCAGATGATATTAAGCCACTCCAAAGCTCCAAATTGCAGATCTAGCCTCTTAAGGCCTATTTACCACGTAAAGTTGCAAACTTTATGTGCATGCAAAGTCTTAAAGCCCAAAACCAAGATCTAGAAGGAGTTTTAGGTAAGGATAAGGTCATGGCTTGCAAAAGGTTAGAACTTTATGATCATAAGGGGCTAAAGAAGCTCAGATCTGATGTTACAACTTCAGATCTTGACTAGACCCATCCATAACCCAACAATACCCTAAAAAGAGTCCTAAACCCAAACATGAAGAGATCTAGATAACCAAGAGTCAAGGTAACGACTTGTTACCTCCAATATGAAGCTAAGATGGAGTAGAGCTCAGATCCACTAGCTTCTCCTTGCTCCAAGCTCCTTAGGCTTCACTCCTTCTCAAAATCAACCTTCCAAGCTCCTTAACACACAAAAATGGAAGATAAACGCGTTTAGGGTTTTTTGATCTCAAGGGGAACGGTAAGGGAGGCTGAGGCTAGGGAGGCTTATGGCGCTTTAAATAGGGTGCAAAACCCTGAAAATTAGGGTTTCATTTTCCAGCTCCTAGTCGTCGAGTTTTGCCTCTTAACTCGTCGAGTAGAGAATTCCCTACACGTCGAGTTGAGTCTATCAACTCGACGAGTTCTAAGTCCAATTGTCCTTTCTAGATAAAATTCTTATACATGGGAGTCGGGGTGTTACATAGATACTCCGTTGATGGGGTTAACTTTATCTTATCTTGACCAGGTTTGACCACTACAACTGTGCAATCTGATTATTTAGGAGAGAAAAGGACAACATCTACGGTATGTTCTTTATTATTAATGTCATTCTTGTAAGTTAGATTAAATCAAAATAATGTTAGAAATTAATGACAGAAAAGATAAATCTTGAAACTATAAATATTTCACCTTCCAATGTCATTGGCCAGGTTTTGAATTTTAGGTGGTGCTCCTAGTCGCGTTGTTGTAAGTGTAATTTCAGATCATTATTCTTATCCTTCTTTGTTTTATGCTTTTCAAGAAGAATAATATTTTTTTCCTGTGACATCCTCAAATTCACGGTCATTTTAAAAAATTTATTTATGCTTATTTTAAAATCAGAGTATCATTTTTAAAGAACAATGTTACGGAATTTTGTTCCCAGAAACATGATAAAGGTTTTATCAAAGCATTTCCGAAGAAATGTATTTGTTTATATTAAAACATTGGAATGTCATCGTCAATACAAAAACATAAGCATAAACATACCTTACATTCTTTTACACTAGTGATCTACATCTCCTTTAATTTCTCAGTGTAATGTAGCTCCGTATCGACACCTGTGATACAAATAAACTGAGTGGGTCAGGTTGGGAAACCTGGTGAGTACATAGGGTTTTCAACCCACAATAATAAAGTTATTATGTTTAATCATCAAAAAATAAATCTAATTACCCATCCCCATTATCTTATTTATCTATTCCTAAGGAATAGGCACGAAGTCCATCGTTGCCATGGTTTATATAACAGGAACTAAGTCCATAGTTGCCAGGGTTCATCTAACAGGCGCTAAGTCCATATCTGCCATGGTTTATCTCATTTATTGACAGTAATATTTTAGGGAGTCCACCCGCAATACATGTCAATGAGTTTTTAGAGTAAGCCGGGTGAACACATCGTTCACAACACCTACAGGCTGCGAGCCTGCTAGTGTTCCACTAGACTATCTAGAATAGTCCGTGGTTGTCATCTATACTCTGCTAGATGATGGGGCCATCGCTTGGGTCATTGCTTGGGTCATTACTTGGCTCATCGCTTCTCGCCATATTTTACCACTCATATATCATTGCTCATCATTCATCTCATCTTTCTTCCCTCATCATTTAACTCGTCTTTAATCGCTCATCATTAATCTCATCTTTAATCTACACATCTTCTACCCATCATAATTATAGGTATGAAATACATATACAGTTTAAGACAAATAAAACATGTATATTTTTGTTCATCAAGCATAGATATCAAGAACACAGATAATATGCACACGTAGCACGTAATTTATATTAAATACTTCATATCTATGTGTAAGATGACATTAACTATGCACTCACCTGATAAGGTGGTGATTCTGAACTCAGACAGCGCTTCGCTTCTTATAAATAGTTTCCTTCGACGAAACCTAGTATCATTATCACTAAATTTTAGTATAATGTTCATCGTGATTATCTATTAGTCTTAGTATTATTGTTATTATATAAGCGTTAAACAATACTTCCCAACTACTATGTACAGACAGGGGCCATACATGAAACACCGGAGGATAGGACCATTTTAGCATTTAAGCCGTTCTGAAATCCAACAACCCAAGCGGCCCTTCAAACCGGATTCCCCGTATCGCGAGTAGTTAAAAAGGAATTGTAACGACACTTATATAAGTCATAATAATAGCCCAAATATTTATTATAAGTTCATAATAACATTACTAATATTAAATATAACCTACACTTAAAGTAGGGTATGCGTATCTCACTTATAGCAGGTTTTGCTAAAAATGGGATCCGCTGGAGCAGAGCTTCTGAGCCGAAAATCTCTTTTTTCTTGGAGCCGTCAAGCGCTCCGGGGCTTTCTTCTAGCGCTAGGGGAGTTCCTTAGGGCTTAGGGGGGGGGGGTGGGAGGTTTAAAGAGCGAGTAGAGAGAGAGAGAAGGGTGGATGTGTGAAGAAATGAGGGTGGAAGGGGTTCTATTTATAGGCTGAAATATGGCTCAACTTGGTGCCACATGTCACCATCTGGTGGCAAGACTTGGGGAGAAAGCAATGGCCCAGATTCAGCCACGCCACCCCCTTCACAGCAGCACCCTACCGACTTCTAAACCCTGTAACTTTCGCATACTAGCTCCGTTTTCGACGTTCTTTATATCCACACGTAGGTATTGACAAGATCTACAACTCTCATTTTGACTCTGTAGGCAAATTCTCGACCAATTATAAATTTAACAATATGAGAAGATTACACTGTTAAATAACCGTGTAAAATTCATAACTTCTACATACGTACTCCGTTTTCGTCTGTATTTTTATCGTTGAGCTCCTATTAATGAGATATTCAATTCTAATTTAGGTTGCGTTGGCCAAAAATCGATCGATCTAAAATTCGAATTTCGGGCTGTGCACTACTATGCCAAATCTTAGAAAAATCATAACTTCTTCATACGAAGTTAGATTTGGGCGTTCTTTTTATGCATGCTCTCGGTTTAAAGTATACTACAATTTTCATTTATATCTATAAGGCTAAAAAGTAGTTTATCAAAAATTCACTTTTTACGTTACGCGGTGTTGTGCCGGTTTAGCCGTAAAACTTCGACGGGTCATAACTTCATCGTTATAACTCGGATTTCGGCGTTCTTTATATGTACGGAACCCTTGTGACATATTCTATAACATGGTTAAGATTATTCATTCTAAATAATCTTTCATTAAAAAGTCATTTTTTTTATGCTTATTGTCTCTAAATCGACTAGCCCGAATCTGTGGGCGTTACAATTATCTCCCCCTTAGGATGATTACGTCCCGAAATCATCAAAGAAACAGGACTATATAATAACTGCATATGTTATCTCTCATCCTAGGTAATAATCCTAATTTCTATGCTCCTTCGAATGAGTATCTAACTCTTGGTCTTCTTGAATGTAGGCGATGCTCAATCTTGCACCCACTCTCTTTCTTATGTTAGACTTTCAATCATGACCTTCATTTCACAGTCTCGATCTTTATTGGAGACTCCTTTAAGAGAAGTTCTTTACTTTGATTTATCATGACAAACTGATGGGTCATGTTCTAATGACCTCTCATCGTATGATGCAATGCTTAGACTCAGGTCTCTTAGAGTCAAATTCTATAATGGAATATACCTTCCTTCATGTTCTAATGTGATATAATCACATTTTAGTATGTAGTACTTCTAGCTATAGGATTCTTACTTTAACGGAAATTCGCGATACTTTTATTGAATGCTTTGATTATCTTTCACATCAATCTTTTGTCTTAAGTCAGATGCTACATCGATCTTGGTTCTCTGAACCACGTAACATACTCATCTTAGTTAGACTCGATTTGATATGACCACTAGGGTCGGAATAATAATCATCTTCTTAGTCATTACCGAAACGATGGTAACGACATACTTGAACAAAATGGAATCAATTACTAGCTTCTTGGTAACCTTGTGACTTTCCCTGATCCAAGTGTGAGTCCTGTGCTTCCGGTAGTATAGGCCTCTACTACCATTCACACCTACTCATACTTGTCCCAAGTATTATCTCACAGTTTTCCAAGTCACCATTCAAGAATTTTCACATAATCATTTAACACATCAGATAACAAAATCGAGGTTTTATATTATTTCTTGAAACGGTTACATAGATGTTCAAGTTCAACTTATACTATGCCTCTAATAGGCTACACCTCCTGATACTATCCACATGGATACTTCATATCTTGATATTTGGATATGAAGTCCTCATCCTTGATTCCTCACGTTGTTATCTGCTTCGTCGAGGATCATGTGGAATGCGCTTGGCTTTGGCGGTGCATTTGGCCTTGCTACTTCGTTTTTATTTGGGCAGTCTCTAAAAATACGCCCTTCTTTGTTACATCCGAAACATACCTTCTTGTTGAATGTGCACTCGTTGGCGTAATGCCCAGACTTTCCACACTTGAAACATATCACCTCTTCGCCACATTTTCCAAGGTGTTTCTTTTTGCACTTATCGCACCATCTTGCTTCACCTCCTCCTCCTCCTACAGACTTTAAGAATTTGCTTTCCTTGTTGGACTTTGAAGACCCTTCATACTCCCTCTTCTTGCCAACTTCAGCTCTCTCCAGACCCTTTTCCCTAATCTGGGTCTCAACATTCCTGGCTGCCCAGATGGCGGCTTTCAAAGTGGTTGCTTTCTTGACCATTGGACCAGAGTCCGCTGGTAATCCATTGGCAAACTTGTTGACCTTGGAGATTTCAGTTGGAACAAGGTAAGTAACAAGCTTCATCTTCTCCGTAAAACTTGCAGCATACTCGGTAACACTCATCCTTCCCTTCTTCAGATTCTGGAACTCATTGTTGATCTCCAGAAGATCGTGCTCAGAGCAGTACTGCATTTTTAGTTTCACCAGGAAATCTTCCCAAGAAATCTTCCTTGCTTCTCCCTTGGGCATCGTATTAGCTTGTAGCTTCCACCAGCTTAGTACTCCAGACTTTAACAGAGAAACCGCGAGAGCGGTTTTCTGTCGGTTGCTACATTCGCAACTCTCAAACATTGTCTCCATCTTGGAGATCCAGTCCATAACTTCCACTGGTGTTGGGCTTCCAGAAAGACACGGTGGTTTGGATGCCATGAAATCCTTGTACTTGCATCCACGTTCGTCATTCCCTCCGTCTTGGTTATTCATTCTAACCACTGGTGGTTCAGCTTGACCAACGGTCCTACTGTAGTTCCCTTCTTTAGACTGCCCATCATTCAGTTCGGGCTGTTCAACAGGCATCGTTGGTTCGTCCCTATTTTGTAGCAGTAATCGTTTTGTCTCCTCCATTTGACGATCCAACATCATCTGGATCATCGCTTGTACCCCGACCATCGTGATTGGCTCTGGTGCAGCTCTACCACCGGTACTTGTGCAATCACTTGGGGTTGAGGTTGTTGATTCCTGTTTCCATTTGCGTTTCCGACTCCACTTCGGGTTCTTGCCATTTCGATTTATAGACAAAATCAGACGTTTGGTGTGTAATGATGAGAATTAAGATAGGAGAGATTTTATTTATGATTGACGTGTAAATCTCCTTATCACTCCGAAAAGTTATATGCCAGTTCTAATACCGTAATCAAACGTTTAGAAATCTGAACACATAAAATTTCCAGATCCGGTCGGCAACAGACCATAGATCCGATCAGACGATAACATCATAAAGCATTGCAAATCATTTATCACATAAAAGCATTTTAGGCATTTTCCCTAAATAAGCTAGTGCTTGTGTCTATTCATATGTACCTAAAATATAATAGACACACTCATCACGATCATCACTTAGCATTCTAAGTTTAAGTCTAGAAATAAATCCTTATTCCTAGTTCGCTTAAACTAATGCTCTGATACCAACTGTGACATCTCCAAATTCACAGTCATTTTAAAAAATTTATTTATGCTTATTTTAAAATCAGAGTATCATTTTTAAAGAACAATGTTGCGGAATTTTGTTCCCAAAAAACATGATAAAGGTTTTATCAAAGCATTTCCAAAGAAATGTATTTGTTTATATTAGAACATTTCGATGTCATCGTCAATACAGAAACATAAGCATAAACAGACCTTACATTCTTTTACACTAGTGATCTACATCTCCTTTAATCTCTCAGTGTAATGTAGCTTCGTATCGACACCTGTGATACAAATAAACCGAGTGGGTCATGTTGGGAAACCTGGTGAGTACATAGGGTTTTCAACCCAAAATAATAAAGTTATTATGTTTAATCATAAAACAATAAACCCAATTACCCATCCTCATTATCTTCTTTATTATTAAGTATCTTCCCTAAGAATCATCTATTCCTCATTATTTATTCCTAAGGAATAGGCACGAAGTCCATCGTTGCCAGGGTTTATATAACATGCACTAAGTTCATAGTTTCCAGGGTTCATCTAACAGGCGCAAAGTCCATAACTGTCAGGGTTTATCTCATTTATTGACAGTAATATTTTAGGGAGTCCACCCGCAATACATGTCAATGGGTTTTTAGAGTACAACGGGTGAGCTCATCGTTCACAACACCTACAGGTTGCGAGCCTGCTAGTGTTCCACTGGATTGTTTACAATAGTCCGTGGTTGTCATCTATACTCTGCTAGATGACAGGGTCATCGCTTGGCTCATCGCTTCTCACCATATTTTACCACTCATATATCATTGCTCATCATTCATCTCATCTTTCATCGCTCATTATTTAACTCGTCTTTCATCGTTTATCATTGATCTCATCTTTAATCTACCCATCTTCTACCCATCATAATTATAGGTATAAAATACATATACAGTTTAAGACAATTAAAACATGTATATTTTTGTTCATCTAGCATAGATATCAAGAACACAGATAATATGCACACGTAGCACGTAATTTATATTAAATACTTCATATTTATGTGTAAGATGAAAGTAACTATGCACTCACCTGATAAGGTGGTGATTCTGAACTCAGACAGCGCTTCGCTTCTTATAAATAATTTCCTTCGACGAAACCTAGTATCATTATCACTAAATTTTAGTATAATGTTCATCGTGGCTATCTATTAGTCTTAGTATTATTGTTATTATATAAACGTTAAACAATACTTCCCAACTACTATGTACAGACAGGGCCAGACATGAAACACTGGAGGGTAGGACCATTTTAGTATTTAAGCCGTTCTGAAATCCAACAACCCAAGCGGCCCTTCAAACCGGGTTACCAGTACCGCGAGTAGTTAAAAAGGCATTATAAGGACACTTATATAAGTCATAATAATAGCTCAAATATTTATTATAAGTTCATAATAACATTACTAATATTAAATATAAGCTACACTTAAAGTAGGGTAGGCATATCTCACTTACAGGGGATTTTCTAAAAACCGGGCTTCGCTGGAGCAAAGCTTCTGAGCCGAAAATCTCTTTTTCTCTAAGTCGTCGAGCGCTACGGGGCTTTCTTCTAGTGCTAGGGGAGTTCCCTAGGGCTTAGGGGGGTTTTGGGAGGTATATATATAGAGAGAGTAGAGAGAGAGAGAAGGGTGGAGGTGTGAAGAAATGATGGTGGAAGGGGTTCTATTTATAGACTGAAATATGGCTCAACTTGGTGGCACGTGTCACCATCTGGTGGCAAGACTTGGGGAGAAAGCAATGACCCAGATTCAGCCACGTCACCCCCTTCGCAACAACATCCTGCCGACTTCTAAACCCCTTAACTTTCGCATACGAGCTCCGTTTTCGACGTTCTTTATATCCATGCGTACGTATTGACAAGATCTACAACTCTCCTTTTGACTCCGTCGGCTAATTCTCGACCGATTTTACATTTAACAGTATGAGAAGATTACACTGTTAAATGACCGTGTAAAGTTCATAACTTCTACATACGGACTCCGTTTTCGTCTGTTTTTATATCGTTGAACTCCTATTAATGAGATCTTCAATTATCATTTAGGTTGCGTTGGCCAAAAATCGATCGATCTAAAATTCGAATTTCGGGTTGTGCATTGCTATGTCAAATCTTAGAAAAATCATAACTTCTTCGATGGGTCATAACTTCTTCGTTATAACTCGGATTTCGGCGTTCTTTATATGTACAGAACCCTTGTGACATATAATATAACGTGGTTAAGATTATTCATTCTAAATAATCTTTCATTAAAAAGTCATTTTTTGACGTTTATTGTCTCTAAATTGACTAGCCCGAATCTGTGGGCGTTACACTGCCTGTATCAAATAAATAAAGGAAAATATTAGCAAAATGATAAAATTTATATATCTATCTACGTCCCTAAAAACCCAAGGGTAATGTGGTAATATACCAATTTATGTTGCCAAGAATATGGGATAGGTCGTCGTCTTATCTCTGGCTTCATGCCTCCTCTCCAGAAGGCATAATAACCCTTGGTGTGTCCATTAAACCATGAGGCTGAAAACAAATATGGTTGTTGTTGTTGTTGTTGAGTGGAAAATCATCATATTCCAAATATTCATCTTCACTTGAAATGAATTTAGACTGTTGAGGGAAAGATGACATTTGAGGAAGTGCTAAATTGTCTTCAAGAAGCTATG
This sequence comes from Lactuca virosa, assembly GCF_052849685.1. Lineage (NCBI taxonomy): Eukaryota > Viridiplantae > Streptophyta > Magnoliopsida > Asterales > Asteraceae > Lactuca > Lactuca virosa. The sequence goes on from NC_136429.1 coordinate 90,521,041, forward strand.
TTTCATTTTGAGAAAAAAATAATCTATAATGAATCTATTATATATTAATATCATAAAAAAAACACTCATAAAACCGTAAATTATAAAGACATTACATTGTATTTTAGTTATATCCTTTTCAAGCTCACTTCACTTTCCATTACATCTTTCTTTTTCTGTTCTCTCTCTTACACCCATTTTCATATAGTGAGTATCACTACCAAAATAAATAAATAAAGGGCAAATGATATAAAAGCCCTTAAGTTTTCAGAAAATGTTTGGTTTTACCCTTTGAAGAGTTTTAAGTTCAATAATGCCTGAAATTTTGTCTAATTTGTTCATTTATCACTTTTAATGTTCATTTATCACTTTTAAGAGGTCTAGCCGGTCATATGTATGAGTGTTCGGCGGCTCGGCGCTGATTGGGTGCCATTGTTCTGACGTGGCGCCACGTCACCACTGAATCGAATGTTCCTTTACATTAAAAAATTCGATTGGAGGTAGGAGAATAAAGGCTGAGCCAAGTTTCGAACCCGGAACATTCTCCTCACAAACATACGATTTTACCACTAGGCTATAACATCTTTTACATCTTAAGTCCTGATATTTAGTATAATATCTATAACGCAGAAATAATTTATTATTATTATTATTGTTATTATTGTTATTATTATTGTTATTGTTATTATTACTATTACTATTACTATTATTATTATTACTATTACTATTACTATTACTATTACAATTACTATTACTATTACTATTATTATTATTACTATTACTATTACTATTACTATTACAATTACTATTACTATTACTATTATTATTATATTATTATTATATGATTATTATGATTATTATTATTATACAAAAATACATTTATGTATTTATACGTATTAAAAAATGTATATATATTTTTATAATAGCATATTTATATGTTTATAAATATTTTTTTATGAAATAGATATTTTATACGTATTTATACATTTTAATATATATATATATATATATATATATATTATTTTAAATGTATAAACATATATAAATACATATACATAAGTTTTTAAAGCATATATATATATATATATATATATATATATATATATATATATATATATATATATATATTATTTTAAATGTATAAACATATATAAATACATATACATAAGTTTTTAAAACATATAAATATATAAATATATTTTTAATTATATAAATTCATATAAATATTTTTTTAATATGTATAAAAATGTATAAGTATGTTTTTAATTTATAAATAAGTATTTATAATATGTATTTATACATTTTATATATATATATATATATATATATATATATATATATATATATATATATATATATATATATATATATATATATATATATATATAATATTTTCATAAATTTTTTATACATTTTCATACGTGCGAAAATGCTTTTATACTTTATATTAAAGATAAATACGCTAAATATTTTTAAACAAGTTTAAATACATATAAATGCGTATAAAATATATTTATATATTTAAAAGAATATTTTTTACATTTCAAAACATATTTATACATTTAAAAACTTATTTTATATATTAAAAAACTTATTTGTAATTATATGTATAGATTCATTAATAATAATAATAATACTAATAATAATAATAATAATAATAATAATAATAATAATAACAGCAACAATAATTCCAATTATATTTAATTATATTCTTTCAGTAAACTTATTTATAATTACATGTATAGTTTCAATAATAATAATAATAATAATAATAATAATAATAATAATTCCAATTATATTCTTCCGGTCTTATACGTTATATACAAAAATATCCGGGTTAAAAACACATAAAGGCATCCAGGCTAGTGGTAACGATCTTCTTTTGTTAATTAAAGGTTTGGTGTTCGAATCCCAGCACCCCCTCCTCTCTTTTCCAAGCCTCCAGTTTTTAAATAAATAAAGCGACATTTGGGCCCACAATGGCGCTGACGTAGCGCCACGTCAGACTAACTCTACCCAATCAGCGCCTACATGGATTCCCACTTAGACATGTTACCGGCTAAGACCTCTTAAATGTGATATATGAACAAACTAGACAAAATTTCAGGCATTATTGAACTTAAAACTGTTCAAAGGTAAAACCAAACATTTTGTAAAAACTTTAGGGCTTTTATGTCATTTGCCCATAAATAAATAAATGTGTGTGAAGGTAACTTGATTAAAACTTCTACTAAGTTTTTGGCTTGATCGAGGTTGCATCTCACGTGAAGGATGAATAAAATGTACGATAAGAAGAAAACATGCCAAGATATAATGGTATTGTTGGAGAAGCTTTTCAAATGATTGGACACTATTTTCTCTTCTTTGCATATGAAAATGTAAAAAAACAGCAATTATATATAAACATTTTTTTTTACCTTAGATTATGTAAACATATGAAGAATTGATACACTTACACTTCTATTATGAAGTCTGTGAACTTTCTCCCTTGGTCTAAATACATATGAAGGATACACTTACCATTTCTTTATTCTTGAAGCATGGAAAGAAGTCGGATCTGCATAAAATATAAAAACATATAATATTTCAATAAATCTGAAAATATAAAACAAATTAATAAAAAATAAGTCAATAAAACATTATTTAGTAATTAATGATGTGGAATTTACCTGGAATTTTATTAATGAAGGCACGATCTTTTTGTATAGGCTTTAGCTTAGGATGAAGACCACTTTGAGCATTACACTGATTATCATACAAAATTAATTAAAAAATATTGATTAGTTAGGTAGGTACATAAAATAGCTACATAAATCGTGTTACTCAAAAGTTTACCGAATTACCTTCAGAAGCATAGTAGTCTACACTATATTTGGTAACTTGTCTTTTGCAATATCTTGGTAATAAGTTACATTGGTGACTTCCATTTTTTCTTCTCTATTTAGGTGGCTCCCCATGGTAATTTTTACAATGTGTTGCATGATCCTTCAGTTAACTTGCTACACCTAAAAATGTCTCTCATCCTTAAACCAAAAGAAAAAAAGTTTGCATTAGTTGCTATTTTCCACTAGTTTATTCTAATTGATGTAAAAACAAATTGATAAAACTAGAGCCATATGTTTGGATTTTTGTAACGTTAATAAAAATCTTTGTGTAACAAATACATACATATATACTTACATTACATACCTCGAGTGCATTGGTATATGTGGTTATCATATTTGTAATTTTTAAATGGAAATTCTTTTGTGCTTCATGACTCAGCCTTAAGGATTTTCAAAAAGGTCACCAAACCAGATCCAACAGATGACAACCAACAACAAATAGTTAAAATAAAAATGTTGCACCATGTTTGGTCGAGCTTATGTCAATGGCCAATGGGACAAAATTTACAACTTTTGTCCCACCCAAAAAGGTTTAACACTATGGTATAGGCTTGCGTAGTCCAACCATAGTGAGGACAAAGTGGTAATATGCACCTTCCTCCAACATATTAATTAAACATCATAAAAGAAATGGTTTTGACTTGTAAGATTCTTCAACCTAATATTTTTTGAAATTTTGACTCGGTGTATAAGTTGTCTACTTTGGTTCCACATATCTAATATGCATACCTATTTCTTGTTATTGGCTTCTAGTAGCCTGATCTATAAGTGAGTCATCCATCCAAAATATATTCTTTCCAAAACCAGTATTAATGCACTATATTATTAATAAACACAAGCATGGAAATATTGATTAAAAGAAAAAAATACAAAATTTCAAGGCCAAAGAAGTGGAATTACTTTTACTTCAATAATTTTACAATTTTTAGTGTCCTTTACCCTATCCTAAATTTATAGGAACTTATACAAGTAATTGAGTGATTATTTAGTTGCAGGTCCTGAGGTCTTCATCCAAGTGACTGAAAATTCCAACAAAAATCCATTATCATTTATAGACAAAATTGCAAAAATGGTCCCTTTGGTTGGCAAATTTATGTGCTTTTGATCCAAAACAAAATGTTGGTTCACCACTGGTCCAAAATTGGATCTTTCTATTGTTTTTTGTCCCTCACACTAACTTCCGTCCATATGTGTCGTTACCTGCAATAAAGACGAGGGTATTTTCGTCTTTCCACCTCTATGTCATCGATTACCGTCATATTGAAGTATATACATAGTTAATGACCCTTCACTCTCCCACTAAACCCACTTTCTTGATCAAAAAACCCTAATAGTTCCTTAAACTCATGCATCTGATCATCAAATTCAATCGCAAGTTCGAATCCATCAGTATGCTCCAAATGTGGGAAATCAGGCCAAGAAATAAGGGTTTTGATGAATTCCGGATTTACGTTAACGCACTCTGTTTCTTATATATTTGTTTGAAACAATAAAAAGCTTTTACAATCGGTATAAAGTAATTTTTTTTGGTTTTTTTCATGATTTTTTACAGAAGGATATCCTACTATGTTAACTATTGAGCTCCATCATGGAGAATGTTCACAAAAATTCCTAGGGATAAGCTACATTGAAGGAAAAATAGATTATGTGGACCTGGTAGACATGGATGAGTTCTTTGTGCATGAGTTGGATGGGGTGATGCTAATGCTTGGTTATGAGGTACCACCAGTCATTTACTACCATTATCAACTGACAAATGGAGATGGAGTTTAGTCTTAGAGCTGTAGGGAATGATGTTGATGTACTTAGTTTTGCATAATACATTGAACATAATAAGACATCAAGGTATACACTGAACATAAGGTATGAGACACCATAATACAATGAGAATATGAGATTGCAGTTAGTTGAAGGGAGTCAATCATGCAGTAAGAAATCGTGTTTCAACTTGGAACACACTGCAAATATTGGTGATCAAGATGCACATGTTCAAATATGTCAACAAAGTGTATTGTCTTCAAACTTGGAAGGAAGCTTACTCTCACACTGTGGACCCTATAAAGGGTAGATCCATGTGGCCAAAAAGTACATGTCCAATGAAATTAACACCACCACCATATCACACTCAACCTGGGATACCAGAGACCAAGAGAAAGAGAAGTGCAGATGAAAAGTATGATAGTCAGAAGCATAAGCATGGTGCAAGTGAACCTAAAAAACTTACCAGAAAGTTTGTTAGTGTCAAGTGTGGGAAATGCAACGATAGGGGTCATAACTCCAGGATGTGCAAGGGTGAAGGAGGGAATGCAGGAAGCAGTCAAGGAGGAAATGCATGAAGCAGTCAAGGAGGGAATGGAGGTGGCAGTCAAGGCAGGAGTTAGTGTATTTTGTTTAAAACTTATCTTTTGGCTGTAATGGTTTTAGAACCACTTTTGTGAATTTGGATGTAATGTTTTAGAACAACTTTTATGCATTTGGATGTAATGGTTTAGAACTACTCTGTTGTCATGGTTTTATTTTGGTCCTTTAGCCCTTTTGGTCATGAATTTAATGTCAACCTTTTGTGATTGTTAAAGAACAATGTTTATGGTGTATTTCTAATGGTTTACCACATTTAGAGGCTTTGATGACTTCGTTCTAAAACAACAAATAAACATTAACATTAGGTGATAGCCACATTACATTGTCATTACAACCATCAAATGGGTACATATTTATGAAGTTGTCCAAAATAACCCTAAATCGATATTACAATATCAAATAGCAAAAAACTACCACATTCCACTGTTACAATATCATAATCCAAAAAAACCAAAAATTCAATGCAACTACAAGGGTCAATAATTCCTAAATCCTAAATGAAAAACACCCAAACCACCACAAATAGTAACCAACACATCTTCAGTTTTTCCACTTGATAGTTTGCATTGTTGATATTTATTAATAATCCGGCTATTATCAACATAGATCTTGCACACATTGGAGGATCAATCCATCCTAAGAATATGCATCTGGAACCCATCAAGATAAAAAGAAAGATAAACATGAGGGTGATTTTCCAACATGATGGTAAATTACCAAAATGGAACACTTACTTGTTGAGGGTAGGAAAGAAACCTCCGACCAGGGTTTGTTGATGTCCAAGAGGTGTGAACCACCGCAACCCTACCATAAAAACACATCACCATTTCGATTGTTGATGTCTAATAAGTTGCGAACACATAGTATGAGTAGGGAAGAATATGAAGCTCGTGAAGGTTGAAGATGGAAGAGTGAGGTAACTAGCTCCTGCTTTTATTTTGAATAAGGTTGCAAAAACGGTCCCTATAGGTGGAAAGAAGAAAATACCCTCGTCTTTATTGCAGGTAACGACACATATGGACGAAAGTTAGCGTGAGGGACCAAAAACAATAGAAAGATCCAATTTTGGATCAGTGGTGCACCAACATTTCGTTTTGGACCAAAAGCACATAAGTTTGCCAACCATAGGGACCTTTTTTGCAATTTTGTCTCATTTATATTTTGTGTACACGATACAAATTTTAGTTAAATACATGTATAAACACTTGAAATTAGGTGAATATTTCCCATATAATGTTGATAAGTCATGGGTAGAAGGTGGAGAGGCTAACCTTTACATTATACGAAATAGAAAAAACTATCTATATCTATATGAAACTAAAAAAATAAAATTGTAAAACATGTATGAAACTAAAATATAAAAATGAATATCATACCTGCATCAAGACACCAGCCGTAAATGAAACAAATTGTATTAATTTTTCATCATAAAATGATCTTAAACTTGATAGAATTAACAATTATGAGATGAAAATGTGGACAATAAATGGATCAAGTAAAGGCTTTTGGCTTCAAGAGAATGGGGTTTAGACCTTATCGAATGTTGATGATATTGGTTATGTGATCTAAGCCCTTGGTTTGTGTTTTGGAGTCAAAGGGTAAAATAGGAAAAGTGATGTTTTGTACTTCCTTCATGGATTATGGTTTTTATTTCGACATGCGTTAAGCTAAAACTAGCAAGATAGAAGTGTGGGACTCGTCAATACCTTTCTGTGGATATAAAGATCGCTGAAAACGGAGTTGGAAGAAAGAAGTTATGGTTGTTTGAAGCTGAGGTGGATTTGGGTGAAAACCGTTGCCACGAAGTGGGGATCAGAGCCCACGGCGTGGCAGTCGCCACAGAGTATGGATCAGAGTCCACAGTGTGTCAGTCTGTCTGGCCTAAGCCCATGATTTTAGGGTTTTCAACATATTTAAGTACAAGGTTCCACTTTTTTGGGCATTTTTGTAGCCTCTACCACCTCTAGAACCCCTTAGGAGAAACCCTAGCCTCCACCTTCAAGATTTGAGCTCGTCTCCTCTCCTCTCTCCTCTCTCCTCTTTTGGATGCATTTTATATTATTTTGATGAAGTTTAAAGATCAATAAGGTTCTTTTGGTTGCAAGGAATGATGCTCCAAGTTTAAATCCATCAAAGACACTACATTTATGGACTATTTTAAGTATAAAGTTCCAATCTTGATATCTAGTTCTTTAGATCTTGTCACTTGGGGTTTTTTGGCACTTCTGGTCCATTTTATGGGTGATCTTGGAGTTGAGTGGACTCAAACATCTTTTGATCAGTTTGGAATGTTTCCTGGACCTCATGGACTAGGAAACTTATGATTTTTTTCCTTCCTTTTTAGTCATGCAAGTTATCTTAGTCCTTTAGGCCTTTTTGGTGTATTAAAGTTTAGATATTGATTGATTGTGGCATTATTATGGTTAAAGTTGGAAACTTTATCCCTCTACACATCTTGTTTATTCAGATCTGAAAGTGGGAGACTTGGACTTAATGGATTAAGTTAAGAAAAATGCATTTTTGGGTCCCTTTGAGACTTAAAGTCTAAATCTTGGTGGGTTGTACCTTCCTAATGGATAAAGTTAGAAACTTTATCTATTAAGACCTTAGAAAGAATTAGATATGAGCTTTAGAGCTCTTGAAATAGGAAGAAAATGGATTAAGGTTGTTTGAGCTGTTCAGACCTATCCCCACGACGCGGCGACTGGGGAACCATCGATTGTTTTGGCATTTTGTGCCCACGACGTGGCCAAGGAAGGACGCGACGTGGAGGGATGTTGTTGGCAATTTTGACCTTATCTTTGGCAATTGACTTTTTGACTGGTTTGACTTTTGGTCAAACTTGGGTAGAATTGAGTATTTGACTAAGGGTCGGTCTTGTTTTGGTTTTAGGTAGCTTAGTTGGCTGTTCTGATGCTGAGGTAGTTGTTGGGCCTCTGTTGAGTAGTTCAGGTGAGTCTTCTCATTGTACTTGTGGGTCGAAGGCACCAATTGACATGTATTGGGTTAAAACATACCCTAGGGTTGGGCCCATGATTGTATGTTGGGTTGGAATAAACCCCAGGGCTAAGCCCTAGTGGTGGAGCCAAGGTTAAAGTAAAGGGGTATCCTAAATTTTTTTTCAGGTTATCACGGCCAATGTTGCAGAACTCGCTACTTAGTACCTGTTCGGTTGACTGGAGAGTAGTGACTACTTGAGGAGTACTCGGGGAGTACTCAGATTGAGTAAATTATACAGAATTTTTTTAATATATATATATATATATATATATATATATATATATATATATATATATATATATATAATATCATACTATCATACTTAAGTATTTTATACAAATTGTTTCAAAATTGTATATTTAAACTGATAAAGGTTTACATTCAACAATATATTAAAACTAATAAATTAAGTATAATATGTTAAAAGTTAAAAAAACATAAGTTTATAAGTAGAAGTAAAGATATTATTTTAATATTGAAAATTAGTTTATATATGATTACACTATAGGTTCAATATTTATTTAACCTTATTAACAAACTTATAATTATTATTATTAGAAAGAAATTGAAAAGTCATGGGAGTTTCAAATGAATGTGGTGAAAGAAAAAATGCATGAGAGTTTCAAATGAATGTGGTGAAAGGAAAAATGTTTCCTTTATAATATAGTACTAGACGAATTCTCGCGCGTTGCGCAGCGAAGATTAAAAATATATTGTTAAAATATTGAAAAATATATGTTTAAAATGGTTATGTTATTGACATTAACTTTGAGATAATATTTTTACACTAATATATATATATATATATATATATATATATATATATAATCTCTATTATTTTGAACAATAATATTTGTTGACATCAACCCATATTCCTCATTAATAGAATTAAATATAATTATCTATTTAGTATAATTTTTAACAATTATTATTATTGATTAATTATATTTTTACTTATGCGATCATTTTCTAATTTCAATAATGATGTTCATTTAAAATACAATTTATTTATAGCTAAATGTAATTTATAATTTGATTTATTATCATTTAAAATTGTTATTCATTAGTTTTAAACCACTTATTATTAATAATAAGTTAAAGAAGACTTTTTGAGAAACACTTAATATTATTATTAAAATGTGAAACATACACTAAATAATAAAGTGATAAGATAGACAATTTGCATTTCAAAAGAGACTTGCATGGATAATATGACATATCCATGTAATTTGATTTTATTATTTATAATTATTGCTTATTAATTTTAAAACCACTTGTTATTATTAATAAGTGAAAGAAACTTTTAAAAAACACTTATTGTTATAATTAAAATGTTAAACATATACTAAAATATAAAGTGATAAGATAGACAATTTGCATTTTAAAAAAGGCTTACATAGATAATATGGATAATATGACATATCCATGATTTTTAATTAATTATTGTTTTGAAGCAACATGAACATACAAACATGTATACAATAGTTAATTAAATATTATATATATATATATATATCATCTTCCATAACATATGATCGATAACATGAATGTAATCTAATTTAAATTAAAATTTCAACCACAACATACAATGATATTCTTAAAAGAATACTTAAATCAAGAAAATACAAAAAAATAATTAGTATATAACAAACTTACAAATTAAAAACTTCAACATAATAACATGGCTCGAAAAATTGTTCAAAGCCCTCAAACCAACACAAAAAACTTTAAACTTAATTTCTTTGTGAATTTTGTATGTGATTTGTATTTGTGTGTCTACTCAAAAAGATTGACCTTTTTATAGTAGAGTATCCATTAATTGTTTATTAAATATATTATATAAGTTATAAAACCTTTGAATTGTTAATCATTATTAAGAGACTTTTGAGTGGTATTCATTAAAATAGGAGGTTTCAAATGCATGAGATTTAAGGAAAAATGCTAGCTTTATAAGTATGTATGATATGATGATATGATAGTATGATATTATATATATATATATATATATATATATATATATATATATATATAATATCATACTATCATACTATATTATAAAGGAAGCATTTTTCCTTTCACCACATTAATTTGAAACTCCCATGCATTTTTTCTTTCACCACATTCATTTGAAACTCCCATGACTTTTCAATTTCTTTCTAATAATAATAATTATAAGTTTGTTAAAAAGGTTAAATAAATATCAAACCTAAAGTGTAATCATATATAAACTAAATTTCAATATTAAAATAATATCTTTACTTCTACTTATAAACTTATGTTTTTTAACTTTTAACATATGATACTTAATTTATTAGTTTTAATATATTGTTGAATGTAAACCATTATCATTTTAAAGATACAATTTTGAAACAATTTGTATAAAATACTTAAATTATTAATTTAAATATAACATTACAGGGTCAACTTAAATATAAATTTTAGTATAACTTAAACAACCCAAAAAATATTTTGTAAATAGTTAAAAGTGATAAATTGTAGTGTCTTTCTAATAATGGTTATAAGTTGGTTAATAAAGTTAAATAAATATCAAACCTAAAGTTTAATTATAAATAAACAAAATTTCAATTTTAAAATAATATATTTACTTCTACTTATAAAGTTATGTCTTTAACTTTTAACATATTAAACTTAATTTATTAGATTTAAAATGTTGTTGTATGTAAACCGTTATCAGTTTAAAGCTACAACTTTTGAACAGTTTGGACAAAATACTTAAATTGTTAATTTAAATATAACATTACAGTGTCAACTTATATATAAGTTTCAGTTCAACTTAGAAAACCAAAAAATATATTGTAAATAGTTAAAAGTGATAAATTGTAGTGATAAATGCAAAAACTAAACTGTAATCTCAATTTAACTAAAATATTTCATAAAGATATTTTTACAATCGTTAAAAGTTTTCAAATAAGTAGTTTAAAATAAAATACAATAACAAAATTAAAAATAACTTTATATAAATGATTATATTGTTACCTTTAAAATCAAAAAACAATGTTTGATGTTTTAAATAGTTATAATGATAGAAACTAAAACATTAAAAAAATTTAATAAATTAATTAACAATAACAACAACTATAAATACCATTAAACCATATATTATATTTAATTTTATTCATGTGTAACTTGCGGGTAGAGTCATTTAAACGATTAAGATTATGCAGTTATAATAGATGTATATATTATCATATAATTAAAAAAATCAATATATTATATAAATTTTGTATACCAATTATTATATCAAATTTAACAACAACTTTATTGTTATATTTAAAGAAAACATATATTTGTAAAAACTTCAACTATATAGGTTTTTCTACGCAATGCACAATAAACAACACATGTTATATGGATTTTTGTCTCATGTATTTTAATTGTATGTAAAAGCAAGAATGTATAAAGAAAAGCAATTTTGCTTTATTTCCTATCACGTAATTTGAATACCAGTTCAAAAACAGAATTAACGCATACAAATGCATCTGACCACTAAGCAAAGTGTTTTTTTTCACACATATGTACCTGGAAGCAACGGTTATACTATGTGTAATTCAAACAAAATCAACAGGTTAATGATTTATCATTTAACTAGTTTATAACTCGTGTGAATCACGGTTATAAATTTAATTAAATTTCGTATTAAAAAATCAAAATTATTAATCAATTATTTTAAATAAATTATTACTTAAGAGATATTTTTTTATTATATAAAATTATAATAGTTTATTTAAATAAATGTGTGAAGTTATATCACCTTATAATCTGTATTAATTTAATTTTATTTTTTAATCTAATGTTATTAATTTAATATAATTTTAGTGAAAAAATTTAAATTTGAAATTTATAATGAGAATCAATTATTAATTTAATGTAATTAGAGTGAGAAATTTAAAATTTAAAATTGATAATTAATAGGTTGACAAGTGGCATTATAGGTGACATATAATATTAATAAAGAGTTCTAATAGTATGACACTTGTCAATAGGAAAATAAACCTATTTGTTTATTAGAACTAGGGGAATCCCCGCGTGTTGCGCGATAATAGAATTATATAGTTAAAATAATAACTTTTATCAAATTATTATTTAATATTTCTACTTTGAAACAAAATGTTAGTAGTAAAGCAAACATATAGTTAACATATTAGTTTTATTAAACATTATAGTTTAATTTTTAAGTCATTGTGATTTATACAATTATTTGATTATTTTATAAACCGTTTAAAACTGTATAAATTATATATCAAATGAATGATAATATAACGGGTAACAAAACTTATGAACAAAAATATGAACTGCAACTTTTAGTAACATAAAAATAGAAAAACATATATTATAACATTTTTATTAAAAAAGATATATATACAACGAATAATAAAAAATATGAAAAATAAACACTATAACTTTTAATAACATAAAAACACTAAAACATCTATTATAACTCTTCATATTTAAATCACAAATCTCTTCAAATACATTAATGTTTTTAATGAGCAAAACTTTACAACATTATACAAGAAAGGAAAATAAAAAGTTATTAGTGATTACTAATTAATAATCATAAGTTAAAAACTCTTGAGTTGTAACTAAAAAATATACATAAATTAGAAAACTCTTCAGTTGTAGTGTGAGTTTCAAATGAATATGGTACTTGGAAATGTATATTTATTATTATTATTATTATTATTATTATTATTATTATTATTATTATATTCGTCTAAATAATTGGTTTTGATGCATCATTTTAATCCCTTCAATTATTAAACATAAAGATATTTAATTATAAATTTATAACATACATAGGTGCATATACATGTTAAACAAATCACATATAATATATATATTTTCGTAAATGTCATATGTAATTCTTATCGTAGTAATATGGATAAATTACTTTCATATGAAGAACACATCATGATAAGTCTATCATAATTACATATCAAATGTTCAAAATTATGTTATCTTTTAAATATTGTCTTTTAAATATGTTGTGTAGGATAACCCAACAAAAAAATAATAGAAAATAAACATAATCAAAATAGAAAAACTACAATCAAATAAATAAGAGCATTGGGTGGTTGGATATATAAATAAAGATGTTACATAAACATACATTTAAATCAAAAGAAAAAACTAACATTCGTCAACTTTGCTCAAACAAAAAAACATATATCCATTTTATGAATCTTATTTCTTCATTTAACACCATTCAACCATAGAAACTTGATGACAATTCTTCACTAACCTGCAATCAAAATATTTTTCTTGAAAAAGAAGAATCAGAAAGATATTCCAAACAAAACATTGATGTTTGGAGAGTGACATTCAAGATTGAGTAATACACACAAATCACATATAAAGATTAAATGAGAAACTGAATATAAAGAAAGAATAGAAAAAGCTTCATTTGTTTTGGTTGAAAGAAAAAATCATATTACAATTACCATCGAAGCGACATAACCCATTTCTTCAAATCATCATATTTGGATCGTGAATGCTTCAACTATATGAAAATTTTTGAATCACAATATCTTCAAATCCTTCTTACATGTAAGATTTTATATAACACAAAAGACACAAAAGATTGGCCTTTTTATAGTAAACTTTTCACTAAATGGTAATTAAACATGATGCGTTTTGAGCATTCTAACACTTCCTAAGTGTACATGCAACCCTAATAACCTTGGATCTATGTTTGTCTAATAATCATGCAAAGTTGAATTCCAAGGTTATATTCCTATCTAGCATACATGGGGAACATTTTTAACTTGAATGAAAGATAGAATAACTTACCTTGTCGTTGATTATGATCCTTGAAACCTTGTGAGCCTAGCACCCCAAGTGTGATGCCTCAAATGCTTTACACAACACCAAATGCAAAGGAGTAAACTTTGAGAGAATCTTACACTTGCAAAATCGGCTCTAGCCCTCTTGTTTCTTAGTGTCGCCGATTTTGGTGGAGAACATGTTGCTTATATAGTGTGTCACATCTAGGGTTACACCATGTAAACCCTAATGTGGCATGACTCTTCATTTCCATGACCCATGGGTTTGTAACTCCCATGGAGCCTCCATGGAGCATTCAATGGGTTTAACCCAACTTGATTATCCATGGAGCCTTTTAGCCCACTATACAAGTTATGGATGATTTACATGATCAACCCATATATTTAATTAGTCATCTTTTGATCACTTAATTAATCCTAGATTAATTCTTGATCAATACTAATTAAATAATACTATTAATATATTAGAACTTATAATATATTAATAAACCACAAGTGTTATTTCTCTCATTTAGTCTATCCAAATGCATGATGCCATGCAACCCAAATGGACCATGCCGGGTCGGGTCAAGTACATACCAGAAATAGTTATGGACTTAGACACCTTATCCAACAGTCTCCCACTTGGATAAGTCTAATAACTATAACTGCAAGTATGACTTCAGGAACCGATCAGCAATCGTAGCTCTTTTCAAGGTTTCTCGGAACTGAGAAGATGATGATACGCCATTTCAGATAAGTGATCATATAATCCTCTGTTCTAGATATCAGCCGGACAAATACATGGAACAATGTCTTACTTATTGTCCAGCAGTTTGTTTCCCGATTTCCGATTTGTTTGACAAAGAACTTAATTGAACACATCAACTTAGTTCTGACCGGGCCCGATACATAGGTCAAAACAAAATCATCGAGGGGCCCAGATATCAGCTTCTAATCCAAGAAGGAACAGATAAACTTCGACTCATATGTTTGTTCTACCACTCATTAAATTATACACAAAAGCACGTTTTATAACATCGAGTTACCAATGCGTTAACGTACAATCAATGCATAACCAACTCATAAGTAACAAATCATATCTCTAGGTTTGAAGACTTATATGATATTACCGTATCACGATCACTCGAGATAAATTCCATGAAGTGATTCCAGTGAGCGTGGGTTGAGTCCAATGCTCAGAACTTATGAGCACTCATGAGTGTTGTAGCCATGTCCAACAACTTAGACCTCTGCAACCAATCATGACAGTCTTGATTCATACCTACTTCCGACATATGACCGACTGTGGAGGTTCGAATAATATGATATACCAAACATAATTATTCTGGAAGTCAAAACATGCAAAAGAAATATAGTAAACGATCGACAAGAGATAGCAACACTTTACTCATAAATAAAACACCTTTTATTCATCATCTAATGTCAATTACACTTTACAAATTTCAAGGTTATCTAACTACTAAATCTAATATCATCCTTCAGCCCTATGCTCCGAGCATCCTGGAGATGCTTAACCCGAGTCAGTCCCATCGTGAGGGGATCTGCTGGATTCTCATCCGATGATACCCTCTTTACCACGAGGAGTCCTTCTTCTATTCGATGTCTGATGAAATGGTATTTTTGTTGGGTTATGAGCATTCTAACACTCCTAAGTGTACATGCAACCCTAAATACCTTGGATCTATGTTTTCTCTATTATACATACAATTATGAACATCCAAGGTATTATCCTAATCTAGCATACAAAATAATAAATATAACAAGATAGAATACATACCTCTTTGATGTAGAATGTCTTCATGAAGCTTGAGTGCCTAGTGCCCCAAGTGTGACACCTCAAATGGTTCACACAACACCAAATACACTTGGAATAACTTGAGAGAAACTTGAACACTCCTTGAAATCGTCTAGCCCTCACACTCACACATTAGTGCACGATTTCTTGAGCCATGAGATTCTTTTATATGGTGGCTATTAGGGTTACACCATGTAACTCATAACTTTACCCATTCCTTATGCTCCATGGATTTTAACCTCCATGGAGTATCCATGGGTCACCCCATGGACTTAGTCCAACATAAGGAATCTTGGATCACAAGCCCACATATATAAGAATGAATGATTTACACAATCAACCCATATATTTAATTAGTCTCCTTTTGATCACTTAATTAATTCCAAATTAATTCTTGATCAATACTAATTAAATAACCTTATTAATATATTAGAACTTATAATATATTAACCAACCTTAAGTGTTATTTCTCTCATTATAGTCTATCCAAATGCATGCTGCCATGCAACCCAAATGGACCATGCCGGGTCGGGTCAAGTCTTACCAATTATAGTTATGGACTTAGACATTAATCCAACAATCTCCCACTTGGATAAGTCTAAAACTATTATTGCGTATGACTTCAGGAACCGATCAGCAATCGTAGCTCTCAAAAGCTTCTGTCGAACTCTGACCTTTGTCAATGACTTGTCCATTAGATAAGGGATCATATATTCCTCCATTCTAGATATCATATGGACTGAGACATGGATTATCAATCATTCTCTCTGTCTATTTGTTGTTTCCCGATTTCTGATTCATGATGACTGACTGATTGAACAAATCAAATCAGTCCTGGCTTGGCCAAGCACTCACATGTATCATCTTTAAATCATCGAGGGGCCCACATATATCGCTTTTATCCCGAAGGTAAAAGGAATGGATAAACTTCGACTCATATGGCTTGTTCTACTACATGTTGAATCATACACAAAGGCACGTTTTATAACATCGAGTTACCAATGCGTTTTCGTGCAATCAATGTATAACCAACTCATAGTAACAACTCATATCTCTAGGTTTGAAGAATATAAGATATTATCGTCTCATGATCACTCGTGATAAAATCCATGAAGTGATTCAAATGAGCGCGGGTTGAATCCAATACTCAGAACTTATGAGCACTCATGAGTGTTGTAGCACCACTTTGTCCACCAACTTAGACCTCTACAAACCAACCCATGACAGTCTTGATTCATATCTACTTCCAACATATGACCGACTGTGGATGGTTTGAATAACTTAATCATTCAGGAAGAGCGACTTAGTTATTCTGGAAGTCAAAACATGCAAAGTGAAACACAAGAATAAATGAATCAAATATGGTATCAAACCCTATGAATATAAATAAACACTTTTATTTATCACCATACTGATTACTCATTATTCATTGTTTCGGTTTTATCAACTTTATACTTGAATTTAAAACAATAGTTGTCCCATGCTCCAAGCATGTACACTATGTTTTCTAAACACTAGTCATGCCATACACCAAGTATGCATACTATGTTTGTCTATGATCTTTACTTTGTAAAATAGATCAATTGAACATCACTCCAATGATCCTCTTTTCACAGTCCCAAATCCTTACTGCAAATGCAAGAATTCCAAATTCATGCCATTTACTGAAATCTGTTAGATTCTAAACTTATATGCATTGATCCTCTTAATGATTATGCACAAAGTCAGAAAGACTTGACAACAATCATTACAGAGCATTCCAAAGGAGATCAGCTCCTTGGAAACATCCTTCTTTCATTAAGTTTCCTAATCTTACACAGATTGAATAATTTCTAACTTTGAAACATTTCCATATTCCATTTTGACTATCACTTCTGAACAAGAGTTGCCTCCTTACAGATTATGTCAATATGGTCCTTCCAGAATTAACATTATACTTCCAACTGTCCTTGAGCAACCAATCTTTGGTAAACCTTAGATTGTCCTCGACAATTGCTTAATCATTTTAGTCATATCCAATTCTAGACCTTTTCCCTTCATAATGCCCCAGGCATTTGGAAAATTTTAGAAAGGATGAATATAGCACATGTAATCGATCCTATATCCGAAGCATATGGGACACGATTCATGATGTCACACATAAAGACTAAACCAGTCTTGCTATAATATTTCCATTTCAATTTGCCAAGTTCTTAAAATTCAGATTATGAAAAGGGATGCCGTAATCATAATCGAATTTTAGAATGCAAATAATGGACCCATATATAGAATTTCCTTATGTTGAGCCATTCCAACATGAAATTCATATATATATCCTTGATTAAATACGATTAAAATCTCAATCTAAGCTTTTAGAATTGAAATGAAGTATAATTTCCTCTCCCTTAATTATAGCAAAACAACTTTTTCAACCCCTGCAACCTCACGAATTGAAACTTTTGTTTTCTATAATTAACATTGCTAACTTGCAACCTTTGTCATAATTATCATGCTCCCACTAACATGATGATTATTAGCATAACACTTATGCTCCCACTAGCTTTGACATGTACTCAGAAATCAGCTGACTTTCTTACCAAAGTTCAGATTTCTGATACTAGATTGTTTTGATAAAACTTTATCAAAATCATACACCTCTCTTAGATAGCTCACATGTGTGTCTAAACAATTTTAGAACTATGAAAAGGGATGTCGTAATCATAGTCTCAATTGTTTAGACCTTTGCCACTTCTCACAAGTCCATGTTAGTGTGCCGGTAAACCATACACGCTCCACTAACGACTTTGATAATGCAAATATCACAATTGCTATCTAGCTAAAATCTACTTAGTGAAAGTGTTTCCTCACCATCATTTTCATGAATCGGAGAGAAATCTTATGACACTTAGATTTAATAGTGTATGTGTTCTTATCCATGTGAATTTGTCAAAACCATAATCACAAGACAAGGTTAGTGACAAATCCAAACTCATATTGATTAAACTTGTGCAATCTTAAATTCTTGCCATTTGGTAGCTCAGGTGCCTGCCATTGCCTCCAAGTAGTTGTGTAACCAATTGAGAACTCTCAGAACTCCTATGCAAAGCCAACTTGAATAGGCACAAAAATTTCAACACGATAGGTTATAAACCTCAAGTCGTGTGCTAGTGAAGGACTTTAGGTTTTATTCTTGATTAAGTCTTGAAACTTTCAAGAGCTTTAAGACTCCCACTGTCCTCTTGACATATAAGACTCCCTTGGTCAAATATTCAAGAGATAGTGCGGATTCTTTATCAAGACTAACACTTTACACAATTGGCCTAAGTTGGTCTCTGTTTTATCCAAAACATCACAACTTACCAATTTCAAATGTACAAGAGTAGATAACCTTTTACTCTTACATTTGACTAGTGTTAACAAACCCTCTTTAAGATATGTCACTCAAGTTATAATCTTGGAGTATGACTCTAAGAATTGTTTTGGAACGAAGTATGACTCATCTTTTTGATTTAACCATTTCAACAATTCATGACTCCTCTTCTTAGTCATAAGAATGCACTAAGATGACTTTAGAGGACCAATTGTGATATGGTATCTTAATCATTAAGATGATCACAAACATGATACTAAAGTACTCTCCCATCTTTTCAGATTTGAGAAACTTTTATCTTTCTGCCATACTTTGATTCTTCTTATTCGTTCTGTCTCACATTGAAACTTCTCCAATGCTACAGACTTATACTTAAACTTATAAGTATAACCATATTTACTGAACTTAAGTAAATCATGACGAATAGTCTTCTTGATCTTTTGTGGTGGACTTGACCAGTGCACAAGAATGTGTACTCGATCCCTTAGTCCTTTCCTTATTCACATAAGGAATTAGTCTTAATTTTCCAAGCTGAAAGTTCTCATTCATCATACTATACAACTTGCATGATTCCAAGTTTCGGTCCAATTGAACCTTGGGTGATGATAATCTTTCCTTATTTGGTAATATTAGACACTACCACAACCGAAAGAATCAAATCCATTTTTCCAATATTGCTATAAATGGAATCTTATAAGCAACAACTTTTCACAAATGCCATTGTAAGGATACTTAAAATAAATAAAATCAAAACCTTTTTCTTTTATTTTAAAACTTTGCGGAAAAACTTATCCTTACAATCCATATGAAAACCTTGTTGTTATCTATTCCTAAGCAATATAAATATCATAACTCTTAAGTAATAGCTCAAAATTCTGATCACCGAACCATGCGATTGAAATCCATCTTCGCGATCAGAATCAGCATGTACTTAATAGAGTTAGACAATGGACTTTACCTGAAGTAGAGCCAAACTTATTGACTTTAACATCCTTAGGTAAATTTGGCAGCTTCGTAACCAATGCCCCTTCCTTTGGCAATAGTTACATATGGACCCTTGATAATGGGACTATCTCAGACTTCGCCTCTCTCTTTACCATTGGGTCAACCGAGTTGACTATGGCCGATCCTTTTCCATTGGGAAGAGAGAGCTTTACTGGATATCCAATGTCATCATTGTCAATGTCCATAGCGTTTTAGGAAGTTGATCTTAGCAAATAGATAAGATCATTAAGGGTCTTGTCTTAGTCTGTTTCATAGGATTCCCAAAAGAACTCACTATGTGACTTAGAAAGTAGTTGAGCCACCAACTTTCTCAAGACTTTGACACCCAACTCTCCCGGCTTATCAATATGTGACTACATCTCCAAGATGTGATCACACCTAGACCTTGCCTTGCCAATAGGGCTTGAGTGACCTTAAACTTTTTAGGAACTTGTGGGTTAGGGAGAATAATTGGAGGAGGTGAAAGAAGTATGATATCCATGGGACATCATCTTCATTTAGGAAAGCTTGTTTCAAGAGATTTGGGAAGATCATAAATGTCTAGACCAGACATCTTTTTGGGAGATATTCAAGATAGTTGATTTAAAGTCCTTAATATGACACCCAATATGAAATATTAAGGCTAGGACCCAACAAACTATTTTATAACTTAGAAGAGGGATGCCGTAATCCAAGCTATAAAATATTTGAAGGTAGGTGAATGACGATTCACCAATTTCCACCATGAAAAACGAAATAATTTATTAGGTTTTAATTGGATTTGAAAGTTCTAGATCTTTGAGATTCATTGAACTGTTCAAAGGCATGTTTCAATCTCGAGTGTGCCCTTCAGGTTTTGTGACTGGGATGCCGAAGATCACAAAACAAGGTGTGAATAACCATGCAAATATACTTGATACCCTTAATATTTAACCCTTAATCAGTGTGCCGGTTAACCACACACGCTCCACCGATACTATGATAAATATTAAGTTACCCTGTGCCTACCTTGTTAAGTCCAGGTTAGTGTGCCAGTTAACCACACACGCTCCACTAACGACTTAAGCAAAGTGCAAAGTGTAATTTCATGGGTTAGCACCAAATTCACATTTTCCTAAGTAACTAAGATTGGGTATTAATAAGAGTTTAGTTACTTAGTATTTATCATTAATACTTTTAATGAAAGGAGAATTATAGTCCTTGTCCTACCCGTTCGGCTAACGACCCTCCACCAGTCAAGGAAGCGGTGGGTGAGAGTGGACACCCATTAAACTGCCATTTTGTAGGCAGTAACCTTATACCCCCCTTATAGACCGGCTTCGTGAATGAGGCCTACTAACGGTAAGACTGACTTTACTCTTATACATATATATAAATATTATTAACTTATAATATTATAAAGTATAAGGGTTGAATTTTAACTTTTAAAATTCTAAGGGCTAACTTGGAATTAAAGTATTCATAAGTGAAAACTTTTCAAATTCCAAAACTTGAGGGCAAGTTTTGAAACTATTCAAAACTAATTAATTCCATAACTTATGAGTTTAAAGTAGTTTTAATTATATATATATATATATATATATATATATATATATATATATATATATATATATAATTAAAACCCTTCAAGTTCCATAACTTGAGGACAAGTTATGGAAGACTTTAAACTAATTAATAAAAAAAATAACTTTTTTTATTGTAACTTATGGAACTAATTAAGGTTACACTTTTTTTTTTTTAATTTAATCAAGAGACTCTTGAACCTCCATAACTTGAGGACAAGTTATGGAGTCATAAAACCATTTAATTAGAACTAGACTCTTCATTTTGTAACCTTTGCCAACTTTTATGAGTTTTATGATTCTTAAATGTGACTTTTCATATAACTTGAGGACAAGTTACAAAAACACACTTTGGAATCAACTCTTAGATTAAAATGGATTGAAAACAACTATTTCACACAACTTTTCTATTAATCTAAGAACCTCATAAGAACAAGATAATTCAAATCATCAATCTTCAAGAAATTAGCATGAACATACAAACTAATACAAATCTTGAAATTATGACAATTATCTTAGAAATTGGATTAGCATGAACATTACCACATCAAAAACAAGTTTATAAGTCCAAAAACATCTTAGGGTAATATTCCTAGTCCAATTCCAGCCAAAACAATCGAATATATGCATCCAACTCGATTTTTTCAGCTACTATTGCAAGTATAACAAGAAAACAAGCCTAGGCTCTGATACCACTGTTGGGTTATGAGCATTCTAACACTCCTAAGTGTACATGCAACCCTAAATACCTTGGATCTATGTTTTCTCTATTATACATACAATTATGAACATCCAAGGTATTATCCTAATCTAGCATACAAAATAATAAATATAACAAGATAGAATACATACCTCTTTGATGTAGAATGTCTTCATGAAGCTTGAGTGCCTAGTGCCCCAAGTGTGACACCTCAAATGGTTCACACAACACCAAATACACTTGGAATAACTTGAGAGAAACTTGAACACTCCTTGAAATCGTCTAGCCCTCACACTCACACATTAGTGCACGATTTCTTGAGCCATGAGATTCTTTTATATGGTGGCTATTAGGGTTACACCATGTAACTCATAACTTTACCCATTCCTTATGCTCCATGGATTTTAACCTCCATGGAGTATCCATGGGTCACCCCATGGACTTAGTCCAACATAAGGAATCTTGGATCACAAGCCCACATATATAAGAATGAATGATTTACACAATCAACCCATATATTTAATTAGTCTCCTTTTGATCACTTAATTAATTCCAAATTAATTCTTGATCAATACTAATTAAATAACCTTATTAATATATTAGAACTTATAATATATTAACCAACCTTAAGTGTTATTTCTCTCATTATAGTCTATCCAAATGCATGCTGCCATGCAACCCAAATGGACCATGCCGGGTCGGGTCAAGTCTTACCATTTATAGTTATGGACTTAGACATTAATCCAACAATTTTCTGTCGATGTGTCTGGATCTCCCGTGATCCCTTGGTTCCTTGGCTAAGGTAACTGCACTTTCACTATCACAGAAAATTTCCATTGGCTATTTAATAGCTGGTACAACTCCAAGGTCTCCAATGAAGTTCTTCAGCCATATCGCCTCCTTTGCTGCCTCGCTAGCTGCTATATACTCTGATTCGCAAGTTGAATCAGCCACTGTCTCTTGCTTGGAACTCTTCCAAGAAATTGCTCCTCCATTTAAGGTAAAGACCCAGCCTGACTGAGAGCAGAAATTATCCCTATCAGTCTGAAAGCTAGCATCACTATACCCTACAACTCTCAAGTCTTCACTCCCACCGAGGGTAAGGACCCAATCCTTAGTCCTCCGTAGGTACTTGAGGATATTCTTTACCGCAGTCCAGTGTGCCTTGCCAGGGTTCCCCTGATACCTGCTAACCATGCTCAAAGCAAAGGCTACATCAGGTCGAGTACACGTCATAGCATACATGATCGATCCTACAGCCGAAGCATAAGGTATTCGACTCATTTCTGCTATCTCAGCCTCAGTACTAGGGCTTTGTGTCTTACTCAATCTGGCATTACTCTGGATGGGTAACTCTCCTTTCTTGGAGTCCTGCATGCCGAATCTCTTCAACACCTTATCCAAGTAAGTACTCTGACTAAGTCCAATTAGTCTTTTACTCCGGTCTCTCAAGATCCTTATCCCTAGAATATAGGCAGCTTCTCCTAGGTCCTTCATAGAGAAACACTTCCCAAGCCAGGACTTAACTTCCTGCAGAGTTGGGATGTCATTTCCTATGAGTAGTATGTCATCCACATACAATACCAAAAAGCTAACTATACTCCCACTAGCCTTGACATATACACAAGATTCATCTTCACTCCTAGAAAAGCCAAATTCCTTGACTTTCTCATCAAAGCAAAGATTCCATCTACGAGGTGCTTGCTTTAACCCATAAATGGATTTCTCAAGCTTACACACTCTATTAGGGTACTCTGTGTTGACAAAACCCTCTGGCTGACTCATGTATACATCCTCAGCCAACTTTCCATTAAGGAAAGCGGTTTTGACATCCATTTGCCATATTTCATAGTCATGAAATGCGGCTATGGCTAACAGAACCCTAATAGACTTAATCTTGGCCACTGGAGAAAAGGTCTCATCATAATCAACTCCCAGAGTTTGTGAGAAACCCTTTGCAACCAGTCGTGCCTTATAAGTGTGTACATTACCATCCATGTCGGTCTTCTTCTTGAAGATCCATTTGCACCCTACAGTCTTACGACCTGGTACATTCTCAACCAAGTTCCAAACTTGATTTTCATATATGGACTGTATCTCACTGTCCATTGCCTCTTTCCACTTGGCTGACTCAGGGCCTGCCATGGCTTCCGCGTAACTGTTAGGTTCATCCAGACCTATCAGTGTCTCATCACTGATAAGTGTATCACCTTCCGCAGTAATATGGAATCCATAGTAATGCTCAGGTGCATTCCTAACCCTTGTGGAACGCCTCAGAGGTACAGACTTGTCAATTGGCTCAACAGGAGTTTCCTCCTCAAGTTGAGTGCTAGGGTTTGAAGTTCCTTCACCACTTGACTCTTGAATTTCTTCAAGGTCAACTTGCCTCCCACTGTCTCCTTGGCTTATGAACTCTCTCTCTCTCGAAAGAAAGCCCTCCTAGCTACAAAGACCACATTCTCACTAGGTCTGTAGAAGAGGTAACCAAAGGATTTTTGTGGGTAGCCGATGAAAATACACCTCTCACTTCGAGGTTCGAGCTTATCATGAGTCTCGCGTCTCACGAAAGCCTCGTAACCCCAAATCTTAATGTGGTCTAGTTTGGGTACTTTACCAGTCCACATCTCATGAGGAGTTTTGGAAACTTTCTTTGTGGGAACTAGATTAAGGATATGGGTGGCAGTCTCTAAGGCATACCCCCAAAATGAGATTGGTAGCGAAGATCGACTCATCATGGAACGAACCATATCCAACAAGGTTCGATTACGCCTCTCAGCTACACCATTCAACTGCGGTGTCCTGGTAGGTGTCAATTGTGAGACAATCCCACATTCCCTAAGATAGTCGAGGAACTCTGAACTAAGATACTCACCACCTCGATCGGATCGAAGCATCTTAATGTTCCTGCCCAATTAATTCTCGACTTCCTGTTTAAACTCTTTAAACCTCTCAAAAGTCTCTGACTTATGCTTGATTAAGTAGACATATCCATATCTACTGTAATCATCAGTAAAAGTCAAATAATAATGATTAGCATCCCTTGTGGCATGTTTGAAGGGCCCACACACATCCGTGTGTATAAGATCCAACAAACCTTCACCCCTCTCACAAGAACCTGTGAAGGGTGACTTTGTCATTTTTCCAAGTAAGCATGATTCGCAACTATCATCTGACTTTAGGTCAAATGACTCCAATACTCCATCCTTTTGGAGTTGGCCTATGCGTTTCTTGCTTATATGTCCAAGACGACAATGCCATAATGATGCTTTATCCAAGTTATTATCATTAACAGAATCAATACACAATACATTATTTCCTAAGTTATCAACCACATATACAGTTTCATACACACCATCACAAGGAAATGCTTTAAAATAAAGAACATTATTAAAGAAAGCATTAATCGAACCAACTTCATTATCAAATGAAAAGGTGAAACCTTGTTTATACAATGCATGAAAGGAAATAATATTTCTTGCCATTTCTGGCGAATAACAACATTTATTCAAATCTAAACTAAACCCACTACTTAGCGATAAAGTATAAACTCCAATCTTGGTGACAGGTAAAGCTTTCCTATTCCCCATGATTAAGTTTATTCTTCCATGCTCCACATTCTCACTTCTTCTTAGTCCCTGCAAATCAGAACAGATATGAATACCACAACCGGTATCAAGGACCCAAGAGTTAGAATGGGGTGAGTTATTAGATAAGATAGTGTAAATACCTGCATGGTTGGGTTTAACTTTCCCATCCTTCACATCTTGTTGGTACTTTGGGCAGTTCCGCTTCCAATGTGATTTTTCATGGCAATAGAAGCATTCAGCCTCTTTAGGGTCAGAAGAAGGAGTGACAAAACCTTTCTTGGTTCCACTTGAAGAAGAACCATCAAGGGTCCTAGCCTTGGTACCCTTCGAAGAGCTCTTCCTCTTCTTCCCTCTACCTTTCCCGATTGCCAAAACCGGGGCGGAGTTTGGAGTAGGAGTGTTAACAACCGACTTACCCTTAACACCTGTTTCTGCGGTCTTGAGGAGTCCCTGAAGTTTGCTGAGTGTGACCTCTTCCTTATTCATGTGATATGTCATGCGGAATTGATCATAGCACGATGGTAAGGAGTGCAAAATGATATCTATTGCAAGCTCCTCAGGGAAGTTCACATTAAGCTTCAGCAACCGATCCACATACCTTTGCATTTTCTGCATGTGGCTCGTGACGGATTCCCCGTCCTTCATCATGGTTGTTATGATAGAGCATATGATTTCATACCTCTCTTGTCGTGCACTTTGATGGTATCTTTCCATCAGATCTTGGTGCATTTCAAAAGGGTAGAAGTCCTCATAGGACTTTTGGAGTTCCGCTGTCATGGTGGCCAACATGATGCATGCCACTTTTGTAGCATCCCTTTCATGTGCCCGGAAGTCAGCGATCTCCTGGGGAGTTGCAGTGGTCTCATCAATCTCCTTAAGCTCCTTGTCAAGGACATATTCTTTGTCCTCGTAGCGGGTAATCATCCTGATGTTTCTGATCCATTCATTGAAGTTGGATCCATCAAAAGTGACTTTCCCACACAAGTTCATAAGGGTAAAGGAGCCATTAGGATTAGAGCCAGAAGCAGCATTGTTTGAAGACATCTGAAAGAAAAGAACAAGATTAGTTTAGATATTAAGAGAGTCCTTAATAAAACACCCAAATGTAATATTAAGGCTAGGATCCAATCACAATATATTATAACTTAGAAGAGGTATGCCGTAATCCAAGCTATAACATATTTGAAAGGTAGGTGAATGACGATTCACCAATTTCCACCATGAAAAACGAAATATAAATATTAGGTTTTTAATTGGTTCTTAGAAATTCCTAGATTCTTTTTAGATTCAATGAACTTTTCAAAGGCATGTTTCAATCTTGAGTGTGCCCTCCAAGTTTTGTGACTGGGATACCGAGGATCACAAAACGAGGTGTGAAGTAACCATGCAAATCACTTGGTACCCTCAAGGTTTATCACTCAATCGATGTGTCGGTAAACCACACACGCTCCACCGATGCTATGGTAAACCTTAAGTCACCCTTTACCTACCTTGTTAAGTCCAAGTTAGTGTGCCGGTTAACCACACACGCTCCACCAACGACTTAAACAAAGTGTAAAGTGTAATTTCATGGATTAGCACCTTATTCACATTTTCCTAAAGTAACTAAGATTGGGAATTTAATAAAAGCATTTAGTTACTTTATAATATTCATCATACTTTTAATGAGAATTTATAAGTCCTTGTCTTACCCGTTCGGCTAACGACCCTCCACCGATCAAGGAAGCGGTGGGTGAGAGTAGACACCCATTAAGTTGCCATTTTATAGGCAACAACCTTATACCCCCCTTATAGACCGGCTTCGTGAATGAGGCGTACTAGCGGTAAGACGACTTGTCGTTATACATATATATATTAGTAACTTATAATATTATAAAGTATAATGGAACTAAAGTTTTAATCAAGACTTTACATGTTCCAAAACTTGAGGGCAAGTTTTGTAAACTTCCAAAACTTTTCATTTCTTATAACTTATGAATTAATTGAGTAATAAAAATGAAGACTCTTCATTTTTATAACTCTTGTGTTCTTTTAATGGCTTTAATAAAAGTGAGACTTTTGGTTTTCCATAACTTGAGGACAAGTTATGGACTCCATTAAAACACATTATGATCATGAATTAAACTACCATGAAGGTTACAAACAATTCCTATGATCATCTAATCTTCATAAGTTCAAGAACATGAATATGAACACTTTCAAGAATCAAAAATTACACTTAAAAAAACTTGTAATTTTAATAATTGCCATTGTAAATGGATTAGCATAAACATTACACCATCTAAAACAAGCTTTAAAACATCAAAACAGTTTAGGGTAATGTTTCTAGTCCATTTCCAGCAACAAATGTGCAAACTTTCATACGAGCAGAAAACAGAAAAACGATTTTTTTTTTCAAGCTGTTTGCACACAAAAAAAAAAACCAACAAACAAACCTAGCCTCTGATACCACTGATGCGTTTTGAGCATTCTAACACTTCCTAAGTGTACATGCAACCCTAATAACCTTGGATCTATGTTTGTCTAATAATCATGCAAAGTTGAATTCCAAGGTTATATTCCTATCTAGCATACATGGGGAACATTTTTAACTTGAATGAAAGATAGAATAACTTACCTTGTTGTTGATTATGATCCTTGAAACCTTGTGAGCCTAGCACCCCAAGTGTGATGCCTCAAATGCTTCACACAACACCAAATGCAAAGGAGTAAACTTTGAGAGAATCTTACACTTGTAAAATCGGCTCTAGCCCTCTTGTTTCTTAGTGTCGCCGATTTTGGTGGAGAACATGTTGCTTGTATAGTGTGTCACATCTAGGGTTACACCATGTAAACCCTAATGTGGCATGACTCTTCATTTCCATGACCCATGGGTTTGTAACTCCCATGGAGCCTCCATGGAGCATTCAATGGGTTTAACCCAACTTGATTATCCATGGAGCCTTTTAGCCCACTATACAAGTTATGGATGATTTACATGATCAACCCATATATTTAATTAGTCATCTTTTGATCACTTAATTAATCCTAGATTAATTCTTGATCAATACTAATTAAATAATAATATTAATATATTAGAACTTATAATATATTAATAAACCACAAGTGTTATTTCTCTCATTTAGTCTATCCAAATGCATGATGCCATGCAACCCAAATGGACCATGCCGGGTCGGGTCAAGTACATACCAGAAATAGTTATGGACTTAGACACCTTATCCAACAAAACATAATATAAGTTATAAAAATTTTGAGTGTTAAATCATAATTAAGAAAACTTTTGAGTTGCATTAGTTAAAAAAGGGGGTTTCAAATGAATGTGGTTTGAGGAAGTTAAAAAAGGGGGTTTCAAATGCATGAGATTCAAGAAAAAATGCTAGCTTTATAAGTATGTATGATAGGGATCTTGAGGTCTAGCTATTGATTCTTGTCCAAGACGTAATTATATTTTGCCATACTTATAGGGCCATCCTACATCGCCTGTGGAACTAAACTATTGCCATTCTCACCACTTATATAAGGTGAGGTATTTCAATCTCTTTTAAGCCTCAATCTTTGAGGAATCCCACATCGGTTGTGGGATAAGCATCCGTCTCTCCTCACGCCTATATAAATAAGACCATAACAACTTATCAAGATCTGATAATTACTCATGCTCCCTATGGGTTCAAATGGACCGAGTCGGAAAAAAGTAATTTTCCGAAAAAAATTACACTACTGAAAAAAAATTGAGGGGCATCTCAGGCGACCCTAGGCTCTACATTGGATCCGCCCCTGCTAGGCCCACTGATCTACATTGGATCCACCCCTGCTAGGCCCACTGATTTGTATGTTATGTGATATTTTGGGGAACTAACTAAGCTTTGTGCTTAGGGTTTTGTGGTTTAAACATTTTCAGGTACTTCCGGTTTCAAAAGGAAGAGTCCGACTTGATCGCACTGCATCCCCTAAAGATTTATTCCACAATGATTGTTTATGATTTTACTATGATGTTTTGAGAATACTTTTACTGTGTTTGTATTTTGGGATAATGAATGATTGATTTTAACTTATTTAAAATAAAAATTTTACTCATTTTTCGGACGTTACAATGTGGGCACAACTATATATCAAAGATAGTCACCCATAACTGTAACATTCGGTTTACCAGGTATATTGTTTTGAGTATTTAATTCAAGGAATTTGGAGGGACTCGACGAGTCGGTGCCTCAACTCGTCGAGTAGGGTCGCGACTGGTGACGTGGTTAATGAATGGACTCGACGAGTCGGAGAGATAACTCGCCGAGTCAGCGCTGTTGACAGAAACCCTAATTCTCTCGGGCCTGGGCCTATTTAAAGGCTCTTAAGGCCTCCTATTGCGGCTACCTTTCAGAGAGAGAACCCTAAACGAGTCCTTAGTGTTTTAGGAAAGAGAGAGAGCCATTTTGAGCTTCTTGGTGGGTGGTTTGCAAGGAAGAAGGAGGTTTCAAGCTAAAAGGGGCAGAGGAGGTTGTAGATCCGCGATTTACAACCTAGGAGCATCAGTTGGAGGTATCAATTCGGACCCCTTTTCCTCCCTAATTGTGTAGATCTTCCTTTTGAGGATTAGGGCTCGTATTATCTTCTTGGTGGGGTTTTGAGTGCATCAAACCCCTCTTGTGAGCTGGTAGCATAGATCTGGACCTTGTAAGGTCCAGAAAGTCAGAAAGTAGAAAGCCATTGTTGTGCAACCATGGGGTTTGGAGGTTAGGAAGCTTTAATGGAGTCTAAATGGCATATTGAGCGAAATATGCCATGCATGGACATCAGGATCGGACCTTTACGTGACTTTTGGGTCCTAGAAGGTCAGATCTATAAGTTAGAGAAACAGATCTGACCTCAGAAGGTCAAATGAGTGTTGCCATGGAGGAAACTCGCCGAATCCATGAGAGGACTCGACGAGTCGGATCGTGTTGCCCCGCGATTCGTGATCAGTAGAAACCCGTCGAGTGAGAGGTTAACTCGACGAGTCGAATGGGGCCTTAGGAGAGTCAGAGGACACGCATGGACTCGCCGAGTCACCTGAGTGCACTCGACGAGTCTGGTCAAGTTAGACCGTTGACTGGTGTTGATTTCAGTTGACCTTAGGGTTTGGTCAAACTGTTTCAAGAGAGGCTATGGAGGGGTAGAATGGTCTTCTACCCATTCTTTAGAGATGAGGATATAAAGAGAGTATTGATTAGAGATATTATCATTTTGATAGGTGGAGGCTAGATCGGGGATATCGAGCACAAGAGTTTACTAGACATCATCGAGGTGAGTCTTCTCACCATACCTTACCTAGAGTGGTAATTATGTGTGACCGAAAGGTCTTATGTGCTATGACGAGTATGTGATATATGTTTCTATGTGACATGTATATGTTATGTATGTTATGAGTAGCATGGTATGGACCGGAAGGTCGGTATGGTATGGACCGGAAGGTCAGCAGTGTATGGGCCGAAAGGTCAACATGGTATGGACCGGAAGGTCGACAGAGTAGGACCGGAAGGTCTACTCAAAGGGTGGGACCGGAAGGCCCCTGAGACACATTGGCCGGAAGGTCTCGTAGAGCTATAGCCTCGAGTGGCTAGTCGTATGCACGTGGTATTTTGGGGAACTCACTAAGCTTCGTGCTTACCGTGTTATGTGTTATGTGTTTCAGGTATCTCAGAGGATCGCGGGAAGGCACCGGCTTGATTGTACACACCAGAGAAAGAGTTATATTTTGAGGATCCTAGATTATTAATGGAGTTGTGTTTTGTAATTTTAGTAAACGAGATTTCTATACAATATGTTATGAAAAGTATGCGATTTTAAAATGAAAAATTTGTTTTAAAATTTACGTCGTTACAATAACTTTCTAGACTGCAGGATAGTTTGAACAAATTTTACTTAGCAAATTTCACAGCCTTGTCTTTGTTTTTTCTATCAATCTCAATAGTTGTATAATTCAATAAACGAATTCATAAGAGAAGAAACTAAAACTTGAAAAGAAATCAAGCAAGAAAGTTTGAGTTGTGGATTTCTACATAATAAAGCATACACTATAAGTTAATCACATTATTAACAAAAGAATATATAGAGTTTTATACACAATCAATCCGAACTTGTGATCACATAAAACCATTTCCCATGATAACTTAATAACTAAAGTAAACAAATTTTGACTATCTGAAATTAAGCATATTATTGTCACCGTAAAGATGTGCCTCTTATTTGAAATTACGCCGCTGACGACAATGGCGGGGAAGAAGGAAGCTTCAACAGATCGGGCCGGAGGATTTGTGTATGTGCATCAATAAGAAAAAAAGAGCGGAGGCTTTATTAATGAGAAAGAATAGAGACTGAATTAGGGCACTTCCGTCTTATTCAATTTAATTTTGGTGAGTTTTAATAGTCTTGATTACATTTCCTAAGTTTAAACATAACATACATTTTATAAAATTGATGGACAAAAACTAAAAGGGTTTGACCAAATGATGATGTCATCAAAATGATCCAAAGGTGCAAATAGGATTGAAATGCAATATAAGGTCCCTATTTCTTCATTTTAGAATTAAGTGTTATTTTTTAATAATTATTAAAAACTAGGTGTGAAACTCGTATACTACAGAGGTTGATTAAAAAAAATTATATATGAAGATATAAACTTTAAATATATTTTTTAAAGAAAACATTAAATATAAAAGTGTAAACATTAAGTATTTTTTAAAATAAAAATTCAAAATATATATACAAACAAAATGATGAATAAACAAATAATTCAATTTATATAAATAAAACAAACTACAGAAAAATAATTATATTTTGACCATATAACATTTTTTTTAATTTGTCAATAAAAAGCAACAAAGTTTTAAAAGAAACATGTCAATTTTGAATTATATATATTGAGGAAACATATTAAAATTTAAAAATATAAAGAAACAAATTAATGAAACATTAATTATTTTCTATAATCTAAAAATTCGATAGTTAATTAAAAAAATAAAAAATTACCACAAAATGACAAGTGGAAACTAATTTCTAAGAATTAACCATGAAATTACATGTGTCGAAATACATAAGAAATTGATAAGTGGCAAAAAGTTATTTATTTATTAGGAATGATTCGTTTAAAAGTTGTTTTTAATTAATTCTTTAAAAGGTACTTTTACATAGCATACTCCCCTATTTGCATCTTAGGCAAACATATTTCTGTTACAAATGTGACAAAAGATTTAAGGCTTTTCGGATAAATATTTAAACATAAGATACATTTTACAAAATTGGTGGATAAAAACTAAAAGGTTTGACCAAATGATGATGTCATCAAAATATCCAAAGGTGCAAAATGTATGATTGAAATGCAATCAAGAGCCCTTATTTCTTCATTTTAGAATTAAGGGTTTTCTTTTGATAATTATTATAGATTAGTTTAAAGGGTGTTTTTAATTAATTCCTTAAAGGTATTTTTACGTAGCACACTCCCCCATTTACATCCCACGTAACCATATTTATGTTACAAATGTGACAAAAGATTTAAGGCTTTTTTGATAAATAGACTATTTTAGACTTCTATAGTTGTTTTAAATTTCGGATATACAACTTGACTACGTAAAAAAATATTTCTGATTTTTTTGGAACGAGGGATCCATTTTAGGTCATTTTATAATTTTCTCTAAAATAAAAGAGACGATTTTATTGGGTAATAATGAAAATGAACCAACTTGTTACTATTTGAAAAAATCAGGACATATCACTTTATGATGGTGAAAAGCTTTTTATCGGGATTTTCAACATAACAAAACAGTTCACCCTAAAACGACCTCTTGTATTTAAAGAAAATACATCTTTTTTGTTTTTGAAACAAAAAACATAAAAACGTAATAAGAAAAGAAACAACTAGAACTAAAAAAACAATACTCTAACCCCAACAAGATGAACTTGATGATGGGTTTGAGCCAAAAGAACATCCTATGTGCTCAAGCAAACCCTAATGCTTGGATCTAGGTTTCTCTATTTGTACATGCATTCATCCAAGACTTTCAAACCCTAGATCTAGCATATGATATTCGAAATTAACATATGTAAACAGATCTAGATGATTACCTTGTTGTTGATTGAAGATCTTGAAGCCTTGAGAACCTTAGCACCTCAAGTGTTGTGCCTCTAATGAATCACAAACACCAATAGCAATTAGAGCAAACAAGAGAGAGAGGGGGGAGAGGAGAATTTCGGCTCTAGGACTTCTAGGGTTCAAGTGGCCGAAATTCCCATGCCTAGGGGTCCTTTATATAGGTGTAGGAATTAGGGTTTCAATGGTTATCCTTATCTGATTACTTAGCCACCAAGCAGCCCAAGGATAATTCTAGAATGCCTATGGACGAATTCTTTAGGCTTTATCCCTAGAATTCGTCCACCCTATCTATTAGGGTTTCCTAGCCTTACTTTGTAACTATCACCCAATTACAGTTCAGCCCCTTAAGTTCAATTAACTTCTTTTGATCACAGAACTAATTCTTAATTAATTATTGACCAAAGTTAATTAAACAAATATGATTTCTCTTTTAATATATTAGTCTTATAATATATTAATAAACCATAATCACCTCTTTCTATATTATTCCTCCAGTCAAGTTGCTTTGGTGAAGGCAACCTAAAAGGACCATGCACAACCGGGTCAAGTACATACAAAATAAAGTTATGGACTTATACACTAATCCAACAGTCTCCCACTTGGATAAGTCTAATAACTATAAATGCAAATGCACCTTCTGAATCCGATTAGCAATCGCAGTTCTCAAAACTCTTGATCTTATCAATAACCTGTCCTTCAGAAAAGGGATCGTATAATCCTCTGTTCTTGATATCGTGTGGACAAATACATGGAACATAGTCATACTTATTGTCCAGCAGTTGTTTCTCGATCTCTGATTCATTTGACATAGAACTTAATTGAACACATCAATTCAGTCCTGACCGGGCCCGACACATAAGTCAAATCAAATCATCGAGGGGCCCTGATATCGCTTTTACCCTCTTAGGATAAAAGGAACAGATAAACTTCGACTTATATGCATTTACTATCCGCTAATCAAATCATACACAACAATGCGTTTTATAACATCAAATTACTGATGCGTTTACACATTATCAATGCACAACTAATTAGCAAATTACTGATGCGTTTACACATTATATGCATTTACTATCCACTAATCAAATCATATATCTAGGTTTTAAGACCAGATGATATTATCGTCTTGCGATCACTCGTGATAAATTCCATGAAGTGATTCCAGGAAGCGCGGGTCTAATCCAATGCTCAAATCAAACTCATAAGCACTCATGAACATTGTAGCAAACTTTTGCTATGTCTAATACTCTTCAGACAATCTACACATCAATTCATGACAGTCTTCATTCATACCTACTTCCAACATATGAACGACTGTGGACCGTTCGAATAATCTTGTTATTCAGGAAGTCAAAACATGCAAAATGAAACAATAGGTAAACAATTAACATAAGAAAGTAACATTACTAATAAATAATACTCTTTTATTTAATCATCGAATGTTAATTACAATTTATCTATTACACATTTCTAAACAATCTAATCTAAACTAGTATCGTCCTTCAGCCCAATGCTCCTAGCATGCTGCAAGTGCTTAACCCTGATCAGTCCCTTCATAAGCGGATCTGCTGGGTTATCCTCTGACGATACCCTCTTCACTACGAGGAGTCCTTCTTCCACTCGATGTCGAATAAAGTGATATTTTCTATCGATATGTCGAGATTTGCCATGATCCCTCGGTTCCTTGGTCAAGGCAACCTCTCCTTCATTATCACAGAAAATTTCTATGGGCTCCTTTATGGCTGGCACAACTCCAAGGTCTCTGATGAAGTTCTTCAACCATATTGCCTCCTTTGACGCTTCGCTCGCCGCTATGTACTCTGATTCACACGTTGAATCAGCTACGGTCTCCTGCTTGGAACTTTTCCAAGTCACTGCTCCTCCATTAAGGGTAAAGACCCAGCCCTACTGCGAACGATAGTTTTCCCTGTCGGTCTGAAAGCTGGCGTCACTGTACCCTCGCACCTTTAAGTCATCACTCCCACCGAGGACTAGAAACCATTCCTGGGTCCTCCGAAGGTACTTAAGAATATTCTTGACTGCGGTCCAATGTGCTTTGCCAGGGTTCCCTTGATATCTACTGACCATGCTCAAAGCGAAGGCCACATCAGGGCGAGTACAAGTCATAGCATACATAATCGAGCCAACTGCGGAAGCGTATGGTACTCGGCTCATTTCTGCTATCTCGACTTCGGGACTCGGGCTTTGAGTCTTACTCAACTTGGCATTACTTTGGATCGGTAACTCCCCCTTCTTAGAATTCTCCATACTAAAACGTTTTAGTACTTTGTCCAAGTAAGTATTCTGACTAAGTCCTATTAGTCTCTTACTTCTGTTTCTCACTATCCTTATTCCCAGAATATAGGCAACCTCTCCGAGGTCCTTCATAGCGAAGCACTTCCCAAGCCAGGATTTAACTTCCTTCAGGGTTGGGATGTCGTTTACTATGAGTAGTATGTCATCGACATACAATACGAGGAAGCTTACTATACTCCCACTGGATTTGACATATACACATCATTCATCCTCGCTTCGCAGAAAACCAAAATCTCTGACTTTCTCATCGAAACAAAGATTCCATCTGCGTGATGCTTGTTTTAGTCCATAAATGGACTTCTCAAGCTTACACACTCTATTAGGGTGCTTCGCATCGACAAAACCCTCTGGCTGAGCCATGTAAACATCCTCAGCCAACTTCCCGTTAAGGAAGGCGGTTTTGACATCCATCTGCCATATTTCATAGTCATGAAATGCAGCAATGGCTAGCATCACCCTGATAGACTTTATTTTCGCAACTGGTGAGAAGGTTTCATCATAGTTAACCCCAGGAGTTTGAGTGAAACCCTTCGCAACCAATCGCCCCTTATAGGTGTGTACATTCCCATCCATGTCGGTCTTCTTCTTGAAGATCCACTTGCACCCGACCGTCTTACGACATGGCACATTGTCAACCAAATTCCAAACTTGGTTGTCATACATGGACTGAATCTCACTGTCTATAGCCTCTTTCCATTTCGCAGACTCCGGGCCTGCTATGGCTTCCTTATAGCTGTTAGGTTCGTCCAGATTCATTAGTATACTATCACTAATGAACGTATCCCCTTCTGTAGTAATATGAAAACAATAAAATTAAGGTGGAACACTAACCCTTTCGGAACGTCTAAGAGGTAAGGAATCGTCAATCGGTTCAACCGGAGTTTCCTCCTCGGGTTGAGCGCCAGTGTTAGAGGTTCCTTCATCGCTCGACTCTTGAAGCTCTTCAAGATCGATTTGTCTCCCACTGTCCCCTTGGCTTATGAGTTCTCGCTCTCGGAAAAACCCTCTCCTTGCAACGAAGACAAAATTGTCACTCGGTCTATAGAAGAGATATCCAAAGGATTTCTGCGGGTAGCCGATGAAAATACATCGCTCACTACGATGTTCGAGCTTGTCGTGAGTCTCTCGTCTTACGAAAGCCTCGCAACCCCAAACCTTGATGTGTGCCAACGAGGGAGTTTTCCATGTACACATCTCGTGAGGTGTTTTGGCAACCTTCTTCGTAGGGACTAAGTTAAGGATATGGGCGACAGTCTCTAAGGCATACCCCCAAAATGAGATAGGTAGCAAAGCACGACTCATGACAGAACGAACCATGTCTAGCAAGGTTCAATTACGCCTCTCAGCCACACCATTCAACTGTGGTGTCCTAGGTGGCGTCAATTGCGAAACATTTCCGCATTCCTTGAGGTAGTCGTGGAATTCAAGACTTAGGTATTCTCCACCTCGATCAGATCGAAGCATCTTGATTTTTCTGCCCAACTGATTCTCCACTTCTTGCTTGAACTCTTTCAACTTTTCAAAGGTTTCTGATTTATGCTTGATTAAGTAGATATAACCATATCTGCTATAATCATCGGTAAAAGTCACGTAGAAATGGCAGGCATCCTTTGTGGTGGATCTAAATGGTCCACATACATCTGTATGTATGAGTTCCAATAAACCCTCAGCCCTCGCACAAGTGTCAGTGAAGGGTGACTTGTTCATCTTTCAAAGTAAACAAGATTCGCACACGTCATCGTCCCTAAGGTCGAATGACTCCAACACTCCATCCTTTTGGAGTTGGGCTATGCGCTTCTTGTTGACATGTCCAAGACGACAATGCCACAAGCATGCTTTATCCAAATCATTGGAAGAATCAATACACAACACATCATTTCCTAGTTTGTCTACGAACCATCACAGTTTCATATATTCCATTACAAGGCAACGCTTCAAAATATAAAACACTATTAAGATAAACATAAATGGAACCCTTTTCAATATCAAATGAATATCTAAATCCTTGTTAATATAAACAATGAAATGAAATGATGTTTCTTGCCATATCTGGCGAATAGCAACAATTATTTAAATCTAAACCTAATCCATTACTAAGCACTAAGGAATATACTCCAATCTTGGTGACAGGCGACGATCTTCTGTTTCCCATGATTAGGTTTATCCTTCCACGCTCCACATCCCTATTTTCTTCTTAGTCCCTGCAAATGTAACATCCCAAATTTCAGAAGTATCATCAAAGGGCTCAAAGTGTAATTGAAGGAAGGGACTCGACGAGTAGGCCTTCTTACTCGCCGAGTCGGAGCGGGGTTTGGGTCGCGGAATAAGTGGCCAAATCGCCGAGTCGGAGGCTGGGACTCGCCGAGTCCGGGGGTTGTGCCCTATATAAAGAATGTTATATCCCTTCCTCAGCATCCTTACCACTCTTGAGAGCCTGTAAACCCTAGAAATCGAGTGAGCTTCCATTGATAGAGAGAATAGAGCTTGGAGGAGGAAATCTTGAAAGAGACTTGAAGATCAAGAGGCTTGCTGCAAGGGAGTGGTGTAGATCCGGGATCTACTGCAGTTGGAGCATATCTTGGAAGTAATAATCTGTTGCTTGGGCTCTTTTGCATCTAGATCTATTATTGTTTGAGATTTGGGCCATTTTTGCTATGATTGAGAGTTATTTTGGGTTTGGAGGATAGATCTGAGGTTGCTACCTCAGATCTAGACTTGAGCTGGTCCAGAATGTCATAAAGTATCTGTCAATGAGTTGTTGGTGAAGCCCCTTTGTCATAAACCCTAGCCCTAGAGTGTTTTGGACCTATATCTCCTTGGTTTCATGTAAAGTTTGCCACTTTATGTAAGGGTTAGACTGTAGAAGAGTGGATCTATGGATTGGAGCCCCTGCATGGTTCGAAAAGCCATTGTATGGATTGAGAACTGGAGAGACTCGGCGAGTCACATGGGTGTACTCGACAAGTTGTATGAACATGTGCATGGACTCGGCGAGTTGGAAGAACAACTCGGCGAGTCTGTTGAAGATTGCCTTGGACTCGGCGAGTCTGTTCTTGGACTCGGCGAGTCTGGTTGCAGAACCCCAATCTCTTCTGGTTAAACCTCGAAGCAGTGAGTCGGGAGGTGACTCGGTGAGTTGAGCAGGATGGGACTCGGAGATCGTTGGACTCGACGAGTCTTGGGGTGACTCGGAGAGTTGAGTCGTGTTCTAAGAGTTTTCAGAGTATAAGGACTCGACGAGTCAACGGGTTGACTCGGCGAGTAGAGTCAGTCATGAAGTTTGACTTTGGCCTGGACTTTGACTTTGAGCTTCATGGGTGTTATGGTAATTGGTTATTCATGTCAATGGTCCATTGATGGCTATAGGTGTTGGAGTTTGGGGCAGTGCTTCGGGTTTGTGCTTTCGTGGTTCGGTTCTTCGTTTCAGGTGAGTTATCCTCACTGTACTCAAGGGTCTAAGGCACCAAGGCCGACCCTTTGAATTGTTGTTTATAGCTTGTTATGCTTATGAGATGATATGCTTGCTAGTATCCTGGTAGATAGGATAATGATATGATGTTATGCTCTGTTAGCTTAGTATCCTGGAGGATAAGGTAGTTAAGTGATGGCAAGTTTTGTTGGATCAGCACCCTGGTAGTTGGGTAGTGGTTATATTCATAGACCTGTAGTTGGTCTTGCCTTATGTACGCTGGTAGGAGGTTACCT
Organism: Lactuca virosa; assembly: GCF_052849685.1. Classification (NCBI taxonomy): domain Eukaryota; kingdom Viridiplantae; phylum Streptophyta; class Magnoliopsida; order Asterales; family Asteraceae; genus Lactuca; species Lactuca virosa. Next base: position 90,561,190 of record NC_136429.1, read on the forward strand.
GTGGGATTTGTATGTTGAGCAGTAGCAGAAGGCATTCCATCCCGGTAGGATGATAGGGCCCCAGTATGTTGGTTCTGTAGAGTGTATGTGGTTGCCTGTTATGTGTGCATGTTTGCTAGTGTAGGGGCATTCCAACCCGATGGTTGTGGGCCAGGAGTATTCCATCCAGGTGGGATGATTGGACTCGTAGTAGGTTGGCATTCCAACCCGATGGTTGAGGGGCCTGGGGTATTCCATCCTGAGGGATGACTGGACCCATAGTAGTAGTTATTGTATGTATAGGAAGTGGGGCATTCCAACCCGATGGTTGTGGGCCAGGAGTATTCCATCCCGGTAGGATGATTGGACTCATAGTATGTTGGCATTCCAACCCGATGGTTGAGGGGCCTGGGGTATTCCATCTTGCGAGATGATTGGACCCATAGTAGTTATTGTTGTATGTATAAGTGTATGGGCATTCCAACCCGATGGTTGTGGGCCGAGAGTATTCCATCCCGGCAGGATGATTGGGCTCGTAGTATGTAGGCATTCCAACTCGATGGTTGAGGGCCAGGGGTATTCCAACCGGAAGGTTGATTGGACCCATAGTATGTTGTTCTTGTTGGATTAATGTCTAAGTCCATAACTATAATTGGTAAGACTTGACCCGACCCGGCATGGTCCATTTGGGTTGCATGGCATCGGGACATTTGGATTGACAAGATGAGGAAAAAGGATACTAGTGATTTATATTAATATATTATAAGTTCTAATATATTAATATATAATCATATTATTTAATTAATGTTGATCAAGAATTAATTTATAATTAATTAAGTGATCAAAAAAGGACTAATTAAATATGGACTCTTAGATATATATGTGTGATGGGCCAAGTTCATTTAGGTTGGGCTAAGCTTTCATGGATAGTCCATGGAGTTTTTAACCCATGGATCATATGAAATGAAAGGTCATGGGTATTAGGGTTTAACCCTAATCTCCACACTATATAAAGAATTCCTTCGTTGGTGAAATTGGCACTAGTGTGTGTACACAAAAGGGCAAGGCCGATTTCACTGGAGAGAACCAAAGTATCCTTATTCTCAAGGTTATTCCAAGTGTTCATGGTGTTGTGTGAACCATTTGAGGTGTCACACTTAGGGCACTAGGCACTCAAGCTTCATGAAGACAAGTTACATAAAAAAAAGGTATGTATTCTATCTATTTTATTACCCAAGTATATGATATTTGTATGCTAGTATAGGGTAATATCTTGGAAACTTCATATTTGCATGTATAATAGAGAAAACATAGATCCAAGGTATTTAGGGTTGTATGTGCACCATAGGATGTTGTAGTATACTAAAACCCAACAGTGGTATCAGAGCCATGAGTTGTTTTCTGTTATATTCATGCAAATGTTTGATTTTCAAAGTTGAAAAAAAAAAAGAAAAAAAAAACATGAAGTTTGTCAAATTTTAAGATAATTACTTGTTTTGTGAAAAACTAATTATTTGTAAAATTTGAATCATTTGCTATATGAGTTGAATTAGGTCAAATTTAGTAAAAGATAAAATGATATGATTATTTTATTAGTTTTAAAAGTTTGATATAAATGTTTTAAGGAGTTACAAAATTTTGTCATAAAATTTTGGAGCTCAAAAAGTTTTTTTTTAAAGTTGTGATCTTATGTGTTTTGAAACCTCCATAATTTATGGATATGAAAATGTTTTAAAAAAAAATTGATTCAAAGTTTTTATGGAGTTACAAAATTTGGTGTTAATGTTTTAAAGAATTCCATAACTTATTCTTAAGTTATGGAACATGAAAAGTTTCATCATAAAACAAGCATTTAACTCCATAAGTTATGGATTACCAAAAGTTCTATGTTTCCTTGATTTATGAGTTAGTTTAGATTAATGAAAAAAAAAATTGTGTTTTAGTTGTTTTCAATCCTAATTAATCTAAAAGTTGTTCATAAAATGTGTTTTTTTTGGAACTTGCCCAAGTTATATGAAAAGTCACATTTATGAATCTTAAAAACTAATAAATATGCCTTAGGTTACAAAAAATGAAGAGTCTTTTCTTATAAATAGTTTTTATGGCTCCATAACTCGTCCTCAAGTTATGGATGTCCAAGTGTCTCTTCATTAAAAGTTTTAAAGCTTTACTTAAAACTCATATGTTTTGAAAATCCAAGAGTTTTGAATAGTTTCAAAACTTGCCCTCAAGTTTTGGAATTTGAAAAGTTTTCTCTAATGAATACTTTAATTCCAAGTTAAGCCCTTAGAATACTATATATATATGTGTATAAGAGCAAGTCAGTCTTACCATTAGTAGGCCTCATTCACGAAGCCGGTCTATAAGGGGGGTATAAGGTTGTTGCCTATAAAATGGCAGCTTAATGGGTGTCCACTCTCACCCACCGCTTCCTTGACTGGTGGAGGGTCGTTAGCCGAACAGGTAGGACAAGGACTATAATTCTCCCTTCATTAAAAGTATTAATGATAAATACTAAGTAACTAAACCTTTTATTAATTCCCAATCTTAGTTACTTAGGAAAATGTGAATAAGGTGCTAATCCATGAAATTACACTTTGCACTTTGTTTAAACCGTTAGTGGAGCGTGTGTGGTTAACCGGCACACTAACCTGGATTTAACAAAGTAGGCAAAGGGTAACTTAATATTTATCATAGTATCGGTGGAGCTCGTGTGGTTAACCGACACATCGATTGAGGGGTAAATATTAAGGGTACCAAGTATATTTGCATGGTTACTTCACACCTTGTTTTGTGATCCTCGGCATCCCAGTCACAAAACCTGAAGGGCACACTCGAGATTGAAACATGCCATTGAAAAGTTCAATGAATCTCAAAAGATCTAGGAGTTTCAAATCCAATTAAAACTTAATTATATTTCGTTTTTCATGGTGGAAATTGGTAAATCGTCATTTACCTACCTTCAACTATTTTATAACTCGGATTACGGCATCCCTCTTCCAGTTATAAATAGGTTGTTGGATCCTAGCCTTAATATTTCATGTTGGGTGTTATATTAAGGACTTTAAATCAACTATCTTGAATATCTCCCAAAAGATGTCTAGCTCAGACATCTATGATCTTCCCAAATCTCTTGGAACTTTACTTCCTCCACCTCCTCCAATTATTCTCCCTAACCCACAAGTTCAAAGGTCACTCAATCCCTATTGGCAAGCAAGGTCTATGTGTGATCGCATCTTGGAGATGAAGTCACATATTGACAAGCCGGGAGAGTTGGGTGTCAAAGTCTTAAGAAGGTTGGATGTTCAATCACTTTCTAAGTCACTTAATGAGTTCCTTTGGGACTACTATGAAACAGACTATGACATGACCCTTAATGATCTTATCTATTTTCTTGGTCAGCTATGATTTGAGGACTAGTAAAGCAAATTGATTAGGAGATCAACTTCCCAATGGACATTGACAATGGTAAAATTGGATATCTAGAAAAGCCTTCTCATCCCAAAGAAAGGGTTTGACCATAGTCAACTAGGTTGACCAAATGGTAAAGAGAAAGGCTAAGTCTGCGATAGTCTCATGTACCATTCCCAGTGAGTCCATATGTTTCTCTTGCCAAAGGAAGGGGCATTGATTGTGAAGTTGCCTATTTACCTGAAAGATCATAAGGTTGATCAAGTCAAGAAGTTTCACTCTACTTCAGGTAAAGTTCACTATCTAACTCTGTTAAGTTTCTATTCTGAGATTCTTATTACATGATGTGACTTGGTCACATGTTGATGTTTTAAGAATCAAAGAAAAGTGAAGAAACTTAAAGGAAGTATATGCTGATTCTGATCGCGAAGATGGTTTTTGATCGCATGGTTCGGTGATCAGAATTTTGAGTTGTTGCTTAGGAGTTATGATGTATTGCTTAGGAATAGATAACAACAAGTTTTTCATATGCATTTGCATTGTAAGGATAAGTTTTTCCGGAAGTTTTAAAATAAAAAAAAACAGTTTTGATTTATTTATTTTAAGTATCCTTACAATGGCATTTGTGAAAAATTGTTGTTTACATGTTTCCATTGATAGCAATATTGGAAAATGGATTTGATTCTTTCATTTGTGATAGTGTCTAAATTTACCAAATAAGAAAAGTTTCTCATCACCCAAGTTTCAATTGGACCGAAACTTGGAATCATGCAAGTTGTATAGTATGATGAATGAGAACTTTCAACTTTCGAAAATTAAGACTAATTCCTTGTTCACATGTATATGTGAGTCAAGTAAATGACTAAAGGGATCGAGTACACATTCTTGTGCACTGGTCAAGTCCACCACAAAGATCGATAAGACTATTCGTCATGATTTACTAAAGTTTAGTAAATATGGTTATACTTACAGGCTTAAGTGTAATTCTGAAGCATTGGAAAAGTCTCGATGTATGGCAGAACGAATGAGAAGAATCAAATTAGGCAGAAAGATAAAAGTTTCTCAAATCTGAAAAGATGGGAGAGTACTTTAGTATCATGTTTTGTGATCATCTTAATGATTTAAGAACCACATCACAATTGGTCTTCTAAGGACATCTTAGTGCATTCTTATGACTAAGAAGAGGAGTCATGAATTGTTGAAATGGTTAAATCAAGAAGATGAGTCATACTTCGTTTCAAAACAAGTCTTAGAGTCATACTCCAAGACTATAAGTTGAGTGACATATCTTAAAGAAAGGTTTATAACACTTGTCAAATGTAAGAGTAAAAGTGTCCTACTCTTGTACATTTGAAGTTGGTAAGTTGTGATGTTTTGGATTAAACAAAGACCAACTAAGGCCAATTGTGTGAAGTGTTTGTCGTGATAAAGAATCCGCACTATCCCTTGAATATTTGACAAGAGAGTCTTATATGTCAAGAGGACAGTGGGAGTCTTAAAGGTCTTGAAAGTCTCAAGAACTAATCAAGAGTAAAACCTGAGGTTCTTCACTAGCACACGACTTGAGGTTTATAACCTATCCTGTTGACATACTTCTATTTCTGTGCCCATTCCAGTTAAAGTTGGTTTTGCATATGAGTTCTTAGAGTTCTCAATTGGTTGCATAACAACTTGGAAGCAATGGCGGGCTCTTGTACTGCCAGGTGGCAAGAAATTACGATTTAGTTCAGTCCATATGAGCTTGGATTTGTCACTAACCTTGTCTTGTGATTATGGTTTTGACAGATTCACATGGATAAGAACACATACACCATAAAATCTAAGGGTCATAAGGTTTCTCTTCGATTCATGAAAATGATAGTGAGGAAACACTTCCAACAAGTAGATTTGAAGCAGATGGCAAAAGGTCTAAACAATTGAGACTATGATTACGGCATCCCTTTTCATAGTTCTGAAATTGTTTAGACACACATGCATGCTATCTAAGGAAAGGTGTATGATTTTGATAAAGTTTTATCAAAGCATCTCGTATCAGAAATCTGAACTTTGGTAAGAAAGTCAATAAAGTATTGATTTCTAAAAGTCCAGCTGATTTCTGAGTACATGTCAAAGCTAGTGGGAGCATAAGTGTTATGCTAATAATCATCATGTTAGTGGGAGCATGATAATTATTGTTAGTGTTGCAAGTTATCAATGTTAATTATAGAAAACAAAAGTTTCAATTCGTAAGGCTGCGAGGATTGAAAAAGTTGTTTTGCTATAATTAAGGGAGAGGATATACTTCATTTCAGTTCTAAAGGCTTAGATTGAGACCTTAATCATCTTTAGTCAAGAATATATATATGAATTTCATGTTGGATTGGTTCAACTTAAGGAAATTCTATATATTGTGTTCTCAAAATTCGATTATGATTACGGCATCCCTCTTCATAGTCAAATTTTGAAAACATGGCAAATAAAAATATTGTAGCAAAAGACTGGTCTAGAATCATGTCTTTATGTGAGACATCATGAATCGTGTACCATTTGCTTTGGGTACAGGATCGATTGCATGTGCTATAATATTTGTCATTTCTAAATTTTTCCAAATGCACAGAGGCATTAAGAAGGGAAAAGGTCTAGAATTGGATATGACTAAAATGATTAAGCAATTGTCGAGGACAATCTGAGGTTTACCAAAGATTGGTTGCTCAGGGACAGTTGGAAGTATAGTGCTAATTTTGGAAGGACCATATTGACATATTCTGAAAAGAGGTATCTCTTGTTCAGAAGTGATAGTCAAAATGAGAATATGGAGTTGTCTCCATAGGTGGAAGTTATCTGTGTAAGATTAGAAAACTTAATGCAAGAAGCATGTCCAAAGCAATGTACTTTGAATATGAGACTTAGTTTCCATGGAGTTGATCTCCATTGGAATACCTTATAATGATTGTTGACAAGTCTTTGTGACCTTGTACATATTCATTACAGGAGGGTCAGTGCATATAAGTTTAAAATCTAAACAGATTTCGATAAATGATAGGAATTTCAAATTCTCACATTTTTCGATAAGGATTTGGGAGTGTGAAATTAGAATCATTGAAATTATGTTCAATTGGTTTATTTCACAAAGTAAGGATCATAGACAAACATAGAGTGCATACTTGGTGTATGGCAAAGCTATTGTTTAGAAAAACATAGTGTACATGCTTGGAGCATGGGACAACTAGTGTTTTTAATTCAGGTATAAAGTTGATAAAACCGAAACAAGGAAATAATGAGTAATCAGTATGGTGATAAATAAAAGTGGTCTATTTATATTCATAGGGTTTGATACCATATTTGATTCATTTATTCTTGTGTTTCATTTTGCATGTTTTGACTTCTAGAATAAACTAGGTCATTCTTCCTGAATGACTAAGTTATTCAAACTATCCACAGTCGGTCATATGTTGGAAGTAGATATGAATCAAGACTGTCATGGGTTGGCTTGTAGAGGTCTAAGATTTTGGTCAAAGCGGTGCTACAACACTCATGAGTGCTCATAAGTTCTGAGCATTGGATTCAACCCACGCTCATTTGAATCACTTCATGGATTTTATCACGAGTGATCATTAGACGATAATATCTTATATTCTTAAAACCTAGAGATATGAGTTGTTACTATGAGTTGGTTATACATTGATTGCACGAAAACGCATTGGTAACTCGATGTTATGAAACGTGTCTTTGTGTATGATTCAACAAGTAGTAGAACAAGCCATATGAGTTGAAGTTTATCCATTCCTTTTACCTTCGAGATAAAAGCGATATATGTGGGCCCCTCGATGATTTAGCGATGACACATGTGAGTGCTTGGCCAAGCCAGGACTGATTTGATTTGTTCAATCAGTCAGTCATCATAAATCGGAAATCGGGAAACAACAAATGGACAGAGAGAATGATTGATAATCCATGTCTCAGTCCATATGATATCTAGAATGGAGGAATATATGATCCCTTATCTAATGGACAAGTCATTGACAAAGGTCAGAGTTCATCGGCAAGGTCAGAGTTCGACAGAAGCTTTTGAGAGCTACGATTGCTAGTCGGTGTTTGAAGTCTTACTCAATAATAGTTTTAGACTTATCCAAGTGGGAGACTGTTGGATTAATGTCTAAGTCCATAACTATAATTGGTAAGACTTGACCCGACCCGGCATGGTCCATTTGGGTTGCATGGCATCGGGACATTTGGATTGACAAGATGAGGAAAAAGGATACTAGTGATTTATATTAATATATTATAAGTTCTAATATATTAATATATAATCATATTATTTAATTAATATTGATCAAGAATTAATTTATAATTAATTAAGTGATCAAAAAAGGACTAATTAAATATGGACTCTTAGATATATATGTGTGATGGACCAAGTTCATTTAGGTTGGGCTAAGCTTTCATGGATAGTCCATGGAGTGTTTAACCCATGGATCATATGAAATGAAAGGTCATGGGTATTAGGGTTTAACCCTAATCTCCACACTATATAAAGAATTCCTTCGTTGGTGAAATTGGCACTAGTGTGTGTACACAAAAGGGCAAGGCCGATTTCACTAGAGAGAACCAAAGTATCCTTATTCTCAAGGTTATTCCAAGTGTTCATGGTGTTGTGTGAACCATTTGAGGTGTCACACTTGGGGCACTAGGCACTCAAGCTTCATGAAGACAAGTTACATAAAAAAAAGGTATGTATTCTATCTATTTTATTACCCAAGTATATGATATTTGTATGCTAGTATAGGGTAATATCTTGGAAACTTCATATTTGCATGTATAATAGAGAAAACATAGATCCAAGGTATTTAGGGTTGTATGTGCACCATAGGATGTTGTAGTATACTAAAACCCAACAGTTCTTTGCTGTATGTATGTTTATGTGTGTATGGGTACTTTGGGGGAACTCACTAAGCTTTCGGGCTTACAGTTGCAGTTTATTGTTTCAGGTACTTCAGGAGATCGTGGCAAGGCGAAGGCGTGATCGTACCGCTCCTCATGTTTTATGATTTATGTGATGTGGTTCTGGGGATACTCTGACGTCTAAATATTTTGAAAACAAGATGTATGAACTTAATGGTTTTGAAATGAAATAAAATGTTTTAATTTGGCATGAACTTTATGGGTGTTACAAGTTGGTATCAGAGCCTTGGTTTGAGTGAATTGGAGGAACATTCGTGTGAGTCCAGTCTCAAATCAAGGAAGGTTTTCAAATGGTTTTCAAAATAAGTAAATGAGGATGCAGAGGATACGATCAGCCGGAGCCAGTAAGTAGACCCCAAAATACCATACAAGTTATTTGATATTGTGATATGTTAGAACAGCATGCTAGTACTAGGCTAGGGATCTTCAGGAATTGCATGATAGAATTGCCTGATTACATGATGCCTGTTAGCCTAGGGTTTTCCTTATATGAAATTGACATCATTACTGTAGTTATTTAGTGTAGGCATCACGATTCTACATAACTAAGATCTTATAACCTGAGAATGTTTGATTTGGCCTTATGTTCTATTCTTGTCTGATTGGGAGCTTAGGGTAGGATTGGATATTCGAAAGTCTATAGGGTCCAGCGTTATGTATGACTAGCATACACTAGTGTTGTAGGGTTGGTGAAAGTTTCATGGATGGGTGGGTTGTGTGAGGCCGGGAGGCCAGTATGAGATAATTAGTATTCCTCTAGGAGTGGGGATTAAATGTTCGTTATGTTATGTATATTATTAGGGTGTTGTGGTGATACTTGAGACAAATATGGGTAGGTGTGGAAGGTAGTATGGGCCCGTACTACTGAAAGAACAGGACCCATACGCGTAGCAAGGAAGTCACAACTCTTAGGGTTTAGAAGGGAGTTGGTCCCCGGTTATCTAGGTGGATTGTCTGATATTTTTCCTCTTCGTTTCAGTATGGTGGTTACGAGGCGTGTTGTGACTGGATCCGGATTGGGATCAGGTGAGGGTGATCAGGGGGCCCCAGCGGCACCTGAGATTTTCGGTCAGGAGGGGCCAATGTTGACAGAGGATCGGGTCAGGGAGATCATCCGCGAGGAGGTGGTCGAGATTGTCCAGGGTCAGATTCCAGAGTTGTTTGGGACTATTAAGTCCGCTATGAGGGAGTACTTCGATGATCGTTATGCAGCTCTTACTGAGACGGCTGCCGGTCGGGGCTTCCAGTATCGGGATTTCGACAATACGAAGCCCTCTACTTTTGATGGAGTTCAGGATCCGATTGTAGCTATGAGATGGTTGTCAGATGTGGAGGGATGTTTCTTCACATGGTCATGCCCTGCTGATCAGAGGGTGAGGTGTGCTCTGAACCTGTTGAGGCTCGGGGTGAAGGATTGGTGGAGGTTGACCACAGGATCGTATTCTGATGCGCAGAGAGCTGTGGTTACTTGGGACCAGTTCCGAGACATGTTCAGTACTCGTTATGTTCCGCGGGTTGAGAGAGAGAGGTTGGCTCAGGAGTTCCTGGAGCTGAAGCAGGATTCAGAGTCGGTGACAGAGATCACCAAGATGTTTACTGAGAGGGCGATGTTTTGCCCGGAGTTTGCTTCGGAGCAGGCTCAAATGTCCCGATATCTTAGTATGCTCAAGAGGGATATCTGGCAGTTTGTGTCCACGCAGAGGTGTAGTACCTTGTTGGAGTTACAGGAGGTCGCTAGGCGGCGCGAGTTAGAGATTGCGCTCCAGTTGAGAGAGCAGAGGCAGGCCCCGGTTCAGTCGCAGCCTGCACCGAAGCGGATGAGGCCCGCTGATTATCGACAGGGAGGTCAGAGGAGTCGCACTTGCGGGAAGTGCGGCAAGGTGCACGAGGGAAGTTGTCGTTCTTCTTCGGGGTGCCACAAGTGTGGCAAGGAGGGAAACATAGCCAGAGATTGCAGGCAGTCGACTCCAGCTGCAGGAGTCCGACTTTGTTATCATTGTGATCAGGTGGGCCATATGAAGGCCCAGTGTCCTCTGCTGGCTGCCAGGTCAGTGCAGGCCCCAGCGCCAGCCACTTTCAGACTTACTGACGGGAGTCAAGGTCGAGTAGAGCCTCCGAAGGCTCCAGGGCATGCTTATCAGCTTGTGACCGAGGAGATCAGGTCAGCACCAGAGGTGTCAGCCGGTATGTTTTTCTGCTTTATCTCGTTTATGTTATGATTATGTGTTGTTGCTTCTCGCATGAGATATAAAGTGTTGTATGTGTTAGAGAAGAGTTAGTATTGAGAGTTTTTTTGAGAGATAGTATCCGGTGTGGAATTCGTGAGAAAGGAAGGTCATGATTCGGGGAATTGGAAACTTTCAGCAGGAACTTAGGTTCCTTGAAGTTCGGTGTATTAGTGGGGTTCGCTTGAGCAGCATGTCAGCCTCGCCGCCTGTGTATAATAGCTAGTGCTCTAAGTGGGGGAGAATTGGAAATTCTCGGATGAGTTGTTGGATGTAGAGTGTTACCTGTCGCGGTTTGAATGTTGATCATTGGAGTGGTGCAATGAATCGGTTCAGTTGTAGTAAGGGCTTGGCACGTATCATGGATCTTGGAGCAAGTGGGGAGGATGTTGCTATGTGATAGCGGTTGGTGGGGTTGTCCCCGAATGGTGGAAATGTTGAGGAAATGCAGCAGGCTATGTATGGATTGCTGGTTATGCGATCAGTCTCTGGGTATGTATGCATGTTATGAGATAGCGGTGTGCGCCGCTAAGGGGTGATGTATAGTGAGGTGTTGTCATTATGACAATGATTCGATGATATGTAGACATGACTTCAGTCTCCTTGGAAGAGGAGAAGGATAGTAATTCCAGATTGGAGATTTAGACAGAGGAAAGTGAGATGGCAGGTTGACAGACTCGGGAGTAGTCTGGACCGGTGATGAGGACTGTATAAGAATATTGCAGTCGGAGGGCGAGGACCTAGAGATCGTGATAAGGTGGTGTGAGTGGGTTACACTCAGTTGTGTCGAACCGAAGGGTTCAAGGGTGACGCAAGGACAAGGTCCTTGGGTCCCGAGCATGGTTGTAGGTTTGGGTCATGTATGTGGAGGTATTCCAATCTAGGGTATTCCATCATGAGGATGACCGGACCCTATGATTGATTGGACCTGGTGTGTTTGGTATTCCAACCCGAGGGTTGATTGGGCCAAACATACATGAGGATGCGTGGGTATACCATCCTGGGAATAACTGGACCCGTTATAGGCGTGCCTGGTATTCCAGCCCGAGGCTGATTGGGCCAGGTACGAGTGGTTACGTGATATGGTTGGTTGATGGGTTATGGGAGCTGAAGGATGCAGTATCCTGTCAGCGCGTAAGGGATATAATCAGAAAGGGGAACATGGTTCGTTCCAGGTTGCAAGTTATCAGGGTTATCGCCAATCTTGGGCGAAGGAATATGGATTAGTGTCTTAGCAGAGCTCAGTGGGTGTTTGTAGAATCTAGCGTTTGCAGGGCGCGGAAGTGTGTCCCTGATATGAAGGGATAGTATCATCGGGTGATACGTGGTTGATATGTAGTACTATTGATTTGAAAGGCCGATGGTCGGCTTGGAATAGTGGCAAGGATGCCACGCGATAAGAAGTCATTTTAAGAGAAATGCAGTAGTAGAGTTTGTAAGACCCGAAGTTAATTGAGTAATCGGAGTCTGCAGTGCAAAGGGGTTTGTTCTGAAGCGTATACTGCAGTAGGCTTCGAGGACGAAGCCTAATATAAGTGGGGGAGAGTTGTAACATCCCAAATTTCATAAGTATCATCAAAGGGCTCAAAGTGTAATTGAAGGAAGGGACTCGACGAGTAGGCCTTCTTACTCGCCGAGTCGGAGTGGGTTTTGGGTCGCGGAATAAGTGGCCAACTCGCCGAGTCGGAGGCTGGGACTCGACGAGTTGGTGCTGAAGGAAGAAAACCCTAATCCCGGGGGTTGTGCCCTATATAAAGAATGTTATATCCCTTCCTCAGCATCCTTACCACTCTTGAGAGCCTGTAAACCCTAGAAATCGAGTGAGCTTCCATTGATAGAGAGAATAGAGCTTGGAGGAGGAAATCTTGAAAGAGACTTGAAGATCAAGAGGCTTGCTGCAAGGGAGTGGTGTAGATCCGGGATCTACTGCAGTTGGAGCATATCTTGGAAGTAATAATCTATTGCTTGGGCTCTTTTGCATCTAGATCTATTATTGTTTGAGATTTGGGGCATTTTTGCTATGATTGAGAGTTATTTCGGGTTTGGAGGATAGATCTGAGGTTGCTACCTCAGATCTAGACTTGAGCTGGTCCAGAATGTCATAAAGTATCTGTCAATGAGTTGTTGGTGAAGCCCCTTTGACATAAACCCTAGCCCTAGAGTGTTTTGGACCTATATCTCCTTGGTTTCACGTAAAGTTTGCCACTTTATGTAAGGGTTAGACTGTAGAATAGTGGATCTATGGATTGGAGCCCCTGCATGGTTCGAAAAGCCACTGTATGGATTGAGAACTGGAGAGACTCGGCGAGTCACATGGGTGTACTCGACGAGTTGTATGAACATGTGCATGGACTCGGCGAGTTGGAAGAACAACTCGGCGAGTCTGTTGAAGATTGCCTTGGACTCGGCGAGTCTGTTCTTGGACTCGGCGAGTCTGGTCGCAGAACCCCAATCTCTTCTGGTTAAACCTCGAAGCAGTGAGTCGGGAGGTGACTCGGTGAGTTGAGCAGGATGGGACTCGGAGATCGTTGGACTCGACGAGTCTTGGGGTGACTCGGAGAGTTGAGTCGTGTTCTAAGAGTTTTCAGAGTATAAGGACTCGACGAGTCAACGGGTTGACTCGGCGAGTAGAGTTAGTCATGAAGTTTGACTTTGGCCTGGACTTTGACTTTGACCTTCATGGGTGTTATGGTAATTGGTTATTCATGTCAATGGTCCATTGATGGCTATAGGTGTTGGAGTTTGGGGCAGTGCTTCGGGTTTGTGCTTTCGTGCTTCGGTTCTTCATTTCAGGTGAGTTATCCTCACTGTACTCAAGGGTCTAAGGCACCAAGGCCGGCCCTTTGAATTGTTGTTTATAGCTTGTTATGCTTATGAGATGATATGCTTGCTAGTATCCTGGTAGATAGGATAATGATATGATGTTATGCTCTGTTAGCTTAGTATCCTGGAGGATAAGGTAGTTAAGTGATGGCAAGTTTTGTTGGATCAGCACCCTGGTAGTTGGGTAGTGGTTATATTCATAGACCTGTAGTTGGTCTTGCCTTATGTACGCTGGTAGGAGGTTACCTGCGGGATTTGTATGTTGAGCAGTAGCAGAAGGCATTCCATCCCGGTAGGATGATAGGGCCCCAGTATGTTGGTTCTGTAGAGTGTTATGTGGTTGCCTGTTATGTGTGCATGTTTGCTAGTGTAGGGGCATTCCAACCCGATGGTTGTGGGCCAGGAGTATTCCATCCAGGTGGGATGATTGGACTCGTAGTAGGTTGGCATTCCAACCCGATGGTTGAGGGGCCTGGGGTATTCCATCCTGAGGGATGATTGGACCCATAGTAGTAGTTATTGTATGTATAGGAAGTAGGGCATTCCAACTCGATGGTTGTGGGCCAGGAGTATTCCATCCCGGTAGGATGATTGGACTCATAGTATGTTGGCATTCCAACCCGATGGTTGAGGGGCCTGGGGTATTCCATCTTGCGAGATGATTGGACCCATAGTAGTTATTGCTATACGTATAAGTGTATGGGCATTCCAACCGGATGGTTGTGGGCCGAGAGTATTCCATCCCGGCAGGATGATTGGGCTCGTAGTATGTATGCATTCCAACCCGATGGTTGAGGGCCAGGGGTATTCCAACCGGAAGGTTGATTGGACCCATAGTATGTTGTTCTTTGTTGTATGTATGTTTATGTGTGTATGGGTACTTTGGGGGAACTCACTAAGCTTTCGGGCTTACAGTTGCAGTTTATTGTTTCAGGTACTTCAGGAGATCGTCGCAAGGCGAAGGCGTGATCGTACCGCTCCTCATGTTTTATGATTTATGTGATGTGGTTCTGGGGATACTCTGATGTCTAAACTATTTTGAAAACAAGATGTATGAACTTAATGGTTTTGAAATGAAATAAAATGTTTTAATTTGGCATGAATTTTATGGGTGTTACAGCAAATCAGAACATATGTGAAAACCACATCCTGTATCAAGAACCCAAGAAATAGCATGCGATGAATCATTAGATTTAATAGTGTAAATACCTGCGAAGGACGGCTTGATCTTCCCATCCTTGATAGCTTGCAGATATTCTGGGCAGCTTCTTTTCCAATGCCCTATCTTGTGGCAGTGGTGGCACTCTGCCTCCTTAGGGTTAGAGTTGGGTTTAGCAGAACCAACTTTGGTTCCACTAGAAGAGGGTCCATCTTGGGACTTTCCCTTGTGGTGGCTCTTTGAGGGAGCCTTCCTCTTCTTACCCTTCCCTTGCCCAATTGCCAAGACTGGGGCAGCAGTAGGAGTTGGAGATGGTGCAACAGATTTATCTTTGAGGTTGCTCTCAGCAGTCCTCAACAGTCCATGAAGCTTGCTCAAGGTGACCTCCTCCTTGTTCATTTGGTAGGTCATGCAGAACTGACTATAGCAGGGAGGCAAGGAATGAAGGATGATGTCAATTGCTAGCTCTTCATCAAAGTTCACACTCAACTTTAGCAGGCGATCGACATATCTCTGCATCTTTTGCAGATGAGCAGTAAGGGACTCTCTATTACCCATTTTGGTAGTGATCATCGAAGTGATGATCTCGTACCTTTCTTGCCTAGCGCTTTGGTGGTACCGGTCCAGCAGATCCTGATGCATCTCATAGGGGTACATGTCCTCATAGGACTTCTGCAGTTCTGCAGTCATAGTCGCTAGCATGATGCGATGGACTTTCGTGGCATCACGCTCATGGGCCTCAAAGGCCGCGGTCTCTTCAGAATATCCAAAGGTGCAAAATGTATGATTGAAATGCAATCAAGAGCCCTTATTTCTTCATTTTAGAATTAAGGGTTTTCTTTTGATAATTATTATAGATTAGTTTAAAGGGTGTTTTTAATTAATTCCTTAAAGGTATTTTTACGTAGCACACTCCCCCATTTACATCCCATGTAACCATATTTATGTTACAAATGTGACAAAAGATTTAAGGCTTTTTGGATAAATAGACTATTTTAGACTTCTATAGTTGTTTTAAATTTCGGATATACAACTTGACTTCATATAAAATTATTTCTGATTTTTTTGGAACGAGGGATCCATTTTAGGTCATTTTATAATTTTCTCTAAAATAAAAGAGACGATTTTATTGGGTAATGATGAAAATGAACCAACTTGTTACTATTTGAAAAAATCAGGACATATCACTTCATGATGGTGAAAAGCTTTTTATCGGGATTTTCAACATAACAAAACAGTTCACCCTAAAACGACCTCTTGTATTTAAAGAAAATACATCTTTTTTGTTTTTGAAACAAAAAACATAAAAACGTAATAAGAAAAGAAACAACTAGAACTAAAAAAACAATACTCTAACCCCAACAAGATGAACTTGGTGATGGGTTTGAGCCAAAAGAACATCCTATGTGCTCATGCAAACCCTAATGCTTGGATCTAGGTTTCTCTATTTGTACAGGCATTCATCCAAGACTTTCCCTAGATCTAGCATATGATATTCAAAATTAACATATGTAAACAGATCTAGATGATTACCTTGTTGTTGATTGAAGATCTTGAAGCCTTGAGAACCTTAGCACCTCAAGTGTTGTGCCTCTAATGAATCACAAACACCAATAGCAATTAGAGCAAACAAGAGAGAGAGAGAGAGAGGGGAGAGGAGAATTTCGGCTCTAGGACTTCTAGGGTTCAAGTGGCCGAAATTCCCATGCCTAGGGGTCCTTTATATAGGTGTAGGAATTAGGGTTTCAATTGTTATCCTTATCTGATTACTTAGCCACCAAGCAGCCCAAGGATAATTCTAGAATGCCTATGGACGAATTCTTTAGGCTTTATCCCTAGAATTCGTCCACCCTATCTATTAGGGTTTCCTTGCCCTACTTTGTTACTATCACACAATTACAGTTCAGCCCCTTAAGTTCAATTAACTTCTTTTGATCACAGAACTAATTCTTAATTAATTATTGACCAATGTTAATTAAACAAATATGATTTCTCTTTTAATATATTAGTCTTATAATATATTAATAAACCATAATCACCTCTTTCTATATTATTCCTCCAGTCAAGTTGCTTTGGTGAAGGCAACCCAAAAGGACCATGCACAACCGGGTCAAGTACATACCAAATATAGTTATGGACTAAGACACTAATCCAACACTTGATACTTAAAGAAGTAACTCGAAAAAAAAAGCAAAATACAAAAGAACTCGAAATAATCAATTAGAAAAAAAGAAATATATTTTTAATCACCTTTTTTTTTACTTGATACTTAGAAACACACATACCAAATATTTAGAACACATAAGGACTAGTTAAGTCATTGGATATCCAACTATCGATCTTTTTATGCATTTAATACCTAGATAACACGCCTCCGAAATCTTTAGGACACATAATCCAACCACAAAGCCACCAGATATCAAACTACCGGTGAGTGTAATCACTATCGCTTGTTTATTCTTTCCAAACATCATGTATTCTCCTGGTAATACCGATGGTTGGAAAGAAAACAAACCACCTACTAATGATGTTGAAAATATTACTATGTTTTTTAGTTGACATCGACGCAATATGAGCACCCCGCGTTGCAAACACAAACAAAATATAGACTATATGTTCAATTTCTTCCAGCACTTGAAGTATCTAGAATGCAAGAGCATATAAGCATAAGAAGGATCTTTTATATCAGATGACACGGATCCATCTTCGATGGTGTTAGGAAAATGGCCTCAAGGATCCTTAACAATCCTCCCAATAACAATAATAATACACAATAATATATGTGGAACCTCCAAAACCGGAGAAAAATCATGGGCCTTAAGAGAGAAAGATCCAATATATGATAAATTGTTATAATCACATAGACTGATCTCTAAAGTGTAATGCATGTTCTTCTTGGTATGTCTAATTAAGTAAGTTTGGATTATTTAAGGCTTTTGGAATTTCTCCAGTTTACGGTGCAACAGCTTGGGGAGCGTGACGTGACCTATATCGCAGTGGGACCCTTAATGAATGTTGAGGCGTGACCAACGTAATGGGCCAAACCTTATAAGCCTCAGTTTGGGGAATATTTAAAGGCACAAACCCCTAGGTTTTCGTCATTCTTTCATCCTCCATCATCATAGAACACTTGTTGCTAACCCTAGCCGCTCTCCATTGATTTCTTGAAGTTTTTTTGCCGTGTTGTGAAGCTTGAAGGTGAAGTTAGAGCATTGTGGTGATTTGTAGCTTGTTGCAAAGAAGATTCAGCCACTAAAGTTTATTTTGGACCTTTGGTAAGTGTAAAGTTCCTTCCTTTATGCTTTTACTCTCTAGATTTGATGGTAGAATGAAGTTTTAGTCCCTTGAGTTGATATTCTTGGAGTTTAAGGAACTCTAGAACCTTGTAACGACATTTTTTGGCCTTTGAATTCTAAGTTTGGATTAAAAAGGACCTCACATGTACTTTCTATGGACCATGCACAAAGATTTGACCTTTTGGAAGTTTTATGGACTTAGGGTTAGAGATCTTACTTGTTTGAGCCATGGTTATGGATAAAGTGAGAAATTTGATCATTTAGGACTTTTATAAGTTTCATATATGGAAAGGTGGGTTTCACGATGCTACAAGTTTGGAGCTCACGACGCGAGCTTTGGGCTAATTCGTGACTAACTGACTATCTTTTCGCATAGTGAATCGCGACGCGAATGGTCATTGGTCACGACACGACCGTTGACTTTTGACCAATTTGACTATTGTTCAAACTTGGTAGAATTGAGTTGTTGGCTAAGGTTGACCTCTGTATGTTATCTAGGTGATTCGTGAAGCCGATTTTTGCGTGTTCGGGTGTGTAGTTTTGATTCTTCAAGTTCATGTTCAAGTGAGTTATCTCACTATACTATATGTTACAATATGTATCATTTCTATGATAGGATGTAGTGATACTATAATATGTTGATTAGACAAGTAACCTAGTATAGTCTTTTGCGTGTTGATTGTTTGATTGATCTATTGTATGATATGCCAACATATTAAGTGAGGAGTTAATAGTGGAAAAACATTGGATCTATGAGCCTAAATACTCGGGGTTGATAGAGGAAAAACACTAGAGCTTTGAGCCTAGATACTCATTGTTAATAACTAGACTGGCACAAGAGCCATTAGTCGTATGAAGGATCAACACCAGAGTCGAGAGTCTTTGTTTGTATGGTGGATCGACACCAGAGTCGATAGCCTTGTTTGTATGCATTTTATGTGTATTTTAGTATGTGGTATTTTAGGGAACTCACTAAGCTTTTATGCTTACGATTGTTGATTTAATGTTCTTCAAGTAGTTCCTCTAATCGGGGAAAAGCTCCAGCTTAACTATACGACACACACATCATTATTGATTTCTATAGACTTGCGTGGTTATGATGTTTTGGAAATAATTTTATGTTATGAATTGATGATGTTTGGAATGATTTACAAGTTTAATCTTTTATGAAAATATTTGGAATGGTTGATTCACTATTTTAAAAAGAAAATTTTGGTTTGAAATTTGGGACATTACATCAAGTCTCCCCAAAAATACAACTACCCTCTACCAAAGTGTTAAGTAACACTTTCTACACTCTAAAAGAAGATAAGAAAAAGAGCCAAACACTTCAAGTGTGTTTTTATTGGGGTGCTTTGAATCCAAAGCATTGGACTCCTTTTATAAGCTTCGAGCTCACCCAAACTTTCATCATTGTTGCAATGTGGGATGAGATGCCTTTCTTTAATATAGCCAAAAAAACTCAATAAATCTCCACCTTGGATAAATAAAAGAAAACCGCAACCACATATAAATGAACACTTCAACCGACAATCATAATTCTAAAAACATAAAATTATGATACTCCACCATAAAAGAGTATCACCATTTAGAATAAACCATTTTACTGAAAAACTTATGGTGCAACTTCCCCGCTTGGCATACCCAGAAGTTCATCAACCATCAACATCAACGTCACCATACATATTGCATTTATACCAATCCAATGCCCATGTGTAAATTCTGAACCCGCTAACAAAACTACATCCCTTTTCATTGTAGCACAAGCATACCATATGGATTACATGACTTCAAAGAAAGTCATTCATTGTCAGTAACGATCGAGATAACTGTATTGGAGCTTTTTGTCGTTTCCGCTCCACCTGGACAATTACTCTTGACATGTCCAGATTTTCCACACTTCCAACATATCGAAATCCTTTGTGACTTCTTCTCTTTTCCATTCCTACACATTAAAATCGTTCCTTCTGAAAAAATATGGTTGTTACTCTCTAGTCTTTTCTCCTAAAACAAGAGTTTTCTAGTAACATATGCATACTTAAGGGTCTCTTTCCCATACATCAGAATGAGCTTCTTATGATCATAGGAAGACGACAAAGATAATATGAGCCTCACTTTTTTATCCTCATATTAACCATCACTTTGATAGCCTCTAATTCAGACACGATATCCTTAAAAACACTTAAATGATCTGAAATTTTTGTATATCCATTCATACGAAGAGTATCAAATTGCTCCTTGAGATACAACTTCTTCGAGATGTATTTGCCTTGATACAACTACTCAAGTTTCTCCTAAAGTTTATTTGTCATTGATATCATGCACATGTGCAAGTGTTGGATTAAGGTGTCTAAGCTCATAACTACATTGGTATATTATTCTAATTAGAAGCAAAGTCCTTTTTGGGTTCCCTTCATGACTAGAAATAGCAAGAAATGATATAAGAAGAGAGAAGGATAATTTATTAGATGATTATATGATTAATAAACTAATTGGAAATTATGGAAAAACAATTTGTTAGTATATTATGTGATGAATATATTAATTGGAAATAGATAGTTGATTTGTTAATTTATTATGTGATTAATAAATTAATGTCAAATTAATTGTTAAATAATTGCTTTGTTAATTTATATGGTTAATAAATTAATATAAAATCAATTAGAATTGATTAATTATCAATCATAATTAATTTGGAATTAATTAATAGTGCAAGGGGTGAATTTTAATTGTTCAATAATTGAACAAAAAAAAGCAATTCTAGAACCTACCATTATATGAACGTTCTTGGGAGCTCTTTTAGGGTTTCTAGAAGCCTCCTCGTAGTAGATAAGGAAAATATTTGAATTAGAATTAAATCTATTATTTAAGCAATTCAAATATTGTTTTGCGTGCAAGTTAGCTAAACTATAAATAAGACCCTTTGGCTTACAAATTTCGTTCATAAGATTACCTATAAACATATGAACGGAATTTCCCTCATATCTTATCCCTCCTCAATCTAGGGTTTCTGGTTTTGGGTGTGAGCCATTAAAGGCATCATCCTTTTGGTGCTAGCTTTCCAAGACCAACAACTATAAGGGATTGAAGTGATTTGTTTACTACAAGAAATCAAAAGACATGTAATGTAACATCCATAAAATTCGAGCCAATTTAAAACTTTTTAAATCACTTAAAACCATTCAGTTATTACAATTTGTTTTCAAAATAGTTTAAACATCAGAGTTCCCATAATTCATATTCATAAATCGAGGAAGTGTACTGTCACGCCTTCGCCTTCCCGCGGTCATCCGCTGAACCTGAAACAATAAACTGAAACTGTAAGCTCGAAGGCTTAGTGAGTTACCCCCAAAATAACCATACACACAACAATACACATACAATAACAAACAGCATACTATGGTTCCAACCATACATTGGGATGGAATACCCTAGGACCTCAACCATTGGGTTGGAATGCCAACATACCGATACACTTCATGTAACGCATATACAAATAACAGCATGTACTGGGTCCACAGCTTTACAAACTGGATTACCCATGGGCCTACAGTGTGAGTCTGAATTGCCTTCCGGGCCCACAGCTCACATCTGGATTGTCATCGAGCCCACAGTACGAGTCTCCCTCAGATCGTATCTGGAATGCTCCCGATCCCACAGTACGAAACACCCTTAGCTCGTATCTGGAATGCTCCCGGGTTTGTTGGTTACCGCACGGAGCATTTTCACCTCAACCCATCCCACATAATATGTCAACATATATTATAACTAATGCACATATAGATAATCACATAACAACACAGGTAGTCCTACAGATCTACCTAACTGGCATAACAACTAGCATGCAGATAGTCAGGCCAACTATAGGTCACTAAGCATAACCACATACGATCTACCAGGATACCGATCTAACAGATCATACTAGCATATAACCATCCTATCTACCAGGATACCGATCTAACATATCATACTAGCATATAACCATCCTATCTACCAGGATACCGAGCTAACATATCATACTAGCATATAACCATCCCATCTACCAGGATACCGAGCTAACATATCACAACAGTAATAATCCCAATAACAAATCAAAGGGCTGAACTTGGTGCCTTAGACCCTTGAGTACAGTGAGGATAACTCACCTCGCAATGCCGACCTGAATTGAAGAATCAAACTCCCGAATCGCTGCCTCACCCATAAATTTTGAACTATCCAAATAATAAATACCAAGTCATTACACAACATAACAAACTTGACTAGGGGTCCACACAATCCATCATGTCCATTCTCTTTATTGGGCCAAGGCCCAATGCCTATTCCATAACCTTGAAAGTCCTTATGCAAAGCCCATTATTGGCCCAATTTACCAAATTGGGCCCAACTCCCTAATTGGGCCTCATTCCAAGATCTATTATCAAAACTTGGCCTAAAACATTATATTCATAAAGTCCAGCAAAGGCCCAAATCCAACTAGTCCACAAACAGCCCAAAACCCGAAGCCCAAATGCCAAAGGCCCAATAGAGGACGTACGCGGGGCGTACTCGTCCTGGTGTTGACCACCATCGGGTTAGTTGACCCAGTACGTTGGGCGTACCGGATTTACGATGGGCGTACACGGGGATTCACCAAAACCCTAATAAGTGCTTAAAGGCTTAAGCACTTAAGCCCAAACTCCAGATCCATCGACCAAATGTGCCATAGGACTATAAAGTCTCGAACTTTATCACTATGGACGTCCATAAAGTTCTTAACACATGGTCTTAATGATGGGTTTTGAGCATAACATCAATCCTATGGTGTTCATGCAACCCTATTTGCTTGGATCTAGTTTTTCTACTTTGAACATGCAATAAACTTCCAAGACTTATAAACCCTAGATCTAGCACACAATTAATCAAATTAACATATAAAATAGGGTTCAGATCTTACCTTGATTGTTATGTAGCAATAACAATCAATTCCCTGGCTTCAGAAAGCTTAGTGCCTCAAGTGTTGCACCTCTAATGGAGTCACAAACACCACTAAGCAACTTGGATGAAGAAGGATGAGAGAGGAGGCACCAAAAACGGCTGGAAACCCTAAAAGAAGACTTAGCCACGTTTTTGGGTCTCAAGGGTTCTTTAAATAGGTAGGCAATTAGGGTTATCTAACAAGGAAACCCTAATTTGACTGCTTAAGCCCTAAGCAGCCCATGGACCCCTTCTGGAACATGCCTTGGACGATTTCTAATGGGCTTCCCCATAGAATTCGTCCAACCTATTATTCCAAGGTGATCCATAGCCCAATTGCAATTATCCTAAAATTACAATTCCAGTCCTCTAAGTTTCATTAATCTCTTTCAGCCACAGAATTAATTCCTTATTAATTCTTGACTAATATTAATTAACCAATATGATTTCTCCTTTAATATATTATTCTCATAATATATTAATAAATCATAATTAAACCTTTCTCTCCTTAATTCATCCTACATATTGCTATGGTGAAGGCAACCCAAAAGGACCATGCTCATAATCGGGTCAAGTACATACCAAAATAGTTATGGACTTAGACACTAATCCAACAGTCTCCCACTTGGATAAGTCTAATAACTATTTTGCATAACTTCAGAACCTGATCAGCAATCGTAGCTTTCAAAAGCCGCTGTCAACTCTGATCTTATCAGATACGCGTGTCCTTTAGATAAGGGATTATATATTCCTCCATTCTCAAGATATCGTATAGACACAAGACATGAATTTCGATCATTCTCTCTATACTGTTTCCCGACTTCCGATTTATGACGACTGACAACAGACTACAATTGAACACATCAACTTAGTCCCGGCTTGGCCAAGTGCTTAGGGTGTCATCACTAAATCATCGAGGGGCCCATAGATATCGCTTTATCCCACTTTGGGTAAAAGGAATGGATAAACTTCGACTCAAATGCTCGCTTGCATTTACTGATCGAATCACACACAACAATAAGTTTTATAACACCAACTTACTGGTGCGTTTTCTTATTATCAATGCGCAACCGACCAACAAATAACAACTTACACGTCTCGGTTTCAAGAATATACAATGTTATCGTCTCACAATTACTCATGATAAAAACCATGAAGTGATTCAAGTGAGCGTGGGTTTGATCCAATACTCTAATCTTATTAAAGCACTCATGAACTCTGCAGCAAACTTGTGCTATGTCCAAACACTTAGACAATCTACAGACAGATTCATGACAGTCTTCCTTCATACCTACTTCCAACGTATGACCGACTGTGGAGGTTCGAATAACCCAGTTATTCTGGAAGTCAAAACATGCAAAATGAAACACAACGATAATACTTAATCCTATATGGCCCCAAAACTTTTGAGCGTAAATAAAACACTTTTATTTAAACACCATATTGATTACCCATTATTCATTGCTTACTGTTTCAGAAAATCAACTTATTACTCGAATTATAACCACAATTGTCCCATGCTCCAAGCATGCACACTTTGGTTTCCTATGGTCCATACTTTGTGAAATAGATCAATTGAAAAACTTTTCCAATGAAACTCATTTCACAATCCCCAATCCTTATTATTAGTATAAGAATACCAAATTCTTACCACTTTTAGAATATGTCAGATTCTAACACTTTATGCAACGATCCTTTCGTAAAGTCATAGCACAAAAGTCACCAAGACCCGGCTAATGAAATTACAAGGTATTCTATCGGAAATTGTTACAAGACAATTCCATAGACGTGAAGTCTCACATTCAAAGTACATTCCTTTGAACATCCTTCTCGCATAAAAGTTTCTAATCTAGACATATTTCTTAATATCCAACTCCCATTAATGGAAACATTTCCATATTTGCCATATGACAACTTATTCTTAATAGAATCTTATCTATTCATAATAATGTCAATATAGTCCATTCAGTACTATACTTCCAACTACTCACAAGCAACAAATCCTCAGTGAACCTTAGATCGTCCTTTGATAGTTGTTTAATTATTTTAGTCAAAACCGATTCTAGTCCCTTTTTCCCTCTTAATGCCCTAGGCATTTGGAAAATTTTAGAACGGTCAAATATTATAGCATATGCAATCGATCCTATACCTGAAGCGTATGGACACGATACATAATGTCTCACATAAAGACGTGATACTTTATCATCCTTCTGCCATAATATTTTATGTGCCATGTTCCCACAATTCGAACTATGAAGAGGGATGCCGTAATTATAATCGAATTTTGAAAATGCACTATGTATCCTTGACTAAATTTATTAACATTTCTCGATCTAAGCTTTAGAATTTTGAAACGAAGTTTAATATTCTCTCCCTTAATTATAGCAAAACAACTTTTCAACCTTTGCAACTTTGCAAAGTGAATCTTTGTTTTCTATAATTAATATTGCTAACTTGCAATACTTACCATAATAATCATGCTCCCACTAACATGATGATTATTTTCTTACCAGCATAACACTTATGCTCCCACTAGCTTTGACATGTATTCAGAAAACAGCTGAACTTCCAGAGAACAATGCTTATTGAATTCCTTAAGTTCATATTTCTAATACTTGATGCTTTGATAAGCCTTTATCTAAGCTTTTTAAGCTCATACACCTTTGCCTTAGATAGCTCACATGTGTGTCTAAACAATTCAGAATTTATGTTACTAAGTCCCAAATGTTCATACCAATTGCCAAATCTTACAATTCGAGCTATGAAAAGGGATGTCGTAATCATAATCGAATTTGAGAATACAATTTTTCACAATTGCTATCTTCTTAAAATCTTTCTTAGTGAAAGCATTTCCTCACAATCATTTTCATGAAGGAGGGAAACCTCATCACACTTAGATTTTAAAGTGTATGTGTTCCTATCCATGTGAATTTGCCAAAACCAAAGTTTGCGACAAATCCAAACTCATATGGACCGAACATGCTCAATCTTGATTTCTTGCCTCATGGTAAGACGAGTGCCCACCATGTCTTCCAAGCAACTCACCCCTACATATCAATGTACTTTCCATTGATCAAGGTTCTTTGTCTTTATGCATACAAATGAGAACTCATAGAACTCATATGCATAATTAACTTAACTGGAATGGCGCAGAAAACAAAATTATGTCATCCACGATAGGTTACAAACCTCAAGTCGTGCGCTAGTGATGATCAATTAGGTTTATTCTTGAAACTTTTCAAGACATTTAAGACTCCCACTGACTCCTTGACATATAAGGTTCTCTTGTCAAGAAACATTTCTTGACAAATAAAATGTTCAAGAGTTAGTGTAGCTTCTTATCAAGCTTAACACTCCACACAATTGGTCTTAGTTGGTCTTTGACTTATCCAAGACATCACAACTTACCAATTTCAAATGTGCAAGAATATGAAAACTTTTCCAAATTCCACATTTGATGAGTTTCATTAACCTTCTTAAGACTTATCACTCAAGTCACAATCTTAGAGTATGACTCTAAGACTTGATATTGGAACGAAGTATGATTGACTTCTTGATTTAACCATTTCTACAATTCTCGATTCCTTTTCTTAGACATGCAATTGCACTAAGACTCACTTAGAGGATCAATTGAGACATGGTTCTTAATAATTAAGACCTATCATAAAACACAATAAAAGTTACTCTCCCTTCTTCTTAGAATAGAGAAACTTTTATCTTTCTGCCTACTAGATTCTTCTTATTCGTTCTGCTATTCATTGAAACTCTTTCAATCAACTCAGAATTATACTCAATCTTATAAGTATAACCATATTTACTAAACTTTTAGTAAATCATGACGAATATCTTTATCACTTTGTGGTGGACTTGATCAACGTACAACCTAGTGTACTCGATCTCCTAGTCCTTCACTTGATACTTTGTCAAAGAATTAGTCGAAATTTCCCAAATGTGAAAGTTTTTCATTCATCATACAATACATGTTGCATGATTCCAAGTTTCTTTCCAATTGAAACTTGGGCGATGAGAAACTCTCCCTATTTGGTAAACTCTCGACACTTCTACAAATAACCTAATTAAGAATCAAATCCATCATTGCTAATAATGGAAACATTCAAACATTAATTTTTTTCATACATGCCATCGCAAGGATAAATAAATAAGACAAAATCAAAATTTATTTTATTGCGGAAAAAATTTGTCCTTACAATGCAAATCAACTGAAAAACTATGCTATTTTATATTTCTTAGCAATCTACCCTAACTCTAAAGTAGCAGCTCAAAAATCCGATCTTTGAATCCATGCGATCGAAATCCATTTCTTCGTGATCAGATTCAGCACGCTTCTTCCTTAAGTTTCTTTTCTTTTCTTCGATCCTGCAAAACATCAAAATGTAATATTATCACATCATGTATTAAGAATCAAAAATTAGGAACTTATAGAGTTAGTTAATGGATTTTACCTGAAGTAGAGCCATACGTCTTGACTCTCCCATCTCTTAGATCTCTCAGGTAGCTAGGGCAGCTTCGTCTCCAATGCCTCTTCTCTTGGTAGTGAAAACAAATGGACTCCTTTGGTACATAGCAAGGGACAATCTCAGTCTTTTCTGGACTTCCAATGTAGCCAGTGTCCAATGAAGTATGGGAGTTTGATCGACCAATCAAGTTTGCTTGACCTGTGTGCCAAATCATCGCTGATTCAGCAGCAATAAGCAAATAGGTCAAATCAATGAGGGTCACGTCGTGAACCATCGTATAGTACTCTCTTACGAACTCACTATACGAATCAGGAAGTGACTGAAGAACCCAGTCAACGGCCAACTCACCTGAAATCTCGACACCCAACATCCTTAACCTATCAATGTGTGACTTCATCTCTAAGACGTGTGCACACACAGGTTTCCCATCTTCGTGTTTACTTGCCAATAGGGCTTGAGTGAGCTTGAACTTTTCAAGCCTTTGAACTTGTGGGTCAGGGAGAACAATTGGAGGAGGTGGAGGAAGTGAAGCATGACCTCGAGTTCCTCGATCGTATCGTGGAATGTCATCTTCATTTGGAAAACTTGTTCCAAGGGATTTGGGAAGACCATTGTTAGATTCAGACATCTACAAAACAGGAGAAATTCAAGTCAAGTTGATTAGAATCCTTGATGTAACACCCAAACGAAACATCAAGGCTAGGATCCAACACAATACTCTACAACCTAGAAGAGGGATGTCGTAATCTAGTTGCAGAATATTTGAAGGTAGGTAAATGACGATTTACCAATTTCCACCATGAAAAACGAAAAAGAAATTTAAGTTTTAAATGAATTGAAACTCCTAGATCTTTTAAGATTCATTGAACTTTTCAATGGCGTGTTTAATCTCGATTATGCCCTTCAGGTTTGCGACTGGGATACCGAGGATCACAACCAAGGTGTGAATAACCATACGAATCTACGTGATGCACTCAATGATACTATCACCTAATCAATGTGTCGGTTAACCACACACGCTCCATTGATCTATGATAAACATCGAGCCACCCTTCACAACCAATGT
The DNA here is from genome assembly GCF_052849685.1 of Lactuca virosa. Lineage (NCBI taxonomy): Eukaryota > Viridiplantae > Streptophyta > Magnoliopsida > Asterales > Asteraceae > Lactuca > Lactuca virosa. The sequence continues at coordinate 90,589,521 of NC_136429.1, forward strand.
CAACCCCAAATTAGTGTGCCGGTTAACCACGCACGCTCCACTAACGTTTGACAAGGGTACGAAGTGTAATTCCATGGATTAGCATACAATTTCACATTTTGCCTAAAGTAACTAGAATTTGGGAATTTGTAAAAGCATGTAGTTACTTTGTACTTCATTATACTTATAATGGAAGGTTTCGTCCTATCCTACCCGTTCGGCTAACGACCCTCCACTAGTCAAGAGTGCGGTGGGTAAGAGTGGATACCCATTCAATCGCCATTTTATAGGCAATTTCCTTAAACACCCCTTATAGACCAGCTTCGTGAATGAGGCCTACTAACGGTAAGACTGACTGTTTACTTATACATATATAATATTAGACTTTTAATGTCATATATACATAGTATAGGGTGTATTTTACACTTTTAAAATACTAGGTGGTCTAATTTAATAAATTATACTTTTAATTTAATTAAATGTAAACCAAAACTTTATGGATTTATTAACTCTCTTTTAATTATACACTTTAATTAATTAACTAACAAAACCATAAGGGTGTAATTTGAACTTTTCAAAATGCGAGGGTTTTAGAATTTAACATTTCAAAATCAAACTTTTAATCAACTTTTAAATTCCAAAACTTGAGGGCAAGTTTTGAAACTTTTCAAAACATTTGGGATTTGAATTTAAATATTTCAAAATTAACTTTTAATCAAAAATTTAAATTCCAAAATTTGAGGGCAAGTTTTGAAACTTTTCAAAACATTAGGGTTTAACCATTTAAATTTCAAAACAAAACTATTAAGTTCAAATTTAAACTATAAAACCTAAAGGGTGTAAATAGAAACTTTTCAAACTAACTAGGTCAAATATTTATCTTATAATAATCCTATATTATCCATATTTAACCAAATCCATGAATTTTGATAAGGATAATCATTCCAAACATAAAAAATCGATTTTAGGCAATAAAAACGAGTTTTGGTAATTATCCACATCAAAATCTGACCAAAAATTTGAAAAACCCGGCAACTGAACAGCCAACTCGTCGAGTCCTCTTCGGAACTCGTCGAGTTCAAGCTACTCGTCGAGTTCTAAGAGCAACTCGGCGAGTTCATCAGGCAGACAGCAAGAAATTTCGATTTTCAGGTCTTCGGCAGTTCAATTATGCATCTATTCAATAGAAAAACGACCTAGTCTCTGATACCACTGATGGGTTTTGAGCATAACATCAATCCTATGGTGTTCATGCAACCCTAATTGCTTGGATCTAGTTTTCTACTTTGAACATGCAATCAACTTCCAAGACTTATAAACCCTAGATCTAGCACACAATTAATCAAATTAACATATAAACTAGGGTTCAGATCTTACCTTGATTGTTATGTAGCAATAACAATCAATTCCCTGGCTTCAGAAAGCTTAGTGCCTCAAGTGTTGCACCTCTAATGGAGTCACAAACACCACTAAGCAACTTGGATGAAGAAGGAGGAGAGAGGAGGCACCAAAAACGGCTGGAAACCCTAAAAGAAGACTTAGCCACGTTTTTGGGTCTCAAGGGTTCTTTAAATAGGTAGGCAATTAGGGTTATCTAACAAGGAAACCCTAATTTGACTGCTTAAGCCCTAAGCAGCCCATGGACCCCTTCTGGAACATGCCTTGGACGATTTCTAATGGGCTTCCCCATAGAATTCGTCCAACCTATTATTCCAAGGTGATCCATAGCCCAATTGCAATTATCCTAAAATTACAATTCCAGTCCTCTAAGTTTCATTAATCTCTTTCAGCCACAGAATTAATTCCTTATTAATTCTTGACTAATATTAATTAACCAATATGATTTCTCCTTTAATATATTATTCTCATAATATATTAATAAATCATAATTAAACCTTTCTCTCCTTAATTCATCCTACATATTGCTATGGTGAAGGCAACCCAAAAGGACCATGCTCATAATCGGGTCAAGTACATACCAAAATAGTTATGGACTTAGACACTAATCCAACACTTAATCCATTAAGACCCTCCTACTTCATGCATGAGACAAATCTAGCTATTGGGACACCATTTTTATCACTTAGGACCTCCTCTAAGGTCTGAAAGGACAACTCATTTTTCCCAAATCATAACGTGCACCATTTTGGGCCTTTTGGGACAAGAATGCTTCCATAAAGCTAAAAATGACTAGATCTATCTCATACAAATATAAAGTTCCAAGCTTTTTACCTTTTGGAGCTTCTAGGGCACAAACCAACTTCAGACCTACAAGCTTGATCTTCTTCTCTAACTCCTTGATGCAACACCTTCTTCTTAAAACACTCAATAAACACTCAAAAAGCTCAAACACACAAGGAAATGGATAGGGTTTGGGGAAAACGACTCTAAGCAGTGGAGGCTGGGGTAAGGGAGGGTCTTGTGCTCATAATGTTGCTTATATAGTCCCCAAACCCTAAATATTAGGGTTTCCTTCTGCCATGAGTACGCCCAGCGTACTAGGGTGCGCATAGTAGGGGTGTGCAATAAACCGCACAAACCGTATAAACCGCCCGCACCGCACCAAACCGCACCGCATAACGCGGTTTAAAACACTCGCGGTGCGGTTTGCGGTTTGTATTTTTGTTAAACCGCATTATGCGGTGCGGTTTGCGGTTTACGATTACAAAATTGTGGTTTAAACCGCACCACATTGATAAAATCAATTAATGATTATATATATATATATATATATATATATATATATATATATATATATATATATATATATACTCGAAAATATTTTGACATATCCTAAATTAGTGACATTATCTTAAGTTTTTGAAATGTAATCTTAATTAATCCATCATTTAACGCAGTTACCATATTTTTTTGTCTCAAACTCATTTTCAATTAAGATTCAGTGATCATTATTTTATGGTCACTATGTTTTCTTAACTTATGTATATTCATAAGTAGTTAATGACCACAATTCTTTGACCACCAAATTTCTTAATGACCACTTAGTGAGCCGTTAGTGATGACAATGATAGTATTATCATTAAATTTAAAGTAAATAATTAGTTAAACCGCAAAACTGCATGTAAACCGCATAAACCGCCCGCTACAAACCGCACCGCATAATGCGGTTTTAAACGTTCGCGGTGCGGTTTGCGGTTTCTAAATAACTCAAACCGAACCAAACCGCACCACGCACACCCTAGCGCCTAGTACGCTCAACGTACCTTTATGTACGCGCAGCATACTCCTCCTGATCCCAATAATTGCAATTTACCCCTTAGACTTTCATGGCCTCGCCCTTCTATCTCCAGGGACTATAAATGACAAATCTTGGGATGTTACAATTCTCCCCCACTTAAACTAGGCTTCGTCCTCGAAGCCTGCTGCGGCGAACCATTCACGATAATGCTCCCGCATCTTGGACTCTGGCTCCCAAGTCTACACGGATCCTTTCCGATGTTGCCACTAGTTTCCCTACATAGTTCAAGTGCTCTCCGACCTGAACATCACCCAGCGATACAACCGCCTACTAATCCAATATGTGGCTTTGTAGCTGCCAAACATGAAAAGCGATGTGAATCCAACCGGACCTTTTCAAAAGGCCTAACCTACATGCCACTTTGCCAACCTGACAAAATCCTGATGATTCAAAGTATCGGAAACCCAACTTTCCCACTTCCTGAAGCGAAACCTTTGTGCTGACAGGATAAAACGTCCTTCAGCTCCCAAAATATCATACATAATCAATCCACTAATAAACACGAACACTTATGCCTGGCCCAATCAGCCTCGGGCTGGAATACCAAGCATATCAGGTCCAATCAATCATAGGGTCCGGTCATCCTCAGGATGGAATACCCTAGATTAGAATACCTCTATGAACATAACTCAGGTCTACTCATAACTTGAGATCCAAGGATCTATCCTTGCGTCTCATCCACCATCCTCTGATTCATCACAACTGAGTGCAACTCCCCCAAATCTCAACAATACATCCAATCTGAATGCGCTCCTACCAGAGACATAACAAACACAATCTCTATGCCCACAGCCTATGACTGGAATACCCTTACATGGTCCTCAGCATAGGTCTGAATTGCCTCTGAGCCCACAGCATGAGTCTGGTATGCCCTCCCCGGCCCTCAGCTCATGACTGAATGCTCCCGATAACCTATCGACACCACTGTCGTCACTTCAGATGTCCAGCACTCCATCCTGGAGGTACTCACCTCCTCCATTTCCCAAGAAGGCCTAATCAATGTCCTTCACAACACCAACAAGTGTCACAATGCTGAAACCTCACCCTACACTATCCACTTGCAGAACAAGTTGCTACCCCATAACACATATATACTCAGAACCTGATCATATAACTAACAAAACCCATACAAAGTCTTCAGCATACTCCATCAGCATGTTCAATACTTGGGGACAAACCTACTGATTGCTATAGCATGGCAGCATACTCAATACCCACACATAGATCTACTAACACATACAGAGTCTTCAGCATGACTGGACCGCCTCACCAGGCCTTCAGTCTATCTGGACCACTCTAAACTATTGAGCATCTCCCTGGACCACCCCTCCTGGTGATCTTTCCCATGCAGACTGTTCTCACCCACTTGGGGTTCCGAACTCCTGATCTATTCGGTGGGCTCTAACCCCGGCCTAACCCTAGGCCTCATGTCGATCGTCCACCCTCTCGGAAATCCGTGGTTTGTACCCTGACCCGCGTGTCAACCACATATGCTAAATGCACTGCCGAGCCCTGGCAGCTAACAAAACCCTCCATCTATCAATCCAAAAACCCTCAGAGTCGAGCACACCCTCGACCGAACACTCGAACTGAACTCAATTCATGACTAAAACCCCGACCTGAATCCCCAAATTCTGTTATCAACAACCAAGAAGACGTGATACACATACGGGGGAGTCTTACCGAACTCCCAACTCACACAACCCTCAAACCTAACAGCCACTTGGGTTGTCTTCCTTCCTGACCATGATGCGAAACTTAACCCATTTTCAACACCGCTCCTGCTTCTGTATCCCAGGACGATTCTCCCCCACTTAGATTCGACTACGTCTTCATAATACATGAAAATTTAGAATTCCCAATCTTTCTCACTTTCCAACGATCGATCCGATAACAACACACCCTTATAACTAGCGCTCCATTACTAGCCAATCCCAATTGACCAGACACTTCTAAGAATCGGATGAACACTTCCTGAATCCCAGTAAAATCGACAATCCCTAATGCTTGAATGATCTCACACTCAAATCTTGAAGACCAAAAGACAGATACTCCAACTAATACCTCAGCGACGAGCTACTTCCTTTAGCGCCTTCATCCGCCAATCAATAACGGTTACTAAAACCACTGATTCCTGACAATGTTGAATAACCATCCTGTGGAACCCTATCCGCAGACCTACCACATAATACCCTTCTTCCTAGGATGCTCCAAACAAGTCTCCCGCCTCGAGCTCTAGAAATCATTACATTCAGGGTTCGCACCCTGACTCACTCACCTGCTCAAACGTCCACAGCTGAACTGCAGTAGCTGAAGCAACCTCTGCCCTAAACCGGGCTACAAACTACTCCCAAGACATAGTCTACAATCCCAAAGTGCAATAGTCCGCACAATCAATCCTTACCGCCTGATACAAGATATCCAAGGCAAACCGGACCTCACAAAATACTTATGCCACATCGACCCACCTGCGCTCACCGGCGCTGAAATAATGTCGCCAATCCCTACAACCAACTGACCACGAGCTGGAATACAACCTGATCCTGGGGTCACAAGCCTGCTCACTCCTTCGAGCTCGAAAAACTGAAAGGGCACAATCCTTGCCCTATAAAACAACAGCCCAATCCATCAACTAACCATTCCACTTCCAACTGCAAGACCCCAACTGAACATAATCATCACTCCTTTCTAGAGTCCCCGCGACTCACATTCCGGCCTCGAGCAAACCCCCGAGCCTCAAATCTAGAAACTCGTGTGCCATCCTCTCCCGCTCAACCCGCGGAATGCAACGAGTACAGAATATCTCCCTGATCTCAAGTAACTGCAGTCCTCTGCTCATCAGAATATGTCCCAAAACAAGTCCCGATACTGGAAAGCTCGACCAGCTCCTCCCCCTGCCGTCGCTACAGCTGTTGCGGCTGCATAGCGCTTGTAGAAATACTCAACCATGGAGGTATTAATAGACCCGAACATCTCCGGCAACTGTCCCCGGACAATCTTGATCACCTCCTCTCGGATGATCTCACTGACACGATCCTCTGAAAATGTTGGCCTATCCTAGCTGCCAGCTCCTGATCCTAACCTGGATCCGGTCTCAAGACGTCTCGGATAATCCATAACAGGGAACCAACTTCCAACTAAACCCCAGGGGTTGTGACTTCCTTGCTACGCGTATGGGTCCTGTACTTTCAGTAGTACGGGCCCATACTACCTTCCACACCTACCCATATTTGTCTCAAGTATCACCACAACACCCTAACAATATACATAAACATAGCGAGTGCTCCATCCTCACTCCTAGAGGAATTGCTAAATATCTCATAATTGGCCTACCGACCTCGCACAACCCACCCATCCATGAAACTTCCACCAACCCTGCAGCACTAGTGTAAGCTAGCCATACATAATGCTGGACCCTATAGACTTTCGAATATCTGATCCTACCCTAAGTCCCTAATCAACAAGAACAGAACATAAGGCCAAATCAAATATTCTCAGGCTATAAGATCTTAATTATGTACAGCCGTGATACATACACAAGCAACTACAGTAATGATGTCAATCTCATATAAGGAAGACCCTAGGCTAACATGCATCATGTAATCAGGCAATTCTATCATGCAATTCATGAAGATCCCTAGCCTAGTACTAGCATGTTGTTCTAACATATCACATAATCAAACAACTGCATGGTATTTTGGGGTCTACTTACTGGCTCCGACTGATCGTACACTCCGCATACACTTTTACTTATTTTGCAAACCATTTTAAAAAAAAAATCATTTTGAAAATAATTTCCTTAGTTTGAGACTGGATTCACACGAGTGTTCCTCCAATTCACTCAAACCAAGGTTTTGATACCAACTTGTAACATCCATAAAATTCAAGCCAATTTAAAACTTTTTAAATCACTTAAAACCATTCAGTTATTAAAATTTGTTTTCAAAATAGTTTAAACATCAGAGTTCCCAGAATTCATATTCATAAATCGAGGAAGTGTACGGTCACGCCTTCGCCTTCCCTGCGGTCATCCGCTGAACCTGAAACAATAAACTGAAACTGTAAGCACGAAGGCTTAGTGAGTTACCCCCAAAATACCCATACACATAACAATACACATACAATAACAAATAACATACTATGAGTCCAATCATCAATCGGGATGGAATAGCCCAGGCCCTCAACCATTGGGTTGGAATGCCAACATACCGATACACTTCACGTAACGCATATACAAATAACAGCATGTACTGGGTCCACAACTTTACAGACTGGATTACCCCTGGGCCCACAGTGTGAGTCTGGATTGCCTTCCGGGCCCACAGCTCACATCTGGATTGTCATCGAGCCCACAATACGAGTTTCCCTCATCTCGTATCTAAAATGCTCCCGAGCCCACAGTACGAGTCTCCCTTAGCTCGTATCAGGAATGCTCCCGGGTTTGTTGGTTACCGCACGAAGCAGTTTCACCTCAACCCATCCCACAAAATATGTTAACATATATCATAACTAATGCGCATACAGATAATCACATAACAACACAGGTAGTCCTACAGATCTACCTAACTGGCATAACAACTAGCATGCACACAGTCAGGCCAACTATAGGTCACTAAGCATAACCACATCCGATCTACCAGGATATTGATCTAACAGATCATACTAGCATATAACCATCCTACCTACCAGGATACCGATCTAACAGATCATACTAGCATATAACCATCCTATCTACCAGGATACTGAGCTAACATATCATACTAGCATCTAACCATCCCATCTACCAGGATACCGAGCTAACATATCACAACAGTAATAATCCCAATAACAAATCAAAGGGTCGGCCTTGGTGCCTTAGACCCTTGAGTACAGTGAGGATAACTCACCTCGCAATGCCGATCTGAACTGAAGAATCGAACTCCCGAATCGCTGCCTCACCCATATATATCGAACTATCCAAATAATAAATACAAAGTCATTACACAACATAACAATCTTGACTAGGGGTCCACACAATCCATCATGTCCATTCTCTTTATTGGGCCAAGGCCCAATGCCAATTCCATAACCTTGAAAGTCCTTATGCAAAGCCCATTATTGGCCCAATTTACCAAATTGGGCCCAACTCCCTAATTGGGCCTCATTCCAAGATCCATTATCAAAACTTGGCCCAAAACATTATATTCATAAAGTCCAGCAAATGCCCAAATCCAACTAGTCCACAAACAGCCCAAAACCCAAAGCCCAAATGCCAAAGGCCCAATAGAGGACGTACGCGGGGCGTACTCGTCCTGGTGTTGACCACCATCGGGGTGGTTGACCCAGTACGTTGGGCGTACCGGATTTACGATGGGCGTACACGGGGTTTCACCAAAACCCTAATAAGTGCTTAATGGCTTAAGCACTTAAGCCCAAACTCCAAATCCATCAACCAAATGTGCCATAGGACTATAAAGTCTCGAACTTTATCATTGTGGACGTCCATAAAGTTCTTAACACATGGTCTTAATCCATTAAGACCTTCCTACTTCATGCATGAGACAAATCTAGCTATTGGGACACCATTTTTATCACTTAGGACCTCCTCTAAGGTCTGAAAGGACAGCTCATTTCGCCCAAATCATAACATGCACCATTTTGGGACTTTTGGGACAAGAATGCTTCCATAAAGCTAAAAATGACTAGATCTATCTCATACAAGTATAAAGTTCCAAGCTTTTTACCTTCTGGAGCTTCTAGGGCACAAACCAACTTCAGACCTACAAACTTGATCTTCTTCTCCAACTCCTTGATGCAACACCTTCTTCTTAAAACACTCAATAAACACTCAAAAAGCTCAAACACACAAGGAAATGGCTAGGGTTTGGGGAAAACGACTCTAAGCAGTGGAGGTTGGGGTAAGGGGGGGGTCTTGTGCTCATAATGTTGCTTATATAGTCCCCAAACCCTAAATATTAGGGTTTCCTTCTGCCATGAGTACGCCCAGCATACTAGGGCGCGCCTAGTACGCTCAACGTACTCCTCTTGATCCCAATAATTGCAATTTAGCCCTTAGACTTTCATGGCCTCACCCTTCTATCTCCAGGGACTATAAATGACAAATCTTGGGATGTTACATGTAACCCTATTCCTATGTATATTTAGATTATAACAGGTTACCATTAGGGATCTTGATGTTCATAGTTTATTGTTATCAATTAGAGAAAACACAGATCCTTTTATAGGTTGCATGTGAACTTAAGGGTTAAGATTTTCGCTTCATATGTATTTTAATAACCTATAAAACTCATCAGCAAGAACATTCTTTGCTAGAGACAAACAAATCACACTTTCCGCTCTCAAATCCAAATCTTATCATTCTTCTTCATCGACTTTACTGGTTTTTCTTGAATGACCGCTAGAAACAAGGATTGGTTTCCCCTTCAATGCCTTGTCTAACCCAGATTAAATCAATGCATCGTTGACTTGAACTTGCCATAAACCAAAGTTGGTTCCTGCATCAAATTTCTCTACATCGAACCTCATTGGGACTATAGTTTGACATAATATATGTATCCCCAAACAATATTGTATAGTAGAAAAATATACACAATGCCTATAATTATTACGCCAACAAAGGATTCGCATGAGAGAGGTGGGTCACAACAAACACGCTTAAGTACCAAGTCTTTCATATCCAAAACCGAAGAAAAACCACAGGCCTCCAGAGAGAAAGATCAACTATATGATAAATTGTTAAAATCAAATAGACTAACCTCTCAAGGCTCCCCAAAAATACAACTATACTCTCTCAAAGTGTTAACCAACACTTTTGGAGAGTGTAGTTGTATCTTTGGGGAGGCTTGAGAGATTAGTCTATGTGATTATAACAATTTATCATATAGTTGATCTTTCTTTCTAGAGACCCGTGATTTTTCTCCGATTTTAGAGTTTCCACGTATATTATTGTGTCTTGTTATTTTCTCTATTATTGTAATTAAGAGGATTATTTTGCATCTTTGAGGCAATTTTCCCGACATCTATTGCACCCACTATATCATGTTTCTTTTTAACACTTTTTCGTATAATTTACAAAATAAGATATATAACTAATAAGAGAATTGAAGAAAGAAAACAACAAAACAAAAGTAAGACCACAATTTTGATCAAAGCAACTTTCTCACAAAGATGTTGATCCATTTTGGGTCATCCAAATATTGGATCTAATATTCCTCAAATTTAAAGCACACTGTCTGTCTTTTGCCTAATTCACATAAACTAAATCATGTACAACATAATTAGCGATCGATCATACAAGTACGTGAGGACTTTTCATGGGTACCCACTGATACACGAAAGCAAGTTACATGGTCGAACCTAACTGTAATTGTTTACTTGAGCACTTGCACCTTGCTCGAGCATCGTTCAAAATCTACAAAATCCCAAAACAAGAAAAATCATGAGAACAAGAAAAATGTAGAAACATTAATGTTGCATGAGGAAAGTATTCACGTCTTTTCACAAACAAGAGATCAATAGCGAGTGCTTGTCTCACCTTTTGGGAGAGCATTCAAAAGCAGTTTAATATTAATAATATTAAACGAATTACAACTTGTTTTGTCTGTCCTTGTAACGTCTCCAACCAAACACCATATCCCATTTTTTTGCATCATTATTGGTGTAAAGTTATTATTACCTAACACCAAATGTGGTGTTCATGAATAATACAACCAAATATGATGTCGATGTATTCATTAACATCAAATAAGGTGTTATAGTTTAATTTGTACAAATTAATACTTCAACTTTGAATTTATTCATTTTTTGTTTATTATTTGCATAATAATATTCTATATTTAATATTTGCTACTTGTGATATTATATTATGATTAATTACGTATATTATATTTAATTTTCATGTTTCAAGCTTATTTAAAGATTTAGTACTTTTTAATACTTTAAAACACAACATATATATAATACTTTAGAACACAATAAAAATGTTGTAATGAGTTGGAGAATAATTGGTGTTTTTTTCAATTTGGTGCAAAAAATGGTGTAATGAGTTGGAGAGGTCTAACAAACTGTGAACCTGGTATAAAGTATACCTGTAGTTCTTTTTGAAGGTCTTTAATGTACTCAACAGCCATATCTAACATATCTGCTGTATTAGTTTGCTGCAAAACAGTTTAAAACAAAAAATATTTCACTTTCAAAACATGAATTTAGTCAATTTACATTTAAGGTTCATTTTTTTTACCTTGTCCATATCAGGGAAAAGCTCTTGTAACCTTTTGATTCTTTCGCTTATTCGGGTTCTTCTCATCTGAAATTTGATTCCCAAATCATGATAAATCAATATAGAAGTAAAAAATAAGATAACATCAAGAGTACAAAGATCTTCATACCCTTTCTGCAATGCTTCTTGGGTGTGTAGCAAATCCTCTTTTTGCTCGTGTTTTCCAAGGAACCGATGATTCTTGTTGGAAATGCAAGAAATTTTCAGCAGCAGCTGCCATCTCAGAGGAAGTTTTTGGTAAGCTCATATGGTGAAGCAAACTAGGAGTATGGTTTCCAGACTCTCCATTCTATAAAGAAATTTAAGCATTAGCAGAGTGATGAAAATTCCAAAAAATAAGAAAGAAAATAATAATAAGAATAATAAACGTATTAGAATCAAGATGTACCTGTGAATGTGATATCTTCAAACCACCATCTCTGCTCCTCTTCAAGCCATTGAATGTGGAATCATGCAACCCATTCTCGTTTTCAGCTATTTGGGGCAAGAATCTTGATGAAGAAGATGGACCTAATGAGAAACTGATGTGGTTATTCGAAGCACTTGATGAACTGCCTTTTCTCACATCTTTCACGCCAGTAAAACCTGAGTTTTAAGATCAAAAGCAATAGTGTCTTAACCTTCTTACTCTGGATATTGATCTTACAACAAATCAATGCTCTAAACAAGAAATATGATGAAGTCTTCGTTAGATCATCATACGTACATCATGACAAATTTGGGGTCTATCAACCATTAGCAAAAAGTCAACTACCAATAAATGTCAATTGCTAAAACTGATATGAACTTTTTAAGATAATAAATCAACTGCAAGTTGAAATAAAGAATGAAATTAACAATTGTTTACCATTTTCAACATTCAAGGAGGACAAAAATCCAGCTGGAGTGCTATTCTGCCTGATGAGATTTGGACTGGTTGAATCCGTAGCTCTGAAAGTCGATGCACAATCCAAATTACTTTGATTTGTGTAGTCATAACTACTGGAATCCGGCAGTCGCCGTGAAGTGCTACCGTGCATCACAGCCGTTGACGACGGATGTGGAAGATCCTGGTTCTGAATCGACGGTTCTCTCCTTTCCTGCTTCATAGGCGTTGACGAGGGCGACGCATAGTCTAGAAAGTCAAGGAACTCACGTGAATCATATTCAGATTTCTTTTGTTGCTTGAAGAACCTTTCCTCCGGCTCGTGATTCGAGGCGGCGGTGACAGGATCCGCAAACTCCTCGTCTCCGTTCTCGTTGAGTAGATTCGAAAAGAAGGAGCTCGGAGAAGAGCGATAACGCAATAAGGAGCTCTGATTCTCATCTTGTTGATTTTGACTTTGAGTTTGTTGATCGTAATCTGGATAAGGATCCAATGAAATCAACTGTTTGATCTTGGCAAACTCGCCGTCGGCCGGATGCTTGAAGGTAGACGAATGCAACAAAGAATTCATATCTCTGGAAATCGCATCCGAAGAAGTACCATTAACACCATACATATTCAATATGCAAATACCTACCTACACTTACACAGAAGAATCGGAAAACTGATTTTGGATATAACAAGGATCAGATTGTGGAGGTGGTTTGAATGGCTTTGAGGCAATGAACGAAAAAAAATGAAATGGAATCAAATTAGAGATGAATCTCAACGGTGGAAATCAGAGGCTGCTGCTGAGGCTGAGTCTGACCACCGCGCAGACACAAATAGAAAGCTGCGGCTTTTCCTTTTTTTCTTTTTCTTCCTATTTTAGCGAAACAACCAGGTCTTCGTGTAAAAACTAATACTCCTTTTGGCAACATCATCCTTTCCTTTATTCTTTCCTTCTATTTCCACTTTAAACAATAAATTGATTTTTAGATTTACAACATTTTTTTAGGGAATATATAGTCGCTAAAATAGACGGAAGCTAGTATAACAACTAATGATCGAAATTATTATAAAAGAAACGACTTATTTAATATGATTTTGTATAACAAGTACTAATCAAAATTTATTTTATGATTAAAAATGTGATAAATACACAATAGAAATTCAAAAAACAAGAACAAAAAGATTTAAAGAGGTTCACACGATTAAAATGATCATGTTAATCGACTGGTGGTAAACAACATAAAGATATTATTAGATTTGTAGACTACATATTCATCACACACAATGTAACACCCAAATTATAGTCTTAAGTACATCCAAAAAGAAATATTCTTTAAGAGACTTTTAACACAAATAAGCAATGTACATTAAACTAATAAATGGATACAAACAATATCCACAACCATAGTTAAGATAGAAAATTGTATTGTTTCCCCAATAGGTGTTGAATAACTAAAATATTTATATTTGAAAGTAAACTAATTCTTTATGAGAAAATTCATAAAATAATCAAAATTGAGGGGATGTTTTAAGCATTTAACCATGAAAAATTGAGTTTTGGAAAATGACCACGAGATCCGCAGAGGGGGCTCTGCGAATCTCTTTACACCTCTGAGGAACGATGAATAGTTCTGAGGAATTGACGTGACATCACTAAATGACAAAAAATATCGTGGGTATAATGGTTCCACAGAGGTGGCTCTACGGATCCATTAAACACATCTGCGAATCTTTAAATTTTCTGAGGAAATGGTGGTTGGTCCTCTCCGACAGATCCGCAGAGACGGCTCTGCGGATCTCTGCTACAACTTTGCGAAATTATTGATTTCTCTACGGATCCCCAATATTTTTTGTCATTTAGTGATGTCACGTCAATTCCTCAGAACTATTTATCGTTCCTCAGAGGTGTAAAGCGATCCGCAGAGCCCCCTCTGCAGATCTCGTGGTCATTTTCCAAAAATTAATTTTTCATGGTTAAATGCTTAAAACACCCCCTCAATTTTGGTTATTTCATGAATTTTCTCATTCTTTATTCATGCTACTAGTATATGTATGTGAAATCATCAAACCTAACAACACAGAAACCAAGTGAGTAACAAGTATACGCTTATATATACAACTTCTAACATCTTAATGTATCATCTTCATAACATCAACATAGTTATACCCATGATCATGTCCTTAGCGACTATTAGTAGCTTCCCTTTGATTGTATTTATAGTAAGTTGTACACAGTTATAATCAAATGAATCAATACAAACACCCCTCCATGCGGGACTAATATAAGTACATCCCTATTTGGACCAACCTAAATATACATCCCCATTTAGTGACATATTGAGATGCATCCCACCATTACAAGTACATCACCATTGGGGACCCATAGAAATACATCCCAAAATTGGGGCCGATAAGAATACATCCCCATTAAAAGGATCAATACTAATTCATTCCCAATTCGAGACCGATAAAATTACATTCCAACACGTTACTATCTGAATACATCCCTAATTTGGGACCGATAAGAATACATTCCTAGTATGGAACCAATATAAATACATCATATATTTGAGACCATTAAGAATACATACATAATACAAGACCTATCTACATAATACATGACCTATCTGAACACATCTCTAATTTGGATCCATTAGAATACATCTCCAATATAGGGCCAATATGAATAAATACTCCATTTTGGGCCAATAAGAATACATCCATAACATGGGACCAATATGAATGCATCCCAAATACGGGACCAATAAGAATACATCCCAAGACAGGACCATTATGAATATATCACCAAATTGGGACCTATATATCCAATTAAAATAAAAACATGTCATCTATTAAACATTTATATAATTACTTACTTTGGTAATTATTTCTAGTATCTTTCTTAGATTCATATGCGACTAACATCACCCCAAGTTCTTTACTTTCCTACTAACCATAATTGTTAACACACACACACACACACATATATATATATATATATATATATATATATATATATATATATATATATATATATAGAGAGAGAGAGAGAGAGTCAAGATCAAATAAGAAGGAAATTTTTGGTAGGAAGGTAAAAAGTTTTTTTTCTATATATTTTTTTCGAGAACAAACAAAATGAATCATTAAATGATTCATTTGTAAGATGATTCACAAGAAAAAATTCTCAAAAAAACATCTCGATGATTCATTTATACAATGATTTTGTTGTTATTCACTAAAATTGTCATAAAAGTTAATTTTTTCTTAATTTACTTAAAAATGAATCATAAAGATGTTTTTTTAGGAATTTTTTCTTGTGAATCATCTTACAAATGAATCATCTAGTGATTCATTTATTTTGTTCGTGAAAAAAATATATAGAAAAAAAACTTCTTACCTTCCTACCAAAAATTTCCTTCTTACCGGATATATATATATATATATATATATATATATATATATATATATATATATATATATATATATATGGTCCTTCACCTTCTATAATACCTACTATAATGGCTAAATAATAACTAATTAAGGATACATCAACATAACTCCATGATACACATTTATAATTCTTCTTGTATTTGGAATCCTTGTGACCTCATATCATCACATTCACATCATACTACAAGATTTATAATAATTTATTTCCGATTCTTTCTAAGAAAGGTACCAATCTAAGTGGTACATCATAGAATGTCGATACCCTCATAGGTTATAATTGAATATAAGTAAGCATACATATGTATATTAAGACTTAAGTACGACCTATACCAGATAAAGTTTGTACATTGACTATTAGTTTCCGCTGCTGACTTCCTCCGCAGAAAAACTAAAATATTTTCTATCTACATGGATGTTAGGGCATCATTCTATAGAGTTTTAGAAATTGTATGGTTGTGGATTGATCTTAGCTTGAGAATGCAACTTATTTTTATGAAGATTTTTTTAGAATGGTTAAAGATCAAAAAGTGTGTGAGTTTACCTTTCACATTGTTATATTTTTTGAAGCTTTTGTTTTAGAAACAAGAAAACCTTCATATAATTACTCTTCACTCGTTTTCATTTAAACTGTTATTCAATGTTCTTTTTCACTTTCAATGAATATGTATTAGCGGATGGTTGTTACTAGATAAGGTATGAATGTTGGATGGTAGTTAGGTTAAAGAACATGAGGAACATCAAGATCAGATCAACACACATAGAGTGAATCGCACCACGACATCTACAATGCTGCATAAGAGGACGTACAAAGTTTGAAGTGGTCAGCAAACAGTAGAGAAATATTTACTCTACCTTTTCATTCCTAGATTTGTTTGTAATAAAAAAATGTGTTACATTTTTAAATGATTTGTTGATAATAATATAAATTAATTCATGAGTAATCTTCAAAAAAAGTCTTAATATTTAGGTTATTAGGGTAATCTTCAGAAAAATCTTAATATTTTGACAAAATCTATGGAAAAATAAATGACACTAGATTTAATTTGTGAAACCTGTCAAAAATGTTTTTCTAAGGTTTTAGTCAGTATCATGTCATTTTCTAAAAAAAAATTAAAACTTTTTCATTAGACAAAAATATTTTTAACAATAACATTCATATTTATAATGGTAGGTTTTATTTTATTGTTTCTATAATCACATAATTTACAATTTTTTTGTCATCATAATTGGATTTTTTCTTGTCGAGTCATATTCTTTTTTGGGTCGTATTTTGCGTTATAAATTGATGAATGCTTTCTTTAACCCTTTTTGATGAGAGTTGAAATCTTGTTTCATTTTTATAGATCTTCATAAATCAAAAATTGAATTTTTCGTCAGAAACCTGTTGGTGTGATGTCTTGAGATGACGCTACCAAAATATCTTGTTTATTTTATTTTTATTGAAAACGAAGATAAAAGAATTCCAAAAATGCCCATGGGTGGTGGGTACAAAGAACCTAGCAGTAAGTGCTAAAATCCAACGTGGCAATAGTGGGATGGTTTCAGCTTTCAATTGCGGCGGCCCCAAGTTTATCTACCCTTTTCGTATCGGTGGTTTCAACTAAAATATTTACCCCTCCGCACCAAAACTTTTAAAATATATGATATTAGATATACCATGTCACGTTATATCATTAATTTATTATTTTGTAACTTTTTTTTACTATTCATAACCCTTTCAAAAACCACTTACTTTTAGACCATTGTCATTTACAAAAACCTCACAAAAAATAATTATAATGCCTAAAATATCAACTGCAAAGCATTATGTGGTCAAAACATTAGAAACCGGTAACATTCTCATTTTATACTCATAAATTTTGGTCATTTTTAGTGAAAACAAAAAATTGAAAATAAATAAAAAAATTAATAATTAATTAATAAAATAATAAAATAAAAAGAAAGACTAAGTATATGAGTTAATAAAAGGTTTATATTAAATATTTAAGGAAAATAGCCTATTTGGACTTGAAAAGAAAATAAATGAGGAAGTAAATTTGACGAATTTAAGAAAAATAAAACTGACTAGGTGGTTTGACGAATAAAGTGGATAGGACCAATATTGTCATAAATTATAGTGGGGAGAGATCAATTGTGGAATATCTACAAGTTAAGTGAAAGTTGAAAGAAAACGGTGTAAGTTTGCAAAGTTAGAAACATTGATCGCCAAATTTGAAGGTATGGAACTTAAAAGGCCACAATCTCATTGTCCCTCTTATTCTTCACCATTCATGGTTCGAAAGTCTACGAAAAGCCCCATAGGATGATTTCTAGCAATTTGGGAAGATTTAGGATCGGAGGTTCAAGATTAAGTGGATTTTCAAGTATTAAGTTCATATTGGAGCATCGAAATGTAAGGATTATCTTAATGCTTATTATGTGTTATAGAACATCATAAGGATATTATTTGCTAAATAGATGGTTGAATCTCACCACCAAGTGGGGTAATTCATGACCTAACTATGTGAACAAGTTGCACCATTGCATTCGTGACTTGTACATTGTGTTATAGACATTATTTTGATCATTATTCATAGATTGGATGGTAATATGTTGCTTGTATTCCAGTATGGAAGTAAAAAGCATGATATATAATGAACTAGAGTTTGATATTTGGAATAAGACGTTCCAAAGTAGATGGTTGTGGATTAGAGTTCATGTAATTATAGAGTAAGGTGCTCTTATGGAACCCATACAAATCAATATGAATTATGGTATTGGTCTATAAATTATGCAGCTCCACAAATCCAAGGTGATTTCAAGTAGCATAGTTGGAACCGGGTGTACTGTGAACTAGGGAATGGGAATGGGTGATTCTATTGTTGGAAATGAAGAACTACACCCACTTGGAGTGAAGTACAAGCATTTATTGAGTGTTTTAATAAGTTCATATGACTTTTAATTGAGGATTGGTTTGCTCATATTGGTCTATGGTGGACATTATTGCAGTTGATGTCCATAACATTTCTTAATGAGATTTTGAGGGTGTTTTAAAGGACTTAATGTATTAGGTCATGAGTGAGATAAAGTCTTTATTCCATGTTAGACAAGTTATTATGCCTTTAAAGTTGGTACACATTGATTTTCAAAAGACCTAATGTAACTAGGCAAAGTACAATGTCTTAATAAGAAGATTTGACATATTGTGGTTGTGTAAGGGACCACGACTTGTGGGAAAATGATGTTATTCTGCTTTTCAATTTTTGGAATCTTTTATTATTTTATGTCGATTTAGATAATTGATAAATGATCTTATCTTAATCAATTTTATTTTTGTACAATTATAGAAATAAGCTTATCCTCTTATCTTATAGGTATTTTTGTTTTACTATGTTATCAAGGAAACCAAAATTTATATCAAATTTCCTATCGAAATTCCATTTTTTATTCATTGCATCCGTGATTTTGAGAAATGATTCAATCAAGATCTCTTAGGCATCATACACCCAAACAACTATTAGAATTTCATATGTCTATCCTTCGTGGCTAGATACACTAATGAATTCTACAATTTAGTGCCAATTTACTATGGTGTTACAAAGACATCTAAACCATACCAAAATGCTACTGACATTCGTTTTGTACCGAAATAACTACATATTTTAAAATTTCACAGCAATTACTATCCTTTTATATCTTTAAATTTTGTAGCAAAAATAAAGATGAAAACTTATTCGATAACAAATTTTGTTGGTAGTTTTAGGAGAACTTGTTTGTTGGTATTGTAACACCCAGAATCAGAAAGACCAAGAAAGGAAAGAAAAGCCCTAAGTCGAAAGAGTCAACTCGTCGAGTCCAAGGAAGAACTCGACGAGTCAGAGCGGGCTCCGTGTGGAAGATTAAGTGACCGACTCGACGAGTCGGCTAGTGGACTCGGCGAGTCTGGTCTGGGTCGGGAAACCCTAATTTCGGGACTTGGTACCCTATTTAAGCATCTCATTCTCTTCCCTAGGGTTCATTTGCGGCCCCTATAGTCCAGAACTCAAAACCCTAGCCTCCATTGGTGAGTTTGAGTGATTCCTTCTTGATTTTGAGTGTTTTGGTGTATTCTTGGAAGTGTAGAAGAAAAGGAAAGAGAGAATGTGCAAAAGAGAAGAAGGAGATCCAGAAGCTAGTTTCCATTTGCTACTTCATCTGGTAATAAAGCCTCTACCTTGTTCATTTTCCTAGTAGATCTTCATATATGCTTGTTTTGCCATTTTTGGGACATTTCAAGGTCCAAACTCGAGTTTGGAGCTCCCTTAGGGTAGTGAGCTTTAGATCTGGACATCATTGAGCCCCAGGAACTCAAAGTAGCTACCTTTATGCAAAGCAAGGCCTTGTTTCAAACCCTAGGTTCCCATTTCTAGCTTATTTTGGTGTTTTAGCTTCATACCTCTATGCATGTACATGAAGTTGGCAACTTTACGTGTTATATCGGCCCTAGAAGCCCAGATCTATGAATTGGATGCACTGGAATCGATTAGGAGCAACTGTTTAGTGAGGACATGCATAGGACTCGACGAGTTGTTCTTGGACTCGGCGAGTCGGAGCGCAACTCCTAATTTCTCTGAGTTTAGAGTTGTGAGTTGAATCAGCGAGTGGAAGAGGACTCAGTGAGTTAGAACAAGGATCTGGAAATAAAGGGACTCGGAGAGTCTACGTCCCGACTCGGCGAGTCGAGTCGCCAGTTAGAGAAGTGTGAGTCCAGGAACTCGGCGAGTTCATAGTAGGACTCAGCGAGTAGAGTCAACCAGGAAGTTGACTTTGACCAGGAAGTTGACTTTGACCAGGGGTAAAATAGTCATTTTACCCTGAAAACAGTTATCAGTATCTGATTTAGTGTTTATGGGATTGTAGTCGGGGAGTTCCGGAGCAGCAGTCAGCCAGTTTCAGATTTAGCATCTCAGCAGCCAGCGTTACGAGGTGAGTTTTCCTTCCAGTAGGAACGGGTCTACGGCCACAATGTCGACCCGTTTAAGTTAGCAGTAGTTCCGGACTTCGGTCCGATGCAGTAGCTCAGTGTGCTTGATGTCTTTGTGATTCAAGCATGTCTTCGTGTTATGTGTTCCGGACTTCGATCTGATGCAGTATGCAGTATATGTGTTTATGCTAGTAGTTATGATTATGCTATGCTATGTTCAGTCAGTTCCGGACTTCGGTCCGATGCAGAGGGCAAGGCCCTGGTTAGTTCCAGACTACGGTCTGATGCAGTTTCCGGACTACGGTCTGATGCAGAGGGCAAGGCCCTGGTTAGTTCCGGACTACGGTCCGATGCAGTTTCCGGACTACAGTCTGATGCAGAGGGCAAGGCACTAGTTAGTTCCGGACTTCGGTCCGATGCAGTTTCCGGACTTCAGTCCGATGCAGTGGGCAAGGCCCAGTAGTTGCTTTATATGTTATTGTATGATATGTGGTAGTTTGGGGGAGCTCACTAAGCTTTGTGCTTACAGTTTCAGTTTTTGGTTTCAGGTACTTCCGCTAGTAAGGGGAAAAGCTCGGGATGATGGCATGGCACACACCACAACTTCAGTTTATCCTGGGAGTTTTATTCGGATATTTTGATATGATTTGACATCAGTTGATTTGATAAACTTATTATGACATTTTGAGACGCATGATCCATGGATTTATCTTTTAATATTGAATATTATGGTTTAGTAAAGTTTTCAAACGAAAATTTTTGGGTTGTATTTTTGGGATGTTACAGATATTCTCATTCCTGAATTATAACACATTTCACATAAATCAAAACTCATATATAAATTCCTGATAGTAAAAGAGTAACATAAAAGTACTTACATACTGTATCTAGCGGTGTACCATATCAACACGCCAACATGGTGGGCAACAACCCCCGTTAAATATAAAACCGAATAATGACACTCCCAAGAATCATAAAGACGGTCGCACTAGGTTGCGACACAATCAAAGCAAGTGTACGAACCAAGTGCCAACAACATCCCTCCTAATTCCAACATAATATCGTGTGCCACCCACAATCACCTGCAAAAACATATTAGATTAGTTTCATAGAACGTGTATGGTGAGGCAAATATTTTCTACCCCACAAATACTATAAATACCTCCTCCATAGAAGACATCAATAAGAAACGACTAATTCTCTCTATTGCTCTTAAACATTCTATTCAGTATACACCATAACTAAGGCGTCGAAGTGTAATCCATCACATCCCCAAATTACGAATGACCCTAGCTTCTCTTTGTGAGCAATAAGTCTTGGATCCATAAGCTTAACTCTCTCTCTCTCTCTCTCTCTCTCTCTCTCTCTCTCTCTCTCTCCCCCCCCCTCCCTCTCTCTCTCTCAGTATTAATTGCAAAAATAATGCAAAATATTTATGTCTCGACTCATCGTTTACTTTACTTCTACTAGTTATTCACTATTTTTCTAAAGATTTTCAGTATAATAAATAAATGTTCGGAAGGACATGAACTAAGACAAATCATAAGGCTGACTGAATCCCACATCCCATTTTTGTAGTTTCACTCTTCTATTTCTATATCTAAATTTTTTGCTCGGCAAAACAATAATAGTAAGACATGCATGTTAGCAGTCCCAGACCAATCTAGGTCGGTCTCAAAATGGTCCGGTTTTTTTAGGATTGGTCTCGGGATGGTTTAGTTGGTTTAATTTTGGTTTTGATCGGATTATACATTTTTAAAAAATCGAGTTTAAGGTTTTTTTATTGGTTTATACTGGTTTAGACCGGCTCCGACCGATTAGGACTAGTTCAGTCTTTTAATACGTTGTTGGTAGACGGATGAGGAACTGGGACTCATCCAACTTGAGACTAATAAGAGACTGGTTCGGGACTGACGGTTTAGTGAACTTAGTGACTTTACCCGGACAAAAGCTCTACGCCAGTTTGGAATTTGGTGGTTTGAGATTGGTTTGGGACACGTTCGGTCCTAGACAATTTTACGGGACCGGTCCTAACATGCACTATTACAATGTAAAATAACATGCCCAACTTTACTCAAACAAACCGGATTTTACCCGATTTCAACCCTCCCCAGGTTATAACTTACGGGATACAGTTATAACTTCCTTTTGAATGAAAATGAAATGATAAGTTTGAAGAATCCTACAGCTTTGATGTCCAACACTTGAGCTAGCTAACCACTTGGGTTGTGGTAACTTGGTAAGGCATGTGGAAGATATGGTGGATAACCTATTGACCCATGTTCAAATCCTGGCACCACTCAGCCCTTGTGGCCATGAAGGTTCGCCTGCAGTGACTCCAGGGCATGAGTCAAAGTCTCATGTTTGCAGCGGGAGATTAGTCGGTACGCGAAAGCTGGCCCGAAAACCCTCATTAGGGAAGTTCCCTTTCCAAAAAAAAAACACTTGACTTAGCTTACTTCTGTCGCATTTAAATTAGATAATGTCTTGTTGAATTATATTTTGGATGTTTATAGTTGATTTTATACATCACAATTTATCGTAGCTTTTTTAATGAAATCGGGATGTTATATTAATACTTCAGAAAATTTAACTGAATAAAAATTAATATTCAACATTTGCTACAATTTAAATCATGAACATGCACTCGATTGGACTTTCATGAGATTTTTCAACATGTTATATCAAGCCAAGTAATTATCCTTCAAACAAACATGGTGATTTATAGCATCTATAGCCAATCTTACATTTATCAACAATAAGAAAAAGATTCATGGCTCAACTGCTGTAGGTTTGTAATCAACAACCAGGA
The DNA here is from genome assembly GCF_052849685.1 of Lactuca virosa. NCBI lineage: Eukaryota > Viridiplantae > Streptophyta > Magnoliopsida > Asterales > Asteraceae > Lactuca > Lactuca virosa. The sequence goes on from NC_136429.1 coordinate 90,613,097, forward strand.
CTTTATCAAGTTGAGCCAGGAAACCATCAGCGAACTCGACATGGGCTGGATGAGATATATAAGCTGCAATCCCTTCGGTGGTTTCAAAACTCGATTCAAATACATGAGTGAAGCCTTGATGCAGGTTTTCAACGCTCACATCTTTTCCCCTGTCGCAAATCCAAATTCGTCTTTCAGATTTACGAGATTTCGAACAAATCTAGGAAATTATTCAACAAAATCAACCTAATAAGGTTCATCCACACCAGATCCAAATGCAAAAGGATCAAGCAAGCAATATAACAAGAGCAATGTAAATCGGTACTGAAACGTGAAGTGTAAACCTAATCTGTGATCTCCAAAGTCCGATTTGGAAACAAATCGGTTCAAGCAGAGGAGTTAAATTAGGAATAGGATAGCAGACGGAGGGTGTAATCAACTCACAAACATCACCATTTTAATTTCTTCTTACATTTCTGGAAACATCATAAAATTAAAATCAAACGGATCTAAGTTTGAAGATGATAAACCAGTTTAACACATAGAGAGTGAGATGGTTATAGGAAATTGTTTTTGATAAATGTAAAAGTTTAAATTGTGGAATGTCATGTTACCATCGAAAGGATTTCATGGGCTCTACGTGATTGACGAGATTCGCATAACCCTTGATGAGAAGATCGATCTGTTCTTGCGAGACACCATCCTTGAATTTGGCTAGAAGTATGTGCTTCACTTCTCCCATCTCTATTTATCTGTGTTTGTTTGACCTGTGGGAGAGGATGAGATTGTGAATCTATATATACCAAGATTAACGGGGAGAGTAGTGGCTTCGTGAAAAACACGTCCATTTGTTTTATTTGAAATTACTTGATTTCATCATATCTTTAATCCTTTTTTAATCACTAATATAATTCATGGCATGTCACAGTAGTAATAGAAGAGTTTATCAAAAAAAAATAAAAAAATTAGCTTCCAACATTTGTTAAAGCAAAAAAGAATTAATGAATCCAATTTAATAAACATTTCAAGACTTTATGGATTTAGACATAGGTCTTAAATTTTTTTAATCTGATACAACATTAATAAGTCTACAAACATTATAATTGTCTTACACTCATACTCTTGCAAATTATTATTCAACCTAGGCTTAATTAATTAAATATAAAACGTTTAGTTTATAAATTGTATAAAATAATTTATATGCCCACTATCACTCTTTGCTGAACCAGAGAGCTGATACACAGAGCAATTAAAGACTAATCAATTAAAGAAACATTTTTTTATTCTTTTGAATCTTTAATTAAAGTAATGACAGTCTTTATGAAAATCTTTTTCATTTTTTACCTCGACGCTCCGGTTAAGAACCACAAATAAATAAAGCAAGGAACAATTGTAATAATCCTCCAATTCATGCATCGAGTAGCAATTGTGACCATGGTCAAAATGCCCGTCTAAAAAGCCCAGCAACCAGATGTTATCAGACCCAGACTAAACGACTCTCATTCTCAAGTGTTCTGGGCCTCATGCATTTCAATAATCGATTTCCACTCAAAGATGGTTATTCATATTGACTAAGGACCAGCATAGGGTATTGAAAAAATTGTTCCATCACCCAGTAACATCTTGAATCATGAAATCCCTATCATATGGAATTTTCTCAAAACCTCAAAAACCCAATACAAATGGTTGTGAATGCTTAGGGGTGTTTGCATGGACGGATTTAGTATGTGGCACGGGTTACCCCTCAAGTTTTCTCGTTAAATGTAAATTTAGAGTAAAGTATAAACTAATAACTTATTAGTTTATAAACTAATAACTTAGACTGAAGTAATTTATGAAAAAATTGCTTATTAACGGTTTCCCACCGCTATAAGTTATTTTTATCCAAACATATTTTTAGTTTATAGCGACGTGGAACGCTAATAAACTAATAAGCTCCTAAAATAAGCTTAGTCAAACACCCCCTTAAGTTTATTGATCATTCTTAATGATGTAAAACAATACTAAAAATATCATCCATCGAATATTGTAACATTCCAAACCAGGTATTTCCTTTGAAGCCCTTGAAAATTTAATATGTTGCATAAGAAGTCCCTTAAGTACGTTGGGCGTACTCATGGTTATGCTTAGCGTACTATGTATTAATGATCGCGGAGGGGCAGCACGTATGTTGGGCGTACGTGACGGATGTCCAAACCCTAATTTCCGGACTTGAGCCCTATATAAGCATCCTTATCTCATTTGAGCCTCACCCTAATCAGTCTCCCTCACCTTCAAACGTCCTTAAAAACCCTAGAATCATTTGAGACTGTGTTTTGAGCTTAAGGAGTGCATTTGTGGCCATTTTAGTGTCCATTCAAGAAGAAGGAGTTGCCAAAGCAAGCTTGGAGTGGTTTTGGGCTTCAAGAATATGCATCTAGTTCACCTTGAGGAGCTTCTGGAGGTATAAAGCTTTAATCTTGCTATCTTATTCACTAGATCTAGTTAGGGTTTTCTATTTTGTCCCTTTAGTTGGTTTTGGACCTCCTCTTGAGAGTTGCGCAACTCCAGAGGCTGAAAAGGTTAGATCTGAGGTCCTTTGGTCCATTCATAACATAAAAATGAAGTCTTGATGGGTGGTTTGACCTCATGCATGGATTAAGACCCTTGGAAAGGTCTTAATGGGTTGTTGGGAATATATGGGACATGCAAAGGCATAAAGTTGCCAACTTTATGCCCTAGGACGTCTTAATGAGCTTAGATCTGACTATTGGACGTGAGGAAATCGAGTAATAAGCACTTAATGGAAAAAGTGCTTAATATGTTAGTACGTTGGGCGTAACTTAGCGTACGCAGTGCGTGCGGCTCAGGGACTCAGTATGTTGCGCGTACCAGGGTGGTACGCTAGGCGTACGCACAACAGAGGACTTGGACTTATTTTGGGCCTTTGAGCCTTTGGGCCTCAATTAGTCATTGGGCCTGGTCACGTTTTGGGGTTGGTGGGTCAGTGTATCTGTTTTGGGCCATGAATGTTATGGTTGGGCTTTATGGACCATGAGGCCAATTAATGAATTTGGGCCCATTAACTAAGGAAGACTTTTGGGCCATTATAAAAGGACTTGGGTTTTGGGTTCTCCACTTAGATGGGATTGGATCCTAACATTGAGTAATGTTATTATTGTTCAGCATGGGTGGTTACGGACTGTTAGGAGAGCAGCTTTCGGATTCTTCGGACAGAGGTGAGTCTTCTCACCATACCAATGGGTCTAAGGCACCAAGGCCGACCCATTTTATGTTATGTGGTACACTAGCTGTAGTAGAGATATGTGGTATGATAGTTAGCTTTATGTTAAGTGGTATGCTAGTGATTATATGATATTTGCATGGAAGACCCTGGGGGGAGCCTGTGGCAGTTGGATATAAGACCATGTGGGGGAGCCCATGGCATTCCTAGGTAAACACCATGTGGGGGAGCCCATGGAATGATGGTATAAGACCCTGGGGGAGCCCACGTCATCCTTATATGTTTATGTATGTGTTATGTAGTATGATAGATACTTCTGTGATATATGATATGCTAATTGATTATGTATGTTATTGCATGGAAGAACCCGGGGGGGAGCCCGTGACAGTTGGATGTCAGACCATGTGGGGGAGCCCATGGCATTCCTAGGTAAAGACCATGGGGGAGCCCATGGCATGAAGGTATAAGACCCTAGGGGGAGCCCACGACATCCTTATATGATAGTATGCATGGCTTATATGGTATATGTAGCTTTTATAGCTAATATGATATGTGTTATGTGGATTGTGTGTGGGGTATGCTCTGGGGGACTCAATAAGCATTAGCTTACAGTTTGTGGATTTGTTTCAGGTACTTCTGAGCCCAAGGGCAAGGGAAAGGCTTGATGGCGCGACGTGCACTCTCACTCGGGCATTTTATGGGACACTCTGATATTTTGAAATAAAGTTGTATTTGACATGGTTTTGAAAAAAATTGTAACTGGTTTTTTTTGGATGATGATAATATGTTTTGGATAATTAAAAATGAAAATTTTCTTTTGAAAATTGGGTCGTTACAATTTGGTATCAGAGCCTTGGTTTGAGGGATTCGGGCACACTCTCCGGTGTGTCAGGACTCAAACTAAGGAAATGGTAAAATTGTTTTCAAAAATAAAAGTTAAAAACTTTGAGACTGGAAAAGAGGAGAGTGCAGCGCGCGTGATCGACCGAGCCAATTAAGTAGTTCCCTAATGTGTTAGCCATGTTATACTGATATTTGAGCTTTGATAATCGTATGTATTTTGCTATGTGTATGCTTTAAAATTGTATACGGTTAGGAGCTTATAGCCTTAGAATGATTGATTTGGCCTTATTTCCTGTTCCTTGTCTGGTTGTGGTCCTAGGATAGAATCTTTTATTCGAAAATCTATTTGATCCTTTTTTGTGTATAATTTGCATGCATAAAGGCAACCTGTTATAATTGATCTATTTGATGTGGGTAGAGCAAATCTTAGGACAACCTGAGATTTGAGATATGCGGTAGTCTCTGGGATATGGTTTATCTTGGGACGAATTGGAGTTATCAGGTAGAGCTTTGGGGAAAGGTACAGGTAGGTGTGGAAGGTAGTATTGGGTCCGTACTACTAAAAGCACAGGACCTGTACCCGAACCAATGTTAGAACTGACAGCTCTAAGGAGGACCGGTGTGGGAAGATCCCCTAAATAGATGTCCTGATTATTATGGTTTATGACGTTTCAGTTCAGTATGGTGATGACACGACACAGATGAGGGGGATCAGGATTTGGGTCTGGTTCAGGTGACACTACCGAGCCCATTGATGAGAGGCTGCGCGAGATCATTGAAGCCTAGGTTACGAAGGGCATCCTTGACGCGACGCCAGTGATCTTTGGTACGGTCAAGGAGGGTATGATGGAGATCATGGAGGAGAGGCTCAGGTCATTCAGAGCCGAGATTGTTGCGGGCCAGATCGGGGCCCGAACTCCCTCGTTTCGGGAGATCAAGGTGTGTGGAGCGCCAGAGTTTTTCGGGGTCAGGGAACGTATTGTCAACCGACACTGGGTGGCAGACATTGAAAACGCCCAGCGCACGAGTTCTTGCCCTGATGTGGCAAAGGTGGGTTTTTCTTCCTGTATGCTGAGGGACAGAGCCCGGGATTGGTGGGGAGAGGTGACCAGCTAGGTGGGAGCAGCCGGTGTGGCTGAGATGACATGAACCGAGTTTGTTCGGCAATTTGACTTGGAGTTTGCACCGGCTATTGAGGTGCAACGGATGGTGAGGGAGTTCCAGGAGCTCCAGCAGACCACCGATACTATGACGGAGATCACCGCCAAGTTTCGGGAGCGAGCATTGTTGATCCCACAATATGCTACCGATGAGGACATGCGGAGGACGAGGTATCATTCCATGCTGAGGGATGATATCCGGGAGTTTGTGAGCTTTACAGGGTGCAAAACCCTGAATGAGATGGTAGAGAAGGCCCGTGAGAGGGAGATGGAGTTGGACTTCCGCACCAAGAGAAAGCTAGAGCAGACACAGTGTGCCAGGTGCGGTAAATCGCACAGTGGGGCTTGTCGGACAGCAGGCTCAGGATGTTACGCATGCGGCCAACAGGGCCACTTGAGCAGGGATTGCTTCAATAAGGGCTTGATATGTTTCTACTACAACCAGACTGGCCATAAAAAGGTCGGTTGTCTAAGGTTGCAGGGAGGGGGAGGAGCAGCGGCGGTGCCCGCCCCCGCCACGATGAGGATTACTGATGGCCGCCCTGCTAAGGCGGATGCTCCAGCGGTGAAGAGCCGTGCATTTCAGCTTACTACTGAGGAGGCTCAGGTAGTGCCAGACGTTGTAGCTGGTATGTATTTATTCTTCTCTGCTCTATGTTTATCTGTATTGCTTATGTGTACGTTGTACTTGTATAGGGACCTTTTTGGTCAATGGTATGTCGGCTCATGTTTTGTTTGATTCGGGTGCTACCTGATCGTTCGTGTCTCTTGCGCTTAGCAAGAAGTTCTGGGACGCGCCAGGAACTTTGGATTCCTCGCTCGAGGTAGAGATTGCAGATGACCGCACTGTGAGTTCTGCGAGGGTGTATTAGGACTGCATCCTGAATGTGCTTGGCGAGAGGTTTCGCGTTGATCTAGTACCGATACCGTTGCGAGGGTTGAAGATGATTGTCGGGATGGACTGGTTGGGGGGCAATGGGGCCATGATTTATTACGAGCGCCAAATGGTGACGGTTCGAACCCCAAGTGGGGGAGAACTGGTTATACATGGTGAGAGGGCCTCGCAGGGTCCAACTCTCTGTTCGGCTGCGAGGGCTAGGAGATTTCTGCAGCAGGGATGTAGGAGATGTAACACCCATAAAATTCGAGAAAATTTGAAACTTTTTAAATCATTTGAAATCATTCAATTTATTACAATTTGTTTTCAAAATAGTTTATACATCAGAGTTCCCAGAATTCATAATTGTCAATCGAGGAAGTGTACGGTCACGCCTTCGCCTACCCGCAGCCATCCGCTGAACCTGAAACAATAAACTAAAACTGTAAGCCCGAAAGCTTAGTGAGTTACCCCCAAATACCAACCTCATACAACCATAATCATACCATATCAACAAATACAGAACATCATGCATAATGAGCCTTCATCCTGACTGGACCGCCTCGCAGGGCCTACAGCCCATCTGGACCGCTCCCGAGCCTTCGGCATGACTGGACCGCCTCGCAGGGCCTACAGCCTATCCGGACCGCTCGCCAGGTATGTTGGCCTACAGCACAAAGCAATACCGCCTCAACCCAACCCCCAATCAAACAAACATGTGCACATAAATATCATACGTTAGCTCATATCATATAACAGTCAAACCGATCTAATAGATCACTAATCATAACAACATCCCAATAACCGGGTTACAGACCTAACTGGTCACTAACATAGCATCATCCTATATCCAGTACACTGACCTAACCAGGTCACTAAGCATAAGCATAACACCATCCTAACTACTAGGATGTAATCAATAAACATATCATGACATAATCCAGATACATATATATAAAGGGCCGGCCTTGGTGCCTTAGACCCTGTTGATATAGTGAGGATAACTCACCTTGCAATGCCGGACTGAACCACGAAATCACGCTCCCGAAACACTGCCCCAAACTCCAACACCTATAACCATCAATGATCCAATTCATAAATACCCGCTTACCAATTATCCTCAAAAATCAAAACGGTCAACCCTTGGTCAAAGTCAAAGTCAACTATCAAGGTCAACAGTCCATGTTGACCTCAACTCGTCGAGTACCCTCAGCTACTCGCCGAGTTCCTTGCATAACTTGCCAACTCGCCGAGTCACCATGCCACTCGTCGAGCCCAAGGCAATCTTCATCGGACTCGCCGAGTTGTTCATCCAACTCGTCGAGTTCAAGACCATCTTCATATGACTCGCCGAGTCTACCACGCGACTCGTCGAGTCCCTTCAGTCCTCCATCCATAGAGATGCTTTTTAAGCCATGCTACGGCTCCATACTACAGATCCAACTTCCCAAGGCATGCTTATCACGTAAAGTTGCAAACTTTACGTGCATGCAAGGCTCTAATGACTCATAATGCCAAAACCAAGCTTGAAATGGGGTTTTACACTTAAGGAGGGGTTCATACTTGCCAAAGCTGATAGCTTTATGGAGTTACAAATCAAAGAGAGTTCAGATCTGAAGTTACAACTTCAGATCTGAGCTCATACCCAAGAATAGCTTCATAACCAAGCCAAGAAGCCCTAAACTTCATCCAAAGAGATCTAGAAAGGAATGAGGCCAAGATCATGAATTGATACCTCAATTGAAGCTAACTGAGATAGACTTCAGACCCACACACGTTCTTGCCTCCAACTTCTTGATCTTCAAGCTTCTTGCATCAAAGTCTTCTTTCCAAGCTTGAAATTTACACTAATATGGAGCACACACATGAATTAGGGTTTCTGGACTCTCAAGAGGCTGCCAAGGAACTAAGGGAGGCTAATGATCCCTTAAATAGGGTGCCAAACCCCGTAAATTAGGGTTTCACCCTCCAGCTCCAACTCGTCGAGTCACTCTTCCGACTCGGCGAGTTGGTCACTTAAACACGTGGCCCAAACCCGCTGCTACTCGACGAGTCAGGCAACCAACTCGTCGAGTAGATCTTGAATTCATGAGAATTTATAACCATAAATTGGTATTCGAGAATCGGGGCGTTACAGGAGATTTCTGGCTTATATCTCAGATATGAGGGTTCAGACCACGACGGATGTGGGTAGTGTGTCGGTTGTATAGGAATTTCGGGATGTTTTTCCCAAAGAGTTACCAGGAGTGCCTCCGGAGAGGCAGGTGGAGTTTCGCATTGATTTGGTGTCGGGTGCCGCTCCGATAGCGAAGGCACCATACCGGTTGGCACCGCCCGAGATGCAGGAGTTATCTATGCAGCATCAGGAGCTGCCAGACTGAGGGTTCATCCGTCCGAGCAGTTCCTCGTGGGGAGCTCCGATCCTGTTTGTGAAAAAGAAGGATGGATCGCACAGGATGTGCATTGATTATCGAGAGCTGAATAAACTGACGGTGAAGAACCGTTATCCGTTACCAAGGATTTATGATTTATTCGATCAGCTGCAGGGTGCATCTTGGTTTTCCAAGATAGATCTTTGGTAGGGATACCATCATATGAGGATTCGGGATGAGGATATACTGAAGACAAATTTCAGGACTCGGTATGGGCATTATGAGTTTGTGGTGATGCCATTTGGGCTCACCAATGCCCCAGCAGCGTTCATGGATCTCATGAACAGGGTGTGTAGACCGATGCTGGACCGGTCGGTGATCGTTTTTATTAATGATATCCTGGTCTACTCTAAGACCAAGGAGCAGCACGAGAAACATCTGAGGGAGGTATTGGAGACCCTGAGGGCAGAGAGGCTATATGCTAAGTTCTCTAAGTGTGATTTTTGGCTAAGGGAGGTACATTTTTTGGGGCACATCATCAACCAGGAGGTTATTTTGGTTAATCCAGCTAAGGTTGAGGCAGTGATGCAGTGGGAAGTACCGAAGAATGCTTCCGAGATTCGTAGCTTCTTGGGTTTAGCGGGCTATTATCAGAGATTTATCCAGGATTTCTCCAAGATTGTTGTGCCCTTGACCCGTTTAACCAAGAAGAATGTGACATTTCGATGGGGTGCGGATCAGCAATTGGCTTTTGAGACCCTGAGACGGAGGTTATGCGAGGCCCCGATCCTAGTACTACCCGATGGATTAGATGATTTGGTGGTGTACTGTGACGCATCGATTCCAGGGTTAGGTGCGGTGCTGATGTAGAGGGGGCATGTGATAGCTTACGCCTCGAGGCATTTGAAGCCTCACGAGGCGAATTACCCCACTCACGACCTGGAATTGGGGGCAGTGGTGTTTGCCCTCAAGATTTGGAGGCACTACTTGTATGGGGTGAGGTGCACCATCTATACTGATCACAAGAGTTTGAAGTATTTGATGGATCAGCAGAACCTCAACATGCGAAAGAGGTGGTGGTTGGACGTGCTAAAGGACTATGATTGTGAGATCCTATACCATCCTGGGAAGGCCAACGTGGTGGCTGATGCATTGAGCCGTAAGACGGCAGGTTCCCCGATCGGGAACCTTTGTTTGAGGATAACCGTGATCTCTCCATTATTGGATATGATCAAGGAGGCTCAGGTCGAGGAGGTGAAGAAGGAGAATTGGAAGATAGAGCGGATTCGGGGGCAATATCCTTTATTTTTTAAGGATAGTCGTGGTCTTTTGCCACAATGTGACCGGTTATGGGTACCGGTGACTGGAGGAGTGAGGCAGAAGATATTGGAGGAGGCGCACAAGTCCAAGTTCTCTATACATCCAGGGGCTACGAAAACGTATAGATACCTGAGACTGAGTTATTGGTGGCCCTGCATCAAGCGGGAGGTCGCCTGGTTTGTGGAGCGATACTTGACCTGCAGGAAGGTCAAGGTCGAGCATCAACGGCCTCATTGCAAGGTTCAGTCACTACCCATTCCCATGTGGAAGTGGGAAGAGATCACTATGGACTTCATCACGGAGTTACCGAGGACGGCGAGGGGTGTGGACGCCATATGGGTGATCGTGGATAGATTGACAAAGAGTGCCCACTTCATTCTGATTTCTGAGAGTATATCCGCTGAGAAGTTGGCGGATATTTATGTGTGAGAGGTGGTGGCTAGACACGGGGTGCCAGTGTCGGTAGTCTCTGACAGGGATGTTCGGTTTACATCTAGGTTCTGGAAGAAGTTCCATGAGGAACTGGGCACTAAGCTGTATTTTAGTACGACGTACCACCCCCAGACAAATAGCCAGAGTGAGAGGACCATCCAGACACTTGAGGATATGCTGCGAGCATGTGTGTTGGATTTTGGAGGGAGTTGGGATACGTACCTCCCATTGGCAGAGTTTTCATACAATAACAGTTACCATGCCAGTATCGACCGACCTCCATTCGAGATGTTGTATGGTAGGAGATGCAGGACCCCAGTTTACGATGGGTTTGAGCCAAAAGAACATCCTATGTGCTCATGCAAACCCTAGTGCTTGGATCTTGGTTCCTCTATTGTACATGTAATTCATCCAAGACTTATAAACCCTAGATCTAGCATACATATTTCGAAATTAACATAAGAAATCAGATCTAGATGATTACCTCTTCTTCAATGGCTTGAATCTTCATGTCTTGGAGCTTAGAGTCACAAGTGTCACTCCTCTAATGGCTTACAAACACCACACAAGCACGAGGATGATATTGGATAGAGGGGAGAAGCATAATTTCGGCTATGGAACTCTCTAGGGTTTTAAGTGGCCGAAAATTGGATGCCTTGGGGTCTTATTTATACTGGTGCTGCTAAGGTTTCAGTCAAAACCCTAATGGACAGCTTAGGCCTTAAGCAGTCCAAGGAAGCTTCTGGAATAGGGCCTTATGGCCGAAATTAGGATGGACACATCCCTAATTTCGTCCAAGCCTATTCCATAAGCCTTCTCAGCCCAATACTCAAGTATCACATATTTAACAGTTTAAGTCCCCGTTATTTAATTAATGTCTTTTAGTCACAAAATTAATTCTTAATTAATTCTTGTCTAATATTAATTAAACTATATGATTTCTCCTTTAATATATTATTCATATAAATATTAATAAACCATAATAACCTCTCTCTTCATAAATCACCCTATAAAGTTGCTCTGGTGAAGGCAACCCAAAAGGACCAAGCACAACTGGGTCAAGTACTTACCAAATATAGTTACAGGCTTAGACACTAATCCAACAGTCTCCCACTTGGATAAGTCTAGTAACTACAAATGTAAGTGTAATCCGATTAGCAATCGTAGCTCTCAAAGACAATGTCGAACTCTGATCATATCAGTAACCTGTCCTTTAGATAAGGGATCGTATAGTCCTCCGTTCTAGATATCGTGCGGACAAATACATGGAACATAGTCATACTTATTGTTCAACAGTTGTTTCTCGATCTCTGATTCGTCTGACATAGAACTTAATTGAACACATCAATTCAGTCCTGACTAGGCCCGGCATATAAGTCAAACAAAATCATCGAGGGGCCCTGATATCGCTTTTACCCTCTTAGGATAAAAGGAACAGATAAACTTTGACTTATATGCATTTACCATTCACTCATCAAATCATGCACAACAATGCGTTTTATAACATCAAGTTACTGATGGGTTTACGCATTATCAATGCACAACCAACTTGCAAACAATAAACCATATATCTAGGTTTTAAGATGTCACACCCCCGAACCAGACGGTGGAAACGTGTGAGGGCTCGTGTGACTTAAATTGAAATATCATCACAATGAATATACATGAAACATAACATAAACATAACCATGCATTAATACATTACAACTGTCATTGTTCACATCAAGTACATTGTTTACATTACATAATCCAGCTCATAAATTGTTTATCGATTGACATCACACAAAATACGTTCAGAAACACGCTTGGTAATTCTTCATTCTAACGGTTACCTGAGAACACAAGTTATTTTGAAAACGGTCAACATATATAATGTTGGTGAGTTCATAAGCAGGTTTGATGTGAAAATGTTTTGTATCGTTTGTAAAACCCAGAAAATCCGATATTTTCTGAAACAAAAATTGTTTACGAAAAAGGTGTGATGATCCATAAGTATACGTGTGCATGATTTTAAAACATGTAAAAGTGATATGCCTTTCATACTAGTTTCTTGTAAGTAAAAGTGAATAATATTGTTCTCCCGGAAAACCCGATGTTTTCCGATATAAAGAGTATGATAGTCTTGTATTATTGTATCGTCACAGCGTATGAATATGATTTCCCTTGATTACTTAGGTGGTAATGGATCTCTATGTGAGTCGTTATAACCATGCATAATAATGACTATTTCGCCTGTCTTGGCATTTTATCAAATGCCGGTTTTGAATTAAGATTTTGTCACCCTAGACTGGCCGAGTCTAACTGTAGCGAACAACTCAGGTGTGGGGGAGTCACCCCCGTATAGATCAATACACAAATTTTCGCTCTCCCTCCAGGAGACTTTGATTATAACTACAGGCTACGACCGAACACTCGTTAGTGCCGACCGGTATTTCTCACTAAATACCAATTATTACCCCATGAATATGTATAGCGTTACGTGTATTTTGAATTTCTAAACCGTTTGATAGATCCATGAATACGAATGAATAAAGCCGAACGGACACGAAAAAAGACAACTGGAGCCCATTAATCATGTAAGTCATTTTCAGGCTGTCGCGTATACGACGGATAAGTTATAGTCCATCAAGCATATGATAATTTATTTGGACCGTATTAGCAATGCAAATGGGCCACTAAGGCCCAATAGCATGTAAAAGCTATTAAGGGTCCATTAGGCATGTAATTGGGTCACCGGAAGCCCAATAAACATGTGTTGATTATATTGGGCCCAATAATCAGGAAATTGGGTCACAAAGGCCCAAATAAGCACGATAAGAAATGTTGGGCCCAATCATTGTATCGTTTAGCTGTTTATCGATGCAAGTTTGTAGTATAGGAGTTGTTGTGTACCTAGTGTTTACTTACAACGTTAAAAGGTTGGACGATTGATTTATAACGACACTTTGGTTGTACATATGTATATATACTTTTAAAACCACACGTTATAGATTTAATATCTTTGGCCCAATTGTTTAAACGTTATCATATTTGACCCAAAATATTGATTTGACCATTTCAGCCCCTTTTTCACATAAAGTTACAATTTCAGCCCTTTCTTAGTAAAATTGACATTTTTAGTCCTTTTTGATCATTTTAGACATTTTTGGTCCTTAAATCATTTTTCTTGACATTTTCGGCCCAAACATAATTTATTTTAGACAAAACTTCAAAAATGGTCCCTGTGGTTTTCAAAAATATCAAGTTTAGTCCCTAAGTTCAAAAAACCTCACAGATGGTCCTTGTGGTTTCAAAACTTTTAAGAAATGGTCCTTTTCGCTAACTCCGTTAGCTTTTGGCCGTTAAGTGAAGGGCATTTCAGTCATTTCACAACCACAGGGACCATTTATGAAGTTTTGCCTTAATTCTTTTAAAAAAAGAAAAATAAATTTAATTATTTAATATTAAAGGGCCCCACCCTCTCTCTCTCTCTCTCTCTCTCTCGTAAGAAAGACTAGATTGTGCAACTGGATCGGTTTATTCTTCTCTTTCAAAACACATTTGTAACATTCCTTCAGATCAAGAAAGATCTGAATTTAAAACCCCCTTCTTCCTTTTATTTATCATTGATTTGAAGGTTGAATGATACATAACCAGAAAACGATTGAGAATAGGAGATTTTCAGTTATAAAGACGAAACAAGACCACCACTCCATCATCTTCTTCCCCGTTCTTCACCTACAGCTCAAGCTTCACACACACTTCTAGAAAACGATTTGCTACTGTTGTTGATATCTAATTACACATTAAAAAGCTTCATTGTGTGTGTCTTGGGGTCGATGTTAGGTGTCACAGAACCTCGATTAGAAGTATTTTAAAACGAATTAAGTTCTTAATTCCAGACCTGAAACAAAGATGGAGAAAGGTAGATTTAGAACAAAAACCATACACAAAATCCCACCTCCTACTGTCCCTGCTTTTTCATCACCACCCACCTTAACAAACCCAGGTGCCGGTGGCTTAAGACCCAGATCCAAAAATCGATGGGAAAGGTAATCTCCATGGTGGTTTTCATGTTCACTAGTGGTGACAAACGCTGGAACACATAGCCGTTTGTATGTGTAAATTCTTCATCGGTCTTTATTGCTGGATTCTTATCTTCCAGATCTAAGAAACAAGCAGGTTGAGAGATCAAGATGTACAATTCAGGAACCAAACGACAAGACAACTTCAACAAGTTGTGCCCACGAACCAAAAACAGATGAACAATATCCCCGGTGTATTATACATGTTGGAGATTATTAGTAGCTGAAACTTGATCCCTCAACTAGAAACCACGAATCAAACCTCTCAATCGGAAATCAAGAAGGGATATAAGGGTGGGGTTGTTAGAGAGAGAGAGAGAGGGTGGGCCCTTTAATATTAAATAATTATATTTATTTTTCTTTTTTAAAAAATATAAGGCAAAACTTCATAAATGGTCCCTGTGGTTGTGAAATGACAGAAATGCCCTTCACTTAACGGCCAAAAGGTAACGGAGTTAGCGAAAAGGACCATTTGTTAAAAGTTTTGAAACCACAGGGACCATCTATGAGGTTTTTTAAACTTAGGGACTAAACTTGATATTTTCGAAAACCACAGGGACCATTTTTGAAGTTTTGTCTTTATTTTAAAATTTCAGTCCCAAAATAAAATGTTTGACATTTTCAGCCCTTATTTGTAAAAAGTTTACACTTTTGACCCAAATTCCGTAAGTTTTACAATTTTGGCCTAAAATCCAAAAAGTTTGCATTTTTAGTCAAATTTTGCACTAAAGTCGTTTTCAGCCCCTGAAATAGTTTATTTATGTTTTAGACTCATATTTTGATGAATTTACAACTTCAGCCCCCAAACATCTTTATTTTTCACAACTTTGGGCCCAAAAACCGTGAGGCCCAAATCTTAAGCCCAATAAGCATAAGTTTATGTTTTTAGCCCTTGAGAAGTATTATTTCTATAAAAATCAGATTTTATATAAATAAATACCATTTTGTCCTTATAAAACCGAAAAACATCATCTTTTAACCAAATCTTTGTTATTTTGCAAAAATGACACATATAGAAATCTTTGGCTTTGTTTTTTTTTTTACTTCTTAAACATAAAGACTCTTGGATATTTGAAGTATGTTGTTTATTATGTTTTTGTTTATGAATCTTTCACACTTTTAGCTATAAATCTCGAGATCTAACAATTATTATCACATTTTAGCAACACAAACCAAAGGAATCAGATATAACATGCATACACACATAGATCAACACATAGCACTTGTATTCTCCCCCTAAAAACAAGTAAAAACCGAAAAAAAGGGGGTATGAACTCACCTTGCTTAGTTGCTCACGGTTTTGAAGAAGAAATGGAAGAAGGTGATGTGGTTTTCGGCCTTAGACACTTCCTTGAAGAGAACTTTCGAACTATGAGGTTTTCTAGGAAGTATGATCACCAAATGAAGTCATATAAGGAGTTGTTCTTAGCTTAAGAATGGAAACCACGACTTATGTATAACACTAACTTACCAATGATGGTGATATAAGTGAAGGATCTTCTTGGAAGCACCGTAGATTCTTCGAAAGTTTGGATGGAGAAGAGGATGTTCTTGAGAGTGTTTGAAGTGTATGTTTGAAGATGTGTGTGTGTTTGCTTCTTGTTCTTTGCCGAAGGAAGAAAAGAGAGAGAGAGAGAGAGAAAGATAGAGAGAGAGAGAGAGATAGAGAGAGAGAGAAGAGAGATGAAGATGTGATAGGTGCATAGATGTATGAGATTTGCTTATTTGTTTAGGGGGTATTTGCATGGAGAATCACCATGAGATTATGAGGTGGCACCATAATATCTTCCATATTAGTTTTTCTTTTTTTTTTTTTATCTTGGGCCGAAATCTTGGCCTAGGAGGAAGGAAATAGATTAATTTGGCCCACTTCTTATCTTGGTTCGAAATTATGAGGTCCATAAAGAAGTTTTCGGCCCATTGGGCCCTTAGGGTGGTTCACGGCCCAATTTGCATAAAAGAATGGCTTTTATGGCCCATTAGTGTTGATTAGATTTGGTGTGGCCCAGCAAGGCCCATTAAAGGTAACCTAATCCATTTTAGACTTATAATGCCCAAAAAGGTTAAGTCTCATGAGAGTGGGTCCCACTAGAGCCCATTTAAGAGTTCTACGCCCAAAATAGTCAAATTGGAAGCTTATTGGTCCATTAGGCCCAATAAGGAAATCCTAGTCCATATTGGACTTAAACCGGGATTTTTAGGGTTTCCAATCTTTTGTTGACTATTTGAAGTGTTTGTATAGAATGTTTGTGGGAATTTTGTTGTCATTAAATAAACATCATGCATGCTTTCAAGTTTTAGTTACAAATGTTATCCTTGTTAAAGTTTACAAAAGCATTAGAATTTCCTGGTTGTGACATAAGACTATATGATATTATCGTCTTGCGATCACTCGTGATAAATTCCATGAAGTGATACCAGCAAGCGCAGGTCTAATCAAATGCTCAAATCAAACTCATAAGCACTCATGAACATTGTAGCAAACCTTTGTTATGTCTAATACACTTCAGACAATCTACACACCAATTCATGACAATCTTCTTTCATACCTACTCCCAAAGTATAAGCGACTATGGAACATTCGAATAATCTTATTATTCAGGAAGTCAAAACATGCAAAATGAAACAATAGGTAAAGAATTAACATAAGTCAGTAACTTTACTTATAAATAATACCCTTTTATTTAATCATCAAAGGTCAATTACATTTATCTATTACACGTTTCTAAACTATCTAATCTAAACTAATATCGTTCTTCAGCCCGATGCTCCTAGCGTGCTACAAGTGCTTAACCCTACTCAGTCCCTTCATAAGGGGATCTGCTGGGTTATCCTCCGACGATACCCTCTTCACTACGATGAGTCCTTCTTCTGCCCGATGTCGAATAAAATGATATTTTCTATCGATATGTCGAGATCTACCATGATCCATCGGTTCCTTGGTCAAGGCAACCGCTCCTTCATTATCACAAAATATTTCCTTGGGCTCCTTTATGGCTGGCACAACTCCAAGGTCTCCAATGAATTTATTCAACCATATCGCCTCCTTTGACGCTTTGATCGCCGCTATATACTCTGATTCGCACGTTGAATTAGCTACGGTCTCCTGCTTGGAACTTTTCCAAGTCACTGCTCCTCCATTCAAGGTAAAGACCCAGCCCGACTGCTAACGGTAGTTGTCCCTGTCGGTTTGAAAATTGGCGTCACTATACCCTCGCACCCTTAAGTCATCACTCCCACCGAGGACTAGAAACCATTCCTTGGTCCTCCGAAGGTACTTAAGAATATTCTTGACTGTGGTCCAATGTGCTTTGCCAGGGTTCCCTTGATATCTGCTAACCATGCTCAAAGCGAAGACCACATCAGGGCGAGTACAAGTCATAGCATACATAATCGAGCCAATTGCAGAAGCGTATGGTACTCGGCTCATTTATGCTATCTCGACTTCGGTACTCGGGCTTTGAGTCTTACTCAATTTGGCATTACTTTGGATCGATAACTCCCCCTTCTTTGAATTCTCCATACTAAAACGCTTTAGTACCTTGTCTAAGTAAGTATTGTGAATAATTCCTATTAGTCTCTTACTTCTATTTCTCACTATCCTTATTCCTAAAATATAGGCAGCCTCTCCGAGATCCTTCATAGCGAAGCACTTCCTAAGCCAAGATTTAACTTCCTTCAGGGTTGGGATGTCGTTTCCTATGAGTAGTATGTCATCGACATACAATACGAGGAAGCTTACTATACTCCCACAGGCTTTGACATATACACATGATTCATCCTCGCTTGGCATAAAACCAAACTCTTTGACTTTCTCATCGAAACAAAGATTCCATCTGCGAGATGCTTGTTTCAATCCATAAATAGACTTCTCAAGCTTACATACTCTATTGGGATGCTTCACATTGACAAAACCTTCTGGCTGATTCATGTAAACATCCTCAGCCAATTTCCCGTTAAGGAAGGCGGTTTTGTCATCCATTTGCCATATTTCATATTCATGAAATGCAGCAATGGCTAGCATCACCCTGATAGACTTTATCTTCGCAACTGGTGAGAAGGTTTCATCATAGTCAACTCCGGGAGTTTGAGTGAAACCCTTCGCAACCAATCGCGCCTTAAAGGTATGTACATTCCCATCCATGTCGGTCTTCTTCTTGAAGATCCACTTGCACCCGACCGTCTTACGACCTGGCACATTGTCAACCAAATTCCAAACTTGGTTGTCATACATGGACTGACTCTCGCTGTCCATAGCCTCTTTCCATTTCGCAGACTCCAGGCCTGCCATGGCTTCCTTGTAGCTGTTAGGTTGGTCCAAATTCACTAGTGTACTATCACTAATAAACGTATCCCCTTCAGCAGTGATATGGAAACCATAAAACTGGGGTGGAACACTAACTCTCTCGGAACGTCTAAGAGGTAAGGACTCGTCAATCGGTTCAACCGGAATTTCCTCCTCAGGTTGAGCACCAGTGTTAGAGGTTCCTTCATCGCTCGACTCTTGAAGCTCTTCAAGATCGATTTGCCTCCCACTGTCCCCTTGGCTTATGAGTTCTCGCTCTCGGAAAACCCCTCTCCTCGCAATGAAGACAACATCGTCACTCGGTCTATAGAAGAGATATCCAAAGGACTTTTGCGGGTAGCCGATGAAAATACATCGATCACTACGAGGTTCGAGCTTGTCGTGAGTCTCTCGTCTTACGAAAGCCTCGCAACCCCAAACCTTGATGTGTGCCAACGAGGGAGCTTTCTCTGTCCACATCTCGTGAGGTGTTTTGGCAACCTTTTTCGTAGGGACTAAGTTAAGGATATGGGCGGCAGTCTCTAAGGCATACCCCCAGAATGAGATAGGTAGCAAAACATGACTCATCATGGAACGAACCATGTCTAGCAAGGTTCGATTACGCCTCTCAGCTGCACCATTCAACTGTGGTGTCCTAGGTGGCGTTAATTGCGAAACAATTCTGCATTCCTTGAGGTAGTCGTGGAATTCAAGACTTAGGTACTCTCCACCTCGATCGGATCGAAGCATCTTGATTTTCCTGCCTAACTGATTCTCCACTTCTTGTTTAAACTCTTTGAACTTTTCAAAGGTTTCTGACTTGTGCTTGATTAAGTAGATACACCCGTATTTGCTATAATCATCAGTAAAAGTCACATAGAAGCGGCACGCATCCCTTGTGGTGGATCTAAAGGGTCCATATACATCTGTATGTATGATATCCAATAAACCCTCACCCCTCACACAAGTGCAAGTGAAGGGTGACTTGGTCATCTTTCCAAGTAAACAAGACTCGCACACGTCATCGTCCCTAAGGTCGAATGACTCCAACACTCCATCCTTTTGGAGTTGGGCTATGCGTTTCTTGTTGACATGTCCAAGGCGACAATGCCACAAGCATGCTTTATCCAAACCATTAGAAGAATCAATACACAACACATCATTTCCTAAATTATCTACAACCATCACAATTTCATATATTCCATTACAAGGTAATGCTTCAAAATAGAAAACACCATTAAGATAAGCATTAATAGAACCCTTTGCATTATCAAATGAATATCTAAAACCCTGTCTATACAAACCATGAAATGAAATGATATTTCTTGCCATATCTGGCGAATAACAACAATTATTTAAATCTAATCCTAATCCACTACTGAGCATTAAAGAGTAAACTCTGGTCTTGGTGACAGGCGACTATCTTTTGTTCCCCATGATCAAATTTATCTTCCCATGCTCCACATCCCTATTTCTTCTTAGGCCCTGCAAATCAGAACAAATGTGAAAACCACATCCTGTATCAAGAACCCAAGAAATAACATGTGATGAATCATTAGATTTAATAGTGTAAATACCTGCGTAGGACGGCTTGATCTTTCCATCCTTGATATCTTGCAGATATTTCGGGTAGCTTCATTTCCAATGCCCTATTTTGTGGCAGTGGTGGCACTCTGCCTCCTTGGGGTTGGAGTTGGGTTTATCAGGACCAACCTTGGTTCCACTAGAAGAGGAGCCATTTTGGGACTTTCCCTTATGGTGGCTCTTTGAGGGATCCTTCCTCTTCTTACCCTTCCCTTGCCCAATTTCCAGGACTGGGGCAACAGTAGGAGTTGGAGATGATGCAACAGATTTATCTTTGAGGCTGCTCTCAGCAGTCCTCAACAATCCTTGAAGCTTGCTCAAGGTGACCTCCTACTTGTTCATGTGGTAGGTCATGCGGAAATGGATATAGCAGGGAGGCAAGGAATGAAGGATGATGTCAATTATCAGCTCTTCATCAAAGTTCACATTCAACTTTAGCATGCGATCGACATATCTCTGCATCTATTGCAGATGAGCGGTAATGGACTCTCCATTACCCATTAAGGTAGTGATCATCGAAGTGATGATCTTGTACCTTTCTTGCCTTGCGCTCTGGTGGTACCGGTCCAACAGATCTTGATGCATTTCATAGGGGTACATGTCCTCATAGGACTTCTGGAGTTCTGCAGTCATAGTAGCCAGCATGATGCAATAGACTTTCGTAGCATCACGCTCATGGGCCTCAAAGGCCTCGCTCTCTTCAGCAAAGGCAGTGTTGATGTTGATTTCCTTTAGCTTCTCATCGAGGACATACTCTTTGTCCTTGTAATGAGTGACCATACGAATGTTGCGGATCCAATCATTGAAATTGGACCCATCAAAGATCACTCTCCCACACAAGTTCATGAGTGAGAACGAGCCAGAGGAATTTGAACCAGAAGCGTTGTTGTTGACGTTCGACATCTGAAAAGGAAAAAGAACAAAGTTTGATTAGAAACGAATCCCCAATTAAACACCCAAATGAGAATTTAGGGCTAGGATCCAACAACATTATTTACAAATTAGAAGAGGGATGCCGTAATCTAACAAGTAAATAATTTGAAGGTAAGTGAATGACGATTCACTAATTTTCCACCATGAAAAACAACTTAAAGTTAAATTTTAAATCTATTGAAAACTCCTAGATCTTTTTAGATTTATTGAACTTTTCAATGGCATGTTTAAATCTCGATATGCCCCTCAAGTTTGTGACTGGGATGTCGAGGATCACAAAGCGGGTGTGAATAACCATGCAAATGTACATGGTGCCCTCAATGTTACAGTCACCTATTCGATGTGCCGGTTAACCACACACGCTCCATCGAACTATGACAAACATTGAGTCACCCTTTGCCACCTTTTCTTATATCCCAATTAGTGTGCCGGTTAACCACACACGCTCCACTAACGTCTTAGCAAGGGTACAAAGTGTAATTTCATGGAATTGCATCAATTCACTTTTGCCTAAAGTAACTAAGATTGGGAATTTTGTAAAAACATTTAGTTACTTTATAAATTTATTATACTTTTAATGAGGAAAGGGTTGCCCTATCCTACTCGTTCGGCTAACGACCCTCCACCAATCAAGGAAGCGGGGGGTGAGAGTGGACACCCATTAAACGGCCATTTTATAGGCCATAACCTTATACCCCCCTTATAGATTGGCTTCGTGAATGAGGCCTACTAACAGAAAGACTAGCATTTAAGTTATATATATATATATATATATATATATATATATATATATATATATATATATATATATATATGTGTGTGTGTGTGTGTGTGTGTGTATATATATATATATAGATATTAATCTTATAATATTATAAAGTATAAGGTTGAATTTTAAACTTGTAAAATTCTAAGGTTTGAAATTTAAATAGTTCAAATTAAACTTTTAATTAAAAAATTTTAATTTCAAAACTTGAGACAAGTTTTGAACTTTTCAAAACACGTAGGATCAAATAGCAAATAATTTAAAATTAAACATTTAATTTAATGATTATCTAAATTTGATATATTCCATTTTATTCACAAGATAATTCAACAAATAATTAAATAATCAAATTTTATCACATAAGGAATTTATTATTCAGTTAAATGGTAATTATCTTTTGTTTTGGTAAGGATAATCATATACTAACAATAAAATTCGGATTTTATTAGTAAAAAACGATTTTGGTAATTATCCTTCAGCAAAACAGCAAGAAAATCCCGAGTATCCCTCTGTCTGACTCCCCGACTCGCCGAGTCACTAACTGGACTCTTCGAGTTGGGCTGACTCGCGGATTTCTCATAAGTCCATGTTAGTGTGTCGGTTAACCACGCACGCTCCACTAATGACTTTGAGAACTGCAAATATCACAATTGCTATCTACTTAAAATCTACTTAATGAAAGAATTTCCTCACCATCAATTTCATGAATCGGAGAGAAACCTTATGACACTTAGATTTTATGGTGTATGTGTTCTTATCCATGTGAATTTGTCAAACCATAATCACAAGACTAGGTTAGTGAAAAATCCTAACTCATATGGATTGAACTTGTGCAATCTTAACATCTTGCCACCTAGCAGCACAAGGGCCTGTCATTGCTTCCAAGTAGTTATGCAAACAATTGAGAACATGTAGAACTCAAATATATATAGCCAACTTAACTGGAATGGGCACAGAAATGTCAACACGATAGGTTATAAACCTCTAGTTGTGTGCTAGTGATGAAATACAGGTTTTATTCTTGATTACTTCTTGAAACCCTTTCAGGATCTTTTAGACTCCCACTATCTCCTTGACCTATAATACTTTCTTGCCAAATATTCAAGAGATAGTGTGGATTCTAATCAAGACAAACACTTAACACAATTGGCCTAAGTTGGTCTCTGTTTTATCCAAAACATCACAACTTACCAAATTCAAATGTACAAGAGTAGAAAACCTTTTACTCTTACATTTCACTAGTGTTAATAAACCTTCTTTAAGATGTATCACTCAAGTTACATTTGTGGTGGGCTTGATCAGTGCACAAGAATGTGTACTCGATCCCTTAGTCCTTTACTTGACTCACACATCCATGTGAACAAGTAATTAGTCTTAATTTTCCAATGCTTGAAAGTTCTCATTCATCATACTATACAACTTGCATGATTCGAAGTTTCTATCCAACTGAAACTTGGGTGATGAGAATCTTTCCTTATTTGGAAAATTTAGACACTACCACAAATGAAAGAATCAAATTCATATTTCCACTCTTGCTATTAATGGAATCATATAAGCAACAATTTTTTTTCCTTTTCACAAATGCCATTGTAAGGATATTTTAAAATAAATAAAAACAAATTTTTTTTATTTTATTTTAAAAACTTTGCGGAAAAACTATCCTTACAGTGCAAAAGCACATGGAAAACTTTGTTGTTATCTATTCCTAAGCAATATATCATAACTCCTAAGCAACAACTCAAAATTCTGATGACAGAACCATGCGATCGAGATCCATCTTCGCGATCAGAATCAACATATACTTTCTTTAAGTTTCTTCACTTTTCTTTGATTCTTAAAACATCAACATGTGACCCAGTCACATCATGTAGCAAGAATCTCATAATAGAAACTTAACAGAGTTAGATAGTGGACTTTACCTGAAGTAGAGTCAATCTTCTTGACTTGATCAACCTTATGATCTTTCAGGTAAATAGGCTGCTTCGCAATCAATGCCCCTTCCTTTGGCAAGAGAAACATAGGGACTCTTTGGGAATGGTACATGGGACTATCGCAGACTTAGCATTTCTCTTTACCATTTGGTCAACCTAGTTGACTATGGTCAATCCCTTTCCTTGGGAAGAGAAGGCTTTTCTAGATATTGAATGTTACCATTGTCAATGTCCATGGTAGTTTGGGAAGTTGATCTACTAATCAAATTTGCTCTCCCAGTGCTCCAAATGATTGCTGATTAAGCAGCACCAAGCAAATAGATAAGATCATTAAGGGTCATGTCATAGTCTGTTTCATAGTAGTCCTAAAGGAATTCACTATGTGACTTAGAAAGTGATTGAACCATGAACTTTCTCAAGAGTTTGACACCCAACTCTCCCGGTTTGTCAATATGTGACTTCATCTCCAAGATGCGATCACACATAGACCTTGCTTGCCAATAGGGCTTGAGTGACCTTGAACTTGTGGGTTAGGGAGAATAATTGGAGGAGGTGGAGGAAGTAAAGTTCCAAGAGATTTGGGAGGGTCATAGATGTCTGAAACATACATCTTTTTGGGAGATATTCAATATAGTTGATCTAAAGTCCTTAATATAACACCCAATATGAAATATTAAGGCTAGGACCCAACAAACTATTTTATAACTTGGAAGAGGGATGCCGTAATCCAAGCTATAAAATATTTGAAGGTAGGTGAATGACGATTCACCAATTTCCACCAAGATAAACGAAATGTATTATTAGGTTTTAATTGGTTTTGAAACTCCTAAATTCTTTTGAGATTCAATGAACTTTTCAAAGACATGTTTCAATCTCGAGTGTGCCCTTCAGGTTTTGTGACTGGGATGCCGAGGATCACAAAACAAGGTGTGAATAACCATGCAAATATACTTGGTACCCTTAATATTTACCCCTCAATCGATGTGCCGGTTAACCACACACGCTCCACCGATACTATGATAAACATTAAGTTACCCTTTGCCTACCTTGTTAAATCAATCTAGTGTGCCGGTTAACCACACACGCTCCACTAACTGACTTAAGCAAAGTGCAAAGTGTAATTTCATGGGTTAGCACCAAATTCACATTTTCCTAAGTAACTAAGATTGGGTATTATTAAGAGTTTAGTTACTTAGTATTTATCATTAATACTTTTAATGAAGGTAGAATTATAGTCCTTGTCCTACCCGTTCGGCTAACGACCCTCCACCGGTCAAGGAAGCGATGGGTGAGAGTGGACACCTATTAAACTGCCATTTTATAGGCAGTAACCATATACCCCTCTTATAGACCGGCTTCGTGAATGAGGCCTACTAATGGTAAGACGACTTTACTCTTATACATTTATATAAATATTATTAACTTATAATATTATAAAGTATAAGGGTTGAATTTTAACTTTTAAAATTCTAAGGGCTTAACTTGGAATTAAAGGATTCATAAGTGAAAACTTTAAAAATTCCAAAACTTGAGGGCAAGTTTTTGAAACTATTCAAAACTTTTCATTTCATAACTTATGAGTTTAATGGTTCATTAAAATGAAGACTCTTCATTTTTTATGTAACCTCTTATTCTTTAATAACACTTTTAAAGAAGTGACTCTTAAACATCCATAACTTGAGGACAAGTTATGGAGTCATAATACTATTTAATGAAAAAGACTCTTCATTTTTTTTATGTAACCTATGACACTTTTATGAGTTTTAAGATTCATAAATGTGACCTTTTATGTAACTTGAGGACAAGTTACAAAAACACATTTTATAAACTACCTCTAGATTAATTAGGATTGAAAACAACTAAAACATAAATTTTTTTTTCCATTAATCTAAACTAACTCATAAATCAAGGAAACATAAACACTTTTGGTAATCCATAACTTATGGAGTTAAATGTTTGTTTTATGATGAAACTTTTCATGTTCCATAACTTAAGAATAAGTTATGGAATTCTTTAAAACATTAACACCAAATTTCGTAACTCC
Source organism: Lactuca virosa (assembly GCF_052849685.1). NCBI lineage: Eukaryota > Viridiplantae > Streptophyta > Magnoliopsida > Asterales > Asteraceae > Lactuca > Lactuca virosa. Next base: position 90,638,910 of record NC_136429.1, read on the forward strand.
ATAAAAACTTTGAATCAATTTTTTTTAAAACCTTTTCATATCCATAACTTATGGAAGTTTCAAAACACTTCAGATCACAACTTAAAAAAAAACTTTTGAGCTCCAAAATTTTATGACAAAATTTGTAACTCCTTAAAACATTTAGATCAAACTTTTAAAACTAATAAAATAATCATATCATTTTATCTTTTACTAAATTTGACCTAATTTAACTCATATAGCAAACGATTCAAATTTTACAAATAATTAGTTTTTCACAAAACAAGTAATTATCTTAAAATTTGACAAACTTCATGTTTTTTTTTCTTTTTTTTTCAACTTTGAAAATCAAACATTTGCATGAATAAAACAGAAAACAACCCATGACTCTGATACCACTGTTGGGTTTTTAGCATTCTAACACTCCTATGGTGTACATGCAACCCTATAAACCTTGGATCTATGTTTTCTCTATTATACATGCAAATATTAACTATTCCAAGGTTTCATCCTAACTAGCATATTATGAAGCACCTATACTACAAAGTTCTAGTTAGATGACATACCTTTTGATGTAGCTTGATGTCTTCAAGCTTTAAGAGCTTAGCCCCAATAGTGTGGAAGCCTCAAATGGAATCACAAATCACCAAAACACCTTGGAAGAACTTGAGAGAATATGTATGCACACTAAAATCGGCTCACTCTTATTTTCACACACTTGTTCTAATTTTGTGAGCCAAGGACCCCTTTATATATTATGGAGGATTAGGGTTACATCCATGTAAACCCTAATACCCATGACCTTTCATTTACACAGGATCCATGGGTTAAAAGCTCCATGGACCATCCATGAAAGCTTAGCCCAACCTAAATGAACTTGGCCCATTCCATATATATAAGAGTCCATATTTAATTAGTTCTTTTTGATCACTTAATTAATTCTAAATTAATTCTTGATCAATACTAATTAAATAATATGATTCCATATTAATATATTAGAACTTATAATATATTAATATAAATCATAAATATACTATTCTCAAAAGACTATCCATATAAATTGTGCTGGTGAAGTGCAACCCAAATGGACCATGCCGGGTCGGGTCAAGTACATACCAAATATAGTTATGGACTTAGACATTAATCCAACAGTCTCCCACTTGGATAAGTCTAAAACTATTATTGAGTATGACTTCAAAACCTAACTGGCAATCGTAGCTCTTAAAGCCGATGTCGAACTCTGACCTTGTGAATGACTTGTCTATTAGATAAGGGATCATATATTCCTCCATTCTAGATATCATATGGACTGAGACATGGATTATAATCATTCTCTCTATCCATTTGTTGTTTCCCGATTTTCGATTTATGATGACTGGCTGATTGAACAAATCAAATCAGTCTTGGCTTGGCCAAGCACTCACATGTGTCATCGCTAAATCATCGAGGGGTCCACAAATATCGCTTTTATCCCGAAGGTAAAAGGAATGGATAAACTTCGACTCATATGGCTTGTTCTACTACTTGTTGAATCATACACAAAGGCACGTTTTATAACATCGAGTTACCAAATGCGTTTTCGTGCAATCAATGTATAACCAACTCATAGTAACAACTCATATATCTAGGTTTGAAGAATATAAGATATTATCGTCTCATGATCACTCGTGATAAAATCCATGAAGTGATTCAAATGAGCGCGGGTTGAATCCAATACTCAGAACTTATGAGCACTCATGAGTGTTGTAGCACCACTTTGTCCACCAACTTTGACCTCTACAAACCAACCCATGACAGTCTTGATTCATATCTACTTCCAACATATGACCGACTGTGGATGGTTTGAATAACTTAATCATTCAGGAAGAGCGACTTAGTTATTCTGGAAGTCATAACATGCAAAGTGAAACACAAGAATAAATGAATCAAATATGGTATCAAACCCTATGAATATAAATAAACACTTTTATTTATCACCATACTGATTACTCATTATTCATTGTTTCGGTTTTATCAACTTTATACTTGAATTAAAAACACTAGTTGTCCCATGCTCCAAGCATGTACACTATGTTTTTCTTAAACAATAGCTTTGCCATACACCAAGTATGCACTTTATGTTTGTCTATGATCCTTACTTTGTGAAATAAACCAATTGAACATAATTTCAATGATTCTAATTTCACACTCCCAAATCCTTATCGAAAAATGTGAGAATTTCAAATTCCTATCATTTATCGAAATCTGTTTAGATTTTAAACTTATATGCACTGACCCTCCTGTAATGAATATGTACAAAGTCACAAAGACTTGTCAACAGTCATTATAAGTTATTCCAATGGAGATCAACTCCATGGAAACTAAGTCTCATATTCAAAGTACATTGCTTTGGACATGCTTCTTGCATTAAGTTTTCTAATCTTACACATATAACTTCCACCTATGGAGACAACTCCATATTCTCATTTTGACTATCACTTCTGAATAAGAGATGCCTCTTTTCAGAATATGTCAATATGGTCCTTCCAAAATTAGCACTATACTTCCAACTGTCCCTGAGTAACCAATCTTTGGTAAACCTCAGATTGTCCTCAACAATTGCTTAATCATTTTAGTCATATCCAATTCTAGACCTTTTCCCTTCTTAATGCCTCTGGGCATTTGGAAAAATTTAGAAATGACAAATATTATAGCACATGCAATCGATCCTGTACCCAAAGCAAATGGTACACGATTCATGATGTCTCACATAAAGACATGATTCTAGACCAGTATTTTGCTACAATATTTTTATTTGTCATGTTTTCAAAATTTGACTATGAAGAGGGATGACGTAATCATAATCGAATTTTGAGAACGCAATATATAGAATTTCCTTAAGTTGAACCAATCCAACATGAAATTCATATATATATTCTTGACTAAAGATGATTAAGGTCTCAATCTAAGCCTTTAGAACTGAAATGAAGTATATCCTCTCCCTTAATTATAGCAAAACAACTTTTTCAATCCCTGCAGCCTCACGAATTGAAACTTTTGTTTTCTATAATTAACATTGCTAACTTGCAACACTAACAATAATTATCATGCTCCCACTAACATGATGATTATTAGCATAACACTTATGCTCCCACTAACTTTGACATGTACTCAGAAATCAGCTGGACTTCTAGAAATCAATACTTTATTGACTTTCTTACCAAAGTTCAGATTTCTGATACGAGATGCTTTGATAAAACTTTATCAAAATCATACACCTTTCCTTAGATAGCATGCATGTGTGTCTAAACAATTTCAGAACTATGAAAAGGGATGTCGTAATCATAGTCTAAATTGTTTAGACCTTTTGCCATCTGCTTCAAATCTACTTGGTGGAAGTGTTTCCTCACCATCATTTCCATGAATCGGAGAGAAACCTTATGACCCTTAGATTTTATGGTGTATGTGTTCTTATCCATGTGAATCGTCAAAACCATAGTCACAAGACAAGGATAATGACAAATCCAAACTCATATGGACTGAACTTATGCAATCTTAACTTCTTGCCACCTGGCAGTACAGGGCCTGCCATTGCTTCCAAGTTGTTATGCAACCAATTGAGAACTTTCAGAACTCCTATGCAAAGCCAACTTTAACTAGAATGGGCACAGAATATGTCAACACGATAGGTTATAAACCTCAAGTCATGTGCTAGTGAAGAACCTCAGGTTTTATTCTTGATTAGTTCTTGAAATTCTTTTTAGGATCTTTAAGACTCCTACTATCCTCTTGACATATAAGACTATCTTGCCAATTATTCAAGAGATAGTACGGATTCTTTATCAAGACAAACATTTCACACAATTGGCCTTAGTTGGTCTTTGTTTTATCCAAAACATCACAACTTACCAATTTCAAAAGTACAAGAGTAGGACACTTTTACTCTTACATTTGACAAGTGTTTTAAACCTTTCTTTAAGATATGTCACTCAAGTTACAATCTTGGAGTATGACTCTAAGAATTGTTTTGGAACGAAGTATGACTCATCTTCCTGATCTAACCATTTCAACAATTCATGACTCCTCTTCTTAGTCATAAGAATGCACTAAGATGACATTTAGAGGACTAATTGTGATATGATTTCTAAATCATTAAGATGATCACAAACATGATACTAAAGTACTCTCCCATCTTTTCAGATTTGAGAAACTTTTATCTTTCTGCCTAATTTGATTCTTCCCATTAGTTCTGCCATACATTGAGACTTTTCCAATGTTTCAGAATTATACTTAAACTTGTAAGTATAACCATATTTACTAAACTTTAGTAAATCAAATAGTCTTAACGAGCTTTGCGGTGGACATGACCAGTGCACAAGAATGTGTACTCGATCCCTTTAGTCCTTCACTTGACTCACACATCCATGTGAACAAGTAATTAGTCTTGATTTTCCAATGCTTGAAAGTTCTCATTCATCATACTATTCAACTTGCATGATTCCAAGTTTCGGTCCAATTGAAACTTGGGTGATGAGGAACTTTCCTGATTTGGTAAATTTAGACACTAACACAAATGAAAGAATCAAATCCATTTTCCAATATTGCTGTCAGTGGAATCATATAAGCAACAATTTTCCACAAATGCCATTGTAAGGATACTTCAAATAAATAAAATTAAACAATTTTCTTTTATTTTAAAACTTTGCGGAAAAACTTATCCTTACAATCCACATGGAAAATTGTTGTTATCTATTCCTTAGCAATATATCATAACTTCTTAAGCAACTGCTCAAAATTCTGATGCGATCGAAATCCACCTTCGCGATCAGAATCAGCATATACTTCCTTTAAGATTTCTCTCTATTCTTTGATTATTAAAACATCAACATGTGATCCAGTCACATCATGTAATGAGGATCTCATAATAGAACTTAACAGAGTTAGATAATGAGCTATACCTGATGTAGAGTCAAACTTATTGACTTTAACATCCTTAGGTAAATTTGCCAGCTTTGCAATCAACGCCCCTTCCTTTGGCAAAATAAACATATGGACCCTTTGGTAATGGGACTATCTCAGACTTAGCCTTTCTCTTTACCATTTGGTCAACCGGGTTGACTATGGCCAATCCCTTTCCATTGGGAAGAGAATGCTTTTTCTGGTTTTCCAGTGTCACCATTGTCACTGTCCATAAAGTTTTTGGGAAGTTGATCTTCTAATCAAATTTGCTTTACTATCGTTCCAAATCATTGTTGATTCAGCAGCACCAAGCAAATAGATATGATCACTAAGGTTCATGTCATAGTCTGTTTCATAGTAGTCCCAAAGGAATTCACTATGTGACTTAGAAAGTGATTGAACCATGAACTTTCTCAAGAGTTTGACACCCAACTCTCCCGGCTTGTCAATATGTGACTTCATCTCTAAGATGTGATCACACATAGACCTTGCTTGCCATTAGGGCTTGAGTGACCTTGAACTTGTGGGTTAGGGAGAATAATTGGAGGAGGTGGAGGAAGTAAAGTTCCAAGAGATTTGGGAAGATCATAAATGTCTGAACTCGACATCTTTTGGGAGATATTCAAGATAGTTGATCTAAAGTCCTTAATATAACACCCAATATGAAATATTAAGGCTAGGATCCAACAACCTATTTATAACTGGAAGAGGGATGTCGTAATCCGAGTTATAAAATAGTTGAAGGTAGGTAAATGGCGATTTACCAATTTCCACCATGAAAAACGAAATAATTTAATTAGGTTTTTTACTTGGATTTGAAACTCCTAGATCTTTTGAGATTCATTGAACTTTTCAATGGCATGTTTCAATCTCGAGTGTGCCCTTCAGGTTTTGTGACTGGGATGCCGAGGATCACAAAACAAGGTGTGAAGTAACCATGCAAATATACTTGGTACCCTTAATATTTACCCCTCAATCGATGTGTCGGTTAACCACACACGCTCCAACGATACTATGATAAACATTAAGTTACCCTTTGCCTACCTTGTTAAGTCCAGGTTAGTGTGCCGGTTAACCACACACGCTCCACTAACAGCTTAAACAAAGTGCAAAGTGTAATTTCATGGATTAGCACCTTATTCACATTTTCCTAAGTAACTAAGATTGGGAATTTATAAGTGTTTAGTTACTTAGTATTTATCATTATACTTATAATGAAGGGAGAATTATAGTCCTTGTCCTACCTGTTCGGCTAACGACCCTCCACCAGTCAAGGAAGCGGTGAGTGAGAGTGGACACCCATTAAACTGCCATTTTATAGGCAGTAACCTTATACCCCCCTTATAGACCGGCTTCATGAATGAGGCCTACTAATGGTAAGACAACTTACTCTTATACATATAATATATTAAACTTTTAATATTATAATAGTATAAGGGTGTATTTTAGACATTTAAAATACTTGGTGGTTTAATCTATTAATTAAACTAGACTTTTAATTTAATTAAACTCAAACCATATATTTATGGATTAATAATACTCTTTTAATTAAACGCTTTAATTAACTATTAATAAAGTCCATAAGAGTTAATTTGAACTATTCAACAAAACATCATAATTCCAATTATTAAACTCAAAATTAAAACAATTTAATTAATTGTTTAAGTTATGAACCCAAGAGTTTTAGAATTCAATTCTTTTTTTCATAAATTTTTTTTCTCAAATTCCAAAACTTGAGGGCAAGTTTTGTAATTCTTGAAAACCTTTGGATTCCATAACTTATGGAATTAATGGTGTTTTATGATGAAACTTTCCATGTTCCATAACTTAAGAACAAGTTATGGAATTCTTTAAAACATTAACACCAAATTTTGTAACTCCATAAAAACTTTGAATCAAATTTTTTTTTAAAAAAAACTTTCATATCCATAACTTATGGAAGTTTCAAAAACCCTTAAGATCACAACTTTAAAAAAAAAAAAATTTGAGCTCCAAAATTTTATGACAAAATATGTAACTCCTTAAAACCATTTAGATCAAACTTTTAAAACAAATAAAATAATCATATCATTCTATCTTTTAATAAATTGACCTAATTCAACTCTTGTAGTAAAGTGACTCAAATTTTATAAATAATTAGTTTTTCATAAAATCAAGTAATTATCATAAAATTTGACAAACTTCATGTTTTTTTTTTTCTTTTTTTTTTCCTTCAACTTGAAAAAAAAAATACATTTGCATCAAATATAATAGAAAACAACCCATGGCTCTGATACCACTGTTGGGTTTTGAGCATTCTAACACTCCTATGGTGTACATGCAACCCTATAAACCTTGGATCTATGTTTTCTCTATTATACATGCAAATATTAACTATTCCAAGGTTTCATCCTAACTAGCATATTATGAAGCACCTATACTACAAAGTTCTAGTTAGATGACATACCTTTTGATATAGCTTGATGTCTTCAAGCTTTAAGAGCTTAGCCCCAATAGTGTGGAAGCCTCAAATGGAATCACAAATCACCAAAACACCTTGGAAGAATTTGAGAGAATATGTATGCACACTAAAATCGGCTCACTCTTATTTTCACACACTTGTTCCAATTTTGTGAGCCAATAACCCCTTTATATATTATGGAGGATTAGGGTTACATCCATGTAAACCCTAATACCCATGACCTTTCATTTACATAGGATCCATGAGTTAAAAGCTCCATTGACCATCCACGAAAGCTTAGCCCAACCTAAATGAACTTGGCCCATTCCATATATATAAGAGTCCATATTTAATTAGTTCTTTTTGATCACTTAATTAATTCTAAATTAACTCTTGATCAATACTAATTAAATAATATGATTCCATATTAATATATTAGAACTTATAATATATTAATATAAATCATAAATATACTATTCTCAAAAGACTATCCATATAAATTGTGCCGGTGAAGTGCAACCCAAATGGACCATGCCAGGTCGGGTCAAGTACATACCAAATATAGTTATGGAATTAGACATTAATCCAACATTAAGACATCTCATTAGGGTCATATCTAATTTTGGAAGTCATTGTCTTAACCATTAAGAGCTTAATGTTGATTTTTGGGTCTCTGTCGAGTACGTTGGGCGTACATGGAGGTACGCTCAGCGTAATGCGGAATTATGCATCGATCATGTGTACTTTGTGCTTTGTCTGGTAAACGGGGCGTACTCCTCAGCAAGATAATTTCGGGCCTTTTAAGGTTTGGGCTTGTTGGGCCATTGAACTTCTGACTTTGGGCCATGGATAGTATGTGGGCTTTCTTAGTATTGGTCTCATGATGGTTTTGGGCCCAACTAGGAAGTTGGGCCATATTGGGCTTTGGGTTGCCATTTAGAGATTTGGGCTTTTTGTGCTAATGGGTTGGATCTTGGTTTTGGGCCAAGTAAGAAAAGGGTAAAATAGTATTTTACCCTTTAGGAAGTTGGATTATGGTTTGGGCCTCGGATTTTGAGTTATCGGGCTAATTATTAATTAAAGTTGTATGTATTGTTAGTTGGTGCAAGGTTATCTGCTTCAGCGACCCGAGCGGTTAGTTGATTATCAGCGGTTTGAGGTGAGTCTTCCTTCGCAGTAGCCGTGGGTCGAAGGCACCAAGGCCGACCCACTAGTTTATGTTATAGTGTGATGATTGTCTTTGTGATAATTGTCAGTTATGCCTGTATTTGCTTGATGACTCTGTGATTTCTGTCATGATATTATGTGGTAGTAGTAGTGGAGAAATAGACCAGATATCCGGTTGAAATAGACTAAAGGGGTAGGCCAGCACCCAAATATGCTTGTAAACATCCAGTTGAAATAGACCGAAGGGGTAGGTCAGCATCCAGATATGCTTGGCAGCATCTGGTTGAAATAGACCGAATGGGTAGGCCAGCAACCAGATATGTTTGGCAGTATCCGGTTGAAATAGACCGAAGGGGTAGGCCGACAACCATATATGCTTGACAGTATGTTTGTTTAGTATGTGGTATTTTGGGGAACTCACTAAGCTTCGTGCTTACAGTTTTCAGTTTATGTTTCAAGTACTTCCAGTTTGAAAGAAAAGGGTCCGGTTTGATCGCAACACATCCACCCATGTTTCCGCATTATGATGATTTTGGGATTGTACTCTGATAACTGTTTTTTTCCTATAAAGTACTTTTGAATATGTAGAAAAGGATAATGAATGTTTGGCTTAAAGATAATTAATGTTTTGTTTTAATTAAAATAATTTTTTTTCTCATAATGTTGGGGACATTACAATATTAGTATTTCATGGATCATACATACTTATAAAGCTAGCATTTTTCCTTGAACTCATGCATTTGAAACCCCCATAAAAATTTGCAAACACCTCATGCATTTGAAACCTCCTATTTTAATGAATACCACTCAAAAGTCTCTTAATAATGATTAACAATTCAAAGGTTTTATAACTTATATAATATATTTAATAAACAATTAATGGATACTCTACTATAAAAAAGCTTAATCTTTTTGAGTAGACACACAAATACAAATCACATACAAAAGTCACAAAGAAAACAAGTTTAAAGTTTTTTGTGTTGGTTTGAGGACTTTGAACAATTTTTCGAGCCATGTTATTATGTTGAAGTTTTTAATTTGTAACTTTGTTATATACTAATTCTTTTTTGTATTTTCTTGATTTAAGTATTCTTTTAAGAATATAATTGTAGGTTGTGGTTGAAATTTTAATGTAAATTAGATTAGATTCATGTTATCGATCATATGTTATGGAAGGTGATATATATAATATTTAATTAACTATTGTATACATGTTTGTATGTTCATGTTGCTTCAAAACAATAATTAATTAAAAATCATGGATATGTCATATTATCTATATTATCTATGTAAGCCTTTTTTAAAATGCAAATTGTCAATCTTATCACTTTATATTTTAGTATATGTTTAACATTTTAATTATAATAATAAGTGCTTTTTAAAAGTTTCTTTCACTTATTAATAATAACAAGTGGTTTTAAAATTAATAAGCAATAATTATAAATAATAAAATCAAATTACATGGATATGTCATATTAGCCATGCAAGTCTTTTTTGAAATGCAAATTGTCTATCTTATCGCTTTATTATTTAGTGTATGTTTCACATTTTAATAATAATATTAAGTGTTTCTTAAAAGTCTTCTTTAACTTATTATTAATAATAAGTGGTTTAAAATTAATGAATAACAATTTTAAATGATAATCACATCAAATTATAAATTACATTTAGTTATAAATAAATTGTATTTTAAATGAACATTATTATTGAAATTAGAAAATGATCGTATAAGTAAAAATATAATTAATCAATAATAATAATTGTTAAAAATAATACTAAATACATAATTATATTTAATTCTATTAATGAGGAATGTGGGTTGATGTTAATGAATATTATTGTTCAAAATAATTGAGATTATATATATATATATATATATATATATATATATATAATTTAGTGTAAAAATATTATCTCAAAGTTAATGTCAATAACATAACCATTTTAAACATATATTTTTCAATATTTTAACAATATATTTTTAATCTTCGTTGCGCAACGCACAGAAATTCGTCTAGTATACTATATAGTTCTTGCATTTATATATGGACCCGTTCTTTCTCTCTCTCTCTCACACACACAATATATATATATATATATATATATATATATATATATATATATATATACATATATATATATATATATATATATATATATATATATATATATATATATATATTGCACCACCACACTACACATCAACCCCACAATCTTTCACACTTTTTCATTTTATAGGACATACCACCGCTACACCCCGATACCCTTTCACTACAAGTTCTAATGCAAGTCGTACAAGTTAAGTGTTGTAGTGTGGGCACTAACACCAAAGGGGGTGGTGTTGTCATGCTACAACCAAGGCCACATCACACCACCATGCACCTTGGGTGGTAGTATTCCCATAGCTTATTTATGGATCAAGTTAGGCTCCAAGTTTCTCTATATATCACGAGGACTTTGCTTGGAGAACTAATTATTTGTTTTATTACATACATGGTTATTATTACATTTAAGATTGAACTAATTATTTATTACATACATGGTTATTATCACGTTTAAGATTCATATGAAATAAAAAAAATTCAAAATTCGTATGACGTAAAAAGTTGTGCTTTTATGATGAAATGTTATGATTTTAAAAGTATATACGAAGTTTACGTTATTCCTTAACTTTTGTGAGCGAAAACCTAACAAACCTTGACCCCATACAACAATGACCAGGGATTTGTTTGTAAACTTTGTTCATAGTTTTGCCCTCCCCGCCTCCCCCTTCTCTCTCACACACACAAAATCAAATCAAATCAAATCATACCATTCATGGCTCCTATCAATCAATAACAATTATTCGTGTAGTTCGAATCCCAGTAAGTCACGTATTATCAATCTAAATCAATCTGTTAACTCGACTGTCACTTTGTCTATAGATTCTGTGAATCTCTGTTTTTTACTGAACAAAATCTGGTTTATTGACCTGTTTTCCAGTTGATCCGATATAGGAAAGAAACTCGTAGAAGCTAATATAGGATCATCGAATCTACTCGTTTTTTTCACAGGAAAGTAGCACAATGAAGGGATGATGTTTTGATACCATTAATATTATTCCTAGCTTGACTTACATTTGCTACTGATACGGTTTACACAACCCCTCGTTTTTGGTTTTCGTTCTGAATGAAATTGTGATGTTTTCTAGTTTCCGAAATCTGATGTATTCGGCCGAAGATTAGAATGGATTGAGTTTGCGTTTAATACACTAGGGACGTATGTCATCAATACATTGGTCGTAGATTTAAACTGTAATGATTTCTGTCCTGCGTTATTGCTTATCAGGTTTATTTTTCATTTCAACGGAATTATTGATAAACATTAATTGATTGATCGAGTGATTTGTAGGCATCTTGATGACTCGAAGCACCAGTTGATTATCAAACAATCTGCAGCTGAGGCAGTTCTTCGCATCTTGAATTTGAAACAATGGCAGATGGCCACTTATTCAACAATATATCTCTCGGAGGTCGTGGGGGCGCCGTGAGTTTTCTCAATTCAAGCCTTCTTATGTTTTTTCTTTTCATCTATCTTTTATTGCTGTTCAGATTGTAACTAATCTTTGCAAATTGATACATACCATGTTATGAAAACTGAAATGTTTATAACCAATTCATATTGAAACTGGTAATTTATTTTCCAATCTAATCTTCTCATTCCTTTACTCCATCTCCCTACAACTTTCTAACATGCTTTATTCTGAACAATCCAGAATCCAGGTCAGCTTAAAGTTCATCCAGGTGGTATATTATGGAAGAAACAAGGAGGTGGTAAGGCTGTTGAAGTTGATAAGTCTGATATTTCTGGTCTTACATGGATGAAAGTTCCACGGACTAATCAGCTTGCTGTTAGAATCAAAGATGGTTTGAAGTACAAGTTCACTGGTTTTCGTGATCAGGTAGCTTTTCATGATGATTCATGCATGTATCTTTATTACATATCAGACATCCTTGTGCTTATCATAGTGTTCTATTTCATATTGCAGGATGTTATTAGCCTGACCAACTTTTTCCAGAACTCTTGTGGGTTAACAACAGAAGAGAAACAGCTTTCTATTAGTGGGAAAAACTGGGGAGAAGTTGATTTAAATGGTTGAGACCTTTATCCTTATCTTGTTTTGTAAAATCTCCAAATTAGTATACTGTGGAGCAACACACATTTAGTAATATTGAGATGTAAATGAAACTAGTTAACATGTTATTCATACTTGTATCTTCTTTTCTGAAACTTTTCAGGCAATATGCTGTCTTTTCTTGTTGGTTCAAAGCAAGCATTTGAAGTCTCCTTAGCTGATGTCTCCCAAACACAGCTACAAGGAAAGAATGATGTCATATTGGAATTCCATGTGGATGACACAACTGGTGCAAACGAGGTTCCTCTTTGTTAATTACTTTCAAATTTCTTCCTCATGGTATATGACAGTTTTGATTTGAACTATCTTTTTTTTTTCTTTTTCATTTGATGCAGAAAGATTCTTTGATGGAGATAAGTTTTCATATTCCCACCAACAACACACAGTTTGTTGGTGATGAAAATCGTCCACCTGCACAGGTATTCCGTGAGAAAATAATGTCAATGGCAGATGTTGGTGCTGGAGGTGAGGAAGCCGTTGTTACATTTGAGGGCATTGCAATTCTTACTCCAAGGTTACTTCTTTTTCCAGATTCCATGCATTCAATTCCATTCCAATCTTGAGTATGCAATTGAATTCCATTGGAATTCAATTCCTAGCATTTCCTCCTTAAAAGTACTCAAACTTATGCAAAGTCTCTTTCCCTTGCAGGGGTAGATACAATGTTGAACTTCACTTATCCTTTTTGAGACTTCAAGGGCAAGCCAATGATTTCAAAATCCAGTTCAGCAGTGTAGTCCGTGTGTTTGTACTACCCAAGGTTTGTCTATTTAGGTTGCATATTACCTTAATTGCTAAAAAAATGCAACTACATTGCTAGCCATGTAGTCAAACCAACTAAAGCATGTTGCCTATATCTTTTACAATTTCCCACAAATTTCTAAAGACAATGTACATTGCTATATTGGCTATTCTTATTTATAAATCATATTTTAATTGTTATAATGCAGTCAAACCAACCACATACATTTGTTGTTGTTACTCTCGATCCACCTATTCGTAAAGGACAAACCATGTATCCACATATAGTGTTGCAGGTCTGTTGTTCCAGTGCTTTTTATATATAACTATATAATCTTTTGTGAAGAAATCAGAGATGTATTTATTGTCTGTGTTTGTTTGTTGACACAGTTTGAAACGGATTATGTGGTGGAAAGCACCTTGTCAATAAATGAAGATCTATTTGCTACCAAATACAAGGACAAACTAGAACCATCTTATAAGGTAGCAATGCCATTCAAATTTTCATTACTATAATTGGGTGGCTTTTTCAAACGACCATATCTTAATTAAATGGAAAATCAAAAGCAGAATGCTACACAGTGAGTAGAAATTTCAAAATACAATGCCTTGATACGAAAAGAAAAACTGAAAATATAATGAAAGAACATTACTATTTGTTGCATTTAAGCTTTTAAATTGTCAGGGACTGATTCATGAAGTGTTCACAATGGTATTAAGAGGCTTATCTGGCACAAAACTCACAAGACCAGGGAAATTCAGAAGTTGTCAAGATGGGTATGCTGTGAAGTCATCTTTAAAAGCAGAAGATGGTGTTCTTTATCCACTTGAAAAGAGCTTCTTCTTTCTACCAAAACCTCCTACTCTTATCCTATATGACGAGGTATTACGTTACAATTCAATTCTTTTAATTAAATATTTCCTTGACTTAGTTTTGATTTTAATTTAGATTGATTATGTGGAATTTGAAAGACATGCTGCTGGAGGATCAAATATGCATTATTTTGATCTTCTTATTAGACTGAAGACAGAACAAGAACATCTTTTCAGGAACATTCAGAGAAACGAATATCACAATCTCTTTGATTTCATCAAGTCAGTATAAGTATTGTTTTAAAATTTGAATTAAGCATGAGTGGCATTCTGATGATATAAATACTGCACAGTTCAAAAGGTCTTAAAATCATGAATCTTGGTGCTGCAAAAACCACAAAAGATGGTGTTGCTGCTGTGCTGCAGGATGAGGAAGATGATAATGTTGACCCACATCTTGAGAGGATCAAGAATGAAGCTGGTGTTGATGATAGTGATGAGGAGGTCACAACTTTTTTCATTCAACAATTCTTTATTATAGCATCCTAATAAGAAAATGAAAATGAAAGTTGAATTTGGTTAGTAAATTATGCAGGATGAAGATTTTGTTGTTGACAAAGATGATGGAGGGTCACCTACTGATGATTCTGGGGGAGATGATTCTGATGGTAGTCAAAGTGGAGGCGAAAAGGAAAAGGAGGTTTTCATTTCTTCCTTCCTATTACTATTACTATTCCCATTACATCAAGAATCTACTTTGTTTAAAAGTAATTCAATTTTGGTTTTATTTTCAGAAACCTGTGAAGAAGGAAACCAAGAAAGAAGCTGCTCCTACCACTTCTAAGCCATCTTCAAGTAAGAAAAGACCCAAGGCCAATGAAGACGATGGATCAAAGAAGAGAAAACCAAAGAAGAAGAAAGACCCAAATGCCCCCAAGAGAGCAATGAGTGGTTTCATGTTCTTCTCACAGATTGAAAGAGAGGTCCGTTCCGTTTGTTCCGTAGATTATATGAATTTACCATAACGCCCCTTATGATTACTCACTCGACTCACCTAACTCCAATTTCAGAATGTCAAAAAGGACATCCCTGGTATCTCATTTCAAGAGATTGGAAGGGTTCTTGGCGAACGATGGAACAAATTAACAGGTTACAGTTTTTTTTTTTTTTTTTTAATAATTTTATTTTTATATAACTATATATTCTTATGATGTATGTATATTTTGTTTTGTAGTTGAGGAGAAGGAACCATATGAAGCAAAGGCTTTGGCAGACAAAAAACGATACCTAGATGAACTCAGCAGCTACAAACCACAACCAACAAATTCACCCAACAATTCTGAGTGACATTCGTAAATTTCAACTATTTTTGAATTTTTGTTTTGAATTTAAGCTTCCATTAAAGGTATTGTAATAAAAGACAAAATAACGATACCACAACCAAAAAGGTAAGCAAAAATTTTGTTTCCCAATTCTTGATTTTCTCCATTTTACTTACTATAGTTGACTCGCCAAACCAAACTAAAAAGTTGAAACTCACTAACTAAAATTTGAAACATGATGATGAGAAAAGAAATATTATAATTTATACATACCAAGAAAACCGAAAATCCCAAGACTCATTCTTGGAGTTGTATGCATACAAACCATCAACGGTAAACAACCAGCGACAGTCTAATCCACAACCATAATTATCCCTCATGTATTCATATGCATGAAAATGAATTTGCTTCGCCTCCCACATAGCATTGCAATAATACAATGTTGTTTTTGAAAAATTGGGATTGAATCTCCACTCCATTGATTGGCCATATAACAACTTATGTTGTCCCAAATCATCATCTGATGATCGACACTCAATAACCATCACATTATCGTATCTAATCAAATTGGTAATTTCTACTCTGATTTTTTTACCACTCCATACACAAATTGAGGTGCTTATTATTAATGTTGCTGCCATAGCCGCAGCCATGGTCAACCTCATCTTGGAAGAAATGGATGTCTTTTAAGGTTTACCCTCTTTGTCTCTTGGTTTATAACTTTATATATTCTCATTTTCATTAATGGAGATTTGAGGAATTAAATTGTCATTAGTTTTCATAAATTTCTTATCATTATTCCTTTGCAAGTTTTACCATATTGGAATTTGGATAGGTTTCAGTGGTTCGATGTGATGCTACACATTTTTACATTTTCCATAACGTATTAAGATGAAATCATAAGCAACGAGTAACAAATCATATATTTCTTAAGCTGGTAGACCACGTATGAATACACCACAACAAAATCTAACCATACTATAAAACATCATTTTTTAGACAAAGTTATATGAATGGTCCCTATGGTTTACCAAAGATCAAAACTTTAATCCCTATTAATTTTTTTTATGTACATGGTCCTTGTGGTTTATAATACTTACATGATTGGTCCCTTAGCTACATGAAATGGCTTCTTTGTCCTTTTTAATTTCTTTTATATTGTTTATCTAATTTTCTAAAAAAAATTAATAAAACATAACCCCTCCCCCACATCCCTCCAAAATAAAACCCTACCAGACTCCTATTTCCCTCCTTCCATGCCAACAAACTCTCAACTGGCTGACGACTTTGGAAACCTCATTGGATTCTCCACCTCTTCGATCCAATAATCTCTATTTGTATTAGTTCTAAGACTTCCAGAAGTTGATTTCTTATTTCAGATTTCTCATTTTCATTTATTCTAGTTTTGGAAGGAGATAGAGAGCCATGAATACAAAACAAGGTTGTGGTTGTTGGTGTACACTGGAAATCGTGTTTTAAAATGGCACGTGAATCGTGTCCATGAGAGATACAACTGAATCTACACTCACCAACTAATTTATACAAGAAGAATGGACAATCGGGTGAAATAGGTTCAATATTTGTGAGCAAATTATAAATGGTTCTGATTGATCTTGAAATCGAGTATAGTTCAGCAGATACTAGTGTTGAGTCAGATACTAGTGTGAGAAATCCCTAGATTTTGTGCCAACCATAAAAGAAGGTAAATCAACTAGATTTTGTGCTCCAATGATGTGCTTGTTTTGGATTGTGATTTTTTTTCAAATGAAACCTTTCCACACACACAGATGTTTATTTTCTTTATTTTTTTAAAACTAAAGTTAAATAAAAAAGATGTCAAAAAAATAAAAGGGCAAAGAAGTTGTTTCATATGGTTCAGGGGCCAATCATATAAGTTTTCGAAACCATAAAGACTATGTTCGTAAAAAATATCAGCAACAAGGACTGAAGTTGTGAGATTTAATAAACCATCGAGACCATTTATATAATTTTGTCTTTCTTTAGTTGGTGTTGATGAATTTGGTATTAAATGTTTTACACAAACACTAAACTTAATTTGATACATAAATGATATATGGTTAATCATTCAATATATATATATATATATATATATATATATATATATATATATATATATATATATATATAATTACAAAAATCTTATCTTATTAACATTATCAAGCCTAGTATTTTATAAGATTTCTAAAAATTATAATAGAAATCTAAACTTCGTTATCTTATATTAGCATGTCCTTTTTTTTATAAAAATAACATAACTTTTTTTTTTCTTAAATAATAATTCATTTCCAACTTACATGTATCCATAACACCTACAAATATATCAAATATTTTTGTTTTGTTTTCTAACTAATATAGATTACACCATGATATTTATAAGTTTATTTTCATAAATTTGACTCACATATGATTAAACCAAGTCATGATAAATAACCATATAATATTCATAACATATGTTAATCACATGTAATTAAATCTTTTTGGATATATAACAGATAATAACCATATATGATTAAAGAGGTGTGGGTTGTTTATGTGTCTAATCACATGTGTTTGATGTATAAAGATATGATTAAAACATTAGTAACTACAAAGACAATTTTATGATTAATAAGTTGTGTTACTAATAACATATGATTCTAATCAACGACTAAAACATTATGATTATAACCCATGACAATTATATATGAAACACTGTACTATAAAATATATGATTAAAATATTCTGAGCTTATAACATATGACAATCACATATGTTTAGAATAATATTTTGTTAAATAGAAACATTTCTCTTGTTGATGACTAAAACAATGTTATGTTATTATAATAAGTAACTATATAATATTTTGTTAAATAGAAACATTTCTCTTGTTGATGACTAAAACAATGTTATGTTATTATAATAAGTAACTATATAATGTTCATAACAAATTCTAAACATATATGGTTGAAGTATATATTTTTGAGTGACCCTTTTTGTTGTTGCTTTTGTCATTTTTGTTGGTGTAGCTTCTTCTTCCTTTCCCTTTTTTGCTTTTGGTTTAGGATTGGCCGATATATATATATATATATATATATATATATATATATATATATATATATATATATATATATATATATATATATATAAAATTAGAAAATCACATATGATTAAACAAAATAAATAAGCATATAAAATTAGAAAATAACAGATGCTAATCACACATGATTAAATCTCTTTATGTATATAATAGATTGTAATCACATGTGATTAAAACAAAGTGTAGGTTGTTTATGTGTCTAGTCATCTGTTTTTGATGTATAAAAGATATGATTAAAACATAAGTAACTATACAATTTTATGATTAATTACTTGTGTTAGTAATCAGATATATATATATATATATATATATATATATATATATATATATATATATATATATATATATATATATATATATATATATGACTAAAACATTTATGATTATAACATATGTTAATAATACATGATTTAAAGCACTGTATTATAAAATGTATGAATAAAATATATTGAGACAATCACATATATTTAAAGCAATGTTTTGTTAAATAGAATAATTTCTCTTGTAGTTATTACTGTTTTTATCATAAAATAGATTAATCACAACTAATTATTAAATGAATGAAGTATAAAACATATATATTTAAAGTCTCGCCTGTTTTTTGTTTATTATTCTTTTCTAGAATATGTTTTTTCAAACATTTTACTCTTTTCCACAAGTATAAGTCGCGTATATTAGTTTCATAGTTAGTAGATATTTACAAATACAGTTACGATGGAGGTTAAGAATTAAAAACAAGTAAAACAAATACTCCTAAATGAAAAAAAGATTATTAAAAAAAAAGTCTCGATAATAATGAAAATCGAATATTATCGAATTCAAAACGTTCAACAAGTAGTTCGTTTTCTAAAATAGATGAAGAAATTCTAAATACGACTGTTTTAAGTTCAAAAAAATCATTTGGTATGTCAATATTTACTTTTTGACGATTGATTCGTTGTCGCAACATGTTTGCACAAACATTTGTGATGATCTGAAGTATTTTATATTCAAATATGTAGAGCGTTAGGCATGGGTCACGTTATAACACCAATTAAATTTCTCGTTGCATATTGTCTTCGTCACAACGAAATATGCCATAATACCCTCTTAACAAGAATTGGGGGGGGGGGGGGTGTTCATCTTGTTATGACTAGGTTATGAGGTGCATAGCAACAATAATACCACTTCTCGTTGTTGCCCAAACTGTATGCTCGTAAGGAACGATGGAATGAGAACAATTTGTTATGGTTTTCCAAGGATTTTAGTGACGAAATGGTAGAGAAAAGTGATTGAGGGAAGTAAATGTATTGGAAAATGAGAGAGAATGATCATTACTGACACGTTTGGTGGTGGTTATGGAATTAATTGACAATAATACTCCCGTCAATTTTATTGTTTTCATATTTGGATTTGAACTTTCATGTATTTATAAGTTTGCTACCTTGTAAAATTAGTGGCTAAGATTTATTTTTAAACCCGATAATTGTTCTAATTTGAGCCTTTATACATTCTCTCTCTCTCTCTCTCTCTCTCTCTCTATATATATATATATATATATATATATATATATATATATATATATATATATATATATATATATATATATATATATATGGAGTGGTTCAAATGATAACCAAAAAATGTTAAGAACTCTAAGAACCACTTTTTAATTTTTTTTTCATTAAAGGTAATTTTAACAAATCAGACATTAATATCATATTAAGCATATTTTTTTCCTTAGTTTCCAAGTAGTTGCCGCTTGTCGTTGGACCAACGGTGGACCACCGTCGGACCGTCATCGGACTAACACCAAATTCAGTGACATTTTTCTGGCCGTATTCACAACTTAATAGAACAAACGTTATAGTATCATTTCTTTAAGAACACTTTTTTTAACACATATCATTTCATTTTGCAACAAAATATATAAAATTTAATAAAAAAAAATATAATTATCCTTGACAAATTCAAATTTCTCTTTTCTAAATGGTAGATTTGTTTAAAAAAAATATATCGTTATAAGACATATTCACAGTTTAAAATATCATATTGACAGTTTAATAAATATATTAATTCCCTAATACACACTTTATTATTTTCATGCATACACTTATTGATATTTTAACACAAATTTTATATAAAATATACAACTTAATAGAGTCCATTTTTAGTTTAATACATAAATATCACACCATAATACAATCCATTATTCTAATTTACATATTCAGAAAACTCAAACCCAAACTTTACCACCACCAACTAATACTATACGCAACCGCCACCCACTTTTGCTACCATAATAACCATCATTCCTTCCAAATTAGATTTGCATATAAAATCATTGATTGACAACTTAAATATTATATTCACAATTTAATAAACTAATTAATTTACTTATTCGGTGTTTAATGCAAAATAATTATAAAAACTAATATATTCTTAAATATATATAAAACAAAAAATATTCATAAGAAAACTAATATAAAAATTTATACATAAATCATTCATAGTTTAACACAAAGTTTATTAAAAATTCATAGCTTAATACAGTCAATTCATAGTTCAGTACACAAAATTCACAGCTTAATATAATAAATTCACAATTTAATGCACAAAAATTCTACATTCACAACCATATTCTCAAATTAAAAGTTATATTTATACCTTGAGATATATAGACTAGTGTTTTCTTCAAAGTTTATTTACATAAATATTCACAATTTAAATTTTACATAATTTATTCAAAATTATATAAAATCATATATGTCTTTCATCTTATATTTTAAAAGCAAACAAAAAATTTATAAAAAAATCACAGCTTAATACCAATCAATTCACAGTTTAATACACAAAGTTTACAACTTACTATAGTCAATTCACAGTTTAAACATAAAATGCACAGCTTATTACAATCAATTCACAGTTTAGACCACAAAAAATCATAGCTTAATACATAAAATTCACAACTTAATACAATAAAATCATAGTTTAATACACAAAAATATGCATTCACAACCATATTATCAACTTATAACTCTTAATACAGTCAATTTACAGTTTAATACATAAAATTCACAGCTTAATAGAATAAATTCATAGTTTAATATAAAAAATTCACATCTTGATATAGTCAATTTATTGTTTAAATAAGAAATTCACAACTTAATGCAGTCAATTCACAGTTTAAAACACAAAAATCATAGCTTAATAGATATCATCATATTTTAACACAAAATCCATACAAGTTTCACAACTTAATTTAGTCTATTCACAGCTTAATATTGTTTATGCACAACTTAATACTGTCCATTCAAAGTTTAATCACAAAATTCATTATAGTTGAAATTTAAGATCCAAAAGATATCCACATCAGATATGTGAAAAAAATAATGTATTCACAGCTTAAAACTTCAAGACCTCCACATTAAAACTTCAAAAATTAGGAGTAAACTAACATATTGATATAGATTTAAAGCACACCAACGAAGATATGAAGTAAACCAACACATCAGAGAAAAATCGAGGAAGAATTTACTCAAAATAACAACAAAAAACTCATTTTCACAAGCTATGGAAGAACAAAATTGAGTGAAAATACTAAAAATATGTGAACAAAAGTAATAAAATGAGTGTACCTGTGATATCCTTCAGATCTGAAACAAAAAAGCACATGAAACTTGTCAATCTCGCAAGAAAACACCAACGACATATAGAAACCACAAAACTAACACTTGAGACAAGAGATTGTAGTTGTTAAAACTCAAATTCAATTAGATCTAACCAGATCTAGATTAGGAACACTATAAAAAACAAGAGAAAACCATCAGACTCTCATATCTAACCAGATTTGAGCAAAAAGCGCCAAGGAAAGTCAACAGATTCACGAATCTGTCAACATACCACCGGACACGACAAACGGAGGTGGTTGTTTGCCGAAGACCGCATAGATCTAGATCTAGATATGAAAATAACAAACAAATTTTGCAGATCTAAGACATGAAGAAGACGAAACCAGATCTGAAGAAATCATATCTAAATCATAAGCACGAAGCACGAAGCACAAAAAAAAGAACTGATCTGAGATGTTCATGTGGTGGTTTGACATCGGAGGTGCTAACGGTGGTTTAACGCTGACCAGGGCCGGCTTTACCTTTAAATTAACTAAGAAAGGGCTTAGGGCCCCCAATTCCAAGGGGCCCCACTTAACCCATATTCTTCCTTCTCCATTCACACACGCCGCAAAAATCATCAGTCAAGTGAGTCGTAAGCGATTGTTTTCTTCCGATCTTCCTTCACATTCTCTTATTTTCGATTCTCTGCAGATGTCATTACCAATCTCGGTTGAATATTTCAATTCTTGATTTTATTCTCCTTCCTCTGATCGATTCTTGATTGTTCAACCCTTCTAATCCGCTTGTGCGTAAGTTATTATCTTTCTTGTGTTAGCAGATTATTATCCCCTTGCTTTGTGCTAAATTTGTTTATCTTAAGTAGGTAGTCATCATAGATTATTATAAACAATGTTGAAGTTTTGATTTGAATAATATGACTGTTTTTTTTTTTGTAGTTTCGTTAGAGAACTTGTTGCAACTTCTTCACAAATATATGTTGATGAAGCTAAAAACGAAGGGTCTCTGGATGTAATTATGATTCCCAAGATTGAACATGTAAATACAAGTGTTTGAATGCTATTGCTCTTTCAATTTTGAATTAAACCAAACTCAATTAATTGAAATTCTTAATGTTACATCGAAAAAGAAGATGTACTTAATTTCTTTATTGTTCGTGGTCTCACTCATTAAGAAGTAAGGAGTCAATAAAAAATAACCAGGAGTTGATTCTTCTCAGTTGGCTCTTTCAATATGAAGTTCTTTATCAAGCTTTAGCAAAATTACTTTATGATATTGTGGTAAGGAATGAAGAACCATTATGTTGTTTCTAACAACACCGATATATCATAAATGAAGAACACTGATATATCATAAATGAATAACAAGTTGTTTACTTCTGCTTTTTATTAATACAGGGATAAATGATAGGTATATTGGACTCTAAGAGAATTTGTGCACATGCATCACCCATCTATTTTCTCTAATCAACAGTGGGAGGTATAAATTATAAACATTTTTGCATTTTTTACTACATCCTTCTCAGATTTAGCTAGATTTTCCAATGTTTATGATTGATGTTTTTTTTGTATTACTTTGTAGGTGGGTTTGAGTTACCTACTCGTCTTTCAATGGCTGCTACATATTGTGTAATAGTCCTTAGTATGGCATTGACAAGAAAGGAGAAACCATCTGGCACTTTAGAGAATAATAAAAAACTATGCAAACCTTCACAAATATTAGTAGTAGCTATTGGTGGTCATAGAAAAGCAAAGCCAATTAGTCTAGTTTCTGAATTCACAAGGGATGTAGACAAAAGCTTGTTGCTATGGAATCTTCTTAATCAACTCATTCCACTTATGTAGAGACTGCTTGCAGTATGTTCTCGACTTTTTTTTCACTTATTTTCCTATAGTGGTCCCAATTTTGATTTCTTAGTTATGATTTATTGGGTATGTTGATTTTCCTTAGCCTGGATAAAGGAAGTATAATAAAGGCCAAAGGGCCTTAAATTTTTGGTTCGCTTAGAGCCTCAAAACTGGTTGAGCCTCCCCTGACGCTGACGATAGTAGTTGCTCTCCGATCTGATACATTTTTTCCATTTAGAGAGAAAAAATGGAACTGAAGGAGGTCGGTGTTGTTGGTGGTTGTTTGGCTTCTTCAGCGGTAACAGTTCATCAGAGTAGTGGTGGAGGAGAAGAAGTGGCAGTAGATCTAGATCTAAAGGTGGTGGTTCAAAATCTGAAGTTCCGGCGACATATGTAGGTGTTTTCGTAGGTAATTGGAGGCTGTGACAGAGGAAGAGAAGTAACAGCTGTGGAGTCGCCTCCGGCGGTGGTGTTGTCGCCGGCAATGGTGGCGGTGGTGTTCTTCAGAGGTTATTGAAGAAGATGAGAGAATTACTTTTGCTCTTGAACAACTATAAAAGTAATGCATCTGCATCAGATATGATTTTAAGAATAAGTTTTTTAAAAGACCATTATAACCTTGTTGTGTTTTGTTATTTTTCAAACTTTTAAAAATAACCAAAATAGCTAAAAATAAGTGGTTCTTAGGGTTCTTGACCTTTAGTGGTTCTCATTTGAACCTTTACTTATATATATATATATATATATATATATATATATATATATATATATATATATATATATTAGTTTATAACCCGTGAGAACCACAGTGATAAAATTAATTAAACTTTCATAGTAAAAACTTCAAAGTATTAATCAATTATTTGAAATAAATTATTAATTAAGAGATATTTTTTTAGTTATATAAAATTATAACCGTTGATTTAAATAAATACATAAAAGTATATCACCTTATAATATATATTAATTTTATTTTATTTTTTATTCTAATGTTATTAATTTAATGTAATTAGAGTGTAAAATTTAAAATTTGAAATTTGAAATGAAAAATCAATTATTATTAATTTAATGTAATTAGAGTGAGAAATTTAAAACTTCAAATTTAAAATGAAGAATTAATAGGTTGACATGTAGCATGATAGATAACATATAATACTAATGATGATTTTTAGTATTGTGACACTTGTCAATAGGAGAATAAACTTATTCATTTATTAGAATAAGGATATATATATATATATATATATATATATATATATATATATATATATATATATATATATATATATATATATAGAGAGAGAGAGAGAGAGAGAGAGATCCGGTAAAAAAAAATTTGGTAGGAAGGTAAGAAATTTTTTTTATACATATTTTTTTGACGAACAAAACAAATGAATCACTAGATGAATCAAAAATAACATGATTCACAAAAAAAATCTCGAAGATTAATTTATACAATGATTTTGTTGTTATTCACTAAAATTGTAATAAAAATGAATTTTTTCTTAATTTACTTAAAAATGAATCATAAAGATGTTTTTTTGAGAATTTTTTCTTGTGAAACATCAAAGTTTTGAATCATCTAATGATTTATTTTGTTTGTTCGCTAAAAAAATATGTAGAAAAAAAACTTCTTACCTTCCTACCAAAATTTTCCTTTTTATTTGATATATTCTCTCTCTCTCTCTCTCTCTCTCTCTCTCTCTCTCTATATATATATATATATATATATATATATATATATATATATATATATATATATATATATGTGTGTGTGTGTGTGTGTAAAAGTTCAATAAAAAACCATTTTAAACCTTAGAACCAAGGAACCATTATATTTTCAAGTTTTAGAGTTTATTTTTTATCGAAAAAATATCTAAAAATATCTAAATTTATAACTTTTTATCTAAAAATATCTAAATTTATAACTTTTTATTTAAAAAATATCTAAATTTATAACTTTTTATCCTGTTTCCATTAATATCATATTCAATATAATTTTTTTTTTACATTTTCGATTTGTTTAGATTCACACTGTGTATAGATTCACAGTGTGAATCTATACATATCAAAAAACAATATATATATATATATATATATATATATATATATATATATATATATATATATATATATATATATATATATATATATATATATATATATAATTTATTGAATATATTATTTTAAACGTGCACTAATTTTTCCAAACGAAACCATCATCGTGGCTTAAGGCACATGTGTATTGGCTTGTTTCTACATAGACCGTCGTCGTGGCTTGTTTATTTTACTTCATATGCATCTGTTTAAGTAAATGTAAAGACAACCCACAATTTTCATGTTTTAAGATCTAAAAACACTACACCTGATGAAGAAAACATGTATCATGACTAGTACCTAACAATATGGTTCGTACCTTTTATATAAAATTTGGAGAGACGATTCAGGTTTAAGTTTGGATATAAAGATATATTTAAAACATTAAACAAATAAGTTTGACAAAACATGATTTGAATGTTTGGAAAGCTCTATGCTTAATATGAAAGTAAAGAAAGTATGTATACTTTTATTAAATTTGAATCAAGTTTGTATTATTAAACATACTTTTAATAAATATCTCAAGTTATTGAAACGCTTGAATTGAATTGAATTTTTTTTCCTATTCGAGTTGGAGCCTTTCTCAAGAAAACTTATGACTTTACAATCGAGCTCTACTTTTGCCTAAAATCATTTAATCTAGGTCAATGTCGATTTTAGTTACATTAACAAGAATATATTCTCCAAAAAAGCATCTCAAAGTTAATATATTAGATTTGTAGAGAACTTCTGATTGATGAAATATGTTTAGTTTGTTACAAATATGGTTGGACTCGTTTGGGAAAGATATAGTATATTGCAGAGAACACTCAAGTTTCAAGTATCAACATAATATGGTTATGGATGTTTTCTTTAACGTTTTTAGCTATGTCGGGGTTTCTGCCAAGAAAGAAACATTAGTAAACTTTTTGCTTCACCCGTTGGAAAAAAGATCAACGTTCACCGACTAACATTTTAGTTTTTGGATGAATAAAAAAACATGGATGTTTGGATTTAATAGGAGCTTCTTTCCTCGTAAGCTTGAAGAGTGGGGGTTTTAGTTTTTTACTTTAGGACAAACTATTTTAAAACTTATCTCATGAAAAGTAACAAAACGCAAGAAAATATGCATGAGAAAATCAATACATGCTTACGCTATTCGTTTTTTATACTTTTGGTTTCTTGCAATAAAGGTTGTGAAGCTTATCAACATAGTTCATTGTTATAATCTTAAAATCTATATATGTTTGTCAATGGATCATTCACAATCTATATATGTTGGTTTCTTGAAATAATTAGTAGGCGTTTTATTGCATTTGCCTTATGCCTCAATAAAAAAACAAGCCTTTAAATTATATAGATATCGATGTATCTTTGGACGTTTAACATTTTACAAACACTCAAATTTCATCAAATACCTTTAAAAATAATTTTTAATTTTTATAAAATTATATAAGATTATATATCCGTTTATTAGCGGTTTTGCACTCATGATTAACGTTTGTGTGTGTGCGTTTTTTAATAATCACTTAAATTTTTTGATAATTCTAGAATGAATGTGCTTTTTCTACTTTTAGTATTCTCCTATTAAAATGTATTTTCTTGTTTATCAGTAATCATTATTCATTACACGTTATTAATAAAACCATTTTTTCTATAAGTTTTTTATCTTGTTAAAAGTGTTCTACTTTTTGATAATTAATCAAATCCTTTCATTAAACTACTAGTAACATCCTTTAACTTTCAAAAGCTTTTTCACCTTGTAATTGTTATAAAATATTCCGATATACGATCAATCACAAAATATCAATTTATTCATAAATAATGTTTGTGAAACTACCTCTTTTTGCCAGATTACAAAATGATTCATATTTTGAGAAATATATATTTTTTAAAGAAATAAATAGAAAATAAAGTAATTTTATAAAAAGTACCATTCATAAAATAATTTTGTAAATTAAAATAGTTTTCATAAATCAATTTTCATAACAAGAACCATTCATAATTTTTTTTTTTTTTATAGTTCCTCTGGTTATTTGGTAATTACACCATTTCCCATTTAGGATTAACCGTTGGATATATAGCACACCGACTGCTTAAACAAAAACACGCATATTTGAAACTTCCAACGCCAAATTAACTTGAGAGAGAATCAGAGAATGGAAACTACATACCTGGTGGTGACGACGGCACTATTCGCCGCCGTCGTCAACTGCTGCCCCCCGGCGGACCTGTCAGCATTGTTGGCCTTCAAGTCCGCCCTGACCGAACCATACTTGGGCATATTTAACACCTGGACCGGCACCGACTGCTGCACCAACTGGTACGGCGTCAGCTGCGACCCAACTGACAGCCATGTCATCCACGTTATCCTACGCGGCGAATCGGAAGACAAGCTCATGATCGATAAAACCGGCCAAATAAGTTACATGTCCGGTTCACTTTCACCTTCTGTGTGTTCCCTGGACCGGCTCACTACTCTAATCGTTTCCGACTGGAAGGGTATATCCGGCGAAATTCCGGCGTGTATCACTTCCTTTTCTCACCTCCGCATCCTGGATCTCACCGGTAACCAGATCACCGGCGAAATCCCCGCTGATATCGGAAAATTCGGGAAACTCGCGGTTCTCAATATTGCTGACAATAATATCACCGGAAACATTCCTCCGTCTATTGTAAACCTTAGGAATCTCATGCATCTGGATCTCAGCAACAACCGAATCTCTGGTGATATTCCGGCGGATATAGGCAAGCTCTCGATGATGAGCAGAGTTTTACTGAAACAAAACCAACTCACCGGGAAAATTCCGACTTCAATCACCAAAATCTACCGTTTGGCCGATTTGGATCTGTCAATGAATCAAATCTCTGGCACGATTCCTGCTGAACTCGGATCAATGCCGGTCCTCTCTACACTCTACTTGGATAACAACCAACTCTACGGCGAAATTCCGGTGAGTATACTAAGAAACGCTGGTTTAAACATCGTGAATCTGAGCAGTAACAGTCTCGTCGGCTACTTGCCGGATGTTTTTACTCCGACGACGTACTTCTCCATGATAGATTTATCGCACAACGAATTAAAAGGATCTATACCGGCATCTTTGACTTCGGCTAAGTACATCGGACATTTGGACCTCAGCAACAACCATTTCTGTGGCGCAATTCCAGCGGGATCACCGTTCGAACAATTGGAAGCGTCGTCGTTCTCCGGCAATGATTGCCTCTGCGGGACGCCTCTCACACGAGTATGTTAACGACGTCGTTTCAGGGTCCGTTTGGTTGGTCACGGTTTGTGTATTGGTATTTGATACACTCCGCATGCGTGATACACTGATACGCGTTATTCACATAAAATCATAAAATTACATGAATATTTCATAGATTTGTATAGACTAGTTAGTAACAAATAAATTACTAAACAATACTAGTTATTTAATTCTTTAGTCATAATAATATATTGATACTAATTTATATATAGTTTTTTTTAGCAGACATTTATTTAATAATTTGTGATTTATAAAAGATGATATGATATCGATTAATGGAATTCCCCTTGCATTTCTCTTTATCATTAACGTATGTTTACAGATCACGTTTGATAACGAATTCTCGTTTGTGTTCCCAAAACTACAAAAATTAAAAAACGAGGATATTGTGTTATTGACGACTATACGGATTACCATAACAAAACTAGAGGATATTCCACTTGGCGATGTAGTGGAGTTAGCCAGATAGGTATCGAAGGAACTCCCAAGTATTGTCAAAAGATACTTTGATTAACATGTGTTTGTTATGCATGCGTTTAAGTTGTTTTCTTTTTGTTTAGAGTTTTTAGATTTAAATATTGGTTTCCTTTTTATTTATATTTATAGATTTTAAAAATATATTTTGGCGGTTTGTTCTGAAAAACATTATTAGTATGTTCCTTGACTTTTGAAGTAATTTGTTTATGTGATTTTGGTAAATTCATAGATTTTATATATTGTTTATGTGATTTTATTAAATTATGTGAATTTGTGAAGTATTTGAACTTTGAAAGTTTTTGATTTAGATGGTAACGTCGATATTGAAAATCCTTCGCTCAGAAGTAGTACTATAATATTCTCCGATGAAGTAAGGTTTTCAGCTTTTAAACCAACAATTATAGCATGTAATTGAACATTTTTCTTGTTGGTTGTATATCAATTTGTGATTTATTTTATTTAAATTGAAATGGAAAAATAGATCATTGTGACGGACACAATTATTTTGACCCAACCAGGTCATATATAATTATATACAAGATCGTTGGTCCCCAACGAAGAAAAATTGAATACGCCTGAGAAGAAAGAAACTGAAAATCAGATGGGGACTAAACTATAAAATAATCCCGCGATTATACATGAGCATGCACTTTTAGTCCTCTTAGGGAATTATTTTACATTTTCATTCAAGATATAGACTACGGTCATGGAGACTAATATAATGGTGGCAATCCATTAAATCAAGTAACATGGCAGGTAAGGTCATTTTTGTCATTCAACCTAATCCATATTCATGCATTCTGAAATTTAATTTTTGATCAAAACGCAACCAAGTATTTTCTAAAAAAGTTGTGATCTTTAATGAACACAATAAGATTATTTCAAGAACATGATTCTTAGAAATCAGTCAACGAGCACAAAACCTAAGAGACAAGTAGTTAGTTACTTAGTTATGTATAATAGTTGTACTTACAAAATGTAGTTTAAAGAATGTTTACACCATAAGTAACTTAAAATGTAGACTTAATATCCGATTCTATTGAAAACATAAACTTAACCATATTAATCATCAAGAACTATAAGTTTTAGCCCTGAAAGACTATTAATTAATGGAAAGTATCAACACTTTGATCATATACTAAAAACAATTATTAACAAAATTCAATTATCTTTTAAAAGAATCTCAATTCTAGAAATACAATAACACCCTAAACTTCCAATTTCTAAATCGATTAAAAAAACTTTAATCTTTTTCACATTTCAGATTCAAATCCAATATTCCAAAAACCTTCAGGGGTGGAAGGAGGTGCAAACCTGAATCGATGCCTGGAAACCCCCTCATGATGCTCACAACGCAGATTTTGCTTACTATTATTATTACCATCACTCCCCTCAGGAAGAACAGCATCATAGAATTTTTTACACTGCTTACATTCAATTCCTTTAAGATTCGCCCTATCGGCTTTCTTTCTTACTGGTTCAACATACTTGAAGTTTTTCTTCTCAGGCCTCCCGCTTGGATCCTGTGTCTCATCATCTGAGCTTTCAAAATTCATGTCTTTAGGAACCGGGTCTGGAAGATGATGAATCTCTTCTTCTTCTTTTCCTTTTGATACTTTTTTCAAATCTTGTTTGATGTTTTCTAATGGAGTATCGAGAAAATCATCGTGAGGGTCTGGGCCGTTTCTGTTTTTTGTAGGTCGAGTGTCTCTCCAGTGAGAAAGCGGACGTTTTGTTCCGGATAATAAGTTTGACTTTTTGGTGATGTCATTTGAGGTCGATTTGATTTCTTTTTTGACTTCAGAGTTTTGTTGGTTTGTGGTATGATTAGTTGTTTCACAAACAGGCACTGGGATATTCGGAGATTTCTGTCCATTGACTGTAATCATATATTGATAAGAAGAGATATGTTAGTTAGCTATTGCTTCGTTCGTTGTACAAGAAATAGCAATGTACTTTTGTTGAATTGTTTATTATAGCATCTTACTTTGTACTTCGATAAAAATCTATCTAATACAAAGCAATATTCATATAATCAGGTAGATTCCTCAAAGTAGAATGGTAAAATTGGGTAGATTTTTTTAAAGTAGGAAAAATACTAGAAGTAGAAGGAAATGAGAGTAGGATGCTATGATACATAAATAAATGAAAGTATGTTGCTAGTTCATGCATTCTTCGTCCCTAATAATATTTGGACGTATATTTAATCAAACACATAGATGCTAACAATTTGAAGAAAGGTGACTAATTGATGGGAGAAATATTAATAAAAACTTTATAATTCCAGTATAGCAAACATCATGGAAATCTTTTAAGTGGCAATACGATGAACACAGAAATATCACCCCTTTATTGTTTCTAAGATGAGACCATGTCACAGTCACAGCCATGTGGAATGACCTGAATACCAAGAAAGTGATGTAGTAAGCCCAAGTCTTTCAATGGAAATCCCAACCAAGTGTTGTCATACACATAGACAACAACATAGATGCAGACAAAATCCCATAAACAAATATGGGGAGAAATCAGTTTACTTTTAGGCCCGATAAACCCAACAACCAATGAAACCAAACTCAAGGTGCATGTTTGAGACCATATAGAAAAGGTTTGAGATAGCACGTATGATTTCGGTGTCCCTAATCAACAAGCCCCAAACCAACAAAACTCTGAAGTCAAAAAAGAAAGTGGACAGAAATCACTAGGACGGGTGATGGGGTCTCACTAGGATGATACTTTGGCTCCGTAGAAAGTGGGAGGAAGGTGAGATTAGAAGTAGGTGGTGATGGGGGGAGGAACTGGTTGATGAGTGGTAGGGTTGGAAGTAGGAAGAAATGGGAAACCAGACTCATTAAACGAAACATAACGAGCATACATTCGCTTGATTTTGAGATCAATACATCAATACCTACAATGTAAAAGGTTGTAGCCAAGGAAAACATAGAAAATTGATCGAAATCAAGTTTCTGAGTATAATACGGATGAACATACGGGAAACATTTTCACCAAACACTTTGATAAAGAGATAGAGTGGTTGTTTTTCTAAAACAAGAGTTTATAAAGAGAGACGGATTGAGACACACGGGAGGGCATTCAATTAATTAAAAAGACAGTGAGGCACGTTGTCAGGTGCCAAAAAGAGTAAGGCCAGTCTTGACCACTGTCTGTTTTCTCACTCAACATACCTAATTTACTCATGGATATGTGGACACTACAACTGATAGACAATTCCCATAACTGTGAAGTGGTTGGAGAGATTGCAATATCCCCGTCTGTTTGCAGACTTTTTTACTTTGAGTAAGTTACACGAATGGTCCCTATGGTTTGGGGTGATTTGCACGTTTGGTCCCTAACTTATTTTTTTTAACTCGGAAGGTCCCTACAGTTTGTTTTTGTTGCGCGCTTGGTCCCTGTTTTACCTAAAAAGACTATTTTGCCCTTGATTTTTTAATTTATTTAAATAGAATGGGGTAGGTAAGGTAAGGTGAGGTGGAAGTGGGGTTGGGGGTGTGTTTATTTAAATAAGTTAAAAAATCAAGGGCAAAATAGTCTTTTTAGGTAAGATAGGGACCAAACGCACAACAAAAACAAACTGTAGGGACCTTCCGAGTTAAAAAAATAAGTTAGGGACCAAACATGCAAATTACCCCAAACCATAGGGACCATTCGTGTGATTTACTCTTTTACTTTGCAATTAAACATGGTTACAAATTGTTTAAACTTGCAAAGACATCAACAGGATATAGCCACTGTAATAAGAATGATCATCCACAAAGTGCAAAATAACGATGCCCACTTAAACATATCACTATAAATCAAATCCAAAATATTTTGCTCTCAATCGGAGAAATAGACAAACTTGGCTTTAGATGATATCCCTTAGACTAACATAGACTTGCTAAACTAGAACATATAAACAAGTCATAGCTCAATAACCACTATATCCATTCAGCACTCGATGGCAAAAAAAAAAAAAAAAGACTTACTCTCACTACCACCAAAGAACTATTATCATCCCATGAAACTTGCAATGTTTGTTTTGGCTAGACACACATCAATTCCTTCTAATGATGGCATTTGCCAAATGTCATTTTAGCTTAAATTTTTGCCAAAAAAGGAAACCTTGCAAACTTTATGGAACATTGTTGCAATTTTCAAGAGATGCAGGGAATAACTAGTAAAGGGTCAATCACCAAAAAGATAAATACATGATCTGTCATTCGCCAATTTAACAAGGTATCATCATTTTAAACAATTAGACAAATATATTCATCTTTGTTCTCCAATTAAAGAAGCATTCCAGCATGACATGTGAATTGTGATGTAAGCAATCCATCACCAAAATATTTTTAGTCGTTTGCCATATTGGGTTATTTGGCTGATAGTATGTTTTTCTTTTTGGTAATTAATATAATTAACAACATAAGAGGATAAAACCAAGGAAAAAAGGGAAAAGAAGAAGGATTACCAGGTGAATTCAATATATTCTGATCATGGCCTAACGAGTCTTTATTAACTTCTTTGCTGGTGTTGCCAATCATATTTTCTGGAGTTAGGCCTGATTTTGAGCATAAATAAATGTACTGTGATTTGAGCTTTTTATAGGCATCTACAACTTCCCTTCTTTTCTGCTTCTCTATCATTATCTCAGCATTCTTCCCTTCAATCTGCTGAAGTAATTTCCCATGCAATTCCATTCCTTCAGTTGACTCATTACTCCTCTCTCTAACATCCATTTGAAGCTTATCAATTTCCTCCTCTAACCCTTTTACTTTCGCAATAAGCAATCTTTTCACATTTTCACAATCATCAAGAAGCTTTCTAGTCTTTACAATCTCTGAAGCTTGTGTTCTCGTTTTTGTCAGCAATGTTTCTTCACACTCGATCTTTTCATCTATCTTTTTCTCTGAAATTCCAAGCTTTGCAAGAAGCTCATTCTTTTTATCGTTTACTTCTTTCAATTGTCTTTCTTTTTGCTCTATGAGAAACACCTTTGACTGGACCAACTCAAGAAGCTCACAGTTTGATTCCTCTTTCTCTTCGATTATTCTAGACTTGCATCTTAGAGTCAATCTTAACTCTTCAAGTTCAATTTCTTGCCCATTTGTTTTCTCACGAAGCAAGTGGTTTTCATCTTCAAGCTCCTTTAATCTCTTTTCATTGCCATGTACAAGTGAGGCCTTTGAATCTAGAAGTTCACGTAAGCTTTGTTGTAGTTCTCTTTTTTCAGCTATCTCTTTATTCTTTCTTTTCAGCTCCTCTTCAAGATCATTACCATGTTTAGATGATGATCCTGAAACTTTCTTTACCTTGCTATTTTCCATCTTTAAAAACTGGTTTTCTTCCAAAAAATTTTGTTTTTCAGATTGGAGTGTTTTTAATTGATCAATTAGATCATTTTCCTTTTTCTTACATTCTTCTTCGGCGGCTTTCTTTGCTTCAGAATATACTTTTTTCAGTTTTGATTGGAAATCTGGAAATAATTGCTTGCAGAAGAGATATTCTATCTGAGAAACACTTTCCTTTGTTTCTTGGATTGTAGCAGCTAGTAAGGTACTAAGTCCCGAGATGTATTCTGTATCAGTTCCATCAACATGGTAAGCTGGTTCTGGAGATGTTCGTGAATCCTCTTCCATCTGTGGATTCCATATGAACAATGTAAATATGTGGAAAACGATAACCCCTGTCTCTTTAATTATTATAATCTTTCCTTACAGCTATAACAAATTTGGCAGCTTATAACCACATCCAAACATATATGTCCATTTATCATAACACTAAATGGGTGGAAGAAGGCATAACAAACAGAGTATTATAAAATGATTACTGTTTGAATATTTTCAATGATATGATCATACATATTAACAGGGATAGAAATAACGACGGTGAAACAACAAAAACGGTGCCTTAGATTCCCAATTGGTTATCCATAAGGTCATAGATAGTCAATATTTTGTTAAACCTAAGAAAAATCAGAAGTGGAGATATGCTAGATTCTATCAGGTAAAGAATGTATGTGCGAATTACACCTAGATTAGGAGATTAAGACCTAAATTAAAGTTTTACTTGGATGAATTTCAAACTTACGTTTTAGTTTTCAATAGTATGGATTTCGCTAAGATCAACGTCCTTCTATCCCTAGATTTGAAATGTGAGATACCTTGATTGATTCTCGTCCTGATTCCTGAAGATTTTTTTTCTAAATAACAAAAAAATTGTAAGAGAGGGCTCGTGATGAAATAACTACGAACATATGCGTTGCATTTGCTTTTACGCGTGAAGGTGTTCACAATGAGAGCTAGTTGGTACTTACTGTTGAATCGGCGACGGAGGAGGAGAAGCAGATACAATATCTCTAGCAGCCGGAATATAGGAGAAGAATGGAAGAGGCCGGAGGGAAACTGATTTGATTCGATTATTGGGGCGTGTTCTTAAGAGGTCATATGGACAAATTGAAACGGATTTTAACAATAAAAGTCATTTTGCCCTTTGTACACAAGAAAAAAAAAAGAGTAATCTAACCAGCATATAATGATGAAATGTGAATTTATAGAAAATAATTAAAAAAATTGCATTTCTAGAAAAATAACTATCAAGTTTGGGATTGTAGGTTCTGACTAAAAAAATATCAATTTTCAAAAATAAAATAAAATAAAATAAAATAAAAACACTTCGGACTAATATTAGGGGATTCCGGACTAATATTAGGGGATTCCGGACCAATATTCTGGATTGAAAATTTTTATACGTGCTTCCTCAATTGCTTTGTGTACCCCTATATGAGTGTAATAATGTTTGTGTATCCCCATGATGTGACGATTTATATGAGTGAGAGAGTACGTATAGCAACACCTTTTCGATTTCATATTGAAATTTTGGAGTTAAAAAAAAAGTCTGGAATTTCAAGAACAATTCTGAAATCCGATTAACGGTTTCATAATTTTTTTATTAAAATCTAACAAAAAGTTAAACAAACATAGTAATATTAAATATATATGATAATATGAGTTAAAATCAAACATTTAATTGAAAAATGATAATATTAAACACTTCAAAATGAATATTCTAGATATAGGTAAAGAGATTCTTTAAACATAAATAAAAAAAATGAAAAAAAAAACAAACTATGAAAATTAAACAACAGTTGGGAATGGAACATTGGAAGAAAATAATAATTATTCAAAACTAAAAAAAATAAAAAAAAAATAAAATAAAAACTCATTTATCATGGTTGTTTTATTTAATTTTCCATTGATCATAACTTTTTATTATTTATATTAGAGTCATAAGATTATCTGACGATTTAACAGATCATTAAAATTAATAAAATTATTAAAGTCATCTAAATTTGATTTAATCATAATATTTTTTTATGATTTTTTTTTCTTAAAGGCTGATTCTTTTTAAAAATAAAAAATAGATCTCATAGTAAAAATTTGTATATTTGAGTAATTCAAACAAAGTTTTTTTTACGTTCTTTCTTTTTTTGTTGGTTCATGTCTTTTATTTTATATTCCGAATAAAATCAATCCCTCGATCAAGTCCTAACTCCCGATTAAAGTGTCATCAAATCCAAATGACACATGTAGCCATGCCATGAAACACAAAAGACTAGCCCACAAATAATAAGAATTGAAAAAGTTGTAAAAATTAAAAAAAGTTGTTGAATGGTATTCCTCCATGTTTATGTACTTTATGTTTGTGGTGGTTGAAACGTGAAACATTGTCACATTAGATTATTTTTTCAAATGTTTCCAAGTAAAATTTACATTCTTTCTAAGATTAGATCATTAGTTGACAGTTTGTAACGTCTCAAATTTCAAACCAAAATTTTTATTTTTTTAAACAAGATTAAACATCCAAAAACCATTCTTTAATTACATATCATAGCATCCATTTGTTTCAAAATCACAATATTAAACCAAAGTTAAATTATAAAAATCAATGGAAGACTCAAAATAACAACATAACACTGATGTGAATGTACAATCACGTCATGCCCTTCCGTTTTAACCTAGACAACCTAAAAAACATTTAACTTAACAACGTAAGCATAATCCTTAGTGAGTTCTACAATATACCACATATTTCATCACACATGCAATGCATACAATTAATAAGCTCACAATTTCATTGTGCATAACAACTGTTGGCTCCCAACTATCATACTATTGTAGGCTCTCAATCATCGAGCAAACTATAGGCTACCAGCCCTCATAACATATGTACACTCTCAACCATGATACAAACTATAGACCCTTAGCCATCATGCAAAATATACCAAAGTTTATGCTAATATAGACAAATTGTCTTATGAATGCATAATCATACGTAGTCGAAGTCGGATAAACAGTCGAACAAATGTTCATACCCGAAAGTAATATATCAAACAATAACCATGCAATAAGGCTAAGTTAAGAGTTATAAGACTATTTGATTGTAACTACGTACAACCCTTAAGGTATTCACTCAACGATCTACCAATAGTAACATAAACATTAACCAAACAAAACATGTCGTATATACTAACACAAGACTATTGTAGTCTATCACATACTCATATACTAACAGAATATAAACATTATATCACTCATTGGACATATAATGTCACACATAGCATAGTGAGAAAACTCACATGAGTCTAGAATCAAAATCTCAACGACAACATCTGCAAACAAGACAGCTAACACAGACCACCTAATACCAATCCTTAGTTAAATACTTAAATCCATCAAAGTTTGACCAAAACGGTCAAAGTCAATAGTCAACATGTGTCACGAGTTGCGTCCTGTATGGATGTGTCACGTCCATTAAAAGACAAAATAGTCGTGATGACACCAAACTCAACGCGCCGCGTCCAATAACGAATGCGTCATGTTATCTAGGCAAATGCACCTTTTTTTATTAAATGTTTAATCCTTTAAGGCAGAAGATCTCACTAAATGATGTTTTTAATGGATAAACTTTACAACTTTATCCAAATTCATGTCTCTAATAAACTAAACTATAAAATGTAGGTCTAAAATGAATCTAAATGCCTAAACACTCCATGCATGGTCCAAAAAGAAAGACAAAACTCTCTCTTTCTCACTAAAATGAGTCCATAAAGCAACTCAAAACAGCCTTTGGACCTAGAGTTTCCCAAACTCCAAAGAAACATGACAATAAGGATCTAAAACAACACAAAATACTAGACCTAAGGTGAAAAACATATTAAGGTTGCATCTTGATGACTTACAAAGATACAAAAGGTTATGAAAAGGCTGGAACAACTTTGGATCTAGCTTCACAAGCACCAAAAACACATTCTCCTTCTTTTAACTTCACTCTTAAGGCACAAAACATCACAATGGGATGAGAAATGGGCTGGGGTTTGCTCTCTAACGTTTCAGGAGGATGGAGGCTGTAAATTGTCGGAACCCTAGAAGTTAGAGCTTATAATAGGGTCTAAAATCGGTGACATAGGTTTTTGAACTGTTGCGGCATTGTACTAGGCTTAAAAAAAAGTATTGGACTTTATATATTCGCAAAAGTGAGATTTTAAACATTTAATATGTTGAAAATGACTTTTAACTAGCCCTACATACTTGAAAGACCAATTGGCATTGTAGTAGACGAGCTACTTTAAAGTTCACATGTTAGCACTCAACGAGTTGAAACTTGTCATACTTCAGGGACCAGTTCTGAAACCTTGAAGGTCTATATACTCTAGTCGAACCGCGTTCCTTTCCCCTACTTCTCCTGTTCTCCAGACTCTCACACCTTCTGTTTAGAGCATACTCCGGCTGCCTGAGATCCTACCTCCGCCGCTCCTCCGTCGCCCTATCAACGGTAAGTACCAATTATGCCCTAAAATAACTCTAACTCAACTTTCGCACGCGCAAACCCAGTTGCAAAGCACGTACGTTTTCGTTGTTACGATGCAGACCATACCCCTAGGTTATATATACTGTGTATGCATTATCGGAGATTTGGTTGAAGTATGAAAATCACTGCTATTCATTGTTAAAAACGGCAATTTAGAATTAATCTGGCTAAACTTCAATTTAGGGCATAATGCCCAATGTAGTTGGCAATTTCTAATTAGAACAACTATTCTCGATACAGTGCTTTCAAGTATGTCTGTTGCGTCTTTTTTCCTTAATGTAACATGATTTCTAAGATTCAATGACCTGGTAGACGTATCACGAATGGGGATTCCAAGCCACATTTACCATAATTCATATCAATGATCGTATGTGTTAATTACTTGGACATAGTATATAATTTTAGACTACTAGGCTAATATGTCTTTCTTTCTTTTCCGTAGGTGATGATATGTAAAATTGTTTTTTTTTTAATCTTGAATTATTCTTAAGCTTGAATTTTGCAGGCATACATTTGTTCGTGAGCTTCGGATTCAGCAAGGAACGTTTGGTTGCAGTTAATTGCTAAAAACATTTGCAATGGTAATACACTAATACTAACAATCTACATCTTTCTGATCCATCTTAAAAGACCAACTTTTCTTAAAAAAGCAAGATTGAATGCAGTACTTTATGCTAGTAAGATCAACATTCTAGGGTAGATGAGTATCTGATAACCCCTCTTATATATTTCTCATTCTTGATGAAATCATTAGCACCCTATACAATCAATGTCAGTATATCTTCTATCCTCATTGTCCACTAAGAACAACACTTTTCATTAGATGCAAACATGATCGAATTTCTATTGCTAAAAGATGTTCTTAATTTATTGTCATTTTTATCTTACTTATTTCAGTCAGGCAGGAAGGAAACAGTTCTGGATTTGGCAAAATTTGTTGACAAGGGTGTCCAAGTCAAGCTCACAGGTGGAAGACAAGGTTAGCAACCACATTTACTGTTTGTTTATTTTTGACTTGATGCATAAAGCATGTTTTAATGGGTTAGTTATCCCACATAGAGAAGCTTTGTGGTTGTTACTTGTTAAATTTATATTCTTTTATCATGTATAGTGTCAGGGACACTTAAAGGATATGACCAGTTGCTGAACCTTGTATTAGATGAAGCTGTGGAGTTCCTTAGAGGTAATAATTTCATTTTTAGAGCTAAAAATAAACCTTATATAAAAGTAAAACAAAACTCTTTTGGGATGTAGTCTAGTCAACATGATTATTATTGACAAATCTTCTGAAAAACTTCCAAGTTTTTATCAATTTTTTAAGCCATGTGAATATGTGATGCAGATGCGGATGATCCACTGAAGACAACTGATCAAACACGTCGCCTTGGCTTAATAGTATGATTTCCTAATGCTCATCTCTATGACTTTACAAACTTTGTAGAGCTATTTTTGATAATGAGGATAAAAGGGCATTCACGTCTTTTGCCATTGTCACACCTTTTTCTTTCTTTTATAATTGTATGTATTGCAGGTTTGTAGGGGTACAGCTGTCATGCTTGTTTCACCTACTGATGGTACAGAGGAGATAGCCAATCCATTTATCCAGCCAGATGGAGCTTAATATTTTTCACTTTCTTAGCAACAAAATTAGCTACTTTCTACTAAAAACCCTTGTTTAATCAAATTTGGTGTGGAATATTACAAAATATGATCTATTTTTAAATACATCATATTTTGGAAACCTTGTTTTATCTTTGTACAATGTAAACCGTATTTGAACTCAGAGAGTTTTCTATTTTTTTTCTATGAAATACAATGGAAAACCGGGTGAAAGAGCAATGAGGTTTATAGATCTTTTAAAATAAGATAATGCATTTTTTAACGATATTAACATATTTATATTTTTATGTGGAAGTTACGAACCTGATAGTACTTGATTATTCTGTATATGTTATTTGGTGTATGCATAAAGATGATGTGAAACTCATTAAAAACCTTAAACTATAAGGCTTGAGTGAGTGGTAAAATCTCTCTCTCTCTCTCTCCATGCTGTTTCAATAATAAAATGAGAAAAAATATAAGTTGTCGTCTACGTGACATAGGAGGGAGTGCGGTTTCTGTGTCACCACTATCTTTAGCCTAATGTCCTTTATGAACAAAAAAGTCTTGATTATCTAAATTTTTTTATGATAATTTATCATTTTTTGTTGAAAAAAAAATAACGGTTGTTTTGTAAATTTGGGCAAAATATAAAACAATCAGGATTTTATGTTAAAAAAATAAAAGTTAGGATTGAACTTTAGACTGACCAAAATATTGAAATTTTTTCAGAGATTTTTCTTAAAAGAAACACTAATTTGTTCTCTTGTAGGGCAAAAATAGTAATCGATGTTAGTCCTTTATGAGCCTAGATGGAAAGAAGTGGAAAAGGATAATGACTTATAACGGTAATATACTTTAAGGTTTGCTTAGGCTATTCGGTATGGTCAACGCCGCACGTCAACATAAATTTTTGTCTTCTCCACAACGCCATTAACGGGGAGAGTGTTTCTCATGAAAATGCAGTTAAGAAAGAAGAAAATAAAGAAAAAAATGGTGTTGAGGGGTGTTACGTTGGCACTGGGAAGCAACGAGAAACCAGGGGGGTGTTCTAGCTGGTTATAAGGATGTAACGTGAACAGTCCAAACAAGTTCAATGTTGATATAGGAACAAAAAAACATAAGGGACTAAATGTGAAAAAAAAACCCTAAACTATGTTACCCTTATAAGTCATTAACCTTTTCTATAAATGTCGATATAGGAACAAAAAAAAACATAAGGACTAAATATGAAAAAAACCTAAACTATGTTACCCTTATAAGTCATTAACATTTTCTATAATAGTTTATTTGCATCACTAGCGAAAGGGTTAGGTCTTTTTGGGACTGATCTCGATATTTAATGAACCTGTATAGTATTAGGTAGCGGGTTAGGTAAAGGCTAACTAAACCAATGATGCTTAGTTGAAACTAAGGTGAGCAATTAGCCCAAACTCAACCGGACTGGTTTACACCAATAATGAGAAACGATTACTAGACTGGTTAGACTAAACCAATGCTGATTCCGGATTTCGGTCAAATACCCGGTTGGAACTTGTAACACCGTAAATTTTCAAACAAAATTTTCATTTAAATCATATAATTCTCATAACACATTTCACAAAATCTCATTTATTTAATTCACAAATCGCAACTCCATAATTGTTTAAATAAGACTCCACGATCCTCAAAACATAACTCTTTCTCTGGTGTGTACAAT
This sequence comes from Lactuca virosa, assembly GCF_052849685.1. Lineage (NCBI taxonomy): Eukaryota > Viridiplantae > Streptophyta > Magnoliopsida > Asterales > Asteraceae > Lactuca > Lactuca virosa. The sequence continues at coordinate 90,682,023 of NC_136429.1, forward strand.
CAAGCCGACGCCTTCCCACGATCCTGAGGAAAATCTGAAACACATATCACATAACACGGTAAGCACGAAGCTTAGTGAGTTCCCCAAAATACCACACACAGCTCATTAGCCACTCGAGGCTATAACTCAAATAAGACCCTCTGGTCAAATGTGTCTCAGTGGGACCCTCTGGTCCCACAACTCGGGTGGACCCTCCGGTCCTAACTCAGTAAACTCAGAATAACACACAGCATAAATCACATAGACATAATGCAGGATATCACAATACTCAATATAAACACATAAGACCCTCTGGTCACACATAGGATACCACTCAAGGTAAGTATAGTGAAAAGACTCACCTCGGATGATGAACAACCCCTATAAATGTTGCTGTTACGCACCGACCACTAACTCTGTGCCAAACCCACAATTATCCCAATTAGGAACTAAGTCCAAACTCTCACTCATTAGGTCTAAAGGTAATCCACTAACCAGCCAATCAATGACCTAAAACCCATTGGGCCCACCAAGGCCCAATAATAAATGGGCTCTCCTGAGGCCCAACTCTCAAATCTAAATGGCAAGCCCAACTCAAGGGCCCAAAGCACATATATATAATCCTCTGGTCCAAGACTCTATTGCAACAAGCCCAAACTCTAGGCCCAACACTCAAGGCCCAAAATGAGACTTAGCCCAAAAGTCCACAGTGAGGTTACGCGGGGCGTACCTCTCTTGGTACGCTCAGCGTACTCATGAATCCATGTTGGCCATCGGGGACACTGGGGCAGTACGCGGGGTGTACAGGAATTACGCTCAGCGTACTCCCCAGACTCACTCTTTCTACTCATTTGGTCTTAAACAGTTAAGACATTACCTCAAATCCCAGATCTGGACTCCCTAATGACACTTACTCCATAAAGTCAATGACTTTAAGCCTTTGCATGGCTGGAAAGGTCACAAACACCCAAAACACTCACTCCCTTATCTTAAAAAGCTCATATCTCATGCATGACTTGATTCCAACGTCCAAGATTGGATTTTTATGACATAACACCACTAAATACACTCAAAGGGGTTGATCATAGTCTCTAGAGCTCAATATCTCATAAACTCTCCACCTTTTGGGACAAAACCCCTAAAATACTCTAATATGATGCTCAAAACAAAAGAGTGAGAAAGCTTGAAGCTTTATACCTCTATATGAAGCTTCCAACTCAGATGTGCTCCGATCCAAAGCCTGGACTTCTCACTCCTTCTTCTCCGAAGCTCCTTCTTTACTCCAAGAACACACCAATATCACTTAAGGCTCTCAAATGCACTCAAAAGCTCCATGAACGAAGGATTAGGGTTTCAGAGGGTTTATTGACTGAGGATGGTGGCCAGGAATGAGGCCATCTCATTCTTTATATAGGGACACATCCAAAGTTAGGGTTTCCACTCTGTGCCTAGTACGCCCAGCGTACCCTCTGGTACGCCCAGCGTACTAGGTGGCTCCGCTTAAAAATCACGCACATGAGTACGCTAAGCGTACACACACGTCGCCCAGCGTACTCCGCTGCCACCTTTTTCAATTAAAGGACTTATCCTGCCATAACTTCAAACTTCCATTGCTTCCTTGATATAACTCCGTTTCCAATGAATCTCATATCCTCGAAAAGGTGTCGAGATGCTCTACGCTTCCAGCAACTCGTCGAAACCCCGAGACTTCCTCATGCCCTGGTTGCAGCCCACAAACCCTAAACTCAGACGATCCGAAACAGGATGTTACAATTCTCCCCCACTTGAATTAGGTTTTGCCCTCGAAATCGCTCCTTACCAACACATAGATCGAGCCCAATAACCCGAGAAGCACCACCGAAGGACCTTATATCATACAACAATCTCTTCCAATGACACCTGATCCCAACAGGGACTCCCGACCCAAAAAAGGACATACCCATCTGCCACTGCGGTACTCGATATGACTCTCCAGAACTTGAAAACTCTAGTGGTCTATCTCCCTGCCAGACCACCCTCGCAAATCATCATCCTGCTAATCGCTCATCGACTAACAGACTCTAGGAACACTCTTCCAATTCTGATTCTCTAATCGATCCCGATCACAACTCAAAAGGAACGGAAAGGTCATAATCCCCCCCTAAGGACCCACTGCCTGAACAACTATCAGAACTCATCGGAAAGGATGAACCCAAAAACTCTAACATCAAACACAAGAAAAAGATCATGCTCGCCTGGAAGTATCCTCTGACCTCTATAGACATAAGCCCCAGCTCCCTCTCAAATATCCCCTTCAACACTGAGCACCAGGTCAGCTCCCGACCCAAAAGATGAACCTCCAAAGGTTACTCATTGCATATCAAGAACGTCTTACCGACTTCTTTCTCATAATAACTATCTCAGCTCATCGCGACACACAAGTCACGAAGTTCACTTTACCCCAAGCGAATACTACAACTCACCTGAAATCTTCTCACCTTCGACCTCTGTCGTCTACCAACCACTGATTCCATGCATCTCGCGGTTCTTCCCATACCGACGAAAATGACTCACTATGGTCTAAGACATCTGATGGAGAACAATACCTCTCAAAATGAACCCATCTACGAATCCGAAACCTCATCTCGCCTACTCAACACACGAACGAATCCAGACTCAAGCTTGAGAGTCTGATTCAACAGCAGAATTGGAACCACTCAATTCCAATCTGATACTCAACTCATGACCCAAGATTCGCGAATTTATGCACACACCATCTCTCCAATTCCTTCTGATTACGATAATCCCTTCTCAACCCGGGATATAACAATTATCGACTGACACAGAGAACCCAGTCTCGCCCCTGGTTCGGCAATCAAGTTTTCGAAGACTCAAGTGGTAAGGTTGCCCAAGCCTAAGAACTCCTCTGCGCTATACTCGGACTAGTGAATACTACAGCTCCCCGCAATATCACGATACCCTTTCTCTGACTCACGTATGTTGCGGCTCTCCGCAGTCACACGATACCCCTTCTCTGACTCACGTATGCTGCGGCTCTCCGCAGTCACATGATACCCTTTTCTCTCATTGACTCATGGATGCTACGGCTCCTCGTAGTCTTACAACACTCTCTTACTCACTGACTCGCCATGGGCTCACTCCATGGTTTTTCCCCGATAATCCTAAGTGATTACCCCCACTCGGATCCACTCGCTCTCTTATCACCTCATAATCTCATCATCAAGTCATCACTACACTGAGTTCACTAACTCATGCTCCACAACCCAACATAGATAAGTGCACACACCCACCCAGTTTATGCACCACCACTCCTGATGTAAGTTCTCGTAGGCAAGGCACTTTTCTTAGCACAGATACACCCTTAGACATTCCCACTCTGTTGACATTTAACTGAGGGGTTCCCACTGGAACTGAAAGACCCCAACTTTCATACTAAAAACATTATTAATCCAAAACATGCTACTTGCATATTCATAAAAACAATATTTTACATTGATAAAGTGATTACAAACGAATGGATACAAACCGACTATTACAAAGTGTTATATATTACACAACTACCCAGGATACTATACTTTTATACTTACATGATCCCTAAATACAAAAGTAATAGTATAACTATTCTAAACCTTCCAACAATATACGACTATACTGGTTACTTATCTCCTGCAATTGTTAAACATTGAGAGGGGTAAGCGGTGACGCTTAATGAGTTCAATAATAGATACAATATAACGGTATGCCATATATATACTTCAATATGGCAGAAGCAAAGAGGAACAAGGAACAACAAAGGCATGTATGAATCATGCGACAAACTTTCCATATCAATCGATGATTTGATTCAAAGATATACAATCAACGAGACATAACAATTTCAATACTTGATATACATCAATAACACTGCGGCCCAAATGGAACAGAAAACATACAATTTCTGATTATAATTTTGCTAGAATATACAGGCTTTCAGCCCTACATAGCCCTATGCCAATACCAGAAGTTATACGAGTCATGCTCTACATGGCCAAAGGCACAAAGCCAATACCAGAAGTGATACGAGACATGCTCTACATGGCCAAATGCATAAATTCGATACCAGAATAATACGAGACATGCTCTACATGGCGAGAGGCTCAAAGCCAATACCAGAAGTGATACGAGACATGCTCTACATGATCAACAATATAAAACCAAAATAACTCAGGAAAGCATATAGCACATATAACACATAACATACAATTGTTCCTATATATTGAACTCACCGTGAAATAATCGGGGATTAAGTGATAATTTTGGGCAGCACTTCGGCTCTAAATATAACTTTCTGTGATGAAACCAGGGATTTTTATCGAAAACCAGACCTTGCGCGGGCAGAGTTTCGACTCGAAAATATAATTTTCTCTGGAACTTCGGAGCGTCGGGACTTGCTTCGGGTGTCGGGGATGATACCGGGACTTCGGAGGGTGTTAGAGGGGCTTGAGAGAGGCTAGAGAGTGAGAATTTGTAACATAAACCCGGAGGGCTCGATTTCTATTTATAGGCTGAAAAATCGACTCTCACGTCGTGAACCATGTATGTTCACGTCGTGACTTTGATCATGGTCATCCCCTAGGCTTGCCGTGTGTCTTCTAGGCTCGAAACGCGTCGTTCTCTGAGTTCACGTCGTGAACACTGTGTTCACGTCGTGAATGTAGTCAAATTCTCGAAGTTTGTGCTCCGAACTTCAAAAATCCATATCTTTCGCACACGAGCTCCGTTTTTGACTTGATTTATATCCACGCGTAGGTGAGATTATGCTCTACATCTTTCATTTAGACTCAGTCGGCTAATTTTGACTTTATTTTTAATATTATATTAATATTATATTTTTAACGGGCCGAGACAGGAAAAGTCCGTTAAAATTTCATAACTTCTTCATCTGACGTCCGTTTTCGTCTGTCTTTTTACCGTTGTACTACTATTGACGAGACCTTCGATTCTCGTTTAGGTTGTGTCGGATAAAAATCACTTGATCTTTATTTCGAGTTTTTAGCTGTCTACTGCTGTTCCGAAACTTAGAAAAATCATAACTTCCTCATACGAAGTCAGATTTGGACGTTCTTTTTATGGAAATTCTCGGTATAACGAATACTACGACTTTAGTTTAGATTACTAAAGCTAAAAAGTAGTTTATCAAAAAATCACTTTTTACGTCATACGACGTCGTGTCGGTTCTGTCGCGAAACTTCAAATAGTCATAACTTCTTCGTTATAACTCGGATTTCGATGAGGTTTTCGCCTAAATGTTTCTAACGAGATTCTTTACAACTTTAATTAATATAATTTTACTTATTTTCAAATTTTATATTTTCGTTAAATTTCAATATTTGACTTTTGATTGGAATCTCATAAGACTTCCAATATTTTCCGAGTGATTTTAAACATAGTTTTACTCCATTTCTAGTAAAAACTATCTGTTAGAACTCAACGCTCAAATTCATATAATATTTCATTATATTTTTCACGATAACTAAACGTGCATGTTACATGAACAAAATTCACTCGGTACTCCACTCGCCATCTCACAACTCGAGTCTCAACATGACCAAAAATTAGGACATAATACACGGGTACCTCGGTATACCATCACAACATCTCACGATGTCTTAACTCAACCACTGATCTTCCACTCACTCAACTCGAAACCTCGAAATACTCCCATCTCACAAATTGAAACACGGAGGAATCGTCAACGACTGAAGCACGTTGACAAAAATCCGAAGCTCCATCCTCTACTGATCACCACCCATACGAAACTACTCATAGTGACTCTGAAATTGGTTGACAAATCAACTGTTGCCCCTCCTGGAGTATAGATCACAATCTATACTGATACCCATAAATCTCAGCAATTGCACCCTGAACTCAGCGACCCAACCGCCTCGAACTCAACATTTGCAAATCCGAAAATCCCTGGCCACAATAAATTCTCTGACCAACGACCACCTGCCGTGGATTCACTCATCCTTTCTTAAGCACATACACATACATCATCCCACCTTGCACCTCGCCTCATCCACCAATAACCCAGGTCTCATGTGTCCGTACCGCAGATCTCCATAATCAGTTTTCTAACCGTTCTTGAACAGATCGCTGATCTTCTCAATAGAATACCCAGTTCTCCCCCCACTCAGGGTTCGAACCATCACCAATTGGCATACCAACAATCCACTCCATAGACTGTTTCACCAGGTGCATCACACTTGACTCTTGGAACGTACCACGTAATCACATCAATGATTTTCCCGATGGAAACCAAGCAACTCCAAATATCCCGTAACTCAGACAAAAATCTCAGAATCCCCTCGACGTGACTGCCTCTAGTCATCTCGAAGCCTCAGACCGACACACCGTCGGATACCCCAACTGTTCTGAATTAGTCCTGACTCTCCATCTGGAAATAATGCACTATCGCGCCCTCGTCTCTGATTCCTCGACCAGCCTCTCATCGCAGAAATCATTATGGAAGCAAGAGACCTTACTCTCATAGTCGATACACAACGTAGACAACGAGGGCCACCTGCCCCAACATACTCCTCTTGATCACTTGAAACCGTTGCTGAAAGCTGTTGGATTAGTGTCTAAGTCCATAACTATATTTGGTATGTACTTGATCCGACCAGGCATGGTCCATTTGGGTTGCATGGCATCATGCACTTGGATAGACTAAATGAGAGAAATAAGACACTTATGGTTATTAATATATTATAAGTTCTAATATATTAATAATAAGAATAATAATATTTAATTAGTATTGATCAAGAATTAATTTAGAATTAATTATGTGATCAAAAGAAGACTAATTAAATATATGGGTTGATTGTGTAAATCATCCCATAACTTATATAGTGGGACAAAGCTCCATGGATAATCAAGTTGGGTTAAACCCATAGGATGCTCCATGGAGGTTACTTAACCCATGGGTCATGGAAATGAAAGGTCATGACAATTAGGGTTTACATGGTGTAACCCTAATTGTAACATACTATATAAGCATCATATTATTCACCAAAATCGACTACTAGTGTGTGAAAAGAAGGGCTAGCCGATTTCTTGAAGTGTGGATTTCTCTCTAAGTTATTTCAAGAGCATTTGATGTTATGTGAGCCATTTGAGGTGTCACATTTGAGGCACTAGGCACTCAAGCCCCATGGAGTCCAGCTACACTACAAAAGGTATGTATTCTATCTATATTATTACCCAAGTATCTATGATTGAATGCTAGATAGGGTAATACCTTGGAATATTAGCATTTGCATGTATATTAGAGAAAACATAGATCCAAGGTATTTAGGGTTGCATGTACACTTAGGAGTGTTAGAATGCTCAAAACCCAACAAAAGCAAGCCTGACTCGACTAAGGCATCTCTTTGTCCTCATCTCAGTCTCCACTAATAGCTCTCTCGTGGTATAAGGAATACCTCGCTGCAAACATACTGCCCAAATACTCTGGTGAAAATGTTGCAACCCTATGCTACCCCACGGGGTTTACCTCCAACTCTGAAACCAGAAGCTCAATATCTCGCTCTGCTTCTCTCAGGAAACAGGATCAACGCAACTCTTGTCACAGAAAGTGACATCTCAACTATCGGCCGATTGCTCAACTCAGGCTGCAATTCTCCATAAAGTCTCATCTCTACTCATCCATGTGTCTTGCGACTCCATCTGGCATCTCACCAATGAAAAACTCTCAAAACTAACTCAATTCTCTCTCCAGGAATGCTCCAATAAAACTCGCTCGACATGGCCCTCTAGCCCCACACTTTATCACATCTGATCTCAGTTGATCAATCACAACGGGATAACTGGTAAACCAGAAACACTAACTGCCACGAATCATGGTACTCAAACCATGTGATCATCTCTCGATCTGCTACGAATCATGGTACCCGAACCATGTTATCTCTCTTCTCAGTCTGCTACTTAGAACCTCTGGAATTCTCCCTGTTTCGAGTATGGGTCCTCTGCTTTCAGTAGTACGCGCCCATACTACCTGCCACATTTGCCCATACTTTCCACATGGATCGTCCCAGATTTCCTAAGTAGTTGCTCAACCTTCTCGATCACCAATCCCGCTACACATGTTCGCCCTCTAGCGAATACCCTCCTCTATCAGCATACTCATCTGACTCAATTCACTTCCTAGGCTCTTCCTAGGTTCTCACACTTCTCCTCCATCAGCTGCTGAAAACTCCTCATGATGCCAGCCACCTACCTCCTGAATATCGTCATATTCACTCGGTAGCTGACTCCCATCATCAAGAGTTCCACAAAGCACAAAGCAAGCAACATTCGGGCATTGAATAATCCCCATCAACACGTAAAACCACTCTAGGTTACAACTATATATTCTCTACTCATACTCAAAAGGTGTCACCGAACTCACGTAACTCTACCCCACGTGGGTATCTAACTACTCTCTCAGTAGGCTCCTCCACTGCTCATCTAGGTATCTCTCCTAGATTACTCCTCTACTCAAAGCTCTTCCTCTCTAAAAGATTCCTGCTGAATACTCTAATTCCGCACATACTTAAAGCACATCACAGATAGCAAAAATTCATAGGCTAAGGCATCACAAATCAGGCAAGTCTAGCCCTAAGATATGAAATACCTAGCCTATCTTCTAGCATGCATCACTAATATCTCAATAATAACTCATAACACAAATAAGTAAGGGTATTTTGGGAAATCACCGTTCGGTCTCTCGCTGATTGTACACACTGCTCATTCTCGTTTTTCTCTTAGAAACTCTTGCTCGTTTTAGAAAAATCATTTCTTTTGAAAATTTTTCTCAAATCCTCAGTTTGAGTCCAGATATACCCGAAGGAGCATCCGAATCCCTCAAACCAAGGCTCTGATACCAACTTGTAACACCGTAAATTTTCAAACAAAATTTTCATTTAAATCATATAATTCTCATAACACATTTCACAAAATCTCATTTATTTAATTCACAAATCGCAAATCCATAATTGTTTAATTAAGACTCCAGGATCCTCAAAACATAACTCTTTCTCTGGTGTGTACAATCAAGCCGACGCCTTCCCGCGATCCTGAGGAAAACCTGAAACACATATCACATAACACGGTAAGCACGAAGCTTAGTGAGTTCCCCAAAATACCACACATAGCTCATTAGCCACTCGAGGCTATAACTCAAATAAGACCCTCTGGTCAAATGTGTCTCAGTGGGACCCTCTGGCCCCACAACTCGGGTGGACCCTCAGGTCCTAACTCAGATGGACCCTCCAGTCCTAACTCAGTAAACTCAGAATAACACACAACATAAATCACATAGACATCATGCAGGATATCATAGTACTCAATATAAACACATAAGACCCTCTGGTCACACATAGGATACAATTCAAGGTAAGTATAGTGAGAAGACTCACCTCAGATGATGAAGAGCCCCTATAAATGCTGCTGCTACGCACCGGCCACTAACTCTGTGCCAAACCCACAATTATCCCAATTAGGAACTAAGTCCAAACTCTCACTCATTAGGTCTAAAGGTAGTCCACTAACCAGCCCATCAATGACCTAAAACCCATTGGGCCCACCAAGGCCCAGTAATAAATGGGCTCTCTTGAGGCCCGAATCTCAAATCTAAATGGCAAGCCCAACTCAAGGGCCCAAAGCACATATATATAATCCTCTGGTCCAAGACTCTATTGCAACAAGCCCAAACTCTAGGCCCAACACTCAAGGCCCAAATTGAGACTTAGCCCAAAAGTCCACAGTGAGGTTACGCGGGGCGTACCTCTCTTGGTACGCTCAGCGTACTCATGAATCCATGTTGGCCATCGGGGACACTGGGGCAGTACGCGGGGTGTACAGGAATTACGCTCAGCGTACTCCCCAGACTCACTCTTTCTACTCATTTGGTCTTAAACAGTTAAGACATTACCTCAAATCCCAGATCTGGACTCCCTAATGGCACTTACTCCATAAAGTCAATGACTTTAAGCCTTTGCATGGCTGGAAAGGTCACAAACACCCAAAACACTCACTCCCTTATCTCAAAAAGCTCATATCTCATGCATGACTTGATTCCAACGTCCAAGATTGGATTTTTATGACATAACACCACTAAATACACTCAAAGGGGTTTATCATAGTCTCTGGAGCTCAATATCTCATAAACTCTCCACCTTTTGGGACAAAAACCCTAAAATACTCTAATATGATGCTCAAAACAAAAGAGTGAGAAAGCTTGAAGCTTTATACCTCTATATGAAGCTTCCAACTCAGATGTGCTCCGATCCAAAGCCTGGACTTCTCACTCCTTCTTCTCCAAAGCTCCTTCTTTACTCCAAGAACACACCAATATCACTTAAGGCTCTCAAATGCACTCACAAGCTCCATGAACGAAGGATTAGGGTTTCAGAGGGTTTATTGACTGAGGATGGTGGCTAAGAATGAGGCCATCTCATTCTTTATATAGGGACACATCCAAAGCTAGGGTTTCCACTATGTGCCTAGTACGCCCAACGTACCCTCTGGTACGCCCAGTGTACTAGGTGGCTCCGCTTAAAAATCACGCACATGAGTACGCTAAGCGTACACACACGTACGCCCAGCGTACTCCGCTGCCACCTTTTTCAATTAAAGGACTTATCCTGCCATAACTTCAAACTTCCATTGCTTCCTCGATATAACTCCGTTTCCAATGAATCTCATATCCTCGGAAAGGTGTCAAGATGCTCTACGCTTATAGCAACTCATCGAAACCCTGAGACTTCCTCATGCCCGAGTTGCAGCCCACAAACCCTAATCTCAGACGATCCAAAACAGGATGTTACAGAACCGGTACATGTTCTTATACATTTGGTACAACTAGTAATCACTTTGAGCCCAAATGATTAAAATAATACCAAATCAACCAATAAAAACTAATCCAATATATAAAGAAAAAAGGTGTTTATATAATTTAAAATGAAATACAAACAATAATTCAATGCTGAAAGAATATAAATTTAGCTTTGATACCCTATGTTCCAGGATCTGTAACCCAATCAATATGTAATTAAATAAGATGTGTATATAGTCTAAAATGAAGTACACATCAAACTACGTGTTGACAGAAATCATGGCATTCCGACTTCAAATGAAGGAATTATGGCAATTTAAAGAAGATGAAAGATTCAGTAGGACCAGGTTCAAATTACAACACCTTTCATACGAACTAGTAGAATTTCGATTCAATGGTAACATAGAAGAGGACCGGATCTGCCGGGTCATAAAAATGTAATGTGAACGGTCCAACCAAGTTCATAAGGATGTAATGTGAACAATCCAAACAAGTTCAGTAGTAATATGTAGACAAAAAAAACTAAAGGGACTGAATATAAACAAAAACTAAACTATGTTACATACACCAACTGGTCATAAGGATGTAATATGAACAATCCAAACAAGTTCAATGGTAATATATGGACAAAAAAACTTCAAGGACTATATATGAACAAAACCTAAACTACATTACCGTTATAAGTCATTATCCTAGTTGTAAAGACCCGGAAATCATAGGGTAAAATTTTCATTTTTAATATATATTAACATTTATTTATCCTTTATTAAAACATTTAAAAGTATTCCAAAATAGAACATTCATCAGAGTACAGTCCCTAAAACACAAATTGCGGAAAACGCAGGTGTATGCGTTGCGATCACGCCGGACCCTTCCCTTTCGAACCAGAATCACCTAAAACCACAAACCACAAACTGTAAGCACAAAGATTAGTAAGTTCCCAAAATACCACATACATCACAACACACAACTAAGGATTATCAGCAACACTCATAAGTAAATTCAACAATTCGATACACAACAACGACATATACAATACAAACAATGTATTTCCTATATATGAGTTTTGAAAATTCATGTCTCGTGTTTATTTGTGTCGAAGTGAATTTTAAATCCGTGTTTTGTGTTTTACAAGGACCATACACAAATTATCTTTTAATCACGTATAAGACACATAATTTTCACATGACATGCATCCCATATATACACATTAACATTCATACGTACAAATTGTTATTAGAATTTTAAATTCCCCCATTTTATTCAAACTTAATATACTTATTCTAAGTATGTGCTTCGTGTCTTACTGCACCTGATGAATATACCCAACAACTTTGTTTAAATTAACGTTTTCGTATAAAACATGTTGCATTTGTTGTAACGCCCGTGTTTCTGGGCTAAGCACTAATGATGATGTAATAGTCTAGGTCAACCGTTGTAACCCATTTTAAAGTAATAAAGATGAATTACTTGAATATTATGTGAATTATGTGCTTTTGTGTGCTTATTACTTGTTTATAATAATATAATAAATAAAGGATAAAAATAAGCGTCAAAAAATAAAATGTTAGATAATCCCGATATCGATGAAGAAAGTTGTAGTGATCGTGACAAGGATTCCGGAGATATAAAGAACGCCGAAATCCGAGTTTTAACGAAGAAGTTATGGCCTCTCGAAGTTTTGCGACAGAACCAGCACGACACTGCGTGACGTAAATAGTGAATTTACGATAGATGACTTTTTAGCCTTAGCGAAATGTTTTAAGAAGCGAAATTATTTTAAGAAGCGAAATGTTGTCCGAATCACTCCTTATCAGGTGAGTGTATAGTCACTTTCATCTTACACATAGATATGAAGTATTTTATGTAAATTACGTGATATGTGTGTATATATATATATATATATATATATATATATATATATATATATATATATATATATATATATATATATATATATATATATATATATTATCTGTTTACTTGGGATCTATGCTGGATGAAGGATCTGAATCTCTTTCTTTTCAGATCTAAACTTTTTCCTTCTGATCTAAACTTTTTCCTTCAGATCTAAACCTTTTCTTTCAGATCTAAACTTTTTCCTCCAGATCTGAAACTTTTCTTTCAGATCTAGACTTTCTCACTTCAGATCTGAACTTTTCAGATCTAAACCTGATATATGGATAATTTATGCTTGAAATCTATGTTGTATGAAAGATGTAAACTTTGCTTTCCAGATCTGAACTGTATATGTATTTTATATCTACAAATATGTTGGGTAAAACATGGGTAGATGAAATAGTTGGTATGTGATGAAATAAAATGATGAGAGGCCTCGATGTTGACGTTGATCCATGTAGGAATAATATTCCAGTAATGTACGAAAACAAAAAAGAAAATATAAATATTGAGGCATGTGTTTAACACATTGTCCTTAAAACAAATTCGCCCGCTACCGGGTGTTTGTTTCCCAGGATACAACAATTTGAAGTGGTTCTTCTAGACCACCCGAACCCTCAATGTGCCTGAATTATATCCTCAATATAGCTAGAAAAAGAAGAATATGAAGTAGGGAAGAAGAGAGTTTTCTTACATTCTTTTGGTGTATTCAAATGGTTGTAGAGTAGTAGTATTTATACTACACATTCTATAACCTCCCATTTAAACACATCTATTAATCACAAGATTAATGTGGGTTTAATATGTAATTAAACTATAATATTAATTACAATTTCAGTTACAAAAGAAAGAAATATTTGCAAGAAAGGTCCCTAGACTTTTCTTTTCTTTCTCCCAACCATTAAACTCTTTTATTTACTTCTTCCAACACCCTTACTTTAAGGATTAATTTCTCATTCATATTAAATCCATTTTGGACGTGTTAAAAAAAATGGGAAAAACCCCATTTTTTTAAATTGGTTAACACCAATTTTCCAACAATCCCCCACATGAATGAAAATTAATCAAGCATTTGCAAGCTACCTAGATAAAATCCAACGGTTGAATCATGCATAGGAAACCTTCCTTTAAGATACATATTTATTTTACTAGCGGACCAGTAGACTCGATGTCCTTGAACTGTTCTGCCGTTTGTGTAAATAATCAATATGTGTCTCACATGATTCTCCCTGACCTAGTTAGGTTCTCATTGGTGTGTCTGTTATGGTCATGGACACTTGTCTGGTTCTGTAAGAGCTCTTAGGAATGTTCCCATACAATTCCTTTTGAAGCGACCCCATTTCTCTCTCACATAGGTGATTCTATAATAATCATTAAAAGCTAATTCGTGATGATTTCCAATTTATCATCCACGACTATAAGCTTAACCTGCATCACTGTTTGTTTTAGGAATGGGTTGGGGTTAACCCCCACAGTGATTCACAAATGTTATATGCAAGTAGTTGTCCCATTGAACCTAGATCTTGGGATCTCCAGTCAACTAGGTTGGGTTTTCCTTCGCAATAACTTATTAATCTATGGGTTTTTGTACCATTCCTCATAACGACCTCTCATTCCAAGCATTTCGTAGCGGATCCGCAATCTGATTTTGACTTTATGTAGTCATTCATCTTGAGAGTCATTGTTGAATGGTGTTATGTCTTTGACAAATATATCTAGACTCACCATTATTTACATCATCATGTACATATATAGGAGTTATTGGCTCATCATGGGACGTCTCCCAAGAACTTACAAAGCCCTTTAGTTTATTGTCCAACCTTGGATAAACTTGAAAATTTTGTCTTCTATATTTTCCAACAAATGTTGACCATAATCAATATGGTTATAACTACACCATAGTTACCACTATTAAATAAGCATAATTGTGTCAACATAATACGATAAGCATATGTACTACATGTATTTATGAATTCATAATAACATTGGCCAGATGTAATTATGAATATTCCATACATGAGTTTTCTTGCAAATATCGTATTTTTCCATTCAATTTCTTGTCTTAACCATTTACATGTAAAATTCTTTAGGCATCCTATCTCAAGGATCCTACTATGTCATAAAATAGAATATCACTTTAAAGTGCCATTTATATGGATCTATTTCATCACATCCATTGATGTTGAACGACATTTTCAAACTTTTGATACTCGTTGTTCCAAAGCTTGCTTTAATCATATAATGACTTTACTACTCACACATTTTGTTGCTTTCCCTCGGGTAAGATAACTACTTGGCAGTCCCATGTAGATTTATACTTCTAAAACTATGTTTAGAAGTTTTAGTTTCATATCAGAACGATATACTTCCAAATTTCGAGAAGTTACAACCACATATAATTATAAGAGCATGAAATTAAGCAAGACATTCTTATGTTTGTAATCCAAACATGTATTTTAAATATGTCATCAGCTCTTACTTCTCATTTGGAAATCCACTAAACCGCAGTAATTTCTCAAACTTAATAGTTCAACCGAGAGAACCATTATTAGTTTTTACAAATTAATCCAATATGATCTTCTAAGAAAAAACGATCATATGATTCCAAATTTAGAATACTAATATTTCCACTCATAGTCCTTTCAACTTCATATTGAATATCTTAATATTCACCAAACCTTTATCTTGTTTTGATGAATTCCAACCAATATTATTGGATTTAATGGAAATAGCTTATTGGAGTATAGAAGTATCATTTGATTCTAAAATTTCAAACAAGAAATCAGTGCATATTTCTATTGAAATCATAGACCATTATGTTCTAACTGATTCTCATATTCTTTGGATCTATTTGCTTTCATTTTCCTCCTAGTGGTTTACATACTAGAGGTATATCCACTAGCTCTCATGTGTGATTTGGCAAGATAGAATCCATTTCACTTTTAATTGCCTCCTTTCATTGAGATATGTCACAGGAAGTGAATTCCTTTTTGAAAGTTTGAGGCTCTCTTTCAACCATATACATGCATAAATCATCTCCAAAAGATTTCTCACTTGTCCCCTTTTACTCCATCTTGATCTATTTATTCCTCCGTTCTCTTCTTCATGAGAGGATTCTTTGTGCCCAATTGTTTTGGAGCACTTGTCTTTTATTTATCAAGACATGGAGACACATTATCAAAGTATGATGCATTTGTTGATTCCATTAGTGTACAAGAAAACAATAAACTATATTGTTTTGTGCATAACCAATAAAGATGCAACCACCAATCTAGTGTACAATCCTTACAACCATTGGGTTAGGTATAACACCCTTTGCGAGACACCCCCACATTCAAATGTATTTGTAAGATGATTTTATACCCGACCATAACTTAGATGGTATTTTTTTAGGTTAGTACAAACTTATTGGAATCAAACACTAAACAAAATCCATGTTTGTTCAACAACCATCCAAACACTAAGTTCTTCCTAATCTATGGAACATACAACACATCATTAAGTGTTACCTCTTTTCTATGTGATACCATTTCTGGAATGTTTTAAACACCAAATTTAAGTGTTTAGAATCACAATTTCAAGAATAAATTTCTGCCTCAACTTGGACAACCTTATAATTCTTGAGTCACTCCCTCTTTGAGCACACATGGCGTGTAACACCCATATCAATCCATCACTCGATGGAGTTAGCATCCATAGAGTTTACTTCAGAAATCATTACACTTTGGATGGTGACATTTCTGAAATCATTTATACACTAAATATAAATGTTTAGAATTCTAATTTCCAGAAAATATGTTTGCCTCTTGCTTGGACAAAACTCAACATAATTAAAATCTATATTTGAACAATTATGAAACTTGATTTCTGATGCATGAATTCTAAAATTTGATTTCTCATGCAGAAAACTGATGCATAAATTATGATATCAGAAAACTAATGCTATATTTCAACAAAACTATTTAAAATGTGATGTTTTTAAGTAAAACCAAGTTGTTTTCTGATTTCCAAAGTTGTTTTACATAAAATTGAAGTCGTTTTTGACTAAACAAAGCCTTTTTGTTTTTCATAAAACAATGCAGTCTGTTCAAGACTGCTTTAGCCCCACTTAAATCTGTCAAAACTGAAATCTAATTTCATAATCCAGTAGGCCTGTCTCTTAGCTTTCCAGGGACTACTTGCATAAGTGCATACGATTTTTCTACAATTTATTATGAATTTTACAAAACTATGTATCATAGTTGTTAAAATCTAACCAATCAGTGAAAATCGTATTTTTCACCCTAGTTAAATTTGTTTACAGCTTTCGGCCAAAACTAATGAAACGGAGTAGACTCATATACCAAACTTTGAGAATTGGTTTCAACCAAAAATGAGTAGCCATGATTAAGTTATGATTTATTAAATATTGGGATAGATTAGAGCATTTCACAGCAACATGTAAATTGTGTTTTTGAGTTAAGATAGCTTCTTAACCCATTATGTACTTAATAGAATCGGTACCAAAGCGGGAAAATTCGATACTTAAAAACAAATACATGTCTTAATGACTTAATGACCATAGATGCTTCAAAAACAGAAAAAAAAACCATTTTTTTTTCTTAAGAAAATCGTACAATTTCAAAATAATGCAAGTAAATTGTTTCTGATTTCTAGTTCGTTTTGTACAAACGAATTTGTTTTAAGATTGTAGGAATAATATTCCGGTAATGTACGAAAACAAACAAGAAAATAGAAATACTGAGGCATGTGTTTAACACATTGTCCTTAAAACAAATTTGCCCGCTACCGGATACTTGTTTCCCAGGATACAACAGTTTGAAGTGGTTCTTCTAGACCACCCGGACCCTCAATAGGCCTGAATTATATCCTCAATATAGCTAGAAAAAGAAGAAGATGAAGTGGAGAAGAAGAGAGTTTTCTTACATTCTTTGGGTGTATTCAAATGGTTGTAGAGTAATAGTATTTATACTACACATTCTATAACCTCCCATTTAAACACTTCTATTAATCATAAGATTAATGTGTGTTTAATATGTAATTAAACTATAATATTAATTACAATTTCAGTTACGAAAGAAAGAAATATTTGCAAGAAAGGTCCCTAGACTTTTTTTTTTCTTTCTCCCAACCATTAAACTCTTTTATTTACTTCTTCCAACACCCTTACTTTAATGATTAATTTCTTATTCATATTAAATCCATTTTGAACGTGTTAAAAAAAATGGGAAAAACCCCATTTTTATAAATTGGTTAACACCAATTTTCCAACAATCCAATCATCTAGCGGAGTATGGATGACGACCACGGACTTTTCTAGGAAGTCCAGTGGAACGCTAGCAGACTCGCAGCCTATAGGTGTTTGTGAACGATGTGTTCACCGGTGTACTCCATCCCCCCCATGGTTGCTTTACATACCTATATGGCTGAGGAATCCCCTTAGCAGTAGGGTCCATCCCGACGAAATTCCTTAAGATTGGTCCCTTGTAATAGATGCTTTAGGAACGTAAAGTGAGGATAACGAGAACGGGTAATCGGGTTGAATGTTTGTTGAAAATAATAAACTAATTTATTGTGGGTTGAAAACCCTATATGCTCACCAGGCTCCCTAGCCTTACCCACTCAGTTTCTTGTATTACAGGTAGTGGCAAAAACATAGTTGGATGATCTGACGAGAGATTATGGATTTTGGGCCACTAGAAAATAAATTGAATGTTGTACGGCCTATGTTGTTTTGAGGCCAACTTTGTTTTGTGGTCTATGATGTTTTTGGTTTATGCTTATGATATGTATCGATGATTACATCCCGAGTTTTGTAATGTAATGAAAATATATTTCTTTAAGAAATGCTTTGATAAAATTTTTGTCATATTCTGTTTTGGGAACAAATTACGCAACACTTTTCTTTAAAAAACTACTCTGGTTTTATTAAAAAGCCTAAACGAAATTGGTCTTTTCTAGCCGTAAAAATGGTGATGGTGATGTCACATTTGTATTGAGTCGGGTGTAAAATTTATGTTTCTAAGTGATATGACATGCAAACACAAATTGTAAAAGTCTATTTTAGAGCTCTTTATGTTCCTTCTAAAAGTGTAAGATTTTGGTATTTGTATTGCAGGCGTGACAAAAAAAAAAAAAAAAAAAAAAAAAAAGACTTTATTCATATTTAGAGTAAAGACATGCCATCAGTTTGAAAGGCAACTAGTTCTCTTTGAGGAGGAGAAGGGCTTGGGCTTTTGTTGAACAAGATGTTGTGGGGTATAATTTTTTTAATGTTTGTCATTCAAAAACATGAAAACATAGGAGTGGAAATATATTATAATGTTGTCGCTTCTCAGCTTCTATTACGTCCCAACTAAGGTCATCTACTCATCTATATGAATAAAGGGAAAATGACATAAAAACTCTTAAGTTTTCATATGAAAATATCGGTTTTATTTTTGGACATGTTTTAGTTTTCATAAAATATTTTTATACTATTTTATACATTTAAAAACGTATTAAACATATACATAATAATAATACTAAATACAAGTAAATATATTTTTAAATCTATAAAAATATTGTTATACATTTAAAAACGTATTTAAAAATGTACATATAAAATATTTTTATACATTTAAAAACGTATTAAACATATACATAATAATAATAATAATAATAACAACAATTAAAGTAACGGTAAATCCGAACATTTTTGAAAAGTTAAGGGTAATTTCGAACATTTTGAAAACTCAAGAGCTTTCTGACATTAGGTAACCGGTAGGTTACCTGAAAACCGGCTAAAATTGTATAAATAAACAAATTAAACAAAACATCCAGTTTTTCTGAACTTAAAACACGTCTAAAGGTAAAACGGACACTTATTAAGGACTTTTATGTCTTTTTGCCATGAAAGAACCATGGGGCCAGCAATGGATTAACAATATTGGATGTATAATTATGTTAAAAATCAATTTGAGAAAGAATTCATTTGCCGCAGACTGGATTTATAGATTCAGCTGGAAAAACTATCAACCCGATCAAAACCGCGTGTTTTATGCAAATTCCAAAATTGGATTCCATCCCCTGTTTATAAACTTCAGCCGCCAGCCCGCCACCTAATTTAATTATTTTCTAGAAACTACCAAATAACATCTTATGCATTTAAAATCAACAAATATCACATTTGATAAGGGTGGTCGGAGTGGAATCGGTTTGGCCTCCGGCACCGGTTGAAGTGGTGGCACTCCGGCAATGGTTGGGCCACCACTCACACCTTCATGGTACCGGAAACAGGTGTTTTTGGACGGGTTATTTGCGACGAACGATTCCAAACAAAAGTTTCAATCTTTTTATTATTATTTTTTTTTATTTCAACATCAAACACCAACAGACAACCAATAATTCAATCTCTAATAATTCAAATCCGTCCACCAATCTCCATCTCAATCACCACCGAAAGGAATTTTCTCAGATTAATTAATTTCCAAAAAACGACGATCGACTGTTCTTTTCGGAGCTTTACAATTTTCCCAATCAGAAATTTTGATTTTACGAAAAACATATTTTTTTTGTGTTTTTATTTGTGTTCAATTCATATCCTAACGATCTTTGCCGCTTTGACCACCGGATTATCCCTAGCGATCGCCTCACGGCCAGCGGTCTTGTAATCGTAGCTGCAATCGTGGCGGTCTGAGTACCGGTGCTCGGCGCAGAACAAATCTCCACACCGGCACCGGAAACCGGTCAAACCTACCCTCTTCCGGCATCCAGAGCATCGACTCACCTCCTTCTTCGCCACCACCGTCTCTGTCTTCACCGCCTCCTTTAACTCTTCATTTAACACCACAACCGTCCGATCTACCACGAGATCAACCGATACAGCGCGTGGAGACGTTGACCTGAAGGAGCTAGATCTGCTACGAATACGATGCGACGTCGTAGAGCTAGCGGTCGTGGTGGAATTGAAGCACTTTTGACACATATTATTGGTCGCTGGGTTCCCAACGACGCCGCAGTTATTAACGCACATAGTCAGCGTCTCCGGCACCGCCTTGAATTCCGTCTCTTCTTTCTCCGTTCTCTGTGCCATGTCCTCTGTTCAAAGATCAAATTCAGAACTGAAATCAAAAACACAACTCAACAATGGAAGAAAAGATCTTGAGAATTATGGGATTGATCAATAAGCTTTTAGCGTGAGAAAAATGAAAATTTAGGATTGAATGAATGAATGAATTTTGGGGCGTGCGAGGTTTTTTTTAAGGGGAAGGAGGTCGGTCAAGCGCGTTATCATCATGCGTTGGTGACCTCTGTGTATTTACAAAAATGACATCGGAGTTGGGGGTATCCCTGTAATTTCAAAACAGCGTATATTAATATATTATCCTTTCGGACTTTCGGTAAACAAAAGTAGGAAAGCCAAATTGCCTTGTACTCTACGCAATCTTTATTGTACACCACATGGTATATATATATAATCCAAAAGTTTTGGTTAAAAAATCTCACGGCTGACAAAAAAGCAATGCTATGACTTGAATATAATATGATTTTCACCAAGTAGATTAATATATATATATATATATATATATATATATATATATATATATATATATATATATATATGTATTGAAGCACGTTAGAAATATGTATTCACAAATTATATATATTTCCTGTAATTTGAAGGTATTAGGCTTTCTGGTGTCAGACGAATATAG
This sequence comes from Lactuca virosa, assembly GCF_052849685.1. Taxonomy (NCBI): domain Eukaryota; kingdom Viridiplantae; phylum Streptophyta; class Magnoliopsida; order Asterales; family Asteraceae; genus Lactuca; species Lactuca virosa. Next base: position 90,703,452 of record NC_136429.1, read on the forward strand.
TTTTAATTGTTGATTCTTAATAACAAAATAGTTATGTTTGAAAAAAAAAAACATAGAAATTGTTGTAAAGAACCGATATTTTAAAAATAAATACGAAATTACATGATTATTGTTAGTATTAATTATTATTTTGTAATTGATTACATCTTCTCCTTTTGATTTTAAAAAAGCGAAATAATTATTGAAAATACATATTTAAGTTTTAACCATCTTTAACTCTCGTTTGTGGATTTGTGATATAACCAACATTTGAGACAAGATTTCCACAATCACTAAAAATTGCTTGTATATATGCATTATAAAAAAAGGATTGATGATAAGTTGATGAGACAAATGATAGTGTGCTTGAATATTTCAAAGTTTTATAAATATTTTAAGGCCATTTAATCTGTTTAGGATAATGTATTTTATATTTTGCTTCATCGACAAAAGATTCTTCAAAGTTTGGTTAAATTGTCTGTTTGTTTTCATAAAAAATAAATTGTTAACTCATTTCCATATATTGTTCGGTATGTATGAATAGACATTTCAAATAGATTAAACTGATAAATATAAAGAAAGCCATCATTTAATAATTAATATAAATAAACTAAAACTCAGTTCAGACGTGCTATTAATTAATTTGCTTTTATAATATTAGGTGTTAAGTTTTTATATATGTTAAATACGTAATTAGCAGGCAAACAACTATAATCTATCGTGTTAAAGCCTTTTTGAGCTTTATTTGTGTAAGGACAAAGGACAAATGATAAGTATTTCTTTATTTTGTTTCAAGAATAAGTCATGGACTCATGGATTGCATCAACTTTCTCTACTTGACGATTTTATTTCTCGATCAAGATTGAACACCAAAAACAAATATCACCCGTAATACTAGGGATGACATTAGGATATGTTAAAGTGAATTGTCTTCATGCATCACAATGTATATTTCAACAACGAATGTTGTCCAACACTTACTCTTAGCAAATGCCTTCGAATTTGACGTAGCCATTTCATGTGAGATGCATCTACGAAAGTGGACCAATTTTTCACAATTAATTAGGGTTAATGTCACAAATTTATCATGCCGAATTGCCTTTCAAACCACTCAATATTTTAATTGTAATCAACACGAAAACAAAATTTTCTTTGGTTTTTAATTACAGGAGCCATTTTGTATCCCATGTGGGATCCACATGACAACATTTTTTTTACCTAATATTTATGTGGGGCTGCCATGGATTTAAAAAGAAATTATTATCATTTCATTAAAATTCAAATCATTTTTTATTTATTGGATTTTTATTTTAATTGTAAATTAACTTATTTATAATTTATTTAATTTGTTCATCAAGAGGATTAAAATCACATCCAGAAGTTGATTTTCTTTTTGCGGTAAGTCACTGTTTTTATTTGTTTTAGTTTGGTTCTCAACACCTTCATGAACATAACAAAAAAAATCTCCAAACACACGAGTACAACCAAAACCAAACAACATACTCAAAATAAACTAAGAATTAGGGTCAATGAAGATAGTATGAAGAACATGAAGAAAGTTTAGTCAAAGATGCAGCTTAGGGACAACAAAAAAAGATATTTGTTAACTAATTATAGGTTTGATACAATAGAAATTAGGACCCGTTTGGTTGTGAAAAAAAAAAACCATGTTTTCTAGAAAAAAATTATAAGAAAACTGAATTTTAAAAACGTGTTTGGTTTATTATTTTTCATAAAATTTCCCAGTTTGCTAAATTATAAGCAACTTGAAAACTGATAAACATTGTATTCCATACTTTTATTTTGAAAAATTCATGGAATCATAACAGTGAAAGATGTTTTGTATATTCGATGACATTATTATAACTTATAACTATATAGCTTTTTCAAAAATACAACACTATAATAATAAGAAATGAAAGGAAGATGCTATAACAAACCAATAAAAGTACATTACAAGTTGTTCACTAGTTATCGCTACAATTTGAATCAAATGCACAAATTATATATGAACAAAATATCAAACTAATTATAGGTTTGGTACAAGGAAATAAGAGTTTGAAAATGAAAAGTAAAAACCCTAATTTAGTTACTGAAAAGATAACTCAATGAGTCATCTTGCAGTGAAAACAGGCTCAGAATTTGCAGTAGGCTGAGTTCTTCTAGTGTATTTGAGCAGTAAACCATCTGAAGTAAGTCCTGGAACACTTAAATCCCTATAGCAAATGCAAAATAACATGTTAGCAACCCTACTTTAGTCACTTCATTTTTCCAATCACCCATAAAAGTTTGAGACATTTTTCCATCTATTTTAGAGAAAAAGCAACAAAATCACATAAAGAAACATAGATAAAACCTGATGTAAGGATGAAGATCTTTCCAATCCCATTTGGACCTTTCTTGAAAAAGCCTAGAAAACCGATTAGCAGGATCTGAAGGCAAAGAAGAAACACTAAAACCATAAACCCAACTCTGAATTCCAAGTTTTTCCACCAAAACTTCCCCTTCCAACATCTCAAAACTCACCACCATTCCTCCAGGGACTTTCCTTACCCATTCCTCCATAAAACTTTCCATTTTCATCTTTCCAAATGACGATAATATCCCTCTAGCAAAATGCACACAAACCCGTTTCTCATCTAATCCCCAAACACTTTCCCCATTTGTCTTACTCCCAAATACCTCCAAACAATGGCGTGCAATCACTCTTGAAAATCCATCTTTCACTAAAGATTCCACAACTTTATCTTCATTAAGAGCATTCAAAGACCAATCGTTTAATAATGAGTTGTTTATAAGCATGCTTAGGATTCGATCCATGTATTTCTGATCAACAATTCTCCAATACCCATTAATCTCTACAGCTGAAAGAACTCGAAGAGCGGATCTTAATTCTTCATCACTAGCTTGAACCCTATCAGTTAAGTCATCCCATTGGTATAAACCAGAATCATAGATCTCATTGACTTCATCAAATATATATGGGTTTTCTGAAAGGAGGAGTTTAAGTTTGTCTATTCTTGGAGCAACTTCAACAAGCTCCATGGTTCCAGGTGCTACCTTAAGGACAGATGCTGCATTACTTTCTGGATCTTCACCTTCTTCATTTACTGAAAATTGGTCTGAAGGGGGGACAAGGAATACAGAATTTGATGTTCCAACAAACTTAATAGCATAAGTTTTTGACTGTGTGCAGAGAACTGCATCTTCATCTGGTTGTCCTCGTAAGCTTACTCTGAGTAGAAAATCAGAATTAGTGGCATGTCAATGAAAAAGGAGATAAAGAATACCAAGAATACCTTTGGTTGATGACATCAGGGAGAAGCTTTTCATCAAGCTCAAGGAGAAGAAGGTCATTATGAGGACCAAAGAGAGGGTGATATGCAATTGGTATTGATGAGTTGGGGGGGATACTTAGAACTGCATCTGCTCCTTTTGTGAAGCAGGAATCTGTCTTTTCGGTCATCTTTGGGTTTTTGGTTTATCTTGTACTCAAAAACCTGAAAAACAAAAAATATCGATGTATAAAAATTAGTAGAAATAGACCTGATTAGTTATAAACTTATAATTTCATTTTTTTTAGTTACATATAGATTCTCAGTGAAAAGGTAAACATAGACTTTGAAGACCTAAAACCAGATGGAAAATTTTCCAAAATAATAAATTGTGGTTTACTCCAAACTTCTTTGGAATCTTTTCATAAACACATCAAATTTTGGCAGAAGAATTACAAAAGGAATATCTTTCATGCACGAGTAACAAAACCCGTATCAATTGTGTATTTGAAGATGTGCTAGGTTTGACGTTATGGAAATCAAATGTAGCAATGTTACGGGTAAGGAGGTGGTTACTTTTGGATTATTAAATTACGCTGTGAGAGCATTCAAGGGCCTAATAACAAGCAGACAATCATCACAAAATTGTATATATACCTACATAATACAGCCAATTTCATTGCATAAAGAATAAAGGAAGGGGAAAATCGCTAACCTGAATAAACTTCTGAAGCCGATCTGATTTCAATCAGCGTAAATCTTTGTTGATTCCGATGAGCTAAAATCCTCTAACTGTAATACGAGACAATAGATCGAAAACAGAAGAGATTAACGAGAGGATAAGAAGAGTTAATCCAACAAAAAACTAAGAAATGTGAACAATGATAGAAACGCGTAATCATCAGACAAAGATTAATCACCTGTTTTGGTCAAATCAGCTACGATGATTGAACATATTCTAGGGTTTTAAGAAAGTAAAAGGGCGGGAAAGCTTAGCAGTGAAAGATGAGGAGGGAAAGGAGTTGGGATCTCGCACTTTCTTACAACATATAGACAAAACTTCAAAAGTGGTCCGTGTGGTTTCCGAAAGTATCAAGTTTAGTCACTAAGTTCAAAAAACCTCATAGATGGTCCCTGTGGTTTTAAAACTTTTAACAAATGGTCTTTTTCGCTAACTCCGTTAGCTTTTGGTCGTTAACTAAGGGGTATTTTGTCATTTCACTACCCAGGGACCATTTATGAGGTTTTGTATTACTTTTTTTAAAATAAATAAATAAATAAATAAAATTTAATATGCAAGGGTCCCACCCTTCTCTCTCTCTCTCTCTCTCTCTCTAGGTTTGTTCTTCAAAACTCAAGAACACACATAGTTATGAAAAAAACACACACTTTAACTTTTATGGCTTTGTTCTTCAAAATACATACACATACACACACTCAATAACACATAGACACAATCTCTTATAAATACATACACACTCAAGAATACTCCTTGAAATCGTTTCGGAAATGAAAATCACACACAAAATATGGGTTTGTTCTTGAGTTCCATAAACAAAAATCGAAATCATTCAATTCGTTCTTAGAGAACTGTATGCGCGTTGAAGAACAAAATATGTTTGAATCAATGATTATATCCAAAAACACACTCAAATCGGTGCAATCAACTTTCCTTCTCAAATGGACCAGGGGCGGATCTCAAGTCCGGTTTACCCACACAAATGGAGCAGAGAATCTACCAACACCCCCACTACCATCACTGCTTCTTCATCTCCGGTCATGTCTCAGCTTCAGGCTCAGGTCATGACTTCTCGAGCAACTAACATTGACGCCGACAACAGCTTCAAGCTCAGGTCATGACTTCTCGAGCAACTGACATTAACGCCGACAACGATGACCTTGACTTCCGATTTGCTCATCCTTCTATAAACAAGAGGTCTCCCGTTAATGCTTACATCATCGCACATAAACAACTTTACCCTTCAAAATAAGAACCGATGCCTGAACCTCTCTTGAAAAATGATGTTAATTTCAGGAAATTGAAAGGTTAGAACAATCTTGGATGTCTGATTTAACTTGCTATGAACAAACAAAACAAAGATCAAAAACCAAAAAACGAAGATCTGAAACCAAAGCGATGACTGTGTACGAAACCTGCAACTCCGCCTCTCCTTCATCATTTCTGAAACCTGCAACTCAAACCCCCCATCATTTTGGATTTCTGTGTATGCGATTTCACAGTCTCTACCGCCGTTTCATCAGGCTTGTTTAGGATTATTTTTTCTTCGATTTTCGTTATAAATCAAGAACCATAAGTATATATTTGACTTTGGATTTGGTTTCCTTTTGATATGGTGCTATGGTGTAGGTGTTGATGATTGTGGTTATAGGATCTGATTAGTGCTTCCTTTTCTAATTTGGATTTTGATAGATTTTGATTTAGGGTAAGGGTAAATAATGAAGGAGATAGTAGGGCTGAAGATCGAGAGAGAGAGAGAGAGAGAGAGAGAGAGAGAGAGAGAGCGGTGGGACCCTTGCATATTAAATTTTATTTATTTATTTATTTATTTTAAAAAAAGATATACAAAACCTCATAAATGGTCCCTGGGTAGTGAAATGACAAAAATACCCCTTACTTAACGGCTAAATGGTAACGGAGTGAGCCGGAAGGACCAAATGTTAAAAGTTTTGAAACCACAGGGACCATCTGTGAGGTTTTTTGAACTTAGGGATTAAACTTGATATTTTCGGAAACCACATGGACCATTTTTGAAGTTTTGTCAAACATATATTTGGCTAGGTCCGAATCCAACGATAATCGATTTAAAAATAAAATGATTATTTTTTAAATATCATCACAAAATGGGAAATTGAATTCTTACAATCGACAAATTGACATTTTCGGTAAAACTGGCACACCTAGCTGGTAGCATTTTATTAAACGCTATGTGAGATAGTTTTTGAATTTAGAGCGTTTTGTTTAAAACTAAACGCTAAAAACTTGATGTGTCAAATAGGGATGAGATTTAGAACCGGAAAATCGGACCGGAACCGGAATCGGACCGGAATCGGAACCGTTAGAACCGGAATATGTAAAACCGGTCCGGGTCCCGGGTTTAAAGAATGGCTCTATCCGGGTTCCGGGTAATCCGGGTTTCGGGTCCTTCGGGTCCGGGTAGACCGGGTTTAAGAACCGGAACCATGTTAGGAACCGGAACCGGTTTCTATGGAAAGTTTAAAACATGCATATCTCATTCGTTTGAAGTCGAATTGACATGGGGTTTTTTCCATTGTATAGTTATTAGTTTTTACATGATTTTAGACTATAATTTTGTCATTTTTGGGTTTATATTCATTGACTTATAGTCTCTCAAAGTCGGGATATCAAAGCTGGAAATTTTATGTTTTTCAGCTTTTTTTTGTATTATGTGATAGTTTTAAAACATGCATATCTCATTCGTTTAAAGTCGGATTGACATGAGGTTTTTTCCATAATATAGTTTATAGTTTGTACATGATTTTAGACTATAATTTTGTCATTTTTGGGTTTATATTCATTGACTTATAGTCTCTCAAAGTTGGGATATCAAAGCTGGAAATTTTATGTTTTTAAGCTTTTTTATATATTCTGTAATAGTTTTAAAACACATATCTTATTCGTTTGAAGTCGGATTGGTATGAGATTTTTTCCAGAGTGTAATTTATATTTTGTACATGATTTTAGACTATAATTTTGCTATGTTTGGGTGTTTATTCATTGACTTATAGTCTCTCAAAGTCGAGATATCAAAGCTGAAAATTTTATGTTTTTCAGCTTTCTTTGTATTTCGTGATAGATTTAAAACATGCATGTTTAATTCGTTTGAAGTCGGAATAGCATACGGTTTTTTCCAAAGTGTAGTATAGAGTTTGTACATGATTTTAGACTATAATTTTGTCATTTTTGGTTTCATATTCATTGATTTATAGTCTCCCAAAGTTGGGATATCAAAGCTGCGAATTTTTTTTTTCTCAGCTTTATTTTTGTATTTTGTGAAATTTTAAAACATGCATTCGACCCACTTTACCCGGTTCCCCGGGTTTTTCGGTTTTAGACCCACTTTACCCGGTTCCATTCGACCCACTTTGATATTTCTGGGTTTTCCGGTTCTAGACCCACTTTACCCGGTACCTTACCCGAAACCGAACCGAAACCGGTTCCTATATACCGGTCCGGTTTCCGGTCCTAAAAAATCTCGTTAACCGGTTCCCGGGTTTTCCGGGTCCGGGTCTACCGGTCCGGGTTTGGACCCACTCTCATCCCTAGTGTCAAACGAGCTTTTTTGTTCAAATTGAAGTATTTTTTTAAACGCTGGAAATTAGAAACTCCTAAACACTCACAAACATGCCGAACATACCCAATATCATCTTTCACAAAATTAAACAAAATTGATTTATAAATGATTATAGGTCTCATGACATATTTTTCTACGAATAATGAGTTATAAGATAAAGACTTTGGATTTTGTTTATATTTAATTAATTGTTTATATTATTGAATACAAATTTTGATTTATTTATATTTCATTATTTTTTATATCATTTTATATTTATCAATGAATTAATTTTTTGAATTCAGAAATACCATTATGACATAAAAGTATATTTTGAAAAATAAAAAATATGTTCACCGATAATTAATAAAGAGAAAAGTGACGAATGCCAACAAAAGTCAAATATTGTTACCTCATTCATTATCCTTTCTTTATTTTTCATTTTAATTTTATTAAAAAATATAATAATTTGTAAAATATTTATTTTCATAAAATTTTATTTTATAAATCTATTTTTAAACAATTGCACAAACATTTGAGTGTTACACAAAAAAATTTAGAAAAATAAATATTTATAAATGTTATAACAAAAAATAACCTAAATTATTTTGATAACTAATTTTTAAATATTTATCTTTTTCTATCTTAGAACTTATGTTATAAATACTTTTGTAAAAAACTATTTCATCAGTCCATCTTCAACGTTTTTCAACCGATTAAAAGCAAGTTAGCAATTAAACATGAGTTTTAGTTTTATTGAAAACTGTAATCTTCTTCAAATTTTTACAGACAAGAATGTCAAGTTTATAGGAACAACAAACACTTACAATAACATTTGAGTGAGACATAATATTGTAGGAGAGATTTTTTTTTTTTTTTTTTTTAATTTATGAGATTTTAACAAAGATCGGTGTTTGCTGTTTTAATAGAGAAAAATATTGTTCCTAAATTTTTTTGTATCACTCAAATATTTGATATTTCTATCCACTTAAAATTTTCGTTTGTTAAAACTTGAAAAAAGATTTATCCAAGTGAAGATAATGTTTGAAGGATCATCAAAACAATTTTCTAGTTGTTAGGTCATATTTTAATACTTAATTATTTTTTTTATCAAGATAAGAAAGAGAAATATATTTAAAGAATAAAATATTATAAAGTTAAATATTTTAATAAAGTAATAGATTTTTTAATAAATTAAAATAAAATATTAAAAAGAGATAATGAATTATATGATAACAAATTTTTTAATAAATTATATGAATTATATGATAACAAATTATATGATAAAATATATGAATTATATATATATATATATATATATATATATATATATATATATATATATATATATCAAGGTTCTAAAAAACGCGCCACGGCTCCAAGGCTTGCACTTGCCGCCAAACTTTGCTAAAACGCTGCCTTAAGTCATATATGTGTATAAAAATGAATAATAGTTGAAAATACATATAAAAATATTAATTATATAGAATATTGCCGCCTTAAGTCACGCCTTACAAACGCCATGACTCGCCAAGGCTTGGAAAAGCTTTAGGCTTGACATTGCCGCCAAGTCACGCCTTACGTTATTTAGAACATTGATATATATATATATATATATATATATATATATATATATATATATATATATATATATATATATATATATATATATATATATACTTATTTTTTATGCTTGAAAAATACCCCTATGATCTATGATAACAGTCATAGTGACATTTTTTGAATATAAAAAAAATCACCAATAAATGATGCAAAAAATGACCTAAAATCCTTTGTTACCCTGATAGGCTATTATCTTATCTATCTCGCAAAATAAGAAAAATAAAAAATAAAAAATAAAAAAAGCTTCAAGTCCATTTTGAAAACTGAATTTTTTATTTTACAATGAAGTAATAAACATCGAAAATATTTGTGACAGAGCTTTGCATATTTGGATCACTTTAATGATTAACTATTTAACCATTCAGTTAACAGGTATATTATAGAAAAAACTTAATTTATTAATTTATCCTATTAATTTTTTTTAGTAATTAGTTATTTTTTTTACCATATAGAATAACAAGCTTCTCAATTATTTGGTCATAGATATCAAGATACATATAACCATAAAATATTCACTGCCACAAAATTACTAACTTTTATCAATTTAACCATCAATTATTAACAAAATTGGTAAAAATAAAAAAGCCAGATTAATAAAAATGATAATTGTAATTGTTTTTTTTTTTTTTTTTTTTTTTTTCTTTTTTGTACTTTGTAACGAACCTTTTGATTTTTAATAACAGGTGAAAGAAAATATAATGAATTTCTAAATTAATAGCATGACTAGAATACAAGTGGCTTTGTATTATGCTCAAATTAATAAACTAAAATAAAGACAGAATATTCAAAAGTGCTAATAATCAACAGCTAAGCAACATTCAAGTGAGAAACAGAACCACAACTAAATATATCTGCTATAATTCTTGATTCTTGTTCTTTTGAGAATCAAATCTCGATCCAGGCTGAACCGAAGTTTATTTATATGTTTTTTTTTAAACCTCATTTGTTGCAGTCTCTGCAAAAACGAGCTAACTACAAAATGAGATTCAAGAGCACCATAAAGTCTGCCATAAATAAACAAATAACATGCACATGTGAGGTGTCAAAAAAGGCAGTTACAAAATCCAAACACCATTCTTGAGTTGAGAGTAAATCATGAAGAATTAGTTGACCTTGAAACCAAACAAAGAGCATGTGATGCACCAATGGCTACAGAAACAACATTATGGGAACCCCCCAAACCATCATCCTCCATTAAAAATTTCACTTCAATTGGAAAAGGTTGTATTTCTGGCACACCAGGAACCCCTAATTGTCCATCCTTCCCATTTCCCCACATGTACAGCTTCCCTTTATCTGTTGTATACATACAATTATACATGCCACCAAATGATTTAAATATTAATTCTTAATATAGGTTATATATATATATATATATATATATATATATATATATATATATATATATATATATATATATTACCGGTTACAGCAGCTGATGAAGAACCTCCACAAGCAATATGGACGACTTTTTCAGCAGCTAGAGACTCAATAACTGAAGGAACAGTTTGATTTTGTGTAGAAAAATGCCCCAATTGTCCGTGTCCACCATACCCCCAAGAAAGCACTTGACCATCATCTTTCAAATAAAAAGCAATAAATCATATCAGGGAAATATTGTTAAAACTGTTTGTTGGAATATAAGGGCAAAATGGTCATTTATGGCCACATACCGGTTAAAGCAAGAGAGTGATATCCACCACTTGCTATTTGAACAACACGAACACCCTCAAGACCGGGAATCTGTTGAGGTTTCCAACCACCAATTCGGTTACCTCTACCAAGCTCATTGTTTGAATTTGCTGCGTAAAAAAGAAACACAAATTAGGGTTTATAATTATATGAAAACGGATAGATAAAAAGAAAGCAGTAAGTGTCGTATTTTTTATTTTTATTTTTATTTTTTTACCTCCCCAACTCCACAACTGGCCATCATCTGTAATCACAGTTGTAAAAAAACCACCACATGCAACAGAAACAACGGGAACTTGTAGTAATTTTACTTTTGAAGGTATGCTAAGTCCACCAACTTCATTTTGACCACGAGTTGGACCAAGCCCAAGTCTCCCTTCCCCTTCATCTCTTCCCCATGTATATACCTCACCTACATTCAACATGTATAAAATAAAGATCAAAATGATACTGAAAATCCCATTTTTTCAATAAATAAATGATGTATCAAATATGATTATAAAAAGAATCACACCTGCTTCAGTGATTGCAGCAGTATGTGTACCACTGGTTGCAATTTGAGTAATTTGTCCCTCCCAAGTGCCTTGTACTCTTTTTGGAGAGAGTTCTCTAGTATAAACAGAATGACCAAGAGCACCAAAACCACCATAACCCCTGTAAACTTCATTATAAATGGCAAAGAGAACTTTAATGAAAATGCAATCAAAGATTACATATGGAAGGCAAGTTGTGGTGTGTGATATGAAATGCATCATTTTTGGTGTTATGCCTACATATACAGATAAATACAAACACAAACACAGCGTCTTGAAGTAGGATCTCAATATAAGCATTTCTGCTAGTTATCTTTGCTCAATATTTTCTAAAACTTCTGTCATCGATTAGTCAAAGTAATAGAATAGAACAGATGAATTCAGTTAAATACTTATTCATTTAGTATTTAATTTGCATCCTCTAAGCTTCTCAAGTTTAGTTGAGATCTAACAAATAAGGTCATGGAGGAAATAACTGACCATGAGAATACGTGACCAAGTGAATCGAGTGCGACGGAGTGAAGCCCACCGAGAGCAATATTCCGAACCGATTCCAAGTTAGAATTCACCGTCGGACGAAAAACAGTGTTTTCATGACCAAATCCGAGGCGTCCACCGTCGCCTTTTCCCCAAATCCACAATTTCCCATCGATTAGCACAGCAGAATGAAATAGTCCACAGGCAATGCCAATTTCTAATTGGTCGTCGTTTCTCGTGTGACATGAAGTCGATGAAGAGATACGGTAAGAGAGAGGAGGGAGAATGAGTGATGAAAAGAGAGAAGGATATAATTGTGATTCTTCCTTGCCGTTGCCGAGTTGGCCTGAAGAGCCTCGCCCCCATGAGAGTAGCTGGAGGGTAACCGCATCGTCGGAGGTGGAGGCGGAGTTGTACAATATTGGTAGTTTGTTGGTGGTGGTGGTTGTTAGTGTACGTCGGAGTTGGCGGAGCGCCATTTACTTGTTTCGTTTGGGGTTTTTCCGACGTTTCCTTTTGGGGTTTATTTGCACAGATCGGCTGCACCTGTGTGTCGGTTGGAGACTTGCGGTGAAGCCAATAAACCACTGGTTTCTTTTAAAATGTGACAAATCGTAAGTTTAATCCTATTTTCAAAAATTAATTTGGATGTACATCCTATTGACATGAATAATTATTTTCCTCTTAATAATTTCTTTTACATTTACTTTTATTTCTTTATCAGATTTATATTAAATAAAAAAGAAACTAAAACAAATATCTCCACCCATCCCATTCCATTTCTCCACAGATTACACACCACCATTTAAGACCGCCAAATCATTCGGTACCACCACCTATCAACGCCAGCACCTCCTCCAACCAAACCATAATCTTCATCGTCTTCTCCAACTTGCACCTACCGTCTCCAATCACATCGTACATATGATGACTGAGGCCGATATGAAAATCTAGGCGGTGGCAAGACTCTTCATATTCATTTCCGATGATGTCGTACAAGTGATGATAGAGGTCGAGATCGATCTAAACATCTATTGGAAATCGATATGAACATATATCGGAAATCGTCGATCTCGAAACCCTAGCCAATGGAGATCAATGGCGCACGCTTGACGACTTCAGACGCCGCTAGAAGTGCAAATCACTGGTGGTGATTCGAAACCCTAAGCGGCAGCGGTGATGGTGTATGTGTAAGCTAGATCTGACATGTGTTCTTGGTGGTTGAAGGTGGTCGACGTGACAAGAGTTGTGCTCAGTGGTTGACAGTGGCTCACGATGAAGATAATGGTTGACTCGTGGAGGAGATTACAAGATGGTGATGATGGCAATAGTTGGTGGTTTATGGTGGTATAAAAGGTGTGTGTATGTGTGGAGGCTGTTGGTTTCCGACAAGGTGGTGGATATTCAAAGATGGTGGTGATGATGGTGATTGGTGACTCACGGTTAAGTAGTGGGTGGTATAAGGGTTGTTGACGTTAGAAGGGGCGTTCGGTTGTTTATGAACAATAAAAATGGTGGTGAATGGTGCTGCAACAATGATGACGGACAATTCTCCGACAATGGTGGTTGTCGGTGGTCCGACGATGGTGGAAAGACAATTAGTGATTTTTTGTGAGGCTGAGGGTTTTGGTTGTTCATAACGAGAGAACTAATGAACAAAAGGTTGAACCATTTTTTCTAAGTATAATTAATAACAATAAATAAATCAAAAATAATTGGAATATAAATAAACAAGGGCATTATGGTCATTTTAGATATGGCATGGAGTAAATTCGTAACAAAATCGTATATCAATGACGAAGCGTGCAAGTTTTAAAGGTCCGAGTTAATTTTTAAAAATATGGACTGGACATACGTTTTGACACATAAACGAGGGACGCTTCGTGTAATTTACTAATTATAATTATTATTTTACTTTTTATTAAAAACTAATGGTTACAACTTACAATCTATAACTTATACTTTAATTTTGCTTAAATTTAGAGATACATAATCTATTTTACAAAATATACCAAAATAATAATGTATATTTTATTGAGTATTCACTAAAAACCATATGATTCCAAATATTTTCTTGTTATCCATTTTTATATTTTATTAAAACATGGTTATGATTATTCTTATGGTTACAAGTGGGTAGATATATGAAGACCATGTTCCAATAAAATTAACGTTATGTCTAATTCGTAAAAGATTAGATCGAATTAAACCCGAAAATTCATAACTAATGCTTCAATTTCAATTTTGGATATTCATGGAACCAAATTTCGATACAATCTAATTTCTATATATCTCAATAATTTCAATAGAAATAACTATGGTGAGGACGATGATATTTTAGATACCTACAATGTATCAAGTTGTTGAAAACCTTTGAAACATTAATCTATATCTATATAGACACTCGTGTGAAGAGGACAGATGAAAGTCGTTCGGTAAGATTTTGTTAGAATTTCGGGGTAATAAAGGCACTTGGATACTATGAGAATTGTGATTCCTCTTTCAAATCAAAGTATTTGGGTGATACTCCCTAATCTTTGATTAGACAAGACTCATAAGAGATTCAGGACAGAGAATGAAATGTATCAATTTCATGAGTACCAAAAAGCTAACCAAAAATTGGTTAAATACCTTATTTGTCTGAAAACTGTCAAAACTGTCATAAAACAGTTTTCCAACGGTCAAAAAATGTCATAAATCCGGGTTTTTTTATAAGGATTAATGCAAAGCCAAAAACGAGTCAAATATTCAAAATTTGGATTTCTGATGCATTTTTAATACAACAATATAACCCAAATAAAAACTTTATGCGTTGACCTGGTAGCTCGACCCCAGTCAGGGGCTCTGCCCCTTGGAGCTCGCTCCTAGGGGCGCTGCCCCCAGACCCCCGTCCGTTTAGGGGCTTCGCCCCTAAATGACAGTCTACTTTTAATCTTGAATAAACTTAAACAAGTGCACACTCCACACTTTCCTTACTTGTTTAATATGCATCAAGATTGATTTTTGGTCAACAAGTCAACTCATTACACTTAAATACAATTAGTGAAACAAATCACCAACAAACCTCCCATATTTAAGTGTAATCTTGATTAACTTAAAATAAAAACATAACAACAACAAACTGACGCATAAATGAAATATCGTGACAATTGAATTTCACATTAGTATATCACTCATTCCAAATATTCGAATATCATGGTGTCACTAAGGATTGAACCCTTTTTAGTCTAAGTGAATACATAAAGATAATATACACAACAGTTTACATTCTCAAAGCTCTAACTTGACACTATATTTTACTAGCTTGTGTCCCATCCTTCAATAAACATATCAAAGTCAAGTCCCAACTTCTTGAAGCAACTAAACTTCATGCTTATATAGGTAGTTCTTTTGTGTTTGCACCTGCAAATGCAATTTTTCAAAGAACTATTAAGAAATTAAATTTCAACATCCTAAACTTGCAGTACTAAACACATACCTTGGGATAATGATAATAATGTGTTTCAATCTTCAAATATCTAGCTTTCCACATTGAATTCAGCATCTAACATTGCATTAGATAGGAATTGGGTATCTTAATATAAAAGATTTTAGGTGGACTTTAAACCCATCCTTACAGCCGCCTTGTGCACAAGATCTCTAGCTAACCCTTTGGTTAAATGATCGGCTAAGTTCAACCGAGTTCTCACAAACTCCACAGATATCACACCGGTCATGACGAGGTCATGAATTATGCTATGTATAACACCTAAATTTCTAGACTTCCCATTATACACTTGACTATAAGCCTTAGCCAAGGTTCCAACACTATCACACCTGATAGAAATGGTAGATATGAGTTTTGGCCATAATGGAATTTCATAAATCAAATTCCTTAGCCACTCAGCTTCTTTACCAGCAGCAAACAATGCAACAAACTCAGATTCCATGGTTGAGTTAGTAATATAAGTCTGTTTCTTGGATGCCCAAGAAATGACACCTCCTCCAAGAAGAAACACCCAACCATTTGTAAGGAGTGATCCTCTAAGTTGTTAATCCAGCTGGCATCAGAATAACCTTCTAAATCAGAAGGATATCTACTATAAGTTAAACCATAATTCATGGTCCCTTTCAACTACTTGAATACTCTACTCACAGCTTGCCAATGATGTGTATTAGGATTACTAGTATATCTACTAAGCCTTCCCACAACATATGTTATATCAGGCCTAGTACTGATCATGGCATACATTAGACAATCAATAGCTCTTGAATATTCAAGTTGAGACACTGGAGATCCTTTATTAGGTAGAAGCTTGAGACTAGGATCTATAGGAGTGCTAACAGGAGAACAATTCTCAAAGTTAAGCTTTTTCAACATCTTCTCAATGTAATGAGATTGAGAAATTGAAATCCTATTGTTTCCATGTTTAATTCTTATAGAAAGAATTACCTCAGCCTCCCCCACGTCTTTCATTTCAAAACTAGATGATAATAATTTCTTGGTTTTATCAACTTCTTCTAAATCAGTACCAAAAATCAACATATCATCCACATATAGACAAATCATAACTCCTTTACCAAAAGTATCAAATTTGCTATATACACACTTGTCAGCTTGGTTTAATGCAAAACCATTAGACAAGACAACATCATCAAACTTTTGATGCCATTGTTTTGGTGCTTGTTTCAAACCATATAATGATTTCTTCAACTTGCACACTTTGTGTTCATTTCCAGGCATCACAAACCCTTAAGGTTGTTTCATGTATATTTCCTCATCCAAGTCACCATTCAAGAATGTAGTTTTTCACATCCATTTGGTGAATCACAAGATTATGTATAGTTGCAAGAACTAATAATAATCTTATAGTGGAAATTCTGGCAACATGAGCATAAGTATCAAAGAAATCAATGCCTTCTTTTTGTCTAAAGTCGTGGATAACCAAACTGGCTTTATACTTATCAATTGTGCCATCCACCTTCATTTTTCTTTTGAGGATCCATTTACATTCTAATGCCTTGCAACCAGGAGCTAAATCAGACAATACCCAAGTATTGTTATGCATGATAGAATCAATTTCATCCTGAATTGCCTCTTTCCAAAAATGAACATCCCTAGAAGTCATAGCTTCACTGAAAGTCTTTGGATCCTCCTCAATATTAAAACAATATTGATGTTGAGACACCGTCTCATCCCTTGTTCCTTCAACTGAATATAGTTGAAAATCATATCCAAAAGATTTAGTTTTTCTAGCTCTAGTACTCTTTCTAAGTTCATGCACAGGACTTGTACCACCAGAAGCATCTTCAACTTGAGTTGTGTTATTGCTGAAAGATTGTTGAATCATGTCCCTTGGTCTAGGTATAGATGTAAATATATTTTCGTCAAAGATAGCATATCTTGACTCTATAACAGTGTTCACAGACATAGAGTCATTATATTCTAAAACCTAGAATCTATAAACGTTGGAATGCTAAGCATATCCAATAAAGATACAATCTATACCTATTTTCACCCAATGTTTTCCTTTTGGGTTCAGTGAGCCTCACAACCCCAAACTTTGAGATAACTCAAATTTGGTACCTTTTTACACCAAAGTTCGTAGGGAGTATTCTTACTCCTTTTGTTTGGAGTTCTATTCAAAATATAACATGCAGTTAATATAGCCTCACCCCAGAAACCTTCAATTAAACCCGAATAGGACAACATGGAATTAACCATTTCTTTTAAAGTCCTATTTTTCCTTTCAGCTACACCATTTTGTTGTGGTGTATAAGGAGTCGTGGTTTGATGTATTATTCCAGTTGATTCAAAATAAACCGGATCATAATACTCACCACCTCTATCAGTACGTAAAACTTTTATTAATTCATTTTTATGAAGTTCAACCTATTGTTTATAAATCTAAAATTTATCAAGAGCTTCATCTTTGGAACGTAGCAAATAGACATAACAATATCTAGATACATCATCAATAAAAGCAACAACATACTTTTTGTTTCCAAGGGAAGGTGTTGCATGGATATCACATAAATCACTATGTATAAGTTCCAACACCTTGCCTTCCCTAACTACATCTTTGAAAGGTTGTCTTGTGATTTTAGTTATCATGCATGTTTTACATTTTTATTGTTTGTATCAAAAACATGAATTAAACTCATTTTTAACATGTCTTTTAATCTCTTGTAATGAATGTGTCCTAGTCTAGCATGCCATAAATCAGATTTATTAAAGTTATTGCTAGTACTAGAAGAAGCCATGCAAATAGAATTATCATAACTAGGATAATTAATATTAAGCCTAATCATTCCATTACATACATATCTGAAACCCATAAAAGAACCATGTCTTGACAAGATATACTTGTCACTTTCTAATACTTGTTTGTAACCACAATTATTTAAATAATTTCAGACACAAGATTCTTTCGAATCCCCAGTACATATAAAACATTGTTCAGACACAAACACTTTCCAGAAGTAAAGTAAAGTAAAATAGATCCTAAACCCTTGATTGGTTCAGTTGCAACATTTCCCATTTTCACCACAGACCCATCTGCAGTTGGTTGACATTCCTTGAACCAACGAAGATCTTTACATATATGGCTTGTTGCTCCCGAATCAACACATCATGCAACATCATCATCCTGTACATAAAATGCTTCAGAAATCACAGGAATATAATTCTGAACATATTTAGAATTCTGCATGAAAACATAAATCTGACCTTGTTGCTTTTCTGGATCCTTGGATCCACTTGGTCCTACACCATCCTTGTTCACTTTACGAAGACGACAATCTTTCTTGAAGTGACCCGATTTGTTACAATTCCAACAAACCAACTTAGTCTTCTTGTTGGAAGACTTGTCATCCTTTCCTTTAAACTTCCTTTTTCCATTAGATTTCTTGGGATTCTTTGAACTTTCTCCTTCCACCATGTTCACAGAAGAGGAACCAACTTGGTTCTTGCCTTTAGGATTGTTATCAAGTTCTTGAGTCCTTAAGGACTCTTCCATCCATAAATAGCTTCCAAGTTGAGTCAAAGTTAATTCCTCTTTGTTATGTTTCAGATTATGTTTAAAATCTTTCTAGAAAGGGGATAGTTTATCAATGATCACAACCACATAAATGGTTTCATCCATTTTCAGATTGTGTTGAGCAAACTGTCCCAGGATCCTTAACATTTCATTGAATTGTTCCATAACAGGCCTAGAGTCAGTCATCTTGTAACCCATAAAGTTACTTACAAGAAACGTCTTGCTTGAAGCATCTTCAGTCATGTACTTGGATCCAAGAGAATCCCACAGTTCTTTTGCAGTTTCAACATTTTGATAGATGTCAAACAGAGAATCAGACATACCATTGAGAATATGACCACGGAAGATGTAGTCATCATTATCCTACTTAGATCTCTTCATTGTTGCCTCCAAAGTTTCATCTTCAACAAATTATGGCATGGGTGTACTCAGAACATACACCACTTTCAGAGTAATAAGAAGAAAGTGCATCTTCTTCTGCCATCTACAAAAATCTTGTCCTTCAAACTTGTTCAATTTGTCAAACTTGCTTGTCATATCCTTCACAGATTACTTTGATTTTTGTTAGAATTTCGGGGTAATAAAGGCACTTGGATATTTTGAGAATTGTGATTCCTCTTTCAAATCAAAGTATTTGGGTGGTACTCCCTAATCTTTGATTGGATAAGACTCAAAAGAGATTCAGAACAGAGAATGAAATGTATCAATTTCGTGAGTACCAAAAAACTGACCAAAAATTGGTTAAATACCTCATTTGTATGAAAACTGTCATAAAACAGTTTTCCAACAGTAAAAATCTATCATAAATCCGGGTTTTCTATAAGGATTAATGCAAAGCCAAGAACGGGTCAAATATTCAAAATTTGGATTTCTGATACATTTTTAATACAAAATATAACCCGAATAAAAAATTTACGTGTTGATCTGGCAGCTCAACCCCAACCAGGGGCTCTGCCCCTTGGACCCCGCTCCTAGGGGCGCTGCCCCCGGACCCCCGTTCGTTCAGGGGCTTCGCCCCTAAATGACACTCTAGTTTTTATCTTGAATAAACTTAAACAAGTGTGCACTCCGTACCTTCCTTACTTGTTTAATATTCATCAAGATTGTTTTTGATTAACAAGTCAACTCATTACACTTAAATACAGTTAGTGAAACAAATCACCAACAGATTCTCCCATATATAGACATTTACCCAAGGCATTAATATTTTCAATTACACGTGTTTGAAGGAGTTGAAGGTTACTTTCATTCGTGAGCCATCTTTTACATCATTATACATCATTAAATTCTAAACTTGTTTCTTTTCTATTATTTTTTATTTATAGACCTTGAGAAGACAAATATACATATTAAAAAGATCACTAAAGGAAAAGAACGAGCACAACAAACTATTTAGAGAGTTAATATAGATTAGCGTCTCTATAGTAAAAGCCCACGTTAACATCGATGAATTGCAAGATGCCTGTAACGACGATTATAAAGAATCTTCAATGACCATGATTTTTCTTCTTCTGATGAGATCATCTAACATAATTAGCATCATAACTCTAATCCATAAATCCAAAAAAATATAGAAATATTAACTAAACTAGCTATTATGAACAAGGTAATTAACAAAAATAACCATATTTATCTCATTTTGTAAAAAAAAAATCGGTCCTAGACAATTAGGGTTGTTATTTGGTTCGGTTTAATCGATTTTTAGCATCTCTAAATTAATCATAACGAACCCAAATAAGAGTCGGTTTAATCAGTTCAGTTTCTTGTATATTTAAGGTGTAATTAATAGTATGAGATATGGTAAGTGACATAAAACTGACTTCTAGCTCTAAACCTAGAATCTATGTTTCCATAATTGACATATGTATGATAAAGACAAGTAAGCAATGTATGCATCATATTCACTACTGTGTTGAATTGCTGATGGAAATTGAGTCAATGAATGGGTTGCCGACTCAAAAAAGTAATGGGGCCCTAAATTAGAAAATTGATAAGGCCCGTTTTCATTTGTTTCATTGTTTGGTATGGACTATGGAGCGATGAACGTAATACAACCCACTTTGAGGAGCCCAATGACCATATTGTTTACCGTAAATGAGCCTTCAAGGTGAGCCTGAGCTCGAAATGTTTATGATAGTGTTTTCGGTAGTGACCATATTTATAATATGTTGATGTGTCTTGATTTTATTCAACATGTTTAATGACAAATTTATATAGATTTTAATAAAACAAACGTATAAACTCATTAAGCATAAGCTTACGTTTGCATGATGTTTATTCCATGTTTTAAGAAGGATGTTTTTAATGGTTAGTGGTGTGTGATTAAAGTTTATGTTCTTTATTATGCAAAAGGCTTTAATTATTTGACCTATTGTATTTTTTTTGGAAAGATTAACTGACACATATATTATTCTATTTTTAAAGTTTTACATTTAATCGAAAGCTTAAACTTTTAACCTTCAACTGAAAGACACATTTGCATCAATTCTTGATATACAAGTATTTGATATTTTTCTATTGTTAACTACGCAATTGAAGATAGCAACGATTCAATAAGATATGTATTTTATCCTCTTGTTTAATGTATTAGTAGACTAGTGGTAGCAGTGTATCAACTAGTGTCATAATAATGTCAATATTCCATGACTTGATTATAATTATATTTTCCGCTATAGTATTATATGTTTGTAAGCACCTAGATGTTTTAAATTAAGTATTTGAAATGTGTACATAAAACTTTTTGTGGTTTCTAACTTCAAAGAGACAAGGTACAACACTAATTTAGAGCCACATCAAATCATGATGATTTCAACCAACGTGTACGCAATTTTGGGGACAATGACACCCCAGCTGTGCAATAACCACACCATAAAATCAAGTAGTACAAGATATATGTATCAAAATAGAAAATCAGAATCGGCGGTCAAATAATGAAACCCACCCATTATTATTAAGACTATTATAATAAAAAAAAAGGAAAAAAAAAATCATTAAAAAATCGTAAGCTTTTCGTCACCATATATAGAGGAGAAAAAGCTATCTTCATTTAAGCACCACCTGATCCGTACTTCTTTCCAAGGACGAGCAGCTGCAATTTGTCATAACCAGAGAGCACACCAGCACCTGCAATGGCTCGGAGAATGTTGGCACCAGCACCCTTAAATAGAGACTTTGCGCCCTCGTTTTTCATGATCTGAGTCAATGCATCCATGGAACCCTTGTACTTGACTGCTTCACCAGATGTCATCATCATTCTTCTACGTACTGTGTCAATTGGATACGATGCAAGTCCAGCACCGTTTGTGATCACCCAACCCAGTGCAAAGCTAGCAAAGAAACTATCCTGAAAATGGAATTTTTTTTATTACAATATTGTATTTTTAATTATTTTCAAAAATTACACAACCATAACATTTGAGTTTCAATCTTTTTCTTAAGAACCGTATATTTTGAAAAATCCATCTAATAATAATAGCGAGTTGTAAAAAGTGTTTTATATTTGAATGATATTAGCTATTTTTGATAGATTTTTTATAATAAAAATGTTTTGATAAGAAGAAATAAAATTTGGATATTATAACAAAGTATCCTAAAAAAATACCAATAAAAACATGACCCACAATTGCAGATATTGCTATAGTTTGGTAAAAAAATTAAGTATAACGTTATAATATGGTAATAAACAAAAGTAGCATGATATTGCCTCCAATGTAACACCGTTGTTTCAAGGGTGCTACACTTTAAGAAATGGTCAAGGGCTCAGGTCTCGACGCTAACAACTCACAATGTGGGTTGAGCTCCATTTGGCATGGGCACTGAGCTCTCATGCTAGCCATAACGTGTACATGATCCATATCTTACATGTCCAGGGTGATGTGGGCCAACTTATGGGTTACTGGTAAAATAACTTTTTTATAGAAAGTTATCGATGCTTATTAAAGCAGATACGAGATAGGTAAAACTATGTTGTTATTTCTTGAAATTAACCCAAAAGAAACCCTAGTTACCTGCAATTTTCCTGTGAGAATGACGGGCTTCAAAGAATCATACAACCCAAAGTACAAACCACGATAGACGATAATTCCAACACACGAAATAGTAAACCCTCGATAAAGCCCAGCAATACCATCGGTTGCTAATGTCTTCTTGTAGACATCAACCAAACCATTAAACTGCCTCCCTCCACCCTTCTTTGCAGCCTTAGAGTCATTTGCCAAACGGGTTCTCGCATAATCAAGAGAATAAACAAAAAAGAGAGAAGAAGCACCGGCTGCACCTCCGGATGCCAAGTTACCCGCAAACCATTTCCAGTAGCCATCTCTATCTTTTCTGAAGTTGAAAAGCCTCTTAAAGTAATCTTTGAATGCAAAGTTCAATGCCTGGATTTTTTAAAACAATATTATCAATCACATCATATGGATTAGTAATCAATCATAAAAAATCTTTGTTAATTGTTAACCTGAGTTGGGAAATAACGAATGACATTAGCTGTGTTTCCTCTCCACAATGAAGCAAAACCTTCATCCTTGATTGTTCGACCAAAACAATCACCAATGCCTTTATATGGTTCAGACAACCTACCGGCCTTAATCATCTCATCTTGATTCTGAATCAAAAGCTTGACACGTTCGATTGGAGCTGCAGCAGTTTTTGATACGGCTGCAGAAACTCCACCCATGAGGAAATCAATGGCGAATCCTGTAAAACCTTTTTCTGATGGGGCTTGAACGCAAATAGAAGATGATTTTGGGACAATAGGGAATTGCGTTCGCGGGTGCATGGGGTGCTGAAAGGCGGCATTTGTGTAGGTTTGGTTATGGAAATGCCTACGAAACATGTGTGGTTGCTGTAAACCATTCTCGCAAGCATGGAACTGTGACATGCTTGATCCTAGAAGACTCCCAGCTGCTAGCTTCTGGGAAACACTTGGATGATGTGCTTGATCAATCATGTCTACCCTAAAAAAGATTAATAGATCTCTTTAAATATCGGATTGAATAGTTATTAAAATGATTAATATACGTAACAAATAACCATTGTTAAGAATTATTAAACTATGAATACCATATCATACAGGCATATATAAATGCATGTATTAGCGTCAGACTTTGATTATTGAAAGAAATACGATTATTCTTTATAAATCAGTGACGAGTAAAAGAATGAAATGGATCAAATTGGTGAAATCAAGAAAGAATAACAACTATCGCAATCATTTACAGTAAAAATGAGTTTTCAAAAACTAATGAATTAAATTCAGACTTAATTGCAGGTAGGAAACGAAGGGCATGGTGATTTACCTAGTGATTATGATAACAAGTTTAGAGAGGATTCGAGAGAAAAGGTAAGAAAGAGTGAAGCGAAATACCCTTTTTAGAGATAGAGAGGAGGATCCGCGTTATGATGCGATTCCAGAAAGAGAGAGAAAGGCCTAGAAAATTTCAAGGAGGGTGAGAGGGTTAACGAAGATGGTAAATTATGGCTGATCGCTAAACCCGGGGGATTGAGGGATATTGACCCTCATGGGGCGACTCTTTCATTTTTTGCTAGAAAAGAATTTTTAAGATGATTCCACACTTTTTATTTATAAAAGTAACAAATTTCTTCTACCTGATTGCCATTATGGATTAATTCTCTTACAATTTTTTAACCTTTTCGTCCATATAACATCCGGAATGCATTGAATTTTATAGTTTAATGGATTTTCACATCATAAACTAAATACCATTTTAGTTTTATTTTTAACACCTGCAACTCATTAAACACATATTCAATTATAATCACCATTTTATGTTCTCTATTAAACCTCTATTGAAGAGTTGAATGACCATGCAACTTCATTCTATGTCACCCTAATGGCGGACCTAGCTAGTAACTAGGGGTAGCCTGTGCTACCCCTCAACATTTTTCAAGGTAGGGTAAAATTTATCCATAATTTTCTTTTTTATCCATGGGTGCAACCTCTGAAAAAAAAGAGTGCAACCCCTCGAATTGATCGTCCCTTCCATTGGTGCTCTCCACCTTGGAACCACCTCTTGTGATGCATCACTTGTGACGACACCATCTCCATGAGTCCTGTGATTCCTCATCTCCGACGCTCCTCACCTCATGTACAAAAAAAATGTGAAGTTCGAATATGAAATCGACGCTTTTCCCGTGACCTCGTTACGTGAAATCGACACTTACCTCCGGTATGTGAACTTTGAATCTTGTTGTATTGTAGTTCAATTTCTTGTTTCTTTTCCCAAGTTGGAAGCATATAGTGATGAAATGTCTCGCTTAAATGACTTAATTTTTACAAAATATTAGGTATAAATTCAGTCAATAATTGACTTCAGAAACGGTACTCAATTGTGGTATGTGACGATTTAATCCTTTTGTTTTATCTAGAGGGGTAAATTGATCAACATGGGTTATATGGTTCAAAAATATGTTTATTTGCTTACAATAAGAGCACATATGCTTCAAAAGAATTAAACTAGTCATTTATTACTCTTGCGTCTAAGGTGACTAACCCGTAGAATCTTTCAGATTGTAGACCTATAAACCTCATTGGGTGCATTAGTAAGATTATTTCCAATGTTTTCTCGGAAAGAATCAAAAGAATCATAGGCACGATTGTTAGTGACAATCAATCGACTTACATATGAGGTATAAACATTCTTGACGGTTCGTTAGTGGTTAACGAGGCGATCACTTGGGCGAAGAAGCGGAAGAGAAAGTTGTTCATCTTTAAAATTTAATTTGATATGGCCTTCGATAGTCTCATATGGTCTTTTTTGGATAACATGATGTGCCTTATGGGGTTTGGAGAAAAATGGAGATCTTGGATTTTTGGGTGCATATCCTCCACTAGGGATCTGTTCTTGTTAATGGAAACCCTACCAAGCAGTTTTCCATTCAAATAGGAGTCCGACAAGGTGACCCTCTTTCGTCATTCTTGTTTATTATCGTAGCAGAAGGTCTTAAAGTTGCTATTGACATGGCTATTGACAAAAGCATTTTCAAGGGGGTTACCCTTCATAATATCGACCGACTCTGTCGGTGCTTCAATATGCAGAAGATGCTATGTTTCTTGGGGAGTGATCCGAAGAAAATGATCTTAATCTCATCCGTATCTTGAGGTGCTTCCACCCTGCGTTAGGTCTTAGAGTCAACCTTGCCAAGAGAAAGGTCACGAGCATTGGCGTTCTTGATTCAGAGATCAACACTATGGCCAACTGGCTTAACTGTGGGGCTGACCATCTCCCATTTTCCTATCTAGGTGTACTGGCGGGTGATAATATGAACAAAACTTCTAGTTGGTATTCTCTTGTTTCCAAATACCAATCGAAACTCTCTAGTTGGAAAGCTCGTAATCTCTCTTTCGGTGGTAGATTAACTTTATGTAAGAGCATTCTTGGAAACCTCGACAACTACTTATTTTCCATCTTTAAAGCCCCTATTAAGGTTATCAACAAACTCGAAAGCATCCACAATAGGTTTTTTTTTGGGATGGGACTGATGATAACAAGAAAATCACATAAGTTACATGGAAGAAGGTTCTTAACATGAGGGATAGAGGGGGTCTTGGAATCGGAAGCCTCCATGCTTTAAACCTTGCCTTGCTTGGAAAGTGGTGGTGGCGCTTCAGGAATGATGATGACTCGCTTTGGAAAAACTACATTTTCGCTATTCACGGATTGATGGAAGCCTTGGAAGCACTTGATCCATGACATTTAGAGGAGGAATTTGGGGAAAACTATCCATCTATACATACACCTTTCTCGTTTCAACGTCGAACTTGTTTTGTTGTTTTCTGTGCAAAACAATAGATGGAAATGGCAAAGACAAATACTCGGTTTCTTATTTCAGAGATACCATCGATGAAATATTTCTAGACAGAAACCCCACGAACACGATATGGAAAAGTATTGCTCCTGGTAAAGTCAACATCCTCTTTTGGTGTGCTTCTTTGAGACAGCTGCCAATACGTCTAAACTTGGAAAAAAGAGGGGTCGTTATGAGCAACAACCTCTGTCCCATATGCTTCTTGAGATCGAGTCGGAGGAACATCTATTCTTGTATTGTCCTTTGGTTGTAGAGGTGAGATCTATAATATGCAAGTGGTGGCCTGATATGCCAAACAGATGTATCTCCTTGGATAATTTCCTTGTTGCAAGTTCGAGTGGCATCAAAATCAATCAGGTGACCAATATTATTCTCATAGCTACGGTGTGGGTAATATGGAGCTATAGGAACAATCACATCTTCAACTCTATCACTAGAAGCAGTAAGGATATTGCTAGTGATGTTCAAATCTCAGTCTTCAATTGGTTAAAAATTATAGAAAAAAATTGGTGCTAACGTCAACTGGCAAAAGTGGTGTACTGACCTGAAAAGAGTTTGTATCAATTAGATGTAACTCTAGCTTCTCGCTAGCCTCTTATCAATAAATCTTTCGTCTTGCTGTTAAAAAAAAGACATGAAATGGAATGGAAGAACAATCAATGTATATTGATAAAATTGTCCGAATCCATTTTCATAGATGTTGCTTTTAAAGTCTTAAGTTAAAAATTCTTTTGTTACGGAACTTTATATCTGATGGTTTGTTGTAATCTAAAAATATTTACTATACATATGCCACGCTGCATAATCTGCCCATGTTTCTTTATTTTTATATGTTAGTTAACTAAAGTGTGAATAAGATCATGTATAAGAGGTATTTTTGGCAAGGAAAACAACAATTTGATTTTATAGACAAGTCAACTTGTTGATATGTATTTTGATATTTATTTAAAAGTCTTTAACGAGGGTTTGATTTGAAATATATATTTTTCTTTCGGTTTAAAGAGTTGTTTACAAGTGTTTTAGAAAAGTGGGTTTCCTATCATTTTATCATTTAATCCTTAGTAAATTCTCCTTTTGCTATTATTTACAACAACAGAAGATCAAAGTAGTTTTTGTATAAAACGTTGCATGATTTATTTTTTGGTGAAAATTAAATTACAAAGATAACCTTATGAAAACCACTCTAACATAAAGATATTGCACCTATTTCATTCTACACATAAGGATTAATCTTTGAACTTAGATGCTTTCTAAACTAGTTCCACTCTCTTCGAATATCTTATGCTACCCTTTCTACATCAAAGCTCCAAATAAGTATTGCCTTGTGAACCCTTTGCTGCAAATACCATTTTACCAGTCATGTTACTAAGACATGAACTTTTGGTATTTACATTATTATCCATGAAGCTACATTGCTTGTATAATCAGTAGCGAAGATTATCGAAGCAAAAAGTGTAAGAGGTCCATATTTAGGTCTTACGCGAAAAAAGTGCTACCCTT
Source organism: Lactuca virosa (assembly GCF_052849685.1). Classification (NCBI taxonomy): domain Eukaryota; kingdom Viridiplantae; phylum Streptophyta; class Magnoliopsida; order Asterales; family Asteraceae; genus Lactuca; species Lactuca virosa. The sequence continues at coordinate 90,731,693 of NC_136429.1, forward strand.
AAAATTTTCTTTTGGTTCTGCCACTGTGTCACTCATGCTACATTAAAAACTTATTCAATCATAGTCACTACCTTATTCAACTCCTATACAACTTGGATTGTGGATGTACTTAATCCTAACTTTTGTAACATTTTTTATCCCTAAAAGTGGATCCATTTTAATTTGAACCTTAACCCTTTGTAGAAGGGGTAAAAAATTATTCTACTTTTCATTTATATATTATTTTTATTAGTTATTTAGTTATTAACGGTCCCTTTATTCCTCTTTTGGAGAAACAATGTTGTTCGGTATTTACCTAAAGTTGTTTTCAATCCGGTCAAGATCTTGTAACACTCCATGCCTATCCAGTCAAAACAATATTATTTTATTGTCTCTTTTTCATCATCAAATCGTGAAAGGGATGATGAAATCCAAATATAAAACTAAAGGATATGATGAAACATGGTTCAAACACTGTATTTTTGTGTAGATCAAAAGATGCGTGCATATGTTTCCCAAAGTGTGTTCATGTGTTTCTTTTCATTATGAAGAAAATTTGAAGTTGTGTTTTTCTCGTCATTAATGAATTTGAAATTGAGAGGAGTAACCAAAAACCCAAAACTTCATGCGTGATACCAAAAGTTGAACACTATGCAAAAATTAAAGAATATGAACTTACGTTGTAGCAACTTCATTTTAGGGCAAACTAAATAAATAAATAAGAAATTAAATAATTAACTAAGTTAAAAAAAAATCAAAAATATTTTGTATGTTGGTTTGTGAAGTAAATTATACAATTAAATTGGAATAAATTGTTAGTTTGGCCAAAAATGAAAAAACTAAGGTTAAATTTGTAATTTTGGCAAAATTCTAGTATTTAACAAACACTTGATTAAATTAACCTTTTATGGACCATATGGGGAAAAACATTTTGAGAGAGGGTTAGTATGGTAAATTTAGGAAAAACTAGTAACTTAATCTCATTTAGTAGTTAAGGTGAAAAATAAAAGTTTAAAGGGTATTACTTGACAAATGACTTCTGCTATGTAGCAAGTCATCTTCTCCCCACTCTTATTTGTGCAAGTGGATATTTACAGATGTAAGAAATATGCTCAAGGAAGACCATCAACAGTTGCTCAACTATTGAACAATTAATATTCAGTCCTTATACCTTTAATTAATTCTAATTATGTCCAAAATTAATTCAAATTAATTTTAACTAGTTTCTAATTAATTTATCAAACTATGATAAACTAACTATCTCATTCTCGTAAATCATTTTCTAGCTATTTTAGCTCTTGAGGGCAACCCTAAAAGGACCTTGTTATTATTCCCAAAGTTATACCAATTAGTTATGACATTGGACACCCATTTCCCACAATCTCTCATATGGAAAAGTCATCAACTACTATTGGTTAAGTAATCTTCGAATAAGCCAACAAAGTGTGCCTTCCACTACATCTACCGAACACTAATCTAATCAAGAATAATCCCTTAGATAAGTGATCAATTATTCCTTTGTTTCTACAAGATATAATTGTGAACTTAGTCATGAATTTATGAATCAACCTATCAGTTCAATATTATGTTTCTCAATTAACGATTTATGATTACCAAATCAGACTACTAATCAAACACATCAATTCAGTCCGGGCAATGCCTAACATATGAATGTCAACATCAAATCACTGAGGGACCGTTGATATTGCTTTTCCCATTAAGGCAAAATGGAAAAAATAAACGTTGACTACATAGTTTTTGTATAATCATCTAATCACGCATAGACTTACTCGTTATAACCACCAGTTACGAATAACATTAGAGTAAGACTAATACACAACCAAATTGTATGCAAAGAACTCATTGTCTCTCCATTTTAAGAATAAAAGATATTATTATATTAGAGTTACTCATGATTGAATCTGTGAAGTAATCTCTCTGAGTACGGGTTGTATCCAGTATTTAAATCTTTGTTAAATACTCATGAATGTTAGTCGCAATCTCCACGCTATATATAATCACTATAGGCAATCTACTAACACTTCATGACAATCTTAACTCAATACTGACTCCCAAGAGTATGACCGATTGTGGAGTTTTGAGTAAATTATTACTTGGGAAGTGGGGATCTAAACATGCGAATATGAAACAGAATAATAAATTAATTGTAAATGGTAACACACTTGAAAATAAATAATTATCCATTATTTAATCACCATAATAAATACACAATTTATTCATTGTTACAAATGTTTTAAAATAATCAACTAACTACTAAACTTAAAATCATCTTTCATGCCTATGCTCTTACATTGCACACTATGTCTTTCCTTGGTCATCACTTTTGTGAACGAATCAACTGGATTTAGGGTTGCCCTCAAGAGCTAATGTCATAACTAGCTGCCTTACTTAAGCTTCCATATTCACCTATAAATACCCCCTTGAGGGTGCTCTATTTTTCTTCCCTCCACTCCCTCATACAAGATCTGAAATTTTGCTCTCCTTCCCACTCTCTTAAAGTCTTCTAGCTACTAGGGTTTTGGGTACAAGCCATTAGAGGCATCCAAACTTTTGGTGCTTTCTTTCCAAGGAACTCAAAGGATATTTTGGTTGATTAATTGCTACATTAATCAAAAGGTATGTAACTTTAAACCTTCTTGTAATTTCGATTATACTAGGTGTAACACCCGAAATCTAGAAGGTTGTTAAACCAATTTGGAGTTGAACTCGGCGAGTTGGAGGAACCAACTCGACGTGTTGAAGATGAAAAAAATTGTGGGATTTAATGGGTCTACTCGACGAGTTGAGGAGCCTCAACTTGGCGAGTAAAAGTTGGTTTGATCGCGAGGATTAATTAGGCAACTCGACGAGTTGAGGAACCTCAACTCGTCGAGTTGACCAGTCAGAAGGAAACCCTAATTTGAGGGTTTTGCACCCTATTTAAACACCTTAAGTCCCAGGTGTTGGCCTCATTCCCATCCTCCATATCCCTAACCCTAATATCTAAACCCTAGAGCCTCCTTGAGTGTTGTGAGCTCATTGTGGGTGTGTTTTGCTGTGTTTGAAGATAATTAAAGGAAGAAAAGCTTGGTGCAAGGTGGTGGTTCGAATTGGAGCTTTCAGATCTGGATTCTCAGCTCCATTCCCAACATATTTCGGGTATAAAGTTCTAACCTTGCTTAATATTTGAATAGATCTCCTTATTTTGGGTCTTGTTGTGTTTTGGCCTCCTTTTTGGGGATGATGATGGAACGAAGTCATTTTTGGGGTTGTTCTTTCAGATCTGGGTTGGTTTTGGTACCCTTGAGCTTAAAGGTGCAAACTGTAGGAGGATTTTGGTATCATGCATGCATTAAGTCAATTATTAAGTCTATTCCAAGCTTAAGAGCTTCATTTAGACATGTATGAACGTAAAGTTGGCAACTTTGCGTGGTTTTCCAGCTCAAGGAAGTCAGATCTATGTTTTGGAGTCATGACCCCGCGGATTAAGTGCTTAATGTGTTAAGTTGGTGTGTTTCTGGCGAACTCGGCGAGTTTGCTGGATAAACTCGGCGAGTAAGCTCGGTTTTTCCTGATATTTCAGAATGATAGAGGAACTCGGCGAGTTGGTGGGTCAACTCGGCGAGTTGATTTGGTTTTTCCCGATCTGTTCTGATTGATGGAGAAACTCGACGAGTTGAAGGACAACTCGACGAGTTGGGTCAAGTTGGACCGTTGACTTTGACTTTGACTTATGTCTTTGACCAAGTTTTCCCCAAAGGGGTTTTGAAGTAATCTGAATTGTAATTAAGGAAAATATGGTCTTAGGATAAGGTCCATATGGGATTGGGCCTAATTTGGAAAATTGGGCCATTAGTGGGCCTTTGTGGATCTTTTGGTTTTGGGCCTCAGTTTTGGTTCATGTTGGGTCAGGGTTAAAATGGTCATTTTACCCCAAGAAAGGATTATGGATTATATCATGGAACCCAATTGCTAATTGGGTGTGTTGTTGGTGTTGATAGCTCGGGAAGCCGGCAAGGCAGTTGCTAGGGATTTCTCTCAGGGAGCTTCTGTTGGATAAGGTGTCTAAGTCCATAACTATATTTGAGATGTACTTGACCCGACCCGGCATGGTCCATTTGGGTTGCACTTCACCCGAACAATTTATATGGATAATCTTTTGAGAATAGTATAAGTTATGATTTATTAATATATTATAAGTTCTAATATATATTAATATGAAATCATATTATTTAATTAGTATTGATCTAGAATTAATTTAGAATTAATTTGGTGATAAAAAAGGTGACTAATTAAATATGGACTCTTGTATTTATATAGTGTGGGCTATTGCTTATTTAGAATGGGCTAGGCTTGCATGGAAATTCCGTGGATAGTCCATGGAGATTTAACCCATGGATCTCATGGAACCGAAAGGCCGTGGGTATTAGGGTTTACATGGATGTAAACCTAATCCACCACACTATATAAAGGAGTCCTTAGCACTTGAAATTGCACTAGTTTTTGTGTGAGAACTAAGGGTGGCCGATTTATAGAAGTGTTCCACTATTCTCTCAAGTTTCCAAGGTTTGTGGTGATTTGTGACTTCCATTTGAGGCATCCACATTATTGGTGCTAGGCTCTCAAACTCCAAGCAATCAACCACTACTAAAAGGTATGTAACTCTACTAGCTTATTATGTTTCAAAGTTCCCCATGCCATGCTAGTTAGGTTAAGAACCTTGGAAAAGAAAAATTGCATGTATCTTAGTAAAACATAGATCCAAGGTTTCTAGGGTTGCATGTACACCATAGGAGTGTTAGAATGCTCAAAGCCCATCAGTGGTATCAGAGCCTAGGCTTGTTTGCTTGATACTTGATGCTACATGTTTTTTCCAAAGTTGAAATTCTGCATTTTTTGCATCTGACTGCTCACCACGACGTGGCAGTCTTTATCACGACGTGGTGATGCACCTGTATGCAGAATTTCGGGGTTTTGCTTGGTATTGGATGATGATCATTACCCTAAACTGTTTTTTGAACCTTAAAACCTGTTTTTGATGTGGTAATGATTATGCTAATCCAATTTCAAAGGTTATTATCAAAATTTCAAGCTTTATATGTGTTTATATGATTCTTGAAATTGTTGATATGAATGTTCATACACTTATGAGTTTAGAAGATCATAGGAATTATTTGCAAATAGTTTGTTAGATTAATTCTTGATCTTGATGTGTTTTAATGGTATCCATAATTTTTCCTCAAGTTATGGATTACTAAAAGTCATTCTTTTAAAGTCCATTAATTAAACACATAAGTTACATAAAATGAAGAACCTCTCATTTTAATAAACCATTAACTCATAAGTTATGAAAGTTGAAAAGTTTTGAAAGTTACAAAACTTGTCCTCAAGTTTTGTAACATGTAAAATCATCTTAAAAACTTTAGTTCCAACCCTAGAATTTTAAAAGTTAAAATTCAACCCTTATACTTTATAATATTATAAGTTAATAATATATATATATATATATGTATAAGAACAAGTCGTTTTACCGTTAGTAGGCATCATTCACGAAGCCGGTCTATAAGGGGGGTATAAGGTTGTTGCCTACAAAATGGCAGCTTAATGGGTGTCCACTCTCACCCACCGCTTCCTTGACTGGTGGATGGTCGATAGCCGAACGGGTAAGACAATGACTTTAAATCCTCATTAAAAGTATGATGATTATAAAATAACTAAATGTTTTATAAATTCCCAATCTTAGTTACTTTAGGAAAATGTGAATAAGGAGCAAACCCATGAAAAGTACACTTTGCACTTTGCTTAAGTCGTTAGTGGAGCGTGTGTGGTTAACCGGCACACTAACCTGGACTTAACAAGGTAGGCAAAGGGTGGCTTAAGGTTTATCATAGGTCGGTGGAGCGCGTGTGGTTAACTGGCACATCGATTGAGTGATAAACATTAAGAGTACCAAGTAATTTGCATGGTTACTTCACACCTAGTTTTGTGATCCTCGGCATCCCAGTCACAAAACTTGAAGGGCACACTCGAGATTGAAACATGCCATTGAAAAGTTCAATGAATCTCAAAGAATCTAGGAGTTTCAAAACCAATTAAAACCTAATAATTTATTTCGTTTTTCATGGTGGAAATTGGTGAATCGTCATTCACCTACCTTCAAATATTTTATAGCTTGGATTACGGCATCCCTCTTCTAAGTTATAAAATATTGTGTTGGATCTTATTAAGGATTATCTTTATATCTAATCTAAACTTGTCTTTCTTCTTTTCAGATGTCTTCCAACAATGTTGCTTCTGGCTCAAACCCTACCGACTCCTTCTCTCTCATGAACCTTTGTGGGAGAGTCATCTTCGATGGATCCAACTTTATGGATTGGATCAGGAACATCAGGATGGTCACTTGGTATGAGGACAAAGAATATGTCCTCGACAAGGAGCTTAAGGAAATTGATGAGTCGTCTGCTACTCCTGAGGAGATCGCTGAATACCAGGCACATAAGGGAGATGCCACCAAAGTGGCATGTATCATGTTGGCCACAATGACAGCTGAGCTCCAAAAGTCCTATGAGGAATATTACCCTTTTGAGATGCACCGGGACTTGATGGACCGCTACCATCAGAGTGCTCATCAAGAGCGGTATGAAATCATCTCCTCCATGATAACAACCCGGATGAAGGATGGTGAACCCATCACGGGCCACATACAGAAAATGCAAAGGTATGTGGACCGTTTGCTGAAACTGAATGTGAACTTCCCAGAGGAGTTGGCAATTGATATCATTTTGCACTCCTTACCTTCATGTTATAATCAATTCCGAATGAAATACCACATGAACAAGGAGGAAGTTACACTCAGCAAGCTTCAAAGACTTTTGAAGACCACAGAAAGTGGTCTTAAAGGTAAGTCGGTTGTTACTACTCCTACTCCTACCGCGACCCATGTCTTGGCAATCGGGCAAGGCAAAGGAAAGAAGAGGAAGAGCCCTTCGAAGGGTACCAAGGGAAAGTCCCTTGATGACTCCTCTTCAAGTGGAACCAAGAAAGGTTTTGTCACTCCTTCTGCTAAACCTAAAGAGGCTGAATGCTTCTATTGCCATGAAAAGTCGCACTGGAAGCAAAACTGCCTAAAGTACCTGCAAGATGTTAAGGATGGGAAAGTAAAACCCAACCATGTAGGTATATACACTATATTGTCTAATAACTCACCCTATTCTAATTCTTGGGTCCTTGATACAGGTTGTGGTATTCACATATGTTCTGATTTGCAGGGACTAAGAAGAAGTGAGAATGTGGAACATGGAAAGATAAACTTGATCATGGGGAATAGGAAAGTTACACCTGTCACCAAGATTGGAGTTTACTCTTTGTTTCTAAGTAGTGGGTTAACATTAGATTTGAATAAATGTTGTTACTTGTCTGAAATGGCGAGAAATATTATTTCCTTTCATGGTTTGTACAAACAAGGTTTTACCTTTTCGTTTGATAATGAATGTGGTTGCATTAATGCTTTCTTTAATAATGTTCTTTATTTTAAATCATTACCTTGTGATGGTGTGTATGAAACTGTGTCGGTTGTAGATAACCTAGGAAATAATGTGTTGTGTATCGATTCTTCCACTAGCTTGGATAAAGCATCATTATGGCATTGTCGTCTTGGACATGTAAGCAAGAACCGCATAGGCCAACTCCAAAAGGATGGAGTCTTGGAGTCATTTGATCTAAATTTAGATGATAGTTGTGAATCTTGTTTACTTGGGAAAATGACAAAGTCACCCTTCACTGGTACTTGTGCTAGGGGTGAGGGTTTGTTGGATCTCATACATACTGATGTGTGTGGACCCTTCAGAACCGCCACAAGGGATGCTAACCGCTTGTATGTGACTTTTACTGATGATTAGAGTAGATATGGATATGTCTACTTAATCAAGAATAAGTCAGAAACCTTTGAAAAGTTCAAGGAGTTTAAACAGGAAGTGGAGAATCAGTTCGGCAGGAACATTAAGATGCTTCGATCCGATCGAGGTGGTGAGTATCTTAGTACAGAGTTCCTTGACTATCTTAAGGAATGTGGGATTGTCTCACAATTGACACCTCCCAGGACACCGCAGTTGAATGGTGTGGCTGAGAGGCGCAATCGAACCTTGTTGGATATGGTTCGTTCCATGATGAGTCGAGCTTCGCTACCAATCTCATTTTGGGGGTATTCCTTAGAGACTGTCGCCCATATCCTTAATCTAGTCCCTACAAAGAAGGTTGCCAAAACACCTCACGAGATGTGGACTGGAAAAGATCCCAATCTAGATCACATCAAGATTTGGGGCTGCGAGGCTTTTATGAGGCGCGAAACTCACGATAAGCTCGAACCTCGAAGTGAGAGGTTTATTTTCATCGGCTACCCACAAAAATTCTTTAGTTACCTCTTCTACAGACCCGGTGATAATGTGGTCTTTGTAGCAAGGAGAGGAGTCTTTCGAGAGAGAGAGAGAGAGAGAGTTCATAAGCCAAGGAAACAGTGGGAGGAAAATTGACCTTGAAGAAATTCAAGAGTCAAGTGGTGAAGGAACCTCAAACCCTAGCAATCAACCTGAGGAGGAAACTCCTGTTGATCCGACAGATGAGTCTGTACCTCTCAGGCGTTCCACGAGAGTTAGGATTGCACCTGAGCATTACTATGGTTTCCATATTACTGCGGAAGGTGATACACTTATCAGTGATAGCACACTGGTAAGTCTGGATGAACCTAACAGCTACACGGAAGCCATGGCAGGCCCTGAGGCTGCTAAATGGAAAGAGGCTATGGACAGCGAGATACAGTCCATGTATGACAATCAAGTTTGGAACTTGGTTGACAATGTACCAGGTCGAAAGACAATCGGGTGCAAATGGATCTTCAAGAAGAAGACCGACATGGATGGTAATGTACACACTTATACGGCGCGACTGGTTGCAAAGGGCTTTTCTCAAACTCCGGGAGTTGATTATGATGAGACCTTTTCACCAATAGCGAAGATTTAGTCTATTAGGGTTATGCTAGCCATTTCTGCATTTCATGACTATGAAATATGGAAAATGGATGTCAAAACCGCTTTCCTTAAAGGGAAGTTGGCTGAGGATGTTTACATGAGTCAGCCAGAGGGTTTTGTCAGCGCAGAGTATCCTAATAGAGTGTGTAAGCTTGAGAAATCCATCTATGGATTGAAACAAGCACCTCGCAGATGGAATCTTTGTTTCGATGAGAAAGTCAAAGAGTTTGGCTTTTCGAGGAGTGAAGATGAATCTTGTGTATATGTCAAGGCTAGTGGGAGTATAGTTAGCTTTTTGGTATTGTATGTGGATGACATCCTACTCCTAGTAAATGACATGCCAACTCTGCAGGAAGTGAAATCCTGGCTTGGGAAGTGTTTCGCTATGAAGGACCTTGGAGAAGCTGCCCATATCCTAGGGATAAGGATTTTGAGAGACAGGAGTAAAAGACTAATTGGACTTAGTCAAAGCACCTATGTGGAAAAAGTGTTGAAAAGGTTCAACATGCAGAACTCCAAGAAAGGTGAGTTACCGATCCAGAGTAACGCCAGACTGAGTAAGACTCAGAGCCCGAGTACAGAGGCTGAGATAGCAAAGATGAGTCGAGTTCCGTATGCTTCCGCTGTAGGCTCGATCATGTATGCTATAACTTGTACTCGTCCTGATGTGGCCTTTGCATTGAGCATGGTCAACAGATATCAGGGTAACCCTGGCAAGGATCACTAGACTGCGGTAAAGAACATTCTCAAGTACCTGCGGAGGACTAAGGACTGGGTCCTTACCCTCGGTGGGAGTGATGACTTGAGAGTAGTAGGGTATAGTGATGCTAGCTTCCAGACTGATAGGGATAATTTCCGCTCTCAGTCAGACTGGGTCTTTACCTTAAATGGAGGAGTAATTTATTGGAAAAGTTCCAAGCAGGAGACAGTGGCTGATTCAACTTGCGAATGAGAGTATATAGCGGCAATCGAGGCAGCAAAGGAGGCTATATGACTAAAGAACTTCATTGGAGACCTTGGGGTTGTACCAGCTATAAAGGAACCTATGGAGATTTTCTGTGACAGCAATAGTGCGGTTGCCTTAGCCAAGGAACCGAGAGATCATGGCAGATCCAGACACATTGACAGAAAATATCACTTCATCAGACATCGAATAGAAGAAGGACTCCTCGTGGCAAAGAGGGTATCATCGGATGAACACCCAACAGATCCCCTCACGAAGGGACTGAGTAGGGTTAAGCATCTTCAGCATGCAAGGCGGATATGGCTAAAGGATGATATTAGTTTTGGAAATTAGATAGTTTTTTTTTGAATTTGTAAAGTGTAATTGACATTTGATGATGAATAAAAGTTGTTGTTTATTTATGAGTAAAGTGTTGCTATCTTTTGTCAATCGTTTACTATATTTCTTTTGCATGTTTTGACTTCCAGAATAAATATGTTATGGTATATCATATTATTCAAATTCTCCACAGTCGGTCGTATGTTGGAAGTAGATATGAATCAAGATTGTCATGAGTTGGCTTGTAGATGTCTAAGATGTTGGACATAGCAAGAGTTGCTACAACACTCATGAGTGCCCATAAGTTCTGAGTATTGGATTCAACCCACGCTCACTTGTATCACTTCATGGAATTTATCTCGAGTGATCGTGAGACGGTAATATCATATAAGTATTCAAACCTAGAGATATGAGTTGTTGACTATGAGTTGGTTATGCATTTATCGTACGAAAACGCATTGGTAACTCGATGTTATAAAATGTGCCTTTGTGTATGATTCAACAAGTAGTAGAACAAGCATATGAGTCGAAGTTTATCTATTCCTTCTTGGACTAGAAGCGATATCTGGGCCCCTCGATGATTTTGTTGTGACCTATGTACCGGGCCCGGTCAGAACTAAATTGATGTGTTCAATTAAGTTCTATGTCAAACAAATCGGAAATCGGGAAACAAACTGCTGGACAATAAGTAAGACATTGTTCCATGTATTTGTCCGACTGATATCTAGAACAGAGGATTATATGATCACTTATCTAAAATGGCGCTTCATAGTTTTAAGAGCTACGATTGCCGGTCGGTTCCTGAAGTCATGCTTGCAATTATAGTTATTCGACTTATCCAAGTAGGAGACTGTTGGATAAGGTGTCTAAGTCCATAACTATATTTGAGATGTACTTGACTCAATCCGGCATGGTCCATTTGGGTTGCACTTCACCCGAACAATTTATATGGATAATCTTTTGAGAATAGTATAAGTTATGATTTATTAATATATATTAATATGAAATCATATTATTTAATTAATATTGATCTAGAATTAATTTAGAATTAATTTGGTGATCAAAAAGGTGACTAATTAAATATGGACTCTTGTATTTATATAGTGTGGGCTATTGCTTATTTAGAATGGGCTAGGCTTGCATGGAAAGTCCATGGAGATTTAACCCATGGATCTCATGGAACTGAAAGGTCATGGGTATTAGGGTTTACATGGATGTAACCCTAATCCACCACACTATATAAAGGAGTCCTTGGCACTTGAAATTGCACTAGTTTTTGTGTGAGAACTAAGGGTGGCCGATTTCTAGAAGTGTTCCACTATTCTCTTAAGTTTCCAAGGTTTGTGGTGATTTGTGACTTCCATTTGAGGCATCCACATTATTGGTGCTAGGCTCTCAAACTCCAAGCAATCAACCACTACTAAAAGGTATGTAACTCTACTAGCTTATTATGTTTCAAAGTTCCCCATGCCATGCTAGTTAGGTTAAGAACCTTGGAAAAGCAAATTTGCATGTATCTTAGTAAAACATAGATCCAAGGTTTCTAGGGTTGCATGTACACCATAGGAGTGTTAGAATGCTCAAAACCCATCAGCTTCTGCATTCGAGGTGAGTTTTCCTCACTGTATTGCGGGTCGAAGGCACCAATGCCGACCCTTTTGGATTGTTATCCTGGTTTATCTTATGTTGCTATGCTGTTATGATCTGTTAGATCAGTATCCTGGTAGATAGGATGTTGCAATGCTGTTCTGATCTGTTAGATCGGTATCCTGGTAGATAGGATGTTGCTATGCTGTTATGATCTGTTAGATTGGTATCCTGGTAGATAGGATGTTGCTATACTTAGTGATCAGTAGATCTGTTTGTCTGGCTATAAACTGTGATATGATTATCTGTTATACGTACACATGTTTGGTCGGTGGCTGAGGCTTCACTGCTTTGTGCATAAGCCAACAAGCCAGGGCATTCCAACCCGATGGTTGAACGGGCGTGGGGTATTCCAACCCGATGGTTGAGGGCCTAGGGTATTCCAACCCGATGGTTGACTGGACCCATAGTATGTTGGCATTCCAACCTGATGGTTGAGGGCCTGGGGTATTCCAACCCGATGGTTGACTGGACCCATAGTATGTTGGTATTCCAACCCGATGGTTGACTGGACCCATAGTATGTTGGTATTCCAACCCGATGGTTGAGGGTCTGGGGTATTCCAACCCGATGGTTGACTAGACCCATAGTATGTTGGCATTCCAACCCGATGGTTGAGGGCCTGGGGTATTCCAACCCGATGGTTGACTAGACCCATAGTATGTTGGCATTCCAACCCGATGGTTGAGGGCCTGGGGTATTCCAACCTTATGGTTGACTAGACGCATAGTATGCTGTTTTTGTTTATGTTATCTGTTTGGGTGTTGGTACTTTGAGGGAACTCGCTAAGCTTCGTGCTTACAGTTTTGGTTTATGGTTTTAGGTACTTCAGTGGATCTTGTTTGGGTGAAGGCGTGACCGTACACATCCTCGCATTTTGGACTTATGATCTATGGGAAACTCTGATAATGTGAATGTTTTGAAAACTATGTCGAAAGAGATTGTGGTTTTTAAATAATGTTTTGGGAATAATGGTTTTTGTAAACACTTCTATAGAAAAAATGTTGTTTTGAAAAGTTCAAATTTTATGAAATTTTATGGATGTTAGACTAGGGTTTCCTAGGGCTTCTTGACATTCATAATTAGTTACTATCAATAGAGAAAACATAGATCCTTTCTAGGTTGCATGTAAACTTAAGGGCGTAAGTGTTTTTCTGCTACATGAACTTTTTATAACCTAGAAAACCCATCAGTGGTATCATAGCCTTAGTTTTCTATTCGATTGTGCATTAAAATGGATTGATCAAAATTAAGGTTTATGAAAATTAAACCCTAAGGCTTAAAATTTCGACATGGCTAGGGTTTCTGAAACCCTTGCAACCATCCCTTTATTTTTGAAAATTTGATATATATATATATATATATATATATATATATATATATATATATATATATATATATATATATATATATATATATATATATATATATATAGGGAGAGGATCAAATAAGAACACCTAAAAGGTTGAGAACGCGAGAACAGTTGTAGACCAATCATTTTTAGAGGGCATAAATGGAATTTTACCATCTAATTAAATTATGATTTCGTAAATTTTAGTGATTATGATGACAATTACCCAAAATATCTCATTTTTTAGATCCTATTCTTTTAATGAACCAATAATTAATAAAATCATGATTTAATTTCTATCTAACAAAACGTTTTTTTTTTCATTTCATTTTTCATTTTTATTTTTCATTTTTAGCAATCAAATATCAAGAGAATGAATAATTTATCGGTTTACCTCATTTATTTTTTTAAAAAAATATCTTCATAAATAATGATTTATACATTTCATTTTAAAATGAATAAAATTGTAAATTATAAATGAATTAACTCAGATGTATTTATGAATACACTTGTAAAATCATAAATGAATAAAACCCGAAAAAAAGATTATAAAATCAACTAAAATGATACTCATATATAAATAAATAAAACACATTTCTATTCATATAAGAATATAATTATAATAGTAAATGAATAAGTTACAATATATATTTTTTTGATACGGAAACTAGTACTACAATTACAATCATAAATGAATAAAACATATTTGCGCTCCTTCCGAAATCTATTGATGTCGGTGTTTCATTTGGTAAATCTCCCACCTCCCACTATATGCATGTTTATTCATTGGATCTGCAAAAATGTTAAAGAAACAATTATGTATAATTAAATAGTCATTCACACATAAATACACTGATACTCACAAATGAATACACTCTATTCATAAATAAATACAAAATAAAAATAGTGTAAAAATTATCATTTCTTATTCTTCGTTCCCTGCCAAGAATAACCACCAGGATGGGGTTGTGTTTCCGGTGAAATCAAAAGACGCAACCACCTCTTGACTTTTCACCTCACCTGCATTGCCGTGGCTGCTTTCCTTGCTCCTCTCGAACCAGCCTCATGGAGTATTCATTGATGATTAACTGCAAATGAGACATCTGACATTGTATTCATATAAGATTACAACTGAAACATAAAGGGTTTGTGACTTGTAACAACTTACTGAGTGTAAAAGAAAAGTACATCGGGTCCAACAATTATCAGATTAGCAAGAAGAACTGCTCATGACACCAATTGCAACTAAATATGTAAACAAGCAGCCAAACAGGATGGATTGATTTCAAAGAGGTCTTCCAAGTTTCATCTTCATACAAGATCCCAATTGGAGAATGAACACAAAATTGAAGCTAATTCCCATTGAGTTCCTAATTGTTTTAAGCTGTGATAATTACACCAAATTTGATACTCACATAGTTTCAAAAATTACAGAAAACAAAACCAACACTACGATTTTGGGAGATAAACTTAGCGTTTTTTAATCATACGTACAACCATGTTTATAATCATGAGTGATTATAAAGAACACAACTGACGATGACACATCCGCCATCATCAAAATTGATTAAAAATAGGATGAAATTGACTGATTAAAGCATATGGGAAGGTAGATAATTGGTTTATCAGAAAGTATGAACAAATTGGCAGTAACAAGAAAACTCAATCAATAGGGCTTACCATCTTCTCTAGACACGGCTCATGAGATCGAAAAAATCACCAGATAACTCGAAAAATTACAGATCGTCGCAGACTTGAGGTTGCTGTGTCAGTTTTGTCGCCGATTACTGAAGCCATTGTGGCCACCGGAGACTTGAGGTTGCTGTGTAGGTTTCAGTCGGATTGTCGCCTTGTTGGGGGCGAGACCCAACTATCCTTCCTCGTCAATTTCATTCACCTGCTTTCGACAGAGGAGGTCTAACAACCGATAACCCTAGGATTTTGAAAGGTCTGGTACTCACGAATGGAGGAGACATTGGATTATAGAGATGGTTGGATATAGAAGCGTAATCAGGGTTTTATTGTACGGGATGGTGTTTATCATCGGCGATCATGGTGGCGAAGGCAGAGGCGATGCTTTTTCATTTTCCGACTGTGAAAGTGGTTCGTGGATGGCGGCGACGCAAGTGGAAAATAATGGAGTGAATGATAAAGTCGTAGGTTTAGGTATACAGAGAGAGAGAGAGAGAGAGAGAGAGAGATTGAGAGATTTTAGGAGTTGTTTAAAATAAGGGAATGATTAATTACCCTGATACCCTTTTCTTAATTTTAATTCAAATTAATTGATTTTAAACATTTTAATAATAACAAAATCTCTAATTAATTATAGCCTTAGATCTAAGATAATAGATGGATGATATCTGTTCTCGCGTTCTCAACCTTTTAGGTGTTCTCATTTGATCTTACTCCTATATATATATATATATATATATATATATATATATATATATATATATATATATATATATATATATATATCCCTAAGATTTCTAGTTTCCTTAATTATTATTTTATTATGATTTAAAATTTGAATAATTAAAACTTGATAAACCCTACCCTTTTTCGAAAAATAGAAGGCTACGGGATTAGGATTAAATTTGAATTATTTAATTAATTGTTTAATGGGTAAATAATTATTTAATCCATATAATTTAAATTTATTTAATTGATTATTTAATTAAGATAAAGTATTAACTCATCATTTAGTTTAAAATTAATTAATTTTTAATTGTTTAATTCGAAAATTAATTTTAAACCCTAGTATTTTAAAAAGTTTTAAAATACACCTTATACTATATATGATTAAAAGTTTAGTATATTATAAGTATAAGACAAGTCAGTCAAATCACTAGTACACATCATTCACGTAGCCATACTCTAAGTGGGTATAAGGAAACAACCTATAAAATGACCGTTAAATGAGTGTCCACTCTCACCCACCGCTCCCTTGTATGGTCGAGGGTCATTAGTTGAACGGATTTGATAGGACATAACCTCTTAAAATATGATGATATTAAAGTACTAGAACCTATTTGAATAAATCTCAACTCTAGTTACTTTAGGACAAAATGTAAAGTGTATGCTAATTCATGAAAATGCACATCACTCTTTATATGTCGTTAGTGGAGCGTGCGTGGTTAACCATCACACAAATTTGGGACTATAAAGTTGAGTGATGGACAAATCGAAAATAATAATTGTTAATGGAGTTTGCGTGGTTTACCCGCACATTAATTTGAGATGATAAATGACATCGAGGTTGTCAAGCAGTTTGCATGATTATTCATATCTTATTTGTGATCATCGACATCCCAGTCACAAATTTGAAGAACATAATCTGAGATTAAACATGCCATTGGTAAGATTCAATGAATCTCAAACGATCTAGGAGTTTCATACTAGATTAAAATTGGTAAATTTGTATTACCTACCTTGCAGATAAATTCATAATTAGATTACGACATCCCTCTTCTTTATTGTGAATTATATTTTTGGATCCTAGCCTTGAATATTTATTTTGAGTTAAAATATTAAGGATTTACATCACTAACTAAAAATATGTCTCTTTATATATATATATATATATATATATATATATATATATGGAAACGGTGATCTCGCTACTACTCAAACCGGCCCCTCCAACTCAAACTTCTCACCACTCTCGATTCTATCAAAAGAGAATCTCACTGGTCCCAACTACATGGACTAGATGTGAAACTTGAAGATGTCTCTTCGATATGATGGCAAGGAATATGTACTCAAAAAGCCTCTTGTTGTAATCGATCATTCTACCACCACTCCCTAGGAATCTGCTTCTTACAATAAACATTATGATGACGCCACTAAGGTTGCTTGCATCATGGTGGCTATTATGGCACCTGAGTTGGCCAAGTTCTGTGAAAAATACTGGCCATATGAAATGGCTCTCGACCTTGCTGGAATGTTCCACAAGAAGGCAAGACAAGAGCACTTTGAAGTGGTCAAGTCTCTTATGGCATGCAAGATCAATGAAATAGAATCCGTTTTCCCTCACATACAAAAGATGAAAAGGTACGTGAAGTCACTACAAAGGCTCAATGTGTCGTTTGACGAGGAGTTTTCCATTGACATGGTCCTTAACTCCATGCTTCTTGGTTATGATTTTTTCATTCTGACTTATCATTTGAACAACACAGAGACGACATTGACCCAACTTCATAACGTTTTGCAAATTGCGGAGTCGGAAATGAAGAAAAGTCATGCCCATTCTGCAACGAGTGCTCCTATCTTGGTCCTAGCAAAGGGAAAAAGAGGAAGGCTCCTTCCCAATCCCACAGGAAAGGGACGGCCCATGATGGAGGGTCTAGCAGTGGGTCCAAGTCGAAACCCAATTTTGACGTCCCTGCGATCAATGATCCAAAAGAGCCCACTTGCTTCAATTGTGGCGAAAAGGGTCATTAGAGAAGAAGTTGCCCAAATTACTTACAAAACTTGAAGGATGGTAAAGTCAAGGCGTCCTCTTCATGTATTTACACTATTCAAGTTAATAACACAAAACTTTCTCATTCTTGGGTCCTTGACACAAGATATGGTTTCCACATTTGTTATGATTTTCCGGGACTAAGAGAAAGTGAGGAAGTGGAGCATGGAAGGCTGAACCTGATTAGAGGGATAGGCGATATTCACCTGTTACCAAGATTGGGACTTAGGAACTTGTGCTCGATAGTGGTGTTAGGGTTAATTTGATGATTTGAGCTTCTATTCTCATTCATTTATGGGGGTATGCCTTAGAGACAGCCGCCCATATCGTGAATCTTGTTCCAACAAAAAAGGTTGCCAAAACACCTCATGAGATGTGGAC
Organism: Lactuca virosa; assembly: GCF_052849685.1. Lineage (NCBI taxonomy): Eukaryota > Viridiplantae > Streptophyta > Magnoliopsida > Asterales > Asteraceae > Lactuca > Lactuca virosa. The sequence goes on from NC_136429.1 coordinate 90,749,818, forward strand.
ATGGAAGGCTCCCCCGCTTTCACATATCAACGTTTGAGGTTGTGAAGCACTCGTAAGACGAGAGACGCTTGACAAACTTGAGCCCAAAGCCGAGACATTATCATTGACTACCCACAAAAGTCCTTTGGGTACTTGTTCTACAGACCTAGTGAGAACGTGATCTTCGTAGCTCGAAGATAAGTCTTTCGCGAGAGAGAGATCATATATTCAAAGAGGACAGTGGGAGTGCTATTGATCTTGAAGAAATTCAAGAATCATCTAATGAAGGAACTTCCGACAACACTAGCACTCAACATGAGGAAGAAGTTACAGTTGAGCCAGTTGACAACTCATTACCCCTTCGTCATTCCAGTAGGGTTAGCATGACACCTACGTTCTATGGTTTCCATATTACGTCAAATGGTGATACATTTATCAGTGATAGAACTATGGTAAATTTGGATGAGCCAGCTAACTACAAGGAAGCAATGACATGCCTTGAGGCTGCTAAATGGAAGGAGGCAATGGACATTGAGATTTATTCCATGTATGATAACCAAGTGTGGAACTTGGTTGATCATGTACCTGCTCGAAAGACAGTTGGGTGCAAATGGATCTTCAAGAAGAAGACCAACATGGATGGGAAAGTACACATCTATAAAGCTAGGCTGGTTGCAAGGGGCTTTACTCGAACCCAACCGATTAACTATAACGAGACCTTTTCACTAGTAGCTACTATAAAGTCTATCAGGATTATGCTGGTTATAGCTACATTTCATGATTATGAAATTTGGCAGATTGATGTTAAACCGCTTTTCTTAATGGGAAGTTATCTGAGGACGTCTACAAGAGTCAGCCAGAGGGTTTTTTACATACCAAGTTTCCTGATAGAGTGTGTAAGCTTGATAAATCCTTTTATGGATTGAAACAAGCATCTCACAGCTGGAATCTTTGCTTCCATGAGAAAGACAAAGAGTTTGGGTTCTGTAGAAGTAAAGATGAGTCTTGTGTATATGTCAAAACTAGTGGGAGTATAGTGACCTTCTTAGTCTTGTATGTTGATGACATACTCCATATAGGAAAAAACGTTCCAACTTTGAAAAAAGTTAAGTATTGGCTTGGAAAATGTTTTGCTATGAAGGATCTAAGGGAAGCAAATATAATTCTATGAATAAGGATTCATCAGGATAGAAAGAATCGTCTTATTGGTCTTACCTAGAGTACATATTTGGATAAAATACTGAAACATTTCAGTATAGAGAGTTCAAAGAAAGGGGAACTACCTATTCATAGTATTATCAAGTTAAGTAAGACTCAAAGTCCAAGTACCGATGAAGAGATAGCTGACATGAGTCGAGTCCCATATGATTCAGCTGTAGGTTCGATCATGTAGGCAATGACCTGTACTCGCCTTGATGTTTCTTATGCCTTGAGCATGGTTAGTCAATTCCAGGGAAATCCTAGAAGAGCCCATTGGATTGCAGTGAATAATATTCTTAAGTATTTGCGAAGAACGAAAGAAATGTTCCTAGTTTTTGGTGGCAGTGATACGTTAAGAGTGAGTGGTTACAGTGATGCCAATTTTCAAACAGATCGAGACAACTTTTGTTCGTCGTCTAGCTAGTGTTCTTATTGAATGGAGGAGCAATTACTTGGACGAGTTCCAAGAAAGAAACAGTGGCTGATTCCACCTGTGAGTCGTTTACGGCGAGTGAAGCATCTATGGAAGCAGCAGCTTGGCTGAAGAACTTTATCGGAGATCTCGGAGTCGTTTTAGCTATTCAAGAACCAATGGAACTGTTCTACGATAATGAAGGTGTGATTGATTTGATGAAAGAACCAAAGTATCATGGTAGATCCAAGCATATCGACATAAAGTACCATTATATTCGACATCGGGTAGAAGAAGGACACATTCTGGTGAAGGGAGTATCATTAGAAGATAATGTTGCAAATTCTTTCACAAAGGCTCTGAGCAGAGCCAAAGACTACCATCATGTGAGGAACATAGGTTTAAGAGACGCTATTACTTTTAGTAGTTAGGTGATATTTTTGAAATTTGTAACAAAAGAAATGTAATTGATTTTGTGAATGAATAATAGAGAATTATTTATGAGTATCATACTGCCTTATTCAATTATTTATTCTTCTGTTTCTTTTTGCATGTTTATACTTCCTGAGTAATTTGAGTTATTCAAACTTCCATAGTCATTCATACTTTTGGAAGTAAGTAGTGAATTAACATTGTCATGAATGGATTGTAGATTGTCGATTGAGATTAATACATTGCAATTTGAATTGCTACGATATTCATGAGTACTTTGAAAATAAGGATTTTAAGTATTGGATAAACCCGCGTTTATATACTACTTCATGGATCTTGCAACGAGTAGTTCTAAGACGATAATATCCTCTATTCTTAAAGCAAATATATATAGTTCATAGTTTACAAATTAGTTGGGCATTTGTTTACTCAAACGCATCTTGTAACTAGATGTTATAAAGGGTTATTCCATGTGTGATTTGATATGTAAATTATATGACTATATAGTGAAAGTAATTTGTTCCCTTGTTCTTAATAGGAAAAAGCGATATCATTGGGCCCCTCGATGATTTGATGTTGACATTATAAGTGTTGGGCCCAGCTTAGACTAATTGATGTGTTCAATTTGAAGTCCAATAAAGTCTTTACAAATCGGTAAATCGAGAAATATAATCTTGGAAAATAAGATTGATTATGATCCTTGTCTTGTTTCCATGCGATATCTTGAAGAACGAAGGAATAGCTGATGACTTGTCTTAGGGTTAACAGCTGATTTGAATAAGAGTTTGGTATTGTCTTTGGAAAGCATTCTTTGCTGTTTATTTCGAGGTCTATACTTGCAAATGTAGTTACAGACTTATCCAAGTGGGAGACTGTTGGATTAAGGAGTCTAAGCTAATAACTAAACTGGTATATTCTTGAATTAAGAGCAAAGTCCTTTTTGGGTTGCCCTCATAACTAGTAACTGCATAGAATGACTTTTAGAGAGAGAGGCTGATTTATTAATTTATTATATGATTGATAAATTAATTAGAAATCAAAATGAATGATTTATTAAAATATTATATGATTAATATATTAATTAGAAATGGGATTAATTAATTAAGAATTAATTTTATGATTAATTAGATTAAATGGAAGTGTGTAGACTAAAGGTGAAAATGTTTAAAAGTTGAACATTGAAGGCTTCTAGAACCTTCCCATAATGGGGACGGTTTTTGGGAGGCTTTCTAGTGTTTCTAGGAGCTTTAGAGAGCAAGGAAAAGGGTAAGAGTTATCTAGGGCTACATGTCTTACTTAAGCTTCCTTATTCACTTATAAATACCCCCTTAATGGTTCTATATTTTCAACCGTCCACTCCCTCATACAAGAGCCAACATTTTACTCTCCTTCCCCTTCTCTTAAAGTCTTCTAGTTGCTAAATTTTTGGGTACAAGCCATTAGAGGCATCCAAACTTTTGGTGCTTACTTTCCAAGGAACTCAAAGGAGATTTTGGTTGATTTATTGTTTCATTAATCAAAAGGTATGTAACTTAAACCTTCTTGTAATTTTGATTATACTAGGGTTTCCTAGGGTTTCTTGATATTCATAGTTAGTTTCTATCAATAGAGAAAACATAAATCCTTTCTAGGTTGCATGTGAACTTAAGGGTTTAACTGTTTTTCAACCACATGAATTTTGTATAACCTAGAAAACCCATCAGAAGCTTGAACCTGGTCATAGGGAATAGACGAACTTCACCTGTTACCAAGATTAGGATTTATGGACTTGCGGTTGATAGTGGTGTTATAGTAAATTTACTTAATTGATGTTATGCTTCAGATATGACTAGAAACATTATTTCGTTTTATGTGTTATTTAGACAAGGATTTCCGTTTTTCATTTGATGATGACAATGGTTCTATTTTAGTTACAAAAATGGCGTTTTTATTTTCAAAGATTTTCCTTGTAATGACATGTATGAAACTATCGTATGTATTAATAACTTAGGCAATAGTGTATTCAATATTGATTCATCTAATGGTGTAGACAAGGCATGCTTGTGACATTGTCATCATGGGCACATTAACAAGAAACACATCACCTAACTCCAAAAGGATGGAGCATTGGAATCATTTAACTTAAGGTTAGATGATGAATGTGAATCTTGGTTTTTGGGCAAGATGATAAAATCAAATTTCATTAGTATGTGAACGAGGTGAATGATTATTAGATCTGATCCACACAGACGTATGTGGGCCTTTCAGATTTTCCACAAAGGATGTAATCGATATTACGTAACATTTATGGATGATTATAGCAGATATATATATATATATATATATATATATATATATATATATATATATATATATATACACACTTAATCGAACATAAATTGGAAACTTGTGAAAGGTTCAAAGATTTTAAGCACGAGGTCGAAAATCAACTACGCAAGAAGATAAAGATGCTCCGATCTAACAGAGGTGGACAATTTCTTAGTATCAATTTTAACGACTACCTCAAGGAATGTGGAATCGTCTCACAATTGATACCTTCTAGGATACCACAACTTAATGGTATGGATGAGGGGCGGAATTGAACCTTGTTGGACATGGTTTTCTCCATGATGAGTCGGGCCACTCTTCCAATATCATTCTAGGGGTATGCCTTAGAGACAACCGCCCATATCCTAAATCTTGTTCACACAAAGAAGGTTGCCAAAATACCTCATGAGATATGGATATGGAAAGCTCACTCACTCGCAAAAATCAAGGTCTAGGGTTGTGAGGCTCTCGTAACACGAGAAACTCATGACAAGCTTAAACCTAGAGCCGAGAAGTGTATTTCATTGGTCACTCACAGAAGAGAGCTCATATTCAAAGATGATAGTGGGGGTACTATTGACTTTGAAGAAACTCCAGAGTCATCCAATGAAGGAACCTTAGATAATACTAGCACTAAACCTGAGGATGAAATTCCCGTTGAGCCCATTTACAATTATTTACCTCTTCATCGATCCGGTAGATTTAGCATGTCATCTGTGTTTTATAGATTTCATATAACTATAGATGGAGACATGTTCATCAGTGATAATACCTTAGTGAATTTGGATGAAACTGCTAACTATAAGGAAGTGATGGCAAACCCTGAGGCTGCAAAATGGAAAAAGGAAATGGATAGTGAGATTCAGTCCATGTATGATAATCAAGTATGAAACTTGGTTGATCATGTACCTGGTCGAAAGACGGTAGGATGCAAATGGATCTTCAAGAAGAAGACCTACATGGATGGGAAAGTGCACACTTTCAAAGCTAGGTTGGTTGTAATGGGCTTTAATTAAACCCAATGGATTGACTATGATGAGACCTTCTCCTTAGTAGCTAAGATTAAATCTATTAGGATAATGCTTGCCATTGCAACCTTTCATGATTATGAAATATGGAAAATGGATGTTAAAACTGCTTTCCTAAATGGGAAGTTAACTGATGACGTTTACATGAGTTAGCCAGAAGGCTTTGTGCATGCCAAATTTCCTGATAGATTGTGTAAGCTTGAGAAATCCATATATGGATTGAACCAAGCATCTCACAGTTGGAATCTTTGTTTCCATGAGAAAGTAAAAGATTGTGGATTCTCTAGAAGTGAAGATGAGTCATGTGTATATGTTAAAGCTAGTGGGAATGTAGTGACGTTCCTAGTGTTGTATGTGGATGACATACTACTTACAACAAACAATGTTCCAACCTTGCAAGAAGTGAAATATTGGCTTAGGAAATGCTTCTATATGAAGGATCTAAGGGAAGCGACAAACGTTATTGGGATATGGATTTATAGGGATAGAAAGAAACATCTTATTGGACTTAGCCAGAGTACATACTTGGATAAAATATTGAAACGTTTAAGTATGAAAAATTCCAAGAAATAGGACTTACCCATTAATCACACTGTTAAATTGAGTAACACTCAATTCCCCAGTACTGCTGAAGAAATAGATGACATGAGTCGAGTCCCATATGCATTTGTTATAGGATCGATCATGTATGCTATGACATGTACTCGTACTGATGTGTCTTATACTTTGAGCATGGTTAGTCGATTTTGGGATAATCCAGGCAGAGCCCATTAGACAACAATCAAGAATCTTCTAATGTATTTTCAAAGAACAAAGGAAATTTTCTTAGTTCTTAGTGGTAATGATACATTAAGAGTGAACGGATATAGTGATGTTAGGTTCCAAACAGATAGAGATAAATTTTGTTCACAATCTAGCTGGGTGTTCCTACTGAATGGTGTGGCATGCCATGGAAGAGTTCCAAGCAGAAGACGGTGGCTGATTCTACTTTCGAATCTTAGTACATAACAACAAGTGAAGCGGAAAAGGAATCAACCTGGTTTAATAATTTCATCAGGGATCTTGGAGTCGTTCCGACTATTAAGGAACCAATGGAACTATTTTGTGATAACGAAGTCGCGGTTTCTTTAACCAAAGAACCACAAGATTATGGAAGGTCCAAGAACATTGATAGGAAATATCATTACATCAGACATAGAGTTGAAGATGGGCATCTCCTGGTGAAACGAGTATCATCAAAAGATAATCATGCAGATCCTTTCACAAAGGCTCTGATCAAGGCTAAGCACATCGAGCATGCTAGGAGCATTAGTTTGAGAGGCAACATCGGTTTTAGAAATTAGTTGATAGCTTAAAACTTTGAAACTTAAAAAAAATAAATTGTAATTGTTTTCGGTGATTAAAAAATGGAGATTTATTTATGAGTATTTGAGATGCCTTCTTCAATTATTTATTATTGTGTTTCATTTTTGCATGTTTGACTTCGTGAATAATTTTGTTATTATTCAAATTCACAGTCGTTCATACTTTTAGAAGTAAGTAGTGAATCAAGACTATCATGAATTGATTGTAGATTGTCTATGGAGACTAGGCATTGCATGGGGATTGCTATAATATTCATGAGTACTTGGAAAATGGGGATTTGAGTATTAGATAAACCCATTCTTAGAGATTACTTCATGGATTTTATCACGAGTATTTCTAAGACGATAATATCTATTATTCTTAAAGCAGAGATATATATTTAATAGTTTACGAGTCAGTTGTGCATTGGTTTACCCAAACACATCTCATAACTGGATGTTATAAAGAGTAATTCCATGCATGATTTGGTAAAAGTGTGTGACTATATAGTCAAATTAATTCATTCCTTTTTCCCTACAACGAAAAGCGATATCTTTGGACCCCTCGATGATTTGATGTTGACATTATAGTGGTGGGCCTAGCCAATACTAGATTGATGTATTCAATAGGTAGTCTGATGACGTCATCGTAAATCAGGAAATCGAGAAATAAAATCTTGGACAATGAGATTGAATATAATCCATGTCTCGTGTGTATACGATATCTTGAAGAACGAAGGAGTAGTTGATCATTAATCTTAGGGCCAATGTCTCATTTGAATCAGATTTCGATAGTGGATTTTGAAAACACTCTTTGCTGTTTAGTTCAGGGGTTATACTAGCAATTGTAGTTATAGACTTATCTAAGTGGGAGACTATTGGATTAAGGTGTCGAAACTCATAACTAAATTGGTATAAACTTGTAATTATAAGCAAAATCCTTTTTGGGTTGCCCTCATAACTAGAAACTAATTAGAATAAAATTTCTAGAGAGAAAAAATAATTTATTAGTTTATTATATGATTAATAAATCAATTAGAAATATATTAAATTAATTAATAATTGATCATAATTAATTTAGATTTAATTCGGGGTCAATTGGAATTAATTAGAAGTACAAGGGATGTTTGGTAATTGCTTAATAGTTGATCAATGGAGAGGTTCAAGAACCTCCTGTTATGGATGGTTTTAGAGTGTCTTCTAAGGCAATCTAGAATGCTCCATTTATCTAAAGGAAAGAAGATAATTACTAGGATTTGAAATAATATTTTTTTTCAAATCTGGGGTTTCTGGGTTTTCCTAGTAGCTAAATAAAGGGGCATTTGGCTTGAAAATTTCATCCACTCTTCTTAGAGATGTTCCAACTGAAAATTTTCTCCCCTCTTATCTCTCCTATATTTTTCTAGTTTATAGTCTTGGGTGTGAGCCATTGGAGGCAACATCCTTTTGGTGCTAGCTTTCTAAAGGTCTACAAAGGAAGGAATTGTTTACAATAACAATTCAAAATGTGTGTAACCCTAACATAAGAATTTCGATAATAGTAGGGTTAGGCTAGGGTTTGTAGTTCATAGTTTGTTGCCTTAATGTGAAAACATAGATCCTTAATAGGTTCCATGTACCCTTAATTATTAAGTGTAGTTTTCCGTATTGTACATGAATTTATAACCTAAGAAACCCATCAAGTTATACCCTTTATTTATGACATTGGACACCCATTTCCAACACAATTCATGTCCATTTTTTTCTTACAAATAGAGTTATGAATTTGTAGAGATCTCCAATCCAAAAAATCAAATTACATGAAAGTGTTTGTTTGATTTTTTAGTTTATTTTTGTCCACTAAGTTGCTAGTTTATTTTCATATATATTGTCATTGATTTCTTGGTTGTGAACATAATGTGATTTTTAGAGCTTTAAATCCTAAACAGTGGTGGAAATCTAAATTTCCATAAATTCGAATCACCAAGTTAAATTGAAATTAATTGGATGATGATCTCGGTATATAAATGTTTAAAGTGAAATTGAAACATAATCAAGCTCTTTGATGCTTAGATTACTATATTATCATATTTAAACCAAGTTTCATTGTGTGATTTGATTTCAAAAGGTTTAAACCACATAATGGATATCAAATTGTCCGAGGGAAGTAAATTAAGAACAACTTGAGTAAATCTAGAAAATCAAATAAACTTGTTGTAGCACCCGATTCCTGGTATGTCTTTAAATTCAAAGTTTTATGTATATTTTCTGGGACTCGACGAGTTAGTGGCCTAACTCGTCGAGTAGAGACGGGATCCGTGGGAAGTTTAGGTGATCTACTCGACGATTCGGAAGACTGACTCGGCGAGTAGGTGCGGTTTGAGTAAAACCCTAATTTTGAGGGTTTGCACCCTATTTAAACGCCTTAACTCAGCCTCCATCGCCCCTATCACTCCCGGAACACTCCATACAGAACCCTAGTCGTGTTGTGAAGATCTAAAGGCATTTTTGGTGATTCTTGGTAGCTTGTGGTGGCAAGAAGGAAGGGAAAAGCTTGAGGAACCAAGAGGTTGGACAGAGGAATCAAACTTGTGCATCATCTACAGTTCTTCGAAGGTATAAAGTTTGCTCCTTCTTGCATTAGATCCCTTTTTGGGGAGATTTAGGGCTTTTATAAGCCATTCTTGGTGACCAATCATTATTGCAAGCATGGTTGGGGGTTGAGGCTTCAGATCCAGGCTCCTTAAGGAGTTAGAAGGCAGAAAGGGACTGCCTTTGCACCCAAGGAAGCCCCATTGCAACTCAAGAGCTTCTTTTAGGGTCTTTTAGCTCATAGTCCCATGCATGCACGTAAAGTTCGTAACTTTACGTGCTAGATCGATCCTAGAAGCCTAGATCTATCTTTTGGTCAAGTGTTGTACGTCAGAAATCGAGAAATGAGACTTGGACAACCTCGAATCGGCGAGTTGTTCTTGGGACTCGGCGAGTCCGAGGCTTGACTTCCCTTTTTCTGTTAGGGTTCAAAGGAACCCAGTGAGTGTTAGAATGGCCTTAGAAGGGTCCGGGGGAGTGACCCAACGCATTGGACTTAGCCATAGACCTGGAGTTCATAGGACTCGACGAGTGCATGAGCAGACTCGGCGAGTCCAAGGTAATCTCCCAACTGTTGAAGATAAACTCGACGAGTTGTTCACACAACTCGGCGAGTCAAGGACATGACTTTTTTGTAGGACGAGGATGAACTCGACGAGTTGTTCATACAACTCGGCGAGTCGGATGAAGGTTCATTCGAGGTTGTTTTAGAGGGAGAACCCGTCGAGTCATCGCTAAACTCGATGAGTAGAAACGTGGAGAAGGACAGATAAAGGGTAGGGACTCGACGAGTTGGAGGCCCAACTCGGCGAGTCAGGTTAACTGGAGGATGACTTTGACTTTGACTTTGACTTGGTCAGGGGTAAAATAGTCATTTTACCCTAAGAACAGCTATCAGTGTCTGACTAAGTGTTTTATGGGAATTATAGCCGGAGGATCACCGGAGCAGCAGTCAGACATCTGTCGATCAGCTTTTCAGCAGTCAGCCTTACGAGGTGAGTTACCTTCCAGTAGGGGTGGGTCTAAGGAACCAATGCCGGCCCACCAGTAAGTGATTACGGTTGAGATGGTTATCTTTGTGATAATTGTCTGGTTGCTATATCTGTGCTGAGTATGTGTTAAGTAGTAGTAGGGCACACTAGCCCTGGTTACCGGTTGAAAGATACCGAGGACGATTACCGGTTGAAAGATACCGAAGGGGTGGATAAAACCCATGCATGTATAGTGGTATGATTATGATATGTCATTATGAGACTCAGTATGCTTGTGTATGTTATTATGAAACCAATATGTTATGGCCTATAATATGTGATAGGGATAGGGGGTGAAATAGTCCCCAGATACCGGTTGAAAGATACCAAAAAAAAAGTTAGTTCCCAGATACCGGTTGAAAGATACCGAAGGGGGGAGTAGCTCCCGGTTACCGGTTGAATGATACCGAAGGGGAGGGTAGTTCCCGGATACCGGTTGAAAGATACCGAAGGGGAGGGTAGCTCCCGGTTACCGGTTGAAAGATACCGATGATTATGTGCTATAGGTATGATGGGGGAACTCACTAAGCTTTGTGCTTATAGTTTTAGTTTTGGTTTCAGCTACCTCTTCGTCTAAGGGGAAGGAGCCGGCGGTGTAGCACCGCATCACACACACACACATGATTTCCGCATAGAGTTTCTGGGATTGTACTATGATTTATTTTACTTTGACATTATGATTTTCAGACACAGTGTTACATTTCTGTTTGCAAATGATATGACATGGGAAATGTTTTGGTAAACTATGTCGAGAATTACTTAATTAAAAATGAAAAAATTGGGCTTGAAATTTGGGATGTTACACTTGTTGTGTGGATTGTAGGTTTAATGTCTTTATACGAGTTTAGATAAAATTTAAGGCATTAAGTCCTTTAATCATTTAATGTTGTATAAATAAGAAACTGACAAAGTAGTAAAATAAGTTGATAAGATTATTTCATCTTTGGAAATCGTCATGAATGTATGTGGATGGGTTAGGAAGCAAATACACCAAAGTAAAATAATGGAAGTGGAAAAAAAGTTCACTTTGTCTATGTTGTGCATAATGCAACTATCTAATTGGCAAGGCCAATATTACATGGGTCATATAATGGTATGTCTTACCCAAAAACAATTTTTTTCTTATTTTCAATGCATTTGATCTCCATTTGCCCCCAATTCTTCCATATAGAGTTATAATAAGGGTATTAATCATAAAACAAGGCTAAGGAAGTGAAGGACCTTCATAGGGGTATTTTTGTCGTTTTGTAACCACCTACTTGTATTAATCATGTGGTAATTAGGAAGCTTTATAGCCTTGGAATAAATAGAAAACATAATATTCTATTGAGGTGACTTATATTGGGGCTACATGTCCCTAAACGTAATTTATTATTTGGATTTTGATATGATACTCATCGTATACTTATTACTTGCTATATGATTACTATAAGTAATTGTTTCATTCATGAAATTTGTTTTATAATTTTTTTTCCATTTGGAAATGTGGTATTTTAATTTTAAAGTATCCTACGTGTAAATTCACATAGAATGGGATGGAGACCGTGTGACTAGGGATGCAAGTTTGACCACCGGATTCGGGTACCTGTGGATACCCGACCCGAACGGGGCGGGTATTCCCCGTCTAACCGGGTAACAGGGCGGGGACGGGGCTGAAATTTCATAACCGAAACGGGTACGGGGCGGGGACGGGTATGGTACTATCCACCCGTTTAAAACCCGAATATATATATATATATATATATATATATATATATATATATATATATATATATATATATATATATATATATATATATATATATATATTCGGGTTTTAAACGGGTGGATAGTACCATACCCATCCCATATATATATATATATATATATATATATATATATATATATATATATATATATATATATATATATATATAATGTTTATCGAAACGGGTACGTGGCGGGGACGGGTATGGTATCCATCGGGTCCTCCGAATCCGACGGATATTTTTTCACCCGAACCCGTCGGGGATAATGCGGGTCGGGGGCGGGGATGGGTGTGGGGTCGGAGATCGGGTGCAGGGACGGGTATTACAGACTCCGCTAATATCCGCCCCCGTTTGCATCCCTACGTGTGACCTAAGTACTCAATTTGGAGATGAGACATCCCCTATCAGATTTGTATAGTGAGTTTAAGATATTCCCAAAATCATATGCATTTATAGAGTAATTATCCATCATATGATCTAGTGTGATGGTCTCACTAGTACCTATTTAACTTGTAGAATGAGCATTAGTTAGATAGACATGTTTTGTGTTGTCTATTTATGAGCTCGACCTTATTTAATATCATTGAGACTTTCCTAACGAATAATTTAGCATTTTTGATCATTGTAGGTATAATATATTATATTATGGGTCTAATGATCGTCTAGTATTAATATGGAGTCATTGGAAAATTGTATGTTTTAAAAAAACACTTCTTAGAGGTTTGGATGATCACCATCATACAAAAGTATTTGAGAGTCGGTTTTGGGTATACTTATTAGGTTTTTCAAGACTAACACTTGTATTTTGATATGTGCTCATATTATGGATTCTAAAAGAAAACTATACATTGAAATAAGGACTTTTAAAAGTCCATATTTATGTAGTGGTTATACTTTGAACTTATGTTTTGAGATTAATTGTTATGTCCTCATGTTTTGAACAAAATACTAGTATTTGTAATTTGGGACCTTGATTCAAGATTTTCAAACAACTAAACTGCTTTGAACTTAATTTTTGTATGAACTTTTAAAACCACACATGCAACAGATGTTTCATATGCCTTGAACTGTGCACTAGATGTCTACTGTAGATCCCTTTAATCAAAGGTCTCATGTATAGAAGAGCTTCAATTTACCAATTAATATGGAATAATTAACTATGGTAATCACAAGTTTTAGGATTTTAAAAAGGGTTTGGTGTTTATGATTTGCAGTAGTAAGGAGATTAAGTGTGGGTTAGAGTGAATTATGTAAGCTTTGAGGTCTAGTTCGTATATTATATTGGTAAAGTAGGGATAATGGAATTAGAAGAGCACTGATAACAGTGGTTAGGATATGTGAGCAAAAGGTATTTTAGATGGAATAGAAGAAAAGGACCAACAAATAATCGGATGTAACAATGGTTAGGATGTATGGAAATAAAAATGGAAGACATCATTCATTTTAATATATTATTTTCATTTTGTATTTTATTTACTTTTTATTTTGTCCTTATTAACTTGATGTTGTAAATAGCTTTATTTGCCCATAATTTGTTGGTTATCGAGACCAACAAATAATATAAAGAAATGGGGACCTACATGTACTACAAATTGAATTTTTGTTTCTATAGGGATTCAAGTTTAACATATATGCTAAAATATTCAAACACAAGTACAAATAAAACAATAAAGGTGGTTGTTGTGTGATTGTAACTACTAACATGAAATGAAATTAATGAAGAATCATAATTAAAAAACATAACGAATTTACCATGGTTTTAATTTCTGATCACTAAGAAATATGATATAATGAACTCTAAAAGAATGAATTGTATTATATCAAGCATTTTTGATAACTCTTCCATTTATGTAATTTAACAAAACCATGTTCCTTATTAAACCTAATATGATACTCTAAGTTCTACCATTTATGAATGTAATTTTCATACCATATGGATGTTGATGAAAATGTAAACTACAACAATTTACGTTGTTCAAAATGTCATTGTATTATATGATTCTATAATGGTACGAAAGCATAGACAAAACATCCCATTATTTGTTTTAAAAAAAAACTAAAACATAGAATTATGGTGGGGGTTAAATCTCGGTGACCTTTATAAGAAAACTAACAAATTGATGAAGTTTATTAATAATAAATTATATGTACGAATCAAATTCAAAATTAAAGACACGATTTCATATATTTTTTTAAAGTAATCTAGCATAGTCATTTCATATATAGGTCAAACCAAAGTTTCAAACGGAATCCTTAATGTTGGCATCCTAGTGATTCAACAATATATGATGGCTAACTCAGAGTAGAAATCACTTATAATAATCACAAATAAAAATTCAAATGTATATAAATCATCCCCAAGAGAGAATTGCATGCCACCAAAAGATAGAATTTGATTAACCCTAATTAGTTACAACGAAAATAACACTTAAAAACCAAATATCATGGGTTGGAAAAATGGTTTATGTGGTCATGTCATCTCATGACTAAAAGGTGATATGCCATGCCATGCCTAAAAGGTGACATGGATGTGTCACTCAAATTTATGAGAGTATAGTTTTTGAAATGATCATGTCATTAAAATGCCAAAAGGTGACATGTTTGTCTCATTCTAAAGTATGTTGTCCTTTCATTATTTCTTCAAGTGACATATTCATGTCAAATGTGAACTGTTAGATCTATATGTTTAAGAGTCATTATTGAATGATATTTTCTAATAACATACATATGATCCTATTGGGTCACATCTTAATCAAGTTGGCACATATTGAATATTTATTTTTAATATGACTATTAATAAATATAATCAATTTTTATATTCAATTGAGAAATTATTATTTATGGGGTGAGGTTGCTTGTGAAGCAACTTCTTACACCTATATGTCTCTTCCTTTAAGCCATACTTTCATTAATGAGGAGTATGGTTCATGATACTTGCATGCTACTATAAAAGGAGATGAATAACTAGTTATTTGGTCGCTTGAATTTTCCTTTGGTTTCTCTCTCGACACCGTAGACTCTCTCTACTTTCCCTCTCTTGCTCCTCTTTGAAGCTAGTTGCAAGTGTTGGTGCTTGGAAGTGCTTCTCCTTTAGTGCTTATGAAAGGCTTAAGAAGTTACAAATACAAGAAGGGAACTAGTATTTCATTATGTCTTACCCTTGATCAGGGCCGGTCCATTGATTTTCAATGCCCGGGGCGAGATTCTAAATTAATGCCTTTATTTATTTAAAAAATACCAAAAATGAAATAAATTTTATTGTCAAACCAAAACAAGGTTATACAAACAAAAGCATACATAAAATTCATCTAAAACGATGCCTCCTTGCATTTTTTGAAGCAAAACATCAATTATTTTATCATAATCAATACTTTGTAGGAATTGACTTTAAATACTGAAAATTGCTAATCCATTTAATATTTCTTGAGTCATGGTACTTCGAAGATATGACTTCAATAATTTCAATTTCGAAAAACTTCTTTCCGCGGAAGCAACCGTGACCGGTACCGTCAAAAAAATCTTATATGCCACCAACACATTGGGAAACATGTCCATTTCCTTTTCAAACTCCATAATTTGAATAGCTCTCCAAGGAAGTTCACCTTTGTATGCTTCATACGACAACATTTCCTGCAAAACTTGTAACTCAATAAATAAATCTTTTCCATCAATATCAAGTTCCTCACCATTTGTCAAAATAGTTTCAAGTTTCTTACAACATTTTTTTAATTCATCATCAAGTAAAGATTTTAAATTTGAACCATCAAACAAAAATCCAAAAATAGATTCAAAATATTGCATTTGCTCAAATCTACTTCTCAATTGAGTTAGAACCATATCTACTATAACAATAAAATAATCAGTTCTAAATTTTTCTTGAGATGATTGTTGTTCTCTTTCGGTATTTGGAACTTCATCAAATTGTTTTTTATACTATAAACACGTTTGATAGGAAATTTTAGTTCAACTCCAATATTTTCTGCTATGTCTTTAGCCTCATTAATAGCAGAGTCAAACCCATTTCCCTATATTTTTCAAAATAATTAACTAATCCCTCTAAGTTTTTTATTGCAACATCAAGAATCATATCTTTGGATTGTAATTTTTTACTTACCAAATTAATTCTAAATAAAATTTCATGCCATATCACTAAACTTAAAATAAATTCAAAATTAGAAAATTCATCATCTACTAATGATTCCGCATCTCTACAAACCTTACCATCATCACTCACTTGAGCTAATTTTGTTAATGCTTCTTTTATTTGAAAAAGTTGAGTTTTAATTGCTTTAACACTTTCAATGTGACTTTCCCAACGAGTAGTAAACAATGATTTGAGGGTTAACTCATCTACATGCTCAAGTATAACACTCCATCTGTGTGTGGAGCTAGAAAAAACATTATATATTGTTTGACAAGTACCAAAAAAAGTTTTAGCTTTATGACAAGAATTTTCCATATCACACAAAACTAAATTTAAACTATGACATCCACAAGACATATAAAAAGCTCTTGAGTTTACATCAAACAATCTTTTTTGTACACCTTGATGTTTGCCTTTCATATTTGCTCCATTATCATATCATTGTCCTCGAATACAATTAATATCCAAGTCAAGAGATTTTAAAGCATTTTGTAAAACATTAAAAATTCCGAAACCGGATGTATCTTCTACCATTAAAAACTCTAAAAAAAACTCTTCTACGTTTATTGGAACACTTGCAACATCAACACATCTAATAATCAAAGTCATTTACTCTTTACGAATTGCATCCGGAGTGCAATCAAGAATTGCCGAAAAATATTTTGATTTTTTTATTTTTCTAATAATTGCACTTTTTACTTCGGATGCCAACATTTCAATTAATTCATTTTGAATTTTATGGCTAAAGTAATGAAAGCGACTTTTTTTTTATCTTGAATAAGTTGAAAATGGTGTTTCATTACTGGATCAAACTCAGCAATCATTTGAAGTACACCTAAAAAGTTACCATTAGATTTTTCATATATTTTTTCATTAGTTCCACAAAAAGCCAAATTATATTCAGCTAAACATTTTACAACAACAATAATTCTTATCAAAACTTCTTTCCAATATTGAGTATCTTTTTTTTATTCTTTCTTGTAACTCTTTATCAATTGTTTCATTTTTCCTTAACCTAAGTCCTGTTTGTGTCCAAGTTTTTAAATTAATCATGTGTTCAGAACTATGTTCATGTTCATTTAATTTTTCACTAAGATGTTTCCAATCGTTAATTCCTTCGGTTGCCAAATTACTTCTAGATCGAGTTGTTTTAAATAACTTACAACAAAAGCAAAACACTTTATCAAGTTCTTTTGAATACACCAACCACTTTCTATCATAAGAGTCACCGTTCCTTAATTTACGAACATAAAATTCACAAGAAAAATGTCTACCTAGTGCATCTTTTGGAAATTTTTTGTTATTTTCAATTTCCCCAATAAGTCATTTTTCTACAAGCAAATCTGTCAATTCTTTAAATCTAACTTATCCCATACTCTTGGATCAAAAATATTAATATTACTAGATTTATCAACAAAATCATTATTTTCGTGATCATTAAAATTTTCAATAGGTTCATTAGAAGTTTCAATTGGGCCTTTAGAATTATCAACAAAATCATTAGTTTTAACATCATTAGAGTTTTCATTATTATTTTCATTTCTAACAAAATACTTATTTGAAGGTCCTTGTAATTTATTAGTAAGATCTTGTTCTCTTTGTTTCCGTTTTCTATTTTGAGCACCAGATGGTTGTTTTCTAGGAAACATATTTAAACTTCACAAAAAAATTAAAAGTCAAAAAGATGTAGTAACAACAAAGAAGGATACAACCTGAGGTTAGCAATCCGTATCCACAACCTGAAGTTAACAATCTGTATCCACAACCTAAACAAAAAAAATAGTATCTTTTAGATTTTCAGAAGTTTTTTAGACATCATATTTATAGAAAATTAATACATCAGATTTTCAAAAATCAGAATTAAAAAAACTTATCAGACTATATACATCCAGTTATTCAGAATTCTGAATTTACATCTCAGAAAAATCAAAATCAGAATTCATATATATCAGAATGTACATATCACTATATCAGATTTTCAGAAATTGTCAAAACTTAATTCAGAAATTAACATAACTTATCACATTCAACAATAGACACAACTTATCAGATTTCAGATTATATAAAAACAATCAAAATTTGCAACTTAATTTGATCATAAATCAGAGCAGTACAAGAAATACAAGAAAAAAAATTACCTAGAAAATTAATGAAGCTTAGTGTAGTCCAGGATCAACAACACTGCAATCTTGATCGATAATTTCACTTCTCCAGGAAGCAATATAAAAAAACTGAAATTTCAAAAATTTTAACCAGTACTCACTATCATATTTTCGAAACTTGCAAGAAATTTGAAATACTAGAAAAAACTTACTGGATTAGGACCTTAGGAGGACAGATTCATTTAATCACGGACTCACGGTATTGCACCTTTGAATCTTCAGTTCTTTACTTTACGTCTTTAACACAATTACACAACAAATGTAGAGCAATAGATAAACTATTAGTCTATTACTGTAGTAATTCAAGATTTAGAAAGAAAGAAAGAAAGAAGCATATAGGAGAAGCGATCGAGAGAGAGGGCAAGTCGGAAAGAGAAGCTGCAGATGAGACAGTAGGCGATCGATGCAGCCATGGATGACTAAATCTTGATTTAAAATTGTAATCGTCCGTCTCCATTCTCCAGAACGGACACCTCGTCGCCTCGTGTTCTTCATCTTCAATTATTAGGCGTGTGTTTAGATCGAAGAGTCACCATACGAAATTGATAGTAGTTGCCGCTAATTAGGTCTCCGAGAATCGGCTCCCCTTGAAGTTTAGACGGGGATGAATTTTATTGGACTAGCTTTCTTAATATGGCCCAAATATACAATACTACCTATAAGAGGCTTTGAAAAATTGATGCCCACTAGAAATTGCTGCCCTGGGCCGTGGCCCTGCTCGCCCTGGGCTTGGGCCGGCTCTGCCCTTGATGGTGGATATTTGTAGAGAAGTTCGAGCCTCTTGACTTTGCTATCTTTATCAACTCTCCAATTCCAAATGGGATCAAAGGCTCCAAATGTTGTCTTATTAACATCCTATGAGTTGTTATAATCTTTCTATATCATGTAATTGGATCATTTTGGTAATTTTGTTAAAATGATCTTAAAATAATAGTTATTTTAAAATTACTTCCGTTTATAAAAATTGATCGTTTTAAGCTTCCAAAACCCATCAACATGGTCGTGTCATATCCTTAATTCTAGAACTTTTTCCACTTTTTTTTTTCTTCCGTGTACTGTTATGATTTCGCGTGTTCCTATGTCTATTGTCTCTCTTCACATTCTTGATTTTTTTTGAACGGCAAATACAATATAAGCCTAAACTACTCCTAAATCCACCTATGTCTCAAACGAAACTTGAACCCTCAACCTTAACAAAGGAGGACAACATCTGATACCGCTGGGCTAGAAGCCCTTTGATACATTCTTGACTTCTAAGACCTGTTTTTTTGCATCTCACACCTGCCATTAAACCCATTAACACACAAATAAACCCATAACAAAAGTTCGAGCATAATCCCAACAATGATGCAATGCATGATTATGGAACAAATATATACAAAGAGAGGTGCAAAATGATACATAAAATGTGACAAAAATAGCATAAAATGCAACCCAACAATATTATTTAATGTTTCGTGACATACCATATTATATCCATAAATTTAATCACAAACAAAGATGGCATACGTATAAATAGATCATTTTTTTCGTAAAGCTCGTTAACTCGACATCCTAGTTCACCATAAAAGAGAAAAGAAAACAATGGCTGTTAAGTTTCAAGATACCCAGTAAATCTGTAGATTAGATTCCTTATTTGATTCAGTTCTCTTCCTTTCGAAGTCTTGCCATGTCCTTTCCAAAATGAATATGCTATACTTCTTAAGACTCTTCGCCTTAATAGTATATATGGTGGCACTATTACTTCATCTTCATAATCATCCTCAAATAAATCAGATTCCACATATCGAGAACTGGATATATTTTCTGGAATACTAACAGGAACCGAATGTTTCTTCTTTTTCTTCTTATTTTTGGTGAAAAACTTGTTTTGTTGCCATCCAATGTGATTTTCTTGTTTGCTAAATGCTTTAACATCTGCAAAAGTCACCTCCGACTCATCAAACTCTTCCCCCATGAATGTGTGTGTGTGTGTGCGTGTTTGTGTGTGTTTTTGAAGAAAAATGAATGCTATGAATGAATTTATACACCATGTTACCATGGAATTATTTAAGGAATCTAATCTACTATGAAGGCAATCAAAATGAATCGTAGAAGGCACAATATCCATATATTATGTGTGATTACATGTGGGGCGAAGTTTATTATTTAGTGTTTTCTTTTACTCATAAAACTCTTTTTTGCTTTAACTATAGAAAACTTTTTTGCCAAACATTTTGTCAAAACATTTATACATGCTATTGTGTGTATAGTAAGTGTTGTAATAGTTTCATCTTCCTTAGACCTTGATATATTTAATTATTTATATGGCCTACATAATCATTGTCGCTTTGTTTATCCACCATATTATTCGGTTCTTGCAGGATACAGTCTTAGAGCATCCACTATGGCTTTCTTGGTTGATGTCCATAAAACACAAGAAGCGATCCATCAAAATTTTGCAGCATATTGAAAGATTAATTTTTGCCATGCTGGTATGAAGGGCTTTGTTTGCGGTCCAAAGTCTAAACAAATGAACATTTTATATATTTTTTCAATTTACTCCCCTCCTATTATGTGATGTTTTCACCTTCTATCCTTTCTTTTTCTAATTTGTTTAAAACACATTATGAAATTTGAGAATTATTAATTTTATAATTCACACCATTAAAGAGAGTTAATTTTTTTTTTTGAAACGGCAAATCTAACCTACTCCTAAACAACACCATGTCCACGACGGGACTTGAACCCTCAACCTCAAGAAGAAAGGGCAATACCGGATACCGCTGGGCCAGAAGCCCATTGGTGAAAAGAGTTAATTGATGCCTTTAAAATGAGAGCGATATTGAAGATGTTTTGATGAACTTTCTTTTATCATAATACGGAGTGTTGTTTTTAGTTTTACATAAATGAGATTGTAGTTATTATATTTTTAGTTTTACAAAAATATTTTGTTATTGTTTTTATTTTAAATACAATATATAGATTAAACGAAAAAGATAAATAATATAAATTAGTTTGGCACTATAACACAACAAAGTTTGACGAATTTACTCATTTAGTCCCTCAAGTATTTTTGTGTTCAATTTATTATTCACGTTAGGAAATACCGACTAATTAAGGGTATAGGAGGAAATTGTATTCGGTTTACGGGTGACATGCTGACGTGGCTTATAAAACCCATATGAGGTTTTTGACACTGTAGCACAACAAAATTTGGGGAATTTACACATTTAGTCACTTAAGTAACCGACTACTTCTGTATCAGGTCATATAATGGTATAATTGATATGTAAAATTCAATTTTAATGGTCTATTAGGCACAAAAAATACTTGAGTGACTAAATGTGTAAACTCGTCAAACTTTGTTGTGCTACAGTGCCAAAAACCCCATAAACTATTAATAATTTTAAAAGGTTTATAAATAAAGGAGATTTTATAAAAGAAAGATGTTGAGATATTTATGATATGAAATGATAAATAAGATGTGATAGTGTTATGGAACTTAAGATTATGTCCAACATAGCAACGTTGGAGATGACCTTGATATCATTTAAATCAAATTAAACTGTGATTGTTGCTCTCAGTCGACGATATGATCTCGAGTAAAATGGCAAATCATGATATTTTATTCATTGTACATTGTATGTGTTGATTTAATATGAAAAATATGGTGACAGGTGACAACATTATGTATTTTACCTTCAAAATATCACAAGTACCTTGTATTTGTATTTTTAAATTCGTATTTTTGTTTCTTCATGTACAACTGCGCTCTATATGGGTCACATCGAGAGAACCCCATGTGCTAGCTTGGGAAAAAAATATATTATATAGGTAATATGATCATTAATAAATTTAAAAAAAAAGTCATTCTGATTGATGTTATAAGGGTAGCCAACAACAACATATGAAATATTCAACAAAACTTTTATCTTTATTAAAAACCTTTATATGGTGACTTTCAGTTAAAAGGTTAATATTTTTCATAATCAAACTTAAACATTAATTTATAGATTATTGGGTAAATTATGTATAAGTGTATATTTGTGGGGGTGTGTTTGTGTATCTTTTATGCAGTAAGTCGGGTTTGTACTCGGACTTCGAGTCATATCCATGGATCTTTCTATCCGGAGTACGTAAGTGTTGTAGTTGGGTGTTTGAGTCATTTAGATAACATTTTTCCTTCACAAACTCTCTCATCCCTCTCGTCTGTAGATTAGGGTTTTCTATCTAGGGTTTGTTCATGTATTGTGTTTGATGTACAAATTTCTAGTTGATATGTAATATGAGTGCGAGTGTGATATGTAGTGAGGTTTCAGGTGTAATCTGTTGATGTAAATCATCTGTTTCATAGTGAATGCAATGATTATGTTAGGAAGTTTTTGAGTTGTTTACGTTTTTTAGATGGTATCAGAGCTTTAGGCTCCAATTTTGTTCTTACGACGCTCATTGAGACTTGTTCTTCTCTCGATCGTTGAGGTATTTTCTGAATGTCCTTTTTCTTCCTTAGTTTTTTTGTTCGATTGTCATAGTTGTTGATCGATCTAAGGGTTCTTCTGAACTCTTAGTTTTCTTGGTTCATAAACTGTGATTTATTGATTATTCGTTTCGATTTAGGGTTTTCTTCTGTTACTCCGTGAAATCGAAACAAATATCTGTGTTTTGCTTTTTAGATATTGGTTTCGCGAGGGTGTTTTGTGATCATTCAAGTTTCTGATGTGGTGAGTTTCGCCGATTGGGTTGCTGTGATCATCGGTTGAAACTTCATCGATTAATCTCCTAGCCTGAAATAACTCTCTAGGGGTCAAATTTCATCACTGATAAACCCTAGTAGGGAACGGACAAAGTGATTCGATTCCTTCTTGCTTCGTTGTCAAAAGATTTGTGAGGATCTTCTTGTTCCTTTCTCCTTTGCTATTATTCTGTTCAGGGAGATCCTGGTTGTCTTGTGTACACCATCTATTTTTTGTTTTGTTATATATGTTTGGTTTTTCTTTGCCTCTCTACTGGTTGTCTTGAGCCCCAACATACGTGGTGACCATAAGGACATAAGATCAGTGTAGGGGTTTGTTTTCTTTCTTGATATTTCTTGGTTGTCCTTTATCTGTTCTTTATGGCTAGTGGTCCTACTGATCCACCTGGTGGAAATGGGAAGGATGATCAAATTAATTTTGATGATCCTCTCTACATTCACCCATCTGATAATGTTGTTACTTCAAATGTTACGACCAAGTTAATTGGTAATGGAAACTTTAGGTTATGGAGAAGTTCTATTTCTAGGGCCCTTAAGGCCAGAAACAAGTTAGGTTTTGTTGATGGAACTTTTAAAAAGAGTGATGTTGATGAGTCAAAAAAGACTAAATGGGATAGAGTTAATGTTGTTGTTTGTTCTTGGCTTATGTCCTCTATTTCTGACTCCATTTATCTGAGTCAAGCTTATTCTGAAGTTGCTGAGGATATCTGGGAAACTGTTTTTGAAACCTATAATAAGTCTGATGGTTCTGTTGTGTTTAACATTCACCAATAGATTAATTCTCTTAAACAAAATGAAATTTCTTTGTCAGATTACTTCAATAACCTTGATTCTTTATGGAAAGAATTTGATGGTCTTACTAGTTTAACTGAGTGTACCTGTGAGGCTTCTATTAAACTCAAAGATCATTCTAATCTCATGAAACTTATGCAGTTTTTGTCTGGACTTGATGACCCATATAATCAATTCAAAAGTCACATTTTATTAATGGATCCCTTACCTAATGTGAAAACTGCTTTCTCAATTGTGTCAAGTGAAGAGTCTCTTTAAAGAAATGGCTCTTTGACTTCTCTTCAGTCATCACAGCCTGTGTCTAAATCTCAGTCCACTGCTTTTAATAGCAGGTTTAATAACAAACCTAACACTAATAAGAATAAGAATCAATTTGTTCAATGTAAGAACTATGGTATTAAAGGTCACACCATAGAAAAGTGTTACAAGTTAATTGGTTATCCTAAGGATTTAAAACCAAGAAATGAATCTAATAATCAGAATAATTTTGGTAAAAACTTTTCTGCCAACTCCACTACTACTTCTTCTAGAAGTTCAAGTACTTCTAATTTCTCTGATTCTATTGGAGATTCTGAGCTTCATCAACTTACTAAGGATCAATACATCAAATTTTTACAACTTATTGGTGATAGGCAAGTCAATGAGTAAGTATTTGCTAGTGCTAATACGACAGGTACTTGCTTATTTTAAGCCTTTAATGCCTCTGTTCATTTCCAAAAGTGGATTGTTGACTCGGGAGCTAATCAACATATAATTGCTTCTGAGTCACTACTTCATGACACTGTGGATGTGTCTAAGTTAGATCTACTAGTCAGTCACCCTAATGGTACTTCAACTAAAATTGAAAAAATTGGTAATATGGATTTATCTGATTCTTTAACGCTATTTGATGTGTTTGTTGTTTCTTGATTTCAATGTTAATTTGTTGTCTGCTCATAAGGTTTGCAAAGACAGTAATTATGAGGTTGTTTTAATGAGCATAGTTGTAAAATTCAGGGATTACAGTCAAAGGTGATGGTGGGGAGTGGTAGAGAGTCTGGAGGTCTCTATTACATAAATAATGTACCTTCAGGTAATATATGTAGTTCTGTTAACTCTTCTTCTATTTGTTGTGTGTCTAAACTAACTTGGCACAATAGACTTAGTCATCCTTCTAATCAAGCCTTGGGTTCCTTAAAAAACAAACTTAAAATTGGTAATGAAGTTCTTCCACCTTGTGATGTTTTTCATAAAGCTAAACAAACAAGAGAACCATTCCATATTAGTCAACATACTTCTTCGAAACTTGGTGAGTTAATTCATCTCGATGTCTGGGGACCCTATAGAGTGACAACTGTAGAAGGATTTAGGTATGTTTTTTACTATTGTGGATGATTACACTAGGGCAACTTGGGTTTATCTGTTAAAGTCAAAAGATGAAGTTTATGATTGTGTTCTTATTTTCTTTAATATCTTACTTAATCAGTTTTGTGTTAAAATTAAAGTTGTTAGGTCAGATAATGGTACTGAATTTTTAGACAACAGAATGAGACAGTTGATAGAGTCAAAAGGAATTTCACATCAGACATCTTGTGTTTGTACTCCACAACAAAATGTGGTTGTGGAGAGGAATCACAAACATATTTTAAATGTTGCTACGTCCTTAATGTTTCAATCTGGTATACCTCTTAAATATTGGGGAGATGCAATTTTAACTTCTGTTTTCTTGATTAATAGAACTCCCTACTTCTGTTTTAAATGGTGCTTCTCCCTATGAACTTGTTTATAATAATGCTCCTGTTTTTGATAAACTTAGAGCTTTTGGTTGTTTGTGTTTTGCCACTAAATTGAATAATTTTGATAAGTTTTCTGAAAGAGCTGGTAAATGCATTTTTCTTGGTTGTTCTTCTGATAAAAAAGGTTATCATGTTCTTAGTCTTGATTCAAATCTTGTTTTTGTTTCCAGGGATGTAAAATTTTATGAATCAGTGTTTCCTTTCAAGCTTAAGTCTTCATATTTAACTGATAAATCCAATGTCCCTTTGAATTCAAGTGACCTATTTTCCTATGATGGGTCATTGGATTCTAGTATTCTTCTTGATAACACTAGGTTAGAAAACTTGAGAAGTGACCATCAGTTGGATGGTGCTAGTCCATACCATGACCTGGATGAGACTTGTCCCTCTAATGTCAGCAACCGGACTGGTAAGGCACATGTGCCTCCTTCTGGTGAAATGCTTCCAAGTTCTTCTACTTTGACTGAGGAAAATGATTCAACTAATTCTAATTCTTCAGACAACTTGTCAACTAGCGTTACTAGATCTGGACGTAATGTTCACATGCCAGTTAGATTTAGTGATTATGTTGTAGAGGGAAAACACAAATATGGAATTGAGCTATCTATTAACTATTCAACTCTTAATAGTGATAATCTTTGTTTTATTTCAAGTCTTAATAAAACTGTTGAGCCAAAAAGTTATAGTGAAGCAGCTTTAGATCCAAATTGGATTAAAGCTATGAATGAGGAAATGTAAGCTCTTTATAGAAATAATACCTGGGAAGTTACTAACCTTCCTAAAGGAAGAAAAGCCATAGGTTGTCGTTGGATTTATAAAATCAAATATAAATCCAATGGTGATATAGAAAGGTATAAAGCCAGACTTGTGGTTAAAGGTTATAACCAAAGGGAAGGTATTGATTATGAGGAGACCTTTTCTCCTGTAGCTAAAATAGTAACTGGTTGCATTGTTATTTCATTAACTGTTTATAATTCATGGTCTCTTTATCAACTTGACATCAACAATGCTTTTTTGTATGGAAATCTTTCTGAAAGTGTTTATATGAGTCTACCTGAAGGATATCATTCAAAGGATGATATTAGGGTTTGTAGATTGTTAAAATCTCTTTGTGCACTTAAACAAGCCCCTAGAAAGTGGAATAAGAAATTGTGTTCCTCTCTTTCCATTTTTGGGTTCAAACATTGTATAAATGGTTATTCTTTGTTTGTTAGGAATTTTCAAGATACAGTTGTTGTGCTTCTTGTTTATGTGGATGATATCATTATAACTGGAAATAACAAAATTGAGTTAAATAATTTCAAAAATTTTCTTAAGTCCCAGTTCTTAATCAAGGATCTGGGGTATTTGAAATACTTTTTAGGTATAGAAGTTTTAAAAACTGATAATGGTGTTTGTCTTAATCAAAGAAAGTATTGCATGGAGTTGCTTCATGAGTTTGGCATGCTTGCATGTAAGCCTGTTAAAACTCCTCTTGAGTCCAATTTCGTCATTAAACGGGAGTGTGATTTAGATAAATCAGATTATTTGGTTAATATAACTGAGTATCAGAAGCTTTTTGGTAAATTGATTTATCTAACAATCACACGACCTGATATTTCATATGCAGTTCAGTTATTAAGTCAGTATATGCATAAACCCTATAAATCTCATGTTAACATTGCTTTTAGGCTGTTGAGGTATTTGAAAAATAGTCCAGGCATGGGTGTTTATTTAACCAAATCTAGTTCTTTTAATTTGATTGGGTTTGTTGATGCTGACTGGGCTAAATGTTTGTTTAGTCGTAGGTCTGTTACTGGTTATCTTGTTTACTTAGGTGGGTTTCTTGTCTCTTGGAAGAGCAAGAAACAAAGTACTGTTTCTCGCTCCTGTTGGATTAGTGTCTAAGCTCGTAACTATATTTGGTAAGTACTTGACCCGGTTGTCCATGGTCCTTTTGGGTTGCCTTCACCAAAAGCAACTTGACAGGGTGATTTATGAATAGAGAGGCTAATATGGTTTATTAATATAATATATGAATAATATATTCAGAAATCATATAATTAAATTAATATTAGACAAGAATTAATTAAGAAATTAATTTTGTGGCTAAAAGACATTAATTTAATATCAGGGACTTAAACTGTCAAATGTGTGATAGTGGAGTATTGGGCTGAGGAGCCTCTTGGACTAGGCATGGACGAAATTAGGATGTGTCCATCCATAATTTCGGCCATAATGCCTTATTCCAGAAGCTTCCTTGGATAACTTAAGGCCTAAGCTTTCCACTAGGGTTTAGGCTGAAACCCTAGCAGCACCAGTATAAATAAGACCCTAAGGCTTCCAATTTTCGGCCACTTGATACCCTAGGAAGATCATAGCTGAATTTGTGCCTCTCCCCTCTCTACAATATCATCCTCTTGCTACTTTGGTGTTTGTAAGCCATTAGAGGAGTGACACTTGTGACTCTAAGCTCCAAGAACAAGAAGATTCAAGCTATTGTTCAAGAGGTAATTATCTAGATCTGGTTTCTTATGTCAATTTGGAATCATGTATGCTAAATTTAGGGTTAGAAAGTCTTGGATGAATTGCATGTACAATAGAGAATCCTAGATCCAAGCTTTAGGGTTTGCATAAGCACATATGATGTTCTTTTGGCTAAAACCCATCAGTGGTATCAGAGCCTTGATTGGCTTCTTATGTATTGATGCTTTGTGTTTTCAATCTTGCTTTGAAATCGATTTTTTGGCCTCCTGACTGACAAACTCGGCGAGTCCCAAAGTGGGCTCGACGAGTAGGATGAACTCGACGAGTCCATAAGGGGACTCGGCGAGTCGGGACGTCAGGGAGAGGGATTTTCGGGATTTCTTGCTGTTTTGCTGAAGGATAATTACCAAAATTAGTTTTTATTAATAAAATCCGAATTTTATTGTTATTATATGTTTATCCTCACCAAAACAAAAGATAATCACCAATTATTTGAATGATTAATTCCTTATATGATAATATTTGATTATTTAAATTATTTGATGAATTATATTGTAAATAAAATTGATTAGGTCAAATTTAGATAATCATTAAATTAAATGTTTAATTTTAAATTATTTGCTATTTGATCCTATGTGTTTTGAAAAGTTCAAAACTTGCCCTCAAGTTTTGAAATTTAAATTTTTGATTAAAAGTTTAATTTGAACTATTTAAATTTCAAACCCTAGAATTTTACATGTTTAAAATTCAACCTTATACTTTATAATATTATAAGATTAATATATATATATATATATATATATATATATATATATATATATATATATATATATATATATATATATATATATATATATATATAACTTAAATGCTAGTCTTACAGTTAGTAGGCATCATTCACGAAGCCGATCTATAAGGGGGGGGGGGTATAAGGTTATGGCCTATAAAATGGCCGTTTAATGGGTGTCCACTCTCACCCACTGCTTCCTTGATTGGTGGAGGGTCGTTAGCCGAACGGGTAGGATAGGGCAAACCCTTTCCTCATTAAAAGTATAATGAAATTATAAAAGCAACTAAATGTTTTTACAAAATTCCCAATCTTAGTTACTTTAGGCAAAAGTGAATTGATGCAATTCCATGAAATTACACTTTGTACCCTTGCTAAGACGTTAGTGGAGCATGCGTGGTTAACCGGCACACTAATTGGGTTCTAAGCAAAGGTGGCAAAGGGTGACTCATTGTTTGTCATAGTTCGATGGAGCTTATGTGGTTAACTAGCACATCGAATAGGTAACTGTAACAATGAGGGCACCATGTACGTTTTCATGGTTATTCACACCTGCTTTGTGATCCTCGGCATCCCAGTCACAAACTTGAGGGTCATATCGAGATTTAAACATGTCATTGAAACGTTCAATTAATCTCAAAAGATCTAGGAGTTTTCAATACATTTAAAACTTAGCTTTAATTTGTTTTTCATGGTGGAAATTAGTGAATCGTCATTCACTTACCTTCAAATTATTTACTTGTTAGATTACGGCATCCCTATTCTAATTTGTAAATAATGTTGTTGGATCCTAGCCCTAATTTCTCATTTGGGTGTTTAATTGGGGATTCGTTTTCTAATCAAACTTTGTTCGTTTTCCTTTTCAGATGTCGAACATCAACAACAACGCTTCTGGTTCAACTTCCTCTGGCTCGTTCTCACTCATGAACTTGTGTGGGAGAGTGATCTTTGACGGGTCCAATTTCAATGATTGGATCCATAACATTCGAATGGTCACTCGTTACGAGGACAAAGAGTATGTCCTCGATGACAAGCTAAAGGAAATCAACATAAACACTGCCTCTGCTGAAGAGATCGCGGCCTTTGAGGCCCATGAATGTGATGCCACTAAAGTCCATTGCATCATGCTAGCGACTATGACTGCAGAACTCCAGAAGTCCTATGAGGACATGTACCCCTATGAAATGCATCAGGATCTGCTGGACCGGTACCACCAAAGCGCTAGGCAAGAAAGGTACGACATCATCACTTCGATGATCACTACCAAAATGGGTAATGGAGAGTCCCTTTGTAACATCCCATTTTTCAAGTCCAAAAATTTCGATTTTGATATAACAACATAGAAAAACATTCATAAGAAAATATCATGAAGTCATATCACTCTGTAAAAACCATAATCTCATGTCTGAAAATCATATCATAAAAGTAGTGACAATGTCAGAGTACAATCCCAAGAAATCTCATAATGCGGAATCCAATGTGTGTATGATGTGCTGCTACCGTGCCGGCTCCTTCCCCTTCGCTGAAGAGGTACCTGAAACAAAACTGAAAATTGTAAGCGCAAAGCTTAGTGAGTTTCCCCATCATACCACGTACCATACAATCACATAACATACATACTGCCGGACAATTCTGGGGTGCTCGACCTACCCGGTACGGCCATTCTGGGGTGCCGACCTACCCGTTAAGCCATTCTGGGGTGCTGACCTACCCATGTCAAGCCGTTCTGGGGTGCTGACCTACCCTTCAGTCCTAACAACCGAACCTCAGGGACTATTCCACCCCTACTACTACTATCGCATATATCATAGCATAACCTACTTTCAGACATATCTAGGGTGCCTGACCTACCCTTCGGTCCTAACAACCAAACTTGGGGACTATTCCTCTCCCACTACCGCTATCACATATATCATATCCTGCCAGCATATAGACATATCATCACATACTGTCAGACATATCTGGGGTGTCTGACCTACTCTTCGGTCCTAACAACCGAACTCTACTATTATCACATATAACATATCATGCGAACATATAACATATCAGGTAGTAGCAAACCTAAATGATATCACAAAGACAATCATCTAACATACAACTCCTACTGGCGGGCCGACATTGTGACCGTAGACCCACCGCTACTGGAAGGTAACTCACCTCGTATGAATGAATGCTGTCAATCCGAGTGAGAAATCTCTGTCTGCTGCTCCGGCGATTCTCCAGCTATAATTCCCATAAAGACACTTAGTCAGAAGCTGATAACTACTCTTAGGGAAAAATGACTATTCTACCCCTGGCCAAAGTCAATATCCTAGTCAAAGTCAACTTCCAGTTGGCCTGACTCGCCGAGTTGGGCCGCCAACTCGCCGAGTCCTATTCTTTCTTCTGACCCCTTCCTGACTCTACTCGTCGAGTTTAGCAACGACTCGACGAGTTCTCATTCTATAATACCATCGAATGAACCTTCATCCGACTCGCCGAGTTGTATGAACAACTCGTCGTGTTCACCTTCAAAAGTTGGGAGATTGCCTTGACTCGCCGAGTCCTATGATTTCCAGATCATGGCTCTTTCTCAAAACGTCACAACACTCCTTGGGACTTTTCTAATCTTCTGCTAACACTCAACTGGGTTCCTTTGGAGCCATAACAGAATGGGGACTCAAGCCTCGGACTCGCCGAGTTCCAAGAACAACTCGCCGAGTCGATGTTGTCCAAGTCTTATTTCTCGATTTCTGATGTACAACACTCATCCAAAAGATAGATCTGGGCTTCTAAGATCGATCTAGCACGTAAAGTTACGAACTTTACGTGCATGCATGGGAGTATAAGCTTAATGGACCCAAAATGAGGTCTAAAGGTGCATGGGGGCTCTCTATGGCTACAAAATTGGCCACTTTATGCCATATAGCCCCTTAAGGACCTTGGATCTGGAGTCCTAGCCCCAACCATGCTTGCACTCATGATTGGTCACCAAAAATGGTTCCTAAAAGCCCTAATTCACTCCAAAAAGGGATCTAGAACATGAATGAGCAAGGTATCAGCTTTATACCTCTAAGGAACTGTAGATGCTGCAAAAACTCGAAATCTTCTAGTTTCCTCTTGGCTCCTCAAGCTTTTCCTTCTTTCTTGTGCTTACAAACCACCAAAATCACCAAAAAGGGCCTTAGATCTCACAAAATGATTAGGGTTTCAGTATGAGGTGTTCTGGGAGCATAAGGGGTGATGGAGGCTGCATTAAGATGTTTAAATAGGGTGCAATCCCTCAGATTTAGGGTTTTGTACAAACAGCGCCTACTCGCCGAGTTAGTCTCTGACTCGTCGAGTAGGTCACTTAAACTTCCCGCGGATCCGGTCTCTACTCGACGAGTTGGGCCATCAACTCGTCGAGTCCTAGAGAAAATACATAAAATTCTTAAATAAAATACATACCAGGAATCCGGTGTTACAATTCTCCCCCACTTATTTTAGACTTCGTCCTCGAAGTCTGCTGCTGAGTCTGGAAAAAGCTCGGGGTAGTGCTCCCTCATCTCTTCCTCCAGCTCCCAAGTCTATTCCGATCCCTTGCGGTGCTGCCATTGCACCTTCACCAGCTCCACCCTCTTGTTCCTCAGGTCCTTCGACTTCTTGTCGAGGATCGCCACTGGCCGCTCGATGTAATTCAGGCTGTCATCCACCTGAATGTCCTCCAAGGGTACCACCGCCGAGTCGTCCACCAGGCACTTTCGCAACTGGGAGACATGAAACGTGCTGTGGATCTGACTGAGTTCCGCTGGTAGATCCAGCCTATACGCCACCTTGCCCACCCGGGCTATAACCCTGAAGGGTCCAATATACCTGGGGCCCAGCTTGACCCGCTTCCTGAATCGGATGACGCCCTTCCATGGCGACACCTTCAGGAGGACCATATCGCCGACCTGGAACTCCAGGCCCGAGCGGCGCTTGTCGGCATAACTTTTCTGCCGACTATGAGTAGTCTGAAGCCTGCTCCTGACCTGCTGAATCCTCTCTGTCGTCTTGAGCACCACTTCGGTGCTCCCCATGACCCTCTGGCCCACCTCACCCCAACATATCGGGGTCCTGCACTTCCTCCCGTATAACATCTCAAAAGGAGGACGATCGATACTCGCGTGGTAGCTGTTGTTGTAGGAGAACTCAGCTAATGGGAGATAGGTATCCTAACTACCACCGAAGTCTAGCACACATGCCCGTAGCATATCCTCCAGAGTCTAGATGGTCCACTCGCTCTGTCCATCCGTCTGCGGGTTAAAGGCAGTGCTAAAGTGTAGATGAGTACCCAAATCGTCGTGGAATTTCTTCCAAAATCTGGAAGTAAACCGCACATCTCTGTCGGAAATCACGGAGACTGTCACTCCATGCCGAGCCACCACCTCTCGAATGTAGATGTCGGACAGCTTCTCGGCCGATATACTCTCCTGGATCGGTATGAAATGGGCACTCTTGGTCAATCGATCCACGATGACCCATATGGAATCCACTCCCCACGCGGTCCTGGGAAGTTTGGTGATGAAATCCATGGTAATATCTTCCCATTTCCACATGGGAATATCTAACGGCTGCATCTTTCCGTGTGGCCTCTGGTGCTCGGCCTTGACCTTCCTGCAGGTCAAGCACCACTCCACATACCATGCTACATCCCGCTTCATGCACGGCCACCAATAGTCAAGACGAAGATCTCTATACATCTTCGTCGCTCCGGGATGGATAGAAAACCTAGATTTGTGCGCCTCCTCCATCAATACCTGGCGCACGCCTCCATGATAGGGGACCCACACCCTACGGTGAAGAGTCAATAACCCTCGGCTATCATAGTCGAAGGAAGAAACCTGACCCACTATACGCTCACTCTTCCGATGTTCCTCCTTCATGGCCTCCTGCTGGGCCTCTCGGATCTGCTCTAACAGT
This sequence comes from Lactuca virosa, assembly GCF_052849685.1. NCBI lineage: Eukaryota > Viridiplantae > Streptophyta > Magnoliopsida > Asterales > Asteraceae > Lactuca > Lactuca virosa. The sequence continues at coordinate 90,783,653 of NC_136429.1, forward strand.
GGAGTCACTACTGTCATCCACATGCAAATGTCTCTGATCGGTGCTGCCTTACGGCTAAGCGCGTCGGCCACCACATTGGCCTTCTCCGGGTGGTAAAGGATCTCGTAATCATAATCCTTCACCACATCTAACCACCGACGCTGCCTCATGTTGAGATTCGGCTGATCCATGAGGTATCTCAGACTCTTATGGTCTGTGTAAATGGTACATCGAAGCCCATAGAGATAGTGTTGCCAAATCTTGAGGGCGAAGACGACCGCCCCCAACTCCAAATCGTGCGTCGGGTAGTTCGCCTCATGGGGCTTCAACTGCCTCGAGGCGTAGGTGATGACATGCCCTCTCTGCATCAATATTACACCCAAGCCTGAAGTAGACGCGTCACAGTATACTACAAAATCCTCTACGCCCTCTGGCAGGGCCAAGATCGGTACCTCGCACAATCTCTGTCTCAGTGTCTCGAACGCTGACTGCTGCTCAGGCCCCCAACGAAAGACTACGGCCTTCTTCGTTAGCCGAGTCAAAGGTACGGATATCTTGGAGAAATCCTGGATGAATCTCCGATAATAGCCGGCTAATCCCAGGAAACTCCGAATCTCAGATGGAGACTTCGGAACCTCCCATCTCATCACGGCCTCTACCTTGGCCGGGTCGACCAGAATACCATTCTGGTTGACAAGGTGCCCAAGAAACTGCACCTCGCGCAACCAGAACTCACACTTGGAGAACTTGACGTACAAGCTCTCCCTCCTCAAAGTATCCAAAACCTCTCGCGGATGCTCCTCATGTTGCTCCTGCATCTTGGAGTAGACCAGGATATCATCAATAAAAACTATCACAGACCGATCCAGCATCGGTCTGCACACGCGGTTCATGAGGTCCATGAACGTGACAGGAGCATTGGTGAGCCCGAAGGGCATCACGACGAACTCGTAATGGCCATAGCGAGTCCGAAAAGCAGTCTTCTGTACATCCTCCTCCCTGACTCGCATCTGATGGTAGCCTGATTGCAAGTTTATCTTGGAAAACCAAGATGCTCCCTGAAGCTGGTCGAACAAATCGTCTATCCTCAGAAGTGGGTAACGGTTCTTCACCATTACTTTGTTCAACTCCCAGTAATATATGCACATGCGATGCGACCCGTCCTTCTTCTTGACAAATAGAATCGAGGATCCCCAAGGCGAGCTACTCGGCCTGATGAATCCCTTCTCTAGAAGATCCTGAAGCTGTGTAGACAACTCCTGCATCTCGGGAGGAGCCAACCGATATGGTGCCTTGGCTATCGGAGCCGCACCAGGGACTAGGTCGATCCTGAACTCCACCTGCCGCTCCGGAGGTATCCCAGGAAGCTCCTTTGGGAACACATCTGCATAGTCCTGCACCACCGGAACATCGCTGACCGTCGCCTTACCCGCCTCTGGGGTATCCATAACATAGGCGACATACCCAACACAGCCCTGCTGTAGGTAGCGCCTAGCCCTCGCTGCTGAACATAATGTGGGTCCACGCTGTGGCCTCTCGCCGTGGATCACCAACTTTCCCCCACTTGGGGTCCTGACTCGCACTAACTGTTGTGCGCAGTCTATCATCGCCCCATTAGGGCTCAACCAATCCATGCCTATAATCACCTTGTTCCCACACAACGGAATGGGAACCAAGTCTACCAGGTAGCGCTCCTCGAATAGCCTCAGAACACAATCTCTGAAAACAGCTGATGCTCGCACCGATCGGTCATCGGCAATCTCAACCTCTAAAGGGAAATCCAACATGCTCGCAGACTCAGGGAACCTCTTGCTAAGTGCAAGAGAAACAAAAGATCGAGTGGCACCTGAATCGAACAACACCTGAACTGGGATACCGTTCACATGGAACGATCCTAAACGTGTATACACATAACACATCTATATCATACGCATCATATAAATAAAAACCAGGGAGAAGGAATCATACCCGTCACCACATCGGGTGCGGCGCGTGCCTCCTCGGTAGTCAACTGGAAGGCCCGACTCCTCACCAATGGAGTCTTTGTCTTGCCCTGCCGGCCATCCGTAATCTACAAGGTCGCTGGAGCTGGCGCCTTCACTGGCGCTGTTGCTGTCAACTGGGGGCAATTGGCCTTCTTATGGCCCCTCTGGTTGCAGTGGAAACACAGCAACTCGGATGTCTGAATAGCGGGTGCAGGGGCGGTACAATCCCTGCTGAAGTGCCCCGTCTTGCCGCATTTGTAGCAGCCCGACGATCCCAACCTGCAAGCTCCCTCATGTGGCCTGCCGCATTTCCTGCAGCGGCCATGTCCCGACTGGCCTTTCGGCCTAGCATCCAATCCCTTGGGCTTCTTCCCCGAAGCCCCAGTCATCTGTCCCTCCTCTGCCTTCCTCTTACGTATATGCTCCAAATCAATCTCTCTCTCCCTTGCCCTGGAAATCATGGAATCCAGGGTAGGACAAGCTGAAAAACTGACATGCTCCCGAATATTGGCTCGCAGCATGTCGTGATAGCGGGTCCTCCTCATATCCTCATCTCCCACATACTGGGGCACCAATAAAGCCCTCTCTCGGAACTTGGCGGTGATCTCCGCCACTGTCTCGGTCGTCTGCCTCATATCCAGGAACTCCCGGGCCAATTGCTGGAGCTCCACAGCGGGTGCGAACTCAGCCCTGAACCGGGTCACGAAATCCGGCCATGTCATAGCCTCAATACTCAAGGCTCCCAGAGAGCCACCAACCGACTCCCACCAATCCCTGGCCTTGTCCCTCAAGCATCCCGCCGCATATCGAACCCTCGACCCCTCGGGGCAGAAGCTAGTTAATTGTGCATACTCAATGTATGCAATCCATCGCCCGACAGCAATGGGGTCCTTCGCCCCATGGAAATCCGGCGCACCATTACCCCTAAAGTCCTTGAAGGACAGTGTGCGTGATCCTGACTGGCTGGTCGCCAAGTCACTCCTAAACGCCCTGAGATGATCCGCCATCAACTCTACTATCCCTTCCTTGATTGACCCAAAGATAACCGGGGTCGCATCAAGGATTCCTCTAGTGATCTCTGACGCGATAAAATCACGTAGCCTCTCATCCACTGGCTCGGAACCTGAACCCGAACCCGATCCCTCTCCTGAACTGCCAACTGCTGGCCTAGAGCGTAGTACCACCATTCTGAAAACCCATAATGACAACCGTCAGAAATACTGATATAACTAAAGGGATCACATCTACCACAAGTTTCCTGGTATTGTCTCACCCTTCCTCGATTCGAGTACGGATCCTCTGCTTTCGGTTGTACGGGCCCATACTACCTTCCACATCTATCCGTACTTTCCTCAAGAACTGCCTTGACTCCACCAAGTCCCTTCTACTGCTACTGATCTCTGCTACTCTCTTCCTAGGCTTGCCCTAGGGTAATCACCAACCCAAACTCAGTCCTCAGCTACTGAAGGTATCCTCATAATGCCAATTAGCCACTACCTGAATACCATCACATGTGACGAGGCTCAGATAATCCTTCGAGTAAAGGACTCGTCCCTACAACGGTTACACTCAAACAAGAGCTGCGCAATAGGGCCAAATCCAGCACTCTGAGATTATTCAACCATGATCATATGTGACTTAACGTATTCACCTAATGGCTAACTCTCATCACTCAGGGTCCCACCAAGCACAAAGCAAGTAGCATTCAGACGAAAGGGAAACCTAACCACATAATCCAGTCATACTACTCTATCCTCTACTCAGGAATCTATACTAGCATGCAATTCATAAGGCTCATACACATATAACAGGCACATAAGGCATCCTCCTAGATCCTTAGTCCTAATCTAGCATACAGTTCTAATAAGCATATCATAACATAACTTGCATGGGTATTTTAGGGTACTTACATGAGCTCGGCCGGTCGCGCACATCACACACCTTGTTCTTTCTCAAAACCTTTTAACTTAGATTTTAGAAACCATTTTCTTTGTAAAAATCTTTTAATCCCTCGGTTTGAGTCCAGACACTCCCGAGGGCGTGTCCGAATCCCTCAAACCAGGGCTCTATAACCAACTTGTAACATCCCATTTTTCAAGTCCAAAAATTTCGATTTTGATATAACAACATAGAAAAACATTCATAAGAAAATATCATGAAGTCATATCACTCCGTAAAAACCATAATCTCATGTCTGAAAATCATATCATAAAAGTAGTGACAATGTCAGAGTACAATCCCAAGAAATCTCATAATGTGGAATCCAATGTGTGTATGATGTGCTGCTACCGCGCCGACTCCTTCCCCTTCGCTGAAGAGGTACCTGAAACAAAACTGAAAATTGTAAGCGCGAAGCTTAGTGAGTTCCCCCATCATACCACGTACCATACAATCACATAGCATACATACTGCCGGGAAATTCTGGGGTGCCCGACCTACCCGGTACGGCCATTATGGGGTGCCGACCTACCCGGTACGGCCATTCTAGGGTGCCGACCTACCCGTCAAGCCATTCTGGGGTGCTGACCAACCCGTGTCAAGCCGTTCTGGGGTGCTGACCTACCCTTCGGTCCTAACAACCGAACCTCGGGGACTATTCCACCCCCTACTACTACTATCACATATATCATAGCATAACTTACTGTCAGACATATCTGGGGTGCCTGACCTACCCTTCGGTCCTAACAACCGAACTTGGGGACTATTCCCCTCCTACTACCGCTATCACATATATCATATCATGCCAGCATATAGACATATCATCACATACTGTCAGACATATCTAGGGTGTCTGACCTACTCTTCGGTCCTAACAACTAAACTCTACTACTATCACATATAACATATCATGCCAGCATATAACATATCAGGTAGTAGCAAACCTAGATGATATCACACAGACAATCATCTAACATACAACTCCTACTGGCGGGCCGGCATTGTAGCCGTAGACCCACCGCTACTGGAAGGTAACTCACCTCGTATGAATGAATGCTGTCAATCCGAGTGAGAAATCTCTGTCTGCTGTTTCGGCGATTCTCCGACTATAATTCCCATAAAGACACTTAGTCAGAAGCTGATAACTACTCTTAGGGTAAAATGACCATTTTACCCCTGGCCAAAGTCAATATCCTGGTCAAAGTCAACTTGCAGTTAACCTGACTCGCCGAGTTGGGCCGCCAACTCGCCGAGTCCTATTCTTTCTTCTGACCCCTTCCCGACTCTACTCGTCGAGTTTAGCAACGACTCGACGAGTTCTCCTTCTATAATACCATCGAATGAACCTTCATCCAACTCGCCGAGTTGTATGAACAACTCGTCGAGTTCACCTTCATCCTATGAACATGTCCAGTCTGCGACTCGCCGAGTCGTATGAACAACTCGTCGAGTTCATCTTCAAAAGTTGGGAGATTGCCTTGGACTCGCCGAGTCTGTTCATACACTTGCCGAGTCCTATGATTTCCAGATCATGGCTCTTTCTCAAAACGTCACAACACTCCTTGGGACTTTTCTAATCTTCTGCTAACACTCAACTGGGTTCCTTTGGAACCATAACAGAATGGGGACTCAAGCCTTGGACTCGCCGAGTTCCAAGAACAACTCACCGAGTCGATGTTGTCCAAGTCTTATTTCTCGATTTCTGATGTACAACACTCATCCAAAAGATATATCTGGGCTTCTAAGATCGATCTAGCACGTAAAGTTACGAACTTTACGTGCATGCATGGGAGTATAAGCTTAATGGACCCAAAATGAGGTCTAAAGGTGCATGGGGGCTCTCTATGGCTACAAAATTGGCCACTTTATGCCATATAGCCCCTTAAGGACCTTGGATCTGGAGTCCTAGCCCCAACCATGCTTGCACTCATGATTGGTCACCAAAAATGGTTCCTAAAAGCCCTAATTCACTCCAAAAAGGGATCTAGAACATGAATGAGCAAGGTATCAGCTTTATACCTCTAAGGAACTGTAGATGCTGCACAAACTCGAAATCTTCTGGTTTCCTCTTGGCTCCTCAAGCTTTTCCTTCTTTCTTGTGCTTACAAACCACCAAAATCACCAAAAAGGGCCTTAGATCTCACAAAACGATTAGGGTTTCAGTATGAGGTGTTCTGGGAGCATAAGGGGCGATGGAGGCTGCATTAAGACGTTTAAATAGGGTGCAATCCCTCAGATTTAGGGTTTTGTCCAAACAGTGCCTACTCGCCGAGTTAGTCTCCGACTCGTCGAGTAGGTCACTTAAACTTCCCTCGGATCCCGTCTCTACTCGACGAGTTGGGCCATCAACTCGTCGAGTCCCAGAGAAAATACATAAAATTCTTAAATAAAATACATACCAGGAATCCGGTGTTACACCCTTACTGCTCATCTGCAAAAGATGCAGAGATATGTCGATCGCCTGCTAAAGCTAAATGTTAACTTTGATCAAGAGCTGGCAATTGACATCATCCTTCATTCCTTTCCTCCCTGCTATAGCCAGTTCTGCATGACCTACCACATGAACAAGGAAGATGTCACCTTGAGCAAGCTTCAAGGATTGTTGAGGACAACTGAGAGCAACCTCAAAGATAAATCTGTTGCATCATCTCCAACTCCTACTGCTGCCCCAGTCCTGGCAATTGGGCAAGGGAAGGGAAAGAAGAGGAAGGCTCCCTCAAAGAGCCACCATAAGGGAAAGTCCCAAAATGGCTCCTCTTCTAGTGGAACCAAGGTTGGTTCTACTAAACCCAATTCGAACCCCAAGGAGGCAGAGTGCCACCACTGCCATGAAATAGGGCATTAGAAACGAATCTGCCCGAAATATCTGCAAGATATCAAGGATGGAAAGATCAAGCCGTCCTACGCATGTATTTACACTATTAAATCTAATGATTCATCACATGTTATTTCTTGGGTTCTTGATACAGGATGTGGTTTTCACATTTGTTCTGATTTGCAGGGCCTAAAAGGAAATAGGGATGTGGAGCATGGGAAGATAAATTTGGTCATGGGGAACAGAAGATCGTCGCCTGTCACCAAGATCGGAGTTTACTCTTTAGTGCTCAGTAGTGGATTAGGATTAGATTTAAATAATTGTTGCTATTCGCCAGATATGGCAAGAAACATCATTTCATTTCATGGTTTGTATAGACAGGGTTTTAGATATTCATTTGATAATGAAAAGGGTTCTATTAATGCTTATATTAATGGTGTTTTCTATTTTGAAGCGTTGCCTTGTAATGGAATATATGAAACTGTGATGGTTGTAGACAATCTAGGAAATGATGTGTTATGTATTGATTCTTCCAATGATTTGGATAAAGCATGCTTGTGGCATTGTCATCTTGGACATGTCAACAAGAAACGCATAGCCCAACTCCAAAAGGATGGAGTGTTGGAGTCATTCGACCTTAGGGACGATGACGTGTGCGAGTCTTCTTTAGTTGGAAAGATGACCAAGTCACCCTTCACTGGCACTTGTGCGAGGGGTGAGGGTTTATTGGATCTCATACATACAGATGTATGTGGACCTTTTAGATCCACCAGAAGGGATGCGTGCCGCTTCTATGTGACTTTCACTGATGATTATAGCAGATATGGGTATATCTACTTAATCAGGCATAAGTCAGAAACCTTTGAAAAGTTCAAAGAGTTCAAACAAGAAGTGGAGAATCAGTTGGGCAGGAAAATCAAGATGCTTCGAACAGATCGAGGTGGAGAGTACCTAAGTCTTGAATTCCACGACTACCTCAAGGAATGTGGAATTGTTTCGCAATTAACGCCACCTAGGACACCACAGTTGAATGGTGTGGCTGAGAGGCGTAATCGAACCTTGCTAGACATGGTTCGTTCCATGATGAGTCGTGCTTCACTACCTATCTCATTCTGGGGGTATGCCTTAGAGACTGTCACCCATATCCTTAACTTAGTCCCTACGAAGAAGGTTGCCAAAACACCTCACGAGATGTGAACATGGAAAGCTCCCTCGTTGGCACACATCAAGGTTTAGGGTTGCGAGGCTTTCGTAAGATGAGATACTCAGGACAAGCTCGAACCTCGTAGTGAGCGGTGTATTTTCATCGGCTACCCGCAAAAGTCCTTAGGATATCTCTTCTATAGACCGAGTGACAATGTTGTCTTCGTTGCGAGGAGAGGGGTTTTCCGAGAGCGAGAACTCATAAGCCAATGGGACAGTGGGAGGCAAATCGATCTTGAAGAGCTTCAAGAGTCGACCGATGAAGGAACCTCCAACACTGGCGCTCAACCCGAGGAGGAAACTCCGGTTGAACCGATTGACGAGTCCTTACCTTTTAGACGTTCCAGTAGAGTTAGTGTTCCGCCCATGTTGTATGGTTTTCATATAACGAGTGAGGGTGATACGTTTATTAGTGATAGTACACTAGTGAATTTGGACGAACCTAACAGCTACAAGGAAGCCATGGCAGGCCCGGTGTCTGCGAAATGGAAAGAGGCTATGGACAACGAGATTCAGTCCATGTATGACAACCAAGTTTGGAATTTGGTTGACAACGTGCCAGGTCGTAAGACGGTCGGGTGCAAGTGGATCTTCAAGAAGAAGACCGACATGGATGGGAATGTGCACACTTATAAGGCGCGATTGGTTGCAAAAGGTTTCACTCAAACTCCCGGAGTTGATTATGATGAAACCTTCTCACCAGTTGCGAAGATAAAGTCTATCAGGGTGATGCTGGCCATTGCTGCATTTTATGACTATGAAATATGGCAGATGGATGTCAAAACCGCTTTCCTTAACGGGAAGTTGGCTGAGGATGTTTACATGGCTCAGCCAGAGGGTTTTGTCAATGCGAAGCATCCCAATAGAGTGTGTAAGCTTGAGAAGTCCATCTATGGACTAAAACATGCATCTCGCAGATGGAATATTTGTTTTGATGAGAAAGTCAAAGAGTTTGGTTTTCTGTGAATCGAGGATGAATCATGTGTATATGTCAAAGCCAGTGGGAGTAAAGTAAGCTTCCTTGTATTGTATGTCGATGACATACTACTCATAGGAAACGACATCCCAAACCTGAAGGAAGTTAAATCCTGGCTTGGGAAGTGCTTCGCTATGAAGGACCTCGGAGAGGCTGCCTATATTTTGGGAATAAGGATAGTAAGAAACAGAAGTAAGAGACTAATAGGACTTAGTCAGAATACTTACTTGGACAAGGTACTAAAGCGTTTTAGTATGGAGAATTCAAACAAGGGGAGTTACCAATCCAAAGTAATGCCAAGTTGAGTAAGACTCAAAGCCCGAGTACCGAAGTCGAGATAGCAGAAATGAGTCGAGTACCATACGCTTCCGCAGTTGGCTCGATTATGTATGCTATGACTTGTACTCGCCCTGATGTGGCCTTTGCTTTGAGCATGGTCAACGGATATCAAGGGAACCCTGGCAAAGCACATTGGACCGCAGTCAAGAATATTCTTAGGTACCTTCGGAGGACCAAGGAATTTTTTCTAGTCCTCGGTGGGAGTGATGACTTAAGGGTTCGAGGGTATAGTGACGCCAGTTTTCAAACCGACCGGGACAACTACCATTCGCAGTCGGGCTGAGTCTTTACTCTAAATGGAGGAGCAATGACTTGGAAGAGTTCCAAGCAAGAGACCGTAGCTGATTCAACGTGCGAATCAGAGTATATAGCGGCGAGCGAAGCATCAAAGGAGGCGATATGGTTGAAGAACTTCATCAGAGACCTTGGAGTTGTGCCAGCCATAAAGGAGCCCATGGAAATTTTTATGATAATGAAGGAGCGGTTGCCTTGACCAAGGAATCGAGGGATCATGGCAGATCTCGAGATATCGACAGAAAATATCATTTTATTCGACATCGGGTGGAGGAAGGACTCCTCGTAGTTAAGAGGGTATCTTCAGAGGATAACCCAGCAGATCCCCTTACGAAGGGACTGGGTAGGGTTAAGAACTTGCAGCACATTAGGAGCATCGGGCTGAAGGACGATATTAGTTTAGATTAGATAGTTTAGAAACATGTAATAGATAAATGTAATTGACATTTGATGATTAAATAAAAGAGTATTATTTATAAGTAAAGTTACTGTCTTATGTTAATTATTTACCTATTGTTTCATTTTGCATGTTTTGACTTCCTGAATAATAAGATTATTCAAATGTTCCACAGTCGCTCATACTTTGGGAGTAGGTATGAAAGAAGATTGTCATGAATTGGTGTGTAGATTGTCTGATGTGTATTAGACATAGCAAAGGTTTGCTACAACATTCATGAGTGCCTATGAGTTCGATTTGAACATTGGATTAAACCCGCACTTGCTGGAATCACTTCATGGAATTTATCACGAGTGATCGCAAGACGATAATATCATATGGTCTTAAAACCTAGATATATGGTTTATTATTTGCAAGTTGGTTGTGCATTGATAATGCGTAAACGCATCAGTAACTTGGTGTTATAAAAGACATTGTTGTGTATGATTTGATTTGTGAATGGTAAATGCATATAAGTCGAAGTTTATCTGTTCCTTTTATCCTAAGAGGGTAAAAGTGATATCAGGTCCCCTCGATGATTTTGTTTTGACTTATGTGTCGGGCCCGGTCAGGACTGAATTGATGTGTTCAATTAAGTTCTATGTCAAAAGAATCAGAGATCGAGTAACAACTGCTAGACAATAAGTATGACTATGTTCCATGTATTTGTCCGCACGATATCTAGAACAGAGGACTATACGATCCCTTATCTAAAGGACAGGTTACTGATAAGATCAGAGTTCGACAGCGTCTTTGAGAGCTACAATTGCTAATCGGGTTGTACTTACATTTAAGTTACTAGAATTATCCAAGTGGGAGACTGTTGGATTAGTATCTAAGCCCGTAACTATATTTGGTAAGTACTTGACCCGGTTGTCCATGGTCCTTTTGGGTTGCCCTCACCAAAAGCAACTTGACAGGCTGATTTATGAATAGAGAGGTTAATATGGTTTATTAATATATTATATGAATAATATATTAAAAGAGAAATCATATAATTAAATTAATATTAGACAAGAATTAATTGAGAAATTAATTCTGTAGCTAAAAGACATTAATTTAATATCAGGGACTTAAACTGTCAAATGTGTGATAGTGGAGTATTGGGCTGAGGAGCCTCTTGGACTAGACATGGACAAAATTAGGATGTGTCCATCCATAATTTCGGCCATAAGGCCCTATTCCAGAAGCTTCCTTGGATAGCTTAAGGCCTAAGCTGTCCATTACGGTTTAGGCTGAAACCCTAGCAGCACCAGTATAAATAAGACCCTAAAGCTTCCAATTTTCGGCCATTTTGTAGGGTTTCAAGGTACTCCATGGATTATGGCAATGAGCCCCCATGATGAAGTGTAGGTTAAAATCTCAAGACTTGTCTTTTCCCTATAAATAGTCATGTATTATTCATAATTAGGGTTAAGAGTGAGGCAAAATGTAGTTGCCACGTTGCTAGGTTTCTTATGTAGAGTTAGATTCTTAGTCTATTCTGAAAGTGTAATCTATTCCTCATGTTTTGAATAAATCGAGTGATCATTCGACATATCTTCGTATTTGTGTTTGTTCTTATTTTCCGCATCTTGTTCATCAAATCATAATTAGGGTTTTAATCCTAACAATTGGTATCAGAGCAGGAGACTGTGTAACAGAGCGGGTCTTTGAAGATCTATTGATTTTTGAAGTACCGGTTCTTGATTTGATGATTTGCTGCACAAGTTATTGAAGATTATTGGTGTTTTGGCGTTTTGGAATCAAAATTTTGTTCAAGCAACTGTTCATGGAGAATTATGTTACTTTTCATCATTGTTTACTGAGTATGTTCTGATCCGATATGATCAATTATTCAATTCAAGGTTATTCCATTGCTTCATAGTTCTAGTTCCATTGATTTAACCCAATTGTTTTTTTATCTATATTTATTCAACCAATAAACTGTTCTTGAGCCCATCTTTTTCGATTACTGTTCATTCGTTCCATTTATTGGGCTCGTTGTGTTTGTTTACTATTCATCGTTTAGCCCACTTAATTGTTTAAATTGTAAGATCCGTAAGTCAAAATCTTTGTTTGCTGATCGTTCCTTTATGGCGTTCTAAATCACAAATCACGTTGTCGACATATCTCTAGATTGGGAACATTGCATATCAAAAATCCTCTGGTTAATCTAAACGATTTATTTGATTTAGTTAATCATTTGTACCAATTTGATTTATCACCCGTTTTCTATTCTTGAGTCGAGATGTAAGAATTGTTTCATTCACAAAATCGATTTTGATTTTGTTATCTGATTGTGTTGTTTGATTTGATTTGCTTAATTTGTTCCTCATCTCGATTGTATGATTGTTGAATGCAATTTTTGGAGTCCTGAGATGTACAATTGACGAACAGTTGGTCAAAGTATGAAAAGTTAAAATCGACTTATGTATCCGAAGAACATTTGATGGGTGTTTGGCGATTGTCGAGAACTGATTTTCGATGGTCTCAGTGATTGCCGAAGTAAAAGTCAAAATTGGAGCAAAATTGGATCATCAAGCAAATGTAATTGCAAACGAAGACAGAATTGAAACGAATGTGACCATGGTTATCAGATGTCTCTCGGAATCGAGAGGAATCTTTGTTCTCAGATCTGTTTCAAAATTGTGATGTCCGATGGCGTCAATCTGAACGAGATGGAATGGTTTTTGTGTATTTGTTCGCTTTTGCAGGTCAGACCTCAAGGTCAAAATTGGAATTGCGATCTTAATCAATTTTGTGACCGGATGTGTTATGCGATCGAATGAACTTAAAATATTGTGAAAGACGTTACCTGCGAACGAATGAAACCTGATTGATTTAAGGACGTTCTTGGTGGTCAATGCAAAAGTCAAAATTGGCTTGAAAAACCTTACTTGCGAACCGATCGAAGCTTGTTTTTCCGGGTTCGCACTCTTTTTCACGATCGGTCAATGTTACCTTGATTCGGTTTGACTGTGATTCGCTTTGGGTGTGTAATCGACGAATTCGAAACGAAAGGCGGGACTGGGCTCGGATTCGCACTCAAGAACCTGTGATTGGATTCGGTTTTACTGGAGATTCGCATCGGGTTTGTGGTCGCTTGATTCGTAGCGAGAGGTCAAGGATTCGGGGTGCCTTGATTCGCAGCGTACCTGTACCAGGTTTCATAGCAATTGATCTGCGAACGTGCTCGGAATGAATGGATTGATCGGTGTTATGAAATTGATTGGAATCAGATTTGAGGTTTTCGTTTGCAAACATACGTGTTTGAGTCGCCGTTGAAAGAAGACTGGAGCATGATGCAGTCGTGTTCTTTTAATCAGACGACTAAATGGGGATGATGACTTAAGTTATATTTTTGGCCCCTGAAACTTCAACGTTTTGACACTTTTGGTCCATGCTGTTTTCACAGCTTGGCGATTATGGACTATTTCCAGAAACTGTTACAAATGAAGGGGAATATGATGCAGATTTATTATTTTAATCCCCTAACTTTAAGCAATGTGACGGTTTCAGCCCATTTTTCGAAAACCTTGCAAATTTAAGCGCGAGTGAACAGTTTTGGATTTTTTTAATGTGCATATTTTTCGTGAACAAAAAATTAAGGATTCCATCAAGTCTTGGCGGTTCGGAAAGTCGTTTTTCGTGATAACATCAAATTTTTCGACTTTTTCGGATTTTTTACTTCATCGTTTATATCATTTTGTCACGGGGGAGCATAGTAATTTTTTTATCCATTCAAGACCATTCTCATGACCATTTGAAGGCTTTATAATCACATTTTTTATTATAAATCGAGGGAGAATTTGGTATGGCCATTCAAAATTGGTTTTGTGACTTTTCAAATTTGAAGGTTTTTGATAAAGCTTATGGTAGAATTATGAAGGTAGCTTATACAGTAGCAGTTCTTCATCGAGCTCTTCTAAAGCTTTTATAGAGAAGTATCCTTTAAAGTAGCAGTTCTTCATCGAGCTCTTCTAAGGACTTGTTATATCTCCGACTTCTAGTATTTTCTCGATCAAGTGGCGTTACAAATCTTAAAATTTGGGTTGTTACATGATATTTTTTGGTGGCTTATATCATTAGCTTATTTGAAGATCATTGTGACTTGGAGGGGGAGTTCTTCAAAGACAAGAAGTGATTTGGTTTCTTAATTCTGAAATGGGTTTTTATGGCGGGTTTGGCTTTATTGAAGATCTTTGGGATTACATTAGAAAATGAAGTTTAAAGACATTACTTCAGTGCTTGGTTTATATATCCTAGAACCCGTTTTTGAAGACTATTGAAGAATCAAGATTCGTGGATTGCTTCAAATATTCCTTGTTGCGAGATCATTTCTTATTTGCTAGATGCTTGTTTTGGAAGTTGAAACATTGTCATCCATTCCATACTTTGAGGGGGAGATTGTAGGGTTTCAAAGTACTCCATGGATTACGGCAATGGGCCCCCATGATGAAGTGTAGGTTAAAATCCCAAGACTTGTCTTTTCCTTATAAATAGTCATGTATTATTCATAATTAGGGTTATGAGTGAGGCAAAATATAGCCTCCACGTTGTAAGGTTTCTTATGTAGAGTTAGATTCTTAGTCTATTCTGAAAGTGTAATCTATTCCTCATGTTTTGAATAAATCGAGTGATCATTCGACATATCTTCATATTTGTGTTTGTTCTTATTTTCCGCATCTTGTTCATTAAATCACAATTAGGGTTTTAATCCTAACAATTGGTATCAGAGCAGGAGACTGTGTAATATATACGCATCTCTTCTGTTTGAAGAATCCATTAGGGTTTCCGCTTCTATTATATATATAGAAGCCGTCTTCTTCTTGTCGACGGTGTATCTGGTGTTCGATAAAACCCTAGTTTCAACTTTACAAGTCTGATTCAAGCAGATTAAAAGAAGAAGTGTTTCATCATGTCTCACGACGATTCTCAAGTCAATCCAATGAACATCTCCAACAGTATAGGATCCACTACGAGGGTTCCCATTCTCCACACTCAAGATTATGAAGTATGGTCGCATCACTTTGAAGACTATGTCGTTGGATCTGAAGAAAACGGTTATCTCATATGGGAAGCAATAACATTGGGTCCGTTTGTTCACTCTGGAACAAACCGAACGGTCAAGACTCAAAAAGAGTATAACCAACTCTTGGCGGACGTAGATAAGATCCCTGAAGATAAAAAAGACAAAGTGTTATGCAACGTTAAAGCCATGAGGACGATAAGATTCGCTTTGCAATCCGACACTTTTCGTCTGGTAAGTGCATGCACAACAGCTAAAGAAATATGGGATAAGTTGAAAGAATTATATTCAACTGATGATGATCTAGAGCACTCGATCCAAACCCTATTGCTCTCTGAATCTGGTGCTTTCGTACAAAAACCTGAAGAGAAACTCATTCAGACGTTCGATCATTTCAACCATCTGCTCAGCAAGATGATGAAGCACGGTATTGAAAGCAAAGTGATCGAACAAAAGGTTACATTCATGAATGGCTTAAGGCCCGAATAGATGGCAGTGATCTCGACTGTAAAAGCTCATGAGCAATTCAAATCATATTCGCTGGCGAAACTGATGGGTATACTCAAATCTCATGAAAGTGAGGTGACAAAGGAAGCGAAGATAGTTTCGGGTGTGGGTTCACTGGCCCTTGTTTCTAAGAGCAAGAATGTAGCAGACGAAGAGGAGGAATCTGATATGTCAGAGTGTGACCTGTCCAATGAAGAATATACAATGATGGTTACAAACCCAAAGAAGTTTGCTCGCAGAAAGTTCCCGGTCAACAACAATCGAAACTGGCAGGGAAGCTACAGCTCTTCTGAGAATAAGGTGAAAGAAGAAACCAGAAACACCTCTCAAAAGGACGATGAAAAGAAGGAGAGTAAAATTATGGGAGACTCTGGGTTCGATTGCAACTACTGTCATGGCAAGAACCACTTTGCCAAGGATTGCATGCTAAGGAAGATGGCTGAGAAGAAGGATGGTGAAGATAACGAAGCTTACTACATGAGAAAGCTGGAGGAGATAAAGAAGAAGAAAGCAACTAACGTTTCTATGAATGCTTTAATTGTGCGGGAACATGTTATTGATGATGAGTTTGGTGGAGTAGAAGTCTGGTCTACAGACTCTGAAGATGAAGAGGTTCGCAGACCCTCGCATGGAAGAGCTTATGTGGCGAAAGAAGGAGTTGCTGAGTCGGCTGGGAGATGCTTAATGGTAACAACCGAAAGTAAGCATGAGGAAGCGAAGCTTAAGGAAGACAAATGTTTCGCTGCCAAGCATGTGAGTGAAAAGATCAACGATTGCGATCAGTTGATCAAAAAGGTACAATCTATCCTAGAATCACTCAAAATACCAGTAACAAACTACGAAAAAGAACTAAATGAATTAAAATTCAAGTTCTCTAACTTAAGTGGAAGTCTTATGAAAAAGAACTAAATGAATTAAAATTCAAGTTCTCTAACCTTACTGACCAACTCAGCAGGGAGTCTTCCAAGAGTGAGGAAAGAAGGATCTGGATACAGCAGAAGGAGTTAGAGTTAGTTAGGGCTAGGGATGAACTTATTTATGTGCAACGAGACAATTTGAAGTTTTTGAAACAAAGAAATGTTTTCTGTTTGATTGCTAAACGCTTATATACTAACATCACCCAGTTACATCTAGATTGTGAGATAGGTAAAAAGATTCATAAAATGATTTTGCCCTTCCTTGAATTTAAGGAAGACGAAGTCATTGCTGAATGTGAATCAATAATGTCCTCAGATGAGATTTCAGTAACCTACAAATATGGATTGGACAAAATTGAATTTTTCATTGAGTCCAAAGAACATAAATGCATGCTTAAGAACTTACTGGACGAAAACGATAAATTAAAAATCAAGACCGAGACTATACAGAAGTTTGACTCATCCAACGCCAAATTAAGTTCAGAAAATAAATTAAATTTAGAAACCACTTCTGAATTTGATGAGGATAGTGAGATGAGCGAAATCTCCGTAGAAGACGAGGTCGATTGTTCAGAATTTCTTAAAAGCGAACCTGAAGCAGCAAAACCACTCATAGCCGAAAATTCGGTTGAATACGCTCGGGTGTCAAAGGACAAATCCAAGAAACTCAAAGAAAAGGATGTTGTTTATCAAAAAGTGCAAACTACACTAAACCAAGTGTATGCAGTCACTGGAGTAACTAAGAAACAGACAGCGGAGTTGAAGTCCATGGTTGACAAGGATAATGCTGAAGGTTGCGATAACCACTTCTGGTTTGCTCCTATCGACAATGCAGACGAAACAGTTGGTTTGTCAGAGCAAACCTCATGGAGAGTTAAGGGACGATACATTCCTGAACCCCTCAACAAACCCTCAAGCTGTTATAAACCTAGTACAAGTGGTACAAAAGATATACCAAGCGAACCACTGAAAGTCTCCAGCGAATCATCAACAACAACCGAAGCTCATGAGAAGAAAACGAAACCTAAGGCCAACATTCACTTAACTCAAGAGCAACTTGCTGAATAGAAACGCCATAGGAACAAAAGATACATGAAGAACCTCAATGAGAGAAAACAGTTTTGGCAATCCCAAAACCACACTTATGTTCGCTCTGAAAAAGCTTCTAATCTAAAGATGAAAAAGGAAGCACAGGTCAATCAATGCCACTCATGCAGTCAGGTGAACCGAACGACCTGTTTCGGTCCCAACTCTTACTACGCCAAGAACCGAAAGTCCAGTTTCGGTCCCAACACAAGAGCTCAGAACCGAAAGTCTAGTTTCGGTCCCAACACAAGTGCTCAGAACCGAAAGTCTAGTTTCGGTCCCAACACAAGTGCTCAGAACCAAGAGTCGAGTTTCGGTCCTAAATCTCATCCACCTCACTCTCAACCAAAGTCCAACTCTGTAAAGGATATATAAGGAAAGGGAAAGATGCACTCCGATTCTGAAGTCCAAAATACCAAAAAGGCAGCTAACTCTAGGACTCCAAAGAAAACCTCAGATGAGAAACCATCTAACAATAACACACCCCAGTTAAAACAAGATAAAAATAAAATCAAAGTTTACACCATCAAACGAAAAGATGAAACCACTTTAATAAAAAGAACATATATGGTTGATCTTTCGGTTGCAATTCCCTATTCTGTAAAAGACTCACCGGGGCCCAAGAGACTTTGGGTTCCTAAATTGAAGGTCCTGAAAAGGATCTTTACCAATGATCAAGCAACAAACAATCACAGAAAGAAGAATAAGAAGAAAAGAAATCGAGCTTGCACACGTTTATATTCAGAAAAACGTCAGGTACAACTCGATGGAACACTCTGTAAACGCAATGGCATCAACAACCACACAATGACCTACAACTCCACTATTTATACTGAACAAGACCGGAAACAAGGTTTACGACCGTAAACTTGGTTTACGGTCGTAAACACACTTTCTGAAAAAAAAACACTTAAACAACCCACAAACTGTGTTACAGACTCATACGGAACTATTACATTGAAAGCCTAGACCAAACCACATTAACTGGACCTTTCAATCTCCCCCTTGGTTTGGTGCTAGCTTGGACTCAGCTTTTGTCGACCACCAGCACATCAGATTTTCCCATAGCTCCGTTCCACATCTCCTTCTCGATAATCTCAGCAACCATCGAAGTGTATTCCTTTGCAATGGGCTCAAAAATGTCTTCAGCCACCTTGATCTGATGAATGGAGAGCTGATGTATGTCCCACTTGCCAAATTGAAGCAAATCCCTCTTGTCATACAAGCGGATACAATCGTCTTTAAGCTTGATGACAGCAGCAGCAGCAGATTCATCAAACACCCAGTATTGCATGGATGCGAGAGATCCATGTGGATAATTTTGAAGAACGGGAACCTGCTTTACTTGAGCAGTAGCGAGCCACATCACTGATCGAAGTGGCTGACTTGTTTTAGGATCAATGACGCTAGGATAAATCTTGATAATAGACTCTGCAGTCTTCATTGAAGGGAAACCCTTAGCTACTTGATCTTCCAAAAATGATTTGAGCTGAGTCGCCCTGGGATTGTTTGATGGATTTGAGAAAGGAGCTTTAGACAGCTCTGTAAGATCAATCCTGGTAAAGGAATGAAAATCGTGAGCATCTTTGTATAATTAAGTATTGCCGCTCTTTCTTCTCACCATAAACATATTCATAGTGTCATGGAATCCCCACGAGATGATTCCTGACCTATCACCATAAACGTCTCTGAAACGATGTTCGCCCAGATCCGTAACGGTGATCTTTTGTTGATCCCAGGGGGCATTATGATCTGCGCTTCTTTTGAATAGAAGTTGACCCTTTTCAGCTGACTTGGCCAACTTAGCGCGTTTTAATGCCATTATACTTGGAGCCTGAGCCGGTTCTTTCTCAAAGCGATTAACGACGGTGGTCGTCCTTGTAGGTTGTGGAACTATGGGAGTATCTTGATCAGGAAGATAGATCTTTGGCTCATCAACAGATGACTTGAATTTGTCGCCAAAGTTTTCTTCCAGCTTCTTTTTAAGATCGTAGTAGCTGGCGGTCAACAGGCCGAAATGCGTCTGAAGGTTAGTAATTTGCTTCGACTTCAGAGCTTTGTCTTCGATAAGTTCGGCCACTTGAATATTGAGCTTTGTATTCTCAGTCTGAAGGTCTGCGACCTTGATATCCAGCTCAATATTTCTCTGATCTAAATCAACATTTTTCTGATTCAGAGCATCGATCTCTTTCTGGAGTCCAAGAAGTGAAGGATTCTCTTCTCCTGAGCTGCCACCCCCAATAGAAATTCCTTTGCCATGTGAGGGAGGCGTTGTGAGTTGTTCTCTGGCCAAAAACCTGGCTAACTTAACCGAGGCAGCATCATGCTCTGGCCTGGAAGGAGAGAAATCTGTGGGGAAGGAAGATCCACCAGCTTCAAAGAAGGTACTAGGACCTTCACTTATAGGTTCAGATGAGACAATAACTGGAGTTGTTGTTGGTGGAGCTATAAAACCTTGAAGTATACCCGAGTCAGGAATTCCCTGTCTAGGGTCAAGTCTTCGTCTTTTAGTTGGAGGTGAAGGAGAGGCTTGTGTAGTAGTATGATCACTTTCCAAAGGCTCAGAAGTAGGTAAAACAACATCAAGGGGAGGAATCCCTGATACTGTCACCATAGGAATTGCTATTTCCGCCGATGGATTGGTAGGAGGAGGTGTGGCTTCAAGAACGTCTTCTTTTTCCCTTATTTCCGTTGCTGGATGAGCAACTTCATCGATATTTTCAAGCAGTGTGTTGAGGTTTACACCGGTCATGAAATCTTCATTGCTACCGATGTTGAGAGGAATTTCATCGTTATCGAATCCTGTGAGGTCGAGGCCTTCGTACAAATCAGTCTCCGTTCCAGACCCCTCATTGTAATCTCCTTGTACCTGAACATATGTCAATTCGTGTTCCTCAGCTACTTGAGCATTAGCAGTTGGAGTTTCTTCTTCATCATGATCTGAAACTGTGATGACATCTTCAGAAACAACTCTCTCGGACGAAGTGGGCTCAGAAGACATCTTGTCAGATGTTCCATGAGATTCGGAAGATTCATCTATTTCAGCAAATTTCCCGAATTTCACGAGAGGATGTAAGCCTTGGAAGACGACTTTGCCCTTTCGATTTTGCTTAATGAGTCCAATCGTGTGCGGGCCTAATGACTTTATATCCAGCTTGTCACCATCTTTGATCATCTCTGGGAATTGGTTGTCGATGAACGTCTGAATAAATCTCGGATATATCAAGAATGCATCTCTGGTCTCCCGGCTTATAGCGTTGATATTTACCAAGAACTCATCCAAAATGAATTTCGAGAAGTTGAATTTGATGCCAGCAACCAGTGAAACGATAGCCCCTGTGTTCCTGAGAGAGATTTCATCAGCTCCTGATCTCCTTCCCGAGATACAGCTCACGAACACATGCGCCAAAAAATCTCCAGTAGGGAGGCAGAAACTTCTTCACCGTGGGAGGGTAGATGCCCTCATATCCCATCCTTTTGAGAACCTTTTGAACATCATCAATCCCAATTTCAGTAGGAAAATCGGGTTGATCATTGATCAGCAATGTTTCTCTGATATACTGCTCAGTGATTATGATCTTGCATCCTTTAACCACAACTTTAACAGCAATCGCACCATTTTCTTTTGACATCTTGGCCGTCTGCCAGAACTCCCGGACAATGTTCTGATAAATAACCAGATTCACAGTGATGGCACAAGCCAGGCAGCATTCTCTTAATCTGTAGATCATTGATCTGAAATCTCCATGAGCAACAGGAGGTTCATCCAACACAATCGCCAGGTTATGCATGTCAGCAAACTTAAGATTCGCCATTGATCTGCACTAAAACAGGTCAAGTAAGAAAACAAAGTAGTTAAACAATTTAAAGCTTTAAGTTTTCTTAATTAAACAATTTTAATTTGGCCTTTAAAAAAATATTTTGATCAAAAAAATTGGATTTTATGGTCAAAATTGGTCAAACATTGAGTTTACGGTTCAAAGTGTTCGAACAGAGTTTACGGTCCAAATTGGGTTTACGACCGTAAACTCATAGCAATGGTCACCTGACTGTAAACAGAGTTTACGGTCGTAAACTCGGAGGAGTTTACGGTCGTAAGCCCAAAATGAGTTTACGGTCGTAAGGCCAAAAGGAGTTTACGGTTCTTGAATCTCCCCAAACCGTAAACCCTCCCCAAACCGTAAACGCTGACGAACACTTAAACCCCGATTACTCCTTCAGTTTCAGTCGAATCGAAGAACAAACAGCATTTCCCCAGTCGGTTTTAGCATACCTTCGAAGTGGACTAGTTGATTTCGCAACAACTCACAAAATAAATTTCGAGGAGAGAGAGTAGAGAGAGAAAGAGCTTGCGGCTGTAAAAGGGAGAAATGGGAGGTGAAAAAGGGTTTACGGTAGTAAGCCCCACCTTTTATACTTCCTTCGAGATTACCTGTCTCCCACACAGTATAATGCACAATCCAAATCTCGATTAAAATTTTAAAAATAAAACTTTTGAGGATATTAAAAATGAAAGTAAAATTAAAATTAAACTAAAAATAAAATAAACTAATTTCTAAAATTTAAGAATTAAAGGATTTAAAAATTAAATTTTGACAATTATAAAAATAAAATAAAATTAAAATAAAAATTAAAAATAAAAATAAAAATAAAAATAAAATAAAATAAGAATAAACACAGACAAAATTTTATCTTAAATTTTACTGAAAATTTTCTTTGTGATACTGGGATCAAAGTTGTTAGACAGCCTTAATCCGCTTGTCGGTACCTTTCATCTTCACATCTTTGTCTGGTCGATCACCGGTATTGTGGTCCACTTAAACACGAGAGATTGTGACAAAATTAGGACATACTATAAGTGACAAGACAATGTGATCCTAAGTTCCTAGATAATATTCCTTAAGGACCATTCAGCTGACGACGACCAAAGATATTGTTGTCCACCTAAATTGAGCAGCGAGATCTACATGCAACCTAGTGATTGTTCAATTTTAAATGTACTAGAACATGTTTCCCGCTTCCTGACATACCCCAATAATCAGGAACTTCCAAAGTACTCCTTACTTTAGGTGAGCAGACAATTATTATGAGAGAAGTCAGATTTAGAATGCATATGCTATGCACCTAGGTCGGATCTCTTCCAATCACGCAGAGGGTGAAACATATGACTAACTGAAGTTTTTAGAGGGATTGAGAAAAGAATGATGCATATACTGTGTACCAGGTCGGATTGTGAGTCACGCAAAGGAGACAGTATATGGCTAACAGATAGAAAGAATTGCATAGATAGAGGATGCAGAGAAATAGAGTTGCATATGTTGCAGTCCAGGTCGGATGTATTTCAATCACACAGAGGAGGCAACATATGACTAACAGAAGGAAAGCAAGAAAATAATTTTCTACAGACCTACTTTATCGGAATTCCCCAGTCGCCCCATCAATACCGAAATTAAGGACAAAGTCCGTACATCGAGGAAGAGTTAAACCACAGTTCTAGATACGGATAACTTTAATGTGACCGGTGGATTATCATGTATATCTCCCTGCTCAACCTATCTGAGCGTCGTATTGTCAGGCTAAACGGATCTAACTAGGTCAAGATTTGTCAAGTCTATGAATTCCTTAAGTTCAACTCTGCCTAGTCATGTCCATTTAGAATCTTTCGTGCCTACCAACGCATCAAACCCAGAGCATAGATCCTTCAACTTTGGGTACGTTACGCAGACTCAGATTGCCTGTTATCACATGATTATATCACTTCCCAGTACTACATCAATAAGCAAAACTGTAAGCGACAATATTTTTGATTTTTCTGAATTTTTAATGTTTTTGGATTTTTTTTGAATGTTTTCTGAAAAAAATAAAACAGAAACAAAATGTTTTTGGATTTTTTTAAATTTTTAAATTTTTGTTTGGTTTTTGTTTATTTCTCCCCATAAATTTGTGCATGGGTGAGAATGAAATGACTAAAATGCGCAAATTTAAACGAACCTAACAAAAAAAAAATTTAATCCTCAAAACGAATCATTTTTAAAAATCCCACAAGCACATCGAATCGAGCTTTGTTAAAGGGCTTGGTGAACAGATCCGCCACATTATTTGCAGTGGGAACCTGTTCTAGCCTAATGAGCGAGCGCTCATAACAATCTCTGATAAAATGAATTTTGATATCAATGTGCTTGGTTTTGGAATGTTGGACCGGATTTTTAGTGATTTGAATTGCGGCCTCATTATCACAGTGAATTGGGGTTTCTAGATAATTCAAACCGTAATCCAACAGCTGATGTTGGATCTAGATAACTTGAGAACAGCAGGCAGATGGAGCAACGTATTCCGCTTCTGCTGTTGAGGTAGAGACGGTATGCTGTTTCTTGCACTGCCACGACACCAGCCTATCGCCAAGGAATTGGCACCCTCCTGATGTTGATTTCCTGTCAAGCTCACAGCCTCCATAATTACTGTCAGCAAAAGCATATAAATCAAATTCAGAATTTTTTGGATACCAAAGACCCAATTTTGGGCTGCCTTTGATATACCAAAAAATTATTTTGACAGCAATAAGATGAGAGAGTTTAGGATTAGCCTGATAGCGAGCACATTGACAAACTGCAAACATGATGTCGGGACGACTTGCAGTAAGATACATCAACGATCCGATCATCGACCTGTAGTGTGTCTGATCTACGGATTCGCCATCAATATCTGGATTCAGCAGCGGTCTTTTAGCCATTGGTGTCGATGCAGGTTTTGCGTCTTGAAACCCGAACTTCTCAAGAATATCCTCCACATACTTAGCTTGATGTAGCAGGATTCTGATTGAATTTTGTTTGACCTGAAGCCCCAGAAACATGGTCATTTCGCCTAGTGAACTCATCTCAAACCGCTTTTTCATCACGCCTTCAAACTCTTTGCAAAGCTGTGGACTGGTAGACCCGAAGATAATGTCGTCAACATAGATCTTGACTAGTATCTGATCATTACCAACATGCTTGATGAATAAAGTTTGATCAATAGTGTCGCGAGAGTATCCATGCTCGAGGAAATGCTTTGTTAGAGTCGCATACCATGCTCGAGGAGCTTGATGTAACCCATACAATGCCTTGTCCAACTTGTAGACATGATTAGGAAACTTGGAGTTAACGAACCCAGGGGGTTGATCAACATAAATTTCTTCCTTCACCTTGCCATACAAGAAGGCAGTCTTGAAATCCATTTGGTAGACCGTGAAGTTCATGTAGGAAGCATATGCGAGAAAGATACGAATAGCCTCTAATCGAGCCACGAGAGCATAAACCTCAGTATAGTCAAGACCCTCAACTTGTCGAAACCCGCGAACTACCAACCTTGCTTTATTGCGCACTATTACACCAGAATCGTCTTGCTTGTTACGATAGACCCAACGCGTGTCAAGAGACCTTTTGCCCTTCGGTAACTCAACCAACTTCCAAACCCCGAGCTCTTCAAATTGATTTAGCTCTTCATGCATCACATCTACCCAGATGGGCTCATTCAAAGCCATGTCAACGTTCTTGGGCTCTATTTGAGATATAAAGCAAGAATAGAGACATGCATTTACATCTCCACTCTGACTTCTAGTTTTAACTCCGTCACCCAGCTGGCTAATGACGTTATCGATCGGATGATCGCGTTGAATTCTTGAAGGAATGTCTTGGCTGATATCATTGAGTGAAACAGGAAGAGTGTGAATGTTGAAACCTCCATCATTTGCTGATTGATCCACATTGGATGAATCTGCTACAAACTCATTAGCAATTTCGTCAGGAAAGAGTAGTTCCATAAAAGTTGGATTAGCAGCGGAAGCATCTCTAGACATGAACTCTCTTTCAATAGGGGTAAGAGGTGTAGCATCAGCATCAGGAGTTCCATCTTGAACTTTAGACTCTGGACTAGTAGGTCGATCAGATGACTCCCCCTCAGGTGGAGCAGAGGACTCCCCCTCAGATGGAGCAGAGGACTCCCCCTCAACTGTTGGAGGTCTGTAAACAACTTCTTCGTCTTCGTCTTCAGAAACAATCTTCGAACCAGAAGAGGATCCATTCGAACCATCTGAAGACACATTTAAGGATTTGAAAAGCGATGTGTAATCAAATAGCCAGTCAGGACCCACTCGAGCGTCTGTTTCATTCTCCTCCAACCAGCGCACGTCATAGGATTCAACAATCTGCCTAGTCTTCTTGTTGTAAACCCTATACGCGGTGCGCGCAGCATATCCTATAAAGTAACAATCATCGGCTTTGGCATTGAATTTAGGGTTGGATTCCAAGTGAAGAAGGGTGCAAGGGCAGCCAAATACACGGAAATGGCTGACTGAAGGCTTGTGTCCATAGAGAATCTCGTATGGTGTCTTCATCTGTGCTTTGTTGATTAGAACACGATTCTGCACGTAGCAAGCAGTGTTAATCGCCTCGGCCCAAAAGAAAACAGGTAATTTGGAATCACAAAGCATTGTCCTTGCGGCGTCTTTTAAAGTTCTATTTCTCCTTTCAGCAACGCCATTTTGTTGAGGCGTGTGAGCAGAGCTGTATTGACGCACGATCCCCTTTTCTGCGCAAAAATGGTCAACAACTGCATTCTTGAACTCAGTTGCATTGTCAGTACAAAGCGCCTTCACTTGGTTGTTGGTTTGTTTCTCAATCATCACAATAAACTTCTTTATCAGATCAGCAACCCCCGCTTTGTTGGATAAGAAGAAGACCCACGTAAACCGAGAGAAATCATCGATCACAACTAGACAGTACGAGCTTCTATTGATGCTCAGGACGTTGACCGGACCAAATAAGTCC
Source organism: Lactuca virosa (assembly GCF_052849685.1). Classification (NCBI taxonomy): domain Eukaryota; kingdom Viridiplantae; phylum Streptophyta; class Magnoliopsida; order Asterales; family Asteraceae; genus Lactuca; species Lactuca virosa. Next base: position 90,809,943 of record NC_136429.1, read on the forward strand.
ATATGCAATAATTGAAGCACCTGACTAATTGAGTTGACTTGCTTGGGCAGGTGTGGTTTTCTGTGATGTTTTCCTTGAGCACAGGACACACACTTCTCAAATGTAATAAAGTCTCTGACAGGTAAGCCTCGGACCATCTCATTCTTAGCAAGGCGATTCAGGTTTTTCACGTTAGCGTGACCGAGCCTTCGGTGCCACAACATTGCGTTTTGTTCGGAGACTTTTGAGAATAGGCAGGTGACTTGTTCAGGTAGGTTACTGTTCATGTCAATAATGTAAGCATTCCCATCCCGCTTTGATTTGACAAGAATCCACTCTTCCAGGATGACAATGCCTGGCTTGAAAATCATGCATTCTTTATCGGTAAAATGGGTAGAATAGCCTTTGTCGCAAATTTGGGAAACATTCAACAAGCTGTGCTTTAACTCGGGAGCAAAGTTGACATTTTCAAAGCTTAGCACTCAATTTGTAACGGTTCCTCTCTGAGTGATCTTGCCACCATCTCCGCCCGCGAAGGAAACATACCCCCATTAAAAGATTGAATTTCGCTCAATTGGGAGATGTCTCCTATCATATGCCGGGAGCAACCGCTGTCGACGTACCAAGGACGAACGACATTCCTCCGCAACTGTCCCTGCAAAATGAGCGGAATCATTTAGATTTGGGAACCCAGGTCATTACTGTCCTGGGTTTCCTTTTCACTTTCTCTGATTTATCCTTTAATGTTTTCAAATTAGAATCCTCATTCCTAATCACTTCAGAGGATGGTAATGATGGATTGGAAATTGATTTGGGTATCCAATGATATTTAGGTTTTAAAACATTCTCAGGTGGTTTTGAAATAGGTTTCTTATGAGTTTGCACTGAGTCTCTGGATGTTCTACCAGAAGTGGAAGACCCAGAATTGTTTTTTGATGAAACCGATCATGGCGGAGCCTTGTTCGGTTTTGGCAAACTATTTGGAGATTTGTTAGTAAAAACCCTTTTATTCTTTTGAAAAACCGTCCTTTTTCTGCTTCGATCATCTTTCCAATCATCATTTCGAGAACGAGTTCTTGAGGATTTTCTAATTCAAGACCTTCCTCGAGATTCATTCTCTCCTCTTGGTGACATATAGTTCACAAAGATCCTATTTTGACAATTCCTAGCTATATGACCACCAACACCACAATTAAAACAAATCTGTTTATTATTTGAACTTGTACTACATTTCTCAGATTTATTTTCTTGACAGACACTCTTACTCTTCTCAGAAGAATATGCATGAGAAATAGGTTGTGAGATAAGTGAGGGTGCCTCAGATAGTGTGACTTGTGGAATTGATGGTTTTTCATGAGAATCACAAGCATCAGAATTACCAAACAGTTCATCATACATATCAAAGAAATTAAATTCAACAGTATCAGATGTGGAAGCATCACACGAAACATTATCAGTCTGAACATTAGAAACATAAACATTTTCATTTGAAACAAAAATATCAGAATTAGGAACAGAAACAGAAACAGATTCTCCAGCTTCACGCGTTGCCTTATCTAATGGTTGATCTGCAGGGGAAATAGAAATGTCAGTACTTTCAACATTAATAAATCCTCCTGAAACGAAACCAGATGGCTTGCCATAAACCATAAACGGTTCATTGGCAATCTCATCCTTGGATAAGGGTTGATACTGATATGTATGATTATAAGGAGGAGGTACACTATCAAATCCTAAACCCTTTGACTGCTTTCGTCTGAACTGCATGCAGTGATCAATCATGTTGGCAACTACCTCGCTTGATCCATCAAATTTTCTAAAATCAAAATTTGCAGTTTCAAATTGTCCTTTTAATGTATCAAGCTCGGTAATTAGCGCATCATTTTGTCTTTTAATATAATCATAAAGCTCACACTTTTCACTGTATTCTGCCTGAATTCTTCTAAAATCTTTTATCTTAGTTTCTAACTGGGCCTTAAGGGGCTTTTGTCCTTTCCTAAGTTGGTAGCCCTCATATCTAAGGTCCTCTACTTCTCTACGTAATAATTTAATTTCATCATGAAGAAGTTTAACATATTCATTACAGGCCTGAGAACAAGACGGTAGATTTACCTCACTTTTCCTGGGCTCGGAAGTAGTAGACACCATTAGAGCAAACTGCAGCTCCATCATTTCTGCTTCGGGATCAGCTGCATCATTCTTCAAGGAAGCATCATTAATCTGAGCTAGGTGAGCATTTTCTAGCCCTGAGATATTCAAAGCCTGAATCTGGTCCTCCCAGTCAAAAGACTGAGCGACCATAGCAGTCTCACCATTGACCGCAGCACCTGCACGGTTGTTTCCCACTGCAACCATCGTCCTGTTGTTGTTCATCCTACAATCAGGCTTTGGACACTCACGAGCAAAATGACCCGACTCGTGGCAGTTGAAACAACGCATCATGCCTTTGTTGAATCCCACCTTCTTGTCAGCATTCATGCCCCAGTTGCTCTTCCCTGTCTTCTTAGCAAACTGCTTGGCCCTAAAGACAGCCATAGCAATCTGCCATGTGATATCCATCTCCTCCACGTCTTCTGGATGAATCTGATCCAGATCAGCAAATGACAGCTGAGGTGGAAGCTCTCCAGCTACGAAAGCATTGTAGCAGTTAACAAGCCCAGTGGCTAGAGCCAGATTTTCATCAGTGTACTTTGTGTTTGAGGAAGATGCTACAACTGGTACATTTGGATGGGGAACAGCTTGTGGAGTGACAAATGGTTGACTTTGTGGACTGGATGATGCAGCAGCAAATGTTTGAATCTGAGGTTGTTGAGCAGCAAACACATGGCCTGAAGAAGTCATGATTGAGGAGAGAGCATTGTTGGATGAGATTCCAAGATTCGTAGTAGAGTACGAGTTCACATGGTTGATTTCTCTCTGCTTGTCATCAATATCACAAGCTTTGATGATTGCCATGATTTCAGCAAGAGTAAGGCGGTTTAGATCCTTGGTCTTCTTAATCACAGCAACATTCATATCCCATGATCTAGGAAGAGCATTTAGAAGCTTCTTGTTAATCTCTGACTTGGTTAAGAAAATCCCAGATATATTCATATCAGTGGTGAGAGTTGTGAACCGTTACAGCTGTGTCTCAAGAGTCTCTCCGGGAATGTAGTTGAACATGTTGAACTTTTGTCTCAACATGTCCTGGCAACTCTCCTTCATATCTTCATTGCCCTCATATACCTCAATTAGGGCTTCCCACAAATCTTTAGCTGATATGTACTCTCGGAAACCTTGAGCAATATCAGGAGATAATGTCATGGTTAGAGTGGCTAAAGCCCTTTCCTGTTCTTCCACTTTTTCAAACTCCTCATCTGTGTAGTTTTCAACAGCCTTGTCAATCACCTGTCCTCCAACTGTAATAGTGATTCTGACAAGTCCTCTAAGTATGCTTCTCCAGACTTTAAAGTCCTTCATTTTGATGTACTTTTCAATTCTATACTTCCACTCAGGGAAACCATCTACAGACATCAATCTTGGAATGCGCGTAGTAGTGCCCATGACAGTATCAAGTTCGTGAAAATGATTTTGACTTTGAGATTCCATTTGAAATTGAAGCAAATTAAAGTCACAAAGGTGTTTACGGTTGATGATGATTACGACCGTAACTGAGTTTACGGTTGAAGGTTTACGACCGTAAACTTGGTTTACGGTTGAGCAGTTTACAACCGTAAACTATGTTTACGGTTGATGAGTTTACGGTTTGTACGTTTACGGTTTATGTGTTTACGGTTAATGAAGCTTGGTTTACGGTTTTTGAAGATTCACAGATTACGGTTCTTCAAGATCTTGAGTTTACAACCGTAAACAGGGTTTACGGTTGGCAGTAAACTCCAAGAAAGCCTTCAAAAACACGTTTTTGCAGTTGATTCAGTTCCTTTAACCACTAAAACACTAAAACCTGGCTCGAACAATAAGAAAATCAGTTTAAATAGCCCAAAATTCGATTGAATGAAGCTTTGACACCGGTTTTTGCTCTCATACCAATTGTAAGGTCCTGAAAAGGATCTTTACCAATGATCAAGCAACAAACAATCACAGAAAGAAGAATAAGAAGAAAAGAAATCGAGCTTGCACACGTTTATATTCAGAAAAACGTCAGGTACAACTCGATGGAACACTCTGTAAACGCAATGGCATCAACAACCACACAATGACCTACACCTCCACTATTTATACTGAACAAGACCGGAAACAGGGTTTGCGACCGTAAACTCGGTTTACGGTTGTAAACGTGTTTACGGCCGTAAACTCTGTTTACGGTCGTAAACACACTTTCTGAACAAAAACACTTAAACAACCCACAAACTGTGTTACAGACTCATACTGAACTATTACATTGAAAGCCTAGACCAAACCACATTAACTGGACCTTTCAATAAATCTGCTTAAATTTTGCAGGTTATCAGTGACGAGCATTTTGACGACGAATGGTATATTGACAGTGGCTGCTCTTGTCACATGACAGGAAGGAGGGAAGAGCTTAGGGAGTTTAGGGAAGAGCTTAGGGAGTTTCGGTCCCTTAAGGATGGTGGATGTGTTAAATATGGAAACAACTCATACGGCACGATCAAATGGTATGGGATGATCACCAACGGAGAGTTCTCAATACGAAAAGTAGCCTACGTGGAAGGATTGCAGCACAACCTCATCAATGTTTCTCAACTAGTCGTGGGAACCGGTTTGAAAGTCTCGTTCGATGATGAGGGATTAGAAATAGTTGAAAAGCAGACAAAGAAAGTTCTGTTGAAATCTGAGCGCAAAGGGGAGATGTATCCTCTAAATCTCAACCCGATAAAAGGAAAGCCGACAATATGCTTACTGTCGAAGGCGAACTTAGATGAAAGTTGGTTGTGGCATCGAAGACTATCGCATCTGAACTTCAAAGATATTAATAAACTGGTGCTTGGTGATCACGTGCGTGGACTTCCTATTCTCAAATTTGACAAAGAACACCTGTGTACAACATGCGAGATGGGCAAGCAAAGCAGAAAGAGTCACCCTTCTCGTATCAATACAAAAATCATCGAACCTCTTGAACTACTGCACATCGACCTATGTGGTCCTTCGGCTATCGAAAGCATCGGTGGTAGTAAGTTTATACTTTTAATTGTAGATGATTTTTCGCGCTTCACCTGGGTTTTCTTTCTTAAACAGAAATCTGAGGCGACTCCCAAGCTAAAGGTTTTTATCAAGCAGGTGGAATTGCAGGTGCGAAAGGTGGTAAGAAACATAAGAAGCGATAACGGTCTGGAGTTCAAAAATACAGACTTTGAAGAATTTCTGGCTGAAAAGGGAGTAACTCATAACTTCTCTGCTCCTTATACTCCACAACAGAATGGGATCGTTGAAAGGCGAAACCGTTCACTGTGTGAAGCCGCCCGACCCATGCTGAGTTTCGCTTCCCTTCCATTATACTTATGGGCAGATGCTATAGCTGCTGCATGTTACACACAGAATCGGTCCTTCCTTAACAAGCGATTTTCCATCACTCCATACGAGATTTTGAACAATCGCAAGCCCAATGTAAAGTTTTTCCACGTGTTCGGTTCAAGATGCTTCATATTCAACTCCAAAGAGAACTAAAACAAATTTGATGTTAAGGCAGACGAAGGGATCTTTCTTGGATATTCACTTACTTCAAAAGCATATAGGGTTCTCAATAAACGCTCAAGGAAAATTGAAGAAACCTACTATGTAACTTTTGATGATAATTATATGAAGAAGATTCAAGCAAGTGAAGGTTCAACCGAAGAAATCTTTCCGGAATCAGGTAAAGTCTCTATTCCCAATTCCAATTTGTTTGAAGAGTACATGCTGCTCTTTGATGAACCAGAGAAGGCGATCCACTAAGAAGCGAAAGCAACAGATAACAAAATCGATACCTTGAAGATAATCATCGATGAAGCTGCTAAAGACATGGAAAGCGAACCTCAACAACCAACCGAGAAGCAGACACAAACCAAACCTACTACATCAGGTGATCATCCAGCCACTAATGACCCTCCAAGAGAAAGCACTACAATCCAGGGGGAGGGTTCGTCTACACCAAAAACAACTAACATGCCTTTCTAGGGGGAGAATCCCTCAAAAACCCCAACCCATGACGATCCATCTGAGGGGGAGAGTACTGAATCTGACATAGGATTCGGTTCGCCATTTGAGGGGGAGAACGAAAATACAAATGACGAAGGCAATCTGTCAGAACTGGAAGAAGTCAATGCTGAGCTGGATCCTGCCTAGGATCCAAATTACCCTCCTCTCATTAAATGGACAAAGGATCATCCTAAAACTCAGATCATTGGTGAATCATCTGAGGGTGTTCTCACACGCTCCCAAATGAAAGCGAAGCAAACTGCTCTATTCTCTCAAGTAGAATTCTGCATGTTTAATTTGTTTGTCTCTAAAGTCGAACCGAAGACGGTAAATGCTGCTCTTGATCACTCTGATTGGGTGCAAGCAATGCAAGACGAACTCCATGAGTTTGAACGAAATCGGGTTTGGAGGCTGATTCCCACACCAAAGGATGTATCAGTAGTCGGTTTAAAATGGGTTTTCAGAAATAAGTTGGATAAAGAGGGTAACGTCATTCGAAACAAAGTGAGACTGGTGGTGAAAGGATATTGCCAGGAAGAAGGAATAGACTATGAAGAGACCTTCGCTCCAGTAGCAAGGTTGGAATCAGTGAGAATCTTTTTGGCATATGCTGCACATAAAAACTTCAAAGTTTTCCAAATGGATGTAAAATGCGCTTTCTTGAATGGAGAACTCGAAGAAATGGTATACGTTGAGCAACCACCCGGATTTGTGAACGAGAAGCATCCTAATCACTGCTACATACTGGATAAAGCGGTTTATGGATTGAAGCAAGCCCCGAGAGCCTGGTATGAAACTCTAACACGATTTCTCAAAATGTCAAAATTCAAACAAGGTTCGGTTGACCCAACCTTCTTTCACAAGAAAGAAGGCGAACACTTATTGATAGTTCAAATTTACGTCGATGACATCATCTTCGGCTCCACGAATCCTAGCTTAACAGCTGAATTCAGGAAGTTGATGGAGACTAAGTTTGAAATGAGCGCAATGGGTCCGATTAACTTTTTCCTTGGACTGAATATAAGACAGGGACCAGAAGGCATCTTCATTAATCAAGAAGCATACACGAAGACTCTGTTGGCAAAGTTCGGCATGACGGGATATTCCAAAGTAAAGGTTCCAATGGCATTTGGCACAAAGCTGACTCCATCTCTTGAGAAACCGGCTGTTGATGTGACTCTCTATCGTCAAATGATAGGGTCACTAATGTATCTAACGGCTAGTAGACCGGACATAATGTTTTTTGTCTGTTATTGTGCCAGGTTTCAAGCAAATCCAAGAGAACCTCATATGATTGCAGTGAAAAATATCTTCCGGTATTTGAAGCGAACCTCGTCTCTTGGTCTTTGGTATCCTGCAAAATCCGGCTTCTTTGTTCAAGCTTTCTCTGACGCTGATCTCGGTGGATGTGGATTGGACCGAAAGAGCACAACCGGCGGGTGCCATTTCCTTGATGGCAAACTCGTCAGCTGGCAGTCAAAGAAACAAACTTGTGTGTCTCTTTCCACAGCCGAAGCTGAGTACATCGCTGCAGCATCCTGTACATCACAGGTTATATGGATACAAAGCCAACTTAGAGATTATGGCTTAAGCATGAAAAATATCCCTCTTTACTGTGACTCTGAAAGTGTGATTCGAATATGTCACAATCCAGTGAAACATTCCAAGACTAAGCATATTGCACTGAGATACCACTTCATCAAGGACCACGTTGATGATGGAAATGTTGAAGTTCACTTCGTTCGGTCCTCAGATCAACTGTCTGACATCTTCACTAAGGCCTTACCAGAAGCAAGTTTTAACAAAATACTCCAAGGCTTGGGAATGATGGAAGCTGAGTCTGTACCGAAACCCCTTTCATCTCACTAAAAGTGTACAAGCGAAATAGAGCGAACGCTCGGTGTATTTCAGTTCTAGAATTTTTCGGGAACCGAAATGAACCGAACGCTCGGTCTATTTCGGCTCTAGGAATTTTCGGGAATCGAAATGAACCGAACGCTAGGCCCATTTCGCTTCATCTTTTCTAAGGTATGGTTTCGGTTGTATATCTTTGTAAAGCTTTTATTTATTCGTTCGTGTGTTTGTCGATAGTATTTATTTTTCTGTTTTTATTATTTTTTAGAAATTCCAAAAATCCAAAAATATATTTTTTTGTTTTTATTATTTTTCAGAAATTCCAAAAATCTAAAAATATTTTTTCTCTTCTGTTATTATCCAAAAACTACAAAAATATTTTTGTGTGTTTTTAAGTTTTATCTCTCAATTTGTAATTCAAGCTCACAGATGCGAAACATAATGACGATGGGGCAGGTATAACATTCTTATCTATGTACTAGTTAAGTGTCCCTAGAAGCATGCTGCTGCATGTAGACTGAAGTCTCCATGACTCTGAGTGAAGCCTTAATGATTCGATAAACACCAATCGTTTCTTTCCAATTAGGCTGCTAAAATCACTCAAGTCACGAGCTACCTACTCTTCTCATAGTGAGTTAAGAGCTTTCTGCTTTGTCATTCTTATATAGCAGAGGTACTTTCGGTTCCTTCTCCATCTTCTCACATTTCTCCATTAAGTTTCGCTTCATAAAAGCAACCCTTGAGACTCTCATCAATTACCATTGAGGTTTATGGTTACACAATCTCTGTGTTGATGATCTTAGTTTCGTTTACCACGTGCTAAGTGAAACCCAAAATCTAACACCTTGAATGCATTGACGGTGTACGCTCTAATGTTCAAGCTATTACTTGTTACCTCACGAAATCTTTTTTTATTTTTGCGTGATCTTTATGAAACTGTCTAACACCAGGACGTTTCTTCCCATAAGATCCAGTTTTTTTTTTTTTTTTTTTTTGAGATTTCTAAAATCCATCCAGTTACTGAATATTTAATCAAACCTACTTGTTCAACAGGCCACATCGGTCTCACAAGTACTTCATCCAACTTTCGGTCTTATTTTAAGTATCGATGTTTGGTTGAAGGTAAACTACCCACTAAAGCCCGTAATTGAAAAGATGCCTTTCAATGTTTCTTTACAAACATTGGATCGTAATTCACGGGAAACCACACAGACACTTCTCAGTCTCTCTTGACTTTGAAGAAAGAGATTCGTGCCCGGGATCCACAGTTTCGTGTCTAAATAGACATCACTTAAATCTCACAAATGTTTTGCTTTATTTCTTTTTCTTTGGAACACTCTTGCACGAAGATCTTTATGATTTTCCAAACTCTTGTTTGTGGTAGTAATGGCACTTTTCAGCTTTGTGCTTTCAGTTCTAACAGAGATGATGGTTCCCTTTCTTAACATGAAGCGAACGAATAAGTCTTGTTTGTGGTTGCTTGTATTTTCAAAATTGAAGAGAAGGTAATTGGATAAGCATTTGAATTAGGCGCGTGAATTTGAAACGGTTCCTACACCCACGCCTGCTGACGTATATCTAGGGAAACCAAGCTGTCAAATCGCGCTTTTTCAGGCGACGTTTCAGAGATCGTATCATCATCACAGCGGATATTTTCTCTCTCCTGCCAATGGTATAAAAGGGGGTTCTCACACCTATTGTACCTCCTTCATTCTTCACCCTCTCTCTTGCAAACAACCGGCGATATACGACTGTTCATCTTCTTCTTCACTACAACAATGGCGGAAGCATCCTCTCATCAAGATCAAACTGCTTCATCAACTTTGCTAACGATAAAACCCAATCAGAATCTCATCATTCAACTGGACCCTTTCCTTTATGATTCGTATATGCTTCACGTTGTCGAGTGTCTCAAGTATTCTCCATTGGTGATTGCTCTTACACAAGTCGAATCAGTTCCCATGTCCCTTCTATCACAGGTCTATTTCACTGCTTCCTACGACAAACGCAAGGAACAGATCTACTTTGATATCTTTGATCAACGGACATCTGTATCAAAAGCCCGCTTTTGTTCACTACTACAACTTGCTGCAGATGCTTCTGTCATCTCACCGGATTTCATAACAACAACTCAGTTGTTTTCGATGTTCTATGACATGGGATACACAGACGTTCTAACTACGGTGACGAAATTCAAGAAGTCCTGTTTACCACCGCAATGGAATGGTCTGCTTACACTTCTTTACAAGTGGTTAGCAGAAAGGGTTGCAGGGTCCGATGGTGCAAGTAAATGTTTCATGACCATCCTTTATGGTCTCCACAATGGCATCAATTTGGATTATGGTTCTCTCATCTGGTCTCAACTGGTGCAGAGCCTCAACTCCTCAACTAGAAATTCTGAGATTTCATGTGCTCGTTTCTGGACTTTAGTCACTCGCAGAGCTATTGAGACTTTTCACATTCCAGTCATGGCGGATGCTCTGTTGTCTTTTATTGGTACTTTTCACACGGTCAAAATTATTTTTGCTGGCCCTACTAAGTTCCACTTCATCAGTTCTATTCCTGAATCAATGAGCCGATGTGTCTCTAAGGAAAGTAGAGTCATGGCTGAGTATAGAAAATTGCCTCCTTCGGGTCCACGACAACTCACTCCTGAGATGCAGAGTGCTTTGGAGATAGCTGACAAACCTGCCAAGAGAGGGAAGAAACCGGAGACTAAGAAAGCCGAGACCGAAGGTCCCTCCTCTCCTGAAAAGCGTAAGGCTGATAAGGCTGCACCTTCGGCTCCCAAAAAGAAAAAGGTTAAGCAGATGGCAAAGCGTCCAAAGGCACAAACGCCTTCTGTTTCCAATGAAGAGGAGCAACAAGACAATGAAGAAGAGGAAGTTCAACACGAACATTCACCAAGGGGAAATACTCCTCCCCGATCTCCAACTCCTGACGTACAGGTTCATGTTTCTACTCCTCCTCCTTCTCCAAAACAAACCACTATACCAATCTCAGTTGCTCTCGTTCCTCCACCTGTCACTTCTCAACCTACTACTACTGCTCCACTACCACCACCAATCTTTTCTCAAGCTACAACAACCACAACCACTGGCCCTTCGGTGAGTGTCAACGTATCTAATACGGGGGCACATACCGCTGGCATTACCACCCCTGTTACCACTAAACCTCTCTCACTATCACCTTCAACAGATTCTGAGCCCATTCTGGGAGGTGCAGACTTTGATTTTGATTCCACTTATTATAGTCCTTATCGACTTCCAAGTGAAGATGCTGATGATGCTCCGGTGACTAAACTACATTTACAAGATATTCATGATAAGCTTGACAAATTGCTTGGTACTTCAACAACTTATTCCGATGTTGTTTTAAAAGCTTTTCTTGATACTGCTCTTCAGCAATATACAGACTCAATTGATAAATCTACAAAGGCTGTGGAAGCTTCCAAATCTATCTGCAAGAACGCAACAACAGAAGTCACAGATCTCGTTCGTGAGTCAAAGATCTTTTTGGAATCACTCAAAGCCCATGCCGATTCCAATGCTGCAAAGGTTAATGCTTCTGTTGATTCTCTCTCCAAGTCCCTTCAAGAAGAGAAAGCAAAATTTGATACTGTTCGCACTGAGTTCCAAGTTGATCACACTTCTCTTCTCACTTCGGTCAACTCTCGCCTTGATAAGTTTCAGGTTGACCTTGCCACGGAAAAGAAGCTTATGGACGAACTTGCTCAAAAGACTACACAACTTGAAGTCCGGTCTACTCTTCTTTCTCAAGCCCAGACTGAAATTGCATCACTTAAGACTGAACGGGAAGTTCTTAAAAGTTGTGCTGGGGATGTTCTCTCAATTCTCAGGAATCTTGTTAATGCTCATGATCCTGTTCTAACCCTTACTATCCGAAATCACTTGACTGCTAGACTTCTTCCTACTATTCAGATATTGAATCAGATGCAAGGTGTTACGGAGTCTGTGGTCACTCCGCAACAAGGGGGAGAAGCTGCTCAAAATTCTCCAAATCCACACAAAATCATTATCGAAACCGAACCGAAGGTTAATGCAGCTTCGGGTTCTGGTGGATAGGAAAAATTGAAGGGTGTTGTGGAAGATAGTGAAGACGAAGAAGAAGAAACGATTGCTGGGGCTTTAAAGAGGAAGAAAAGGGATAAAGAGCTCAATGAAAATCTGAGGATAGCCAGAGAGGAAGAAGAGAAAGAGTGAAAGCAGAAAGAAGCTCAAGATGCTCTGGTTTGCAAGCAAGCTCTCTTTCCCCCTTGGACCCGGGAAAGATTAATCAAAGAAGCGATTGAGTCTCCAAGTACTCAGTGGCTGGAACCTGTTGCCTCGTTTGACTGGGAAAACTCGAGGGATTCTCAATTTGACATGCCCATCACCTGTAGGGCATCCGTGTTCCATTGTTTTGATTCCACGGTTGAAGTCCCTTCACCTCATCCACAAGTTGATCAAGATCTAATCGACTATTATCTTGAATTTGCCCAACCCCAATACTTGACATGGAGTGCTCAGAAAATAACCTCTGTCAAGGTATTGAAACCAACTGTTGCTGGAAAATTTATCAATGTGAAGTTCAAGGTGACCCGAGGTTCGGATAACTAAGTTCATATGATTTCGTTAGCTGATCTTCCAAACCTGAACCCACACGATTGGATTTTGCTGTTCAACATTCTGCTTACCAATCAACATCAGTATGAGCCGATCCTTGCTCACCTTAAAAGAATGTTGGCTTCCTACATCCATGAAGTTGCTAAGTTGGATCAGGAGATTGCACATGTTATGAGAAAGAAGCCTATTGTGAAGCCTATCGGGAAGCCAAGTGATCTAAATAAGATGAAAATGGGCAAGATAGATCCGGTTCATCACACTGTAATGTTCACTAGAGGCAAAGGTGAAAATTTCCTTTTTGCTCTTGTTGACAAGCACCTGTTCTCCACAACTTGCTTGGAGCACGTACTTGATATAACTCACAGGTGTAAACAGAACAGTGATTCAGATAAGAAGAACTTCTCTGACGTGCTTCGGTGGTATATAGCATTTCGTCACACTCTTTTGGCCATTATACCGAATGTATTCAAGACAGTGAAGAAGTCTGCTCTTACTCAACCGAACTAGTATCTCGCCTCTATTGATGCAAAGGGGGAGATTGTTGGGTCTAGAGTGTTGCGTCATATGTGCTTAGTGTCGTTATTTTGTTTACCCGGTTTGGGCTTGTCCAACCGTGGTTTATCAATAGGGTTAGCGTATATATTATGCATGCATGTATAGCTTTCATGTTATCGTTCTCATTAATTGCTTTTGCATTGTAACCCTAAACACACCTCTACAATCGAAGTTCTTCATCGAGCTCTTCTGAGGTGTGAGTTATTAATCATTCGACACCATTTGATCCATTCTTGTGTTCTTTGATTACTTCATTCTTGTTTTTCTATTTAGAATCTATCGATCTATAACTCAATATTCCCATCACACTTGATACCCTAGGAAGATCATAGCCGAATTTGTGCCTCTCCCCTCTCTCCAATATCATCCTCTTGCTTCTTTGGTGTTTGTAAGCCATTAGAGGAGTGACACTTGTGACTCTAAGCTCCAAGAACAAGAAGATTCAAGCTATTGTTCAAGAGGTAATTATCTAGATCTGGTTTCTTATGTCAATTTGGAATCATGTATGCTAGATCTAGGGTTAGAAAGTCTTGGATGAATTGCATGTACAATAGAGAAGCCTAGATCCAAGCTTTAGGGTTTGCATGAGCACATAGGATGTTCTTTTGGCTAAAACCCACCAGCTCCTCCACAGAGTCAGAATACAGAGCTTTGGGTAGCATTACATGTGAAATAATTTGGAATTTAAAATTACTTAATGATTTGGGTATAAAATCTCAATTACCGGTTGATATTTTTTGTGATAATGAGTCAGCAATCAAATTGGCATTGAATCCTGTATTTCATGAAAAAACAAAACATTTTGAAGTTGATATTCGTTTAGTGAGGGAAAAGATCGAGAATGAAATTTTAAAAGTGAATAAAATTGAGTCTTCAAACCAAAATGCAGATATTCTAACCAAAGCTCTTGGAAGTAATCAACAGGAATATATTGTAAATCGTCTTAATATGGTTGATGTTTTTAAAGGAAATTAACTGCTTATATGTTCTTTCAAATTAATGTTTAGTTTGAGGGGGCGTGTTAAAAGGTTAATATTTTCATAATCAAACTTAAACATTAATTTATAGATTATTGGGTAAGTTATGTATAAGTGTATATTTGTGGGGGTGTGTTTGTGTATCTTTTATGCAAGAAGTCAAGTTCGTACGCGGACTTCGGGTCGTATCCATGGATCTTTCTATCTGGAATACTTAAGTGTTGTAGTTGGGTGTTTGGTCATTTAGATTAGGGTTTTCTATCTAGGGTTTGTTCATATATCGTGTTTGATGTACACATTTCTAGTTGTTATGTAGTATGAGTGTGACTGTGATATGTAGTGAGGTTTCAGGTGTAATCTGTTGATGTAAACCATATCTTTCATAGTGAATGAAATGATGATGTTGGAAAGTTCTTGAGTTGTTTACGTTTTTTAGACTCTCACCAAAAGAGAGCAAGCATTTCGATTCCCTACATCCAATTAAACTCCATTAATTTATTCATAATCAATATATTATGAACAATTGAATAAACCAACAATAATATTTAAGCCGTATTTTTCTCAACATCAATAACAAGTGTTACATCCGTACGACCACTATGTCGTTCTCAATAGTCATCCATATACTTTTGTCAATTATGTGTAACAACTTGTGCTTATCATGATAAATATCAAATCTCAAAAAAATTATTGTTTTATCAAGTGATAATCATAAAAATAATACAAGTTCTTTTTCTAACTTTGCTATTAGTTAATCATTATTTGTTACTGTGTACTTTGTGAGCATAACGTTGAACATAAGAGAAACAGTTCATTTTACGTTCGTGTTTAATAACAAACTTCCATATTTTCCATTAAATTTTGTAATTTAAATCTCATACTAATTTAAGGGGGCACGATTATATTTCCTAATGATTTGACAACAAATATTTGATAACATTTTGCATGTTTTGTTCAACGTTGAGGTTGTTTGATAGTTGTTGATTGAGTCAGAGGTTTTATTGAGTCAAGTCTGACTGACTCAGACACACCCTTGAATCTAACCGGTAAGATACATATTAAAGAAGGCCATATCGACTCAGAGGCTTCTAAATGTAACATCTAACAAGAAAAATATTAAAGAGCCCATGTATATTTGAAAAACGTATTATCAACTTTTTGTGTTCAAAAGAAAAAATGATTTTCTCATTATGATTTGATGTAATTATCCGAAAGTCAAGTAATCATAAAAAAAATGTTATTTTATCTTTCAATACACAAAACGTTTACAACATTCATACAATTTCAATAGGAAAAACATTTAATAATGTATTTATCTATTTTATTATATATTTAAGCACAAATTGTTTGTTTTCATATACTAATCATACATCTTTGTAAACTCAACTCAAGTTTGGATTCGGTTACATTCCAGTTATCTTGAGGAGAATTTAATTAAAATCTTAGGCTACCTTGGTTTGATGACATCATTAGTGTAGCAAAAAAATCTTGATGCAACAATCGAATCCAAAAACCCAATCTAATCCAAAAGTAAAATTTAAAAGAAGAAATGTCAGGATTCTAGAAATCCCGTCATCCTAAGGATCGAATTCCGTACTTCACTTAAATCTCTTCCTTTCAAAGTCCTCCCGTTGCCGGAGCAAAGGGAAAACGCAGCTTTTCCGGCGATCCGGCGCTCCAAGATCACGTGGGGCGGCACTTTCTCATCTTCATCTGCATCATCGTCTTCGATGGAATGTGTTTGTAAATACTGACGAATCCATGAACTGTCGGAAAATTCTTCCCGAATGCTCATGGGAACTGAACTTTTCTTCAGCTTTTTCTTATCGGATTTTCTTTTATCGACTTTTGGATATCGGAGTTCTTTTCCGTTCCCGGAGGGCTTTTCCGGGAAGATTACCTCCGATTCTTGAAACTCCTCGGTCATCGGAAATGGAATTGGCGTTGTAGAAAATAGAATTTGGAAGAAGGGTGGACGAGGTTGCGAATTTATAGATGAGCACTTAATCGGGAAGGTTGACGTCTTTAACTGTTTATAATAATAAATAATAATAATACTATAGTGGGTAGAAGTAGAACCTAGAATTTATGAATAAAAATTTGAGAAAATTCGAGTAATAACAAAAAAAAAAGTAGGTGGTTTGAAGAAAATAACCAAGAAAAAATACATTTCGAAAATTGATCAAAGGATCCGCAGAGCACCCTCTGCGGATCTATTAAAGCCTCTGCGGATCCAGCTACAGCTCTGCGGAATGTTGGTTTTTTAGTTTTTTTAATTTTTTTTTGCGTTCATTTTCGTTTATTAATATATATTTTTTTAAATACACTTATACCTTATGTGATTATTATGTAAAAAATTTGACAAAAAAAGGTTAAAAATAATGAAATGTTTTATGTAATACGTTTGCTACTTATGTATGTTTTTCATATATTTGTACTTATAAATAACGTAATACAAACCGGTGCATATAAATAACCTAATTAAATCAGTAGATATTTGAGGCGTATAGCAGCCGGGATGGTTGATGGACCACATTGGAAATATATTGATCGGGTTAGTATATATATATATATATATATATATATATATATATATATATATATATATATATATATATATATATATATATATATATAAGAATCAGTGTACAGCTCTGCGGAGCAGTACACACCTCTAAGGATCAGCGTACAGCTCTGCGGATCTGTGCACACCTCTGCGGATCAGTGCACACCTCTGCGGATCAGTGCACACCTCTAAGGATCAGTGTACACATCTGCGGATCAGTTATAGAAGTTATAGACGTATTTAAGTAGTTATTTGTGAGTTTGTGAGTTTCAATTACTAGTAGAAGTTGTTTTTTTGTTGTGTTTGTAGAGAGTGATTTGTAAAATGAGTTTTATTATTTTGTGTACAGGAGGGTCGTGGCAGTTAGTTAATGGAGTTGAGGTTTACGTTAGAAATAATGTGAAAAACTATGGTTTAAATCTTCCTCCTAACATTGACCATGAAATGTTATTACAAATGGTTAGAAGTAAGGCGGGTGTGTTAAATAGTCATATATGTTTGTCTTTTAAACACCCGGAGTTAGAGTATATCATGGAGCTTGGAGATGAAACTGATGTATTTCAATTGAGACATGTAATGTCTGAATCAAAGAAGACGGTGCATTTGTATTTAACAGTGGTAGGTGAAGAAGATGAAGAACAAGCAGTGGTTAACAACCAGTTTAATCCAACAAAAACTAATAGAGGTCGTAGAGAAAGCCAATGTGATGGAAACCGTTCAAGGGGAAGAGGGAATGACACTTTTGTATCAGATAATGATAAAGAACCAAAAGTGGGCATGACTGAATTACAACGTGAAAATTTGTTCAAGTTTGGAGAAGTTCCTGAAATTGATGATCGAAGATGTGAGGAAAAATCAAATGAAGGGTGATCGGATGATGAGTACACGCAACGAAAAACTGCTTTTAATCCATGGTATTGTATTCCTTCTATTCCTAATTGTCCAGAACATATTCTTGAACCTGGACCATTTCACAGTTTAGGTCCGAATGATAAATTAATTGTCAATCAAACCTATAACACCAAAAAAGAGCTAGCATTTGCTGTTAACTTCAAAGCCGTTAGAGAAAAGTTTCAGATAAAGGTTTAAAAATTTTCAAAATCTCGGTACCAGGTTGTTTGTATGCAAGAAAACTGTAATTGGCGTTTATACGCATGTGTCATTAAAGGAACAGAAATGTTTAAAATTAAGACGTTTAATGACGAGCATACATGTTCTTCATTACTTATACACCCAAATCATAGGCAAGCAAATAGCGAAGTTGTGGGAACCATAATACATAACATTATGGGTCAAGAAAGTTTGAGAGTTTGGAAGCCTAATGATATAATTAGAGATATGAATGCTTTGCTACAAATAAATATGAGTTATTCACAAGCGTGACATGCTAGAGAATTTGCTTTGGGATTGATAATGGGGACCCTCGAAGAAAGTTTCTCCAAACTTTCAATTTATTTTCACAATCAGAAGAAACATAATCATGGTACTGTGGCGTACATAAAAACTGATTCGGATGATCGTTTTGGGTATCGCTTTTTCGCTATTGGATGCGCTGTAATATATTTTTAAATATATTTGTTATTTTCTTAAATGTTTATAAACAAATTATATTGTTGATATATTAACGGTTTTTATATTGTTGTTGCGAATACGTGCTTTCAGAGAGTGTTGTAGAAAAGTTATTATTATGGATGGTGCTCATTTGAAGGGAAAGTACAAAGGCACCATCTTGCATGCAGTAGCCATGGATGGCAACAATCAGATCTTGCCTATCGGGTATGGAATTTGCCCAAAAGAGACTACAGATTCTTGGATATGGTTTCTTGAAAAACTACATGAATGCATTGGTGATGTGGAAGATCTGACAATGGTTACAGATAGAGCACCCGCAATTGCTGTAAGTATTCAAAATGTTTTTCCAAATGCTCAACATGGATTGTGTGGTTTTCATCTAATAGGAAACATAGTCCACACCTTTGGAAAAAACAAAAAAACAGCAATTTTGTTTTGGAAGCTGGTAAGAGCTTACAAAACCATTGAGTTTGAATTCTATTGGGGGAGACTTCGTAATATAAGAGATGATGTAGCGACATATCTCAGTCAAATTCCACGTGAGAAATGGACCAGAGCGTATTGCCCTACCACGAGGTATGATTATATGACCTCAAATAGTGCGGAGTCCATGAATGTTGTATCAAATAAAGCAAGGAAGTTGCCTATATTACCACTTCTTGAGTTCTTTCGCGCACTTATGCAAAAATGGTTTTACAAACAGCGGATGGCTGCAGGTATGATTATGTTTAATTTTAAATTATATGATAAATGTCATATATAATAATATATGTTTGTTTTAACAGAAAAAAGTACGACAATACTTACGAAGTGGGCTGAAGATATGGTTAAAAAAAATAAAGAGGGGATTCAAGGATGGTCGGTATCCGGTGTTGACAATACAACATATCAAGTGCATGACTTCAAAAGCGGGGGCATAGTGAATTTGAGGGAAAAGACTTGTTCTTGCAGATATTGGCAACTAACTGGTTTGCCATGTGGTCATGTGATAATGGTTTTAACACACTTGAAAAATGATCATTGTGGGCATATGGCTATAGATGCATATAATTGAAACATATCGAAGAACGTATGAGCAAGCCGTATACCCTCTTTCAGAACTTAGTGATTGGGAGGTTCTGGATGACCTTATGGTTGTTAACCCTCCTGTGATGGAAATACGTCAATCCGGTAGACCAAAAAACACCAATCGTATTCCATCTCAAGGTGAGGAACCAAAAAATAAGAAGGTGTACTAGATGCCATAACACAACTCATAATGCAAGGACGTGTAAGGAAATCGTTCCAAAGAACCAAAGTAAAACTAAAAAACGTACCGGGGCGTCAGGGAGTGGGACAAAAGCGACAGAAGAGGAACCGACGCAAGCGACCGAAAACCAATGGCAATATGAGCCAGAGAACCAATGGACGCAACATACTGAACAACAATGGCATCAGCAGCCAGACAACCAATGGACACAACAGACCGAACATCAATGGCAGCAGCATCCAGACAACCAATGGACACAACAGACCGAACATCAATGGCAGCAGGAGCCACATAACCAATGGGCGCAAGAGACCGAATACCAACCGCAGGAAGAGCCACAGAACCAATGGCAGGGTTGCACCGAGTACCAATGGCAGCAAGAGCCAGATAACCAATGGACGCAAGAGACAGTAAACCTAGGGACACAAGCAACAGATAACCCATGGACGGAATACGAAAACAGATCAAAGTTTCCGTGGTTCGATTTGAATGGATGAAGTTTATTTCAAAGTATGTTTATTATGAAGGTTGTATGTTTATGTTTTTTAAGGTATGTTTTGTAACCTATAAAAACCATGGAATATTTGTATAATTTTAATTAGGTTATTTATATGCACCGGTTTGTATTACGTTATTTATAAGTACAAATACATGAAAAACATACATAAGTAGCAAACGTATTACATAAAACATTTCATTATTTTTAACCTTTTTTTGTCAAATTTTTTACATAATAATCACATAAGGTATAAGTGTATTTAAAAAAAATAATATTAATAAACGAAAATAAACGCAAAAAAAACGAAAAAAAAAATAAAAAAATTAAAAAACCAACATTCCACAGAGTTGTAGCTGGATCCGCAGAGGCTTTAATGGATCCGCAGAGGGTGCTCTGCGGATCCTTTGGTCATTTTCCGAAATGTGTTTTTCATTGGTTATTTTCTTCAAACCACCCACTTTTTTTGATTATTACTCGAATTTTCTCTAAAATTTTTGGAAAGATAGTTATTTTTTGGTATGGTTCTTGTTTATGTAACTTTTTTTTATATATTTGATCATTTAATTTATTAAAAATGTGTTCACATATTATCATTGTCAACTGTTATCTTAGGCGCTAATGGTGACATGTGAACATATTTAACAAGTTAAATGGTTAAACGTGAAAAAAAAAATCTTATAGGTTTTTTTAATATAATGTTTTAAACTTTGATTATAATTTTTTTAAACTTTTTTTTATAGTTTCATATAATTTTCATACAAGTTTTTTTTAACCAAATATTTGCTAAATATTAAAAAAATTTCTTATAAGCTTTTTTTCTTCCCTTTTTTTATTTTCTTTTATTTTTTATTTTTTATTTTTTATTTTTATATTTTCATACAATTTTTTTATAACTTTCATACAATTATTTATAAACTTTCTTTTACAATATTTTTAAAATGTTTCATAGATTTTGTATGACAATTTAATATTTTTTGTAACATTTTAAAATACTTTCGTTAAGTGATAATTTAGAACATTATATTAAAAGTTAAAAAGTTTATAAAGTTCTAATTAAAAAGTATAAAAAAAGTTGAAATAATTTTAAAACATTTACATTATATAGATTTCTTTTTTATTTGCTACGTAATATTTTCTTTTTATTTTTTATAAGACTCTCAATACTTATTGTACATATTTGATTTATTTAATTTTATTGTGGGATACTATTACTTTTAAAATATTTCATTTGTTTAAAAACAAAAGATATATATATATATATATATATATATATATATATATATATATATATATATATATATATATATATATATATATATATATATATATATATATATAGGTTCTATGGAAAATAAAAAACCCAAAATGAGGCTATATAAAACATTTCACAAAAAACATATTTATTAATTAAAAAATAAAGTTTAGAATTAGTCAATATTTACTTTATATTTATGATAATAAGTTTTTACTAAAAATAAATTAGTAGAGAATTGATTTGTCAAATCATAATATTATAAATGAGGTAAATAATCAATCATTATAGATGTTTTAATAAAACGTTTGATTAAATAATACAAACAAATATGAAAAATAAAACCGCTATTAAAAGTAAGGAAAATGACTTATTATGGTAATTAACTTTTCGTTTTGTTCACATTTAAATATATTTTTTTTGTTTTTTGTTTGACCATTTAACTTGTTAGATGTGTTTGCATATTACAATTGTTATCTGAGATAGCCAGTGACAATGATAATATATGAATACAATTAACAAGTTACATAGTCAAACATATAAAAAAAATTATGTAAATATAAACAAAACGACAAAGATGATCACTTTGGTAAGTCATTTCTCCTAAAAAAATTAATAATATTTCTTACCCATTAGACTAAGACTATATAAAAACAGTAAGATGTGTTTGAGTTTGGTAAACTCAGTTGAAAAATAAAAAGTTGTAAATTAATACCAGAAACAAGATTAGGATAATTATTGTTAAGAATAATAATAATCTAATAAACTTGTTGTAATAGGTCGAATTTTTTTTCATTAAATAATAGTTGAAAGCTTTTTGAAGTTTTCACTTTTTACTTTAAAAAAAAATTTGTTCGGCAATAAGAATTTTTATATTTCAACGACTTTTGCAAAACTTTTGCCATTTCAGAATTTTAACTTTTAGTTTTCATATAATTTTATTCTTTAAAAACTAGAGCTTAGCTCATTTTAAGTTACTAAATTTTTTTAGTGTTTTATATTAGTCATTATATTTCGTTTAAGCTACCATTGGTCACTAAACTTGTTTATTTATTAATTTTTTCATTTAGTGATTATAACCGGTATTAGCTAGTTTATAACAACGAACAATTTTATCAAGTTTATAACTAGTTATTGAATTTTTCTAGATGTTTTATTTTAATCATTATATTTTGTTTAAGTTACCATTTTCCGTTGGACTTGTTTAAAATTTTCATTTTAGTCATTTTGCTTTATTATTATTATTTATAAAAAAAAAAAAACTTTTTTCCTTTTCTCCACAACTAAACTTGTTATATCAAATTATCTTAGAGTAAATTATACGAATGATCCCTCCAATTTAAGGTACCCTGCACCTATTCAATTCCAATTATTAGTTTTCACTTTGGCCTACTACACGGCTACACCCTCTGTGTCACACCCCCAAACCAAGGATGGCGGAAACGTCCGGGGGTGGAGGACTTCATGTATAGTATCACAACAACGAGTATAATAGTGCTCAAAGTAAATACAACCATCATAAATATAATTGAAAAAGTTATACCATAGTATGTTTTTACATGATTTGAATTCAATTACACTATGATGACAAAATTAAATGTTTGACGATTTAACGTCCCATCCTCAAAAGCGGTTGATTTCCTGTTTCACTGAATTCCTGAGAATATAAGTAGTTTGAAAAAGTGTCAACAATTAAGTTGGTGAGTTCATAAGAGTTTTATTTGAGAAAGAAGCCGTTTTCCTTGTAAAAAGCGATAGAGTATGATTTCAGAAAATTCAATATTTTCTTTATTAAACGCGAAATGAACTCTCCTATGTTATGCAATAATGTACCCTAGAAAGACCTGTAGATTCCTTTTATAATCACCCAGTGTATATAAGTTATATAAAATTTAAGTTAAATAAACTGTCGAATATAATGGGTCTGCCCTAGGTCCACAACCAAACAAGGAACAGGAAGTAAGGCGGGTCCACCAATTCTAGGTCGATTGCGACTAAATTCATATATAACTCTAACATGCACACTTTGCAAATTATAGCTGAAGTCTAACAATTCTAGATGAAACGTAGTTTTAATATCATGAAAGCCATTTAGTATTAAATATGGTACTTTGTCATGTATACTTCAAGAAAAATCCCTTATTTTCCTTATAAAATTTATGTAGCCTTAAATCCCAAGACCGAGAATGTGAGTGTGTGTTTTGTACTTATGATATTTATAATCATAATGCGTTTTCCCAAAGAAAATTCAATATTTTCCTTATAAAAAGTTATGTAGCCTTAAATCCCAAGACCGAGAATATGAGTGTGTGTTTTGTACTATTAATGTTCATGTAGTTTTAAATAGATAAAACCCCTTTTCAAAGTAGAATTTTCCCTGTAAACTTGAAAGATTATTAACTCCCTATGTGAGTCGTTATAACCATACTACGACCGGATGACCTGCTGCGACGTTCTTCAGACGTCGGAAACGAAATGACATTTGTCACCCCCGATTCGGCCGATCGGACTTATGCAAGCAACATGGGTGTGGGTTGTCAATCCCAATATAGATCTATACACAATTATAACGCTCTCCCTACAAGAGACTCTGGTTATAACTTACAGGATTTTCGAACCCGTACCCTAAGAGTACGATAGAGAATGTCTCACAACTTATGTTAACTAGTTTACATATAGTTTTGAGTATAAAACCTCTTCCGTGGTGGAAGTGAAATCACCTTCTATGAAATAAATTAGTGATATGAAATCCATAAACTATTACTATTATAGTTTATCATATAGTATATGAAAAACTCATTTGTTTTGAGAGTAAAACCTTTTCCATGTAGTATGCTTTTATCGGAATTTCATAAACCATACTTATTATAGTTTATTATATGTGTTCGAAATGAATGGAAAAGCCTTAACATGAATGACTAATTTCTGTTTATGATGGTCAACTAACAAGAATGCATCCAAACATTTAGAAACTTATTGTTATGCACTTTGCTCAAAATACTACAAAGTGTTGTTAATATGGTAAGCTCTGTAACCAGTTTTTACTCTTTCTGCACTGTTTTGAAATCATCATAGAAAAATCAAACGAAGTCGAAAACTAATTCCGTAAACTCTGAGAGTTTAGAAAATATGTCTAGTTTATTCATAATTTTTATTATGATTTTTAGAATTCTCTAACTTATGTGAAAGTGTTCATAATCACAGACTGGTCCGAATTCGTTTCTGAAATGATAGACAGTTTTGTAAAAATCACCATAAATTGTAGAAAAATCGTATGGAGATGTGCAAGTAGTCATTTTAAAGGTATAAACCTGAACTATTTTCATATTAAACAGTTTTGAAAAATATTAAGTTTAAGTTGGGTAAAACAGTTTGTGAACAGGTCACAACTTTTCTGTTATAAGCTGTCAAGTTAAGTTTTGAATATGTTTTGGTGTTTTAACTTGTATTCCCCCCCTGAAAACTGAAGAAAACTAGAAAATGTAGGGGTATGAACTCACCTTGAGTGATTTCTTGAAGAGTGGAAGGTTGAAGTCAAGTAGTATCAAGTCAAGAGCACTTGATGAACACGTGAAGGCTTGGATGATCCTAAGAACGATTTTTGGTGTTAAGATATGAGTCGATGATCCAAGAGTGTTATGAAATTATGGAATAACACTTGAGTTTAGATGGAATACTTACCAAAAAGTGCAGTAGCAACTCAAGAACACTTTCACAAGGTGGTGGGAAGCAGAGAGAAAGAAGCTTTCTTGAGGTGGTATGAGAAGTGTGTGTATGTTTGAAATGAGCAAGTAAATCAAGAAATCCTCCAGAGATTTCTTTATATAGAAGGTTGCTGGAGCAACTTGTGAGTTTGAAGTGATGTGTGCCTTGGTTTGTGTGATGTGGATAAGGTGGCAAATGAGAGGATGACACATGGAGGGCAAATGGGCACACTTGACCCACTTGATAATCTAAGCTATTTTATTTAATAAATCCTTGAAAAATAATTAAAATAAGAGTTCTGGGGGTTAAAAATGATAAAAATATGAATTTGGTGAAAAAATCCCGTCAAAAACGTCAAAAACGGGCTTAGGAAGCGAAAGTAGTCGAAAATCGGGCAATATGGACCGAACCTGCGAGGTTCGGCTCTAAGAGAGTGAGAACCGAGAGAAGGGAAAGAAGGAACCGAGAGGAGGAGAAGGGACCGAAGGTGCGAGGGGGAGGGACCGAAGGGTAGGTCTCGGTTCGGTCTGCTGAGCTTCGGTTCGAGAAGGGTGCTTCGCTTCTGACAGGCTCGCTTCTGACAAGTTCGGCTCCGAGGGGGTTCGGTCCTATTAGAAGGGTTCGGCCCTAAGAGGTTCGGTTCCTAAGAGGTTCGGTTCCTAAGGAGGGTTTCGGCCCTAATTAGCTGTTTTTTGATATAACTCTCCGTTTCAAGCGGTTTTTGGCCAAGTTAAGGGTCGGGATGACTAAAAAAAGTTGAGAGAGATCTTGAGAGAGATTTCGCATACTTGGAGAGATTTGGGAGAGATTTCACATACTTGGAGAGATTTGGGAGAGATTTCACATACTTGGAGAGATTTCACATACTTGGAGAGATTTGGGAGAGATTTCACATACTTGGAGAGATTTGGGAGAGATTTCACATACTTGGAGAGATTTGGGAGAGATTTCACATACTTGGAGAGATTTGGGAGAGGTTTCACATACTTGGAGAGATTTGGGAGAGATTTCACATACTTGGAGAGATCTGGGAGAGATTTCACATACTTGGAGAGATCTGGGAGAGATTTCACATACTTGGAGAGATTTGGGAGAGATTTCACATACTTGGAGAGATTTGGGAGAGATTTCACATACTTGGAGAGATTTAACCTTAGCCATTATTATCGTATAATCTCGTAATGCAAGGTTCGTGAACCCCATTATGCTTTTTTTATGATTGTTTTAAGTCCCCGAAAGGGTCCTTAGTCGTGTTTTGATGCGTTTAACTCCCTTTTTAGGGTTTTTACATTGCTAACCACATAGATTCTTTGAGACACTTGAATTCTTGACATATAAATGCACATTTTTATACATAAAATAACTTTTAGCATACAAATACTAATTAAGTTTGACCGGTTTGACTTGTGGACTTTGACTTGTTGACTTTGACTTTGACTTGAATTTAACGGTTGTCACACTCTGCATTTTGTTGTCATTTTGATGTCCAGAACGTTAATGTCATCTTGATTCTTTCCTTATATGTATTTTGGATTTCTATACTTCAAAGAATAATCACTTAGCATATAATTAAGGCAACCATCAAACCTCTTACCTGCATTCTATTTGGTCCAACTTGTTCGTGTTTTCAATTGCTTTATACAAAAAATATAGTATGTGTACAATGGAGGGGGATCGAGTCCCCTGATTCGAGCTCCTGAAAGAAGATGTAGACTTGTTCGTGTTTTCAATTGATTCACATATACCAAATATTGTCCGCTTTGGGCCACACGATACGAAGACTCCCAGGGGGGTCACCCAAAGTGAAAATAATTTTCCACGTTGATTGAGTGCGTTTATGTTGAGAATAAAATCCGAGATTTCGAATGCGGAATATCAAGAACAATCAAGAATCAATCACCAACATATGCAAGTAATCTGATAAAGGTTTTTCTTGTATTGATTATGAGATGAACGTACAGAGAAAAATCTAATCTGGTCAAAAGCTTACACCAAAAGTAAACCTAATGATTATTTATAGGGAACAATATATATCTACCATAAATATAAAATAAATGCCTAATATAAAACAAATGCCTTAGAAGAGCTCGATTAAGAACTTCTACTGTAAAGGCATCGTATGGAACCATAAAATGATTAACCCTAAAAAGGCTTCACTAAATAACCAAATATGCCAAATCAGTTTTAATATCTCAAGTACTCAACAATCCCCCCCTAGATGTTGAAACTGATGAAGATCACGATTTCCGATCTTCTTGGCATTTCTCCCCCTAAATTGTGATACTCATCAGCACATGGGGTCTTCAAAGCGAGAGAAATAGAAATAATCTTCCAAATACGAACTCCCCCTTGAATAATCATCACTCCCCTTTGAATCTTCAACAAATACCATGAAGAGAATCCGGAAAGTTAAGAAGAATCACCAACAATCTTCAAAACCCATCAGATATGATGAAATAAATCCCTTTAGAATAAACCCATTTCTCAAAAATTAAAACCGGAAAAATAACAAAAAATAGTTTTGTATTTTCCAATATTTAAATTTAGACAAAAGAATAGAATAAGAAGCAATTATTTTAGAAGGGTTTGAAAAGAATAAGACCAAAGAAAAGGATAAGAAATGAAAATATTTTGGATTCTGGGATAAAAACTGATAAGTTCTAAAAATATAGGGACCGGAGTTGAAACTTTAACCCTTCTTCGTTTGATCTATAGAACACGCATCTTTGACTTTCAAAATAAATTGAAGTTGCCAATTTGTTCAAACACAGGGGACCGAAACTGTAAAGTAGCTGAAGATTCAGGGACCGATAGTGTAACATGATCTTTCTTCCCCACTTAACTTTACCCCTGATTAAAAGAACACCTGTAACTCGTATACTCAGTAGGAATGTTTGTAAACAAAATCCACAAACACTGATTCCAACCAATCTCACTTATACATTCGTTTCGAGAATAAAGATGCGAATCCAAGCATAGGTTCTGGAGACGAATCCAAGCCCATCGATTATACCCCAAAGCGAATCTGATTTCAAACACGAACCCAATCACCGGTTCACTATGAATCCTGATTGACACGTTCGCTGCGAATTAAATCCATAGTCCAAATGTTCCCTTTTCGATATGAACACAGTGATCGTTTGTGAGATGCGAATCGAGTCAACTGGTTCGTTTAAATGCCGATGATACCAGTCCATTGACTTTTCAAAGTCATAATTAAAGAACGATCGTATCAAATCCAAACAACAACACCAAAGAAAGTTCCGATCGACAGTATAGCATCGTTCAGATTTCAAATTTTTCTTGAAATCCGATTCTAGATTCCCAATCTTGAATTTCTAAAATCAAATGTCGTTTTCTTTTATGCCGACTGTAAATTCCATCTCCGATTAAAAATCCGATTCCGATTCGTTTGATTTGCAACTGTGAACCATCGAACACGAACCTGTAGATGTAGATGAGGAAGCGAACTTAATCCTCTCGCTCCAAATCAATTGTTCATGAACCGAAAGCAATCAAGGACCGAACGCAGATTAAGGACCGAAAGCTAATTAAGGTCCGAAAGCTAATCAGGACCGAAAGCGAAATAGACCGAACGTTCGGTCTATTTTGGTTCCAATTTTTGTTGATGCTAACCCAAGTTCGCTTCTTGTGAGTTTCGTTTCCAATTTCGTTGATTCTACACTCAAAGCGAACGTTCGCTTCACTACGTTCGCTTCATTGACTTTCCTTTCTGAATTTGACTTTCGCTTTTGTTTGATGAAGTTCGTTCGTGATTTTGTGTCATTCGTTTCTTCAACGAACATTCGTTTATAGTTAATTCCGATTTTAAAATTGAGGCTTGAATGTGCCAATGATTCCGAAAGCCAAACAATAAAATCCGAACTAGAATTCAGGTGCACAAAGTCCGAACGTGAATTTCAGTTTTTAAGAAAAATTACGTTGCAGAAGTTCATCGTTGAAAGTAGGTTCGCAAGCCAATTTCACAAGCAGTTGATGATATATTTACGAGAACTACCCTTAAGGTTTGAAGGAAATGGCAGAATTTGCCAAATTACCAAACTAACAGCCTTTTGACAAAATTTCAGAATCTGACCATCTTTTTGCAGTAGAATGACAGTTTCAGCCCTTTTTGCTGAAATGTATCAGCTGGCAGCATACAGTTTCTTCAGCCCTTTTTGCTGAAGAAATCAGACCTTTTTGTAGAAAATGTCACTTTTCACCCCATTATATCAACTTTTTCACCTTTTGTCATTTCCAACAATAAAAACTCAATGGAAATTGATTTCTTCAATAAAATTTCTCCTCTTTGACTAAATCTTCAAAACATATCACCATTTTTTTTTTAATATCAATGACGAAATCTTTTATGGGACTTTTGATACCCATTTAAGGTTCAACATTGAAGTTGGTTTCTTGCATACCCACTTATTTGAAGAGAATCTATCATCTTCTGAAAATAATACCCGCTTTTTAGTTGGAAAACAAAAATTTCCAAAAAATTCATTAAACCAACAGAACACTATTTTCTCTTTTCTCCAACCCTTAACATATTCATCTGAATGAAATTTTCTTTGAACATTATTGACTTCAGCTTTTTCAACTTTTTCACAAGCAATGGGCACTTGTACCTTGGGCATCCAAACCTTCTTTGTTTTACTCTTATTCTTTCTCTTCTTCTTCCTTTTCTTATTTCTAGGCTTCAGAAACAAATTTCGGATCTGAACAACATTTTCTTTTCTCTGAAACTGAACATTTGAAGACTTTTGAACACAATCCTTAGGAGTTTGATAAATATGAACATCTTGAATTATTGGCTTTCTGTAGGGAACCAATCCTTCAAAGATATCATCAGAACACAATAAATCATCTGTTGTTGTTCCAATAGAACAAAATGTCTTTACTTTCATGACTTCCAAAGATTTACTTTGAGATTCATATTCAGAACAACTAAAATCGGATTGTAACTCATCTGAAACACATGAACCACTTGACTCCCCCTCAACAAGAACATCTGGAGTCATCTTTTCTTCAGAAACATGAGGAACATTATGAACTTCTTCTTTTTCTTTTTCAGCCCTTTTTATCTTCAACATCTGTTGATGTTCCCGATCTAAATGTTCATAGATAAAACGAAATTGTTCTACTATTCTCTCATTCTTTTGCAATTCACGTTCATCAACCCGTGAGTAATGATTTATTTTCTTATCAACAAAAGAATTATATAACTCAGTAACATTCCTCAACGTAGAATCACCAAGAACATGAAATAAAGATGATTTGTTTACACCATAGATTGGTTTAGTGACCTTTAATCCAAGTTTTAAAATTGAGTTACAGAATAAAAGATCCATTAGATCTTCAACAAATGATAGAACTTGAAGAGAGAGAAAATACATCTGATAAAGATTTTAGAGAGAGAAAAACGGATCTGAAAGGGTTTTTAGTGAGAGAAAACAGATCTGAACACGAAAATTCAAATAAACACGAAAATTTTCTTCTAACTCTCTTCCAGAACACGATTCAAGAACAAATCAGATGAAATAATGAGTAGAAGATAACAGATCTGAACAAGATTTTTCAATAAAAACGAGGTAAAGACTTTTTCTTTTCAGAAAACTTACAAAACTTGAAGAACAAGGTGAGATTCATGATAAAATATCGCCATAAACAAGATCGATTCTTGCAAAAATCGCTGAGATCTACAAGAACCCGCTCTGATACCACTTGTTGAGAATAAAATCCGAGATGACGAATATGGAATATCAAGAACAATCAAGAATCAATCACCAACATATGCAAGTAATCTGATAAAGGTTTTTCTTGTATTGATTATGAGATGAACGTACAAAGAAAAATCTAATCTGGTCAAAAGCTTACACCAAAAGTAAACCTAATGATTATTTATAAGGAACAATAAATATCTACCATAAATATAAAATAAATGTCTAATATAAAACCAATGCATTAGAAGAGCTCGATTAAGAACTTCTACTGTAAAGGCATCGTAGGGAATCATAAAATGTTTAACCCTAAAAAGGCTTCCCTAAATAACCAAATATGCCAAATCAGTTTCAATATCTCAAATACTCAACAGTTTATACCAATGATGGGAGCGATGTGGTGGATAAGGGAAAAATAGTATTTTTAAATCCATTTGGACCGTTCGAGTTTAAAAAGTTAAAGGACTAAATGTGAAGACTACCTTAAATCACAATGATTATTCGTATAATTTACTTTAAAATAATTGATGCAACAAGTTTAGGCGTAGAGAAAATGAAAAAAGTAGTAGCTTTTTTTTATTTTTTTATTAATGATTATAAAAAATTAAAATAAAAAATAAACAAGTTTAGTGACCACGAGCTTAAACAAAGTATAATGACTAAATTAACACATATAAAACTTCAATGACAAATCTTAACCCTGACAACTCATTCGATGTAGTACACCGACTATCATCGATTAGAGACTAAAATGAAAAAAAATAATAAACAAGTTTAATGACCAAGGGTAGCTTAAACAAATTATAATGACCAAAATAGAACTCCTACAAAAGCTCAATGACTAAAAATGACCTAAACCTAAAAACTAACAACTACTTTTGTGAAACATTTTGCACACATAAAAGCTATAACTTCTAACTAGTTTTGTCAAACAAATCTTAAAAGTGTTTATTTAAAATAAAAACTTTAATCTCGTACATTAAAATGAAATTATTTTCACTTTGATATTTTTATAAAAATAATAAAAAACAAAAACTTTCAAAGACTACTGAAACCTTGATATCATGTCATTTTATCTATACAAATCAACTTTACTATATTAAAAGCATAATTAAATTATGACAAAATTATATAAATGGTCTTTATGGTTTAACAAATGTCATAAATTTAGTCATTGTTAAATTTTTTTGACGAGCATGGCTCATGTGGTTATCAAAACTTGCGTGCATGATCCTTTTTGCTAATACCGTTAGTTTTCATCCATTAGCGTGAGGGTAATTTGACGTTTCAGGTAGTAATGATTAAGTTTGTGACCATGGATAAACCATACAGACCATTTACGTAATTTTGTCTATATTTTATGTCTTTTTCTTCTTTTTACTTTTGAAAATGTGTAACGACGTAAATTTCCAAAACAATTTTTCATTTTTAAAACATACTTTTATTCATAAGGTAATATCAAAACATAATGTATCCAATGTTATCATAACAAAACATATCCCAGAATCTCGAGACATAAACTCCATGAGTGTGTACGGATCATGCCGGCGCCTTCCCGCGATCCTCGCTAGTACCTGAAACACATAACACAACAACTGTAAGCATAAATGCTTAGTGAGTTCCCCAAAATACCACATACGCACATACGCCACTCAAGGCTATAAGACCTTCCGGTCACTGTGTCTCAGAGGCCTTCCGTCCCACAACCCTGGTAGACCTTCCGGTCCTACCCGTAATGACCTTCCGGTCCATATCAAAATGACCTTCCGGTCCATATCATAATGACCTTCCGGTCCTTAGCATTCATAAATAACACATCCATATCATATAACAGCATACAACACATACATCCCATAGCATATAAGTGTTGGATAAGGTGTATAAGTCCATAACTATTTCTGGTATGTACTTGACCCGACCCGGCATGGTCCATTTAGGTTGCATGGCACCATGCAATTGGATAAACTAAAATGAGAGAAATAACACTTATGGTTTATTAATATATTATAAGTTCTAATATATTAATTAATTAGTTTGATCAAGAATTAATTTAGAATTAATTAAGTGATCAAAAGATAACTAATTAAATATATGGGTAGATTATGTAAATCTTCCATATCTTATATAGTGGGCTAAGAGGCTCCATGGATTATCAAGTTGGGTTCCACCCATACGATGCTCCATGGATGCTCCATGGGAGTTACAAACCCATGGGTCATGGAAATGAAGAGTCATGACACATTAGGGTTTACATGGTGTAACCCTAGATGTGTCAACACTATATAAGAAACCCATTCTCCACCAAAATCGGCGACAATAAGAAACAAGAGGGCTAGGCCGATTTTAGAAGTGTGTATTCTCTCTAAAGTCATTCCAAAAGCATTTGGTGTTGTGTGAAGCATTTGAGGCATCACACTTGGGGTGCTAGGCTCACAAGGTTTCAAGGATCATAAGCAACAACAAGGTAAGTTATTCTATCTTTCATGCAAGTTAAAATTTGTTCCCCATGTATGCTAGATAGGAATATAACCTTGGAATTCAACTTTGCATGATAATTAGACAAACATAGATCCAAGGTTATTAGGGTTGCATATACACTTAGGAAGTGTTAGAATGCTCAAAACCCATCAGTGGTACCAGAGCCTAGGTTTGTTTGTTGTTTTTTTTTTATGTGCAAACAGCTTGAAAAAAAATCGTTTTTTCTGTTTTCTGCTCGTATGAAAGTTTGCACATTTGTTGCTGGAAATGGACTAGAAACATTACCCTAAACTGTTTTGATGTTTTAAAGCTTGTTTTAGATGGTGTAATGTTTATGCTAATCCATTTACAATGGCAATTATTAAAATTACAAGTTTTTTTTAAGTGTAATTTTTGATTCTTGAAAGTGTTCATATTCATGTTCTTGAACTTATGAAGATTAGATGATCATAGGAATTGTTTGTAACCTTCATGGTAGTTTAATTCATGATCATAATGTGTTTTAATGGAGTCCATAACTTGTCCTCAAGTTATGGAAAACCAAAAGTCTCACTTTTATTAAAGCCATTAAAAGAACACAAGGGTTATAAAAATGAAGAGTCTTCATTTTTATTACTCAATTAATTCATAAGTTATAAGAAATGAAAAGTTTTGGAAGTTTACAAAACTTGCCCTCAAGTTTTGGAACATGTAAAGTCTTCATTAAAACTTTAGTTCCAACCCTTAGAATTTTAAAAGTTAAAATTCAACCCTTATACTTTATAATATTATAAGTTACTAATATATATATGTATAACGTCAAGTCGTCTTACCGCTAGTACGCCTCATTCACGAAGCCGGTCTATAAGGGGGGTATAAGGTTGTTGCCTATAAAATGGCAACTTAATGGGTGTCCACTCTCACCCACCGCTTCCTTGATCGGTGGAGGGTCGTTAGCCGAACGGGTAAGACAAGGACTTATAAATTCTCATTAAAAGTATGATGAATATTATAAAGTAACTAAATGCTTTTATTAAATTCCCAATCTTAGTTACTTTAGGAAAATGTGAATAAGGTGCTAATCCATGAAATTACACTTTACACTTTGTTTAAGTCGTTGGTGGAGCGTGTGTGGTTAACCGACACACTAACTTGGACTTAACAAGGTAGGTAAAGGGTGACTTAAGGTTTACCATAGCATCGGTGGAGCGTGTGTGGTTTACCGGCACATCGATTGAGTGATAAACCTTGAGGGTACCAAGTGATTTGCATGGTTACTTCACACCTCATTTTGTGATCCTCGGTATCCCAGTCACAAAACTTGGAGGGCACACTCGAGATTGAAACATGCCTTTGAAAAGTTCATTGAATCTCAAAAGAATCTAGGAATTTCTAAGAACCAATTAAAAACCTAATATTTATATTTCGTTTTTCATGGTGGAAATTGGTGAATCGTCATTCACCTACCTTTCAAATATGTTATAGCTTGGATTACGGCATACCTCTTCTAAGTTATAATATATTGTGATTGGATCCTAGCCTTAATATCACATTTGGGTGTTTTATTAAGGACTCTCTTAATATCTAAACTAATCTTGTTCTCTTCTTTCAGATGTCTTCAAACAATGCTGCTTCTGGCTCTAATCCTAATGGCTCCTTTACCCTTATGAACTTGTGTGGGAAAGTCACTTTTGATGGATCCAACTTCAATGAATGGATCAGAAACATCAGGATGATTACCCGCTACGAGGACAAAGAATATGTCCTTGACAAGGAGCTTAAGGAGATTGATGAGACCACTGCAACTCCCCAGGAGATCGCTGACTTCCGGGCACATGAAAGGGATGCTACAAAAGTGGCATGCATCATGTTGGCCACCATGACAGCGGAACTCCAAAAGTCCTATGAGGACTTCTACCCTTTTGAAATGCACCAAGATCTGATGGAAAGATACCATCAAAGTGCACGACAAGAGAGGTATGAAATCATATGCTCTATCATAACAACCATGATGAAGGACGGGGAATCCGTCACGAGCCACATACAGAAAATGCAAAGGTATGTGGATCGGTTGCTGAAGCTTAATGTGAACTTCCCTGAGGAGCTTGCAATAGATATCATTTTGCACTCCTTACCATCGTGATATGATCAATTCCGCATGACATATCACATGAATAAGGAAGAGGTCACACTCAGCAAACTTCAGGGACTCCTCAAGACCGCAGAAACAGGTCTTAAGGGTAAGTCGGTTGTTAACACTCCTACTCCAAACTCTGCCCCGGTTTTGGCAATCGGGAAAGGTAGAGGGACGAAGAGGAAGAGCTCTTAGAAGGGTACCAAGGCTAGGACCCTTGATGGCTCTTCTTCAAGTGGAACCAAGAAAGGTTTTGTCACTCCTTCTTCTGACCCTAAAGAGGCTGAATGCTTCTATTGCCATGAAAAGTCACATTGGAAGCGGAACTGCCCAAAGTACCAGCAAGATGTGAAGGATGGGAAAGTTAAACCCAACCATGCAGGTATTTACACTATCTTATCTAATAACTCACCCCATTCTAACTCTTGGGTCCTTGATACCGGTTGTGGTATTCATATCTGTTCTGATTTGCAGGGACTAAGAAGAAGTGAGAATGTGGAGCATGGAAGAATAAACTTAATCATGGGGAATAGGAAAGCTTTACCTGTCACCAAGATTGGAGTTTATACTTTATTGGTAAGTAGTGGGTTTAGTTTAGATTTGAATAAATGTTGTTATTCGCCAGAAATGGCAAGAAATATTATTTCCTTTCATGCATTGTATAAACAAGGTTTCACCTTTTCATTTGATAATGAAGTTGGTTCGATTAATGCTTTCTATAATAATGTTCTTTATTTTAAAGCATTACCTTGTGATGGTGTGTATGAAACTGTATCTGTGGTTGATAACTTAGGAAATAATGTATTGTGTATTGATTCTGTTAATGATAATAACTTGGATAAAGCATCATTATGGCATTGTCGTCTTGGACATATAAGCAAGAAACGCATAAGCCAACTCGAAAAGGATGGAGTATTGGAGTCATTTGACCTAAAGTCAGATGATAGTTGCGAATCATGCTTACTTGGAAAAATGACAAAGTCACCTTTCACAGGCTCTTGTGAGAGGGGTGAAGGTTTGTTGGATCTTATACACACGGATGTGTGTGGGCCCTTCAAACATGCCACAAGGGATGCTAATCGTTATTATTTGACTTTTACTGATGATTACAATAGATATGGATATGTCTACTTAATCAAGCATAAGTCAGAGACTTTTGAGAGGTTTAAAGAGTTTAAACAGGAAGTCGAGAATCAATTGGGCAGGAACATTAAGATGCTTCGATCCGATCGAGGTGGTGAGTATCTTAGTTCAGAGTTCCTCGACTATCTTAGGGAATGTGGGATTGTCTCACAATTGACACCTCCCAGGACACCGCAGTTGAATGGTGTAGCTGAGAGGGGTAATCGAACCTTGTTGGATATGGTTCGTTCCATGATGAGTCGAGCTTCACTACCAATCTCATTTTGGGGGTATGCCTTAGAGACTGCCGCCCATATCCTTAATCTAGTTCCCACAAAGAAAGTTGCCAAAACTCCTCATGAGATGTGGACTGGTAAAGTACCCAAACTAGACCACATTAAGATTTGGGGTTGCGAGGCTTTCGTGAGACGCGAGACTCATGATAAGCTCGAACCTCGAAGTGAGAGGTGTATTTTCATCGGCTACCCACAGAAATCCTTTGGTTACCTCTTCTACAGACCTAGTGAGAATGTGGTCTTTGTAGCTAGGAGGGCTTTCTTTCGAGAGAGAGAGTTCATAAGCCAAGGAGACAGTGTGAGGCAAGTTGACCTTGAAGAAATTCAAGAGTCAAGTGGTGAAGGAACTTCAAACCCTAGCACTCAACTTGAGGAGGAAACTTCTGTTGAGCTAATTGACAAGTCTGTACCTCTGAGGCGTTCCACAAGGGTTAGGAATGCACCTGAGCATTACTATGGATTCCATATTACTGCGGAAGGTGATACACTTATCAGTGATGAGACACTGATAGGTCTGGATGAACCTAACAGTTACGCGGAAGCCATGGCAGGCCCTGAGTCAGCCAAGTGGAAAGAGGCAATGGACAGCGAGATACAGTCCATGTATGACAATCAAGTTTGGAACTTGGTTGAGAATGTACCAGGTCGTAAGACTATAGGGTGCAAATGGATCTTCAAGAAGAAGACCGACATGGATGGTAATGTACACACTTATAAGGGACGACTGGTTGCAAAGGGTTTCTCACAAACTCCGGGAGTTGATTATGATGAGACCTTTTCTCCAGTGGCCAAGATTAAGTCTATTAGGGTTCTGTTAGCCATAGCCGCATTTCATGACTATGAAATATGGCAAATGGATGTCAAAACCGCTTTCCTTAATGGAAAGTTGGCTGAGGATGTTTACATGAGTCAGCCAGAGGGTTTTGTCAACACAGAGTACCCTAATAGAGTGTGTAAGCTTGAGAAATCCATTTATGGGTTAAAGCAAGCACCTCGCAGATGGAATCTTTGCTTTGATGAGAAAGTCAAGGAATTTGGCTTTTCTAGGAGTGAAGTTGAATCTTGTGTATATGTCAAGGCTAGTGGGAGTATAGTTAACTTTTTGGTATTGTGGATGACATACTACTCATAGGAAATGACATCCCAACTCTGCAGGAAGTTAAGTCCTGGCTTGGGAAGTGTTTTTCTATGAAGGACCTAGGAGAAGCTGCCTATATTCTAGGGATAAGGATCTTGAGAGACCGGAGTATGAGACTAATTGGACTTAGTCAGAGTACCTACTTGGATAAGGTGCTGAAGAGATTCAGCATGCAGGACTCCAAGAAAGGAGAGTTACCCATCCAGAGTAACGCCAGATTGAGTAAGACACAAAGCCCTAGTACTGAGGTTGAGATAGCAGAAATGAGTCGAATACCTTATGCTTCGGCTGTAGGATCGATCATGTATGCTATGACGTGTACTCGACCTGATGTAGCCTTTTCTTTGAGCATGGTTAGCAGGTATCAGGGGAACCCTGGCAAGGCACACTGGACTGCGGTAAAGAATATCCTCAAGTACCTACGGAGGACTAAGGACTGGGTCCTTACCGTCGGTGGGAGTGAAGACTTGAGAGTTGTAGGGTATAGTGATGCTAGCTTTCAGACTGATAGGGATAATTTCCGCTCTCAGTCAGGCTGGGTCTTTACCTTAAATGGAGGAGCAATTTCTTGGAAGAGTTCCAAGCAAGAGACAGTGGCTGATTCAACTTGCGAATCAGAGTATATAGCAGCTAGCGAGGCAGCAAAGGAGGCGATATGGCTGAAGAACTTCATTGGAGACCTTGGAGTTGTACCAGCTATTAAAGAGCCAATGGAAATTTTTTGTGATAGTGAAAGTGCAGTTGCCTTAGCCAAGGAACCAAGGGATCACGGGAGATCCAGACACATCGACAGAAAATATCATTTCATCAGACATCGAATAGAAGAAGGACTCCTCGTGGCAAAGAGGGTATCATCGGATGAGAATCCAGCAGATCCCCTCACGAAAGGACTGACTCGGGTTAAGCATATCCAGCATGCTCGGAGCATAGGGCTGAAGGATGATATTAGATTTAGTAGTTAGATAACCTTGAAATTTGTAAAGTGTAATTGACATTAGATGATGAATAAAAGGTGTTTTATTTATGAGTAAAGTGTTGCTATCTCTTGTCGATCGTTTACTATATTTCTTTTGCATGTTTTGACTTCCAGAATAATTATGTTTGGTATATCATATTATTCGAACCTCCACAGTCGGTCATATGTCGGAAGTAGGTATGAATCAAGACTGTCATGATTGGTTGCAGAGGTCTAAGTTGTTGGACATGGCTACAACACTCATAAGTGCTCATAAGTTCTGAGCATTGGACTCAACCCACGCTCACTGGAATCACTTCATGGAATTTATCTCGAGTGATCGTGAGACGGTAATATCATATAAGTCTTCAAACCTAGAGATATGATTTGTTACTTATGAGTTGGTTATGCATTGATTGTACGTTAACGCATTGGTAACTCGATGTTATAAAACGTGCTTTTGTGTATAATTCAATGAGTGGTAGAACAAACATATGAGTCGAAGTTTATCTGTTCCTTCTTGGATTAGAAGCTGATATTTGGGCCCCTCGATGATTTTGTTTTGACCTATGTACCGGGCCCGGTCAGAACTAAGTTGATGTGTTCAATTAAGTTCTTTGTCAAACAAATCGGAAATCGGGAAACAAACTGCTGGACAATAAGTAAGACATTGTTCCATGTATTTGTCCGGCTGATATCTAGAACAAAGGATTATATGATCACTTATCTTAAATGGCGTATCATCATCTTCTCAGTTCCGAGAGACCTTGAAAGAGCTACGATTGCCGATCGGTTCCTGAAGTATTGCCGTTATAGTTATTAGACTTATCCAAGTGGGAGACTGTTGGATAAGGTGTATAAGTCCATAACTATTTTTGGTATGTACTTGACCCGACCCGGCATGGTCCATTTGGGTTGCATGGCACCATGCAATTGGATAAACTAAAATGAGAGAAATAACACTTATGGTTTATTAATATATTATAAGTTCTAATATATTAATTAATTAGTTTGATCAAGAATTAATTTAGAATTAATTAAGTGATTAAAAGATAACTAATTAAATATATGGGTAGATTATGTAAATCTTCCATATCTTATATCGTGGGCTAAGAGGCTCCATGGATTATCAAGTTGGGTTCCACCCATAGGATGCTCCATGGGAGTTACAAACCCATGGGTCATGGAAATGAAGAGTCATGACACATTAGGGTTTACATGGTGTAACCCTAGATGTGTCAACACTATATAAGAAACCCATTCTCCACCAAAATCGGCAACAATAAGAAACAAGAGGGCTAGGCCGATTTTAGAAGTGTGTATTCTCTCTAAAGTCATTCCAAAAGCATTTGGTGTTGTGTGAAGCATTTAAGGCATCACACTTGGGGTGCTAGGCTCACAAGGTTTCAAGGATCATAAGCAACAACAAGGTAAGTTATTCTATCTTTCATGCAAGTTAAAATTTGTTCCTCATGTTGCTAGATAGGAATATAACCTTGGAATTCAACTTTGCATGATAATTAGACAAACATAGATCCAAGGTTATTAGGGTTGCATATACACTTAGGAAGTGTTAGAATGCTCAAAACCCATCAATAAGACCTTCCGGTCACACATAGGTACCACTCTAGGTATAGTATAGTGAGAAGACTCACCTCGTACGAAGTCGGATAAACTCTCGTGCTTGACGTCCCGACCTAGCCTCCTCCTATCATATGAATAACATTCCTGATCAATACCCTCTCATAGCCTCATATCTAAAGATTGGTAGAAGGCCATCTTACCCCTCTCTGAACTCTCCTGAATCAGCTTGACCAAAACCCTAAGGTCAACTGAAGTGAACGGTCAAACTTTGACCCGACTCGTCGAGTGCACATGGGCGACTCGGCGAGTCCATGCGGGTCCTCTGAATCCTTCTAGCCTCACTTGGCACGTCGAGTCATCCCTTCACTCGACGGGTTACACATATCACGAATCGTGGGGCAACCCCGACTCGACTCGTCGAGTCCACTTATGAACTCGGCAAGTAGCGTCCATGGAAACACTCAAATGACCTTCTGAGGTCAGATCCGCTTCTCTAACCTATAGATCTGCCCTCCCCATTTACAATAATCACGTAAAGGTCCGACCTTTAAACTCATGCAACACACATAGGGCTCTCTTTGGTGAAATCATCTCTAAAAAGGCAACCTAAGATCATTTCTTCCATGGAACAACATAAAGCAGGTTGGATAAGGCTCTTTGGACCTCTAAAGGTCCATATCCAGAGTCTAACACTCAAAGGGACAATGTACTCATCATTTCAAGCCAATAAAAGGGTATAGAAAACCCTAAATTCAAGGATCTCATACTAAACAGAAGAAGGGATCGATTTACTAACTCAAAGTTGCAGATCCAAGCTGGAAACCCACAAAATAGCAATCCCCTTGACCTCCTCTTGCTGGAAACACCTTCTTCTTTGCAAAATCACACTAATAAGGATCAAAAAGGCTCTCTCTCTTATACCACTCGTTCAAGCTCTCTATGGTTTCTCTCTCTGTACTGGTAGCCGCAATTGAGGGCTATAAGGACCCTTAAATAGGGCACAGGCCCAGAGATTTAGGGTTTCTGCCCACAGCGCGGACTCGTCGAGTCCACCCATCGACTCGTCGAGTCCCTTCATTAATCCAGTAAGCAAATCGCGATCCTACTCGACGAGTCTAGGCGTCAACTCGTCGAGTCCCTCCTCATAACTCAAAAGAAATACTCAAATTGTCATGTCTGGAAATCCGGATGTTACAATTCTCCCCCACTTGAAATAGATCTCGCCCTCGAAATCGCTCCTCAATCACATAGATAGAAACCAAACACTCAAAAAGCACCACTGAGAGGTTCTCACACCAAAACGACATCTTTGTCCATGAATACCTGGATCCGACCAGGAACTCCAAATTTGGAATAAAACCGGCCCCTCTGTCGCTTAAATACCGCTTTCTGACCTTCCCAGAATCGGGAAACTCTAGTGGCTTGGCCCGCCGCCAGACCGCTCCCTTACGCTATCACCATGATATTCGCTCTTCGAACATCAAACCCTGATAACTCACTGCTCCTCTGATTCTCACAAGACAAAATCCGACAATTGGCTACCGATCACTCATACCAACGTACCAAAACAGTCTGAATCACGCCCCAAGGAACGAAAGGGTTTACATCCCACCAGGGCTCATCCACTGAACTACTATCAGAATCCATCCGAACAATAAACTTTCAACATCCTTTTCTCTGACACAAGAGAATCATGCTCGCTCAGAAATCTTCAGACATCTGAAATCATAAGCCTCAGCTGCATCCCTCGTATCCCTTTTTAACACTAAGTACCAGGTCTGATCTCGACCCAACAGTTGGACCTCCAGGGTCATCCGTTGCATTATCCCAACCGTCTCCATGGTTTCCTTCTTACTATAACTACATCGGCCCAAAGTGACACACAAGCAGCGAAGTTCGCTTAAACCTAAGTGAATGCTACTTTCCCAACTGGAGATTGAATCAACCCTGACCTCTGTCATCTGTTACTCATCGTTCCATGCAACTTGCGGTACCTCCCATTCCCGAGTACTGACCCACACATGTCTAAGACATCAGATGACAAACAATACTCCTCAACATGGAACCCACCTCAGAATCCAGAATCTCATCTCGCCTATCCAACACGCCACCAGAGCCAAACTCAAACTCGAGAGTTTGGTCTGACCCAGAGTT
Organism: Lactuca virosa; assembly: GCF_052849685.1. Lineage (NCBI taxonomy): Eukaryota > Viridiplantae > Streptophyta > Magnoliopsida > Asterales > Asteraceae > Lactuca > Lactuca virosa. The sequence continues at coordinate 90,852,477 of NC_136429.1, forward strand.
GGAACCACTCGTCCCAACGAAGCACTCAACTCAGAACTCATTTCCTGCAACCCATGCGTACCTCACTTATCCCATTATTTCGGATTGCGATGACCACACCTTACTCAGAACATAATGACTCCCTATCATTGAGGAGACCCCAGTCTCGCCCCTGTTCCGACCACCAGGTTCCCAAAAACTCATAAATTAGGGCCACCCCATGCCTAAAACTCTTCTGCGCCATGCTCTGATCAAAGAGTACCTTATCATGACAACTTCTCGCTGACTAGTGTGTACTACGTCTTCCCGTAGCATGACATCAACCTCTCACTGACTGGTGAATACTACGGCTTCCCGCGGTATCACCACAACCTCTCACTGACTGGTGAGTACTACGGCTTCCCATAGCATCACAACAACCTCTGACTAGTGAGTACTACGGCTTCCCGTAGCATCACAACAACCTCTGACTAGTGAGTACTACGGCTTCCCGTAGCATCGCAACAACCTCTGACTAGTGAGTACTACGGATTCCCGTTGCATCACAACAACCTCTGACTAGTGAGTACTACGGCTTCCCGTAGCATCACAACAACCTCTGACTAGTAAGTAATACGACTTCCTGTAGCATCGCAACAACCTCTGACTAGTGAGTACTACGGCTTCCCGTAGCATCACAATAACCTCTGACTAGTGAGTACTACGACTTCCCGTAGCATCACAACAACCTCTGACTAGTGAGTACTACGACTTCCCGTAGCATCGCAACAACCTCTGACTAGTGAGTACTACGGCTTACCGTAGCATCACAACAACCTCTGACTGATTCACAATCCGCGGATCAATCATAGATAGGTGCATGCACTTACCCAAATTATGCATCACTATATCTGGCGGCAATCGTCATAACAAAACACCCTTCCCTGCTACGATCCATATTCTTGGACAATCTCACTTGTTGTTATTAACCGAAAGGGCTCCCACTGGAATCATCGATGCTTGACCCACCACTTGCCGTCTCCACTCAAGACTCAAAATTATCCGAAATCCAATGCATTAAAGTCGGATACCTCGATAGACCTCATAGGGCCTCACGACGTCTCGTCTCATCCACTGATCTTCCTGTTCCACAACCTGAAATTGGTTGTATAATCAACTTCTGCCCTTTTCAAGCTGAATAACAGCCCCATCATTGAACCGGAATTTCTAATCCGCCGAACTCACCCTACGAGCCAACCATCTCGAATTCACCATTATGACCTTGAAGAATTCCCGTTCACCCCAAGGTCTCCGATCAACAGCCACTTGTCGTGGAGGCACTCATCCTTTTCAAACATAACACATGCATTATCTCGCTCTGCACCTTGTCTCAATCACCAACAACCTTGGGCTCAAATGAATTCGCACCGCCGGTCTCTATATCCAGATCTCTAACCATTCTCGATCGAATTTCTGATCCCCTCAATAAAATACCCGGTTCTCCCCCACTTAGGGTTCGAACCATCCCCAATCGGCGCACCAGCAATCCATCACACCGACTGATTCGACCAGTAGTCATCGCACCTACTCTTGGAAGGTGCTACGCAACGCTCGATGATCTCTCGACAGAGATCGAGCAACTCCAAATGCCCTGAAACTCAGATGAAATCCTCAGAACTTCCCACCATGACTGCCTCTAGTCATTCAGAATCTCACACCATTCCATCACCGGACCTCCCAACTATCCAGTATTAACCCTGACTCTTAGTCTGGAAGTAATGATCTACCGTACTCCTCATCATCGACTCCTCAACCAACGTTCCATCACGTCACTTATCATAAGAGCAGAAACCATTTTTCCACTCTTAATACCCATCAAAGACAATAAGGGCCACCGCCGTGATATACTCCTCTTGATCGTCCGACGCTGCAGCTAACACATACCCTACTATACTCAATTAGGGTGTATCCTGGTCCTTGACCATCTCAGTCCCCACTGACGACCTGTTCAAGCTATATCTTTACCTCGCGACAGACCTACTGCCATATACTCTGGTTGGAGATCACCATCCGTGCAATCCCACAGGGCTCACCCCCAAACTCAAAAACCAAAATCTCACCACCTCTTACGTCTCCCACAGGAAACGGAAATAGCACCACTCGGGTCACAGAAAGTGACCTCTCCACTATCGGCCGGTTGCCCAGCCCAGACCGTATTCTCCCATAATGCACCATCCCTACTCATCCCTGAGTCTTGCGACTCCAACTGGCATATCACCCACAATCCCTCGGAGCTCACTCGATTTCCCTTTTGAAGGGATGCTCCACTAAAACTTGTTCATCAAGGCCTTCTGGCCCCATACTTATTCACCTCTGATCTCAGTCTAGACAATCCCCACAGAATAACCGGTAAAAACCAGAAATACTAACCGCCACATGTCATGGTACTCAAACCGCGTGTCCACCTCTCGATTTGCTATGAATCATGGTACCTGCACCATGTTATCTCCTCTTAATCTTCTACGAATCCTGGTACTTGAACCATGTTCCCTCTTCTCATTCCACCTCACATCATGGCACTCGAACCATGATATCACCTCTCGACCTGCTACAACTCATGGTACTCGAACCATGAAGTCACTTCTCAATCCGCTATTTATCATGGTACTCGAACCATGACATCACTTCTCAATCCGCTACTTAAAATCCTCCGGATTAGCCTTCCGGATCACCGCGGTCATCTCGTCATAAATCATACGGCGAATCTCATCATCGCTAACACCGCTGTTCTCCGGTGTGTGTGGTGTACCAACCATGATGTCTCTGAAACACAACACAAAGATACCAAAGACTCAATCGATTATACTCGTACTCGATCACCCAACCCTACTTGTTTCCTTGGTACCCTAAGGATTCTTACTTGGACTGCTCATTGATCCGGTGTCTTCAGTAGTACGGGCCCTATACTACCGTCCACACCGCATCAGTATTCACCCCAAGTCCTCCTCCTAGGATCCCAGATGACAAGTACTCTACATCTCGCTATCATAGGTTACCCTTCGGTAGACCTCTCATAAGCTCCTCAATGCTACCTACTCACTCTCAAGCATCACATAGCAACAGAAATCTTCCTAGGCTAAGGCATCACAAATCAGGCCACTCTAGTCCCAATATGAATACCTAGCCTACTCTAGCATGCATAACATATCATATCATATCTCATAATACATAATGTAAGGGTATTTTGGGAAATCACCGTTCGGGCGCTGGCTGATCGTACACACTGCTCCTTTCTGCTTTTCTCAAAGTCTTTTACTCTTTTTGAAAAATTGTTCCTTTTTTATGAAAAACTTCCTAAAATCCTCAGTTTGAGTTCAGATACGCCCGAAGGTGCATCCGAATCCCTCAAACCAAGGCTCTGATACCAACTTGTAACGACGTAAATTTCCAAAACAATTTTTCATTTTTAAAACATACTTTTATTCATAAGGTAATATCAAAACATAATGTATCCAATGTTATCATAACAAAACATATCCCAGAATCTCGAGACATAAACTCCATGAGTGTGTACGGATCATGCCGGCACCTTCCCGCGATCCTCGCTAGTACTTGAAACACATAACACAACAACTGTAAGCATAAATGCTTAGTGAGTTCCCCAAAATACCACATACGCACATACGCCACTCAAGGCTATAAGACCTTCCGGTCACTGTGTCTCAAAGGACTTCCGTCCCACAACCCTGGTAGACCTTCCGGTCCTACCCGTAATGACCTTCTGATCCATATCATCTTGACCTTCCGGTCCATATCATAATGAACTTCCGGTCCATATCATAATGACCTTCCGGTCCTTAGCATTCATAAATAACACATCCATATCATATAACAGCATACAACACATACATCCCATACCATATAAGACCTTCCGGTCACACATAGGTACCACTATAGGTACAGTATAGTGAGAAGACTCACCTCGTACGAAGTCGGATAAACTCTCGTGCTTGACGTCCCGACCTAGCCTCCTCCTATCATACGAATAACATTACTGATCAATACCCTCTCATAGCCTCATCTCTAAAGATTGGGTAGAAGGCCATCTTGCCCCTCTCTGAACTCTCCTGAATCAGCTTGACCAAAACCCTAAGGTCAACTGAAGTGAACGGTCAAACTTTGACCCGACTCGTCGAGTGGACATGGGCGACTCGGCGAGTCCATGCGGGTCCTCTGAATCCTTCTAGCCTCACTTGGCACGTCGAGTCATCCCTTCACTCGACGGGTTACACATGTCACGAATCGCGGGGCAACCCTGACTCGACTCGTCGAGTCCACTTATGAACTCGGCGAGAAGCGTCCATGGCAACACTCAAATGACCTTCTGAGGTCAGATCCGCTTCTCTAACCTATAGATCTACCCTCCCCAATTAAAATAATCACGTAAAGGTCCGACCTTTACACTCATGCAACACACATAGGGCTCTCTTTGGTGAAATCATCTCTAAAAAGGCAACCTAAGATCATTTCTTCCATGGAACAACATAAAGCAGGTTGGATAAGGCTCTTTGGACCTCTAAAGGTCCAGATCCAGAGTCTAACACTCAAAGGGACAATATACTCATCATTTCAAGCCAATAAAAGGGTATAGAAAACCCTAAATTCAAGGATCTCATACTAAACAGAAGAAGGGATCGATTTACTACCTCAAAGTTGCAGATCCAAGCTGGAAACCCACAGAATAGCAATCCCCTTGACCTCCTCTTGCTGGAAACACCTTCTTCTTTGCAAAATCACACTAATAAGGATCAAAAAGGCTTTCTCTCTTATACCACTCGTTCAAGCTCTCTATGGTTTCTCTCTCTGGACTGGTAGCCGCAATTGAGGGCTATATGGACCCTTAAATAGGGCACATGCCCAAAGATTTAGGGTTTCTGCCCACAGCTCGGACTCGTCGAGTCCACCCATCGACTCGTCGAGTCCCTTCATTAATCCAGTAAGGAAATCGCGATCCTACTCGTCGAGTCCCTCCTCATAACTCAAAAGAAATACTCAAATTGTCATGCATGGAAATCCGGATGTTACAAAATGTCATTTTGACACATTCACTTAGAACTTTGTAAAATGTTATTTCCATATTCCATTTTATAAACTTTCGTGTTTATTTCCGTCTCATATATAATTTGATTTTCTTTAATAATTTTCGTTTGTTAACCTAAAAAAGATATTTTTTACGAACTTATATATATATATATATATATATATATATATATATATATATATATGTGTGTGTGTGTGTGTGTGTGTGTGTGTATGTAATGCTTGATTTCCTGTTATGAATTTATTTCCAAGTTGTTATGTTTTCTCTTTGGGACATGGCATGTTGGAGCCTCAACACGGCGTGTCGAGATGTCTTTGGCCGCGAAGTTTAATGAGCCCACACGGCGTGTTGAGGTGCCTAAACACGGCGTGTTGGCAGCAGGGAAGGAAACCCTAATTTTTAGGGTGTTGCACCCTATTTAAAAGGTCTTAAGTCCCCTTGACCGGCCTCCTTACCAGCCTCCTTTGTTATCTAAAACCCTAAATCAAGTATTGATCTTTCTTGGTGGTGTTCTTGAATCGAAAAAGGAGAGGAAGCTTAGAAGAAGAGTATGCTGAATCTGATCGCGAAGATTGATTTCGATCGCATGGTTCGAAGATCAAAATTTTGAGCTGCTACTTAAGAGTTATGATAAATTGCTTAGGAATAGATAACAACATAGTTTTCATATGTATTTGCATTGTAAGGATAATTTTTTCCGCAATTTTAAAATAAAAGGAAAATTTTTGATTTTATTTATTTTAAGTATCCTTACAATGGGATTTGTGGAAATTGTTCTTTATATGATAGCAATATTGGAAAATAGATTTGATTCTTTCATTTGTGGTAGTGTCATAATTTACCAAATAAGGAAAGATTCACATCACCCAAGTTTCAGTTGGATAGAAACTTGGAATCACGCAACTTGTATTATATGATGAATGAGAATTTTCATCTTTGGAAAATTAAGACTAATTCCTTGTTCACATGTATATGTGAGTCAAGTGAAGGACTAGGAGATCGGGTACACTTGGTTGTGCGCTGATCAGGTCCACCACAAAGAACGATAAGGCCATTCGTCATGATTTACTAAAGTTTACTAAATATGGTTGTGCTTACAAGTTTAAGTATAATTCTGAAACATTGGAAAAGTTTCAATGTATGGCAGGACGAATGAGAAGAATCAAATTAGGCAGAAAGATAAAAGTTTCTCCTATCTGAAAATATGGGAGAGTACTTCAGTATCATGTTTTATGATCATCTTAATGATTAGGAAAAACCATATCAAAATTGATCCTCTAAGGACATCTTAGTGTAATTGTTTGACTAAGAAGAGGAACCGTGAATTGTTGAAATGGTTAAATCAAAAGATGAATCATACTTCGTTCCGAAATTGAGTCTTAGAGTAACACTCCAAGACCGAGCCTTGAGTGACATAATGTTAAGAAGGTTTAAAACACTTATCAAATGTAGAGTAAAATGTTTTCTACTCTTGTACATTTGAAATTGGTGAGTTGTGATGTTTTGGATAAAACAAAGACCAACTAAGGCCAATGGTGTGAAGTGTTTGTCTTGATAAGAATCTGCACTAACTCTTGAATATATTTGCTTTGTCAAGGAATGGTTCTTGACAAGAGCATCTTATATGTCAAGAGTTCAGTGGGAGTCTTAAAGATCTTGAAAAGTTTCAAGAACTAATCAAGGGTATTGTTTATCACTAGCACACGACTTCAGGTTTATAGCCTATCGTGTTGACATATTCTTGTTTCTGTGCCCATTCTAGTTAAAGTTGACTATGCATGTGAGTTCTATGAGTTCTCAGCTGTTTGCATAACTACTTGGAAGCAATGGTAGGCCCTTGTGCTGCCAGGTGGCAAGAAGTTAAGATTGAATGAGTTCAATCCATATGAGTTTGGATTTGTCACTAACCTCCTCTCGTGGTTATGTTTTTGACAAATTCATATGGATAGGAACACATACACCATAAAATCTAAGTTTCATAAGGTTTCTCTTCGATTCATGAAAATGATGGTGAGGAAACGCTTTCACTAAATAGATTTTAAGCAGATAGAAATTATGATATTTGCATTCTCAAATTCAATTATGATTACGACATCCCTTTTCATAATTCGAATTGTGAGCAATGGCAAAGGTCTAAACATTTGAGACTATGATTACGACATCCCTTTTCATAGTTCTAAAAATGTTTAGACACACATGTGAGCTATCTAAGGAAAGGTGTATGATTTTGGGAAGCTTAGATAGATTCTTATCGAAGCATCTCGTATCAGAAACCTGAACTTTGGTAATGAAAGTCAATAAAGTATTGATTTCTAGAAGTCCAGCTGATTTCTAGATACATGTCAAAGCTAGTGGGAGCATAAGTGTTATGCTAATAAGAATATAATTATCATGTTAGTGGGAGCATGATTATTATGTTAAGTGTTGCATGTTAGCAATGTTAATTATAGAAAACAAAAGTTTCAATTTGCAAAGTTGCAGGGTTTGAAAAGTTGTTTTGCTATAATTAAGGGAGAGGAAATTATACTTCATTCAAATTCTAAAAGCTTAAATTGAGATTTTAATCAAATTTAGTCAAGTATATATATTAATGTTATGTTGGAATGGTTTAACATAAGGAAATTCTATATATGGAAATATTAATTGCGTTCTCAATATTCGATTATGATTACGGCATCCCTCTTCATAGTCTGAATTTTGAGAACATGGATAATAGGAAAAATTATAGCAAAAGACTGGTCTAGGATCATGTCTTTATGTGAGACATTATGAATCGTATCCCATATGCTTCGGGTATAGGATTGATTACATATGTTATAATATTTCTATGTGTTCTGAATTTTCCAAATGCCTAGGACATTAAGAGGGAAAAAGGACCAGAACTGTATATGACTAAAATGATTAAGCAATTTTCGAGGACAATCTGAGGCTTACCAAAGATTGGTTCCTCACAGACAGTTGGAAGTATAGTGTTAATTTTGGAAGGACCATATGGACATATTCTGAAAAGAGGCAACTCTTATTCAGAAGTGATAGACAAAATGGGAATATGGAAATGTTTCAATAGGTGGAAGTTATTCTTTAAATCTGTGTAAGATTAAAAAACTTAATGCAAGAAGGATGTTCAAAGGAATGTACTTTGAATGTGAGACTCCGTTTCCATGGAATTGGTCTCCATTGGAATACTTTGTAATGTCTGTTGCCAAGTCTTTGTGACTTTTGTGCATAGTCATTACAAGAGGATCATGGCATATAAGTTTAGAATCTAACAGATTGGCAAAGAATCTTGTATTCTTACATTTGTCATAAGGATTTGGAATTGTGAAATGAGCATCATTGAAATGTTTTCAATTTATCTATTCCACAAAGAAAGGACCATAGGTAAACATAGTGTGCATGCTTGTAGCATGGGACAACTATTGTTTTAGATCAAGCATTAAGTTGATTATTTGAAACATTATACAATGAATAATGAGCAATCAATATGACTCAAAAGTTTTGGGGCCATATAAGATTAGTATTATTCTTGTGTTTCACTTTGCATATTTTGACTTCCTGAATAACTAGGTTATTCAAACCGTCCACAGTCGATCATACTTTGGAAGTAGGTATTGAGGTAAGACTGTCATGAATGGGTCTGTAGTATGTCTAGATGTTTTAGACATAGCTGCAGTATTCATGAGTGCTGCTAGAATAAGATTCGAGTATTGGATTAAACCCACGCTCATTTGAATCACTTCATGGATTTTATCATGAGTGATCATGAGACGATAATATCTTATATTCTTCAAATTTAGAGATATGAGTTGCAGTCTACAAGTCGGTTACACATTGATAATGTGAAAACGCACCAGTAACTTGGTGTTATAAAACGCATTGTTGTATGTGATTTGATGAGTAAATAGAGTAAGCATATGAGTTGAAGTTTATATATTCCTTTTACCCTTGGAGGGATAAAAGCGATATATGTGGGCCCCTCGATGATTTAGTGATGACAAACGTAAGTGCTCGGCCGGGCCTGGACTGATTTGATTTTTTCAATTAGTCGGCCGTCATAAATCGGAAATCGGGAAACAACAGATGGACAGAGAGGTTGATTATAATCCATGTCTCAGTCCATATGGTATCTAGAATGGAGGAATATATGATTCCTTATCTAATGGACACGTCATTGACTAGGTCAGAGTTCGACAACGGCTTTTAAGAGCTACGATTGCTAGTCGGGTTTTGGAGTAGTACTTGCAATAATAGTTTTAGACTTATCCAAGTGGGAGACTGTTGGATTAGATGTCTAAGCCCATAACTATTATTGGTATGTACTTGACCCGAGAGTAGCATGGTGCATTTGGGTTGCATATCATTAGGACACTTTTTTAGGATGGATTCTTGAGAGAAGGTTATATATATGATTTATTAATATATTATAAGTTATAATATATTAATATGAAATCATATGTTTTAACTAGTATTGATCAATAATTAATTTGGAATTAATTTAGTGATCAAAAGAGTCTAATTAAATCTATGGGGACTAATTATGGTAATTAGTTATATTTATATGTGTTGGGCTTATGATCCATGTTGGACCAAGTTTATGTATGGATACATAAAGAGTTGGGCCACATTAACCATGGATCATAAACCCATGGGTATGGTTTTGGGTTTTACCCATGACCCTTGAAATCCAACATATAAATACATGTTCTTAACCTAAAAAACGCCTACATGCATGTTCTTGGAGCTCATGGGTGTTCTTGGGTGCATGTAATTCTCTCTTAAGTTCCACTTTTTTCCATGATGTGTTGTGATTCCATTTGAGGCTTCCACACTATTGGGGCTAAGCTTTTAAAGGCCAAATTCATCAAGTTCTACAAGCTACACAAACAGGTAAACTTCTAACTAGTATTTTATGTAGTTTATATCATTTGTATGCTAGTTGTAGGCTTAAAGCTTTGGAAACAATATTGCATGTATAATTAGAGAAAACATAGATCCAAAGCTTTTAGGGTTGTATGTACACCACTAGGTTGTTGTAGTATACTAAAACCCAACATAAAATTGATTGGTGTCCTTCAGCAGCTGATGTCAGGGGAGGTGGGGAATCCTAAGAGAACCTAAGAAGTATTTTATTGCGGTTGTTTCGTTGTTAAGCAGGTATTGGAGTATTGTTATGAGTAGGTCTTAGAGGACCCTAGACGATTTTTGAGGAAAGTATGGATAGGTGTGGAAGGTAGTATTGGGCCCGTACTACTGGAAGCATAGGATCTATACTCGAATCAAGGAGAGTTTTGAGGATTCTAAGGGTTGGTCGGGGAATATAGCATGGTTTGATACCATGATTTGTGGCAGTGATCCGTATTTGTCAATCTTTTGTTTATGGTTGCTCAGGCATGAGGATGGGTCTGGAAATTATTTTGGGCCTCGGTGGCGATGTCGGTTTGGGTTGAATGGTGCAGACCTAGATAATTTTGTAGTTTTGAGGTCTCGAAGGCCTTGCTCGAGGCCACGCATTTGAGTCACGAGACTCAAGAATGGAACGATTGTTATGACCGGCTTGGGGATTGCAGGTGGAAGTGAGTGGCTGATTGATGGATTGGAATGTCACTATCTATAGAGGGCATTATACCCCTTTAGTTTTTCTGAGTTCGGAGAAGGAGTGAGCAGGCTTGTGACTTTTAGAGTTGGGATGTAAACCCAACATGGGGCCAGTTGGTGGCGGTGTTTGGAAACAGTTTGCCAGCATGGGAAGCACAAGAGGATTGATGTGGTATGGATGCTTAGTGATGTGATCAAGGGTCTGTTTTCCTTGGATATAGGAAAGTCAGGTACCAGATTGAAGATGTGGATTATAGGCAAGGGGTGTATGTTTTGGATCGTAAGTCAGTGTTTGCGTTTACATTTGCATGAAATCCTTAATGTTAAAGTGGTTATGATTGAAAAAAAAAATCAGAGGTCTTCAGCGGAAACTCAGAATTCTCTTAGGATTTTTTTATCCTTATCTAGAAGATCACCATGTGTGTGTTATACATTCCACGGTCAGGGATGTTGTACCTGGTTGAGCCGGTTTGAGATATGGTTTGGTTTCAACACCAGTGGGTGGTAGTTCGAACCCTAAGTGGGGGAGAACTAGGTATTCTGGTTGGATGGATCATCGATCGGTTCGAGTTTGTGATGTTGGAAGAATGTCTCATAGGGATCTGCGGTGCGGGTATGTGGAATCTCATTTCAGGATTTGGTCAAGGCAGGGGTATATAGTAAGTGGCGATCGAATGTATGTGTCCAGGAGGTACATGGGTTGTCTCTCAGCAGAAAGTATTTGGTCAAGAGCTCGTTGCAGCTATTGGTTCCTTTTGGGGGTGCCAATGAATAGATGAGGAGCCGCTAGGATCATTGAGGTTGGGTATCGGTTGATGAGGGAATTGCCAGCTCGTGGTATGGATTTCTATTTATAGTCTAGCTTGGGCAGAGTTTGATCAGGAAATCAGTCACAGAGTTAGGTACGTCATCTCCGCACGGGTTTTGGTTCATTAGATCTAATGTCAATGCGTCCTCGATCATTGATTGTTTCGTTCGTCATTCAGTGGAGATTCTACAAAAGTTTCAAGTTGTGACAGTTGAAGTTCAATGGATGTGTCAACCTATCATCAAGTTCAATATGTTTATGTTCCTTTGGTCTATGGGTATGTTTACCCTCAATGGGGGTGTGGAATTTTGGTTCATGGCAGGCTTAGGTTTTGGTAGCATTCACGATCACCTTGGAAGTCTTCTCGAGCTAGTTATGTATTGGTGGGATTTGTTTAGTCTCAATCAAGTATGGGATCTTGTTTCGACCGATCGTGAGGATGTTATTTGTTAATGATTGAGGTTTGTCATTCCGTTTGAACTCTGGTACTTCTCCCCTTTTTTTGGACGAGGTTATGGGTTCCCTAAGGGAGTGCATTGTGGTAAATTCATTATATTGCCAAGAGTGGTATATATGGGTTGGTCAAGATATCAATGGAGCACTTGGTTCGAATTATATGCATGGTTCTTTTTTTGGTTATAGCCTTTGAATTGGATCAAGAGTACGACCGTTTATCCTAATCTCGGGTCGTGTGCGACCATGATTTCATGGGGTTTTGCATTGGTAGCAGCTTGCTCTGTGAAAGGAATTTTGTGTGGTAAAAGAATGTGGCATTGTTGTGCTCGGATAGCATTGGGAGGAATGTTGATTAAGTCCCTGCAAGGCGGTGGAACAAGGTTGAGTATCTTTGGGCCCTCGTGGTGCTGGTTGTGAGTTTCCAGGCAAATGATGGAATGTTGACAAGATTGGTGTAATACCGAGAGCATTCCAGACATGGGCTCTGGGCCGTGAAGGGCATTCCAAACTCATGTTGTGTGCTCGGAGGCAATCCAGACCTATGTTGAGGACCTTGTAGGGGTATTCCAGACATAGGTTGTGGGCCTAGTGATCATGATGTTGATTTCTTCTGCTTATAGTATTGTCGGTGTTGGTGCATTGACGGAAGTCGGGAGACTCACAAATCAGCTGGTTTGGATAAAGGGAACGGTTAAGGGTTGTTGGGAGTATCATGTTGGATTAGTGTCTAAGTCCATAACTATAATTGGTATGTACTTGACCCGATTGGAATGGTCCATTTGGCTTGCATGGCATCGGAACAATTTGGATAGACTTTTGTGAGAAAAGGATATTTATGATTTGTTAATATATTATAAGTTGTAATATATTAATATGAAATCATATTATTTAATTAGTATTGATCAAGAATTAATTTGGAATTAATTTTGTGATCGAAAGGAGACTATTAAATATATGGGGATTGATTGTGTAAATCATTCATTCTTATATATGTGGGCTTATGATCCATAGTTCTTCATGTTGGGCTAAACCCATGGAGTAATCCATGGATACTCCATGGAGGTTTTAACCCATGGAGTATGGAGAATATGGAAAGACATAGGTTACATGGTGTAACCCTAATTGGCACAATATATAAGGACCCCATGGCTCAAGAAATTGGCACTAGTGTGTGTACACTTGAGGCACTAGGCTCTTAAGCTCCATGGAATCAAGCTACATAAAAAGGTATGTCTTCTAACTTCTTTATATTACCCAAGTATCAAAGATTGTATGCTAGTTAGGGTAATACCTTGGAAAGTTCAAGTTTGCATGTATAATAGAGAAAACATAGATCCAAGGTATTTAGGGTTGCATGTACACCATAGGAGTGTTAGAATGCTCAAAACCCATCAGTGGTATCAGAGCCTAGGCTTGTTTTCATTTATACTTGATGCAAACTTGTTTTTCAAAACCAAAATCAGCCCTGACTGGAAAACTTGACGAGTTCTGGCCAAAAACTCGCCGAGTTCATGTGTTAAGGCATGAACTCGATGAGATCCTTGAAGAACTCGACGAGTTGAGCTTCCAGATTGCAGATTTTCGTGTTTTTTGGCTGGAATTGGACTAGGAACATTACCCTAAGCTGCTTTTGAACTTGTAAACCTGTTTTTGATGTGGTAATGTTCATGCTAATCCAATTTCATAGATAATTGTCAATAGATTCATGTTTTGTATTAGTTTAATGGTTAGGCTAATTACATGAAAAGTGTTTGATTTGAATTATCTTGTTCTTATGAGTTGATTTAGATTAATAGAAAAGTTATGTGATAATATGTTTTCAATCCAAATTAATCTAAAAGTTATTCATAATATGTGTTTTTGTAACTTGTCCTCAAGTTATATGAAAAGTCACATTTATGATTATTAAAACTCATAATATTTCCATAAGTTATCAAAAATGGAGAGTCTCATTTTTTAAATGTTTTAAAGTCTTCCATAACTTGTCCTCAAGTTATGCAACTTGAAGAGTTTTTCATTAAAACTACTTTAAACACATAAGTAGGCCTCATTCACGAAGTCGGTCTATAAGGGGGGTATAAGGTTACTGCCTATAAAATGGCAGTTTAATGGGTGTCCACTCTCACCCACCACTTCCTTGACTGGTGGAGGGTCGTTAACCGAACGGGTAGGACAAGGACTATAATTCTCCCTTCATTAAAAGTATTAATGATAAATACTAAGTAATTAAACTTTTTATAAATTCCCAATCTTAGTTACTTAGGAAAATGTGAATTTGGTGCTAACCCATGAAATTACATTTTGCACTTTGCTTAAGTCGTTAGTGGAGCGTGTGTGGTTAACCGGCACACTAACCTGGATTTAACAAGGTAGGCAAAGGGTAACTTAATGTTTATCATTGTATCGGTGGAGTGCGTGTGGTTAACCGACACATCGGTTGAGTGGTAAATATTAAGGGTACCAAGTATATTTGCATGGTTATTCACACATTGTTTTGTGATCCTCGGCATCCCAGTCACAAAATTTGAGTGGGCACAATCGAGATTGAAACATGCCATTGAAAAGTTCAATGAATCTCAAAAGATCTAGGAGTTTCAAACCAATTAAAACCTAATTCCTATTTCGTTTTTCATGGTGGAAATTGGTGAATCATCATTCGCCTACCTTCAAATATTTTATAGCTTGGATTACGGCATCCCTCTTCCAAGTTATAAAATATTGTGTTGGGTCCTAGCCTTAATATTTCATATTGGGTGTTATATTAAGGAATTTAAATCAACTATCTTGAATATCTCCCAAAATATGTCTGGTTCAGACGTTTATGATCTTCCCAAAACTCTAGGAACAAGCCTTCCTAATGAAGATGATGTCCCATGGTTGGCTCATGGAAATCATACTTCACTTCCTCCACCTCCTCTGATTATTCTCCCTAACCCACAAGTTTTTGAATAGTTCAAGGTCACTCAAGCCCTATTGGCAAGCAAAGTCTATGTGTGCTTACATCTTGGAGATAAAGTCACATATTGACAAGCCGGGAGAGTTGGGTGTCAAAGTCTTGAGGAAGTTGGATGTTCAATCACTTCCTAAGTCACATAGTGAGTTCATTTGGGACTACTATGAAACAGACTATGACATGACCCTTAATGATCTTATCTATTTGCTAGGTGTTGCTGAATCAGCAATGATTTGAAGCACTGGTAAAGCAAATTTGATTGGAAGATCAACTTCCCAACTTCCATGGACATTGACAATGGTAACATTGAAAATCCAGAAAAGCTTTCTCTTCCCAATGGAAAGGGATCGGCCATAGTCAACTCAGTTGACCAAATGGTAAAGAGAAAGGCTAAGTCTGAGACAGTCTCATGTACCATTCCGAAAGAGTCCATATGTATATATTGCTAAAGGTAGGGGCATTGGTTGCGAAGCCCAATTTACCTGAAAGATCATAAGGTTGGTCAAGTCAAAAAGTTTGAGTCTACTTTAGGTAAGTCCACTATCTAACTCTCTTAAGTTCCTATTTGAAGATTCTTAATACATTTTGATGTATGGTAGGATCAAGCAAAGAGAAGGAAACTTAAAAGAAGAGTAAGCTGATTCTGATCACGAAGATGGATTTCGATCGTATGGTTCGGTGATCAGAATTTTTGAGCTGCTGCTTAAAAGTTGTGATAGATTGCTTAGGAATAGATAACAACATTGTTTCATATGCATTTGCATTGTAAGGATAAGTTTTTCCGCAAGTTTCAAAATAAAAGAAAATTTTTGATTTTATTTATTCTAAGTATCCTTACAATGGCATTTGTGAAAAATTGTTGTTTATATGATTCCATTGATAACAACATTGGAAAATGGATTTGATTCTGTCGTTTGTGGTAGTGTCATAATTTACCAAACAAGGAAGGATTCTCATCAACCAAGTTTCAGTTGGATAGAAACTTAGAATCATGAAAGTTGTATGATGAATGAGAATTTTCATCTTTGGAAAATTAAGACTAGTTCCTTGTTCACATGGATATGTGAGTCAAGTGAAGGACTAAGGGATCGAGTACACATTCTTGTGCACTGGTCAAGTCCACCACAAAAGATCAATAAGACTATTCTTCATGATTTACTAAAGTTTAGTAAATATGGTTATACTTACAAGTTTAAGTATAATTCTGAAACATTGGAAAAGTTTCGATGTATGGTAGAACGAATAAGAAGAATCAAATTAGGCAGAAAGATAAAAGTTTCTTAAATCTGAAAAGATGGGAGAGTACTTTAGTATCATGTTGTGATCATCTTAATGATTAAGAAACCATATCATAATTGGTCCTCTAAGGACATCTTAGTGCATTTTTGTGGCTAAGAAAAGGAGTCTTGAATTGTTGAAGTGGTTAAATCAAGAAGATGAGTTATACTTCATTCCAAAACAAGTCTTAGAGTCATACTCCAAGATTGTAATTTGAGTGACACATCTTAAAGATGGTTTATTAACACTTGTCAAATGTATGAGTAAAATGTGTTCTACTCTTGTACATTTGAAATTGGTAAGTTGTGATGTTTTGGATAAAACAAAGACCAACTAAGGCCAATTGTTTGAAGTGTTTGTCTTGATAAAGAATCCGCACTATGTCACACCCCCGAACCGTCGGAACGGACGGCGGAAACGTCCGGGGGCGGGGTGACGTCATACGTAGTATCACAACAGTAGTATCATAGTAAGCGAAGTAAACACAACCATTACATTATAATATGAATATTTACATTGTTTGAAAACATAGTTTGTTCATAATAGTATATAACAAAAGTAAAAGACGTGACTCCAAAATGCTCCGTCTTCTCCAAAAGTTGGCAAGAGTACCTGTCTATTGTTGCCCTGAGAATACAAGCAGTTTTTAAAAATATCAGCATAAAGCTGGTGAGTTCATAAGCGTTTAGTTCTGGTGAAAGAAATGTTTCTTTGATCCTTTGAAAAGTGTTTCCCAAGAAAATCCTATATTTTCTTATGAAAGATGTATGACTAACCATTAGTTGTATGTTAAACAGTTCGTTTATGTAAAGTTGTGTTCTCCCAGGAAAATCCTATGTTTTCCTTAAAAGTTGATAGTTGGTTATCTGTTCTTGTCTGAGGTGTACGAGTATCTACCATACTTGTATCGTTAGATGTACTTTCCTTGAAAAAACCCTGTTTGCTCTCTGTGAGAGGTATTAGCCTTATTACATAAATAAAACTAATAAATAAGTAGTGAACTAAATCCTAAGGGTATTATTACTACCCTCTAGAAATCAAATCGGTTATTACTTTGAGGTTAGTTCACTTGTTTCATTATTACAAAAGTAAATTCTGTTATCTAGGTTGCGAGTGTCATAACCGTACTTAGACTTGATATGACACGTAACGGGGCCAGTATCTTTTATGACTTTGTCACCCGTAGACCTGACGGTCCCACTGTAGCTAGCAGCGAGGTGCGGGATAGTCAGTCCCGTATAGATCTATACACAATAGTCACGCTCTCCCTACAAGAGATTCTGGTTACAAGTGCTAGTCCTACACTCTCGAATTCGGTGGGAGTGTTACCAAGGACGTGTCTCCAACTTTAGACTAACAATTTACATGTAATAATACCGAAAATCCTGTTTATGAGTTGTATAAATCCTTTATAAAATATCATATTTTATGACAAGATTCACAAGTTCATTGCTTTAGTATTGAAAACTGTTTCTACGAGTTGATTTCTTAATCGTTTGGTAAAACTGTTTTCCGTGTTAAAAGCATACTGAACATATAATTATTTTATGCAAAATAATATAACTTGAGCACAAGTTTCCTTGTACTTTTGCTTGTATTCCCCCCATGAAAACATGAAAAACTCGGAAAAAGCGTAGGGGTATGAACTCACTGTTTGACGTGGGATTCGAGTGTAAGTTGCTAGGAATTGCTGAGTGTCAATTAAAGCCTCGGACACAAACGGATCCTATTTAGCATGTAAAAGTACATATATACATTAGGTGAGGGCATAACACTATTCGTTATGGAAGGGAACCACCTTAGGGACTAGGAAACACTTAAAACTAAGTGTTAGAATCACATGTGATTGAAGAGGGGAGTTTGCAGCCGTAATCAGGAGTATACGGTCAAGGGTTTGCGGCCCAACAGAGTTTACGGCCCATATGTTTACGGCCCAAGTCTTTACAGTCCATGGGTTTGCGGCCGTAAACACTTGGCGAAAGGTGCGATTTTCGGCGTATTAAGGTCCTTTCTAGCCTTCTGGAAGTGATCTAAGCCTCGTTTCTAGGCTTAGGAGGGTGTTGTGGCAACTTTGCACCACTTAAATAGAGTTTACGGTCAATGGAGATTGCTTTGACCGTAAACACCCTTCTAGTCACAATTTCTAGATGTTTAACAAGTGATTCTTGTATCCAACAAGCTAAGGCTAGTGTACTTACGTAGTGGAAGCTTGAAATGAGGTTTTTAGCCACCAAGAACTAGTGTGTGTTCTTGGTGTTCTTGGTGAGAGAGAAAATCTAGAAAAAGATGAGATTTAGGAGATGAGACATGGATTCATCACTAGAAATGGATTTGTAACAACATTCAAGGTGGAAAAACACTTACTTCTTGAAGATCTTGGAGGGAATTCGAAGTTTGTATAGAGAGAGAGAGAGAGTAGAGAGAGAAAGCTTCTGGAGTGTGTAAAGTGAGAAATGAAGGCCACTCATCCCTTATATAGGGGTGAGTTTACGGCCAAGGGGTAGGGTGGAGGGTTTACGGACGTGAACAGGGTTTACGGTCGTAAACAGGGTTTACGGCCGTAAGCTGTGTTTGCGGCCGTAAGCTCCTTTCGAAGGGTTGTTTGGCCCGTATACTATGCTTTGACTTAGAAAACCTCGATTTTGAATACGAAACTCGATCGAACTGAGTTTAGAATATTCCGTTAGACCAAAAATAATACTAACGTGAACGGAAATAAATCAATTCGGTTTTATTTAAAATGTAAGGTCCTTCCCAAACTAAGAAATTTGACGGAATTAAATAAAAACCCAAACTTTATAAACAGAAATTGGGTAAAGATAACGGAAAAAGTTTCGGGTTGTCACATCATTCCCCCGTTAGAGGGAATTTCGTCCCGAAATTTGAACATATAATACAAATCATGGTTTAGAAAAGAGATGCGGATACTTCTGTTTCATCTGGTCTTCGCGCTCCCAAGTGAATTCGGGTCCCCGCTTGGCATTCCAGCGAACCTTCACTATGGGGATGCGACTTTGTTTCGTTCGTTTGATCTCTCTATCCATGATTTCGACTGGTTCTTCCACGAAGTTCAGGTTCTCGTTGATCTCAATCTCGTCTAGAGGAATAGTAAGGGTTTCGTCGGATACGCATTTCTTAAGATTCGAAACGTGGAATACAGGATGAATGTTGCTAAGTTCTTGCGGTAAACGAAGTTTGTAGGCTACGGGACCGATCCTAGCGAGGATTTCGAAGGGTCCTATGTATCTTGGATTTAGCTTTCCACGCTTTCCGAAGCGTATCATGCCTTTCCAGGGCGAGACCTTCAACAGAACACGGTCTCGAACCTGGAACTCCAAGGGTTTTCGTCGTTTATCGGCGTAGCTCTTTTGTCTATCTCGTGAGGCCTTAAGTCGTTCCCGGATTTGTACAATCTTTTCTGTGGTTTCGCGGATGATTTTTGGGCCAGTTAGAGTGCTGTCAGGGATTTACCCCTTGGCTAGCTGCGTGTCGCCCACCTCAGCCCAACACAGAGGGGGTCTGCACTTGCGACCATAGAGGGCTTCGAAGGGCGCAACCTTAATGCTGGTGTGGTAACTGTTGTTGTAGGAAAACTCGACCAAGGGCAAATGGGTGTCCCACGACTCGCCGAAGTCGATGACACATTCTCTCAACATGTCTTCCAAGGTTTGGATGGTTCTCTCACTCTGCCCATCTGTTTGAGGATGGTAAGCTGTGCTCATATCCAGCTTAGTTCCAAGAGCCTTTTGAAGTGACTGCTAGAACCTCGAAGTGAACCTGCTATCTCGATCGGAGATAGTGGACACAGGCACACCATGCAGTAGAACTATCTCTCGGATGTAGATTCACGTGAGTCTCTCCATTTTGAAGCTTTCCTTGATCGGCAGGAAGTGGGCGGATTTAGTCAGTCGGTCGACAATTACCCAGATGGCGTCGTGCCCACTCGGAGACCTGGGTAATTTGGTGATAAAATCCATAGTAATTCTCTCCCACTTCCACTCAGGTACCTCCTGCTGGTGGAGTAGACCTGAGGGCTTCTGATATTCGACCTCCACCTTGGCGCAAGTCAGCCACTTGCCCACGAAGGTAGTGATCTCTGCTTTAATGTTCGGCCACCAATACAGTTTCTTGAGATCGAGGTACATCTTGTCCGAACCTGGGTGAACGGAGTATCTAGTCTTGTGAGCTTTGTTCATTACAACCTCTCTGTAACCACCGAACTTTGGGGTCCAGATCTGGTCCATGAAATAATAGACTCCGTCTCCCTTGATTTCTAAGTTCTTTTCCATTTCTCTTAAGGCCTCAATCGGCATGTTCTCTGGTTTTGAGGCTTCCAGCTGAGCCTCCTTGATTTGCGTGGATAATTGGGAATGGATAGTCATGGTCACTGCCTTCACTCTACGACCTGAGTACTCCTTCCGGCTGAGGGCATCTGCCACCACATTGGCTTTGCCGGGATGGTAGCGGATTTCGCACTCGTAATCGCTGAGTAGCTCAACCCATCGCCGTTGTCTCATGTTCAGATCCTTTTGGTCGAAAATATGCTGCAGGCTTTTATGGTCAGTGAAGATAGTGCACTTGGTTCCGTAGAGATAATGTCTCCATATCTTCAATGCGAATACCACTACTCCTAATTCCACGTCGTGCGTTGTGTAGTTGACTTCGTGTGCTTTCAGCTGTCTTGAGGCATAAGCAATGACTTTTCCCCGTTGCATGAGCACACAGCCTAGGCCCTGATTAGATGCATCACAGTAGACAACGAAGTCCTCCGTCCCTTCGGGCAGAGACAAAATAGGCGCGCTGCACAGGGACTGCTTCAATGTCTGGAACGCAGTGTCTTGCTTTTCGCTCCAACAAAAGGGTACGCCTTTCTGAGTCAGAGTGGTTAAGGGTTTGGCAATTCTGGAGAAATTCTGGATAAATCTGCGATAGTAGCCAGCGAGACCCAAGAATTGACGGATTTCTGTGGGCGTCTTCGGTGCTGACCAGTTCTCTATCGCTTTGATTTTGGAGGGGTCCACGTGTATGCCTTCCTCGCTTACCACGTGACCTAGGAAGGTTACTTTTCGAATCCAGAATTCGCATTTGTAGAATTTCGCGTACAGCTTCTCCTTCCTTAGGGTTTCCAGCACCGATCTCAAGTGTTGTCGATGATCTTCCTCACTTCTGGAATAGACAAGTATATCGTCGATGAACACGATTACAAACTTGTCCAAGAAAGAACGGCACACCCGATTCATCAGGTCCATGAATACTGCCAGTGCGTTGGTTAGACCGAAGGGCATCACTACAAATTCATAGTGACCATACCGAGTCCGAAATGATGTCTTAGGAACATCACTCTCATGGACTCGCAGCTGATGGTACCCTGATCTTAGGTCTATTTTGGAAAAGTAACTGGCCCCTTGAAGTTGGTCGAAGAGGTCGTCGATTCGAGGAAGAGGGTAACGGTTTTTGATTGTGAGTTTGTTCAGTTCTCGATAATCAATGCACATTCAAAAGGATCCATCCTTCTTTTTCACAAATAAGATCGGGGCTCCCCAGAGTGAGGAACTCGGTCTGATGAATCCTTTGCTGAGCAGCTCATTGAGCTGACTGGATAACTCCTGCATTTTAGCCGGCGCTAATCGGTTTGGGGATTTAGCTACGGGGGTAGCTCCGGGGACTAAGTCGATACGAAACTCGACTTGGCTCTCGGGAGGGATTCCCGGGAGATCTTCGGGAAAATCATCGGGAAAGTTGCAGACTTCGGGGATGCTCTCAAGGACTTTAACTTCCTGTTTCTCGTTAATGACGTGGGCTAGGAGTGCATGACACTCCTTTCGCAGAAGTTTCTGGGCTTTGACTCACGAAACGATACAGAGGTTTGTGCTAAGTTTATCGCCATAAATCATGAGGGTTTCACCAGGGGAAAGGTTGAGACGGATAGCTTTTTCGTAACAAAGGATATCAGCATGATTGGGGCTCAACGAATCCATGCCGATGATGACATCGAAGCTTTTTATGGAGACTGGCATAAGGTCGATAGGAAAAGAATGATCGTTTAAGGTAAGGGTACAGCCTACGTATATATCATTAGTGCTCTCCTTCTCAGCGTTAGCCATCTCGACGGTAAATGTTTCGGTTAGTGGTTGAGGTTTATGTTTGAGAAGATGTTTGAATGCATGACTAATAAAACTTCTCTCCGCACCAGAATCGAAAAGAATGCATGCATAAGAGTTGTCGAGGAGGAACGTACCCGAAACAACGGTGGGATCAGCGACTGCCTCCTCTCGTCCTATCGTTAGTACTCTCCCTGTGCCACCTGCTGTTGTTGCCTTGGGGCAGTTTCTCTTATAGTGCCCGACTTCTCCACAACCATAACAGGCTTGACCGATGCCTGCTCCAGATGCCTGATTGGTTGGTTGTACTGGTGTTTTGCAGACTCGAGCTGTGTGCCCGTTTTTGCCACAGCTGGTGCATGACATTTCTCGGCATGGGCCGGGATTATGATGATAGTTACACTTGTCGCACCGAGGAAGGGTACCAGCATATTTACTGGTAGGTGCTTGAGTGGCACGAACAGCGGCAGGAGTAGTAGCACCGTGGACTGCCACTGTTTGCTGTTTCTTTAAGGGCTCCTGTGAAGACTGACCCTTCCGCTGCTTCCAGCACTTTCTATTCTCACCACTCCCTTTTGTTGGCTCAGGAGCGGTTGCCACTTTATCAAGATCAACTCCGTGATCTATGAGAGTCTGCGCCAGACACTTAGCGCTGTCAAAGGTGTTTGGCTTTGCAGCCAAGACATTTCCTTTGGTGGGTTGTGTCAGTCCCCAAATGTATCTCTCTATCTTCTTGCTTTCCGGAGTGACCATTCCCGGGCAAAGAAGTGCTAGGTCTTCAAACCTAGAAGTGTAGGCAGCAATGTCAGATTCCTTCATCTTTAGGTTCCAGAGTTCGTGCTCTAGTTTCTGCATCTCGCCCCGTGGGCAGTACTCAGCTAGCATGAGTTCCTTTAAACTTTCCCAACCCATAGCATTTGCCACTGGCAGGGTTAGGGATTTGACTCGACCATTCCACCAGGTCAGTGCCCTGTTGACGAAAGTGCAAGCGGCGAATTTTACTTTGTTGGCCTCAGAACAGGAACAGATTTCGAAAATGGACTCGATCTTCTCGAACCATTGGGTCAGGGCAATAACCCCTCCTTTGCCGTCGAAAGATGTGGGTTTCGCGTTCATAAAGTCTTTATAAGAGCACTCCTTTTGGTGTCCCTGACCACCTTCATGATTTTGGGAATCTGTACCACCTCCTTGCCCACCAGATCCGCCAGGATTAATCTGTGACATAGCGGCAGCCACAGCAGCAGTAACAGCTGCCTGGAACATAGCGGGATCAAACTGAGGGGGCGGTGGTGGTGGTGGAGTGTTGTCATTTCTTTTGATGGGTCTTTTTCGGGGAGGCATCTCGTTCTAAAATAATCAGGAAGGAGAGGATGGTAAGTCTTCTGGAATCGAATCAAGAGATATAAAGCAAGATGTATCTCAATATGATGGCTAGAGTGTTCTACTAAGCGATAAACAAGGAAAAGCTACCAATGCAAATAAGTTATCGCTAAAAGGAATGAGTAGCAACACTAGGAGGTGAATTTCTGCAATGAACTTGACTCTGACTAAAATACTCCTACAATATTTTAAGTTGTATGTTTTGTTCTTTTGATACCTTGTTATAT
Organism: Lactuca virosa; assembly: GCF_052849685.1. NCBI lineage: Eukaryota > Viridiplantae > Streptophyta > Magnoliopsida > Asterales > Asteraceae > Lactuca > Lactuca virosa. Next base: position 90,876,334 of record NC_136429.1, read on the forward strand.
GGATACTTGGTAAGTTTTAGGCCTGTTGCAATACCACAGTCACTCCCAAGCACATGTTGGTCATATCTCGAAAAAATATAGTTGATCAGGCTATATTGACCCTAGACATGATTACATAACTGCCCAGGTTTAACCGCAATGTTCAACATCCAAAATACTTTTGTTTTGTTCTACTCATGATATTGTTTCTGGTATGTAGGTATACTTGTATACTTTTTGTAAAAATACTTCTATTTTAAAAGTATACTTTTAGTTCAGAGCACTTCAGCCCCTTTGTGTATATAGTTGTATACCATGTAAGGTTCGGTATACTTAGTTCACTATAAACAATAACTCTGATACCAATCTGTCACACCCCCGAACCGTCGGAACGGACGGCGGAAACGTCCGGGGGCGGGGTGACGTCATACGTAGTATCACAACAGTTGTATCATAGTAAGCGAAGTAAACACAACCATTATATTATAATATGAATATTTACATTGTTTGAAAACATAGTTTGTTCATAACAGTATATAACAAAAGTAAAAGACGTGACTCCAAAATGCTCCGTCTTCTCTAAAAGTTGGCAAGAGTACCTGTCTATTGTTGCCCTGAGAATACAAGCAGTTTTTAAAAATATCAGCATAAAGCTGGTGAGTTCATAAGCGTTTAGTTCTGGTGAAAGAAATGTTTCTTTGATCCTTTGAAAAGTGTTTCCCAAGAAAATCCTATATTTTCTTATGAAAGATGTATGATTAACCATTAGTTGTATGTTAAACAGTTCGTTTATGTAAAGTTGTGTTCTCCCAGGAAAATCCTATGTTTTCCTTAAAAGTTGATAGTTGGTTATCTGTTCTTGTCTGAGGTGTACGAGTATCTACCATACTTGTATCGTTAGATGTAGTTTCCTTGAAAAAACCCTGTTTGCTCTCTGTGAGAGGTATTAGCCTTATTACATAAATAAAACTAATAAATAAGTAGTGAACTAAATCCTAAGGGTATTATTAATACCCTCTAGAAATCAAATCGGTTATTACTTTGAGGTTAGTTCACTTGTTTCATTATTACAAAAGTAAATTCTGTTATCTAGGTTGCGAGTGTCATAACCGTACTTAGACTTTATATGGCACGTAACGGGGCCAGTATCTTTTATGACTTTGTCACCCGTAGACCTGACGGTTCCACTGTAGCTAGCAGCGAGGTGCGGGATAGTCAGTCCTGTATAGATCTATACACAATAGTCACGCTCTCCCTACAAGAGATTCTGGTTACAAGTGCTAGTCCTACACTCTCGAATTCGGTGGGAGTGTTACCAAGGACGTGTCTCCAACTTTAGACTAACAATTTTCATGTAATAATACCGAAAATCCTGTTTATGAGTTGTATGAATCCTTTATAAAATATCACATTTTATGACAAGATTCACAAGTTCATTGCTTTAGTTTTGAAAACTGTTTCTACGAGTTGATTTCTTAATCGTTTGGTAAAACTGTTTTCCGTGTTAAAAGCATACTGAACATATAATTATTTTATGCAAAATAATATAACTTGAGCACAAGTTTCCTTGTACTTTTGCTTGTATTCCCCCCCCCCCCTGAAAACATGAAAAACTCGGAAAAAGCGTAGGGGTATGAACTCACTGTTTGACGTGGGATTCGAGTGTAAGTTGCTAGGAATTGCTGAGTGTCAATTAAAGCCTCGGACACAAACGGATCCTATTTAGCATGTAAAAGTACATATATACATTAGGTGAGGTCATAACACTATTCGTTATGGAAGGGAACCACCTTAGGGACTAGGAAACACTTAAAACTAAGTGTTAGATCACATGTGATTGAAGAGGGGAGTTTGCGGCCGTAATCAGGAGTATACGGTCAAGGGTTTGCGGCCTAACAGAGTTTACGGCTCATATGTTTACGGCCCAAGTGTTTACGGTCCATGGGTTTACGGCCCATGGGTTTACGGCCGTAAACACTTGGCGAAAGGTGCGATTTTCAGCGTATTAAGGTCCTTTCTAGCCTTCTGGAAGTGATCTAAGCCTCGTTTCTAGGCTTAGGAGGGTGTTATGGCAACTTTGCACCACTTAAATAGAGTTTACGGTCAAGGGAGATTTCCTGGACCGTAAACACCCTTCTGGTCACGATTTCTAGATGTTTAACAAGTGATTCTTGTATCCAACAAGCTAAGGGTAGTGCACTTACGTAGTGGAAGCTTGAAATGAGGTTTTTAGCCACCAAGAACTAGTGTGTGTTATTGGTGTTCTTGGTGAGAGAGAAAATCTAGAAAAAGATGAGATTAAGGAGATGAGACATGGATTCATCACTAGAAATGGATTTGTAACAACATTCAAGGTGGAAAAACACTTACTTCTTGAAGATCTTGGAGGGAATTCGAAGTTTGTAGAGAGATAGAGAGTAGAGAGAGAAAGCTTCTGGAGTGTGTAAAGTGAGAAATGAAGGCCACTCATCCCTTATATAGGGGTGAGTTTACGGCGAAGGGGTAGGGTGGAGGGTTTACGGCCGTGAACAGGGTTTACGGTCGTAAACAGGGTTTACGGCCGTAAGCTGTGTTTGCGGCCGTAAGCTCCTTTCGAAGGGTTGTTTGGCCCGGATGCTATGCTTTGACTTAGAAAACATCGATTTTGAATACGAAACTCGATCGAACTGAGTTTAGAATATTCCGTTAGACCAAAAATAATACTAACGTGAACGGAAATAAATCAATTCGGATTTATTTAAAACGTAAGGTCCTTCCCAAACTAAGAAATTTGACGGAATTAACTAAAAACCCAAATTTTATAAACGGAAACTGGGTAAAGATAACGGAAAAAGTTTCGGGTTGTCACACACTATCTCTTGAATATTTGGCAAGAGAGTCTTATATGTCAAGAGGACATTGGGAGTCTAAAAGATCTTGAAAGAGTCTAATCAAGAATAAAAACTTGTAGTTTATCACTAGCACACGACGTGAGGTTTATAACCTATCGTGTTGACATATTCCTATTTCTGTGCCCATTCCAGTTAAAGTTGACTTTTCATATCAGTTCTGAGAGTTCTCAATTGGTTGCATAACAACTTGGAAGCAATGGCAGACCCTTGTGCTGCCAGGTGGCAAGAAGTTAAGATTACACAAGTTCGGTCCATATGAGTTTGGATTTGTCACTAACCTCCCATTATGGTTTTGACAAATTCACATGGATAGGAACACATACACCATAAAATCTAAGTGTCATAAGGTTTCTCTCCGATTCATGAAAATGACGGTGAGGAAACGCTTTCACTAAGTAGATTTTAAGTAGATAGCAATTGTGCTATTTGCAGTCTTAAAGTCGTTAGTGGAGCGTGTGTGGTTAACTGACACACTAACATGGACTTGTGAGAAATGGAAAAGGTCTAAACAATTGAGGCTATGATTACAACATCCCTTTTCATAGTTCTAAAATTGTTTAGACACACATATGAGCTATCTAAGGGAAGGTGTATGACTTTGATAAAGTTTTATCAATGCATCTCGTATCAGAAATCTGAACTTTGGTAAGAAAGTCAATAAAGTATTGATTTCTAGAAGTCCAAATGATTTTTGAGTACATGTCAAAGCTAGTGGGAGCATAAGTGTTATGCTGATAATTCTCATGTTAGTGGGAGCATGATAATTATGATAAGTGTTGCAAGTTAGCTATGTTAATTATAGAAAACAAAAAGTTTCAATTGGGAAAAGTTGTTTTGCTATAATTAAGGGAGAGAAAATTGTACTTCATTTCAATTATAAAAGCTTAGATTGAGATTTTAATTGAATTTAGTCAAGTATGTATATGAATGTTATGTTGGAATGGTTCAACATAAGGAAATTATATATATGGGAACATTATTTTCTTTCTAAAATTCGATTATGATTACGACATCCCTTTTCATAATCTGAATTATGAGAACTTGGCAAATAGAAATAGAAAGATAATAGCAAAAGACTGATCTAGTATCATGTCTTTATATGAGACATCATAAATCGTGTCCCATATGCTTCGGATATAGGATCGATTGCATGTGCTATAATATTCATATGTTCTAAATTTTTCCAAATGCCTAGAGCATTAAGAGGGAAAAAGTACTAGAACTAGATATGACTAATTTGATTAAGCAATTGTCGAGGAAAATCTAAGGTTTACCAAAGATTGGTTGCTCAGGGACAGTTGGAAGTATGGTGTTAATTTTTGGAGAGGACCATATTGACATATTCTGAAAAGAGGCAACTCTTGGTCAGAAGTGATAGTCAAAATGAGAATATGGAAATATTCCCATAGGTGGAAGTTATTCATTAAATCTGTGGAAGATTAGGAAACTTAATGCAAGAAGGATGTTTAAAGCAATGCACTTTGAATTTGAGACTTCGTTTCCATGGAATGATCTCCATTGGAATACTCTGTAATGTCTGTTGACAAGTCTTTGTGACTTTGTGCATAATCATTACAAGAGGATCAATGCATATAAGTTTAGAATCTAACAGATTTAGGTAAATGGCAGGAGTTTGGAATTCTTGCATTTGTGGTAAGGATTTGGGATTGTGAAATGAGAATCATTGAAATTATGATCAATCGATCTATTTCACAGAGTAAAGATCATCGATAAACTTAGTGTGCATACTTGGTGTATGGCATAACTAATGTTTAGACAAACATAGTGTGCATACTTGGTGTATGGCATGACTAGTGTTTACAAAACATAGTGTACATGCTTGGAGCATGGGACAACTATTGTTTTTAATTCAAGTATAAAGTTGATAGTTTGAAACAGTATGCAATGAATAATGTGTGATCAATATGGTGATAAATAAAAGGTGTTCTATTTATATTCATAAGTTCTGAGACCATATTGGATTCGATTATTCTTGTGTTTCCCTTTGCATGTTTTGACTTCCAGAATAACTAGGTCGTTCTTCCCGAATGAATAAGTTATTCAAACCATCCACAGTCGATAATACGTTGGAAGTAGGTATTAAGGCAACACTGTCATGAAGCTGGTTTGTAGATGTCCAAGGTAGTGGGCATAGCAAGAGTTGCTACAACATTCATGAGTGCTCATAAGTTCCGAGTATTGGATTAAACCCACGCTCATTTGACTCACTTCATGGATTTTGTCACGAGTGATCATGAGACGATAATATCTTATATTCTTCAAACCTAGAGATATGAGTTGTTGCCTATGAGTTGGTTATACATTGATTGTACGAAAACGCATTGGTAACTCGATGATTAAAATGTACCTTTGTGTATAATTCAACAAGTAGTAGAACAAGCATATCAGTCGAAGTTTATCCATTCCTTTTACCCTTAAAGGGATAAAAGCGATATATGTGGGCCCCTCGATGATTTAGTGATGACACCCCGAAGTGCTTGGCCAAGCCTGATTAATTTGATTTGTTCAATTAGTCGGTCGTTATAAATCGGAAATTAGGAAACAATAAATGGACAGAGAGAATGATTATAATCCATGTCTCAGTCCATATGATATCTAGAATGGAGGAATATATGATCCCTTATCTAATGGACGCGTCATTGATTTGTTCAGAGTTTGACAACAGCTTTTAAGATCTACGATTTCTAGTTGGGTTTTGAAGTCATACGCAATAATAGTTTTAGAATTATCCAAGTGGGAGACTATTGGATTAGTGTCTAAGTCCATAACTATAATTGGTATGTACTTGACCCGATTGGCATGGTCCATTTGGGTTGCATGGCATCGAAACAATTTGGATAGACTTTTGTGAGAAAAGGATATTTATGATTTGTTAATATATTATAAGTTCTAATATATTAATATGAAATCATATTATTTAATTAGTATTTGTCACACCCCGAAACCGATGGCAGAAGCGTTCCGGGGCGGAGGACGTTATGTATAGCATCACAACCAATGAATAACAACAATCATAACAACACAACCATTACAGTGAATACTTAAGTAAAAATGTTTACATCAGTTTAAAACGTTGTTTGAATTACATTCAATAGCTTTGTATAGTATAAACTTAAAACTCTTATTGCTCCCATTCTTCGAAAATACAGCAAGTACCTGTCTACTGATTTCCTAAGAATACAAGCAGTTTAAAAGAGTATCAGCATAAAGCTGGTGAGTTCATAAGCGAAGGTTTGCAGTGAAAATCGTTGATGAGTTTGGAAAATATTTGTATAGTTACAAGAAAATCTGATATTTTCCTTAGTGAAAATGTAGTGTTATCAGTTCTGTAATAAACCATGAATATCTGTATGTTTCCAAGAAAATCCGATATTTTCTTTAGTGAAAAGGGGTAGCATTATCGATGTCGTATAAAACCATGAATGTTCGTTACTGAAAACTGTAGTGATATGCGAAAATACTACCTCATGTGACTAGCTAAAACTAATCATGAAGTGTAAGTATTTTATATGTGAACCCATTGCATAATCGGTTCTGTTTCAAAAACCCTGGCTTTAGCCAGAATACGTAGTGTGTATCAGTTCTATTTAGTGAAAGTAGAACTGTTGAAGAGTGTTAAGCTGTAAACTAAAGGTGATTTATACATATTGTGAGTCGTATAACCATGCTTGATATGACTAGAGACCTTTCCAACGTTCTTCAGGCGTCGAGTTAAATGACATTTGTACATCTCAGGCGTGCCCGCCTAACTGTAGCTAGCAGTCCAGATGTGGGATTGTCAGTCCCGAAGAGATCTATTCACAAATCTCACGCTCTCCCTCCAGGAGACTCTAGTTATACAGTGGTAGGATTTATCCCTGTACACCTAAGGGTACAGTAGTGAAGTAGCGCCTCACAGTATCGTACAATCTAGTTTACATGTAGTGTAGTAGCGTTCTACCGTAGTGAAAATCCGTATGTATACCGTATATAATGAGAATTACAGTTATGAAAAACCATGATAAAGTGGTGATGTAACTGTAAACTATTTCTGTCTTCGTGCATATGTTTAATAGTGAAAGTTTCTGTACTCGTGATGTTTAGAAAATCCCAAACTATACCGATTATAGTTTGCATGTATAGTGAATAGCGTGTCCGGAAAACTATGCAAATTTTTGTGAAAACGTCCCTTATGCTCAACACCGTACAAAAGGGTTAAAGTATGAGATTTGCATAAGTTTTGAAAACATTTATGATTAGCTTGTATTCCCCCCCCCCCTGAAAACCTTAAAAATACGGAAAATGTAGGGGTATGAACTCACAGTTCTTGTTGTGAAATCGTTGACTGAAATGAAGATCCTTGAGTTGTTGCACATGACACTTAACGAAATCCTATTATCAAATAAATACATATATGTATCTAAATTAGTGATTTCGATAGATAAAGTGTCATAAGAACACTTGAATTTGGTTGAGGAATGTTACCGGGACTTGATCGAGTCAAAGAGAATGAGTTTTCAGCCAAAAGCACCACCAAAAAGGTGTTTACGGTCGAAGAGGGGTTTACGGTTCCTGAAGGCTCGGTGAGTTTACGACCGTAAACTCAAGAACAGAGTTTACGGTTCTTGAAGGCTTGGACCGTAAACTCAAGAACAGAGTTTACGGTTCTTGAAGGTTTGGACCGTAAACTCAAGAACAGAGTTTACGGTTTCTGAAGGCTGACCATAAACTCGAGAACACTAGAGCTGGATGCTGATTTCGAAGAGATGAGTGCCCTGAGACGTTCCAAAGCGACCCAAACGTGGTTTTCTCGATGATTTCCGAAATTTGAAGGCGTTTTGAGTGTTTACGGTTAAGGTTCTTAGAGAGAGAAGGAGAGAGTTTTTGGCCAGAAATGTTCTAATGAAGGTGGAGGCATCGTATTTATAGGGGTGAGGTGGGGGGTCCACTCGTTACTGACCGTAAACAGGTTTACGGTCGCAATCTCACTTAGACCAGAAATGTTTGATTTTTCGAGATAATCGGGTTTCCGTGTGATTTTTTTTTGGTTCTGACTCGTAAATAATTTAATTAAATATAACTAGAGTATTTTCTAAACCAAGAAGTTTGACGGAAAAGTTAACGAATTTGAAATTTTATTAACGGAAATCACGAAACGGAAACGGGAAAAGTTTCGGGTTGTCACATCATCCCCCCGTTAGAGGGAATTTCGTCCCGAAATTCGAACCTAGAATACAAATCATGGATAAGGAAAGAGATGAGGATACTTCTGTTTCATCTGATCTTCGCACTCCCAAGTGAAATCAGGTCCCCGCTTGGCATTCCAACGAACCTTCACTATCGGGATGCGACTTTGTTTCGTTCGTTTGACTTCCCGATCCATGATTTCGACAGGTTCTTCCACGAAGTTGAGGTTCTCGTTGATTTCAATCTCGTTGAGAGGCATCACAAGTGTCTCATCGGACAGACACTTCTTTAGGTTCGATACGTGGAAAACAGGATGGATGTTGCTGAGCTCTCGGGGTAACTGAAGTTTGTATGCCACGGGACCGATCCTAGCAAGGATTTCGAACGGTCCAATGTACCTTGGGTTTAGCTTTCCACGCTTCCCAAAACGTATCATGCCTTTCCAGGGTGAGACCTTCAGAAGGACGCGGTCACCAACCTGGAACTCCAAGGGTTTTCGTCTCTTATCGGTGTAGCTCTTTTGTCTATCTCGTGAGGCTTTCAGTCGTTCTTGGATTTGCACAATCTTTTCAGTTGTCTCTCGGATAATTTCAGGACCAGTGAGAGTACTGTCGGGGACTTGACCCCTGGCAAGCTGCGTGTCACCCACCTCAGCCCAACACAGAGGGGATCTGCACTTACGGCCATAGAGGGCTTCAAACGGCGCAGCCTTGATGCTGGTATGGTAGCTGTTGTTGTAGGAAAATTCAACTAAAGGAAGATGAGCGTCCCATGACGCGCCAAAATCGATGACGCAGGCTCTCAACATATCTTCCAAGGTCTGAATTGTTCTCTCACTCTGTCCATCAGTCTGCGGATGATAAGCCGTGCTCATATCCAACTTAGTTCCAAGAGCTTTCTGCAGCGACTGCCAGAACCTTGATGTAAATCTGCTATCTCGATCGGAGATAATGGATGCAGGTACACCATGAAGGCGAACTATCTCTTGAAGGTAGATCCGTGTGAGTCTCTCCATTTTGAAGCTTTCTTTGATTGGCAGGAAGTGGGCGGACTTCGTCAACCGATCGACAATTACCCAGATGGCATCGTGCCCACTCGGAGATCTGGGTAACTTGGTGATAAAATCCATGGTTATCCTTTCTCACTTCCACTCAGGTATTTCCGGCTGTTGAAGTAGACCTGAGGGCTTCTGATATTCGACCTTCACCTTGGCGCAAGTCAGGCACTTGCCCACGAAGGTAGCGATCTCTGCTTTCATGTTTGGCCACCAATAGAGCTGTTTGAGATCCAAGTACATCTTATCCGACCCTGGGTGAACAGAGTATTTTGTCTTGTGAGCCTCATTCATGACAACCTCTCTGTACCCACCGAACTTTGGGGTCCAGATCCGGTCCATGAAATAATACACTTCGTCTCCTTTGACCTCCAAGTTCTTGTCCATTCCCCGCAAAGCTTCATCTGTCACGTTCTCTGGTTTTAAGGCTTCCAGCTGAGCCTCCTTGATTTGCGCGGGTAAATAGGAATGGATGGTCATTGTTAGTGCCTTCACCTTACGTCCTGAATACTCCTTTCGACTGAGGGCATCTGCTACCACATTGGCCTTTCCGGGATGATAGCGAATTTCGCACTCGTAGTCACTGAGTAACTCTACCCATCTCCGTTGTCTCATGTTTAACTCCTTTTGATCGAAAATATGTTGCAAGCTCTTATGGTCGGTGAAGATAATGCACTTGGTTCCATAGAGATAGTGTCTCCAGATCTTTAACGCAAAGACCACTGCTCCCAACTCTAAATCATGGGTTGTGTAATTGACTTCGTGTGTTTTCAACTGCCTCGAGGCATAGGCGATAACCTTTCCTTGTTGCATGAGCACACAGCCTAGGCCCTGATTGGATGCATCACAGTAGACTACGAAGTCTTCCGTCCCTTCGGGCAGGGACAAGACAGGTGCACTGCACAGGGCCTGCTTCAATGTTTGAAATGCAGTGTCTTGCTTGACTCCCCAACTGAAGGTTACACCCTTCTGTGTCAGGGTGGTTAAAGGCTTAGCGATTCTGGAGAAGTTCTGGATGAACCTGCGATAATAGCCCGCGAGACCCAAGAATTGCCGGATTTCTGTGGGTGTCTTCGGTGCAGACCAGTTCTCAATCGCCTTGATCTTGGAAGGGCCCACGTGTATTCCTTCCTTGCTAATCACGTGTCCAAGGAAATTCACCTTCCCGATCCAGAATTCGCACTTCGAAAATTTCGCGTATAGCTTTTCTACCCTTAATGTTTCCAACACCTACCTTAAGTGCTGTTTGTGGTCATCCTCACTCCGCGAATAGACAAGTATATCGTCGATGAACACAATCACGAACTTGTCTAAGAAAGGGCGGCACACCCGATTCATCAGGTCCATGAATACTGTCGGTGCGTTGGTTAGACCAAAGGGCATTACTACAAACTCGTAGTGTCCATAGCGAGTTCGGAATGCTGTTTTGGGCACATCATCCTCATGAACTCGCAACTGATGGTACCCTGATCTTAGATCTATCTTTGAGAAATAACTGGCTCCCTGAAGTTGGTAAAAGAGATCGTCTATTCTGGGTAAGGGATATCGGTTCTTGATGGTAAGCTTATTCAGCTCTCGGTAGTCAATGCACATCCGAAAGGATCCATCTTTCTTTTTCACAAATAAGATCGGAGCTCCCCAGGGTGAGGAACTCGGCCTTATGAATCCTTTGCTGATCAGCTCATTGAGCTGGCTCGATAACTCTTGCATTTCTGCTGGTGCTAGACGATAAGGAGATTTCTCTACCGGAGTAGCTCCGGGGATCAAGTCGATACTAAACCCGACTTGGCGCTCGGGAGGGATTCCTGGAAGATCTTCGGGGAAAACGTCAGGAAAGTTGCAGACTTCGGGGATGCTCTCAAAGTCTTTAACTTTTTGCGTCTTATCAACAACATGAGCTAGGAATGCATGTCACTCCTTCCGCAGATACTTCTGAGCTTTGATGCACGAAATGATACGGAGGTTCGAGCTAGACTTATCTCCGTAAATCATGAGGGTTTCGCCAGAGGGAAGATTGAGACGGATAACCTTCTCGAAGCAAAGAATATCAGCATGATTGGAGCTTAACCAGTCCACGCCGATAATGACGTCGAAACTCTTGATGGACATAGGCATAAGGTCGATGGGAAACGAATAATTGTCTAGAGTAAGAGTACAACCTATGAATATGTCGTTAGTGCTCTCTTTCTTTCCGTTAGCCATCTCGACGGTAAATGTTTCGGTTAGAGGTTGGGATTCACACATGATTAAATGTTTGAATGTATGGCTAACAAAACTTCTCTCCGCACCAGAATCGAAGAGAATGCATGCATAAGAGTTTTCAAGGAGGAACGTACCCGTAACAATGGTAGGATCAGCAACTGCTTCTTCCTGTCCCATCACCAAAACTCTTCCTGTATTTCCCCCAGTTGCTGCCTTGGGGCAGTTTCTCCTGAAGTGCCCAGCCTCTCCACATCCATAACAAGTTTGACCAGCGCCCGCTCCCGGAGCCTGGTTGGTTGGTTGGGTTGGTACCTTGCAGTATCGAGCTGTGTGTCCTTTCTTTCCACAGCTGTTGCAACTCAACTCACGGCAGGGTCTGTGATGATGGAAGTTACACTTGTTGCACAGGGGTAGTTTTCCAGCATAACCACCGGTAGGAGATTGGGTGGTTGGAACAGCAGTGGGGGCAGCAGCAGGAGCAGTAACAGCATGAACTGCCAATGTTTGTTGTTTCTTGGAGTGCTCCTGCGAAGACTGACCCTTTCGTTTGTTACCAAACTTCTTCTTCTTCCCACCACTTTCTTTTTGTGGCTCGGAGACAGCTACCACCTCATCCAGATCGATTCCATGATCGATCAGAGTCTGTGCTAGATCCTTGGCGCTTTCAAAAGTAATCGGTCTAGCAGCCAAGACATTCCCCTTTGTTGGTTGTGTCAGTCCCTAGATGTACTTTTCGATTTTCTTGCTTTTCGGGGTGACCATTCCCGGACAGAGGAGAGCCAGATCACAGAATCTAGCGGTGTAGGTAGCGATGTCGGAACCCTTCATCTTCAAGTTCCAGAGTTCGTGCTCCAACTTTTGCACTTCGCCCCTCGGGCAGTACTCCGCGAGCATGAGCTCCTTCAGTCTTTCCCAACCCATGGCATTAGCCACTGGCAGAGTTAGGGTTTTGACTCGACCATTCCACCAGGTCAAGGCTCTGTCGGTGAAGGTGCAGGCGGCGAACTTCACCTTGTTTGCTCCAGAACAAACGCAAATTTCGAAGATGGATTCGATCTTCTCGAACCATCGAGTCAGGGCGATGACACCTCCATTTTCGTCGAAGGACTTGGGTTTCGCAGTCATGAAGTCCTTGTAGGAACACTCTTTTTGATGTCCCTGACTTCCATCTTGTCTCTGGGGGTCGGTTCCACCTCCAGCCCCACCAACATTCACTTTTGCCATTGCTGCAGTCACGACGGCGGTAACTGCAGCCTGAAACATGACAGGGTCGAACTGAGGAGGTGGTGGTGGTGGCGGAGTGTCGTCGTTCCTTCTGATGGGTCTTGGTCGAGGATGCATCTTGTTCTAGAAACGATCAGGAAGAAGAGGATGGTAAGTCCTTGAGATATAAAAACAAAATATATCTCATCCTGATAATGAAAGTATTATACCGAGCGATAAACACAGAAAGGTTACTAATACAAGTAAGTTATCGCTTAAGGAAGGAGAGGTAGCAACACTTAGAGTGAATCTGTATACTGAGTTTGGTTCTAGCGAAAATACTCCTATAGTATTTTATGTGAGATGTTTTTGGTAAGTTTTAGGCCTGCTGTATTACCACAGTCACTCCCAAACACATGTTGGTCATGTCTCGACTGAATATAGTTGATCAGGCTATATTCACCCTAGACATGATTACATAACTGCCCAGGTTTAGTCGTAGCGTTCCAACATCCAAATACTTTTTGTTTTGTTCTACTAGAGACACAAGCTTTGTTATGTATGCATGCTCGTATACTTTTTATAAAAATACTTTATATTTTGAAAGTATACTTTTAGCGTAGAGCACTTAGGCCCCTTAGCGTTTATAGTTGTATACCACGTAAGGTTCGGTATACTAGTTCGCTATAAACAAGGGCTCTGATACCAATCTGTCACACCCCGAAACTGATGGCGGAAGCGTTCCGGGGCGGAGGACGTCATGTATAGCATCACAACCAATGAATAACAACAATCATAGCAACACAACCATTACAGTGAATACTTAAGTAAAAATGTTTACATCAGTTTAAAACGTTGTTTGAATTACATTCAATAGCTTTGTATAGCATAAACTAAAAACTCTTATTGCTCCCGTTCTTCGAAAATCCAGCAAGTACCTGTCTACTGATTTCCTGAGAATACAAGCAATTTAAAAGAGTATCATCATAAAGCTGGTGAGTTCATAAGCGAAGGTTTGCAGTGAAAATCGTTGATGAGTTCGGAAAATATTTGTATAGTTACAAGAAAATCCGATATTTTCCTTAGTGAAAATGTAGTGTTATCAGTTCTGTAATAAACCATGAATATCTGTATGTTTCCAAGAAAATCCGATATTTTCTTTAGTGAAAAGGGGTAGCGTTATCGATTTCGTATAAAACCATGAATGTTCGTTACTGAAAACTGTAGTGATATGCGAAAATACTACCTCATGTGACTAGCTAAAACTAATCATGAAGTGTAAGTATTTTATATGTGAACCCATTGCATAATCGGTTCTGTTTGAAAAACCCTGGCTTTAGCCAGAATACGTAGTGTGTATCAGTTCTATTTAGTGAAAGTAGAACTGTTGAAGAGTGTTAAGCTGTAAACTAAAGGTGATTTATACATATTGTGAGTCGTATAACCATGCTTGATATGACTAGAGACCTTTCCAACGTTCTCCAAGCGTCGAGTTAAATGACATTTGTACATCTCAGGCGTGCCCGCCTAACTGTAGCTAGCAGTCCAAATGTGGGATTGTCAGCCCCGAATAGATCTACTCACAAATCTCATGCTCTCCCTCCAGGAGACTCTGGTTATACAGTGGTAGGATTTATCCCTGTACACCTAAGGGTACAGTAGTGAAGTAGCGCCCCACAGTATCGTACAATCTAGTTTACATGTAGTGTAGTAGCGTTCTACCGTAGTGAAAATCCGTATGTATACCGTATATAATGATAATTACAGTTAGGAAAAACCATGATAAAGTGGTGATGTAATTGTAAACTATTTCTGTCTTCGTGCATATGTTTAATAGTGAAAGTTTCTGTACTCGTGATGTTTAGAAAATCCCAAACTATACCGATTATAGTTTGCATGTATAGTGAATAGCGTGTCCGGAAAACTATGCAAATTTTTGTGAAAACGTCCCTTATGCTCAACACCGTACAAAAGGGTTAAAGTATGAGATTTGCATAAGTTTTGAAAACATTTATGATTAGCTTGTATTCCCCCCCTGAAAACATTAAAAATACGGAAAATGTAGGGGTATGAACTCACAGTTCTTGTTGTAAAATCGTTGACTGAAATGAAGATCCTTGAGTTGTTGCACGTGACACTTAACGAAATCCTATTATCAAATAAATACATATATGTATCTAAATTAGTGATTTCGATAGATAAAGTGTCATAAGAACACTTGAATTTGGTTGAGGAATGTTACCGGGACTTGATCGAGTCAAAGAGAATGAGTTTTCAGCCAAAAGCACCAACAAAAAAGTGTTTACGGTCGAAGAGGGGTTTACGGTTCCTGAAGGCTCGGTGAGTTTACGGCCGTAAACTCAAGAACAGAGTTTACGGTTCTTGAAGGCTTGGACCGTAAAATCAAGAACAGAGTTTACGGTTGTTGAAGGTTTGGACCATAAACTCAAGAACAGAGTTTACGGTTTCTGAAGGCTGACCGTAAACTCGAGAACACTAGAGCAGGATGCTGATTTCGAAGAGATGAGTGCCCTGAGACGTTCCAAAGCGACCCAAACGTGGTTTTCTCGATGATTTCCGAAATTTGAAGGCGTTTTGAGTGTTTACGGTTAAGGTTCTTAGAGAGAGAAGGAGAGAGTTTTTTGCCAGAAATGTTCTAATGAAGGTGGAGGCATCGTATTTATAGGGGTGAGGTGGGGGGTCCACTCGTTACTGACCGTAAACAAGTTTACGGTCGTAAACGAGTTTACGGCCGTAAACACGTTTACGGTCGTAATCTCACTTAGACCAGAAATGTTTTATTTTCTAAACCAAGAAGTTTGACAGAAAAGTTAACGAATTTGAAATTTTATTAACGGAAATCAGGAAACGGAAACGGGAAAAGTTTCGGGTTGTCACAGTATTGATCAAGAATTAATTTGGAATTAATTTTGTGATCAAAAGGAGACTAATTAAATATATGGGGATTGATTGTGTAAATCATTCATTCTTATATATGTGGTTTTATGATCCATAGTTCTTCATGTTGGGCTAAACCCATGGAGTAACCCATGGATACTCCATGGAGGTTTTAACCCATGGAGCATGGAGAATATGGAAAGACATGGGTTACATGGTGTAACCCTAATAGCCACAATATATAAGGACCCCATGGCTCAAGAAATTGGCACTAGTGTGTGTACACATAAGGGCTAGCCGATTTGAGCATAGGAACCTTTTCTCTCAAGTTATTCCAAGATGTTGGTGATGTTGTGTGAACCATTTGAGGTGTCACACTTGAGGCACTAGGCTCTTAAGCTCCATGGAATCAAGCTACATAAAAAGGTATGTCTTCTAACTTGTTTATATTACCCAAGTATCAAAGATTGTATGCTAGTTAGGGTAATACCTTGGAAAGTTCAAGTTTTCATGTATAATAGAGAAAACATAGATCCAAGGTATTTAGGGTTGCATGTACACCATAGGAGTGTTAGAATGATCAAAACCCATCATATCAATCATGTATCAGAAAGTCTCTGCGAAATGTTTGCATTATAAATCTCATTTGTTTGCAAGCTGTTATTAGGGGTTTTATTATCAAGGTTGGGTATCGGTTATGAAGTCTCGAATCATGAAGTTCTTGTGAATGTCTCGAGTGATTTTCCAGGTGGGGGTACACCTGAGTTGATAATGATTAGAGGCACATGTGAAAATTCTTGGATTTCTCATCTTTGCTCGTAGGAGCAGTGGTTGGAAACAAGGAGTCAAGGGTTTATCAAAGGCTTTTGGTACATATTATGGATTTGGAATTGGTGGAAATTCGTGATTGATGTGTTTGGGTTCTTTTCCGCGCATTTGGTAGTGGTCATACTCAAGGGAAAGGGGTGGATTCAACGAATGGATGGATGTCAGTAATTGAATATGGGTTGTGAAATTTAGATCTGACGGGTTTCCAGTCTCGGGAAGCATATTGATAGAGTTGATTCGGTGTTTGTAGCCTTGAGAGTCCCCAAGTTTTTGGCTCTCTTCAGACATTCGGTCTTAACCAGAAAGTTATGAAATATGTTGGTATTGTTTGTGCCTCGCTACAGTGGTTATCTAGTTGAGGCTCGTATTTGGGGTCGCCTTGTTTTCAGATGAAGGGTTCAACAACTGAGAACGGTCAGGAGTCACGATCCCCCCAGTGGAATCATCAAGGTAAGTCAGGGTCGGAAGGGTTCCGTATGGTTCGAATGGTAAAGATATCGTAATAACTGCGTTCCGAGATAGTTTTGCTTTCTTAAGAGTCAGTTGAGTATTGATTTTCTGAATTTTGGGAGGGTTGTGATGGCTTCTCCAGTGATGAAAGTTAGCAATTCAAGGATGGTATGGGTAGTCAGCTGCCTGAATGAGTCGACTTTTACTTCAGATCGAATTCTGGGGAGGACCGTCTGAGTGGCCCGAGGTGGAGATATGGAAACACTACCCTGGGTTAGTTATAGCAGTAGATTTTGAGGACGAAGTCTAAGTCAAGTGGGGGAGAATTGTAACATCTTGTTTTGAGGCACTTTCATTGTTGACCCTTATATTGAGATTTATTGCATATTGGTCCCTAAGTAAAAGAATGAGTGCAAAAAGGGCCTTAGTGGCATTTTGGAAAAAAATCGTACTTTAGGAGTATGCTGTGTGTACGTGTGTACGCTGAGCGTACTAGGGCGCGCATTAGTACGCTGGGTGTACACCTCGTACGCAGGGCGTACGTGAGATTCATGCAAAAACTAATTTTTAGGGTTTTGGCTCATATTTAAGCATCATAATGGCCTTACATATCATTCTCATTCAACCTCTTTCTGTGATATGGACCCCTCAAGCAAACCCTAAGAGAAAGAGTGCATATTGGAGCCTTTTGATAGTTTTGAAATGTTTTTGAAGAAAGAAGAAGGTGGTGAGAAGATCTTGAAGTTTTAGAGCTTTGGATCTGGGATTTTGGAGCCTTTTAGTTGTTGACCCAGTATAATCGTACTTTATGTTGTTGATCTTGGGAGACTCTGATTTTAAGTAATGTTTTGGATGTAAATACTTTGATTAGTAAATGATTTGTTTTGAAAAGTTTAAATTTGTTGATATTTTTTGGATGTTACAAATTAGCCCTTAATGCTAAAAAGTAATGGAATGTGGTAAATGTTAGCTTGCAACATGTTTTATACTTTGAAATGTTTTGATAAATTGTGATAAACACAAACCCGCGTATCTCATGATATAGTATTGTCTTACGTATCTCTTCTTAATGTCATGTATCTCAGTTTACACTGAGGAGAAAATATGATAGATGAAAGTTAGAAGTTAAGAGATAGTGAATGGAGTGGAGCTTGTCAAGATCCTTATTAATGGTATTGTTGTAATTCATATATGTTTGCTATGGTTTATATGATGCTTAATGGTAACATCTAATGTTTTAATTATAAATATTTCTGTGGGACTGAGTTTTTGTTAAATACGTGTTAATCCCCCAAATGATTTTATAATCATAGCTATTTTAACATTGAAAATTTTGTGGTGTTATAGAATACATCGAAATGTTGATCACCTTGAATTTATACATACACATACATAAAAATAAGCACGTAGAATTTAGTTCTTTTTTCTAAGTTAACGAACAAAAGCTATTATATGTGACTTGACTAATATGTAGGAAACTTACATAAAATTAAGCGCAAAAGCGAAAAAAAATTACATCGAAACATAATCAAACTCAAATATAACACAATTTTTTTTTTAATTAATGAACGAAAATTATTATATGTGACCTGACTCATATGTAGGAAACATACACAAATTTATGCACGAAAACATAAAAAAATGTCGAAATTTAGACAAACTCGAATTTAAACCGACACGTGCATAAATATAATAAGTTTTTTTTTTCAAAAAAAAAATTAACGAACGGAAGTTCTAAATTCACGTCGAGACGTTGATCATCTTGAATATTATACTTTCACATAAATAAAATTAAAATAAACACGTAAAAAATCAGTTTTTTAGGTTAATGAACAAAAGTTATTAAGAAAAATCAAATTATATATACTACGGGTGATAATTAAACACGAAACTTTAGGAAATGATGGTGTGAAAATAAAATTTTACAAAGTGAAAAATGAAAGGATCAAAATGAAATTTTAAAAAGTAAAATGATAGAAAAACCACAAATTCATAAACATATAATATAAATAAAAATTATATAAATGGTTTATATGATTTACTTATGGTTACAAACTTAATTTATGTTACTTAAAAATACCAAAGTACTCTCACATTAACAGACGAAAACTAACAGTATTAATAAAGGAGACAATTCAGTCAAATCTTTAAAATCATAAGGATCATGTTCATAAAAAAATTAATAAAAACCGAATTTGTAATGATTAATAAACCAGATTTCATATGACATGTCTCATAGTGAATTAGTATTGCTTTTTTGTCTATATAGTTAAATGATGAATAAATATCAATTGTCATTAAGTTGATTAAACTTAATAATAATAATAATATTATAACCATTAACGGCGACACGTTGGAGGGAAAACACGCGTCCTTTTTTTCGTTAACCCCGTCCGTCGGATCAAGATGCAATCGTAGGGCCAGGACTTGATCAGGAGGCATTCACACGGATCGTCGGTACCACCCTTTAGAAATGACGCTATTAGCGGCAACAAAGGCCTTTAGCGATGACAAAAACGCGAATTGCATATGTCGTCCCTAAAGGTACATGTCGTCGCTAATGGTGGCGCCCCTAAAAGTTATATTTATTGTTGTGTAAACACAAAACTTTAGGAAATGATGGTGTGAAAATAAAATTTTACAAAGTGAAAAATGAAAAGATCAAAATGACATTTTAAAAAGTAAAATGATAGAAAAACCACAAATTCATAAACATATAATATAAATAAAAATTATATAAATGGTGTATATGATTTACTTATGGTTATAAACTTAATTTATGTTACTTAAAAATACCAAAGTACTCTCGCATTAACAGACGGAAACTAACAGTATTAATAAATGAGACCATTCATGCAAATTTTTAAAATCGTAAGGATCATGTTCATCAAAAAAATTAATAAAAACTGAATTTGTAGCAATTAATCACGTCTCATAGTGAATTAGTATTGCGTTTTTTGTCAATATAGTTGAATGAGGAATAAATATCAATTGTCATTAAGTTGATTAAACTTAATAATAATAATAATAATAATGTTATAAGCTGACATTCAACGAATTTTGAGTTTATTTGTTATTAAATTGCACAATATAAAATATCTTTTTAGTTTTTTTCTCAAATGTATTATTAAATTTTTTTGAATTGAATGCATAGAATTGTATAAAAAATAGAAGATTGATAAATAATAAATTAGAATATAAAAGTTCAACTTAATGTAGTGCAGATGTCCTTATAATATATAAATCTCTTTTATATATTTAACCAAATGTTAAATTATTTTTATTAAACTGATAAGCGATATGTTTAAATGATAGAATATTTTATTTAATTTATTACCCTGTTTCTTACATATCACGTCTGTGTGGTGTGTCTGTGTAGATCGCAGGACTTTTTGTACGAAACTTCAATCCAAATTTTTTAATCATGACTTTTTGTTCGATTACCGATTTTTTAGGGAAACAAACAAGCACTCGTACACCCGGACTAATTTCATAAATGGTCTATGTAGTTTATAAAACATCAAGTCTAGTCGCTAAGAATATTTTTTGACAAGGATAATTTATATGGTTTTAATTTCTTACGTTGTTTGTTGTTATGGCTTTTTTTGCTCAATAATTAATTTAAAATTATTATTTTATCTTTAGTTTCATTTGTTTATTAATTTTTATTTATTTTTTCTAATTTAAATTAATATTTTAAAATTGAAAAACATCTAACTTTAACCTTAAACCTTACTAACACCTTGCAATCCTGCACTTTTATCATGTTGAACATAGCTTCTTCTTAGAAAACACCCACCAGCAGTTTTTCACATAATCGGTAACATCACACCAGTTTTCCGTACCAACAAAGATCAAAATCAAGTTTCAACCTAAGATTGAGGATCGACCCTATCAAAGTTGTACAATAGCGTCGTTATTTCCTACCTATCCACTAACATTATAGTAGTGGTCATTTTATGCAGTACTGTTTTTCATCTTCACCTCCATCTTTCTTACAATGGCCACCGATATAGGTAATTGCCTTAACAACCACCACTAGTTTTATCTCTCCATCTCCAGCCAATCGATTGTTCTCTAAACTCAACCCCATCGCGTTCCTCATGCATAACATATTCAACGATCTCAATATCGTTTGAGAGGAGCAAATGGCGCAAATGACCTTGGATTTCCTCATATTAATTGAGTCGTCGCAATTGTTGTTAATAGTAATGATGGTAACTATGGATTTCTAACAAAATTGTATCTAATGTACTTTCGGTTTATGGATTTATGGCTTTCGTTCATTGTTGTAATGAGCATACTCATATGTCTAGCTGCCATTAATAAAGCTTAAAAAATAACAATACATACAAATTTCGTTATTCTTATAACACTCATGGCTAAACAGAAGCAACAAGGTACACTTTATCGGCTTTACAAGTTGTAGAAAAAATTAGAGCCCTTTTCAATAGTAATTTTCACAAGTCCTCCAATATTGTTATTGTATTATTGTTCTTGTAATATCAATCAGATCAATTTTCACAAAGAGTGAAGGGTGACAATACAAGGGAAGAAGAGAATAAGGAAAATGAGAGGGACATGGACACAAATAAAAGAGGGGGGGGGGGGGGAAGATAAAGGGAGGGTGGAGGTGGAGTGGATGAGGTTTTAATTATTTTCTTCTTTTAATTTGAAAATAGTTTAAAAAATATAAAGGTTATAAAAAACATTCGGCGTTAGCTAAACTGGAGCAACAAGGTACACTTTATCGACTTTACAAGTTGTACTCCTTGTAGAAAAAGTTAGAGCCCTTTTCAATAGTAATTTTCATAGGTCCTCCAACATTGTTCCTGTAACATCAATCAGATCAATTTTTACAAAAAGAGAAGGGTGACACCAGAAGTGAATAAGAGAATAAGGAGATGGAGAGGGACATGGGCTGATATAAATAAGGGCAGAAGATAAAAGGAGGGTGGTGGTGGGTGAGGGCTTAATTATTTTAATTTTTTTTAAATTGAAGTTAGTTTAAAAAAATATCAAGGTTGTAAAAAACGTTCGACGTTAGTTAGTTGGTGGACTGAGGTTAAGGGATTAACCGACTACGTGTGGATTAATCGAGGGCCCTCAATTGCTAATTCGTTGAATTTTAAAAATTAAATATGACTAATATCATAACAATGTTTGTAAATATCACTAATATCATAACAAAATAGGTTAATGTGATTAATACAACACTAATCATTACTCAAATAGTTTCTATTGAGATAAAAGTTCTTTAAAATGTTAAAATTTCATTATTTTCTATTGTTTCACTCTATGTGTTGGCAAAGATTAATCATTAGACACCTTCTAGTCGTCGGGTAGTGTCTAAGGTCTAATCTGAACAAAGTCAGAATTTTTACACCACTGAAATATATATATATATATATATATATATATATATATATATATATATATATATATATATATATATATATATATATTTGAAATGTTATAAAAGTCATTTTAATAGGTCATAGAGATTGATCACCCACGAAAGACATTTGGCCTAGCAGTATGGTGTGTGTTCTTCTTCCACGAGTTCAAGAGTTCAATTCTCACTTGGAATATGTGACATTAAGAGTAGATTAGATTTGTTATATAAAAAAATATTCAACACACAAGAAATTGAAAACACATAGATTATTTTAATCAAGAAAACAAGTTAGGGTGAACGTATGATTTTTGTAGAACATATAGATCATTTATTTAATTTTTTCAAAAACTTATTATTATATTTTCTAGTTAAGTAAACATATTGCAAAATATAAATATCATTTATTTTAAAAGAAAAATAAGAATGACAACGTAAAATTGGAGAAGATGGACAAGAAATAGTCGAGAACAAACAGATTGCTAACCTTTTAATATTTAACATTTTTTTCATTACAAAGTAGCATTCATCATTTTGTAAATCATTTAAGAAACTTTGCAGATTGATTTCCAGATTAGCATTGAACAAATTATGATAATGCAAATGATTATTAATTGGAGGATATTTGAGTATGGTGCTAGTGGAGAACTAGATTTCTCTTGGATCGTGTAAGTTTACTTTCCGAACTGATATTTTCATCATATGTCTGAGTTACAGAAAATTCATCCTAAGATAATCCAAAATGACACTTGTGTACCTAGGCACAAAAACACAAGTCAAATCGCCAGAGGGTTCTAAGTTCGAGTAGATGATGAATAACTGAGAAAGGTATATCACGGCTAAATTAAGGAGCTGTTTTTATACTAGACATATTAGGGTTTCCGTCTTCTATATTAGTTAGAAGAATCACGAATTTAATGACATAATCAATGGTTACCAATGTAACTAATTCAAATTTCTGAAGATCTTTTGGGGTGCTGCCTAAAACCCGCGGGGGCAGAGCTCCCTTGGACCCCGCTAGGGGGGATGCCCCTAGGACATGCAAGGGGGCGTGGCCCCTTGACCTTCATATTTCTGTCGTACCGGCTTATAATTCGATCTTAAATATGCATGCACTCCACATTCACCTAACATATAATATAGAGTTCAAATGATAAACTCCTTAGCTCACAACATTGTTCTTTTAATTTGAAGTTAAAAGGAGGGTGGTGGTGGGTGAGGGCTTAATTATTTTAATTTTTTTTTAAATTGAAGTTAGTTTAAAAAAATATCAAGGTTGTAAAAAACGTTCGACGTTAGTTAGTTGGTGGACTGAGGTTAAGGGATTAACCGACTACGTGTGGATTAATCGAGGGCCCTCAATTGCTAATTCGTTGAATTTTAAAAATTAAATATGACTAATATCATAACAATGTTTGTAAATATCACTAATATCATAACAAAATAGGTTAATGTGATTAATACAACACTAATCATTACTCAAATAGTTTCTATTGAGATAAAAGTTCTTTAAAATGTTAAAATTTCATTATTTTCTATTGTTTCACTCTATGTGTTGGCAAAGATTAATCATTAGACACCTTCTAGTCGTCGGGTAGTGTCTAAGGTCTAATCTGAACAAAGTCAGAATTTTTACACCACTGAAATATATATATATATATATATATATATATATATATATATATATATATATATATATATATATATATATATATATATTTGAAATGTTATAAAAGTCATTTTAATAGGTCATAGAGATTGATCACCCACGAAAGACATTTGGCCTAGCAGTATGGTGTGTGTTCTTCTTCCACGAGTTCAAGAGTTCAATTCTCACTTGGAATATGTGACATTAAGAATAGATTAGATTTGTTATATAAAAAAATATTGAACACACAAGAAATTGAAAACACATAGATTATTTTAATCAAGAATACAAGTTAGGGTGAACGTATGATTTTTGTAGAACATATAGATCATTTATTTAATTTTTTCAAAAACTTATTATTATATTTTCTAGTTAAGTAAACATATTGCAAAATATAAATATCATTTATTTTAAAAGAAAAATAAGAATGACAACGTAAAATTGGAGAAGATGGACAAGAAATAGTCGAGAACAAACAGATTGTTGACCTTTTAATATTTAACATTTTTTTCATTACAAAGTAGCATTCATCATTTTGTAAATCATTTAAGAAACTTTGCAGATTGATTTCCAGATTAGCATTGAACAAATTATGATAATGCAAATGATTATTAATTGGAGGATATTTGAGTATGGTGCTAGTGGAGAACTAGATTTCTCTTGGATCGTGTAAGTTTACTTTCCGAACTGATATTTTCATCATATGTCTGAGTTACAGAAAATTCATCCTATGATAATCCAAAATGACACTTGTGTACCTAGGCACAAAAACACAAGTCAAATCGCCAGAGGGTTCTAAGTTCGAGTAGATGATGAATAACTGAGAAAGGTATATCACGGCTAAATGAATAACTGAGAAAGTTCGAGTTGTTTTTATACTAGACATATTAGGGTTTCCGTCTTTTATATTAGTTAGAAGAATCACGAATTTAATGACATAATCAATGGTTACCAATGTAACTAATTCAAATTTCTGAAGATCTTTTAGGGTGCTGCCTAAAACCCGCGGGGGCAGAGCTCCCTTGGACCCCGCTAGGGGGGATGCCCCTAGGACATGCAAGGGGGCGTGGCCCCTTGACCTTCATATTTCTGTCGTACCGGCTTATAATTCGATCTTAAATATGCATGCACTCCACATTCACCTAACATATAATATAGAGTTCAAATGATAAACTCCTTAGCTCACATATTGAAACATCCAAAAAATACGGTTCAAAAATTACGTTTTTAAATTAACAAAACCATAAATATCTTCATATAAAATCATAAACCATGTATCTCAAAATATAGTAATATCTGTCAACATATCAAAATCTCATATCAAATATCAGAGTAAATCTCACAGGCTAGGAAACTGTGGTGTGTGCCATGCGATCATCCCGAGCCCTTCCCCTTGCTAGTGGAAGTACCTGAAACCAAAACTGAAAACCGTAAGCACGAAGCTTAGTGAGTTTCCCCAAACTACCACATACCTTACACATAACATATAACATAACTTTGGGACACCGCCCAGCTGCATCGGGACAAACCCGACATCGGCTTACCCGACATTGGGCTTACCCAGACATCAGACCGCGTCTGGCATCGGATCCTGTCCGACATCGGGCTTGCCCCAGCATACATACAACATATCATAACAAATAACATAGGCATATAACATGAGCATATAAACATTCATCGAGCTTGCCCCGTGTAACGCCCCGATTCTCAGGTATTAATATTATGGCTTTAATTTTCAAGTTTCAAGGTCTACTCGACGAGTTGGATGCCCTGACTCGTCGAGTAGCAGCGGGTTTGGGCCACGTGTTTAAGTGACCAAATCGCCGAGTCGGAATAGTGACTCGACGAGTTGGATCTGGAGGGTGAAACCCTAATTTTCGGGGTTTTGCACCCTATTTAAGGAATCATTAGCCTCCCTTAGTCCCTTACAGCCTCTAGAGAGTCCAGCAAACCCTATTTCGTGTGAGACCTTCATTTCAGTTTGTTTTGAGCTTTGGAAGGTGAAACTTGTGAAGGGAGCTTGAAGGTCAAGTAGCTAGCAGCAAGGGACTCGTGTGGATCTACAAAATCTATCTCAGTTAGCTTCATTTGAGGTATCAATTCATGATCTTGGCCTCATTCCTTTCTAGATCTTTTTGGATGAAGTTTAGGGCTTTTTGGCTTGGTTATGAAGCTATTGTTGGGTATGACCTGGATCTGAAGTTGCAACTTCAGATCTGAACCCTCCTTGGGATCTAGGTTCATAACGTTTCTAGCCTTGTCATGTATGAAACCTTCCATTTGAGTTAGACCCTTTTCAAGTTTGGATTTGGCATTATGAGTCATTAGAGCCTTGCATGCACATAAAGTTTGCAAATTTACGTGATAAGCATGCCTTGGGAAGTTGGATCTGCAGTATGGAGCCTTAGCATGGGTTAAAAAGCATCTGTATGGATGAAGGACCGAAGGGAATTGGCGAGTAGCATGGTCGACTCGGCGAGTCAGTAGAGTGACTCGGCGAGTCCGATGAAGATTGCCTTGGGCTCGGCGTGTCAGACAAGTGACTCGGCGAGTTGGCAAGTTATGCAAGGAACTCGGCGAGTAGCTGAGGGTACTCGACGAGTTGAGGTCAACATGGACTGTGAACCTTGGCAGTTGACTTTGACTTTGGCCAAGGGTTGACCAGTTGACTTCTGAGGGTATTTTGGTAAATTGGATATTTATAGCAAAGGACATTGGTGAATATAGGTGTGGGAGTTGGAGTTACATTTGGAGGAGTTTGACTCTATCTTCCGAGCTACTTGCGAGGTGAGTTATCCTCACTATATCAACAGGGTCGAAGGCACCAAGGTCGTCCCTTTCTCGGATTGTATACTGGTATTTGTTTGATATGCTTATTGATATGTTAGATCTGCGTCCTGGTAATTAGGACGACATTATGTTTAGTGACCTGGTTTAGGTCGGAATCCTGGTATATAGGATGATACTATGTTAGTGACCGGTTAGGTCGGTATCCTGGTTAGGATGTTGCTATGTTATATGATTTGCTAGATCGGTTTGTTGTCTATGGACTGTTATGTGATTATCTGTTATATGTGCACATGGTTGTTTGATTGGGGTTGGGTTGAGGCGGGTCCTACTTTGTGCTGTAAGCCAACATACCCAGGGCGGAACGGATAGACTGCAGACCCGGGAGGGCACATAGTTAGGCCGAAGGCCCATCGAGCGGTCCGGATAGGATGAAGGCCCCGAGAGGGCGGTCCAGACCTGTCGAGGCTTGGAGTGTGGGCCAGATAG
The DNA here is from genome assembly GCF_052849685.1 of Lactuca virosa. Classification (NCBI taxonomy): domain Eukaryota; kingdom Viridiplantae; phylum Streptophyta; class Magnoliopsida; order Asterales; family Asteraceae; genus Lactuca; species Lactuca virosa. The sequence continues at coordinate 90,903,345 of NC_136429.1, forward strand.
AATGAAGGCCCGACACGGGCCGTCCAGTCAGACTGTAGACTCATAGAGTGGACCAGGTGGACTGAAGGCCCGGTGAGGGCGGACCAGTCACACTGTAGACTCGAGATGCATGGTTGTTCTGTATTTGTTGATATGATATGATTATGGTTATATGAGGTTGGTATTTTGGGGGTAACTCACTAAGCTTTCGGACTTACAGTTTCAGTTTATTGTTTCAGGTTCAGCGGATGGTGGCGGGAAGGCGAAGACATGACCATATACTTCCTCGATTGATGATTATGATTTCTGGGAACTCTGATGTATAAACTATTTTGAAAACAAATTGTATTAATTGAATGGTTTCAAATGATTTAAAAAGTTATAAATTGGCTTGAATTTTATGGGTGTTACAAGTTGGTATCAGAGCCTTGGTTTGAGTGAACTGGAGGAACATTCGTGTGAATCCAGTCTCAAACTAAGGAAAAAGATTTTCTAAATAATTTTAAATGGTTTTCAAAATAAGAAAGGAGGATGCGAAGTGTATGATAAGCTGGAGCCAGTAAGTAGACCCCAAATTACCATACAGTTATTTGATATTGTGATATGTTAGAACATCATGCTAGTACTAGGCTAGGGATCCTCAAGAATTTCATGATAGAATTGCCTGATTACGTGATGCATGCTAGCCTAGGGTTTCTTTATATGAGATTGACATCATTACTGTAGTTACTTGTGTGTGCATCACGACTGTACATAATTAAGATCTTATAGCCCAAGAATGTTTGATTTGGCCTTATGTTCTGTTCTTATCGATTGGGGCTTAGGGTAGGATTGGATATTCGAAAGTCTATAGGGTCCAGCGTTATGTATGGCTAGCATACACTAGTGCGACATGGTTGGTGGATGGGAGGTTTGTGTGGGACCGATAGGTCAGTTATGAGATATTTAGCCTTCCTCTAGGAGTGAGGATTGAGTGCTCGCTATGTCTATGTATATTGTTAGGGTGTTGTGGTGATACTTGAGACAAATATGGGTAGGTGTGGAAGGTAGTATGGGCTCGTACTACTGAAAGCACATGACCCATACGCGTAGCAAGGAAGTCACAACCCCTGGGGTTTAGTTGGAAATTGGTTCCCTGTTACGGTATGGATTGTTCGAGACGTCTTGAGACCGGATCCATGTTAGGATCGGGAGTGGACAGCCAGGATAGGCCAGCATTTTCAGGGGAGCGTGTTAGTGAGATCATCCGGGAGGAGGTGATCAAGAATGTCTGGGGGGCAGATTTCGGAGATGATTGGGTCTTTCTAGACTGCCATGGTTGAGTATTTTGTTGAGCGACGTGCAACCATTGCTGAGACGGCTGCCGCAGTAGCTGTAACGACATCAGGGGGAGCAGGTGGTTGATCTTTCCAGTTTAGGGACTTGTTGCTGGTACATATTCTGATGAGCAGAGGGCTGCGGTTATTTGGGATCAGGAAGATGATCTGTACTCGTTATATTTCTGCGGGTTGAGCGGGAGAGGCTAGCACGTGAGTTTCAAGATTTGAGGCTCAGGGGTTTGCTCGAGGCCGGAATATGAGTCGCGGGAACTCCGAAAAGGAGTGATGATTATGTTCAGCTGGGGTTTTGCAGCTGGAAGTGGAATGATTAACTGATGGATTGGATTGTCGTTTACAAAGGGCAAGGATTGTGCCCTCTCATTTTTTCGAGCTCGAAGGAGTGAGCAGGCTTGTGACCCCGGGATCAGGTTGTATTCCAGCTCGGGGTCAGTGGGTTGCAGGAATAGGCAACATTATTTCAGCGCCGGTGAGCGCAGGTGGGTTGACGTGGCATAAGTATTTGTGAGGTCCGATTTGCCTTGGATCTCTTGTATCGGACGGTAAGGATTGATTGTGCGACCTATTACACTTTTGGGATTGTAGAATATGTCTTGGGAGTAGTTGTAGCCGGGTTTAGAGCAGAGGTTGTTTCAGCTGCTGCAGTTCAGCAGTGGACGTTTGAGCTGGTAAGTAAGTCAGGGTGCGAACCCTGAAGAGAATGATTTCTAGAGCCCGAGAGCGGGAAGCTTGTTGGAACACCTTTGGAAAAGGGGTATTATGTGGGAGGTCTGCGGATAGGGTCCCATAGAAGGGTTAGTCAGCATTGTCAGGATTCAGTGGTTTTAGCAACCGTTAGTGACTGGCGAACTAAAGCGCCAAGGGAAGTAGCTCGTAGCCGAGGTATTAATTGGAGCATCTAACTTGTGGTCTTCAAGACTTGAGTGTGAGATCATTCAAGCATTAGTGACTATTGGTTTCACTGGGGTTCAGGAAGTGTTCATCTGGTTCTTAGAAGTGTGTGATAAATTGGGACTGACTAGTAATGGAGCACTAGTGGGAAAGAGTTGGTTGTCATCAGATCGATCGTTGGGAAGTGAGAAGGATTGGGAATCCTCCAATTTTCATGTATTATGAAGGCTTAGTCGAATCTAAGTGGGGGAGAGTTACCTCGGGATGCAGAGCGGGAGAGGTTTTGAAACGGGGATAAGTTTCACAACCCGACGGGGAGAATGGAGGCCCTAGTGGCTGCTTGGTTTGAGGGTTTTGTTGATTCGGGGTTCGGCAAAACTTCCCAGCATTAGAAACACGTCCTCTTGGTGCTTGATAGAAGAAGTAGGGGAACCAGGTTGGAGTTCTAGTCAGGAATTGAGTTCAGTTCGAGTATTCGGCCGAGGGTGTGCTCGACTCTGAGGGTTTTTAGATTGATAGATTGAGGGTTTTGTTAGCTGCCAGGGCTCAACAGTACATTCATCATGGGTGTACGGGTTATTTAGCGAATGTGGTAGACACGCGGATCAGGGATCAGACCATGGATTCCCGAGGGGGTGGTCTAGGGAGATGCTCAACAGTTTAGAGCGGTTCGGATAGACTGAAGGCCGGTGGGGCGTACCAGTCAGGCCGAAGGCTCGGAGAACGGTCCAGACAGGCTGCAGGCCCAGAGAGGCGGTCCAGACATGCTGAAGGTTCTGAGAGTGGCCCAGATAGATTGAAGGCCTGGTAAGGCGGTCCAGTCATGCTGAAGACTCTATATGTGTTTGTAGATCTATGTGCCGGTATTGAGTATGCTGCTATGCTATATCAATCAGTAGGTCTGTCCCCAAGTATTGAACATGTTGCTGGAGTAGGTTGAAGACTCCGATGTATTTTGGTTTGATCGGAAGTTGTTGTTAGAGATCGGATGGAGTGCAGAGGATCTTGGTGATCTCATCAGTTCGGAGTGTCTCATAGGATTAATCTTCTTGGATCGGGTAATACTCCAATTGGGGACTGGGAGTAGATCCGAATGGGCATTCGTCAGCTTTAGGAAGACTTGGGATTAGAATGTTCTGTCATTCAGGTTCTGGGAACCGGGTTAGATATTTATCATGATCGTCTATGGCATTTGGATAGGGTTGAGGCAGTCCTGCTTTATGGAGTAGGCCAAGATACCCGGTGCGGGCCGACTGAAGGTTGTAGGCACGGAGGCTCAAGGGGAGCGGTAGGGTTGAGGCGGTAGGCCAACAAACCCTGAGAATTTCATCTCGATAGTTGAATTGATTAGACATGTTGGTATTCCAACCCGAAGGGGGTGATATGGGTTAGATATGAGTGTCATACTGGTTGGCCGGTAGTGGTAGGTATGTTGATGATGGTTTGAGTTATTGTGATGTGTCTTGGGTTGGTTTCATCTGCGAAAGAGCCATAGCGTGTCTTAAGTAAGGAGAAGATGGGTCACTGAAGACCAGGTAGGATGTGAGGCTGACGTGGGTCATGTAACGCTCATTATGTTGGAAGGAGTTGGTGGCAGGGCGTGGAAGCAAGTCCAGCCAGTCGGTTTCTTTTCGGAAGACGCGTGGGACTGTTGTTTATGTGTGTCTTTTGGTTCAGTAATCGGTGAGGTGTCCGATGTTCGGGTAGTGGGCAGACAAGTTGGGACCAAGGAGGTTTCGACTTCGCTTGAGAAACGTCATATGGTAGCAGGAAGAGTTGAAGTTGGTTTATGACTTGGGATTCATGTGTAGTAGTAGTTTTTGTATTGTTATGTTGTTCGTTGATGAAAGGAGCGTCGATTAGGCCCTTCAAGCGGCGGAGGAAAGTGGATATCTGCAGGGCCGGAGTGTTGGGCAACTGAAGTGATGACAGTAGTGTCGATCGGTCATCGGGAGCATTCCAGTCATGAGTTGAGGGCCGGAAAGGGCATACCAGACTCATGTCGTGGGCTCGAAGGCAATCCAGACCTATGCTGAGGACCACGTAAGGGTATTCGAGTCATAGGCTGTGGGTATAGATATTGTGTTGGTTATGTCTGTTGTAGGAGCACGTTCGGATTGGATGTATTGTTGAAGATTCGGGGGAGTTGCACTCGGTTGTGACGAATCTGAGGATGGTGGATGAGAAGCAAGGATAGATCCTTGGATCTCAAGTTATGAGTAGACCCGAGTTATGTTCATAGAGGTATTCCAATCTAGGGTATTCCATCATGAGGATGACCGGACCCTATGATTGATTGGACCTGATATGTTTGGTATTCCAGCCCGAGGCTGATTGGGCCAGGCATGTGTGTTCGTGTTTTAGTGGATCGATTTGGTATGATATTTTTGGGACAAATATCCTGTCAGCACAAAAGAGGTTCGCTTCAGGAAGATGGAAAGTTGGGTTTCCGATACTTTGGATCATCAGGATTTTGTCAAGTTGGCTAAGTGCCATGAAGGATAAACCTTATGAAACGGTTCGATTGGGATTCACATCACCTTTCACGTTTCGCAGTTGCGAAAGTGCGTCATGGATCAGGAGGCGGTAGTATCGTTGGATGACATTCAGGTCGGTGAGCCCCTGGATTATGTTGAGGGGCCTGTGGCCATTCTGAAGAGAAGGGTGAAGGTTCTGCAGAACAAGGAGGTACCTTTGGTAAAGCTACAGTGGGAGCACCAAAGAGATTCCGAGTGGACTTGGGAGCCGGAGGCTAAGATGTGGAAGCACTATCCGGAGTTGTTCAGCGTAGCAGACTTCGAGGACGAAGTCTAGTTCAAGTGGGGGAGAATTGTAACGCCCCGATTCTCAGGTATTAATATCATGGCTTTAATTTTCAAGTTTCAAGGTCTACTCGACGAGTTGGATGTCCTGAATAGTCGAGTAGAAGCGGGTTTGGGGCCACGTGTTTAAGTGACCAACTCGCCGAGTCGGAAGAGTGACTCGACGAGTTGGAGCTGGAGGGTGAAACCCTAAGTTCCGGGGTTTTACACCCTATTTAAGGAATCATTAGCCTCCCTTAGTCCCTTATAGCCTCTAGAGAGTCCAACAAACCCTATTTCGTGTGAGAGCTTCATTTGAGTGTGTTTTTGAGCTTTGGAAGGTGAAACTTGTGAAGGGAGCTTGAAGGTCAAGTAGCTAGCAGAAAGGGACTCGTGTGGATCTACAAAATCCATCTCAGTTAGCTTCATTTGAGGTACCAATTCATAATCTTGGCCTCATTCCTTTCTAGATCTCTTTGGATGAATTTTAGGGCTTTTTGGCTTGGTTATAAAGCTATTGTTGGGTATGAGCTAGATCTGAAGTTGCAACTTCAGATCTGAACCCTCCTTGGGATCTAGGTTCATAAAGTTTCTAGCCTTGTCATGTATGAAACCTTCCATTTGAGTTAGACCCCATTTAAAGTTTGGATTTGGCATTATGAGTCATTAGAGCCTTGCATGCACGTAAAGTTTGCAACTTTACGTGATAAGCATGCCTTGTGAAGTTGGATCTGCAGTATGGAGCCTTAGAATGGCTTAAAAAGCATCTGTATGGATGAAGGACCGAAGGGACTCAGCGAGTGGCATGGTCGACTCGGCGAGTCCGGTGAAGATTGTCGTAGACTCGGCGAGTCCGATGAAGATTGCCTTGGGCTCGGCATGTCAGACGAGTGACTCGGCGAGTATGCAAATTATGCAAGGAACTCGGCGAGTAGCTGAGGGTACTCGACGAGTTGAGCTCAACATGGGCTGTTGACCTTGGCAGTTGACTTTGATTTTGACCAAGGGTTGACCAGTTGACTTCTGAGGGTATTTTGGTAAATTGGATATTTATAGCAAAGGACATTGGTGAATATAGGTGTGGGAGTTGGAGTTACATTTGGAGGAGTTTGACTCTATCTTCCGAGCTACTTGTGAGGTGAGTTATCATCACTATATCAACAGGGTCTAAGGCACCAAGGTCGGCCCTTTCTCGGATTGTATACTCGTATTTGTTTGATATGCTTATTGATCTGTTAGATCTGCTTCCTGGTAATTAGGACGGCATTACGTGTAGTGACCTAGTTTAGGTCGGAATCCTGGTATATAGGATGATGCTATGTTAGTGACCGGTTAGGTCGGTATCCTGGTTAGGATGTTGCTATGCTATATGATCTGCTAGATCGGTTTGTTGTCTATGGACTGCTACGTGATTATCTGTTATATTAGCACATGGTTGTTTGATTGCTGTTGGTTTGAGGCGGGTCCTACTTTGTGCTATAGGCCAACATACCCAGGGCAGACCGGATAGACTGCAGAACCGTGAGGGCACATAGTCAGGCCGAAGCCCCGACGAGCGGTCCGGATAGGCTGAAGGCCCCGAGAGGGCGGTCCAGACGTGCCGAGGCTCGGAGAGTAGTCCAGATAGACTGAAGGCCCGACGCGGGCGGTCCAGTCAGACTGTAGACTCAGAGAGTGGACCAGGTGGACTGAAGGCCCGGTGAGGGCAGACCAGTCACACTGTAGACTCGAGATGCATGGTTGTTCTGTATTTGTTGATATGATATGATTATGGTTATATGAGGTTGGTATTTTGGGGGTAACTCACTAAGCTTTCGGGCTTACAGTTTCAGTTTATTGTTTCAGGTTCAGCGGATGGTGGCGGGAAGGCGAAGGCGTGACTGTACACTTCCTCGATTGATGATTATGAGTTCTCGGAACTCTGATGTATAAACTATTTTGAAAACAAATTGTAATAATTGAATGGTTTCAAATGATTTAAAAAGTTTTAAATTGGCTCGAATTTTATGGGTGTTACACCCCGGTATCGAACCGGAGTCCGGAACACATAACACATAACATATAGGCTAACATACATCGGGCTTGCCCCGGTATCAGACCGAAGCCCGGAACACATAACACATAACATGCAAGAATCACAAAGACATCAAGCATACATAAACATTCCTCGGTACCGCCCTGACATCTGATCGTAATCCGGAAAGCACATAACCTACATCGGGCCATGCCCGACCTTGGGCCGTAGCCCGGAACTACTAAAATGTAAACGGGCCGGCATTGTGGCCTTAGAACCGTTCCTACTGGAGAAAACTCACCTCACAAAGCTGTCTGCAAAATATCGCGGTGATGAATATCTGATGGCTGCTCCAACGACTCCGCGACTATCAATATCACAATAACACTTAGTCAAAAATCTTATAATCCTTCTTAGGGTAAAATGACCATTTTATCCTTAGTCAAGGTCAACATCCTGGTCAAAGTCAAAGTCAAGGTCAGCTCCCAGTCAACCCCAACTCGTCGATTTATCTTCTAACTCGGCGAGTTCATGTACTACTCAGACTCGTGGTCAACTAAGTCAACTCGTCGAGTCCCTTCCCAGACTCGTCGAGTTCTTCCTGTCATAACATCGGGACTCAATGACTTTAACTCGTCGAGTCCCTCCTTGGACTCGTCGATTTCTTCAGTTTCCGAGTCCTAATCTTGCCCAACTCACTGAGTCATCTCCTAGACTCAGCGGTTTCACTCAAAACCAGAAAAGGGGTTAGGGGGGTTCACGACCCAACTCGCCGAGTCCAAGAACAACTCGTCGAGTCCTCCATATGACAAATCCATTCAGTCGATTCTAATCCATTCCAATGCTTCTAAATCCTAGATCTGGACTCCTTAGACTAGCATTACACGTAAAGTTGCTAACTTTACGTGTGTGCATAGTGTTATGAAGCTAAAACACCCACTACAAGCTAAAAGGAGGTCTAAGTCATTGAATAGGGCCATGGCTGAATAAAGGTGGAAACTTTGAGCTCCTAGAGCTCAAGAGTGCCCAGATCTGAATTCCTTACTTCCCCAAGAGTTCAAATCTTGGAATGACCTTGGAAATGGCCCAAAAGTGACAATATACAAGCTCAAATGAAGATCTAAGAGAATAGAAGCCAAGGTATAAGCTTTATACCTCTATCAAGTCAGAAATGAGTCATAAGCTCTGGATCTTCAGCCTTCCTTCTGCAACTCTAAGTCCTTGCTTCCTTCTTCTAGCTGTAAATCACAAAAATGGCATGAAATATCTCAAGATCACTCAAGGTTGATTAGGGTTTCGAGATTAGGGTTTGGAGGTGATGGAGGCTGGGATGGAGGCCAAATATGATGCTTACATAGGGTGCAAACCCTAAAGATTAGGGTTTCATCTAGCCTGTCCTACTCGTCGAGTCAAGACTTCGACTCGTCGAGTAGCTTACTTAAAACCCGCGCATATTCTGCTTTCTACTTGACGAGTTAGGGCCACCAACTTGTCGAGTAGCCCTTCCAAAATGAATAAATAAATAATTTAAGTTCATACCAGGAACCAGGCGTTACAATTCTCCCCCACTTGTCTTAGACTTCGTCCTCGAGGTCTACTGCATCTGGAAACAACTCTGGGTAGTGCTCCCTCATCTCCTCCTCGGGCTCCCAAGTCCACTCTGAGCCCTTACGGTGCTGCCATTGCACATTTACCAACTCCACCCTCTTATTCCTCAAATCCTTCGACTTCCTGTCCAGGATAGCTATAGGTTGCTCAATGTAGTTCAGGTTGTCATCAACCTGAATGTCTTCAAGGGGAACCACTGCTGAATCATCCACTAAGCACTTCCGTAACTGGGAAACATGGAAGGTGTTGTGGATCTGGCTGAGCTCTGCTGGAAGGTCTAACCGGTAAGCAACCCGATCCACCCGGGCCAAAACCCTAAACGGACCGATGTACCTGGGGCCCAACTTGCCCCGTTTCCAGAATCGAATGACACCTTTCCAGGGTGACACCTTCAGGAGGACCATGTCACCCACATGAAACTCTAAATATGAACGCCTCTTGTCGGCTTAGCTCTTCTGCCGACTCTGAGCAGTCTGAAGCCTGCTCTGGACCTGCTGGATCCGCTCTGTAGTCTTGAGTACTACTTCAGTACTCCTCATAACTCTCTGACCGACCTCACCCCAACAGATTGGGGTCCTACACTTCCTCCCATAGAGCATCTCGAAGGCAGGTCGGTCTATGCTGGCATGGTAACTGTTGTTATACGAAAATTCTGCTAACGGAAGATACGTATCCCAACTGCCACCGAAATCTAAAACACATGCACGTAGCATGTCCTCGAGAGTCTGTATCGTCCTCTCGCTCTGTCCGTCTGTATGAGGGTGGAAAACGGTGCTGAAGTGGAGTAGAGTACCCATCTCCTCGTGAAACCGCTTCCAAAATCTGGAAGTGAAATGGACATCTCGGTCTGACACCACTAAGACAGGCACCCCATGTCGTGTATATCTCGGCCAACTTCTCGACCGATATGCTCTCCTGGATCTGGATAAAATGAGCGCTCTTGGTCAACCGATCCATGATGACCCATATCGAGTCCACTCCACGTACGGTCTTGGGAAGCTTTGTAATGAAATCCATGGTGATATCTGAAGGGTTTTGAGCATTCTAACACTTCTAAGGTGTACATGCAACCCTAAATACCTTGGATCTATGCTTTCTCTATTATACATGCAAATATCAATTTTCCAAGGTATCGTTCTAACTAGCATAATATGAAGTACATATAATATAAGAATCTAGTAGAATTACATACCTCTTTGTTGTAGCTTGATTCCATGGAGCTTAAGAGCCTAGTGCCTCAAGTGTGACACCTAAAATGGTTCACACAACATCACCAACATCTTGGAATAACTTGAGAGAAAAGGTTCCTATGCTCAAATCGGCTAGCCCTCATGTGTACACACACTAGTGCCAATTTCTTGAGCCATGGGGTCCTTATATATGGTGGCTATTAGGGTTACACCATGTAACTCATGTCTTTCCATATTCTTCATGCTCCATGGGTTAAAACCTCCATGGAGTATCCATGGGTTACTCCATGGGTTTAGCCCAACATGAAGAACTATGGATCATAAGCCCACATATATAAGAATGAATGATTTACACAATCAATCCCCATATATTTAATTAGTCTCCTTTTAATCACAAAATTAATTCCAAATTAATTCTTGATCAATACTAATTAAATAATATGATTTCATATTAATATATTAGAACTTATAATATATTAACAAATCATAAATATCCTTTTCTCACAAAAGTCTATCCAAATTGTTCTGATGCCATGCAAACCAAATGGACCATGCCAATCGGGTCAAGTACATACCAATTATAGTTATGGACTTAGACACTAATCCAATAGTCTCCCACTTAGATAAGTCTAAAACTATTATTGTGTATGACTTCAAAACCCAACTAGCAATCGTAGCTCTTAAAAGCTAATGTCGAACTTTGAACAAATCAATGACGCGTCCATTAGATAAGGGATCATATATTCCTCCATTCTAGATATCATATGGACTGAGACATGGATTATAATCATTCTCTCTGTCCACTTGTTGTTTCCTGATTTCCGATTTATGACGACCGACTAATTGAACAAATCAAATCAGTCCAGGCTTGGCCAAGCACTTCGGGGTGTCATCACTAAATCATCGAGGGGCCCACATATATCGCTTTTATCCCTTTAAGGGTAAAAGGAATGGATAAACTTCGACTCATATGCTTGTTCTACTACTTGTTGAATCATACACAAAGGCACGTTTTATAACATCGAGTTACCAATGCGTTTTCGTACAATCAATGTATAACCAACTCATAGGCAACAACTCATATCTCTAGGTTTGCAGCAACTCTTGCTATGTCCACTACCTTGGACATCTACAAACCAGCTTCATGACAGTCTTGATTCATATCTACTTCCAACATACGACTGAATGGGGATGGTTTGAATAACTTAGTCATTCGGGAAGAACAACCTTGTTATTATGGAAGTGAAAACATGCAAAGTGAAACAAAAGAATAATCGAATCCAATATGGTCTCAGAACTTATGAATATAAATAGAACACCTTTTATTTATCACCATATTGATCACACATTATTCATTGCATATTGTTTCAAACTATCAACTTTATACTTGAATTAAAACAATAGTTGTCCCATGCCCCAAGCATGTACACTATGTTTTCTAAACACTAGTCATGCCATACACCAAGTATGCACACTATGTTTGTCTAAACATTAGTTATGACATACACCAAGGATGCACACTAAGTTTGTCTATGATCTTTTACTTTGTGAAATAGATCGATTGAACATAATTCCAATGACTCTCCTTTCACAATCCCAAATCCTTACCGCAAATGCAAGAATTCCAAATTCCTGCCATTTACCTAAATCTGTTAGATTCTAAACTTATATGCATTGATCCTCTCGTAATGATTCTACACAAAGTCACAAAGACTTGTCAACAGACATTACAGAGTATTCCAATAGAGATCACTCCATGGAAACGAAGTCTCAAATTCAAAGTACATTGCTTTGAACATCCTTCATGCATTAAGTTTCCTAATCTTACACAGATTTAATGAATAACTTCCACCTATGAGAATATTTCCATATTCTCATTTTGACTATCACTTCTGAAAAAGAGTTGCCTCTTTTCAGAATATGTCTATATGGTCCTCTCCAAAAACTTACACCATACTTCCAACTGTCCCTGAGCGACCAATCTTTGGTAAACCTTAGATCGTCCTCGACAATTGCTTAATCAAATTAGTAATATCTAGTTCTAGTACTTTTCCCTCTTATTGCTCTGGGCATTTGGAAAAATTTAGAACAGATGAATATTATAGCACATGCAATCGATCCTATATCTGAAGCATATGGGACACGATTCATGATGTCTCACATAGAGACATGATACTAGACCAGTCTTTTGCTAAAATATTTCTATTTCTATTTGCCATGTTCTTAAAATTCAGATTATGAAAAGATATGTCGTAATCATAATCGAATTTTAGAACGCAAATAATGTTCCCATATATAGAATTTCCTTATGTTGAACCATTCCAACATAACATTCATATATATACTTGACTAAATTTGATTAAAATCTCACGATCTAAGCTTTTAGATTTGAAATGAAAGTATATTTTCCTCTCCCTTAATTATAGCAAAAACAACTTTTCCCAATTGAACTTTTTTTTTTCTATAATTAACATTGCTAACTTGCAATACTTATCATAATTATCATGCTCCTACTAACATGATGATTATTAGCATAACACTTATGCTCCCACTAGCTTTGACATGTACTCAGAAATCAACTGGACTTCTAGAAATCAGTACTTTATTGACTTTCTTAGCAAAGTTCAGATTTCTGATACGAGATGATTTGATAAAACTTTATCAAAATCATACACCTTTCCTTAGATAGCTCATATGTGTGTCTAAATATTTTCAGAACTATGAAAAGGGATGTCGTAATCATAGTCTCAATTGTTTAGACCTTTGCCACTTCTCACAAGTCCATGTTAGTGTGCCGGTTAACCACACACGCTCCACTAACGACTTTGAGAATGCAAATATCACAATTGCTATCTACTTAAAATCTACGTAATGAAAGCGTTTCCTCAACATCATTTTCATGAAGCGGAGAGAAACCTTATGACACTTAGATTTTATGGTGTATGTGTTCCTTTCCATGTGAATTTGTCAAAACCATAATCACAAGACACGGTTAGTGATAAATTCATATTAACTGAACTTGTGCAGTCTTAACTTCTTGCCACCTGGCAGCACAAGGGCCTGCCATTGCTTCCAAGTTGTTATGCAACCAATTGAGAACTCTCAGAACTCATATGCAAAGCCAACTTTAACTAGAATGGGCACAGAAATGGAATATGTCAACATGATAGGTTATAAACCTCAAGTCGCGTGCCAGTGATAAACTACAAGTTTTATTCTTGATTAGACTCTTTTAGAATCTTTTAGACTCCCACTGTCCTCTTGACATATAAGACTCACTTGCCAAATATTCAAGAGATAGTGCGAATTCTTTATCAAGACAAACACTTCACACAATTGGCCTTAGTTGGTCTTTGTTTTATCCAAAACATCACAACTTACCAATTTCAAATGTACAAGAGTAGAACACATTTTACTCTTACATGTGACAAGTGTTAATAAACCTTCTTTAAGATGTGTCACTCAAATTACAATCTTAGAGTATGACTCTAAGACTTGTTTTGGAATGAAGTATGATTCATCTTTTGATTTAACCAATTCAACAATTCACGATTCCTCTTCGTAGTCAAACAAATGTACTAAGATGTCCTTAGAGGATCAATTGTGATATGGTTTCATAATCACTAAGATAATCACAAAACACGATACTAATGTACTCTCCCATCTTTTCAGATTGGAGAAACTTTTATCTTTCTGCCTAATTTGATTTTTTTCATTCGTTCTTCTATACATTGAAACTTTTCCAATGCTTCAGAATTATACTTAAACTTGTAAGTATAACCATATTTACTAAACTTTAGTAAATCATGACGAATAGTCTTATCGATCTTTTGTGGTAGACTTAACCAGTGCACAAGAATGTGTACTCGATCCCTTGGTCCTTCACTTGACTCACATATACATGTGAACAAGGAACTAGTCTTAATTTTCCAAAGATGAAAAATTCTCATTCACCATACAATAAAACTTGCATAATTCCAAGTTTCTATCCAACTGAAACTTGGTTGATGAGAATGTTTCCTTATTTGGTAAATTATGACACTACCACAAACGAAAGAATCAAATCCATTTTCCAATGTTGCTATCAATGGAATCATATAAACAACAATTTTTTCCACAAATGACACTGTAAGGATATTTAAAATAAATAAAATAAAAAATTTTCTTTTATTTTAAAACTTGCGGAAAAACTTATCCTTACAATGAAAATGCATATGAAAAACTATGTTGTTATCTATTCCTAAGCAATCTATCACAACTCTTAAGCAACAGCTCAAAATTCTGATCACCGAACCATGCGATCGAAATCCATCTTCGCGATCAGAATCAGCTTACTCTTCTTTAAGCTTCCTCTCTTTTCTTTGATTCTTAAAACTTCAACATGTGACCCAGTCACATCATGTAATAAGAATCTCCAAATAGGAACTTAATAGAGTTAGATAGTGGACTTACCTGAAGTAGAGTCAAACTTTTTGACTTGACCAACCTTATGATCTTTCAGGTAAATAGGGCAACTTTGCAACCAATGCCCCTTCCTTTGGACATATAAGCATATGGACTCTTTGGGAATGGTACACAAGACTGTCTCAGACTGAGCCTTTCTCTTTACCATTTGGTCAACCGAGTTGACTATGGCCGATCCCTTTCCATTGGGAAGAGAAAGCTTTTCTGGATTTTCAATGTTACCATTGTCAATGTCCATGGAAGTTTGGGAAGTTGATCTTCTAATCGAATTTTCTTTACCAGTGCTCCAAAATTGTTGATTCAGCAGCACCTAGTCAAATAGATAAGATCATTAAGGGTCATGTCATAGTCTGTTTCATAGTAATCCCAAAGGAAACTCACTATGTGACTTAGAAAGTAATTGAACAACCAACTTTCTCAAGACTTTGACACCCAACTCTCCCGGCTTGTCAATATGTGACTTCATCTCCAAGATGTGAGCACACATAGACCTTGCTTTCCAATAGGGCTTGAGTGACCTTGAACTTGTGGGTTAGGGAGAATAATTGGAGGAGGTGGAGGGAGTGAAGAATGATTTCCGGGACATCATCTTCATTAGGAAGGCTTGTTCCAAGAGTTTTGGGAAGATCATAACTGTCTGAACTAGACATATTTTGGGAGATATTCAAGATAGTTGATTTAAAGTCCTTAATATAACACCCAATATGAAATATTAAGGCTAGGACCCAACACAATATTTTATAACTTGGAAGAGGGATGTCGTAATCCAAGCTATAGAATATTTGAAGGTAGGCGAATGACGATTCACCAATTTCCACCATGAAAAACGAAATATTTTGTTAGGTTTTAATTGGATTTGAAACTCCTAGATCTTTTGAGATTCATTGAACTTTTCAATGGAATGTTTCAATCTCGATTGTTCCCTCTCAAATTTTGTGACTGAGATGCCGAGGATCACAAAACAAGGTGTGAATAACCATGCAAATATACTTGGTACCCTTAATATTTACCACTCAATCAATGTGCCGGTTAACCACACGCGCTCCACTGATACTATGATAAACATTAAGTTACCCTTTGCCTACCTTGTTAAATCCAGGTTAGTGTGCCGGTTAACCACACACGCTCCACTAACGACTTAAGCAAAGTGCAAAGTGTAATTTCATGGGTTAGCACCAAATTCACATTTTCCTAAGTAACTAAGATTGGGAATTTATAAAAGGTTTAGTTCCTTAATATTTATCATTAATACTTTTAATGAAGGGAGAATTATAGTCCATGTCCTACCCATTCGGCTAACGACCCTCCACCAGTCAAGGAAGTGGTGGGTGAGAGTGGACACCCATTAAGTTGCTATTTTATAGGCAACAACCTTATACCCCCTTATAGACCGGCTTCGTGAATGAGGCTTACTAACGGTAAGACTGACTTTGTTCTTATACATATATATATATATATATATATATATATATATATATATATATATATATATATAAATATATATACATATATATATATATATATATATATATATATATATATATATATATATAACTATTAACTATTAATATTATAATAGTATAAGGGTTGAATTTGAACTTTTAAAACTCTAAGGGCTTAACTTGGAATTAATGTATTCATGGGGAAACTTTACAAATTCCAAAACTTGAGGGCAAGTTTTGAACACTACAAAACTTTTCAATTCCATAACTTATGTGTTTAAAGTAGTTTTAATGAAAAAACTTTTCAAGTTCCATAACTTGAGGACAAGTTATGGAAGACTTTAAAGCATTTAAAAATGAGGCTCTTCACTTTCATAACTTATGGAAATCTTATGAGTGTTTAAAAAATCATAAATGTGACTTTTCATATAACTTGAGGACAAGTTACAAAAACACATTTTATGAATAACTTTTTGATCAATATGGATTGAAAACACATTATCTCATAACTTTTCTATTAATCTAAGCTAACTCATAAGAACAAGATAATTCAAATCATCAATCTTCAAGAAATTAGCATGAACATAAAACTAATACAAATCTTGAAATTATGACAATTATCTTTGAAATTGGATTAGCATGAACATTACCACATCAAAAACTGGTTTATAAGTTCAAAAACAGCTTAGGGTAATGTTCCTAGTCCAATTCCAGCCTTAAAAGTCGAAAATATGCTGTCAGGGGCTTCTACTCGTCGAGTGTATGAACCTACTCGACGAGTAGGATGAATTTCTTCATGGACTCGGCGAGTCCAGTGCCCAGACAGCCAGAAAATCGATGTTTTCAGCTTTTTCAGCAATTTGCATCAAGTATAATTGAAAACAAGCCTAGGCTCTGATACCACTGAAGGGTTTTGAGCATTCTAACACTCCTAAGGTGTACATGCAACCCTAAATACCTTGGATCTATGTTTTCTCTATTATACATGCAAATATCAATTTTCCAAGGTATTGTTCTAACTAGCATAATATGAAGTACATATAATATAAGAATCTAGTAGAATTACATACCTCTTTGTTGTAGCTTGATTCCATGGAGCTTAAGAGCCTAGTGCCTCAAGTGTGACACCTCAAATGGTTCACACAACATGACCAACATCTTGGTATAACTTGAGAGAAAAGGTTCATATGCTCAAATCGGCTAGCCCTCATGTGTACACACACTAGTACCAATTTCTTGAGCCATGGGGTCCTTATATATGGTGGCTATTAGGGTTACGCCATGTAACTCATGTCTTTCCATATTCTCCATGCTCCATGGGTTAAAACCTCCATGGAGTATCCATGGGTTTAGCCCAACATGAAGAACTATGGATCATAAGCCCACATATATAAGAATGAATGATTTACACAATCAATCCCCATATATATAATTAGTCTCCTTTTGATCACAAAATTAATTCAAAATTAATTCTTGATCAATACTAATTAAATAATATGATTTCATATTAATATATTAGAACTTATAATATATTAACAAATCATAAATATCCTTTTCTCACAAAAGTCTATCCAAATTGTTCTGATGCCATGCAACCCAAATGGACCATGCCAATCGGGTCAAGTACATACCAATTATAGTTATGGACTTAGACAGTAATCCAACAATATCTTCCCATTTCCACACGGGAATGTCTAGCGGCTGCATCTTGCCGTGTGGTCTCTGGTGTTCAGCCTTGACTTTCCTGCAGGTCAAGCACCTCTCCACATACCACTCTACGTCCCGCTTCATGCAGGGCCACCAATAATCAGGGCGAAGATCCCGATACATCTTCGTCACCCCAGGATGGATGGAGAACCTCGACTTTTGGGCCTCATCCATCAGAACTTGCCGCATTCCGCCCCAGTACAGAACCCAGACCCTCCCATGCAGGGTCAGCAACCCTCGGCTATCATAATCAAATGAGGCCACTCGGACTACAATCCTCTCACACTTCTGGCGCTCTTCCTTCAGGCCCTCAACCTGCGCCTCTCTAATCTGCTGCAATAGTGGAGTGATCAATGTCATCCTCAAACATATTTCTCTAATCGGAGCTGCTACCGCCTTGCGGCTCAGGGTGTCGGCTACCACACTGGCCTTGCCCCGGTGGTAAATGATCTCACAGTCGTAACCGTTTACCACATCTAACCACCGACGCTGCCTCATGTTCAGATTCGGATGATCCATGAGGTACCTCAAACTCTTGTGATCTGTGTAAATGGTACAACGGACCCCATAAAGGTAATGTCGCCAAATCTTGAGGGCGAACACTACAACCCCCAGCTCTAAATCATGCGTCAGATAGTTAGCCTCGTGAGGCTTCAGCTTCCTCGACGCGTAGGCTATCACATGACCCACCTGCATCAGAACTGCACCCATACCTGTAATCGACGCGTCAGAATACACCACGAAGTCATCTACTCCCTCGAGCAGATTCAAAATCGGTGCCTCGCACAACCACTATCTGAGAGTCTTAAAGGCCGCCTGCTGCTCAGGCCCCCAGCGGAATGTCACCGACTTCTTGGTCAGTCGGGTCAAAGGAACAACAATCTTGGAGAAATCCTAGATGAATCTCTTGTAATAACCCGCAAGACCAAGAAAACTCCGAATCTCAATTGGAGACCTCGGAACCACCCACTGCATCACGGCCTCTATCTTGGCCGGATCGACCAGGATACTCTTCTGGTTGACGAGATGCGGAAGGAACTACACCCCGCGCAACCAGAACTCACACTTAGAGAACTTCGTGAAACATCTCTCCCTCCTTAGTGTCTCTAGCACCTCCCTCAGGTGCTCCTCATGTTGTTCCTGAGTCTTGGAATAGAACAAGATATCATCAATGAAAACTATCACAGACCAGTCCAGCATCGGTCTGCACACCCTGTTCACGAGGTCCATTGTGAGAACAAGATCTATCTGATGCACAGGGACAAGGTTTGAGAACTCAAACCTTGAGTGAATGCTTAAGATCAATGTCTGCTTACTAATAAATGTTCAAGTCAAGTCTGGAAAGACCAGTCAAGTCTTAGATAATGTATTCAGCAAATGATCAAGTCATTTAATGAACAACGAGAATAAATGATCAAGGTAAAACTAATAAATGAAGAACAAGAAGAATGTTTGAATGAACTTAGTGAAAATGCCAACAATGAGTGAAAAGATCCGTTGTTGACTTGTATTGAATACTCCTATAAATAGGAGTGAAGTTTACAGCGAATTATCTAGAGCACTTACATAGGACTGGTCAATAGAAATGTTTCTGACATTCTGATTGTCTAAATACAACAAAAGACTAAGTCCTATGAAAAGTCACATCAATACAAAGACAAATACAATAAATGTACAAAAGACAAAATAGTGTCACTCCGGATCAGCAACCATTCCGGACATGAGAGTCATTCTGGAATGTCTTCAACTTCGTATCTTCTTTTCATTTGGTCCGGACAGATTCCGGACCACTCTTCATCACTGACTCCGGATCATTCTCTCTGGAACACAAGTACTTCGGAACCTGACTTAGGATTGCTAGAGGTTCACTTTTCAAGTTCCAACAATCTCCCCCTAAGTGAACCGAGCAATTCATTCATTTACGCTGCATCTTCCTTGATGAATGTGAAGGGCCGGAACAACCATTCTCTGACTTCAATGTACCAAGTTAGTTGACTTACAAACTTTGCCTTGATCTGTTCCGGAGCATCAGACTTGGACGCCCGGGATATGAACTTCTTTAGAGCTTTGGTTGGAACTAGATGTTTGTCAAGGACTCGGAAACAGTCCTTCTTGTTTTTCCTTCTTGTGGTGTAGACAAACCCTAGAACCGGTTCTTCAATAGGACCATCTGCAAGAATTTCAGCTTCCGGAAGAACAAAATCGATTTTGGCAACAAATTGTTCAGTTCCGTATAGGTGTGCAAGCTCAAAATCGCGTCAGCAGAATTCCGCAACATAATCCTTTAGGAAGCTCAGAGTAGCATGGTAAGCTCCCATACTGATGTCATCCTTTTGATTTTCTCTGAAGTATGTAGCTAAGGTGAGGATGTCATTAGGATTCATGGAGGGAAAGTCAGCATCAGTAACAGTCTGGGGTGTTGGCTTGTTCCGGAGGAGGTGAAAGAGGAAAAGAGGACAGTTGAGATCAAATTTCGTCAAAAATTTTCTTCCGAAGCCCTCGACTTTGGTAATTCTGTTCCTCGCCCACACTTCCTTGAGAGGTTGTGCGTGCTTAGAGTAGAAAGTTTTAAGTCTTTGTCGCTCAGTCTGGATACTCACTTCCGGATCGTTAGTGAGGTGAAGAGGAGCAAATTTGGTGTAGAATTTGCTGTAGGGAGATAGAGGAAGATCCAACTGTTCAGAGTCATTGGTGGGAACTTCGTAGTAGAAGCACAAAATGATTTCTTGAGCCTGTAGAATGCCTTCACGACAAAGAGGAGAGATGACACGCATCAGATCAGGATTATCTTTAAGGGCTTAAATCCGGATGCTGTCCTCTAATGCCTTGTGAATTTGTTCCTGAGACCATCCATGAATTTGTTGTGGAGGAGGTCCGGAATGAAAGGCTTGTTGCTCGGCAGTCATTGGTTTCTTCCCTTTGTCTCTCTGTAAAGCAGATATAACAAGCTTCATGTTTTCATCGATCGTAAATTCCGGAGTGGGATTTGGAAGAGGTTCTTCTGGAATTTCATCAGGGATCCGGAGAGGAGAACCCTGGTCGATCGGAGCAATCTTTGGTTCCGGAATGGGAGGCTGCATGGAAGGCGTGGCTCGGAAAGCTTGACCAGTTACAAAGGATTTTGCTTTAGCCATTTGAATGCCCATTCGGAGAGCATCAGGAAGAGAGGATGGCCAAGAAACAACGGACCAGATTCTCCTTTGCTCTTCTGTCATTTCCTTCGGAAGGTACGATTTAGGAGCTTGAAGACCAAGAACTCCCTTAGGAGATTTATCCGGAATGTATTCGTCTTCCTCTTCACTTCCTTCTTCTTCTTCTCCGGAGTTTCCTAGCATTCCGGAGACAACATGAACTTTATCTTCGGAAGTTAGGTGTTCATCTCGGAGTTTAAATTCCGAGACGGGTTTCCAAGGTTGGCTTGGGCCTTCTCCCCCTCTTGCAACGGTGGATCTTGGAACTGGTGCAAGTACCAAAGTGTTCTGGAGATCGTCAAATTTTGTGAAGACTTTCTGAAGACCTGTGTTAAGCTGAAGAGTAAGGGTATCATATGCTTCGGATGTGGGATCTTGTGCAGCAAGGTGATCAAACAGATGCCCTAGGATGGCTAACATCTCATCAAACTTCCGATTCGGAACCAAGCGGAGAGAAGAAGCTTGATGAGGACTTGTTGAATGATAATGTTCATTTCATCCTTCTTCTTGATCTCCTTCTCCATTCTTTGAATCTGTTTCTCATGACGAACGTGGGTCTGCTTAATTAGGTCGATCGTAGCAGCCACCAAGTCGTCATGGACTTTTAGCATGGAAGTAATGGTGTTGAGATAGTGATCAACCAGAATGTCGTATTTGGTGTCAAGTTCTTCCATTGTGTGTTTGAGTCGGAGAGAGATTAATTGATCCAGTTGAGATTCTCTTTCAGCAACAGATGGTCCGGACTGCTGGGATATTGACTGAAGAATGGCATCAAGTTTGGCGTCAAGTCTGGAGACTTTTTGATCTATTTTATTGTTGAGCTCAGTGACGGAGGTTTCAATGGTGGAAACTTTCTTCATGGTATCGGAAACATTTGTTTGCATATCAAGGAGAGCAAAGGGATCAACGTAGTTGCCAGCGGAAGATCCGGATTCAGAATTAGAGGGAGGAGAGTTAGCTTGATAAGAAGAGGGATCAATGGATGGACCAGGCTTTGTTGCATCCTCATCTTCTTGTATCTTGTGATTGGAGTTGAAGGCACCATCTGGAGTCGTTGAGGAGGAGGATCCGAAGTCATAGGCAGACTTGGATACGGATGCCCTTGATTGAAAGCGAACTGAAGGCATGAAATTTGTGTCCAGAACAGTTTTTGCTTCATCATCCAGCATGACTTCTTCGAAGAGCTCTTCATCCGGATTGGTTTGGAAAACGCTTTGGTGAGTAGTAACATGTGGCAGTTCAGAAGTGAGTTCGTTGGCTGCATCATCATCAGTGGGAGGAACATAAGGCATATTGCTTTGGATGGCCCTGTTCCTCATGGGGATAAGAGTTGACTCTACTTGAGCTCTGGAGAGATCCGGACGTTTAGATACGACCCTGTTAACAAAGTCTTCCCATTGGGGATCATTAACACCTGGTCATCCTGTATGCCTTCCGGGTATCAGACCAGTTGAGGCTTCCAGAGTCGGAGAGACTGCTCCAGCTCCGGAAAGCTTAGGGTCCGGAACAGGGGTTCCGGAGTGTGTGCTAGTGATAGAAACAATAGGGATATCAAATGTGACTCGTGCGTGTGTTCCAGGGGGGCTGCAAGGAACTATTGTCAACACCGGCATCACCTTTTTGGGAAGGTGAGGGTGGATTATGAGGAGACTCCCTGTGAGTGTGTGCAGGTGATTTTGAAGCATCGAGGGGTACCTCGGATGAGTGGGCAGGTGGGGTGTTTGGACGGCCAGAGTCAACCTGAATGTCATGAGCATCTTCCTTTGGAGAGGAAGAGCTGACTTTGGTTCTCTTTTTAGTCTTTGGCTTAGTGGGAGAACTTTTGCGTTTGGCAGACTTCTTAACCTTAGGTCCGGATGTGGTAGGTTTGGCCTCTTCCGAAGTGGGCTCAACTGAGACTGGGGCAGGTTGTGTTGGGTCAAACACAACCGAAGTCCCTAAGTGTTGTCTTAAATAAATGGAATCAGAAGGAATAAGGGCCAACATATGGTCCGGAAGTCGTCTGACCGGACCAAAAGAGGATTGGTCCGGAATGCGATAAGAATTAACAACTTTGAAAGTGACACATACCTCCGGAGGATCAGAGAAGACTGGAATTGGTTTGTTAAGCTCGTTGAAAATTTGTGGAAGCGTCAGTGCCCAAAATCTAGGGCTCGAAATCTCGTTCTCCTTTCTTTTGGTGGAAAATTTGCAAAAGTCTTGCCACAGAACTTCCGAAAGATCCACAACATTTTCCCTTCCGGAGTAGATGCTGAAGATGACGTTGAGCCACTCTTTGCTAAGCGTGTCTGTTCCTCCATGCTTTCCGGATAGCCCTCTGATGACGAAGTGCATTAGCACGGTCCAGAGTCCGAAGACAGCAGTTTTCTTGAAGTCCTTAGCCCGATAATATTGAGTATACCCAATGTAGTTCAAAAATGTCTGCAACTCTTCAGTCGTTGGTTCTTGCACCTTGAAACCCTTTGGGTTTGCTTTCACACCGATCGCCTTAAGGAAGGTCGATTTGTAGATTGGAACAGTTCTGCCACCGATAATCGTAGTCTCTAGTACACCGGTGTCGAGCCTGATATTGGTAAAGGCACGATGAAGATGATGAAGTGGTAGTGGAGGTTCATGGGTTTTAGTGAGGAGAATGGATATTGGGTGATTTGCGATGAACTCTATCATTACTTGAATCGATTCATCATAATCTTCAGGGTTTAGTGAAAACAGTTGTGTTGTGTCTCTCAGAAACGGTTCTTGAGTAGCAGATGATGAAGAACCCTTTGATCGTTTCTTCTTAGCAATGGATTTCTTTGGTGTTGAAGCAGTTGGAGCAGTTTTTGGAGGTGAAAGAGGAGACACCATTGTTGCAGAAGGATGAGTGCTTGAAGAACACGAAGAACACTGAGAGAAATCAAGGGTTTTTGGAGGTATTGAGCACGTAAAGAGGCAAAAGGGGAATTTGATTGGTATTTATAGGTAAGGGAAGTGGGTCGGGTCGGAAGGGTAATGATGAGGATCCGAACGGGAAACGGGTCGCATAAAATGATAAATAGGTTTATGGGGGTTGAGTTGATCTGGGAGGTGAAAGGTAAAGGCGTTTGTGGCTAAAAACGGTAACCCATAACCGGCGATTCGATGGCTACTTTTATGGGGGCGTGCAAACGTGTCACGAAAATCAAGGAAGATAGGATAGGATCTTCAGGAAAAGTATGATCCGGAGGACAAGAGATTGTGTTCCGGAACATGCTAGTTTTGAAAAGAGGTCCGGAATGAGAAATGATCCGGAGAAGGTTTCGGTTCCGGAGTCAGAAATTTAGTGACATTTAGGAAAAGATGTGTGATTCCGGAACAATAATTTGTTCATTTTTGAAAAAGGTTGAGATTCCGGAGCAATGGTTTCGGAATAGAAATTCGAGAATTTCCAGAGAGAATTTTAAAGAGTTTCCGGAACAAGATTATGAAAGCATTCCGGAGCAAGTTTTGAAAAAAAACATTCCGGGGTAAAATTTGAGAGACCTTCCGGAGTGGATTTTGAAATTCCGGAGTGCAATTTGAAATTCCAGAGTGCGTTTTGAAATTTCGGAGCACATTTTGAAATCCCGGAGCACATTTTGAAATTCCGGAGTGCATTTTGAAATTCTGGAGCGCAAAATGTAATATCTTTTCCGGAGTGGAATTCTGGGATGCTATCGTGAAGTATATTCCGAGATGTGAATTTGAGTACTATGACAATGTGGACTTTAAATAGCAAACGATCAGGGTGA
Organism: Lactuca virosa; assembly: GCF_052849685.1. Classification (NCBI taxonomy): domain Eukaryota; kingdom Viridiplantae; phylum Streptophyta; class Magnoliopsida; order Asterales; family Asteraceae; genus Lactuca; species Lactuca virosa. The sequence continues at coordinate 90,927,718 of NC_136429.1, forward strand.
ACTGTACACCTTAAAAAACTCAAGTGAATGTCAGAAATAAAGACAAGTAAAATGATCCTATGTATTTAGAGAGAAAGTAGTTCCGAGATGAAAAAGTTGGTTCGGAACTAATTTTCTTTCAAATACGTCTATCAAAGAGAACAAGTCTCTTGAAAGAATTGAGGATCTGGTATCATCATACCCATCTTGTTCAGAAAACCGTTGAATTTGGTTTTGTCTAATGCCTTGGTAAAGACATCAGCAATCTCATCATCAGATGGAACAAAAATGAGTTCAATGTTACCATTTAGTACATGATCTTTTATGAAATGGTACCTTATATCAATGTGCTTAGTCATTGAGTGCTGAATTGGATTGTGGGAAATCGCAATGACACTTTGAGAGTCACAATAGATAGGAATGCGTTGAAAGCGGTAACCATAATCCAAGAGTTGGGATTTCATCCACAGAACCTGAGATGCATAGCTGGCAGCAGCAATGTATTCGGCTTCGGCTGTAGAGAGTGCAATGCAGTTCTGTTTCTTGGATGACCAACTGACCAACCGACCACCTAAGAATTGATAGCCACCTGAAGTGCTTTTTCTATCAAGTTGAAGACCACCATAGTTTGAATATGAATAGGCTTGAAGAAGGAAGCTCTCATTTGCTGGGTACCAGATTCCGAGACTCTTGGTACCTTTAAGGTATCGGAAAATTTGTTTCACAGCCAAAAGATGAGACATCTTTGGGTTGACTTGAAATCTGGCACATAGGTGTGTAGAGAACATAATATCCGGACGACTTGTTGTGAGATAGAGCAGGGATCCAATCATTCCGCGGTATTTTTTTCATCAACAGGAGCACCCGAAGGGTCGGCAAAGATCTTGTGTCCGAAGCCCATTGGTACCTTGGCGGAGGCACATGTGTCCATTGAGTATTTCTTGAGGAGTTATGAAATGTACTTCTTTTGGTGAATGAAAATTCCTCTGTTAGTCTGTTTAACTTGAAGGCCAAGAAAGAAGCTTAACTCCCGATTCATGCTCATTTGGAATCGATTGACCATAAGTTTGGAAAGTCAGCAACCATAGATAGATCCGTAGATCCAAAAATGATGTCGTCCACATAAATTTGTACCAGCATGAGATGCTTACCGTTTGATCTTCAGAATAGAGTGGGGTCTAGGATACCTCTTTGAAAACCGGAGCGCTTGATAAAAGCAGTGAGGGTCTCGTACCATGCCCGGGGAGCTTGCTTGAGTCCGTAGACAGCCTTCCGGAGTTTATAACAGTAGTTCGGAAAGGAGAGATTAATAAATCCGGGGGGCTGTTGAAGGTACACTTCAGTGTCAACTTCACTGTTAAGAAAAGCACTCTTAACATCCATTTGGTAAACTTTGAAGCCTTTATGAGCAGCATAAGCAAGAAAGATTCTGATGGCTTCAAGACGTGCAACAGCAGCAAAGGTCTCATCGAAGTCGAGCCCTTCGATCTGTGTAAATCGTTTTGCTACCAGTCTTGCTTTATTTCGAATAATAACTCCTGTGTCATCTAGTTTGTTGCGAAATACCCATCTCGTACCGACAATGGTATGATTCTGAGGAGGAGGCACGAGAGTCCCGACTTTATTTCGGTCAAATTCTGCCAGTTCTTCTTGCATGGCTGTAATCCGGTCAGCATGCTCCAATGCGTCCTTAATGGATTTGGGTTCAACCATGGATATAAATGCTGAAAAGTGGCATTCATTTTGGATACTTGTAGCAGAACGAGTCTGTACACCAGCATTTGGGTTTCCGATTACTTGGTTTGGAGGACGATCCTATGTCCAAACATGTAATCGTGGGAGTTCTTGTGCAGCCGTCGATCCGATATCAACAGTTGAATTGGTTTGCTCCCCCTGAATGATTTGAATGTTGGGATGATGCTCCCCCTGAACTTCTGAACCAGAGAGATTGACATCATCATCAGAAGGGAACTCAAAGAAGTTTTCATTTTCATCAATGTTGAGAGGATTGGAGTCATCGAAATCAGCAGCTGCATCTTGGAAGCCATCCACATTTGATTCAAGAGAGGGATTAGCATTCTCCCCCTCAACCTGAGAAGGTTGAAATGGTTCGGAATCAAATGGAGGGAGGCTTGGGGTCGGACCGGAAACGTTATGCGAGACATGGGCTTCCGAAGTAGGGATTGGAATGAGAGTTGGTCTTGATCGAGATTCTGAATCAAGAGCGGTTTCGGAAGGACCAAAGAGAGTTTCAAAATCAACTTCAACAATTGTTTGGGGATTTGGACATCCTGGCGGAGGAGCATCGGACTCCATAATGTGAGTTGTAACGTGAGTGGGGCCAGAATTCCGAACGAAGTTGTCATCGAAAGTAATGTCAATGCTTTCTTCCAGAACACGAGTTCTCCGGTTAAGAACTCTGTAAGCTTTAGATTTTGAGGAGTACCCAAGGAAGATGGCTTCATCAGCTTTAGGTTGGAACTTGGTAAGCTGATCACGGTTGTTCTTGATGAAGCATCTGCATCCGAAGACATGTAGAACCGAGATTGTTGGCTTCCGACCATTCATTGCTTCGTACTGTGTCATGTTGAGGCGTCGATTGATGATACACCGATTTTGAGTGAAGCAAGCAGTGGATACGGCTTCAGCCCAAAGATAGAATGGCGGATTTGCAAAGTTCAGCATGGATCGTGCAGCTTCAAAGAGAGTTCTATTACGTCTTTCGACTACACCCTTTTGTTGTGGAGTATAGGGAGCTAAGAAGTTGTGGTCGATTCCTTTTTCAGTGAGGAATTTCTCAATGGTGGAATTAGTAAATTCCGATCCATTATCACTTTGGATTCTCCTAACTGGGAATTTGAGAAGAACTTCTATTCTTTTGATAAAATTAATGAGCTCTGAGGCTGTTTCAGATTTCAGCCTTAGGAAGAAGACCCAAGTGAACCTTGTAAAATCATCAACAATCACAAGGATGTATTTCTTATGATGAAGACTTTCTACAGTGGATGGTCCACAAAGATCAATGTGTAGAAGCTCCAATGGTTCCGAAATAGACTTTTCCGATGATAACAGGATGACCCTTCTTTGATTGCTTACCACACTCACATGCAACACGCAAATGATCATTTTCGAATTTGAGAAGAGGTAAACCTATCACCATTTCGCCGGATACAAGATCATTCATGTACCGAAAGTTTAGATGAGCAAGCCTTCGGTGCCATAACCAACTGACGTCAGGAACAACTTTGGAGAGAAGGCAGAGTTGCGGTTTGCCAATAATCATGTTGATGTCGAGCGGGTACATGTTCTTGTTGCGAAGCGACTTGATTAAACACTCTTTCCAGTCTTCACTCATTACATAGCTATACCTTTTGCAAAATTCCACACGTCGATTTGAATGAGTGAGCTGAGCAACACTTATCAAATTATGTTTTAGATCAGCTACATAAGCCACATGTGAGATAGAGAAGTTTCCATTGGTGAGAGTCCCATAACCACGGATTTGAGAGTTAGAGTTGTTGCATACGTCACGTAACCAACATTTGGAGAAAGCTTTAAATCTCGCAGAAAATCTTTCTGCCCCGTCATGTGCATGGAGCAAGCAATATTAATATACCATATTGTTTCTTGCTCCGAAGCACAAAGTGCCTGCAAAATTAGTGAGTAATGGAGTTTTTAGGCTCCGAATTGGACTTTGGGACGTAGGCACGGGCTTTGGACTTTGATAGTGACTTAGGAACAACTTTGTGTTTCTGGGTGGTGTTCTTTGAACTCTTTGGAAACAGACAGAAAGCTAATGTATTTTCATCTATCCAGTAGTCATATTCATGACTTGGAGTTTGGGAATGGTTTACTTCGGACCTTTGACTTCCGGAGTGTTGGTAAAATTTGTGACCTCCGGAATTGTTGTTTCATCAATGGGAGTTTTGACTTTCCACACAATATTTTTCTTTGAAGATTTTGAAAAAGATGTTTTCTTTGCATTTGTGGATTTTCTTGATGACACATTGGTTTTTGAAAGATTTGGTTTAAAAATTGTGCCATCAGATTTTGCAATAAAAACAGATGAAACAGTCCGAGGATCTGGTGAAGTGTTTTGAGATTGAGGCTTAGGAGAGCTGATGACTTTCTTAGGTTCGACACGACCAAGAGGTTCGGAAGGTCTTTTGAGGATTTTGGTGGGAACAAGGGAGTTTTGACTATGGGTTGATGCATAAGAATTCCGAGATGAACTTGATTTGGAGTTTGCAATGAACCTGGAATTTTGTCTAGTCTTAACTTCCTTTTTATATGCATTTCGAGCTTCTACTCTGGAATCTACAATATCCTTCCTATTCAGCATTGGTTTTCTCTTAGTGTCAGACAAGGATTTTGAGGTTTGTCCCGCGGATGGATTACTAAACTCAGGAGTAATGGGAACCAACTTAGTTTTTGAGACAACTAAGGAATCCGATTCACAAGAATCAGAGGAGACACAACTTGATTTTTCAACTTCATCATCTAAGGATGCCCATAGAACCTCAGAGGTATCAGTTTCAGTTGTCAACGAAGGAATTTATTCAACTACACAGTTGTTTGTATGATTACTTCTAGGAACATAATCTATGCAATTTGGAAGACTATAATGAAATTCCGTGGTCCGATTTTGGTCCAGGTTTATCAGAGGCGGAAGAGGCATGGAATCAGGACACTTGACAACTATTGGTTTGAACTCAGGAATTAGGGACTCAAAATGGTCTGTAGTCTCAGGAAGTGGAGACAAGGGAGAAACAGGGGTGTCCGAATGTTTGATATTCGGAACCTCGCCCATGAATGTCAAATTTTGCAATTCCTTCAAGGGACTAACAATTGGTTTCGGAAACTCGCTTCCGAGACCAGGTGATTTAGACCATGGATGACGAAAATTATGAGTCATCCGAATGTCCGCTTCAAGCATGTCTACGGAATTATGCAAAGCATCTATTTTTGCATTGAGACGTTTGTTATCAGCAATTAAAACATTTCGTTCAGAATAGGTGATTTCACATTTATCTTTCAAAATGATACATTCATCGTTTGACATTACAAGCTCATGCTCTAAAGCCTCGAATTTCAATTTCTTATCTTCAAAACGTAACCTACGACGATTTAGTTCACAGTCCTTCTTCTCACTGGCTTCTATGGCAGACTCATAGGCTTTATAAATGGTGCTCATATCTGTTTGGATTTGGGTCAGATAAGGTTCACAAAGAGATAAATCAAAATTATTATCAGAGATCATAGATTTTACCTGCTGAACAATGCTTCGACCGGGTGGATCATTGGTGGCCATGTAGCAGTAGTGAGGTTCAGCAACATCATCTTCATCTTCTGACCCAGAAGACCAATATCTTTAATCACATTCCACCGTTTGTCTTGCCATCAGACATATGTTCCTTCCAGTTACCATGTCATCATCATCTCCGGATGACCAATACCCTTCAGCATCTCTCGAAACCGTTGTTACAAAGGCTTTTTTGCTTTCAGCCATCTCTTGTGCTCTTCGGATGTAGTAAGCAGAATCCTTGATTTTTGGTTTCTACGGAGCATTAGCCAGACAATCTTTTGCAAAATGGTTTGCATGTCCACACTTATGACACACAATTTTTGGTTTGTCCGATTTGGAAATCTGAGAGGGTTCCGGAGCAGACTTCGGGGATGCGCTCGAGGTCTTTAACTTCCTGCGTCTCGTTAATGACATGGGCTAGGAATGCATGACACTCCTTTCGCAGAAATTTTTGGGCTTTGATGCACGAAATGATACAGAGGTTTGAACTGAGTTTATCGCCGTAAATCATGAGAGTTTCATTAGTGGAAAGATTGGGGCTCAACCAGTCCATGCCGATGATGACATCAAAGCTTTTTATGGAAACTGGCATAAGCTCGATAGGAAAAGAATGATCGTTCAAGGTAAGGGTACAACCTACGTATATATCCTTAGTGCTATCTTTCTCACCGTTAGCCATCTCGACGGTAAATGTTTCAGTTAGTGGTTGAGGTTTATGTTTGAGGAGATGTTTGAATGCATGGCTAATAAAACTTCTCTCCGCACCAGAATCGAAAAGAATGCATGCATAAGAGTTGTCGAGGAGGAACGTACCTGAAAAAACGGTGGGATCTGCAACTACCTCTTCTTGACCCATCGCTAGCACTCTCCCCGTGCTACCAGCTGTTGTTGCCTTGGGGCAGTTTCTCTTGTAGTGCCCGACTTCTCCACAACCATAACAGGCTTGACCGACGCCTGCTCCAGATGCCTGATTGGTTGGTTGGACTGGTGTCTTGCAACCTCGAGTTGTGTGCCTCTTTTTGCCACAGCTGGTGCATGACATTTATCGGCATGGGCCAGGATTATGATGATAGTTAGTAAAAGATGGTTAGACTCAAACGAGAGCTGCGAGTTTACGGCCAAGGGGTGGGGTGGAGGGTTTACGACCACTCATCCCTTATATAGGGGTGAGTTTACGGCCACTCATCCCTTATATAGGGGTGAGTTTACGGCCAAGGGGTGGGGTGGAGGGTTTACGGCCGTGAACAGGGTTTACGGTCGTAAACTGAGTTTGCTGCCGTAATCTCCTCCCGAAAGGTTTTTTGGCCCGGATGCTATGCTTTGACTTAGAAAACCTCGTTTTTCAATCCAAAACTCGATTGAATGGAGCTTAGAATATTCCGTTAGATCAAAAATAATACTAATCGTGAACGGAAATAAATCCGAATTGATTTATTTAAAACGTAAAGTCCTTCCCAAACTAAGGATTTGACGGAATTAAATAAAAACCCAAATTTTATTAACGGAAACTGGGTAAGGATAACGGAAAAAGTTTCGGGTTGTCACAGTTCCAGAGCCCGAACCTGATCCCTCACCAGTGCCTGAAGTGCCAATCGGCCTAGTGCGTAGCGTCACCATACTGAAAATACACCATATCAAACATATCTCGAGGGATCTAACATACTACAAGTTTCCTCGGTTCATCTCAGCCTTCCTTGATTCGAGTACGGATCCTCTGCTTTCAGTAGTAAGGGCCCATACTACCTTCCACATCTATTTGTACTTTCCTCAAGAACTGCCTTGACTCCACCAAGTCCCTTCTACTACTACTGTTGATCTCATGCTAACTTGATCCTAGGCTTGCCCTAGGGTAATCACCAACCCACTCTCTGCTATCAGCTGCATAAGAAGTCTCTGCTATCTCCCCCTAACTAGCTCGCAAATACTATTACATCTCACTAAGACTAGATAATTATTCGAATGAGAGGTTCTACCCTACAATGGTTAGACTCAAACGAGAGCTGCGAAATAAGGCTAAACCTAACCTTCTGAAATTATTTATTCTCCGCAATATGTAACTTAACATATTTATTTGCTAGTTAGTAAAAGATAACTAGAACTCCTAAAAGCACAAAGCAAGCAGCATTCGAGCATCGAGTACACATAATCAAGCATATCATATTCAGGCCATCTTTGACTAATCTGTACTAGCATGCGGTTCATAAAGCTGAGATACATACAACAGGCACATAAGGCATCCTTCCTAGATCCTTAGCCCTAATCTAGCATGCAATTCTCATAAAACTGCTACACATATAATAGGCACATAAGGCATCCTTCCTAGATCCTTAGTCCTAATCTAGCATGGAATTCTCATAAACATATCATAACATAACCTGTATGGGTAATTTGGGAGTACTTACTTGAGCTCGGCTGATGGCATGCACCACACCCCTTTTCTCTTTTCAAAGTTCTTTTCTCTTTTAAAAATTCTTTTGTAAAAGTGATTTTTTTTTTGAAAATTTTCATACCATGTCCTTAGTTTGAGTTTAGACACACCCGAGAGTGTGCCCGAATCCCTCAAACCAAGGCTCTGATACCAACTTGAAACATCCCAAAAATACGGTCCAAAAATTTCGTTTTTAAATTAATAAAACCATAAATATCTTCATATAAAATCATAAACCATGTATCTAAAAATATAGTAATATCTGTCAACATATCAAAATCTCATATCAAATATCAGAGTAAATCTCCCAGGCAAGGAACTGTGGTGTGTGTCATGCGATCATCCCGAGCCTTGACCTTGCTAGTGGAAGTACCTGAAACCAAAACTGAAAACCGTAATGACGAAGCTTAGTGAGTCTCCCCAAACTACCACATACCATACACATAACATATAACATAACTTTGGGACACCGCCCAGTTGCATCGGGACGAACCCGACATCGGGCTTACCCCGACATCAGACCGCGTCTGGCATCAGACCACGTCCGACATCGGGCTTGCCCCGACATACATACAACATATCATAACAAATAACATAAGCATATAACATGAGCATATAAACATTCATCGGGCTTGTCCCGACATCGGACCGGAGTCCGGAACGCATAACACATATCATATAGGCTAACATACATCGGGTTTGCCCCAGTATCAGACCGAAGCCCGGAACACATAAGACATAACATGCAAGAATCACAAAGACATCAAGCATACATAAACATTCCTCGGGACTGCCCTGGCATCGGATCGTAATCCGGAAAGCATTTAACCTACATCGGGCTGTAGCCCGGAACTACTAACATCTAAACGGGCCGACATTGTGGCCTTAGACCCGTTCCTACTGGAGAAAACTCACCTCGCAAAGCTGTCTGCAAAATCTCGCGGTGAGGAATATCTGATGGAAAATCCATTCAGTCGATTCTAATCCATTTCAATGCTTCTAACTCCTAGATCTGGACTCCTTAGACTAGCATTACACGTAAAGTTGCTAACTTTACGTGCATGCATGGTGTTATGAAGCTAAAACACCCACCACAAGCTAAAATGGAGGTCTAAGTCATGGAATAGGGCCATGGCTGAATAAAGGTGGCAACTTTGAGCTCCTAGAGCTCAAGAGTGCCCAGATATGAAATCCTTACTTCCCCAAGAGTTCAAATCTAGGACAATATACAAGCTTGAATGAAGATCTAAGAGAATAGAAGCCAAGGTATAAGCTTTATACCTCTATCAAGTCAAAAATGAGTCCTAAGCTCTGGATCTTCAGCCTTCCTTCTGCAACTCCAAGTCCTTGCTTCCTTCTTCTAGCTTTAAATCACAAAAATGGCAAGAAATAGCTCAAGATCACTCAAGGTTGATTAGGGTTTCGAGATTAGGGTTTGGAGGTGATGGAGGCTGGGATGGAGGCCAGATATAATGTTTATATATTGTGCAAGCCCTAAAGATTAGGGTTTCATGCAGCCTGTCCTACTCGTCGAGTCAAGACTTCGACTTGTTGAGTAGCTCACTTAAAACCCGCGCATATTTTGCCTTCTACTCGACGAGTTAGGGTCGCCAACTCGTCGAGTAGCGCTTCCAAAATGAATAAATAAATAATTTAAGTACATACCAGGAACCAGACGTTACACATATTAGTTCCCATTACATAAAATGTATGATGACAATAAAATCAACAATATTAACTACATCAATTTATAGTTTTTTATTTCAAACATACCAAAAGATTAACTACACTAAAAATCATTATAATTTGATCTACTTTTAGATTTTAGTTTGGTCATTGTGCTTTTAAAATCCAAATACGATGCAATATTTATATAAACTAGTATTTTAAATTAAAGTATATTTTACATGAAAAAAAAAACGCGCATAAAAGAAAAAAGAATCAAAACGCATAAAATGTAAATCCACGACCCTCCAAAGAGGGCCACATCCACACATAAACCGACCAAACCAAGTGACTAAAAGAACCAAAAAAACCTGATCCAAAAGTTTCAAAGAAAATGTCAAACCAAAACGATAGAAAACCTCGATTATGCCGAAATCAGTGAACCGCTAACATGTATCATCTGCACCAACCTGAAAACGAGCAAACAATGCAACCAACTCAACACAAAATAATTCAGGATGAAAGTCGGTCAGCCGCCAGAGCAAACTTTGATAAACGCATCCAACTCTATAGTCTTTATCACCGGAAGAATGTCAAATCCAAAATCACCGGCAGTAAACTACCCAAATTAAAAACTATCAATTCAGATAAAGAAGTTTTAGTAATTTGATAATGTAAAAGATATTAAAGGTGTAATTGGTGAGTCAGTGTTATTATGTTATTCTAGTTTAATGTAATTTATAAGATTAGTATTAGAGTTCAAGTCTTGATTTTAAATAAGTTGGAAGGTGTGGAGTGCATGTTTTTATAAAACTATTTAGATCTTACTTCGATCAAATGGCAGCGGTCAAGGGTTGTGTGCATGTGTCCCGAGATTAATGCAGAAAAATCCTATTATTTTGAGAAATTTTTTAATAAAGTCGCAAAAGTTTTTTTTAACAGAAAAGTCCCGATTATTTAACATTTTACCCAAATGAATGAAAAAGTCATTTTTTATATTTGAACAACAAATGACAGATTATGTGATTTTTCTCAAAATAATGGAACTTTTCTGTTCAAATTTTTTTTTTTGTACTTTTTTGAAACTTTTCCCAAATGTTTGAGATTTTTCTGTAGATTTCCCCATGTGCCCCCTTGCACGGTCCTAGAGACAGCACCTTAATCGGTGTCCAATAGGTAGTGCCCCTGGCGGGGGCCTCTTGTTCGTGAATTCTAATCTGACAATTTACTTTACAAGAAAAATATTAAATTCGAATTATATTTGCTGATATTATCTGAAACCGCCATCCTATGATTATGGGATGCAATTAGGTTCTAATGTTTATTGATCGGCTATATTTGCTAATTAGAAAAATTCAACTTTATATCAATCCCTAGTTCATGATTTTATTATCGGTGCCTTAATATGAAATTGCTCTTTGAAAGATTATTCTCATAATATGGATTTCGTGATACTCAAACATATGATCCAAATATCATATTTGGGAAGTGTTCTACACGATCCTTCAAGTAATCAAAGAAACGTCTTGATTCCATAAACAATCATATTCTTCTAAAACCCTAGTAGTAGCTTTGTAACTCGTTAAATGATTTAGTTATAAGTGTCAATGAATAATAAGATCGTGTAATCAAGCTAATATTGTTCATTCCAATACAAAAGTTTTAAACGTGAAATCGGGAAATGAATCCAAGTACCTCTCTAACACGTTGAGTGAGTTATGAGCGCCAACGAAAAGACAACTTGTATGACAAAGCGAATTCCATCAATTCCAATATAAAAGGTTTAAGTACTTGAATTCGTGAAGAGAATCCAAATCCAAGTACCTTAATGACTTATGCGAATAACTTAGGAATGTTAATGAAAATGCAACTCATGTGACCAAACTAAAAGCGTCGTCAATTCCAATATAAAGGTTTATAGTACGTAAAACTTTTACATCCTCTTTGATTTTCTCCTCATGTATTGTTGATCGAAAACTACCATGTAGTATGATGTACTACTTTGATGTGTGTCTCAGGTGACTATTAGTAGATATTTCTTAATGATACTTAAGAGTTTAGAGCTTTTAGCCCCAATATCATATTTTGGCTATTCTAGGTAAGCTTTTTCATATGGTTTGATATACGCAAGTTGACATCCCAAGAGAATTCAATCATAAATGTTTGTTTAAGAAATTGCTTTTGAAATCGGATACTTTCTATTGTTAAGTAAAGACATTTGTTTCAAATTTTGACATAAATTGGTTTTCATAATAACCAAAATTGAGGGAGGTCACAACTCGTATTGAAATCTATTCCGTGAATGTAGACACAACTTGCAAAAATGGTCCCTGTGGTATGCAAAATTTTGGGGTTTTAGTCCAAACTCCGAGTTTTTTGGATTCATGGTCCTTTTGAAGTGGTTTGTATGTGGAATTGGTCCCCGGACTTAACTTTCGTTAAGTTGTTGCTCTTAACACCCTCATGTGCCACCCACATGAGGGTATATTTATCTTTTCATTTCTAAGGGACCATTTTTTCACCTGAAAAAAATATATCCCCATTTAAAAAAAAACAATACCTATTTATTTATTTTAATAATTAAAAAATAAAAGAGGTCTCTCTCTCTCTCTCTCTCTCTCTCTCTCTCTCTCCCTCCCTCCCTCCCTCCCTCCCTCCCTCCCTCTCTCTCTCTCTCTCTCTCTCTCTCTCTCTCTCTCTCTCTCTCTCTCTCTCTCTCGGACGCCATTAACCCAATTTCCCCTAAAAAAATTTCTAAATCCTTTAAGCCTCCATGAAAATATGAGTTTAATCCTTTAAGCCTCCAAGAAACACACCTTTAACAGATTTGGAAAACACACCGACGTTAATGCTCGGTTATGTTCTTCAACCTATCATACCCAAAACTGAAACCCATCCCAATTACCATCAAACCCATTACCCTCCAAATAAGCCCTTAATGTCATCTGAATAATGGTATCGCTAACCACCTGGCTGCCACTCAAATTACTCATCTTGGTTTGTTGGGTTACATATATTGTTGCTTCTGAAGTTGTTTCCGTCGTCATTGTTTGTCTGGTGGGTGCTATAACCTTGATTCCCTCACAAGTAACTCTAATCGGTATCTTTTTAGTCTTGAAGCTTTCGATCTTCTCCTTCACTTTAGTATCGAGTAAACTCTTTTTGTTCTTCGGATCTTTTTCTTCTTCCCCATCGTGAAAGCCAGAATCAATTCGTCCCCGACACATTAGGGTAATGGTGAAATTGAACTTTAGGGTTACGATTGGTAATGGTGAAATTGAACTTCGAGGTGAGTTTATCTGACAAAAGTGAGATTCAATTGATAGAAATTGAGAAGGGAGGCTGCCTAAGATGCAACACCAGTGAAGTGATTGTTTGAAATTTCTAGTCTCTGTAGATGGGTTGACTCAAATATAAGCTCGAGGGTGGACTGCCAAAAAGTCCAATTACTGGAGGAGGAGGAGGAGCTCGTCATCTGAGGAGGATATCGGAGACCCATAACTCGATCTGATAACCCTTCATCATATCTGATTTTGTGTATGTGTTTTTGAGTGTGTGTTTGAAGAATAAACCTAAAAAATATGGAGTGTTTGTGTATGTGTTCATGAATCAAGGCGAGAGAGAGAGAGAGAGAGAGAGAGAGAGAGACCTCTTTTATTTTTTAATTATTAAAATAAATAAATAGGAATTAACTTGTTTTTTTAAAATGGGGATATATTTTTTTTCAGGTGCAAAAATGGTCATTTAGAAGTGAAAAGACAAATATACCCTCATGTGGGAGGCACATGAGGAGGTTAACAGCAACAATTTAACGGAAGTTAAATCCGGGGACCAATTCTACATACAAACCACTTCAAAAGGACCATGAATCCAAAAAACTCGGGGTTTGGACTAAAACCCCAAAAATGTGCATACAACAGGGACCATTTTTGCAATTTTGTCAATAGAAAATTATGATATGTACATGTGTATGTACATGGAATTTCAAGTAAAAAAACTCACCTCAACTTGTAAAAGGAGCACTACTTAACTTCTATTGATGATTAGTTGACTAGTTAACATACCCCATCATGAAACTTCTCACGTTTACCACACCTAGGGCCCCCCTGATCTACTGCTCCTGAAATGGGACTGGCATTTTCTTTTCCGTTTAAACTCTAGTTAGTAGACTTAAATCAATTGGTCGTCGGTTGGGACTAAAATGGGACTTGCATTTTCTTTTTTCTCTGGGTCTCTATCTCAGTCTTTCTCCTCCTAGCATTCGATTGCAGCTCAGCTAAAGTCCGATATTGGGTGTTTGCTCCGAACTACCTAATCTCGGTCTTGAGCATACTCAAGTAACGAGTTGATGTGCAATTTATATACTCAACCTACTTAACTAACCGATTACACTTAGGAAGTGTACCTAGTGAATTTATATGATAGTTTAGGTAAGTCGGGTGTCGATCATAGGGAACGGTATTTCGCTAATAAAATAGCTACTAAAAATTAATTTAAAAACAATAATGAAATTGGGTGGTTTTATCTGATTTTGCAAGTTTTGATTAACTTAACAACTAAAAACTAGCGAGCATTTAACTTAAGACGTGTGTACTCAAGGTTATGAAAACACTTTCGTTTAGCTTTGAATCCCCCTTTTTCCTATGGTTAGTTTCAAAACATGGATTTACTCAGTTGGTTACCAATATAAATATTGCTAGCGGTCTTGATCCAGTCTCCGAATGTTTTCACCAATTCATGAACTAATATGTAATGATCATACACAAGTAAACACAAATTTGATTATTTAAGATAATTGAGCTATGTAAGATATATCTAAGATAATTATCTATGATCAAGACAATTTACCAAACACAATTATGATTAATTTATGTTCTCTAACACAGTTAAAGTTGTTACCTTTACTACCTAATCTAAGATTTGGTTAACCCTAGCTCTAGCAATTTAATGATCATAAACTACTAGGTAAACAAGTTCATGCAATTAAACTCATCATTCAACTACACTTAACTTGAATCTAAGCAACAAAGGATAAAACTTTAGCATGCTAGGTTATGATAAATTAAACATAAGCTAAACCAACTTCATAGAATCCATGAAAAATAAGAAACTAACACATAGTATTAGGGTTCATCTACACTAAACGAAGGCCTAATGATTTAGCTACTCATTGCAGAAAATAAAAACATGAACACAATAAAAAGTAGACTAGACATGATCAATCTAATGCAAACTAAATGTAATGTGTGAATTCTTGCAATAATATTTACATCTCTTTATCTCCAATCTTTTTCTCCTTCCAAGGGTTATTTTTCACAGCTTTTCTGTCCCAAAAGCCGACTTAAACCTCATAATATCTCTCCATTATTTTCTAATTTCAATATATCTATCAATATTATAGTTTCCTAAAATCGCTCCTCACGTCGTGAGCAATAAGGCCTCACGACCTGAGATTAATAGATATCCTTATTCAACAAGGAAACTTGCTTCTCCATATAATATTCAAGAATATATTTCTCACGACGTGAATGGTAATGGCTCACGTCATTAGCATTATTATCACGCATTGTATCGAGATCTTTCCATGTGTCATGTCGTCGTATTCATAAATCCACGTCGTGGGAGGTGTATTTGCATGATGTTTCTTCCTTTTAAGCTTCATTAAGCTCGTAGCTTCAGCTCCAGTCCTTCCAGGTTTCAGCTTTTGTCATTTGCAATCCTTTTTCTTCAAGAGTGTCCTTTTTTACTGGAAAAATGTAATTTAACTTAATAAGTATCAAATATCTACGCACTCAACCAAATTATAGCTTAAAATGTATTAAAATAATGCCTAAATATATGTATAGACGTGCTCAGAATGAGATTATCACTTATTTTAGGTTCATTTTTTATCAGAAAAAATAAAATAAATATATCAAAATTCATAATTTTTGTATTCTTTAACTAAAAATTCATATTGATGTATGAAAAACAATTTTTTTTTTAAAAAGCTCAGATTCACATTGTGAATGCAAAAAACTGAATTATGTATAGTTCAGGTTCATAGAGTGAATAACAAGTCAGATTTACAAAGTGAATAATAATAAAATTATAAGTAAATATACTCTGATTTACATGTATTTACTAATTCAATTTGTGAATGAACAAAGTGTTAAAATAGTAAGTCATGTTCATATTGTGAATGTTGAAAGTTGAAATATATACAGTTCGGATTCATAGTGTGAATCCGGTCATATCATGATGAATTTTTTTTTATATCGATATGGATGTCTATTTATAGAGGACAACAAATTAATAATTTCGGTATATTTAGTTTTTTTTATAAAAAAATAAAGATAAAAATGCAAAACATGTCCCTGTGATTAGCAAAATGATGCCGATTTAGTCCAAAATATTTTGGTGATGCACCGGTGGTCCAAAATGGATTTTTGGCGTTTTTGGTCCTTCCCTCTAACAAAAGTTAAGTATCACGTTAATGAGCAAAAAGGGCAGGGGTAAAATTGTCAATCTGTCACAAGGACCTTATTTGCAATTTTACTTAATTGTTTTTTAAACAACCACGATTGATATTAGAACCTACAAAACATAAAAGCAAATACATAAAACCAAAAGAAAAAACAAAATACAAAACACTGATAAAAGAAATATGTCATACTTAATAAAAGAAAAACAAGTAATAAAAGAAAGACACCATACTTAAAAAAAGAAATAGGCCATACTTAATCTCATAGGGACCATAATACAAACAACCATTGTTTTCCAAAATATCATATGCTATGATACCATTACAAAAGACCGAAAGTGAAGAATAAAACATCAGATGCCACACCACTCTACATCTTACAAAAAACCATTATTCACAACTATTTGACATCAGAATTAACCAAACGACAGTTTCTAAAAAATTAGATACAATAGTTAATAAACATCCAAAATGTTATCAACCAAACAAACACTAACTCTTGGCCCCACTCCCGCCTTCATTGACTCCTTAACCCTTGCAAGTTCTTGAGTTATGCCCCTTGTTGTTGCATTTCCCACATCTAACATTTATTTAACATCCCCAAAATACAGAGTAAAATTTTCATTTGTAAATCAAAGGAAATCGTGCCATTCATTCTTAAACGTAAATATTCAATTGTTTCGAAAACATAAATCAAAGTATTAATATTATAATGCGGAATATCTTGAAATCATAACAACAAATGCGATGCAATCACGCCGTGCTCTTCCTGTACTGCCAAAAATACATGTAATATTTGAACCCAAAACCATAAGCACAAAGCTTAATGAGTTTCCTCAAGATACCACATACCATGCATATCAGTAAAAACGTATGAATGCTATGGTCCTCTCTGAAGGGTTTTGAGCATTCTAACACTTCTAAGGTGTACATGCAACCCTAGAAACCTTGGATCTATTTTTTACTAAGATACATGCAAATTTGATTTTCCAAGGTTCTTAACCTAACTAGCATGGCATGGGGAACTTTGAAACATAAAAGCTAGTAGAAAGAACATACCTTTTGTTGCTTGGATTCCTTGAGAACTTTGTGAGCCTAGCACCTCAAGCGTGATGCCTCAAATGTTTCACACAACACCACAACACTTGGAATAACTTTGAGAGAAGTCCACACTCACTCAAAATCGGCTAGCCCTCTTGTTCTACACATAGTGCCGATTGTGGTAGCCCATGGGGTCCTTTTATAGTTGTGTCATAAGTAGGGTTACACCATGTAAACCCTAATTGACATGGCTTTTCATAATCCATGATCCATGGGTTTTAGCCTCCATGGAGCATCCATTGAGCACCCTATGGATTTACCCCAATCCAATAAACCATGGATAATTAGCCCACTATAAAAGAATGGATGATTTACACAATCAACCACATATATTTAATTAGTCTCCTTTTTTATCACCAAATTAATTCTAAATTAATTCTTGATCAAAACTAATTAAATAATATTATTAATATATTAGAACTTATAATATGTTAATAAACCATAAGTGTCCTTTCTCTCATTTAGTCTATCCAAGTGTTGCAATGCCATGCAACCCAAATGGACCATACCAACCAGGTCAAGTACATTCCAGAAATAGTTATGAACTTAGACACTTATGGTTGTCTTGGTCCTCCCATGGTCTTTCATACAAGGGTTATGGTCCTCTCATGGTTCTCCCATGGTCTTTCATACAAGTGTCATGGTCCTCCCATGGACTTTCATACAAGTGCCATGGTCCTCCCATAATCTTTCATAGAAGTGTCATGGTCCTCCCATGGTCTTCCATGTAGGAGTCACAAAGACAACTAACATCCTACATAGTATAGTGAGAAAACTCACCTGAAGCTAAAAATCGAATCTTCACACTAAATTCCTTAGAGGAATCAACCAGTACGAACCACCTGATAACAAATCACCTAGATAGTTATATAACGCCCGCAGATTCGTGCTAGACAATAAAGCGATAAGCTGACTTTTTGATAAAATATTATTTAGGATAAATCATCTTAACAACATTTATACTATATGTGGAAAGGATTCCATACAAATAGAGAACACTAAAATCCAACTTCGGATGAAGAAGTTATGCTTCTTCGAAGTTTCACGATTAAATCAATACGACATCGAGCGTCGTAAATAGTAAATCGAAGATAGATTGCTTATTAGCCTAAGTAGTCTAAACACAAGTTATAGTAAATGACGACCAAGCGAACTCGTACATTTAAAGAACACCCAAATCTGACTTTTTGAGAAGAAGTTATGATTTTTTTAAGTTTGAGCACAACAGTGTGCAACACTGGTATCGATTTCCAGATCAGTTGATGGTTAGCTAAAACAATCTAAACGAGAATCGAAGATCTCATTAATAGGAACCCAGCAATATAAAGACAGCCGAGAACGAACGTCAGATGAGAGAGTTATGAATTTTAAAGGGTCTTTAACAGTCTAAGTATGTTAAAAATATAACTTCAAAAACAAAGTCAAAATTAGCCGATGGAGTCTAAACGAAAGTTGTAGATCTTGTCGATGGCTACGTGTGGATATAAAACTCGTCGAAAATGGAGATCGTATGAAGAAGATATAAATTTTCTAAGAAATCAGAAATTTTTGCTCGCACTGACAAGATGCGCGACATGCATCTGACATCCCACCCAAATTACGACACGTGTCACCACTCAGGAATTACCACGTCACCCCGCACGACCAAATATGTGGCATGAAAATAATTTTTTCCCTATAAATAGCCCTCTGTATATGCTCCTGAGATCTCACCCCTGCAACCTCTATCTCTCAGTTCCCCCTCCTGTAGCCCATTTTCCTTAAGTTTTCTAGCATCCCGGCGAAGCCCTGCGATACTTGAAGTACCCGATTAGTAGTAGCTATATGGTAGAAGCTCCTGGGTCAGAGTTCTACCCGCATAGTTCCCGGTTTTCATCTAATTACTCGGTTACATCAGAGGAGAAGCTGAAATACCACGGAAAAATTATGCTCAAATTCTTAGGCATCCACTTTTATCAAGTGAGTTCATAGTTACCTTCAGCTTATACATAGATATTAAGTATTTAATTTTCCTAGATGCCTTAAGTGTATATTATCTATGTTCCTGATAATTGTGCTAAATGAGATAATGATTTCTGCTCGTAGTAACTTATATATTTTATTATACTTATATTATAATGGGTGAAAAGCGTAGAGAGAAAAGCAATAATAAAGTGGTGAGAGACCATGTTAGAGATAGAGTAGTGGTGAGAGACCATGCCAGAGATAAAATAGTGGTGAGAGACCATGCCAGAAATGGAATAATGGTGGGAGACCATACCGGAGATAATGGTGAGAGACCATGCCCAACTGAGAGCAATCATCTAGTAAAGTATTGATGAAAACCACACACTCTACTAGATAGTTCAGTGGAACACAAGCAGACTCGCAATCTGTAGGTGTTAATGAATCATGTTATCCAGGAGTATGGATTGTTTGTTCATTTGAGTACTCTATCCCGCTCATGGTTGCCTTACAGACATGTATTCCTAAGGAATCCCCAAAGCAGTATCGTCTACTCGTTGTTACAAAGATCCTCTAGGATGGGTCCCTTGAGATTATCATTCTAGGATCAAAGAGTGAGAATAATGGGGATGGGTAATCAGGGTTAATCTAATTAGCATGATATATATATACTTAAAACAATATAATAATATTATGTGATGAAAACCCTATGTGCTCACCAGGTTTCTCAACCCGACCCATTCAGTTTCTTTGTATCACAAGTAGCGATACGAAGGTACTTATAGATAATGTAATTCTCTGCTGAGAGATTAAAGGAGTTCGTAGGCTGCTAGAATAATGATGTAAGGCCGTTTATGCTTATGTTTTGTATCGATTATGGAATTCCAAGCCTTAAAATATATTAATGTAAAACACTTCTTCGTAATTGTTTGAGATTAATATTATCTCACCTCGAAATAATATTTTTGGGACAAGTTTCCACACTAATAAAATACTCTATTTCAAAATAAGCATAAAGAAAAAGTTTTAAAATGTTCGTGAAATTGGGGATGTCACAATTTGTATCTGAGCATTAGTTTAAGCGAACTAGGAATTTAAATAATTTCTCGACTTAAACTTAGAATGTTAAGAGATGATTGTGAGATGTGTGTATCTTTTATATTTTTGGTAGTACACATGAATTGACACAAGCACTAGCTTACTTCAGGATAAGATTCCTTATTTGCTTTTATGTGCTAAATGGTTTGAATTATAGCATGCCTTAAGTTGCCTTTCTAAATTGCTATTATATGAATAAGTTTAAGGTCTGTTGCCGACCTAGAATTAGAAATTTTTATGTGTTCAGGTTTCTAAACGTTTAATTACGGTATTATAACTGGCTTGTAACTTTTTGGAGTGATAAGGAGGCCTTATGTGTCTATCATAAATAAAACTTTCCCAATCTATGTTCTCATCTCGGTACACTGAATGCCTACTTTGGTGAATAGAACATCATATAGAGGACACGAAGCAAGCTACGAAACAATAACATAAACCGTCAGCCTGAGCCTCGAGCGATTGAACATGCACTCGGAGCAGTGCCGATAGCTGAACCTGTCACGATGGCAATGATTAGGGATTTATTAGCCGAACAAAGGGAAGAAATGATACAGCTCATTCGAGAAAATGGAAGAGAGCCTACTGCACCCATCGTGCAACGTGAGCTGGAAGAGGAACAGTCAGAGGAAGGAAATTACAATCGGACTGTTGACCAAGTTGAACCGCAATTAATCAGTAGAAATAACCTGGATGAAGGTGTTGAAAGGGATGGATGCAAGTATAAGGAATTTGCGAATTGCAAACCGTCAACTTTTAGTGGGAAAGAAAATCCGATTGGAGTGCTGCATTGGATATGTGAGATGGAGTTAGCATTCATAACTTGTGACTGCAAGGGTAAACCACTTATGTTATACGTCAGTTTAGAGGTGGGGTTGTTCGCTGGTGGAATACGTTAGGAAAAATCTTTATACCTAACGAGCCACTACAACTGACATGGCCAGAGTTCTTGGTTCACTTCAAGCACAAGTCCTGCTCTGCCCAAAACATGCTAGAGTTGGAGAATCAACTTCTAACATTAAAGAAGGGCACCATGTCGGTTGAGGAATACACTAACACCTTTACAGAAAAAATAGAGTTCGCTTTACACCTTGTACCCGACGAGCTTACAAAAATCGACAGGTACTCTAAAGGACTACCATGGGAGTATAATGTTCCAGTTAAACAATATCTTACTTTTGAAGCAGTCGTTCGGCTGCAAGGTCTATGGGAAGCATGAAAAAGGCGAGAAACGCCAACAAGGTTGAAGTTTGTGAGAAAAGGAAGAGTGAAGGATTCTCAAAGTCCGACAAGAAGATATACCATCAAACTTGTCATTTGTGTTCACCATAACCCTTTTGACCGACTATCACATGCGATAGCCGGTCAAAAGGGTTATGGGGAACACAAACAACAAGTTCGATAGTATATTGGGTAAAAAAGAGAAAAAGGAAAGCGACCAAATGTGAACAAACTCAACAGTTCGTTACCCTCCTGAGTCAATATCTTATATATATATATATATATATATATATATATATATATATATATATATATATATATATATATATAAGGGTTTTGAGCACTATAACAACCTTAAGGTGCACATACAACCCTAATGCATTGAATCTATGTTTTCTCTAGTTATACATGCAAAATTGTTTTCCAAAGCATGAAGCCTAAAATAGCATACAAAATTTTATAATTGAATCATAAAAATAGTTATATTGTTTACCTCTTGTTGTAGCTTGTTATCTTTGGCCTTTAAGAACCTAGCACCTCAAATGTGATGCCTCTAATAAGTCACAAACACCACCAACAATTGGATGACTTGAGAGAGAGGTTCCAATGCACTAAAATCGGCTCTATGAACTCTAAGAACACACGGATAACTGATTTTAGGCCATGGGGTCATATATATATATATATATATATATATATATATATATATATATATATATATATATATATATATATATAGTGTAGGAATCCAAGAATCATGGGTAAACCCTAATCCATACACTTGGGTTATGATCTATATCTCATGTGGGCTAACTCTTCATGGAAACTTATATAAACTTAGCCAGCCCATCGTGGATCAATAGCCCAAACCATATATATCATTGATATACATAATCAGTCCCTGTTAATTTAATTAGTCTCTTTTGATCACTACATTAATTCCAAATTAATTCTTGATCAATACTAATTAAATAACATGATTTCATATTAATATATTATACTTATAATATATTAATAAATCATAAATAAACTCTTTCTCAAATGTCCATCCTATCAGATTGTTTTGGTGAAGGCAAACCAAAAGGACCATGCTACTCTCGGGTCAAGTACATACCAATTATAGTTATGGGCTTAGACACCTAATCCAATAGTCTCCCATTTGGATAAGTCTAATAACTATAACTACAAGTACGACTCAAAAACAACTAGAAATCGTAGCTCTTAAAAGCCGTTGTCGAACTCTGACGCGTCCTTTAGATAAGGGATCATATAATCCTCTGTTCTTCAAGATATCAGCCGGACAAATACATGGAACAAAGTCATACTTATTGTCCAGCAGTTTGTTTCCCGATTTCCGATTTTTTTGACATAGAACTTAATTGAACACATCAATTGAGTCTTGACCGGGCCCGACACATAAGTCAAGACAAAATCATCGAGGGGCCCAAGATATCGCTTTTAATCCTCCAAGAAATAAAAGGAACAGATAAACTTCGACATTATATGTTTGTACTAACTATTCGTAAAATCATACACAACAGTGCGTTTTATAACACCAAGTTACTAATGTGTTTTCACACTATCAATGTACAACCAACTCATAGTCAACAACTCATATATCTCGGTTTGAAGACTTATATGATATTATCGTCTCACAATCACTCGTGATAAATTCCATGAAGTGATTCATGTGAGCGTGGGTTTAATCCAATACTCAGACCTTATGAGCACTCATGAATGTTGCATCAATCTTTTGTTATGTCTAAACACTCCAGACAATCTACAAGTCAAATTCATGACAGTCTTGCCTCAATAGCTACTTCCAAAGTATGATCGACTATGGATAGTTTGAATAATTTAATTATTCTGGAAGTCAAAACATGAAATATGAAACAATAGTAAACAATTGACACAAGATAGTAACTTTACTAATAAATAAAACACCTTTTATTTAATCAATAAATGTCAATTACATTATATCTATTACAAGTTTCTAAACAGCTATCTAATCATTGAAACTAATATCGTCCTTCAGCCCAATGCTCCTCGCATGCTGCAAGTGTTTAACCCTACTCAGTCCCTTTGTAAGGCAACCTGCTGGGTTCTCCTCTGACGATACCCTCTTTACCACGAGGAGTCCTTCTTCCACACGATGTCTTATGAAGTGATATTTTCTGTCGATGTGCCTGGATCTGCCATGATCCCTTGGTTCCTTGGTTAAGGCGACCACACCCTCATTGTCACAGAAAATCTCCATAGGCTCCTTTATAGCTGGTACAACTCCAAGGTCACCGATGAAGTTCTTCAGCCATATCGCCTCCTTCGACGCTTCGCTTACTGCTATGTACTCTGATTCGCACGTTGAATTAGTTACAGTCTCATGTTTGGAACTTTTCCAAGTTATTGCTCCTCCATTCAGGGTAAAAACCCAGCCCGACTTAGAGCGGAAATTATCTCTGTTAGTATGAAAGCTGGCGTCACTATACACTGTTACTCTCAATTCATCACTCCCACCGAGGGTAAGGACCCAGTCCTTAGTCCTCCGCAGGTACTTGAGAATGTTATTAACCATAGTCTAGTGAGCTTTACCAGGATTCCCTTTATATCTGTTGACCATGCTCAAAGCAAAGGCCACATCAGGGCGAGTACAAGTCATAACATACATGATCGAGCCAACCACGGAAGCATATGGTCACCTTTCTTGGAATTCTCCATGTTGAACCTTTTCAACACCTTGTCCAAGTAGGTACTCTGACTAAGACTAATTAGTCTTTTACTCCTGTTTCTCAATATCCTTATTCCTAGGATGTAAGCAGCTTCTCCAAGGTCCTTCGTAGCGAAACACTTCCCAAGCTAGGACTTAACCTCCTGCAAGGTTGGGATGTCGTTTCCTATGAGAAGTATGTCATCCACATACAACACCAGAAAGCTAACTATACTCCCACTAGCTTTGACATATACACATGACTCATTCTCGCTTCTCGAAAATCCAAACTCTTTGACTTTCTCATCAAAACAAAGATTCCATCTGCGAGATGCTTGTTTCAATCCATAAATGGATTTCTCAAGCTTACACATTCTCTTAGGATACTTTGCATTGACAAAACCCTCTGGCTGACTCATGTAAACATCTTCAGCCAACTTTCCATTAAGGAAAGCGGCTTTAACATCCATTTTCCATATTTCATAGTCATGAAATCCAGGTATGGCTAGCATAACCCTTATAGATATAATCTTCGCTACTGGTGAGAAGGTCTCATCATAGTTAACTCCATGAGTTTGAGTAAAGCCCTTCGCAACCAGTCGCGCCTTATATGTGTGTACTTTCCCATCCATGTCGGTCTTCTTCTTGAAGATCCACTTGTACCCGACTGTCTTACGACCCGATACATTGTCAACCAAGTTTCAAACTTGATTGTCATACATGGACTGAATCTCGATGTCCATAGCCTCTTTCCACTTTGCAGACTCGGGGCCTGCCATGGCTTCCTTGTAGTTGTTAGGTTCATCCAAATTTACCAGTGTGATATCACTAACAAATGTATCACCCTCAGATGTTATATGGAAACCATATAACACAGGTGGAACACTAACTCTACTCGAACGCCTCAGAGGTACGGATTCGCCAATTGGTTCAACAGGAGTTTCCTCCTCAGGTTGTTCGCTAGTGTTTGAGGTTCCTTCATCACTTAACTCTTGAAGCTCTTCAAGGTCAATTTGCCACCCACTGTCCTCTTGGCATATGAGTTCTCTCTCGCGAAAGACTCCTCTCCTCGCAACGAAGACAACATTGTTACTCGGTCTATAGAAGAGATATCCAAAGGACTTATGTGGGTAGCCGATGAAAATACAACGCTCACTACGAGGTTCGAGCCTGTCGTGAGTCTCGCGTCTCACGAAAGTCTTGCAACCCCAAACCTTGATGTGTGCTAACGAAGGAACCTTCCCTGTCCACATCTCGTGAGGTGTTTTGGCAACCTTTTTAGTTGCGAATAGATTAAGGATATGGGCGGCAGTCTCTAAGGAATACCCCCAAAATGAGATAGGTAACGAAGCTTGACTCATCATGGAACGAACCATGTCCAACAAGGTTCAATTGTTCCTCTCAGCCACACCATTAAGCTGTGGTGTCCTAGGTGGCGTCAATTGTGAAACAATTCCACATTCCTTTAGATAGTCTAGGAACTCGATACTAAGATACTCACCGCCTCGATCGGATTGGAGCATCTTTATCTTCCTGTCTAGCTGATTCTCCACTTCTTGTTTAAACTCTTTAAACTTTTCAAAGGTTTCTAACTTATGCTTGATTAAGTAGACATAGCCATATCTATTGTAATCATCAGTAAAAGTCACATAGAAGCGGTTAGCATCCCTTGTGGCGATTCTGAAGGGTCCACACACATCGGTGTGTATGAGATCTAACAAACCTTCACCCCTTTCACAAGTACTAGTGAAGGGTGACTTGGTCATCTTTCCAAGCAAACAAGATTCGCAAGTGTCATCCAACCTTAAGTCGAATGACTCCAAGAATCCATCCTTTTGGAGTTGGCCTACGCCCTTCTTGTTGACATGTCCAAGACGACAATGCCACAAGGATGCCTTATCCAAACTATTGGAAGAATCAATGTGCAACACATTATTTCCTAAGTTGTCTACAACCGTCACAGTTTCATATACATCATTACAAGGGAATGCTTTAAAATAGAATACACCATTATAAAAAGCATTAATAGAACCAGTTTCATTATCAAATGAAAATCTAAAATCTTGTTTGTACAAAGCATGAAAGGAAATAATATTTCTCGCCATATCAGACGAGTAGCAACAATTATTCAAATCTATTTCTAACCCACTACTAAGCAATAAAGAATAAACTCCAATCTTGGTGACATGCGACATTTTCCTATTCCCCATGATCAAGTTCATCTTCCCGTGCTCCATATTCCTACTTCTTTTTAGTCCCTGCAAATCAGAACAAATGTGGAAACCACAACCTGTATCAAGGACCCAAGAACAAGAATGTAATGAGTTATTAGATAGAATAGTGTAAATGATTGCATGGGTGGGCTTAACCTTCCCATCCTTAACATCTTGCAAGTATTTGGGGCAGCTTCGCTTCCAATGCCCTTTATCACGACAATAGAAACACTCTGCTTCTTTCGGATTGGTAGAGGGATTAGCAGAACTAGCTTTGGTCCCACTAGAAGAGGATCCATCATGAGACTTTCCCTTGCGGCTCTTAGAAAGATCCTTCCTCTTCTTCCCTTTCCCATGTCCAATTTCCAGGACTGGGGCAGCATCAGTAGGAGTAGGAGTAGATACAACAGATTTTCCTTTTAGACTACTTTCAGCAGTTCTCAAAAGGCCTTGAAGCTTGCTATGAGTGACCTCCTCCTTGTTTATATGATAAGTCATACGAAACTGATCATAACAAGGAGGCAGTGAGTGTAGAATAATATCAATGGCCAACTCCTCATCAAAGTTCACATTCAACTTCAGCAAGCGGTCCACAAACCTTTGCATTTTCTGCAAGCGGGTCGTGATGGACTCTCCATCCTTTATCTTTGTTGTAATCATGGAGGCAATGATTTCATACCTTTCCTGACGAGCACTTTGATGGTATCTTTCCATCAAGTCTTGGTGCATTTCGAAAGGGTAGTGGTCCTCATAGGACTTTTGGAGTTCAGCCGACATAGTGGCCAACATGATACACGACACCTTCGTGGTGTCCTTCTCATGAGTCCTATACTTAGCGATCTCCTCAGGAGTAGCAGTGGACTCATCAATCTCCTTTAGCTCTTTGTCGATGACATATCCCCTGTCCTCGTAGCGAGTGACCATCCTAATGTTCCGAATCCAGTCATTGAAGTTTGAACCATCAAAGATGACTCTTCCACACAGGTTCATGAGAGAGAAAGAGTCAGAAGGGTTTGAACCAGAAGCGGTGTTGGAAGACATCTGAAAAGAAAGACAAAGTTTAGATTAAATAAGAATCCTTCATGTAACACCCAAATGAAATATTAAGGCTAGGACCCAACATAATATTTTACAATTCAGAAGAGGGATGTCGTAATCCAATTACAAAATATTTGAAGGTAGGTAAATGACGATTTACCAATTTTCACCATGAAAAACGAAATTGATTA
The DNA here is from genome assembly GCF_052849685.1 of Lactuca virosa. Classification (NCBI taxonomy): domain Eukaryota; kingdom Viridiplantae; phylum Streptophyta; class Magnoliopsida; order Asterales; family Asteraceae; genus Lactuca; species Lactuca virosa. The sequence continues at coordinate 90,955,065 of NC_136429.1, forward strand.
TTAAGTTTTAATTGGATTGAAATTCCTAGATTACTTTGAGATTCATTGAACTTTTCAATGGCATGTTTAAATCTCGATTATTCCCTTCAAGTTTGTGACTGGGATACCGAGGATCACAAACAAGGTGTCAATAACCACGCAAATTTGCTTGGTACACTCGATGTCATTTATCACATAATCAATGTGCCAGTTAACCACACACTCTCCATTGATCTATGACTAACATGAAGCTACCCTTTGCCACCCTTACTAGTCCAAGTTAATGTGTCGGTTAACCACACACGGTCCATTAACAACTTGGCAAGGTGCAAAGTGCAATTTCATGGAATAGCATCATTTTCACATTTTTCCTAAAGTAACTAAGATTGGAAATTTAATAAAACATTTAGTTACTTTATAATTATCATTATACTTTTAACGAGAATTAATGTCCTATCCTACCCGTTTGGCTAACGACCCTCCACCAGTCAAGGAAGCGGTGGGTGAGAGTGGACACCCATTAAACCACTATTTTATAGGCAGTAACCTTATACCTCCTTATAGACCAACTTCGTGAATGAGGTCTACTAACGGTAAGACTAACTTGTCTTATATATATATATATATATATATATATATATATATATATATATATATATATATATATATATATATATATATATATATATATAGTATAAGGGTTGAATTTGAACTTTTAAAATTCTAGGGTTTGGAATTAAATGTTTCATTAGTGAGACTTTACAAATTCCAAAACTTGAGGGCAAGTTTTGAAACTCTTCAAAACTCTTCATTTCTATAACTTATGAGTTTAATGTCATCTTAATAGATGAGACTTTTCATGTTCCATAACTTGAGGACAAGCTATGGAAGTCATTAAAAAACATTTAGATCAATTTTAACAAATAAAATTATCATATAATCTAGGATTGATCTAACCAAACACATAAAGCAAGATAATATCAAATCAACAATTTACAAGTAATTTTGTTTATCATTTAAACCAACAATTATCTTAAAATTTTGACAATTATCTTTTGATTGGATGAGTATAATCACTACCATATCAGAAAAAACAGATTTTATGATGCAAAACTGTTTATGGTAGTGATCCCAATCAAATCCAGGCCAAAAATCCCGAAAATCTGCCAACAGACTGTGAGACTCGTCGAGTCTATTTATGGACTCGTCGAGTTCATCATGAACTCGTCGAGTTCATCATGAACTCGTCGAGTTCATACATGGACTCGGCGAGTCCAGTCTGTCAGAAACCAATTTTCAGTTTGCTTCAACTTTAAACAATTAGCAATGCAACAATATAAAAGAAAACGACCCTAGGCTCTGATACCACTGAAGGGTTTTGAGCATTATAACAACCTTAAGGTGCACATACAACCCTAATGGTTTGGATCTATGTTTTCTATAGTTATACATGCAAAATTGTTTTCCAAAGCATGAAGCCTAAACTAGCATACAAAGTTTGATAATTGAATCATAAAACTAGTTAGATTTTTTTTACCTCTTGTTATAGTTTGTTATATTTGGCCTTTAAGAACTTAGCACCTCGAATGTGATGCCTCTAATAAGTCACAAACACCACCAAAAATTGGATGACTTGATAGAGAGGTTCCAATGCACTAAAATCGGCTCTATGAACTCTAACAACACAAGGGTAACTGATTTTAGGCCATGGGGTCATATACATATAGTGTGGGAATCCAAGAGTCATGGGTAAACCCTAATCCATAACCTTGGGTTATGATCCATATCTCATGTGGGCTAACTCTTCATGGAAACTTACATGAACTTAGCCCATCATGGATCAATAGCCCAAACCATATATATATATATATATATATATATATATATATATATATATATATATATATATATATATATCATTGATTTACATAATCAGTCCCTGTTAATTTAATTAGTCTCTTTTGATCACTAAATTAATTCCAAATTAATTTTTGATCAATACTAATTAAATAACATGGTTTCATATTAATATATTATACTTATAATATATTAATAAATCATAAATAACATCTTTCTCAAATGTCCATCCTATCAGATTGTTTTGGTGAAGGCAACCCAAAAGGACCATGCTACTCTCGGGTCGAGTACATACCAATTATAGTTATGGGCTTAGACACCTAATACAACATATATATATATATATATATATATATATATATATATATATATATATAGGTCTAGGTTATTGTATTCTAACTATCTATTGTGTAGATGTATGGTTGATTGTGGACCAATCATTTTAATTATTTTAAGAAGATTATTAATAAATATTATTGAATTAAAAATAATTGAAAAATATCATCTAATTTCACTATAATGGTATTTTAGTCAATTGAGATAAATTTTTAAAAAAAAAATCCAGATTTTTAGGGATAATTAATTCTCTTAATTTAAAAAAATATTTTTTTTAATTATTTCAATTTTAATTCTAACGTAATTCCTAGGCAAGACCGATTTTTATTCTGTTAGAATGATAGTTATGTTATAATAATCTGTCAAAATGTTATTCTACCAGAATGTATATAATGTTAGTAATATATATTTTCAACGAATGAACTTTTAAAGAATAACAACATTTTAGATACAAGTTAAATTTTTTTCCCGCATTCTTAAAAAACAAAAAACTTTATATATTACTCTATGATAATGTTACACTCACTGATAACAGACAAATACAACATGCAGTTTATTCTATCAGAATATACTATTACATATACTCTTATCATTCTATAATAGATTATTCTGCCAGAATGTGATGATGAATTGTGAATTTTTTTGGAAGATCGGTGACCATTGACCATTGTTTATCTCTATCCCACACACATTCATCTAACCTACAGTCCTTGATCATCATCTCCTTCACGCATTCTATGAGAATAACTGCCATGAAATCGAATTATGTAAGAATAAAATTATGTAAGAATGCTTTTATACGACAATAATAAACCAAATTTTAGTAATTCAAAAAGAATGCATACCACATGTTAGAACCAAGTAACACAAGTAACCAAGTCAGAATTATTTTTGCGTTCTTCAAGAATTTGAACATCAAATTCTCTTTCAGGAATTTCTACAAACACCTGGCATGCAACATAGACATCAAATTCTTTTTCAGACCATTTCTATAATGAAGCTGCCAAATGTGAAAAGTAAAGGTTGGAAATGCAATGATCACTCACTCTACAAGATAATAACATGCCTACATATCATTCCCCTTCTAATCCACATGTGTGTCAATAAATTGAAGAGCTCACTTGTTCTTAAAAGCGTCACAAGATAATCAGATGCTCCATGTGTCAAACACTCAACAACAAGGATAACTTCATCCAGACTTCACTGTGAGTAGGAAAAAAAGATGAAATATTGGAAAATGAAAACAATAAATGAATCCATTAACATAGAACAAATCAATGAAGTTAGCAAAAAAAAAAACTTATAGAATCACAAATTTTTCAGGACCTTTGCTTGGATTTCCTCGAACGAGATCCCAATTATCCTTCAAATAACATCCAAAAAAACAAGCCATGAGAACCACGAATTTTGACAAGCATCACTGCATCCGATAGAATATAGGTGCACAGTCATTAAAAAAAGACCTAACTGGAACTAAAGAATGAAACCATTAAGAATAGAAAAAGAAAACACCCAATGTAAATGAAGAATGTAATTTACATATAGAAGATGAGAATAGAATGAGTGTTTGGGAGAGTCGATTAACATATACTTTCAGCACCATTTTTCTATGTGACCATAACTTGAGTTGTTACTTTGATCATGCTTTGATTTGGATAATTAAAGCCTTGTACTTACAAGTAAACATCATTTGACGGTGGTATGAACGAAGCAGAAGTTAGGGATGTCAACGGGGGCAAACGGGGCGGGGAGTGCATCCCCCGCCCCCGCCCCCGCCCCCGAAATTTTCTCGCTCTCCCGTCTACGCCCCCGCCCCCGCCCCTGCCCCCGAATCCGCCTTATTACCCCCGCCCCCGATTATTTTTTAGGTAACAAATAGTTATTTATAGTAGAATTTTACATGTTAAAAATAAAAAAGTTATGGCATGTTAAAAACATTATACTAACAACTTGAAAACATGTTTTTTGTTGAATTTTGGAAGCTCTAACTCATGTTATTGTTTATTATATTTACATAATTAATATATGTAAATATATGTAAAATTTATTAACGGGGCCCCCATGGGGGTTTCGGGACTGGATTGCCCATCCCCGCTCCCGCCCCCGAAATTAAAACGGGGGTTAACCTTGCCCCCGCCCCCGATTTTTTTTAATAAATGCCCCCAAACGGGACGGGTCCCCCACGGGAACGGGATCCCACAAGACTTTTTGACATCCCTAGCAGTAAGTGGCCAATAGTGGAGAGGGAGAAAGAAGAAATTGGGTCGCCAACGATGGTGACTTTTTGGACGATATTTATCACATTTGGCGACAGAGTTCTAAGACGAGAAAGAAGAAAGGATGGATTGTGTGAAATAATATGGCGGTAATGGAGAATTCTTGGTGCCACCGATGGTGGGGAAGAAAGAGGGCAGCGTTGTATGGATGGTGATGACGGGTCGATAGTTTTGTAGCTCCCAGTAACTAATTTCTATTAATTTTCCTATATTAAAGGTATTAATAATTTAATATGTAACTAATAAATTTCATTACTGGTCAAAATTACCCTTTAACCCTTATTTAGGTTTCTGAAATGATTGACCTATAATCATTCTTACATCCACACAATAGATAGTTAGAATAAATTTCTACCTCGCGCGTTGCGCGAAAATAGAATTATATAGTTAAAATAATAACTTTTACCAAATTATTATTTAATATTTCTACTTTGAAACAAAATCTTAGTAGTAAAGCAAACATATAGTTAACATATTAGTTTTATTAAACATTATAGTTTAATTTTTAAGTCATTGTGATATATATACAATTGTTTGATAATTTTATAAACCGTTTAAAACTGTGTAAATTATATATCAAATGAATGATAATATAACGGGTAACAAAACGTATGAACAAAAATATGAACTGTAACTTTTAGTAACATAAAAATAGAAAAACATCTATTATAACATTTGTATTAAAAAAGATATATATACAACGAATAATAAAAAATATGAAAAATAAACACTATAACTTTTAATAACATAAAAACACTAAAACATCTATTATAACATTTATATTAACTTTTCCTATTTAAATCACAAATCTCTTCAAATACATTAATGTTTTTAATGAGCAAAACTTTACAACCTTATAAAAGAAAGGAAAATAAAAAGTTATTAGTGATTACTAATTAATAATCATAAGTTAAAAACTCTTGAGTTGTAACTAATAAATATACATAAATTAGAAAACTCTTGAGTTGTAGAATGACTTTCAAATGAATGCAGTACTTGGAAATGTATTATTATTATTATTATTATTATTATTATTATTATTATTATTATTATTATTATTATTATATTCGTCTAAATAATTGGTTTTGATGCATCATTTTAATCCCTTCAATTATTAAATATAAAAATATTTAATTGTACATTTATAACATACATATGTCCATATACATGTTAAACAAACCATGTATATATATATATATATATATATATATATATATATATATATATATATATATATATATATATATATATATATATATATATTCGAAAATGTCATATGTAATTCTTGTCGTAGTAATATGGATAAATTACTTTCATATGAAGAACATATCATGATAAATCTATCATAATTACATATCAAATGTTCAAAATTATGTTATCTTTTAAATATTGTCTTTTAAATATGTTGTGTAGGATAACCTAACAAAAAAATAATAGAAAATAAACATAATAAAAAAAAACTACAATCAAATAAATAAGAGCATTGGGTGGTTGAATATATAAATAAAGATGTTACATAAACATACATTTAAATCAAAAGAAAAAACTAACATTCGTCAACTTTGCTCAAACAAAAAAACCTATATCCATTTTATGAATCTTCTTTCTTCATTTAACACCATTCAACCATAGAAACTTGATGACAATTCTTCACTAACCTGCAATCAAAATATTTTTCTTGAAAAAGAAGAATCAGAAAGATATTCCAAGCAAAACATTGATGTTTGGAAAGTCACATTCAAGATTGAGTAATACACACAAATCACATATAGAGATTAAATGAGAAACCGAATATAAAGAAAGAATAGAAAAGCTTCATTTGTTTTGGTTGAAAGAAAAAACCATACTACAATTACTATCAATGCGACATAACCCATTTCTTCAAATCATCATATTTGGATCGTGAATGCTTCAACTATATGAAAACTTTTGAATCACAATATCTTCAAATCCTTCTTACATGTAAGATTTTATATAACACAAAAGACACAAAAAATTGACATTTTTATAGTAAATTTTTCACTAAATGCTAATTAAACATAATATAAGTTATAAAACTTTTGAGTGTTAAATCATAATTAATAAAACTTTTGAGTTGCATTAGTTAAAAAAGAGAGTTTCAAATGAATGTGGTTTGAGGAAGTTAATAAAGGGGGTTTCAAATGCATGAGATTCAAGAAAAAATGCTAGCTTTATAAGTATGTATGATATATATATATATATATATATATATATATATATATATATATATATATATATATATATATATATATATATATATATATATATATATATATATATATAGAGAGAGAGAGAGAGACACACACACACACACACACACACATATATATATATATATATATATATATATATATATATAAAGAGGATAAAAAATTATGATTTTTGGTATATTCAATTTTTTCCGATAAAAGTTTTATCCTAAAAACTAAAAAAAAAGTAAATTTTTTGCTATTTTCCGGTACATGTGCGTCAAATCACTAAGTCTATAGGGAGCGGGGAGTGTTAAGAAGTGCTAATGGTGCTACAAACCACCCATACATCGTGCTAAGGAACTCACCAAAAAGGACTTACAAAGCAGGTAGCGAGAGGAAAGAGGAGAGAAAAAATATGAAGGAGTGTTGTGATTGGTTGCTTGTATTTATTTATTTATTTTAATCCCCTCCCCCCCCTCCATTAGCAGTTGTGGGATGTCGTCTCGATTAAGTTTCTCACATTTTGATAGATTTTGAAGTTCACAATCGACGATTGATTAGGTTTCTCACCGTTTTGAGAAATTCAGTTGTTGACGATCGACAAGCGATTAAGTTTCTTGCGTTGCATGGTTTAGTGGAAGAAACAAATGCTTGATTAAAATTTTTGCTTATGGATTAAACTTTGGCGAAAATAATGTCCCTGTGACAGGACACTTTTTCTCTTTCCCTTTTATGCCCATTAAGGTGAGATATAACGTCTCTTATAGGGAGGGATCAATTACGTCAAAAAGATCCATTTTTTGACCACCGGTGCACCACCAAAACATTTTGGATCAAATCTGCATCATTTTGCCAACCACATGGGACCATTTTTTTCATTTTTGTCAAAAATAAAATTAAATATTGAAAAAAAAACAAAATGAGTTTTTTCGTATCAGCCATTCTTTCTGCCATTATCATGACCTAAATACATCATCAGCCATTTTATTGTTATATGTTTTAAAATGCTTTTGATATAATAATACGTTCTTCACAATCTATATAGCATCTTACAATCATGATTTTGCAAAGTGGAAAAACAATTCTATATAGCAAAAAATATCATCAGATTAATGTAAGCTAATACAGTCCGTGAGATAGAAATATTATAAAAACGGTTAAGTCTTAGAAGAAAAAAAAACTACTTTCATAATTAATATTTTCCGTCTAAAAAAAATACCATAAGATTACTATATTATAATACAACCCGTTTGATATAATAAATATACTAAGATAATAATAAAATATTTAAAATATTTAAAATAATATATTTAAAAAAAAACCTTATATTTTGATCATATATGCGAAAAAGTCCTCATACCATGTTGGTGACCGACATACCTAGTAAAAGGCTCAAATTACAAATAATTGTCGTTTTTAGGATTTAATTGAATATATATATATATATATATATATATATATATATATATATATATATATATATATATATATATATATATATATATATAAAAGGACAAAATAATTATGAAACTAAAGTATAAATGCTTTTTTAAAGATTTAACTAATAGATATATAGATTATAGAATACGTTCCGACTATCACCTCATTTCATCTTGATATTTAGATCACATTTTGTCATCAATACAAATATCTCTATATATAAATTTGCATATTTTTCCAATATATATATATATATATATATATATATATATATATATATATATATATATATATATATATATATATATATATATATAGGGTGAGTTTCAATAGAGAACCATAATTAAACAAGGAACCATGGAACCAATCGTGAGCGTCGGAAATCATAACGATCAACGGGCAAGGAAATAGATGTACACTTTAAATTGGACGCACACACACCAGATTATACCAAAAAATCCACCATTTACAAAAAAACTCACCACTTTTTTTCGTTTAAAATTTTTTTTAGGCCATGTTTTTTATCATAAAAAAAAAACGAATATACCGTTGTTCACGATTTTTCGTCCTCTTTCCATAGAGATCCATGATCATATATAAAAAACGAACTTTTTTTATTTCTAAAAAAACCCACTTCATTTTCTTTGATTAAAAAAGTTAAGGTCTATTTTTTATAGAAAAAAATTAATAAATATATCAAAATTCATATTTTTTATACTTTTTAAACATAGATTCATATTCATGTTAAAAAAAATGATATTTCAGTTCAGATTCACATTGTGAACCTGTTCAGATTCATATTGTAAACTTGTTCAGATTCACATTGTGAACCTCCTCAGATTCACAGTGTGCATAATAATAACTCAGATTCACAGTGTGAATCTGAACTGATCGGAGCTTTTTCACATTGTGAATGTTAAAATTTGAAATATTTACAGTTTAGATTCACAGTGTGAATCTACACTGATCGAGGTTTTTTTTTGTGAACATTCTCAGATTCACAGTGTGCATAATAGTAATTCAGATTCACAATGTGAATCTGAACTGTTCGAGATTTTTCATATTGTGAATGTTAAAAAATGAAATATTTATAGTGTGAATCTACACTGTTCGAGGGTTTTATTTTTATTTATTTTTTTTTTTTAATCGGTGTTGATGTTTATTAAAGAGTACAAAAAATTAATATTTTTGGTATAATTAGTTTTTTTTTATAAAAATAAACTTAAATATTGAAAAAACTAAGAAAATTAAGTAGGTTTTTTTCGAAAAAAAAAGTTCGTTTTTTATATATCATCATGGATCTTTATGGAAAGAGGCTTTAAATCGTGAACAACGGTATATTCGGTTTTTTTTTCGATAAAAAACTTGGCCTAAAAAAAATTTTAAATGAAAAAAAGGATGTGGGTTTTGTTATAATTCGGTATATCTGTGTCCATTATAAAATTTTACAACCTTTCCTTTTGCCGTTGATCGCTTTAAATTCCGTCGCTTTATATCTGTGTCCATTATAGGGCTAGTGTAATGTCTCATTTTCACAACAAAAAATTTTCTATTTATTTAAGTAAATCTTCGCAATTATAATTCAGTTATAGAAAATCGTTTATTCTAAATACATTTATAAAAATTAAAGTAATATTAAAGCGTGGAATCTTCATTGTTGTTGATGAATGTGTACAGTCACGCCTTTGCTTTCCCATGATGACCTATGATACCTGAAACAATAAACAAATAGGTAAGCTCAAAGCTTAATGAGTTTCCCCCAAAATACCCCATACGATAAACATACAAGCATGCATAACGACCGCTCTTCGGGCATTCAGACTGACTGGACCGCCTCGCAGGCCTTCAGTCTATTCGGGCCGGAATAACAGGGTTTTTTGGCCTACCGCCTCAACCCAACCGCTCCTCCCGAGCCTCCGTCCCTTCGGCTTACAGTTGGCCCTCACCGAGTATCTTGTCCTACATCACAAAGCATGACCGCCTCAACCCACCATTAGCATATGTCGACATATAAACAATCAAGGATTAAGTAGGCACACAATATAGGCAAAAATCAATCATACAACTCACTATTGCCTACTAGTCCTCTCACAACATACAGTCTCGCTACCAGCTAACCTCCATGAAATGCATAAGCATAAGTAACTAGAGGAGAGATAGCCACCGAACAGATGATCCTACTCTAGAGCCACAACTAAACAATGAACAAACAAGAAAGCCTAGATCAAGAGTTTTCAGGCTATCCTACATGACCACAGACAGTCCCTAGAGCACTCCACTAGATGATAACCAGCAAGTACAGATAGACATACAATGCTACAGGTCACTACCGCATAGTAACATCCTCTGTACTAGGATACAAATCTAACAGATCACTACAACATAACAACATACTAAATATCTACAATCCAAGGAATGCATAACCGTATATACTCAAAGGTGAGATAGACACCCAAACATGTACCTTCGACCCACGAGTAAAGTGAGGCGAAACTCACAAGAATCGAAGAACTCTGAAAGTCAACGATCAAAAAGTCAACACACAGGCCCTCACGACGTGACCATTATATCTCTCGTCGTTATTGACTACAGGACAAAACAGCCGGGTCTCTCACTCCTCACGACGTGACAGGTATAATCCTCACGTCGTGAGATCCGTCTGAGTGCCAATTTGATCCAAAAACCTCTTAATCAATTAAGCAACTACTCCATCTTTTCCTAGAGGATTCCTAACATTCCTAGGACCATAAAAATCGATGCTTTAAGGTCTTGCATGTCCAATACAAGACTTAAGCTCAAACTAGGTCATTCATGAAGAGAAAGGAAGTAATTTCTCAATCACGGACTCAAACATCCTCCAAACTTTAGATCCATGACATATAAGCATCAAAGGACCCTAAGGACCCTTAAAGTTGCCAACTTTATGGAGTCCCAACACTCTAACTCTCAAGATCTTGGATAAATATGCATAAAACCTTAGATCTAGCAATAAAGAAACATAAAGCTTGGATCTTGATTACTCATATTGGTCCAAAAGTGTAGCTAAGGGTTGCAAATGAAACTTCTAAGCTAAAACTACGCTTCCATGGTGATCTCTTCATGTTCAAACCACTAAAACTCCACCAAAAGCTCAAGAAACACAAAAAGGGAGGCTAGGGTTAGGGTTTTACTGAGTTTAGGGACGAAGGAGGCTGTTTTTGAAACCCTAAAATGAGGTATGTGGGGATTAAATACGAAGGAAACCCTAAAAGATCATGGGATTGGGTTGCATCGTATCTCACGTCATGAGCTATTAATGCTCACGCCGTGAGCTCAGTTTAGATCAGAATCTTAATTGATTATTGCTCACGTCGTGGTCTGTCTATGGCTCACGTCGTGAGTCTTGGTTTTACCCAAAAACCATGCCTCGATTTCTTGAAACCCTAAATTGACCCGATCCGGAAAACCGGGTGTTACAGCTAGGATCATTTGTTACCTATAATTATTGTGTTACTGTGTTACTATTGCAATTCTTACTATAATTTTATATTTGCACTTCTGTTCCTCCAGGTTAGTTCAAGAATGTTTGTATAATAATTATACAAATATGTATATTCTATAAAAAATATGTATTTTTTAAATACCTAAATTTGAAATTACATTCTTTCAAGAATGGATCCTGTCAAAAATATTCTTTTAAGAATGCATCCTGTCAAAAATATGTAATTTTGTTCTTTTAAAAAAATTCTTAAAATAAAACTAAAATAAATTTGTCATTCTTGAACATTCTTGAATTAACCTAGAGGAATAGACGTGTAAATATGAAATTTTAGTAAGAATTGCATTAATATGACAGTAACACAATAATTTGAAGTAACATATGATCCTAACTCTCTCTCTCTCTCTCTGTATATATATATATATATATATATATATATATATATATATATATATATATATATATATATATATATATATATATATATAGAATAGCTTTGAACCCTATGTAACTGTTCGTTTAAGCGCCCCAGTTCCAGGCTCGGGTGTGCTCCTGTTATAATGTTGCCTTTCAATATATATATATATATATATATATATATATATATATATATATATATATATATATTAGGTTACAAGCTGTGGAAACCACTGGTAAAAAAGAAAAATAATATTGATATTTTTTTCTTTTTTTTTACAAATTCACTATTTATTTGACATGATCTATCAACTATGCTGACCGAAATCCACAAATTTGATCGGTCCTAGATCTACTCAGCCTACAACCATAAGGAATCTCAACGATAACGAACACAACTAGACCACGCTCCTACTAGAATTGGACAACCCTGCTTAACCATCTACGGACAACATCCAGGCTTTACCGAGATCTAATAACCGACAACGACATTCGGGCCTACTCCCGATCCACTAAACAACAACAACACTCGAGCCTACCCCCGATCCAATAACCAACAACAACACTCGGGCCAACAACAATTAACTGATCCTACCAGGTCTTCGGGCCATGACTCAGACCTCCAAGCCCCAATCAAACAAGAACATACAAGGAAGCCCTCATCACATCCCTCAACCTGGGCCCTAACACCCTAGAGTCTAAAGCACAAGCACGCCCTACATATGATGTCACAACTAAAACTAATATGGCTTAAAGGAAAATACAACAGCTGACGATGATCTTGACACGAAACCGAAAGATTCAACAGTTGCGCGAAAATCTTGAACTTGGAGAAATCTGATTGAGAACCGAACCTTGGTGCAAGGTCTTCTTGCTACGAGGTTCCACTCTCCCACACTTGAAATATACTGGAATTTGACAAATTCACAGTCCTTTGATCCCCTACTAATTGATCCCGACCATTCATATCCATATACACAGGAAAATCTAGACCCTCACAACATTCACAAATTCCATCACACATACAATCAAGGACAAGACAATTAATCCATTTATAATAATAATTCAGTTAAAACAGAGTGAACAAGGCAATTTCATTTAATTGATCATCCAAGGTTACAACCGAAGTTCCAAACATAAATAGGAATTACAGATAAATACCAATACCGCATCAATTGTTAAATATAAGAACTGTTAACTCAAATCTCGGTCTCTGGGACTCCGACCGTCCCAAGAAGATCGCCGGCTAACTGCCAAGCTAGGGGTGAGGGATCCAACACCTCACCGAAATTGAGAAAAGGACAACGAGCTTTGATGTGGCCTTCCTGGCCACAATGGAAACAAACTTGCGCACTTCGCCTGCAATCTCTACCAAAATTGCCCTCCTCGCCACACCTGTGACATACAAAAGATTTGCACCTGCCTTCAGTTGATCCCGAACTCTGGCCGGCGGACTTGAACCGCTTTACTGTAGGTTGGGACTAAACCGGAGCTTGAAGTTGCTCCCTTGCCTTGGTTTCTATCTCAATCTCTTGCCTCCTCACAGCATGTTGAAGCTCATCGAGGGTACTGTATCGCTGGGTAGACACAAAATGTTGAATATCTATCTTGAGCATACTCAAGTACCGAGTCATCTGAGCCTTCTTAGAGGCATCAAACTCAGGGCAGAAGAGATCCCTCTTCCGTAAACATCTTGGTGATCTTCGTCACCATCTCATTAGTCTGCCTTAAATCCAAATACTCCTGAACCAACCCCTCCCTCTCCACCAAGGGAACATACTTAGCACGAAACATCTCCGAGAACTGCTCCTAGGTAACAACAACTTTTTGCTTAGAAGTGTAAGCACTAGTCACTAATCTCCACCAAACCTTCGCCCCCAACCTGAGAAGGTTCAGGGCGCACTTGACCTTATGTTCAGCAGGGCAAGAGCATGTGAAGAAACAACCCTCCACATCAGACAGCCATCTCATTTCTATAATCGGGTCCCCGACCCCATCAAACTGTGAGGGCTTCGTATTGTTGAGGTCCTAGTACTCGAAAGATCTTTCCCCTCGAATTCCTACCGCATAAACTGTCGCGGTGGCTGCAGCAACAACAACATACAAAAGAGAAGCGTACTGATCATCTAAAAGCTCAATCATGGAAATCTTGATAGGCCCAAATAACTCCGACATAGACCTCCAAATAGCAGCAGTAACCTCAGTGGCGATGATCTCCCGAATCTGATCATCAGTCAACCCTAGCCTATCCTGGCCACTCGCTCTAGACCCAAAACCAAATCCTCTTGTAAACACTTTACTGAAAATAAACCAGAATATATCTGAATTCCACGTTACATATTTCTACAATCATAAGAGTAGACTCGATTCCTCGGCGTTTGTGACTTCCTTGCTACGCGTACGGGTCCTATGCTTTTAGTAGTACGTGCCTATACTACCTTCCACACCTACTCGTATTTGTCTCAAGGATCATCACAACCACCCAACACAAATACCACAACTAGGATACACATAAATCCTATCATCACTCTCTCGTGAGTGGCTAAACACTCCGCATCTGGTCGGATACTCACGCATATACTCATCTATGAAACTTCCACAAACCCTACAACACTCGTGTATGCTAATCATAATAACACAAAACCTATAGACATTTGAATACTTAATTCTACCCTAATCCCACAACCAAACAAGGAAGAAGAAATAGGACAAAACCAAACATTCTCATGCTATAAAATCTTAGTTATGTATGACTATGATGCATACATTAAGCAACTACAGTAATGATGTCAATTTCATATAAAAGGCACTCCTAGGCTATCAGACATCATACATCATGCAGTTCCTGAAGATCCCTAGCCTATCAGTAGCATGTTGTTCTATCAAAAACATCATATAAACAAAAGCAAGAACTCAGTGCAAATAACAAGTATGGGTATTTTGGGAACCACTCTCCTGTTCAGTCTCTAGTTGACTGTACACACTGCATCTTCCTATAAAACCAAAGTCAGATCGAGGTCCACGTTCCTGATCCCAAACCAACAATCAAAGAAGAACATGACAAGAGACCGAGCCCATGCCCTTAATCAAACCCTTTTATTATAAATTATTAATCCAAAACCTTTTGCAAAAACTCTCAGATCCTAGTTTGATAATGGTTTCGCACAAGTGTTCCTCCAATTCGCTCAAACCAGGGCTTTGATACTAACTTGTAACGTCCCATTTTTACAACCAAAAATTTTCATTTTATTTAAGTAAATCTTCCCAATTATAAATCTATTCTGGAGAAAACCATTTACTCCAAATATATTTATAAAAATCAGAGTAATATTAAAGCGCACAATCTTCATTGTTGTTGATGAATGTGTACAGTCACACATTCACCTTCCCATGATGACCGATGATACCTGAAACAGTAAACAACTGGGTAAGCACAAAGCTTAGTGAGTTTCCCCCAAAATACCCCATACAATAAACATACAAGCATGCATAACGACCGCTCTTCGGGCCTTCGGCCTGACTGGACTGCCTCGCAAGCCCTCAATCTATCCGGGCCAGAATACCAGGGTTTGTTGGCCTACCGCCTCAACCCAACTGCTCCTTCTGGGCCTTTTTTCCTTCAGCTTACAGCTGGCCCGCACTGGGTATCTTGGCTTATACCACAAAGTAGGACCGTCTCAACCCACCATTACCATATGTCGACATATAAACAATCAAGGATCAAGTAGGCACATAATACAGTCAAACATCAATCATACAACCCACTACCGCCTACTAGTCCTCTCACAGTATATAGTCTCGCTACCAGCTAGCCTCCATGAAATTTGTAACCATAAGCAACCAGAGGTAAGATAGCTACCCGAACAGATAATCCTACTCTAGATCCACAACCAAACAAGGAACGGGCAAGAAAACCTATATCAAAAGTTTGCAGGCTATCCTACATGACCACAAACATTCCTTAGGGCACTCAACTAGATGATAACCAGCAAGTGGAACAAGTTTAAAAAAAAACTATTTTGGGGATCTTTTAGATGTATTGAAATATACATAACTAAATTCAATAAAAAACATAAGAAACAAATCGAAATATCAGCGATTCTCCTAGTAGCGAAGGAAAGGGGTATTCGGGAAACGACTAGTCGCTTCTTGCGATGCTTCTAGAAGGCCGACCACTATATAGAGAGATCCATATACCAGTAAATGAGTACTCTCTCTCTCTCTCTCTCTCTCTCTCTCCTCATTCAAAGAAGATAGAGGAATTCTCCATGACTGCTATAACCATAGGGGGAGAAGTGAGAACGAGTAAGCAAGATAGGGTGAGTTAAAGCCTCAGACCGGTCCTGATAGACATATAATTCTACAGGTCACTACCGCATAGCAACATCCTATATACCATGATATAGATCTAAAAGATCATTACATCATAGCAACATACTAAATATCAACAATGCAAGGAATGCATAACTGTATATATACTCAGAGGTGAGATAGATACTCGGACAAGTTATCCTACTCTAGAACCACAACAAAACAAGGGACACGTAAAAGATCCTAGATCAGGAGTCCTCAATCTATCCTACATGACTATCTACACTTCCTAGGACATCCCTCTACTAATAGATACCCCAAAAGTAGTGGGCCGATATTGATGCCTTCGACCCATGAGTATAGTGAGGCGAAACTCACTTGAGTCAAAGAACTCTGAACACTGCGACCCGATCCCTTTTCGAAACCGATGGCTCCTGCGAATTCACTAATACCAGAACCAGGTAGAATCTTAATCAATGGCCCAAAATCCTCAAGTTTGATTCAAAGTCAAACTTAGTCAAAAGGTCAACGGTCAACGAAAGTCAACAGATATGCCCTCACGAAGTGACCATTATGTCTCACGTCATGAGCCACTACAGGACAAAAGAGTCGGGTCTCTCACCCCTTACGACGTGACATGCATAATCCTCACATTGTGAGATCCGTCTGAGTGCCAATTCGATCCAAAAACCTCTTAATCCATTAAGCCACTACTCCATCTTTTCCCAGAGACTTCCTAACATTCCTAGGATCATAAAAATCGATGCTTTAACGTCTTGCATGTCCAATACTATACTTTAGCTCAAACTAGGTCATCCATGAAGAAAAGGATGTAATTTCTCAAGCATGGACTCAAACATCCTCCAAACTTTAGATCCATGACATATAAGCATCATGGGGCCCTAAGGGCCCATAAAGTTGCCAACTTTATGGAGTCCCAACATTCTAACTCTTAAGATCTTGGATAAATATGCATAAAACCTTAGATCTAGCAACAAGGAAACATAGAGCTTGGATCTTGATTAATCATATTGGTCCAAAAGTATAGCTAAGGGTTGCAAATGAGACTTCCGAGCTGAAACTATGATTCCATGGTGATCTTTTCCTCTTCAAACCACTAAAAGCTCAAAAAACACAAAGGGAGGCTAGGGTTAGGGTTTTATTGAGTTTAGGGACGAAGGAGGTTGTTTTTAAACCCTAAAATGAGGTTTGTGGGGTTTCAATATGAAGGAAACCCTAAAAGGTCATTGGCTTGGGCTGCAGCTTTTCTCACATCGTGAGCTCCTAATGTTCACGTCATGAACTCAGTTGAGATCCAAATGTTAATTTATCATTGCTCACGTCGTGACCTCTCTATGGATCACGTCGTGAATCTTGGTTTTACCAAAAAACCATGCCACGATTTCTTGAAACCCTAAATCGACCCGGTCTGGAAAACCGGGTGTTACAGCTAGGATCATTTGTTACCTATAATTATTGTGTTACCGTGTTACTATTGCAAATCTTACTAGAATTTTTTATTTGCACTTCTATTCCTCCAGGTTAGTTCAAGAATGTTTGTATAATAATTATACAAATATGTATATTCTATAAAAAATATGTATTTTTTTAAAATACATAACATTAAAATTACATTCTTTCAAAAATGGATCTTGTCAAAAATATTCTTTGAAGAATGCATCTTGTCAAAAATATGTAATTTTTTTCTTTTAAAAAAAATTCCTAAAACAAAACTAAAATTAATATGCCATTTATGAACATTCTTGAAAGACGTGTAAATATGAAATTTTAGTAAGAATTGCAATAATATCACGGTAACACAATAATTGTAAGTAACATATGATCCTAGCTCTCTCTCACTCTCTCTCTCTCTCTATCTCCCTCCTCTCTCTTTCTCTCTCTCCCTCTATATATATATATATATATATATATATATATATATATATATATATATATATATATATTAGGTTACAAGCCATAGAAACCATTGGTAAAAAAGAAAAGTAATATTGATATTTTTTTCATTTTTTTTACAAATTCGCTATTTATTTGACATGATCTTAATAGGAAATCATTTGAAGCTACAAACTTATTTTTTGATTCTTCGTTTATTTAAAAAAATTAGAATATAATACAAACTTCTTCATATATTATAATATACATGATTAATTGTCATTTTATGACAGTAAAATCATCACATTGACAAATTTCAGGAGGATGTTAAAGAAAATTAAAGAAAATTACACAATGATAGCAAAAAGGCACGACACCCAATTGAACTATGCTACTATTTAAGCCACGCTCCTCACAAAATAATTGTGTAAAACACGACAATAGTGGTTGTAATTTCACCAAAAAGTTTACAAGAAACTCATTCATCAATTTTTTAAAGCGAGACCTAGAGACGATAAACCATGGACTTATAGTTGTAGACATGCATGTACATGATTGTAAAAAAGACTTTGTTACATCTCTTTGAATCAATCTCAACATATTATTAAAAGAAGTTGATTTGTGATTTGAACTTAGAAACTCCGATACATTCTTAGAAACAAAATGTTAAGTCAGAAATTATAATAAACATTTGGCATCCAAAAACCATATACTTAAAATGTGAGGAAATTCTGCAAGGATCATTATTACATTACACTCGAGAAAAAAAACATACGAAATTTGTAGGTTATGAAGCCCTTGATACAAGTTGGGGCTAGCCCATTTGGATAACATGGAGGTTCTAATCTAACTACTAACCACGAGGTCCTGGTTTCAATCCCATGCAGAGGAGATTTATATTTATTTGCCGTTAAAAAAAATGAAGCCCACGTCTTCCAGCAAGCCCTAACAAATTTTGTCACAACTAGCATTTTGGGCTAGGAAATTCTGTCCATGTGTAATTACTTTTGGTGAATTCTTGTAACCCTAAGTACTATGTTATACATGTTATTCATTCAACAGCAACAATTCGAATCAAAACTCACACGCGATGCCCTAAACCTAATTCAATGCACTACACTCACTCAACTTTGGGTTTGAAACCGTAACTCCCCAGTTCAAACTTTTATTGGACCAGGATCCTCTTATTGGGCCAAATGGACCAATAAACCCTCAACTTGATTCTTTTGGGCTAAGAAACCTCATTTGGGCCTTAGTTGGACCCACGTTCAATAAGCAATAGCACTTTGGGCCATAAGACTCATCATGGGCCTCATTTGGCCGAAAACCATCTTCTTTAATTATATGGGCTGAAAACCCATTACTTCTACCATTTTGGGCCGTAAACACATATGTGGGCCTAATGGGCCGAAAATTTCCTTATTGGACCTTATATTTTCGGTTGATATTCAATAGTAGCCCAACACTCCATTTCTTTTCACACCCACCTCCATTCTCGTTATATATATATATATATATATATATATATATATATATATATATATATATATATATATATATATATATATATATATAATAAATGAAGGGTGGACAAGGGAGTGACACATCATTTTTGTATAATGGTAATCTATGCATTAACCCCCATATTTCTAGGTCCAAGATTGTTAACCACCATGTAATAGTTACACTAATCCTTCCCTCCTCCCCCTTCAACTCTCGGCCCTTCCACCCTCACTTCATCTAAATTTCAACCTCCGTTTCTCTCTAGAACACAAAGAAAATCTTTCTTTTTCCTTCAAGAAATCGTGTATGCTTGTGTATGTGTTCAAGAATACTTCATCAAAGTTCATCCATTCTTGGTAAGTTACTTCATATTCAAGATGTTAAACTTCATATTTATGCTAAGATTTCCACTCATAAACACTTCATTTTGTGTTCAAGCTTCCTAGAAATCCATAGATCCGAAAACTCTCTTCAAGAAGCAAACTAGGACCGAAAACACCTCCATCCTCTTTCACTTCTTCATCAAAACCGAATCCATCACCAAGGTGAGCTTCATACCCCCTTGTTTTTGGTTTTACTATGTTTTGGGGGGAATACAAGTTGGTTTTGTGTTTGATCTAAGTATTTATGCATGCTTGTGTGTATTTTCATGATGTGTTGTGCAAATATGTTATGAATCTATGTTAAACCCTCATAAACTTGATATATTTCCAAGTCTTGAAGATCTTAGGAAAATAAGTTACTTTATGTAACTCATTATGTTGTTGAAAAGATAAACCATGTTAAGGGATATTTTAAAACAAAAGAAAACCTAATGAGGGGCCATTTTTGACAAATAAACAAAAAGTGAGCCTTTTGTGACAACTCACGGTTTTGAGAGGACCAAAAGAGTCATTTTTGCATAAAAATGGGGTTTCAAGATATCCATGGTTTTGTAGGGGCCAAAAGTGTTATTTGTGACAAATTGGACTTATTTTGGGCCTTCAAGGTTTTAATGGCCTCAAATGGTCATTTTTCATAAAAAGGGGCCTTATTTGGAAATTCACGGTTTCATGGGATTGAAATGTAAATTTTTGGCCTTAATGGACTTAAAATGTCATTTTTATCAAAATGGGCCTTAATTACAAACTTTCGATTTTAATGGGCTTAAAATGTCATTTGAAATGAAAAATGGGCCTTTGTTGTAAATTTTGGTTTTAGTGGCCGAATATTTAAAATTTGACAAAAGTGGGCTTTTATTGAAAAATCTTGATTATTTGGGCCAAAAAGGTCATTTCTAAGGAAAGTGGGCCTTTTATGTCATTTTGGTAGTAATTGAGCTAAAACAAGCATTATAATAACAAACGGGCTAATTACGTCATTTTCACTTCCATTGGGCCTTGTATACTTATTACATGTTTATTGGGCCTTATTGACCCATTTACACGTTTGATGGGCCTCGTATATTCATTTCATGTTTATTGGGCCTTAAATACCTATTTATATGCTCATTGGGCCTTGTGTTCTCATTACATGTTATTTGGGCTTTATAGGCCCATTGATTTTCTTATTGGGCTTCACGACACATTTTATGTTAATCGGGCCAATAACTAACAATACTTGACACTTTGATAAAAACAAATGGTATTTTCATCACTAATGTTTTGTAATCAAATGCATACTCGAAACATTATTTTAAAAAGGTAAACAATGTGATACACTGTTCGTGTAAATTTAGTTAAGGTTCTTGTGAGACGTTCTTTCATTTGTACCTACCTAGTGTACAGCCGTAAGTTCTGTAGTTATAACCAGAGTCTCCTGGAGGGAGAGCGAGAGTTTGTGTATAGATCTATACGGGGTTGACAGCCCCGCACCTGAGCTTTTCGCTACAGCTAGACTAGGCCAGTCTAGGGTGACAAATGTCTTACCTTAAACAAGTCGACGCCATGACAGGCAGATCAGTCATATCAAGCATGGTTATAACGACTCACATAGAGTTTAACAACACGATAAATTTACGGAATACATATACTATACTTTTGATACACATACGAGCTATTCATTTCTATAACACTCGGGTCTTATGGTTTAAAGACTACAACTCTTTTACAGACAGAAAATATCAGATTGTTTGGGAAACAAACACGATACCGTACATTTTACTTACAACAGAAAATATAGAAATATTAGGAACTCTCTCTTTATACATTTTCAAAATATGAACACACATGCTATAATACAAGATTTGAAACAAAACGCTCAATCATTTTTTGCGGAAAATATCGGGTTTTCTGGAGATTACAAATGATACAAAACTTTTCTTACAAACATGCTTATGAACTCACCAACATTATATATGTTGATCGTTTTCAAAATAACTTTTATTCTCAGGGAATCGTTAAGCCGGTTGGTCATCAAGAACACGTGGATTTTTGTGTATTTTTGTTATCATCATACATTTGACATTTGGAATGTAATTTGTAAACCAACACACTGATGTAAACTATGATGGTTGTTATATTTCATTTGTGATGATGATGTTGTCTTCGATTCAACTATATACACTGTGATGATATTACAAGATGAAGTCACCCAACCCCCGAACGTTTCCGCCGTCTGGTTCGGGGGTGTGACAGATTGGTATCAGAGCAATGTTTCTAGTGAATTGGCATATATATAATCATACAAGATATGCAACTATAAATACATTGCGACTAAAATACTCTGAACAAAAATAAAATACATACCTATGTGTACATTATTACAGAAAGAAGAACTAAAAGTCTTTGGAGGAATTCAACATCGCGGTTAAACCCGGGCAGTTATGTAGCCGTATTGGGGGTAAATATAGCCTGATCAACTATATTTATTCAAAATACGACCAACATGTGCTTGGGAGTGATCGTGGTGGGCAATGAATCTAGAAACTTACCAACTCTAAATCCAAAAAGTTTTATGGAACTCAAACATAAACAATTAAAAATACTATAGGAGCGTTTTGGGATATCATATAACCGTTGCACATACATTTTCTACACGCTTCTCACGCCTCCATGTTCGCACAGGCAACACGGCTGAAATTCCACAAGGCGACCTCTACTACCAGGCCTTAATGGCCAATGGGTGGATTGAAGGAGAACCAGAAATGGTTCAAGAAGGAAATCCAGAAGCGAGACCCGAAGAGTATATGGAGCTAGACTATGAGGATACTGAATCTGACAAGGAGTCGGATAAAGGAGAAGATATTAGGAAACCCCTAGTGAACCCTACCCTTCGGGAATCATACCAGACCAGCAATCAGTGCAGGGGAGCACTACTGACCGTATACGCTCTCTAGAGAAAGAGGTAGCCAACCTGAAGCAACAACTCTTTGCGGCTGAAGTTAGGGCAGTTCGATCAGAGCAGAAGGAGGATGAGATCACTCATGATATGAGTGAGTTGGCCGAGCTTCTGGTGCGTCACTTCGGCATCTGAGTATCACCACCCCTATCGTTAGGACACCCTCTCTCTTTTCATGTACTATTGTATGTAGGACCGATTCTATGATTAAGTGACTACACTACTCATAGAGCCGTTATGCCGACATATTTTATTTTCTTTATGTATTGTATGCCTTGCAAAGGCGAATTTTCATGCATTGTACTACAAAGTTTATCATTAATGAAATGGTTCTATGTTTTATTTGTGATGTTGTTATCTGCTATGTGTTCTATTTTTCATGATATTGTATGAATTCACTCATATGCACAACCAAACCACCGAAACCCCTATATGCTGTTAGAACAAAGTTCTGGTCGGATCGATAGATTCTAAGCAGAAACACAATTAAAGACGTAATGAAGAACACATGAATAGTTTAACTGATGTCGAATGATTAAACTTTAACACCTGAGAAGAGCTCGATTAAGAACTTCGACTGTAGAGGTGTTTAGGGTTACAAAGCAATAATAACTATAATCACGTTACTTTCTAAGGAATACATGCATGCACTATTTATAGCTAAACCCTACTCAATAATCACGGATGGATAGGCCCAATCCGGATATACAATACTAAGCCCATGACGCAACATAAAATACCCAACAATCTCCCCCTTTGCGTCAATGGAGCCGAAAGCTCAGTTCGGTTGAGCTATAGAAGACTTCTTGACAGTCTTAAACACCTTCGGTATGATGGCCAAAAGAGTATGACGAAAAGTGATATACCACCGAAGCATGTCTGTGAAGTTCTTCTTGTCTGCCTCAGAGTTCTTCTTACACCGATGGATGATACTAATTATGTGCTCTAAGCAGTCCGTTGAGAACAGATGCTTGTCAACAAGAGCGAAAATAAATCTGTTGGCTTCGCCTCTTGTGAACATCACTGTGAGATGTTTAGAATCAATTTGACCCATCTTCAATTTATTCACATCTCTAGGTTTTGCAGTTGGCTTTACAGTGGGTTTCTTCGTTAAAACTTTAGCTATCTCCTGATCCATTGCAGCTACTTCATGGATATAGGAGGCCAACATCCTCTTTAGATGATCTAGGATCGACTCATATTTTTTCGCATTGGTGAGAAGTATGTTAAACAACAAGATCCAATCATGAGGATTCAAGTTTGGAAGATCTGCTAGGGATATAATCGAAACCGAGTTTGCTGAACCTCAGGTTATTTTGAAACGAACATTGATAAACTTCCTTGTAAGCGAACGTTTCAGCACCTTGACAGTTATAATCTTCTGTGCACTCCATGTCAGGTACTGAGGCTGACCGAACTTGAGATAAAAATCGATGAGTTCACGATCAACCTGAGGGTGAGGTGAGAGAACTTGAACGGTCGAATCAAAGAAATGAAAAGTAAATGTCTTTCGTGTTATAGGCATATCAAACTGTGAGTCCCTCAAATTCTCACAATCAAAAGAAGCTACAGGTTCTAGCCAGTACACGCTCAGAAACTCTATTGCTTCTTTGATGAGCGTTTCTCTAGTCCAAAGAGGAAACAAGGCCTTCTTGCAATTTAAGGCATCTTGCTCTTCTTTGTTCTTTCGCTCCCTCTCTTCTGCTTCCTTCGCAACCCGAAGGGTTTCATCCAATTCCTTACCCCTTTTCTTTCATTTCAGGGCTTCGGCAATTGTTTCCTCTTCATCATTATCATCAGCAAGTCCCTTCTTTTTATCTTGATTACCAGAACCCGAAGCTTCATTACCCTTCGGTTTGGTTTTGACAGTGACCTTTGGTTGAGTCGTTTGAACACATTCTCCCCCTTGGTTTGGAGGTATGAATCTCTCCGAAACACCCTTCATCTCATGTAAGAGTGCAAGGACAGGAAGAAGCTTGGAAGTCAGATGATTCCTGATGGTCAGAGTAAGTATCAGATCATGAACACTAAGAAGATTGGTTAGCATATTCGTTACATCACCAGCACAACTCCGGAATACAACTCGCTCAGTCTTCAATAATGAAATCTCCCTTTCAGCTTGAGCCAATTGAACTTTCTGAACTTCAATAGTAGAGGCTTGTCATGCAAGATCCTCCTTTAATGCACTCTCCTTCGCTAAATCAGCCTGGAGTGTTTCAAAGCGAGAATTTACTGAGCTAAGTATTGAAGTGTTCTCAGCGTGAATGGAAGAACGAACATTCTCAAATTTAGCTTGCTCCTCTTGAAGTGACTTGGATAAAGAATCAACTGAAGCGTTCACTTTAGCTGCATTTGAATCAGCATGACCTTTGAGGGATTCGAGAAAAATCTGAGAACTGTGAACAAGTTCTGCAACTTCAGTAGTGGCCTTCTTACAAGAAGAAGTGGAAGCTTCAACCGCCTTTATTGATTTGTCTATAGCTCCAGTATATTGCTCAAAAGCGGTGTCCAGAAAAGCTTTGAGCACAACATCGTTATATGTTTTTGTAGAGGCAAGCAATTGATCAAGTTTCTCATCTAGACTCTGCACTTGTTGTCTGGTGACAGGAGCCTCTTCATCTTCGTCTGTTGGAAGCCGATAAGGACTGTAATAAGTCGAGTCATACTCAACATTATCACCACCGAGAGTATCACCAGAATCGGTTGAGGGTGAGGGTGAAAGAGGTTTGGAAGTAACCGGAGGTTCGGTTTCAGTATTAGCCCCCGTATTAGATACGTTGACATTTACTGGAGGTTCGGTTGTTGTGGTGGTTGGAGTAGTAGTGGTAGTTGCTTGTGAAAAGAGAGGAGGTGGTAAAGGAGTTGTAGAGATTGGTATGGTACTAACTGGTGGTGGTGGTGGAATAGAAGTAACCGAAACTGGAACAGTGGTTTTCGGTGGAGATGGAGGAGGTGTTGGAATCGTGTCATTAAGTGGTTCAGTTGGAGTTGGAGAACAAGGAGGTGTATTACCTCTCGGTGAACCATGATGCTGAACTTCCTCTTCTTCATCTGCCGATCGCTCCTTATCATTGTCTGACCTTGTAGGAGAAGGACTTTTTGATTTCTTTTCCATTTTTTTAACCTTCTTTGGAGCCGAAGAATCACCCTTCTTAGCCTTTCGCTTTTTAGACTTGGCAGCTTTAGACGTAGGACCTTCGGTTGTTACTTTCTTGGTATTTGCCCGTTTGCCTCGGTTGGCTGGCTTCTCCACAGCTTCTAAAGCAGCTTGCTGTTCAGGAGTCAGTTCTCTTGGTCCTTTAGGAGGAAGCTTTCGGTATTCGGCCATTACTTTACTTTCGGCTGACACACACCTGTACATCGTCTCAGGTATTGAACCATTGTGGGAGAACTTGGTGGCATCGGGGAAGATGATCTTCTTCGTATGAAAAGTAGCCACAGAAGAGACCAATGCATCCTTCATGACTGGAATCTGCAAAGTATCAATGGCCGTGCGTATGACGATGGTCCAGAAACGTCCACAAGAAATCTCAGAATGTCTCGTCGAAGTGTTGAGACTTTGTACCAATTGCGACCAAATGATCGACCCGTAATCAAGATTAATTTCATTGTAGAGACCATAGAGAATGGTCAGAAAACCCTTACTGGTACCATCTGGCCCAGCAACCCTCTCCGCTAAGCCCTTGTTGAGAAGAGTAAGCAATCCATTCCATTGTGGCGGCAAACACGATTTCTTAATCTTCGTCACTGTGGTAAGAACATCAGTGTATCCCATCTCGTAAAGCATCGTAAACAGTTGGGTTGTAGTGACGAAATCGGGAGAGATAACAGAGGCATCGACGGCAAGTTGTAACAGGGAACATAATCGCCCTTTTGAAATTGATGCCTTGTGCGAGAAGATTTGAAAGTAGATCCTCTCCTTGTTCTTGTCATAGGTTGCAGTAGAATAGACTTGGGAAAGAAGAGACATTGGGACAGATTCCACTAGTGTGAGTGCGATAACCAGAGGAGAGTATTTGAGACATTCAACAACCTGGAGCATGTACGAATCATACAGAAAGGGGTTCAGTTGAATGATCATGTTCTGATTGGGTTTGATCACGAGCAATGAGGACGAAGCAGTTTGATCTTGAACAGATGAGGAATCCGCCATTGTTGAGGTAAGGAAGAAGACGAACAGTTGCAAATCGCCTTGTGTATTTGAGAGAATTTGAAGAAGGTAAGAAGGTACAATTTGTGCGAGAAACCCTTTATATACCGTTGCCAGGAGAGAGAAAGAATCTTCTTGATGATGATATGATCACTGAAACGTCGCCTGAAAAAGCGCGATGTGACAACTTGGTCTCCCCAGATAGACGTCAGCAAGCGTGGGTTTAGAAACCGTTCAAATTCACGCGCCCAAAATCTTATCCACATATCATCTTTTCAAATTCACCTTCGCTCCAGATATGATAATAACCACTTTCGCGCCTAAAAGAAACTTCAAAGCAGCCATAAGAAACATCAACCAGAATTTTGGAAAATCACAAAGTATTTTCGTGCAAGAGTGTGCCAAAAATTAAGAAATAAAGCAAAATGTGTATAGGATGTGAGTGATGTCTGTTAGAAGACATAAAGGAGATGATTCCGGACGTGAATCTCTTCCTTCAAAGTTAAGAGAGA
This sequence comes from Lactuca virosa, assembly GCF_052849685.1. Lineage (NCBI taxonomy): Eukaryota > Viridiplantae > Streptophyta > Magnoliopsida > Asterales > Asteraceae > Lactuca > Lactuca virosa. The sequence goes on from NC_136429.1 coordinate 90,982,748, forward strand.
CTTGAAGTGCTTGCGTGGTTTCCCGAGAAAATAAGATCGAGTGCTTGTAGAGAAACACCGAAAGGCTTCTTTTAAACAATAGTCTAAGGGTAGCTTATCTTCAACCGAACATCGATTCTTAACATAAGACCGAACGTTGGATGAAGTACTTGTGAGACCGATATGGTCTGTTGAACAAGTAGGTTGGATATAATTTGTTGTGACTAAAGATGTTATAAAAATCTCAAAAACAAAAACAAACTGGATCTTGTTGGGAAGAAATGCGTTGGTGTTAGACAATTTCATAAAAGACCACTTAAAAATAAAATGAGATTTCGTTAGGTAATAAGTAAGATCTTGAATATAAAGATTCACCGTCAATTCATTGTTGGTGTTGGATTTTGGGTCTCACTTAGCACGTGGTGTACGTATCTAAGATCATAAACACAGATTTTATGCAACCATAAACCTCAGTGGTAAAAGCTGAGAGTCTCAAGGGTTACAGTGTTGAACCGAAAGTTGATGGAGAATGTAAAGGAGGTGGTTAAGGAACCGAAAGTACCTCTGCTATATAAACGTGACAAAGCAGAAAACTCTTAAATCATTTGGGAAGAGTAAGGTAGCTCATGACATGAGTGGATTTATCAGCCTAATTGGGAAGAAACGATAGGTATAAATCGATTCATTAAGGCCTTGCTCTTAGTCTTAGAGGCTTCGGTCGACATGCAGCAGCATGCTTCTAGGGACACTTAACTAGTTCATATTAAAAGAATCATACCTGCCTTAGCTCCAAATTATGTTGCACTGAAGTACTTGAGACCTAGTAAAGAGAACAAGCAAACAAACAAACCACACAAACAAAACAAAACAAACACAAAAAACAAAAAGAATAATTAAGAAACCAAATAATGAAAAAAACTTTTGGAAAAATATTTTTGGATTTTTGAAATTTCTGAAAAATAATAAAAAGAAACAGAAAAATAAACAAAAAGAAATTAGCACAAAACACTCTAAAAAAACTCTTAAAATAGAGAAGTAAAAGACTTAAAAACGAGTGTACAAAATATACAGCTGAAACCCAACCGTAAAAGAATGAAGCGAAATAAGACGAGCGTTCGGTTCATTTCGGTTCCCTAAAATTCCGGAGCCGAAATAGACCGAGCGTTCGGTTCATTTCGGTTCCCGAAAATTATGGAGCCGAAATAGACCGAGCGTTCAGTTCATTTCGGTTCCCGAAAAATCCGGAACCGAAATAGATCGAGCGTTCGCTCTATTTCGCTTGTCTAATTTTCAGAGAGAGATTTGAGGATTCGGTACCGACTCTGCTTCCATCATTCCCAAACCTTGTAAAATTTTATTGAAGCTTGCTTCTGGTAAGGCTTTAGTGAATATGTCAGCCAGTTGATCAGAGGACCGAACAAAATGTACTTCCACGTTCCCATCTTCTACATGGTCCTTGATGAAATGGTATCTTAGTGCAATATGATTTGTCTTTGAGTGTTTCACTGGATTGTGACATATTCTAATCGCGCTTTCTGAGTCACAATAGAGAGGTATTTTCTTCATACTTAGTCTGTAGTCTCTTAGTTGGCTTTGTATCCATATCACTTGAGAGGTACATGATGCTGCAGCTATGTACTCAGCTTCGGCTGTTGAAAGAGACACACATGTTATCTTCTTGGACTGTCAGCTAACAAGTTTACCGTCAAGGAATTGGCATCCACCAGTTGTGCTCTTTCGGTCCAGTCCACATCCTCCAAGATCGGCGTCAGAAAAGGCTTGAACAAAAAATCCAGATTTAGCAGGGTACCAAAGACCGAGAGAAGAGGTTCGCTTCAGATAACGGAAAATATTTTTCACTGCCACCATGTGAGGTTCTCTTGGATTTGCTTGAAACCTGGCGCAATAACAAACAGAAAACATAATGTTTGGTCTACTAGCCGTTAGATACATAAGAGACCCTATCATTTGACGATAGAGTGTTACGTCAACAACAGATTTTTCCAAAGACGGTGTTAACTTTGTGCCAAACGCCATAGGGACCTTCACTTTCGAATCACCCGTCATACCGAATTTTACCAGCAAGTTCTTCGTGTAGGCCTCCTGGTTGATAAAAATACCTTCTGGTCCCTGTCTTATATTCAAACCAAGGAAAAAATTAATCGGATCCATTGCGCTCATTTCAAATTTAGTCTCCATCAACTTCCTGAATTCAGCCGTTAAGCTAGGATTCGTGGAGCCGAAGATGATGTCATCGACATAAATCTGAACTATCATTAGATGTTCGCCTTCTTTCTTTTGGAAGAAGGTTGGGTCAACCGAACCTTGCTTGAATTTTGACATTTTAAGAAAGCGAGTTAAAGTTTCATACCAGGCCCTCGGTGCTTGCTTCAGACCATATACAACTTTATCTAACACATAGCAGTGATCAGGGTATTTCTCGTTCACGAACCCAGGTGGTTGCTCAACATATACCGTTTCTTCTAGTTCTCCATTCAAGAAAGCACATTTCACATCCATTTGGGAAACTTCAAAGTTTTTATGAGCAGCATATGCCAGAAAGATTCTGACCGATTCCAACCTTGCTACAGGAGCGAAGGTCTCCTCATAGTCTATCCCTTCTTCTTGGCAGTATCCCTTCACCACCAACCGAGCCTTATTGCGTATGACGTTGCCCTCTTTGTCCAACTTATTCCTGAAGACCCATTTTAAGCCGACCACTGAAGCATCCTTTGGAGTGGGAATCTGCCTCCAAACTCGATTACGTTCAAACTCATGAAGTTCATCTTGCATAGCTTGTACCCAATCAGCATGATCAAGTGCAGCATTAACCGTCTTTGGATCGACTTTGGAGACAAACGAATTAAACATACAGAATTCAACATTAGAGAATAATGCAGTTTGTTTCGCTTTCAATTGAGAACGTGTGAGAACTTGCTAAGATGATTCACCAATTATTTGTGCTTTGGGATGATCTTTAGTCCATTTCATTAGAGGAGGGTAATTAGGGTCATAGGCTGGATCCAACTCTGCATTTACTTCTTCTTCAAGTTCTGATTGATCACCTTCGTCATTTATATTCGCATTCTCCTCCTCAAATGGCGAAGTGTATCCCTTGTCAGGTTCAGAATTCTCCTCCTCTGTTGGAGTTGGATGCTCCCCCTCGACTGGACTTTTATGGGTTGGGGAGTGAGTTGGATTCTCCCCCTCAACTGGACTATTGGTTGTTTTTGGTGTAGATGAACCCTCCCCCTTGAACGGTGAACCGTTGTTTTGAGGGTCAGTTGAGGGTTGACCATCAGTCAGTTTAGGAGGTTCATTTTCCATTTCTTTTGCAGCTTCATCAATGATCTTTTTCAGATTGTCGATTTTGTTGTCTGCTGCTTTCGCCTCCGAGTGTGCAGCCTTCTGTGGTTCATCAAATAGCCTTATGTACTCTTCAAACAGGTTGGAAATTGGAACCGAGACTTGTCCTGATTCAGGAAATATTTCCCCCAAGGCACTTTCGCTTCTTTGGACTTTCTTCATGTAGCTGTCATCAAAGGTTACATAGTATGTCTCTTCAATACGTTTGGAGCGTTTGTTCAAAACTCTGTATGCCTTTGAAGTGAGTGAATAACCAAGAAAAATTCCCTCATCAGCTTTGACGTCAAACTTGTTTCAGTTTTCTTTGGAATTGAAAATGAAGCACCTTGAACCGAACACGTGGAAAAATTTAACGTTGGGCTTTCGATTGTTCAAAATCTCATACGAAGTGATGGAGAATCGTTTGTTGAGTAAGGATCGGTTCTGAGTATAGCACGCGGTTGCATCTGCATCAGCCCAGAAGTATAGCGGAAGAGAAGCGAAGCTTAGCATGGTTCGGGTTGCCTCACATAAAGAACGGTTTCGTCTTTCAACAATCCCATTCTGTTGTGGTGTATAGGGAGGCGAGAAGTTGTGAGTTATCCCCTTGTCAGCCAGAAAATCCTCAAAATCTTTATTCTTGAATTCAAGCCCATTGTCGCTTCTGATATTCCTCACCAGCTTTCGCAGTTGCACTTCCACTTGCTTGACAAACGTTTTCAACTTGGGAGTCGCGTCTGATTTATGTTTAAGAAAGAAAACCCAGGTGAAGCGTGAAAAATCATCTACTATGACAAGAATGAACTTACTACCACCGAAGCTTTCGATAGCCGAAGGTCCACATAAGTCAATATGCAGAAGTTCAAGAGCTTCAACAATCTTTGTATTGATACGTGTAGGATGGCTCTTTCTGCTTTGTTTGCCCATCTCACACGCTGCACATAGGTGTTCCTTATCAAACTTGAGAAGAGGAAGGCCTCGAACATGATCACCAAGCACCAACTTATTAATGTCTTTGAAGTTCAGGTGCGATAGGCATCGATGCCACAACCAGCTTTCATCAGTGTTCGCCTTTGACAGCAGGCATATTGCTGGTTTTCCTCGAATTGGGTTGAGATTTAAAGGATATATCTCTCCCTTGCGTTCAGACTTCAACATAACTCTTTTGGATCGCTTCTCAATTATTTCTGATCCCTCATCATCGAATGAAACCTTCAAACCAATTCCCACAACCAATTGTGATACACTGATGAGGTTGTGCTGCAACCCTTCCACATAAGCTACTTTTCGAATCGAGAAGTCTCTGTTGGTTGTCATTCCATATCCTTTGATTGTGCCATAAGAGTTATTTCCATACTTCACACATCCACCATCCTTAAGGAACTGAAACTCCCTCAGTTCTTCCCTCCTTCCTGTCATGTGACGCGAGCAGCCACTGTCTATGTACCATTCATCATCGAACTGCTCGTCACTAATAACTTGCAAATTCAAGCAAATTTAGGAACCCAAAGTCTCTTGGGCCCTGGTGAGTCTTTTACAGAGAAAGGAATAGCAGTAGAAATATCAAACAAATAAGTTCTTTTGATTAGAGTGGTTTGGTCTTTTCTTTTGATGGTATACACCTTGATTTTGTTTTTATCTTGTTTAAATTGTGGTGTATTAGATGGTGTGTGGTTAGATGGATTTGGAATATTCTTTTGAATCCTAGGGTTAGCTGACTTTTTCTTATTATTGATATCAGAATCTGAATCAAGCTTTCCCTTTCCTTTGATGTCCTTCACTGAATTCGGTTTTCTTTGGGAGTAGGAAGGACCGAAACTTGACTTTTGGTTGTTAGCCTTGACGTTGTGACCGAAACTAGACGTTCGGTTCTGAGCGCTGGTGTTGGAACCGAAACTAGACGTTCGGTTCTGAGCTTTGGAATAGTAGGAGCTTGGACTAAAATTTTCTTTTCCTTTTGGCTTTTCATTTTCTTTGACAATTGACTCTTTCTTGGGAGGAACGTAGTTGGGGTTTTGAGATAGCCATTACTGTTTTCACTCATTTAGATTTTTCATGTATCTCTGATTTCTTTGGCGTTTCTGTTCAGCTAACTGCTTTTGCGATTTATGAATATTGAAGCTTGATTTTGGCTTCTCCTTTTGAGTTTCGCTAGTCTTGGAAGGAACATTCGGTGTTTTCTTTGGTTCTTCAGGTATCTCTTTTGTTCCACTTGTGCTTGGTTTGTCAAAAATTGAGGGTTTGTTGATGGGTTCAACAACATATCTACCTTTTACCCTCCATGAGGTTCGCTCCGATAAGCCGATGGTTTCGTCTGCGTTATCAATAGGGGCTGACCAGAAATAATCGTCGTACCCTTCAGCATTGTCTGTGTCGACCAAGATTTTCAATTCTACTGTTTGTTTTGCAGTGACCCCTGTAACAGCATATACCTGATTTGGCACAGTTTGAACCTTTTGATAAACCATTGCTTTCTCTTTGAGTTTCTGCGGCTTGTCCTTTGACAGGCGAGCGTATTCAACCGAGTTTTCAGATATGAGGGGTTTCTCATTCTCGGTTTCGCTCTTCATAAATTCAGAGCAATCAACCACATCTTCTACCGAGATTTCGCTCATCTCATTTTCCTCATCAAGTTCAGACGTGTTTTCTATATTCATTTTATGTTCTGAAATTAATTTGGCATTAGACGATTCAAATGATTGAATGGTCTCGGACTTAATTTTTAACCTATCATTTTCATCTAAAAGATTTTTGAGCATACACTTATGTTCCTTAGAGTCAATGAAGGTCTCTATCTTGTCTAGTCCTATTTTATAAGCGATGGATGTTTCTTCTGAGGACATTATGGATTCACATTCAGCGATGACCTCATCCTCCTTAAATTCAAGGAAGGGTAAGATCATCTTATGAATCTTTTTCCCTATTTCACAACTTAAGTGCAACTGAGCAATATTTGTATATAAGCGTTTAACAATTAAGCAAAAAACATTCCGTTGTTTCAAAAATTTTAAATTGTCTCGTTGCAAATAAGTAATCTCATCCCTAGCCCTATTTAACTCCGTCTCCTTCAGCTCAATCCACATCCTTCTCTCCTCAGTCTTTGAAGACACCCTGCTGAGTTGGTCAGTTAGGTTAGAGTTCGCTAAGCGAGTTTGCATGAGACTACCACTTAGGTTAGAAAATTTAAATTTTAATTCATTTAATTCATCTTCATAATTTGTTACTGGAACTTTAAGTGATTCAAGGATGGATTGTACCTTTTTGATCAGCCGATCACAGTCGTTGATCTTCTCACTCACGGGCTTGGCTGAAAAGCACTTGTCCTCAGTCAGGTTCGGCTCCTTATGCTCACTTTCGGTTGGTCTTCCAACTGTAACCATCAAACATTTTCCAGCTGAACCAGTATCCCTCGCCACATAATCTCTTCCATGTGTGGGATTTCTTACATCTTCATCCTCAGAATCGGTTGACCAGACTTCAACACCACCGAACTCATCTTCATCCACATTTTCCTGCACAATCAATGCATTCATTGAACTGTTAGTTGCCTTCTTTCTTTTGATTCCTTCCAACTTTCGCATGTAGTACGCCTCATCATCTTCACCATCCCTTTTCTCAGCCATCTTCCTTAGCATGCAATCTTTGGCAAAGTGATTCTTGCCATGACAGTAATTGTAGTCGAATCCAGAGTCTCCTGCAAGCTTGCTTTCCTTCTTGTCATCATCTTTTTAAGAGGTATTCTTCGTTTCTTCTTTCACCTTCTCAGAACTGTAACTTCCTTGCCAGTTTCGGTTCTTATTGACAGGGAACTTCTTTCATGCAAACTTCTTTGGATTGGTGACCATCATTGCATATTCTTCGCTTGTAAGGTCACACTCAGACATATCTGACTCCTCCTCTTCTTCTGCAACACTTTTGCCTTTTGAGACAAGGGCCAACGATCCCACACCCGAAACTATCTTCGCCTCCTTGGTTACTACACTCTCATGGGATTTAAGTATGCCCACCAGTTTCGCTAGTGAGTAAGATTTAAATTGTTCGTGAGCTTTCACTGTTGAAACCGCTGCCATCCATTCTGGTCTTAAGCCATTCATGAAGGTTACTTTTTGCTCGATCAATTTTCTTTCTATACCATGCTTGATCATCTTACTAAGGAGATGATTGAAGCGATCGAAGGTATGTATCAGTTTCTCTTCAGGTTTCTGTTCGAAAACTCCAAATTCTGAGAGCAGCAAGGTTTGAATAGAGTGTTCTAGATCTTCATCGGTTGAGTAGAGTTCTTTCAACCTATCCCAGATTTCTTTAGCCGTCGTGTATGAACCAACTAACCGAAAAGTGTCAGATTGCAGTGCGAATCTGATCATTCTCATGGCCTTCACATTACATAGCACCTTGTCCTTTTCATCCTGTGGCATCTTATCTACGTCCGCCACGAGCTGATTATATTCTTTTTGAGTCTTCACTGTCCTGTTCGTTCCAGAGTGAACAAACGGCCCAAGCGTGATAGCTTCCTAGATGAGATAACCATTATCTTCAGATCCAACCATGTAATCTTCAAAGTGATGCGCCCATACTTCATAGTCTTGAGTGTAAAGAATGGGAACCCTTGTAGTAGATCCAATGCTGTTGGAGATGTTGATGGGATTAGTTTGAGAATCTTCGTGAGACATGGTGAGCCTTTCCTTAGAACTGCTAGAATTAGACCTGTAAACTTGAGATTAGGGTTTTATCAAACACACAAGTTACCGTCGACAGGAAGAAGACGGCTTCTTTATATTCGATAAAAGTGGAAAACCTAAAGAATTCTTAACACAGAAGGAATGTGTATTGATCACACAGTCTCCCGCTCTGATACCAATTGTTAGAACAAAGTTATGGTCGGATCAATAGATTCTAAGTAGAAACACAATTAAAGACGTAATGAAGAACATAGGAATGGTTTAACTGATGTCGAATGATTAAACTTTAACACCTCAGAAGAGCTCGATTAAGAACTTCGACTGTAGAGGTGTTTAGGGTTACAAAGCAATAATAACTATAATCACGTTAGTTTCTACGGCATACATGCATGCACTATTTATAGCTAAACCCTACTCAATAATCACGGATGGACAGGCCCAATCCGGATATACAATACTAAGCCCATGACGCAACATAAAATACCCAACATATGCCAAAGGAACCCAAAACGACAGACTGCTATGTACTCACCATCTTCATGTTCCATGACAGAAGATGCCTCAAATACCGATACGTGGAAACAACAACACGACACCACCACCACCACGACCGCCTCCGCCGGAGGTAAACTCTACTGCATTCCAGGCAGCAGTATCGGCTGTGGTCACTGTAGCATTAGCTCATATTCATAATGGAAACAATGGTGGCGGCAATGGTCAAGGAACTGGAAGCTCAAACCAAGGAAGGAACCAAGGGCCTACAAAAGTCTGCACCTACAAAGATTTCTCACATGTCAAACCTCGAACATTCAATGGAACTGGTGGCATGATATCCTTGAAGAGCTGGATTGAAAAGACCGAGTATGTCTTTGAAATCTGTGAATGTCCGGAGGAAAGCAAGGTGAAGTTTGCAGCCTGCACATTTGTTGACCAAGCCCTATCCTGGTGGAATGGTCATGTGAAGGCCATGACTTTGCCGGTTGCAAATGCTATGCCTTGGGGAGAAATTAAAGAGATGTTGATGGCAGAATATTGTCCCCGTGGGGAAGTACAGAAACTAGAACAAGAATTATGGAATCTCATTGTGCAAAACTTAGACATCGAGGCTTACATCTCAAGGTTCAGTGAATTAGCCCTCTTGTGGCTGGGTATGATCACTTCAGAAGGAAAGAAGATTGAGCGGTGCATTTGGGGATTAACTTCCCCAATCCAAGGAAACATGATTGCAGCAAACCCTGAGACTTTTGACAGTGCAAAGAGGCTAGCTCAGAAGCTTTACAATCATGGCAACAAGAAGAGTACTAAAATTGTTGAGACTGAGACCAAGAAGGAAGGGAATAACAAGAATAATGGGGAAAACAAACTAAAGGGACGACAGAGCCATGGATCCTCCAAAAAGCAGCAAACCGTAGCAGTCCATGTTGCTACCACTCAAGTTGCACCAGCACCAGCCGCTCCAACCTCATCTGCGCAAACTACTACCAGGCCATACTCAGGAACCTTAGCAAAATGTAACAAATGCAACTACCACCACAATGGTGAGTGCAGAGAAATGAAGTGTACCAATTGCAACCACAAGGGGCACACCACCCGGTACTGCAGATCTCAACCACAACAGAACCAACAGCCCAACAACAACAACAACAACAACAACAACAAACAACAACAACAACAATAACGCCGGGGCCAGTCATACTTGTTATGGATGTGGAGGAACTGTCCATTTTAGGAGAAACTGCCCCAACGCCAACAACCAAGGAGCGGGAGGGTCAGGTAGGGTCCTGCCATTGGGTCAAGGGGAGGCAGTTCAAGACCCGACGGTTATTACTGGTACGTTTCCCCTCAACAACACTTACACATGCATTCTATTTGATAGTGGGGCTAAGCGGAGTTTCGTGAGTAATAAATTCAAACACTTACTAAACCAACAACCCCAAAGTCTAAGTGAAGCCTTCACGGTGGAGATGGCCAATGGGAAAACTGAAACAACCAAAGATATATTCATAGGGTACACTCTAACGCTAAGTAATCACTCATTTCAAATAAATTTGATGTCGGTAGATATTAGGAGTTTTGATGTGATTATAGGCATGGATTGGTTAAGCCCCCATCATGCCGACATTATGTGCCACGCGAAGGCCATTCGCCTTCACCTCCCCAACCACGAAACCCTAATAATCTATGGTGATAAACCTGGCGCCAATCTCCATCTTATCTCGTACATCAAGGCACAAAAATGTCTGCACAAGAAAAATTATGCCTTCCTCGCCCATGTTATGGATAAAACAAAAGAGGAAATAAACATCAAAGATATCCTAGTGGCATGTGACTTTCCGGATGTATTTCCTGAAGACCTTCCGGGAATACCCCCAGAAAGATAAGTCGAACTTCGAATCAACCTAATACCGGGAGCCACATCAATTGCTAAATAACCCTACAGGTTAGCATTCGCCGAAATGCAGGAGTTATCGAGTCAATTAAGCGAACTCTTAGACAAAGTATTTATCAGGCCGAGCTTTTCACCCTGGGGAGCTCCGGTCTTGTTTGTCAAGAAGAATGACAGATCCTTCAGAATGTGCATCGACTATCGGGAGTTGAACAAACTCACCATCAAAAATCGATATCCACTCCCTCGGATTGATGATCTATTCGACCAGCTTCAAGGAGCCAGTTATTTTTCTAAAATAGATCTAAGGTTCGGTTATCATCAGCTCCGAGTCCGGGAAGAAGATATTCCTAAAACTGCTTTCCGAAATCGGTATGGCCATTTTGAATTCGTTGTCATGCCCTTCGGTCTGACGAATGCTCCCGCAACATGTATGGACCTCATGAATCGAGTCTGCCGCCCATTACTCGACAGTTTTGTAATTGTTTTCATTGATGAAATACTTATATACTCTCGAAGTAAGGAGGAGCACGGTCAGCATCTACGTCAGATCTTGGAAACTCTTAGAGCTGAAAAGTTATATGCAAAACTCTCCAAATGCGAGTTCTGGATTCACAGTGTGAATTTCTTGGGTCATGTAGTCAGTGAGGAAGGAATTCATGTGGATCCTTCCAAGATCAAAGCTATTGAAGGCTGGGCAATTCCGAAATTTCCGATAGAGATCAGACAATTCTTGGGCCTTGCTGATTACTATAGAAGGTTCATTCAGAATTTCTCCAAGACTGCCAAGCCCCTCACCACTCTAACCCAAAAAGCGTACTCTTCAACTGGACTAACAAACAAGAAGCTTCCTTTCAAACCCTGAAGCGAGCCCTCTGTAGCGCTCCAGTGTTATCTTTGCCAGAGGGAACGGAAGATTTCGTAGTGTATTGCGACGCTTCAAATCAGGGGTTAGGTTGTGTTCTTATGCAGCGCGGAAAAGTGATATCTTACGCGTCCAGACAATTGAAAACCCACGAAGTAAATTATACCACCCATGATCTTGAGTTAGGAGTTGTCGTCTTCGCCCTAAAAATTTGGAGGCACTACCTTTATGAAACAAAGTTCACCATCTTCACGGACGACAAAAGCCTCCAGCACATTCTAAATCAAAAGGGGCTAAACATGAGGCAGCGAAGGTGGGTAGAACTGCTCAACGACTATGAATGCGAGATCAAGTACCACCCAGGCAAGGCTAATGTGGTTGCCGATGCCCTGAGAAGAAAGGAATACACGAGTCGACGAACGAAGACCGTAACATTGACCATCCAATCCCACTCGTCCACGCAAATCAGGGATGCTCAATTGGAGGCCCTAAAGTCAGAAAACGTTGCGTCTGAAGCGTTACGTGGGATGGACAAGAATCTCGAAATCAAAATGGATGGAGCTTATTACCTCATGAACCGAATCTGGATCCCAAAGTTTGGAGGGTTCATAGATGTGGTCATGAACGAAGCGCACAAGACAAGATATGCAGTCCATCCCGGTGCTGATTAAATGTACTTCGATCTGAAGCAACAATATTGGTGGCCAAACATGAAAGCAGAAATTGCCACTTACGTGAGCAAGTGCCTCACTTTCGCCAAGGTTAAAGTGGAATATCAGAAGCCCTCGGGGTTACTGCAACAACCCGAAATCCCCGAGTGGAAATGGGAAAGGATGACGATGGATTTCATAACCAAATTACCTAAGACAGCAGACGGGTTGGATACTATCTGGGTGATTGTCGATAGGTTAACCAAATCTGCCCATATAAAGGACGTGGTGAGATTGCATGGGGTACCAATATCTATTATCTCCGATCGATATAGTAGATTTATCTCTCGATTTTGGCAGTTGCTCCAGAAGGCATTAGGAACACAACTGGATATGAGAACTGCTTATCACCCCCAGACTGACAGCCAGAGCGAGCGAACCATTCAAATGCTTGAAGACATGCTCCGACCCTGTGTAATTGATTTTGTCAAGGCATGGGATACCCATTTTCCCTTAATCGAGTTCTCGTACAACAACAGCTATCACACAAGCATTAAGGTTTCTCCTTTAGAAGCTTTGTATTGCCGTAAATGAAGATCACCTCTTTGCTGGGCCGAAGTGGGAGACACTCAGCTGGAAAGAGGGCAAACACCGAACAACACTCTTACAGTCCCCGAGATCATTCGGGAAACGACGGAGAAAATAGTTCGAATCAAGGCACGACTCCAAGCATCACGAGACCGACAAAAAAGCTATGCTGACAAACGGCGAAAGCCTCTGGAATTTCAAGTCAGAGATCGAGTGCTATTGAAGGTCTTTCACTGGAATGGGATGATCCGATTTGGGAAGCGGGGAAAACTAAATCCACGATACATCGGACCATTCAAGATCCTTGCTCGGATTAGTCCGGTGGCTTATAAGCTACAGTTACCCTCAGAACTTAGCAACGTACATCCCATATTCCACGTGTACAGTTTGAAAATGTGCATATCAGATGAAACCCTCGTTGTTCCCCTGGATGAGATCGAGGTGAACGAGAATCTCCTTTTCATTGAAGAGCCGGTAGAAATCATGGACAGAGAGGTAAAGCATACGAAGAAAAGCCGCATTCCTATTGTGAAGGTTCGATGGAATGCTTAGCACAGACCGAAATTCACATGGGAACGCGAAGATCAAATGATGCAAAAGTACCCTCGCCTTTTCTCTAGCTCTTAAGATCAACTTTCAAAAGAATTTCGGGATGAAATTCCCTCTAACGGGGGGGATGATGTCACAACTAGCATTTTGGGCTAGGAAATTCTGTCCATATGTAATTACTTTTGGTGAATTCTTGTAACCCTAAGTGCTATGTTATACATGTTATTCATTCAACAACAAAAATTCGAATCAAAACTCACACGCAAAGCCCTAAACCTAATTCAATACACTACACTCATTCAACTTTGGGTTTGAAACCCTAACTCCCCGGTTCAAACTTTTATTGGACCAGGATCCTCTTATTGGGCCTAATGGACCAATAAACCCTCAACTTGATTCTTTTGGACTAAGAAACCTCATTTGGGCCCTAGTTGGACCCACATTCAATAAGCAATAGCACTTTGGGTCATAAGACTCATCATGGGCCTAATTTGGCCGAAAACCATCTTCTTTAATTATATGGGCCGAAAACCCATTCCTTTTATCATTTTCGGCCGTAAACACATGTGTGGGCCTAATGGGCCGAAAATTTCTTTATTGGACCCTATATTTTCGGTTGATATTCAATACTAGCCCAACACTCCTTTTCTTTTCACCCCCATCTCCATTCTCGGTTATATATATATATATATATATATATATATATATATATATATATATATATATATATATATATATATATATGTGTGTGTGTGTGTGTGTGTGTGAAAATATAATAAATGAAGGGTGGACAAGGGAGTGACACATCATTTTTGTATAATGGTAATCTATGCATTAACCCCCATATTTCTAGGTCCAAGATTGTTAACCACCATCTAATAGCCACACTAATCCTTCACTCCCCTCCCCCCCCCCCTTAAACTCTCGGCCCTTCCATCCTCACTTCATCTAAATTTCAACCTCCATTTCTCTCTAGAACACAAAGAACATCTTTCTTTTTCCTTCAAGAAATCGTGTGTGCTTGTATATGTGTTCAAGAATACTTCATAAAAGTTCATCCATTCTTGGTAAGTTACTTCAAATTCAAGATGTTAAACTTCATCTTTATGCTAAGATTTCCACTCATAAACACTTCATTTTGTGTTCAAGCTTCCTAGAAATCCATAGATCCGAAAACTCTCTTCAAGAAGCAAACTAGGACCGAAAACACCTCCATCCTCTTTTATTTCTTCATCAAAACTGAATCCATCACCAAGGTGAGCTTCAAACCCCCTTGTTTTTGGTTTTACTATGTTTTGGGGGAGAATACAAGTTGGTTTTGTGTTAGATCTAAGTATTTATGAATGCTTGTGTGTATTTTCATGATGTGTTGTGCAAATATGTTATGAATCTATGTTAAACCCTCATAAACTTGATATATTTCCAAGTCTTGAAGATCTTAGGAAAATAAGTTACTTTATGTAACTCATTATGTTGTTGAAAAGATAAACCATGTTAAGGGATACTTTAAAACAAAAGAAAACATAATGAGGGGCCATTTTTGACAAATAAACAAAAAGTGAGCCTTTTGTGACAACTCACGGTTTCATGGGATTGAAATGTAAATTTTTGGCCTTAATGGACTTAAAATGTCATTTTTATCAAAATGGGCCTTAATTACAAACTTTCGGTTTTAATGGGCTTAAAATGTCATTTGAAATGAAAAATGGGCCTTTGTTGTAAATTTTGGTTTTAGTGGCCGAATATTTAAAATTTGACAAAAGTGGGCTTTTATTGAAAAATCTTGATTATTTGGGCCAAAAAGGTCATTTCTAAGGAAAGTGGGCCTTTTATGTCATTTTGGTAGTAATTGAGCTAAAACAAGCATTATAATAACAAACGGGCTAATTACGTCATTTTCACTTCCATTGGGCCTTGTATACTTATTACATGTTTATTGGGCCTTATTGACCCATTTACACGTTTGATGGGCCTCGTATATTCATTTCATGTTTATTGGGCCTTAAATACCTATTTATATGCTCATTGGGCCTTGTGTTCTCATTACATGTTATTTGGGCTTTATAGGCCCATTGATTTTCTTATTGGGCCTCACGACACATTTTATGTTTAATCGGGCCAATAACTAACAATACTTGACACTTTGATAAAAACAAATGGTATTTTCATCAGCAATATTTTGTAATCAAATGCATACTCGAAACATTATTTTAAAACGGTAAACAATGTGATACACTGTTCGTGTAAATTTACTTAAGGTTCTTGTGAGACGTTTTTTCATTCGTACCTACCTAGTGTACAGCCGTAAGTCCTGTAGTTATAACCAGAGCCTCCTGGAGGGAGAGCGAGAGTTTGTGTATAGATCTATATGGGGTTGTGTCACACCCCCAAACCGGAACGGCAGAAACGTTCGGGGGTGGTTGACGTCATGCGTAGTATCACAACAGTTGTATCATAGCAAGCATAGTAAACACAACCAAACATTGAATACATATATGAAAAAGGTTTACATTATTTTAATACAAGGTTTTATTCATAACAAAAGTAAAATCGAAAGACGTGACTCTAACGCGCCGACTTCTCCAAAAGCCTGGAAGTACCTGTCTACTAATTCCCTGAGAATACAAGTAGTTTTGAAAGAATATCAGCATAAAGCTGGTGAGTTCATACGCGTTTAGTTTTTGGTGGAAAATCTTCTTTGATTCTTTTGAAAAGTGTTCCTGAAGAAAATCCTATATTTTCTTATAAAAAACATGTTTGAAAACCCATTCCTTCCATGACTTCCAGATTCGTACCAAGATACGTACAATCCAAGGTGTCGTGGAATGAATATGAATATCCGTTGATTACATGATAAACAAATCCGTTTTGAATAGCCGGTTTATCCCGGGAAAATCCTATATTTTCCCTAAAGGTTGATGGTTGATTATTCGTTCTAAACTGAGGTATGCAAGTATCTACCATACTCGTATTAATAAAAGCAGTTTTCTTTTAAAAAAACCCTGGTTACTCCCAGAGAGGTATATTAGCCTTAAAAACTAAATAAAAGAAAACCGTGATGAACTAAGTCCTGAAGATATTATTATTAATACCCTCCAGTAATTAAATCGGTTATTACATTGAGGTTAGTTCACTTGATTCATTATTACAAAACTAAATTCCTGTTATCTAGGTTTTGAGTTTCATGACCATAACTGACTGGATAAGGCACGTAACGAGGCCGGTATCCTCAATGACTTTGTCACCCGGACACCTGCCGGTCCAACTATAGCTAGCAGCGGTTGGGCGGATGTGGTGGCTGTAGGAGTTATCTCGGGTTGTCGTCTCTTGGCAATTTTCTGAGACAACTTGTTCTTCATCTTGATCCAGAATTTTCGTTTGGCGCTCTTAGGTTTGGGAGTTGGAGTGTCCTCCAGAATATGCCCTTGTTGGTCTCCTGGTGTGTTGCTACAGTTCGAGGTGTGGAAACTGTTCCCATTCCCATTTGGGTTGTTAGCGTTAAGAATAGCTAGGGCGGCTGTTACGGCTGCCGTGACAGTAGCTTGGAACGTAGCTGAGTCCATCTGGAGGACTGGTGTCTTACTGGTGGGTTGGTTATGTTCCTTCGGAGGCATGATCTGCTATATGTCAAGAAAAGAAGCTTGTGAGCAACAACGGTTGCCTTTGGATGTATCCTAAATTTTTATCTATGCATTGGGATTTCCCGTTTTTCTATCTGTCTCTCATCGATTCGACCCACATCCCCATGATGTGGTCCTAGCAAGAATAGAAAAAGATTTGAATGCAATAAAGTTCACATACAATAAACTTACGAACTCCTTGTTGTTCAGCTCATTGCGCTGGCTGGATAACTCTCACATTCTCGTCGGCTCTGGACGATATGGAGATTTAGCTATAAGGGTAGTTCCGGGGATCAAGTCGATACGGGATTCAACTTGACACTTGGAAGAAATCCCTGGAATGTCTTTGGGGAAGACATCAGGAAGGTTGCAGACTTCGGAGATGCTCTCGAGGTGTTTAACTTCTTGTGTCTCATTGACAACATGAGCCAAAAATGCATGGCATCCCTTTCGCAGATACTTCTGGGATTTGGCGCAGGAAATGATACGAAGGTTCGAACAAATTTTATCACTATAACCAGTGAGGACTTCGTCAGAGGAAAGATTGAGACGAATCGCTTTCTCGAAGCAAAGGATATCATCACGATTTGGGGCTTAACCATCGCGTGCCGATTAGGATATCGAAGCTTTTATGGAGGCTGATATGAAATCGATGGGGAAAAGGAATGATCGTCTAAGTACATCTTATAATACATGTTTTGAGGACAAAACAGTGATAGGACTTTGATGAAGTTGCTTCGTTTGCATGCTACCGGTCTAAGGTATACTTTTGACAATGATAATCTTTTACTGAAATGTGATTGTTGCCCTCATAATTGAAACTGAGATTACACTTATTTCGGAACCCTTGACCTAAAAATAGGTCTAAATCATACTAATACAGAGGACATCTTGGCAATAAGAAAGACAGAGATGTTTACGGAAAAGAACTACTCAGAACTTAGATATGAAAGTTATTCCTTAGACTAAAAAGGAAGGATGAGTAGAGCATTCCCCTATCGGCGACGGGTACTCCTTAGATGAAACCTTAATTCGGCCAACAGGCGTTCCATACCAAGCAGGCGCCTCCCGTACTCTGACTGACGTGCTCGGAGCTCTATGACTTCGGCTTGGGTTGTAGCTAACTCTCATTGCAGAGCTTCATTGTTCCTTACAGCTCTCGCATGAGAAATCTCGAGGCGACGAATGTGGTCTGTGTCGGTGTTCGAATCCGCTTCGAGCTCCATAGTTCGCTGAAGGGTTGCCATATCCAGTTCCTCATTGCGAGTCACTCGGCGTATCAGGATTGGACGGGCCCTGTCCGCAGGGCCTACTTCGTTCAAATTGTAGAAGTTGCGGTTTCCATCGTATGGTAGGGGTTGGTCTTGCTAGTGGCTCCACCTATTCAAACTCCTGACCCACATAGGCGTTGGACCTTGGAATCTAACTTGAGGGTTAGGATTTGGTATTGGGGTCACTTGAGGTAGGTTCTCGACTTCGGGTTCCGAGTGAGTCTCTTCAGGAAATGGTTCGGCAAAATCATCGTCCAAAGGAATTTCATGGTTTTCTTCTGGCTCTGGCTCGATCCTTCCGCCATCTCCTTGGTTGGGAAAGTACGGGTCGCCGGGGAGATGGAATCCAGTCATGCTATCTACGCGAGGTGATGGTAAAGGGATAGTTAATAGGCATCGAATCTATAATACTTCCAATGTATTATAGTTACATGATTGATTCTCCTAGGTAAGTTTCCGGTTCGGTCGTTATTGCATCCTAAAATACTCCTATAGTATTTTAATCCTTATGTTTGATTCTAGAACTCTTCTGGTATCTAGGTAAGTTTTAGGCTTGCTGCAACACCACAGTCACTCCCAAGCACATGTTGGTCATGTCTCGAATGAATATAGTTGATCAGGCTATATTGACCATAGACATGATTACATAACTGCCCAGGTTTAACCGCAATGTCCAACATCCAAATACTTTTGTTTTGTTCTACTTATGAAACGGATTCTGATACTCGGGTATACTTATAGACTTTTATAAAAATACTTGTATTTTTGAAAGTATACTTTTAGTTTAGAGCACTTAGGCCCCTTAAAGTTTATAGTTGTATACCATGTAAGGTTCGGTATACTTAGTTCACTATAAACAATAGCTCTTATACCAATCTGTCACACCCCCAAACCGGAAGGGCAGAAACGTTCGGGGGTGGTTGACGTCATGTGTAGTATCACAACAGTTGTATCATAGCAAGCATAGTAAACACAACCAAACATTGAATACATATATGAAAAAGGTTTACATTGTTTTAATACAAGGTTTTATTCATAACAAAAGTAAAATCGAAAGACGTGACTCTAACGCGCCGACTTCTCCAAAAGCCTGGAAGTACCTGTCTACTAATTCCCTGAGAATACAAGCAATTTTGAAAGAATATCATCATAAAGCTGGTGAGTTCGTAAGCGTTTAGTTTTTGGTGGAAAATGTTCTTTGATCCTTTTGAAAAGTGTTCCTGAAGGAAATCCTATATTTTCTTATAAAAAGCATGTTTGAAAACCCATTCCTTCCATGACTTCCAGATTCGTACCAAGATACGTACAATCCAAGGTGTCGTGGAATGAATATGAATATCCGTTGATTACATGATAAACAAATCCGTTTTGAATAGCCGGTTTATCCCGGGAAAATCCTATATTTTCCCTAAAGGTTGATGGTTGATTATTCGTTCTAAACTGAGGTATGCAAGTATCTACCATACTCAAAGAGGTATATTAGCCTTAAAAACTAAATAAAAGAAAACCGTGATGAACTAAGTCCTGAAGATATTATTATTAATACCCTCCACTAATTAAATCGGTTATTACTTTGAGGCTAGTTCACTTGATTCA
The DNA here is from genome assembly GCF_052849685.1 of Lactuca virosa. Classification (NCBI taxonomy): domain Eukaryota; kingdom Viridiplantae; phylum Streptophyta; class Magnoliopsida; order Asterales; family Asteraceae; genus Lactuca; species Lactuca virosa. Next base: position 91,002,276 of record NC_136429.1, read on the forward strand.
TTATTACAAAGGTAAATTCCTGTTATCTAGGTTTTGAGTTTCATGACCATAACTGACTGGATAAGGCACGTAATGGGGCCGGTATCCTCAATCACTTTTTCACCCGGAGACCTGCCGGTCCAACTGTAGCTAGCATCGGGGTGCGGGGTTGTCAGTCCCGTATAGATCTATATACAACAGTCACGCTCTCCCTACAAGAGACTCTGGTCACAAGTGCTAGTCCTACACTCTGATTCTGTGGGAGTGTTACCAAGGACGTGTCTCCAACTTAGACTAACAAATTTACAAGTAATAATATGGAAAATCCTTTTTATGATTTGCAGGAATCCTTTATAAAATGATACATTTTACGACATGATTCACAAGTTCGTTACCCTAGTTTTGAAAACTGTTTCTACGAGTTGATTTCTTAATCGTTTGGTAAAAACCGTTTTCCATGTTAAAAGCATACTAGAAATATAATTATCTTAAACAAAATAATATATTTTGAGTACAAGTTTCCTTGTACTTTTGCTTGTATTCTCCCCCTGAAAACATAAAAACTCAGAAAAGCGTAGGGGCATGAACTCACCTGATGTGGGTGATTCAACGAATATGCGCGTAAGGATGAGAAGTTCCACGAATGAAGTCCTGAGACTTAACGAGTCCTAAATGACATATAATGGCATATATTTACATAAATATAGTGTCTAGAAGCAACCAAATGCAAGGAAACACCTCACGAGACTAGGCAAACACTTTGACCAAGTGTTGGAATCACATGTGATTAAACTAAGGGGAGTATACGGCCACCTATGGAGTTTACGGCCATGATTTTACGGCCAAGGGAGTTTACGGCCGTAAACTCATGGTCAATCTTGCCAAGGTGTGTGTTTTAAAATCCTACAAAATCCTTTAAAGGTTCAAGGTTTAAGGCTTGGACTTTAAGAAGGGTTTGTGGCTAAAATGGCACACTTATAGGTGTTTACGGCCATGGGTTTACGGCCCATGAGTTTACGGCCGTAAACACACGAGGAAAAGTGTGATTCGTGGCGTTTCTAGGTCCTTTCTAGCCTCTTGGAAGTGTTCTAAGTCCCATGCATGGCTTAAGGAAGGGTTTAAGAACAATAATTGACCAAAACTGGAGTTTTCGGCTAATGAAGGGTGTACGGCCATACACATGGTTTACGGCCGTAAACCCCGTTTGGGTTCATGACTTTGGGTTGATTTTTAGGTGAAAATCAATGCTTTCTAGTAGATATCAAGCATAGAGAGTAGTTACTTACTATAAGGAAGCTTGAATGAGATTTTTAGCCACCAAGAACTGGTGTGTGTTCTTGGTGTTCTTGGTGAAAGATGAAAATCTAGCAAATGATGAAATTTATGAGATGAAACATGGATTCATCACTAGATAAGAGAATGAAACATAATCAAGGTGAAGAATCACTTACATTCTTGAGGATCCTTGAGCAAAATTCGATGGATGTAGAGACAAAGTAAAGAGAGAAAGTTTTTGAAGTGTGCAAAGTGACAAATGAAGGCCATATACCCTATATATAGGGTAGAGTTTTCGGCCAAGGGGGTGGGGTGGGGGTGTACGGCCGTAAACTCGAGTTTGCGGCCGTACACTGCTCTCGAAGGGGTGTTTGGCGCGGATGCTATGCTTTGACTTGGGAAAACGTGTTCTTGAGCCCAAAACTTGATTGCACTGAGTTTAAAATTTTCCGTTAGACCCAAAATAATACTAACGAGTACAGAAATAAATCCGAATTGATTTATTTTTAAACGGTTCGTACAAGAGAAATTTCGGGTTGTCACATCATCCCCCCGTTAGAGGGAATTTCGTCCCGAAATTCAAGAATAATGATACGACTTGTGGACCTAAAATAGATGGGGGGTACTTCTGTTTCCTTGGATTCTCGTGCTCCCAAGTTAATTCAAGTTCTCGTTTGGTATCCCAGTGAACCTTCACTATCCGGATACGATGTTCGTTTCGTGCGCTTGAACTTTATGGTCCATGAGTTCAAATGATTCCTACACGAAGTGTAGACTCTCATTTAAATCGATATTGTCGAGGGGAATCACAAGTGTCTCATCGGACAGACACTTATCTAGGTTCGACACGTGAAAGACGGGATGTATGTTGCTAAGTTCTCTAAGTAAACTAGCTAACCCGGTCGGAGGTAATGATTACAGGTATACCATGAAAACGGATTACTTCTCGAAGGTAGACTCAGGTGAGTCTCTCCTTCTTGTATTCGGGCTCTCGCTAGATGTTTCAGCGGATCTTCACTATTGTACCCGCTGGTTCTGATTCATACTCTTCGCATGGATACCTTCGGTTTTCGAAGAGAGATGAATTTTCGAAGTTCGCATCTAGTTTGCTGTTACGAGTGACGAGAGTTTTGCGATCAAACGATTTAAGACAACAGGGTTTGGTATAACATAGACTCAGTCGGACTAAACAGGATGACGTCGTAGAATCACGCGTTAAGTTGGTTTGGAAGGATCGCTTTGTTAGAACATTGATGCCCCTGGGTGAATGTCTCTGTGTTTTCTGTGTTTGACTCGAAGTTAACAGGTACTACTAACACGAGGGTTCTGATGTTTTGAAGCTATGAACTTTCATTAAATGGTTATTACTAGATGTCTATATGATTGTTTGGTGTACACAAGCCAGGTATAACTACAACTGAACCTAACGTATTCACTAAGCTATCATAATTTACTCATTAGGGCTTTAAATCTTATAAGAACATCATGATTCAATTTGGACGAGGAAGTAATCACGATTATGAGCAATTATTGGAGTTTGCGAAAATATACCAAAACATAGCGGGGTTCTTTGATGCTTCCTCATTCCCTGAGGTCAGACTCCTCCCGTTTCCTCATTGTTCTTCTCTGTTGTGCAGTCTCTTTTAAAATGTCCCATTTCTCCACATGTACCGCATACTTGAACTAAGCTAGCATCGGTAGTGGAAGTGATGTGTTGGGTCGGGGTCTTTGCGAAACGAGTTTCCTGGCCATCCTTAACCCTTGGACAATTTCTTTCGAAATGTCCGGGTTCGCCACAATTGTAGAAAACTTGATCCATCTTTACGCCAGTAATCGAGGTGTTTGGTTGTGCAGGTGCCCTGCAGTATCGTGTGGTGTGTCCTTGCCTGTTGCAGTTCTTACATCGAAGTTTACGACACTTTCCTACGTGGTGGAAGTTGCATTTCTCGCAACTTGGAAGTTTTCCAGCATATTGCCGCACTTGCGTTGGCACTGGTTGGGCGGATGTGGTGGCTGTAGGAGTTATCTCGGGTTGTCGTCTCTTGCTAATTTTCTGAGACGACTTGTTTTTCATCTTCATCAAGAATTTTCGTTTGGCGCTCTTAGGTTTGGGAGTTGGAGTGTCCTCCAGAATATGCCCTTGTTGGTCTCCTGGTGTGTTGCTACAGTTCGAGGTGTGGAAACTGTTCCCATTCCCATTTGGGTTGTTAGCGTTAAGAACAGCTAGGGCGGCTGTTACGGCTGTCGTGACAGTAGCTTGGAACGTAGCTGAGTCCATCTGGAGGACTGGTGTCTTACTGGTGGGTTGGTTATGTTCCTTCGGAGGCATGATCTGCTATATGTCAAGAAAAGAAGCTTGTGAGCAACAACGGTTGCCTTTGGATGTATCCTAAATTTTTATCTATACATTGGGATTTCCCGTTTTTCTATCTGACTCTCATCGATTCGACCCACATCCCCATGATGTAGTCCTAGCAAGAATAGAAAAAGATTTGAATGCAATAAAGTTCACATACAATAAACTTACGAACTCCTTGTTGTTCAGCTCATTGCGCTGGCTGGATAACTCTCACATTCTCGTCGGCTCTGGACGATATGGAGATTTAGCTATAAGGGTAGTTCCGGGGATCAAGTCGATACGGGATTCAACTTGACACTCGGAAGAAATCCCTGGAATGTCTTTGGGGAAGACATCAGGAAGGTTGCAGACTTCGGAGATGCTCTCGAGGTCTTTAACTTCTTGTGTCTCATTGACAACATGAGCCAGGAATGCATGGCATCCCTTTCGCAGATACTTCTGGGATTTAGCGCAGGAAATGATACGAAGGTTCGAACAAATTTTATCACTATAACCAGTGAGGACTTCGTCAGAGGAAAGATTGAGACGAATCGCTTTCTCGAAGCAAAGGATATCACCACGATTTGGGGCTTAACCATCCCGTGCCGATTAGGATATCGAAGCTTTTATGGAGGCTGATATGAAATCGATGGGGAAAAGGAATGATCGTCTAAGTACATCTTATGATACATGTTTTGAGGACAAAATAGTGATAGGACTTTGATGAAGTTGCTTCGTTTGCATGCTACCGGTCTAAGGTATACTTTTGACAATGATAATCTTTTACTGAAATGTGATTGTTGCCCTCATAATTGAAACTGAGATTACACTTATTTCGGAACCCTTGACCTAAAAATAGGTCTAAATCATACTAATACAGAGGACATCTTGGCAATAAGAAAGACAGATATGCTTACGGAAAAGAACTACTCAGAACTTAGATATGAAAGTTATTCCTTAGACTAAAAAGGAAGGATGAGTAGAGCATTCCCCTATCGGCGACGGGTACTCCTTAGATGAAACCTTAATTCGGCCAACAGGCGTTCCACACCAAGCAGGCGCCTCCCGTACTCTGACTGACGTGCTCAGAGCTCTATGACTTCGGCTTGGGTTGTAGCTAACTCTCGTTGCATAGCTTCATTGTTCCTTATAGCTCTCGCATGAGAAATCTCGAGGCGACGAATGTGGTCTGTGTTGGTGTTCGAATCCGCTTCGAGCTCCATAGTTCGCTGAAGGGTTGCCATATCCAGTTCCTCATTGCGAGTCACTCGGCATATCAGGATTGGACGGGCCCTGTCCGCAGGGCCTACTTTGTTCAAATTGTAGAAGTTGCGGTTTCCATCGTATGGTAGGGGTTGGTCTTGCTAGTGGCTCCACCTATTCAAACTCCTGACCCACATAGGCGTTGGACCTTGGAATCTAACTTGAGGGTTAGGATTTGGTATTGGGGTCACTTGAGGTAGGTTCTCGACTTCGGGTTCCGAGTGAGTCTCTTCAGGAAATGGTTCGGCAAAATCATCGTCCAAAGGAATTTCATGGTTTTCTTCTGGCTCTGGCTCGATCCTTCCGCCATCTCCTTGGTTGGGAAAGTACGGGTCGCCGGGGAGATGGAATCCAGTCCTGCTATCTACGCGAGGTGATGGTAAAGGGATAGTTAATAGGCATCGAATCTATAATACTTCCAATGTATTATAGTTACATGATTGATTCTCCTGGGTAAGTTTCCGGTTCGGTCGTTATTGCATCCTAAAATACTCCTATAGTATTTTAATCCTTATGTTTGATTCTAGAACTCTTCTGGTATCTAGGTAAGTTTTAGGCTTGCTGCAACACCACAGTCACTCCCAAGCACATGTTGGTCATGTCTCGAATGAATATAGTTGATCAGGCTATATTGACCATAGACATGATTACATAACTGCCCAGGTTTAACCGCAATGTCCAACATCCAAATACTTTTGTTTTGTTCTACTTATGAAACGGATTCTGATACTCGGGTATACTTATAGACTTTTATAAAAATACTTGTATTTTTGAAAGTATACTTTTAGTTTAGAGCACTTAGGCCCCTTAAAGTTTATAGTTGTATACCATGTAAGGTTCGGTATACTTAGTTCACTATAAACAATAGCTCTTATACCAATCTGTCACACCCCCAAACCGGAAGGGCAGAAACGTTCGGGGGTGGTTGACGTCATGTGTAGTATCACAACAGTTGTATCATAGCAAGCATAGTAAACACAACCAAACATTGAATACATATATGAAAAAGGTTTACATTGTTTTAATACAAGGTTTTATTCATAACAAAAGTAAAATCGAAAGACGTGACTCTAACGCGCCGACTTCTCCAAAAGCCTGGAAGTACCTGTCTACTAATTCCCTGAGAATACAAGCAATTTTGAAAGAATATCATCATAAAGCTGGTGAGTTCGTAAGCGTTTAGTTTTTGGTGGAAAATGTTCTTTGATCCTTTTGAAAAGTGTTCCTGAAGGAAATCCTATATTTTCTTATAAAAAGCATGTTTGAAAACCCATTCCTTCCATGACTTCCAGATTCGTACCAAGATACGTACAATCCAAGGTGTCGTGGAATGAATATGAATATCCGTTGATTACATGATAAACAAATCCGTTTTGAATAGCCGGTTTATCCCGGGAAAATCCTATATTTTCCCTAAAGGTTGATGGTTGATTATTCGTTCTAAACTGAGGTATGCAAGTATCTACCATACTCAAAGAGGTATATTAGCCTTAAAAACTAAATAAAAGAAAACCGTGATGAACTAAGTCCTGAAGATATTATTATTAATACCCTCCACTAATTAAATCGGTTATTACTTTGAGGCTAGTTCACTTGATTCATTATTACAAAGGTAAATTCCTGTTATCTAGGTTTTGAGTTTCATGACCATAACTGACTGGATAAGGCACGTAATGGGGCCGGTATCCTCAATCACTTTTTCACCCGGAGACCTGTCGGTCCAACTGTAGCTAGCATCGGGGTGCGGGGTTGTCAGTCCCGTATAGATCTATATACAACAGTCACGCTCTCCCTACAAGAGACTCTGGTCACAAGTGCTAGTCCTACACTCTGATTCTGTGGGAGTGTTACCAAGGACGTGTCTCCAACTTAGACTAACAAATTTACAAGTAATAATATGGAAAATCCTTTTTATGATTTGCAGGAATCCTTTATAAAATGATACATTTTACGACATGATTCACAAGTTCGTTACCCTAGTTTTGAAAACTGTTTCTACGAGTTGATTTCTTAATCGTTTGGTAAAATCCGTTTTCCAAGTTAAAAGCATACTAGAAATATAATTATCTTAAACAAAATAATATATTTTGAGAACAAGTTTCCTTTTACTTTTGCTTGTATTCTCCCCCTAAAAACATAAAAACTCAGAAAAGCGAAGGGGTATGAACTCACCTGATGTGGGTGATTCAACGAATATGCGCGTAAGGATGAGAAGTTCCACGAATGAAGTCCCGAGACTTAACGAGTCCTAAATGACATATAATGGCATATATTGACATAAATATAGTGTCTAGAAGCAACCAAATGCAAGGAAACACCTCACGGGACTAGGCAAACACTTTGACCAAGTGTTGGAATCACATGTGATTGAATTAAGGGGAGTGTACGGCCACCTATGGAGTTTACGGCCAAGGGAGTTTACGGTCGTAAACTCATGGTCAATCTTGCCAAGGTGTGTGTTTTAAGATCCTACAACATCCATTAAAGGTTCAAGGTTTAAGGCTTGGACTTTAAGAAGGGATTATGGCTAAAATGGCACACTTATAGGTGTTTACGGCCATGGGTTTACGGCCCATGAGTTTATGGCCGTAAACACTCGAGGAAAAGTGTGATTCGTGGCGTTTCTAGGTCCTTTCTAGCCTCTTGGAAGTGTTCTAAGTCCCATGCATGGCTTAAGGAAGGGTTTAATACCAATAATTGGCCAAAACTGGAGTTTTCGGCCAATGAAGGGTGTACGGCCATACACATGGTTTACGGGCCGTAAACCCCGTTTGACTTTGGGTCGATTTTTAGGTGAAAATCAATGGTTTCTAGTAGATATCAAGCATAGAGAGTAGTTACTTACTATAAGGAAGCTTGAATGAGGTTTTTAGCCACCAAGAACTAGTGTGTTCTTGGTGTTCTTGGTGAAAGATGAAAATCTAGCAAATGATGAAATTTATAAGATGAAACATGGATTCATCACTAGATAAGAGATTGAAACATAATCAAGGTGAAGAATCACTTACATTCTTGAGGATCCTTGAGCAAAATTTGATGGATGTAGAGAGAGAGTAGAGAGAGAGTAGAGAGAGAAAGCTTTTGAAGTGTGCAAAGTGACAAATGAAGGCCATATACCCTATATATAGGGTAGAGTTTTTGGCCAAGGGGGTGGGGTGGGGGTGTACGGACGTAAACTCGAGTTTGCAACCGTACACTTCTTTCGAAGGGGTGTTTGGCCCGGATGCTATGCTTTGACTTGGGAAAATGCGTTCTTGAGCCCAAAACTTGATTGCACTAAGTTTAAAATTTTCCATTAAACCCAAAATAATACTAACGAGAATAGAAATAAATCTGAATTGATTTATTTTTAAACGGTTCGTACAAGAGAAATTTCGGGTTGTCACAGGTTGACAGCCCCGCACCTGAGCTGTTCGCTACAGCTAGACTTGGCTAGTCTAGGGTGATAAATGTCTTACCTTAAACAAGTCGACGCCTAAAAAACGTCATGACATGCAGATCAGTCATATCAAATATGGTTATAACGACTCACATAGAGCTTAACAACACGATAATGAACTCACCATCATTATATATGCTGACCGTTTTCAAAATAACTTGTATTCTTAGGGAGTCGTTAAGCAGGTTGGTCATCAAGAACACGTGGATTTTTGTGTATTTTTGTTATCATCATACATTTGACATTTGGAATATAATTTGTAAACCAACACACTGATGTAAACTATGATGGTTTATATTTCATGTGTGATGATGATGTTGTCTTTGATTCAATTATATACACTGTGATGATATTACAAGATGAAGTCACCCAACCCCCGGACGTTTCCGCTGTTTGGTTCTGCGGTGTGACTAATTTCAACCTAATATCTAAAAATCTTAACTAATAAAAGGAAAAAATGAAATCTTCTTTATTATTTATCCCAAAAAAATACCATATTTTCCTTTTCCTCTTATATTCACCAAACCTTCCATATTGTGATCTTTATCTCTTTTCCATCCCAAGTACATCTAATTAATAAAAATATTGCCATGTGAAGTGAAAGTGATATGTTTGTGTTTTGATCTAAATGCATCCAATAATAAATGGTTATACATTCCATGTTTTAATAACAGTATAAATGGAAATTTGAATCTAAATTAAAAAACCTCTTTAGCATGAAACCTTTTAAATGAATATATTTCCACACACCAACTCTTTAGCATGATATGAAAAAAAAGTTATTTGTTTCTTTTCCTTTAAAAAGTATACATATAAGTTATAACTATGGAACAAATAGGATGTGTATTGAACCAAAAGCAAGTACTCCAATTAATTTAAACACTACTTTAGGTAATGGTATAGATGTTACTACACAATTAAAGCAAACATGTTAGTTTTATTGTTCGGAAGATGTTTTTTATTGAGGTGTTGATTTGATAAAATTTGTTGAAGATGGATTTCAAGAGCCTATATGCAAGCTGTGATATCTTTCTTGGAATCCTTCAAGTGATGTGTATTGAAGCATAGAATCAGATGTTCATTGAACCATATGAATAAACCTTTATGGATGGTATTGTTTACTAAATGTAAAAAGGATCAAATTGTTTTCATATAGAATGATACATTTCTCTGGTCAATATTGAATCTGTAATAAAAAACAAAAAGATTCAAATTTTCTAGCAAAATTTTAATTTGGAAAAAAAAGCGAAAAAAGAGGCTGAAAAAGTAAAGAAAATGGAGGTACACTTCCTCACCCCGTAATCCGTACAAGCCTTTTCAGCCTTTTTGTAACCGATTTGAGCCATGTCATTGTAAACCTATGTGGAGTTGAGCATGAGTCAAGGTTAAATAGTAATTTTCCAACATAATTTCAAATTAATCATGATTTATAAATATCATATATTATCTTACAATTTCCCATGATCTTGGATGAAAACCCATTGTGAATCCTTCAAACACTCGTAGACCTGGTTTCTTGCTAGAATTGCAAGTTCAACATTAATTCTGCACTCAAATATTGGAAATAATCTAAAAAAAGTAATTGCAATGTGACTCAAGTATAACACTGCATACACATTTAAGACCACCTGAAAGCATGATACAATTTTTTTATGAAAAAAAAATATGGAAATATCTTTAAAACATTTATAAATAAATAAATTCATTGAAAAAAAAAGATCCAAAAAACACTCATATACCTTTGCACCGCCCATTTGGACAATCAACTTATGATGTTTACTTGAGCCGTACACCCCATTTTCTCATTACTTGTTTCACAGTGTTGAAGATCACCATTATAGAATTCCTAATGCACAAAAAAAAACTATTGTAAGTGAAATAAATTGAAGAATAGAGTTTCATGAATTTCTCATTAATGTCAACATATGAATGAGATACACAGATTCTTAAATTCAGCTTACTTGAACAAAATCATAACTTCGTCACCAACAAAAAATTAATTGAAGTCATCAAAGCTTCCAAAAGCTATCCAACGACTTCATTTTTTCCGTATTCCTCCACAATTCTGGCTCTACGATGATTAAGCTTGCCGTAATAATCAATTTACAATTATACCCTCAACCCTTAGATAAACAGTTCTATTTGAGTAATATAAATTTACGATTACTGGTTTATATTTCCTTAATCTACAATGAAATAGGTGTATTTTTAGATAAATAATAGAGTATTACCTTCATGCCGGTAAAATCACAAAGACTTGTTGTGGAAAACCTCTAAAGCAATTCATCAAACACTTGGTGTGCAGAAATTGAAGCAATTCATCGAATACATATATGAACCAAAACAGATGTTGAAACGCTGATATTTTCATATGCCTATTTTTTTTTAGAACAAAAGAATACCTTTAGTTAGCACATGTATTTTTCGCTTTGAATTTATGGGTGAAACGGCAGACAAACACCGAAAGGGGGCGAAAGAGAATATGAACAATTGAGTTTAAAAAGATTCAGAACCCTAGCTTCCTCTATAATCGTAGTATTTGAAATTTGTTGTGAGATTCAAGTATTTTAAATTTGAATCAATATCTTTTTTCCAAAACCAAGTTTGCAAAATTGGAGGAAAAGATTCGTGATTTTGGGAATGAACGCCTTAAACACCATAAGGGGAAATAGAATGGTATAATGGTAAAACCATTTTACCTTAAAACAATTGTAGAAGAGACATGTGTAAAAGGAGTCTTCTCTCTCTCTCTCTCTCTCTCTCTCTCTCTCTATATATATATATATATATATATATATATATATATATATATATATATATATATATATATATATATATATATATATAGAGAGAGAGAGAGAGAGAGATAGATAGATAGATAGATAGAGAGAGAGGTTTCGTTGAGATTCAAAATAAAACAGAGATATTGACATTCAACCTCAGTCACATAATTCACATCTGCTGCTCTAACCCCCAACGTATCGCGGCAGCTGGTTAGTTTGAATCATAAATGATTATGTAGCGCCGCATGTTCCTTTCACCTCCGCCACCGCCACCACCACCACTATCACCACCTCTGCCACCGGCCGACCCCACCACTACCACCTATATCACGTATATTACCACCACCTCTGCCACCACACCTTTTCAGTGATGAACCATTATAATCATATATAATTACTCAATCTGTGAACGGAGATATATGTATAATAATTTATAATTAGGCATATACGTGTAAACATGTATAATTATATATGATTATACATATTTGTCATATAATCATTTACGATTAAGCACACCCTGCTGCTGCTATTGTCGGTACGCTGGAGCGCTAGAGTGGCAAATGAGAAATATGTGGCTGAGTTCGAATCTCAAGATCTCTATTTTTTTAATCTCAAGTGAACCGTCCTATATATATATATATATATATATATATATATATATATATATTGTAACGTCCGGTTCGGAATCATTTCCTAATTCGGGATTGTGGCCTGAAGATGGGTTATCATCAGGTTTAGGGCCTTTGGGGAAGAGAAACTTAGACCTATTTGAGTTTAGGTAATGTAATTTAGATGATCTGGGGGTTCAGTTTGTGTTTTGAAGCCAAGTGGTATATCGGTAAAGTAACAGTATGAGCTTTTACGGAAATTGGATTTTTGTTCGGGAAGTTTTAAGGCAAGTATGAGTTAGTAGTAGCTTAGAACTTCTCGTTACCTTTCCGTGGATATAAGGATTGTCGGAAACGGACTTATAACGAAGAAGTTATGGCCTTCGGAAGATGGTAGAGTTTAAGGCTAACCCTAGTACGCGGGGCGTACATAGGGAGTACGTTGGGCGTAATAGGGTAGAGGATCGCGACACCCTTGAGGAGTACGCTGAGCGTAATGGGAGTATGCAGGGCGTACTCTAGTTTCATGCAAACCTTAATTTAGGGTCATGGATCATATTTAAACTCCTTATCTTATCACCAAACCCTAATATCTTCAGCCTCTGTCCCTTTTTAACCGGAGATTCGAACCCTAAGTGCATTTGATGATTGTGTAAGCTTGAAAGGTGATTTGTGGGTGTTTGTGGTGAATAAGAATAAGAGAAACACTTGTAGGAGTGGCTTGAGATTGTAGATCCAGGAGTATCTTCCCATTTGCAAGTTGTCTAAGGTAAAAAGTTTATACCTTGATGATCTTTTTTGGTTGGATCTACTTTATGGTGTTTCTTTGGCTTGTAAATTCAGGAGTATCTTCCCATTTGCAAGCTTTCTAAGGTAAAAAGCTTATACCTTAAAGTAGGTTTTGGGCTTCTGACGAGTACGTTGGGCGTACGTGGAGGTACACTCAGCGTAATGCTGGATTATGCATTACTCGTTTGTACTTCGTGCTTCAGGTCTGAGTACGCGGGGCATACGTCTCGAGTACGCAGGGCGTACTCCCTAGTTTAGCTATTTTGGGCCTTTTTGAGTTTGGGCCTTGTTGGGCAATTGGGCTTCTGATTTTGGGCCATGGTTTGGCTATGGGCTTTCTTGGTATTGGTCCCATGAGAGTTTTTGGGCCCAATTAGGAAGTTGGGCCATATTGGGCTTTTGTGCAATTTTGATGGGCCTTGGTTTTGGGCCAAGTACGAAAAGGGTAAAATGGTCTTTTACCCTTTAGGAAGTTGGTTTATGGAGTGGGCCTCTGGTTTTGGGTTTCGGATTAATTAATGATTAAGATTGTATTTTTGTTATTTGGCACGAGGATAACCGATTTAGAAACCCGAGTAGTCATTTGATTATCAGCGGATTGAGGTGAGTTTCCTCACTGTGTTTAGCAGGTCGATGGCACCAATGCCGGCCCATGGTTTATTATGTTAGGATGTTAGATGTCTGTGTGACTCTTTCATGTGTTATGCGTTGGTTTGTATACCGAGCGAGACTCGATGTTGGGTGGGGCCCTAGGACTGTATTGTATGCTATTGTCTTTGTGATTATCGTATGTGTTCGTATGATTATATGTTTATATATATACTGGGCGGGCCTCGATACCTGGTGCGGTTTGATGACCAACAGATCTGTATACCGAGCGGGGCTCGGTGTCGGGCGGGGTCCGTTGTCGGGCAGGACCTGATGTCGGGCGAGGCCCGATGAAGGGCGGGGGCCCGATGTGTGGTTTTTATGTATAATATGTGGTAGTTAGGGAACTAACTAATGTTTGTGTTTATGGTTTTTATGGTTATGATTTCAGCTACTTGTGGTTCGAAAGGGAAGGGCCCTACTTGATCGCAACGCATCCACCCTTGTTTCCGCATTATGATGATTTTGGGAATGCGCTCTGATAACTGTTCTCTTAAAAAGTACTTTTGAATATTTAGAAAAAGTATAATCAATGTTTAGTTAAAGATAATTAATGTTTTGGTTGAATTAACAACGTAATTTTTACCTCATAATTTTCGGGACGTTACAAGGTGGTATCATAGCCTTGGTTTGAGGGATTTAGGCACACTCTCAGGTATGTCTGATCTCAAACCGAGGGATTGATAATCTTTAGATAGAAAATGAGTTTCTAAAAATATTTTTGAAAAATGAATAAATTACAAAAAGGATTTTATAAAGGCAAAAAGGGGTGTGATGCGTGCAATCGACCGAACTCAAGTAAATGATTCCCAGAATACCCATACATGTTTGTTATGATTATATGTTATGATAATTGCATGTTAGGATGAGGTTAGGGATACTTTCAGGAATTGCATGAAAGATTGGCCTGATATGTGATGCCTTGTAGCCTAGGAAGCATTGGATGATGTGCTAATTTGGGAATATCTATTGGTATTAAGGATTGCTAAGTGTATGCTTTAAAATTGTATATGATTAGGATCATATAGCCCTAGAATGATTGATTTGGCCTTATATCTTGATCCTTGTTTGGTTGTGGACCTAGGGTAGAGTCCTTTATTCAACAGTCTATTTGATCATGCATTGTGTATAATTTGCATGCATAAGGCAACATGCAGTGAGAGTGGAAGTTCCTAGCATGAGTTTTAGTATGTGAGTCTGGATGTTCTTTGGATATGATATGGATTGTATTGCTACTGCACGAATGCTACTTGCTTTGTGCTTTGTGGAACTCTAAAGTGATGTGATTTAGCTATTAAGTGAATATGTTAAGTCACATGTGACAAAGGTTGAATAATCTTAGAGTGATGGATTTGACCCTATTGTGCAGATCTCGTTTGAGTCTAACCATTGTAGGGATGAGTCTTTTTTTCGAAGAATTATCTAAGCTTTGTTTCATGTGATTGTATTCATGAAGTGGTTAACTGACATTATGGGGAGTTCTTCAGCAGCTGATGGCAGGGTGAGATCGGAAACCTAGGAAAGCCTACGAAGTGCTTTAGTGGGTTTAGTCGCGTTGTTTTAGCGAGTGTTTGGAGTACCAGTTTGAAAAGGTGACTTGGAGGATTCAGGATGATTCTTGAGGAAAGTATGGATAAGTGTGGATGTAGTATTCGGCCCGTACTACTGAAAGCACAAGATCCATACTTGAATAGGGGAGAATCTTGGAGAATCTAGGAAGTCTGAGGGATGAGGATTCTTGGGTATGTTCTGATCATTTGCATGTTTTTTTTCAATATGGTGATGAGCACTCAGGTAGGGGGCTCAGGTTCAGGTTCAGGTTCAGGTTCAGGATCAGGCTCAAGTGCAGGTACTGAGCCGATTGATGATCGGATGTGGGAGTTCATCTCGTAGGACATTACCCATGGTATTTTGGAGCAGACTCCTGTGATCTTTGGTACGGTCAAGGTGGGGATTTTGGATGAGCGTTAGCGCGCATTCCGTACTGAGGTTATGGCTATTGTTGGAGCTTGCACTCTTTCTTTCGGTGAGTTTCGTGCTTGTGGAGCTCTCGAGTTCTTTAGGGAGAAGGACCCCATTGCAAGTAGGAGATGGTTAGCGGATATGGCTAACGCTTTCAGGATGAGTTTCTGCCCCAAAGAGTCGAAGGTCAGATTTGCCTCCTGTATTTTGAAAGACAGAGCTCAAGATTGGTGGGAGGAGGTAGGATTCATTTTGGGAGGCGAAGCCCTAGAGACGATGACGTGGGATGACTTTGTGACCCAGTTTAGGGATGAGTTTGCACCATCTATTCAGGTGCATCAGTTGGCGAGGGAGTTTCAGGACCTTCTCCAGACGACTGAGACTGTGGCAAAGATCACTGGAAAGTTCCGGGAGAGAGCTTTGTTGGTTCCGCAGTATGCCGCGAACGAGGAGATGAAGAAAGTGAGATATCATGACATGCTAAGAGATGACATCAGAGAGTTTGTGAGTTTATCAGGTGTGAGACCCTGAAAGACATGATTGCTAGAGCTCGAGAGCATGAGATTGATTTGGAGCACCTCGGGAAGAGGAAGCCAGAGTAGACTCAGATTTCAGTGGGCCGGGTGAAGAGGCCCAAGACTCAGGATTCACGTTCGAGAGGCCATCAGGGTCGGGGCCGTTGTGCCAAGTGTGGTAGGACCCATGAGGGAGGATGCCGGGAGGCAGGTCGAGGATGTTTAAGTTGTGGTCAGATGGGTCATTTTAGTAGGGATTTCCCCCATAGGTTGTCTCTGATGTATTTTCACTGCAACCAGGTGGGCCACAAGAAGGCCGACTATCCGATGTTGAGGGGTGGAGCAGTGAGTACACCTGCTCCATTTACTTTGAGTATCACTGATGGTCGTGAGGGGAGGCAATGGTTTCATCAGATGCTATTGCGGGTATGTTATCTTTTGCTATCTTCTTGATTATTATCAGTATTTATATTGTTTTGGAATCCTGTTCGGGTATGGGTAAGCATTATCTTTGGTTTAGTTCTCTGTTATTGCCTGGTTTATATCATCAAGAATTGTTATATGCATTCTGCATGCCATGAGTCATTAGTCACTACAAGAAAAACGCGATTTTGCTACAGAAGGAATCCGTTGCGAAAAGCTGAAATTCCGTTGCAAAAGACGAATAGCGACGGAAATTGCAACGACCTATTTCCGTCCCTAAAAACGCCGTAGCGAGGAGTTTGCACCGGAAACGATAATTCCGTCGCAATTATGACAACGGAATGAAATCCGTGGTAGATGGTATTTCATCGTGTATGTCGTAGTAGGTTTCCATCACAAATTTTGTGGTAGTTCTTCCGTCACAAATTCCGTTGTAGTTAATCCCTAGAAAAATCCGTGGTGATGAATCCCTAGCAAAATCCGTTGTGATAAATCCCTAGCAAAATCCATGGTGATGAATCCCTAGCTAAATCCGTGGTGATGAATCCCTAGCTAAATACGTGGTGATGAATCCCTAGCAAATTCTGTGGTCATGAATCCCTAGCAAATTCCGTTTGATCACTTCCTAGCAAATTTCGTGGTCATGAATCCCTAGTAATTTTAGTGGTGTATATATTATATACCAGATTCAATATGGACCGATGGATAATTTATTTATAAATTATATCCAAACAATTTTGTAGTAATATATGAAAAACAAAAAAAAACAAAAAAATCATAACCATCATATCATAAAATAACAAAATAATTATTTATTACATTGAAAAAAGAAAGTTGCTACTCTAAAATACATAATCTTCAAGAAACATATATCAACCTACTACTCTTGTTGTTTTGTAAAGCCATTAATAAGATCCAATGCCGTTTGAAGTTGTTTTTCAAGATGCCCGACCCTTGCTTTGTTTTCCTCTTGTTGGGCGTTCATCATTTCTTTAAGCTCTTCGTTTTGCTATTGATGTTTAGCAACAAGCTCCATCATTTCTTCTATTTCATCTTTTTTTTCCGGAATGTAAGTTACATCCGTTTTACCATTCCTACTAGGAACCGCCTTTGCAAAAGAGCCTAATCCATAAAGTCTTCTTTTTTTTATCATGACCACCTACAACAGCATAAAATAGCTTGTCCTCCTCAAATTCAACACCTTCAGCTTCCAACTCTTCCTGGTTTTCTATATAGGCCGCCTACAAAATAAAAATATTATAAGTTAAAAGATATCAAATTTAGGAATGATATTATGGAGTAGCTACAATATAAAAGTTAATTTAAACTGAAATGAATGTTACATGAATTTGTCTATGTTTTTCATTTGTGAAAGTGACTCCATCATGATTCTTAGTGTGTGTATACAGGAATAATTTACTATGGGGTGGCTCATGTCCTAATTTCCTCTTCTGCATAAATACTATATAAAAAGTCAAATATACAGATAAACATATGCAAACATTGATACGATGTACCATTTAAAAAATTACCAAATCAGAAGCTATCTTCAAATGACATGCGGATCCAGCGTTATGTGTGGGTTTTGCTACTCCATCAGCCACACCGTTACGCCTCTTCTTCTTGTTCTGCTCAGATTTTAGCTTGTATTCTTCTATATTCCATTTTAATTGCCAGGAGTTCCAGACTTCCTGTGGAATATGAGTTGGTTTAAAGCCATGTTTGTTTCTTTTAGGGCTCCTCATGTTGAAGAGATATTGACCATAACTTTGTGTCACTTTCCTTGCCCAAGCTTGTCTCACCAGCGAGTCTATTGTCTCATCCCAACAACATTTTTTCTACACATTAACAATATAAACATAAGTTGAAGTGTAAATGTTTACCAAACAACAATTTATGACTTATAGTTACCTGAAACTCCCCCCAATATAATTCACGCATTTCTTTGCTTACTTGTGCCCAATCGTACCTTTCTGGATCTACTCTTTGTTTAAAGGACTGACTAATAACGTGTGTACAAGGGCCTGGTGGCATTAGCCTGCAAGTAATCATGTGATGTGTTAAGTTATGAATTGATATGTAGGTGTAAACCAAAATTTAATACAAAAAAAAGTTGTAATTAAGATTTGAATTGGTAACTCACGTATTTTTCCAAACATGAACATTAAAACGTCCATCTGGTCCACAATCTTCAGAGAAATTGTTTTCACTTTCTACACTTTCCACTACAGATCCATTCATGGGTGGTTGTGTTGGTGATGGGGTATATTCTGGGATAGGTGTTGTTGATGGGGTATATTCTGGGGTAGGTGTTGGGATAGATGTATATGTTGAGGATGTGGTAGTTCCTTTACTTAAGGAGGGTGTGGTAGTTATTGAAGTTGTGGAGGATGGTAGGGTAGATGCAAGTTTTGAGGTTGTGGTAGTTGATATAGGTGTTGATGATGTGGTAGTGGGTGTTGGTGTTGAGGATGGTTTAGATAATGTAGGTTCTGAAGTTTTCGTTATTGATGTTCGTGTTGACGATTGTATTGTTCCAGTTTCTGAAGTTTTAAATGGTTTTTCTAAGGAGGGTGTGGATGTTTTAAGTGATGCCGAGGAAGTGGTAGTCATGGGTGATATTAATGATATAGGTTTAGGGGTTTTGTTGGTATATGTTATAGGTGCTTTGGATGTGGTTGTTGGTATTGGCAAGTCGATTTCTTCATCTTGTAACTGTGTGTTTAGGAATTTTGCAGCAGAAATCCTGTTGCGTTTCATAACTTGTGGTGCAATGAATTTAGTTGGCTTCACACTGGATGCTCCTTTTGGTTTCGGGGTCGACATCTTTCTGACACAAACAATAAAAATAAATTATATATGAAGGCATTACTTTGCATGCAACCTATTGAATACAATCAAAACCAATTTACATGAAGATGATCAGAGAATAAAAAACGATCGATCATCACGACAACAGTAAATTAAATAAATATAAATTTTAGACGAGTGACAACCTATATCACCAAAGTCAGTGCACAAATGTATAATAAACAAAGATTTCGATCAATAAGCCGCCGGAGATGATGATTACAAAAAATGTAAACCCTATTTCTAATCGATAAACTTAATTACCCTAATATGCAGCATAAAAGTGTGTAGGTTGGAGGGAAACGAATTGTGAAATACTTTGAACCTCCGCTAATAAAAAATTTGAACTGTGCTAATTACCGCTAAATATTTAGTAATTCAAATTTATTTAAAGTAGTTACAGATTGATAAATAGGGTATATACATATAAATAACGTCAAGAAAGAACATAGAGTAACAATGTGTTCATAGTATAATTTTAACTTAAAATTATATACGAGGACTAAACATTAATAAACTATACATCTTTATGTTTTTCTGTTTAAACCGAAATTTATATACAAAAGACGTACGGGTCATGTCAATATATATGATAGTGGCTTATGGTGTCAATGGATGACATATGGGTAATTGGTCGACATGGTAGTGGCTTATTGTGTCCATGGATGACATATGGTTGATTGGTCCACATGGTAATGGCTTATGGTGTCCATGGTTGACATATGGATGACATATGGGCCATTGGTCCACATGGTAATGGCTTATGGTGTCCATGGATGAAATACGAGTCATTGGTCAACATGGTAGTTGCTTATGGTGTCCATGGATGACATATGGGCCATTGGTCAAGATGGTAGTTGCTTATGGTGTCCATGGATGACATATGGTTGATTGGTGCACATGGTAATGGCTTATGGTGTCCATGGTCGACATATGGATGACATATGGGCCATTGGTCCACATGGTAATGGCTTATGGTGTCCATGGATGAAATACGGGTCATTGGTCAACATGGTAGTTGCTTATGGTGTCCATGGATGACATATGATCCATTGGTCAAGATGGTAGTTGCTTAAGGTGTCCATGGATGAAATACGGGCCATTGGTCAACATGGTAGTTGATTATGGTGTCCATGGATGACATATGGGCCATTGGTCAAGATGGTAGTTGCTTATGGTGTCCATGGATGAAATACGGGTCATTGGTCAACATGGTAGTTGATTATGGTGTCCATGGATGACATATGGATGACATATGGGCCATTGGTCAATATGGTAATTGCTTATGGTGTCCATGGATGAAATACGAGTCATTAGTCAACATGGTAGTTGCTTTTGGTGTCCATGGATGACATATGGGCCATTGGTCGACATGGTAGTGGTTTATTGTGTCCATAGATGACATATGGTTGATTGGTCCACATGGTAATGGCTTATGGTGTCCATGGATGACATATGGATGACATATGGGCCATTGGTCGACATGGTAGTGGCTTATTGTGTCCATGGATGACATATGGTTGATTGGTCCACATGGTAATGGCTTATGGTGTCCATGGTTGACATATCGATGACATATGGGCCATTGGTCAACATGGTAATTGCTTATGGTGTCCATGGATGAAATGTGGGTCATTGGTCAACATGGTAGTTGCTTATGGTGTCCATGGATGACATATGGATGACATATGGGCCATTGGTCGACATGGTAGTGGCTTATTGTGTCCATGGATGATATATGGTTGATTGGTCCACATGGTAATGGTTTATGGTGTCCATGGTTGACATATGGATGACATATGGGCCATTGGTCCACATGGTAATGGCTTATGGTGTCCATGGGTGAAATACGGGTCATTGGTCAACATGGTAGTTGCTTATGGTGTCCATGGATGACATATGGGCCATTGGTAAAGATGATAGTTGTTTATGGTGTCTAGGGATGAAATACGGGTCATTGGTCAACATATATCATTTGTGCCGGTTGTGTATTAAAATTTAAAATTTTCAAATACTTAATTTTGTATGAAATATTAATTTTTTAAATAATTTTATTAATAATTTAGGGTCGCCGATAAATCCCCGCCGAGTCTGATTAATCGCTTATCGCCAGTCGACCGCCGAGCGACGGACGAGCGATTTTTACAACCTTAATTAAAATAGAAATTGATTTTTCTTTTAAATATGACTTTTTACAAAATTACCCTTACTAATTAAATATGAGTCATTGTATGTATTAGGACAATTTGGTCATTTTATAATGGAACATCTTCTAGGCGCCATAATGTTTTCCGACGAAACATGTTGTTTCAGTTCTTCACTCTTATTTCAGTCACTTGCAAACAACCCCAATTTCAAAATTCCAACAGTAAAAAAACCCTAAAATCATTTTCGCAGAATCGTTACCTTGGTAAATGTTTATTATTATGGAAGCCAGTACTTCTTCTAAGAATCAATCAAGAAATCAAACAAAATCGCTAACAGACATGCCATTTGAAGTGATGGGGAAAATAATAGTCGACTTGGCAAAAATTTCAGCAATCGAGGCTTTCAGGATGAAGAGTGTGTAAGTTTTGCCTTTGATCATTCTATTTCACAAGTGTATTTGAGTTGTCTTTACATTATGGAGCGAATATTGTGTTTCGTTTGTAGTTGCAGATTCTTCAACGAGGCAGGAAAAACGGATGAAGTATATAAACATATGGAGTTAGATGGATTACGATTTCGTGTTTGGTATGACCAGAAACATGCAGTTGTCAATAAATGCATAGAGATGAGAAACACAAATATTCTATTCAGGAATGGATTGGTACGTTGTTATATATATGCATAGTAGTAATTAATCTGTTACTTGTTTTGCATAACTTTAACTAGAAATTATGTGTTTAATGTTTTTTTCAGATGAAGTTATTTTTCTTAGAAGCTGAACATGAAGGGAAAACGATGCTTGAAGAAGCATCCGCATTGGGACATTTGGATTCAACATTTGTCCTGGGAATGATGCTGATGGCTGAAGGGAGACATAGGAAGCAGGAAGCTTTGGACATGTTGTTGGATTAATGTCTAAGTCCATAACTATATTTGGTACGTACTTGACCCGACCCGGCATCGTCCATTTGGGTTGCACTTCACCGGCACAATTTATATGGATAGTCTTTTGAGAATAGTATATTTATGATTTATATTAATATATTATAAGTTCTAATATATTAATATGGAATCATATTATTTAATTAGTATTGATCAAGAATTAATTTAGAATTAATTAAGTGATCAAAAAGAACTAATTAAATATGGACTCTTATATATATGGAATGGGCCAAGTTCATTTAGGTTGGGCTAAGCTTTCATGGATGGTCCATGGAGCTTTTAACCCATGGATCCTATGTAAATGAAAGGTCATGGGTATTAGGGTTTACATGGATGTAACCCTAATCCTCCATAATATATAAAGGGGTCCTTGGCTCACAAAATTGGCACAAGTGTGTGAAAATGAGAGTGGGCCGATTTTAGTGTGCATACATATTCTCTCAAGTTCTTCCAAGGTGTTTTGGTGATTTGTGATTCCATTTGAGGCTTCCACACTATTGGGGCTAAGCTCTTAAAGCTTGAAGACATCAAGCTACATCAAAAGGTATGTCATCTAACTATAACTTTGTAGTATAGGTGCTTCATAATATGCTAGTTAGGATGAAACCTTGGAATAGTTAATATTTGCATGTATAATAGAGAAAACATAGATCCAAGGTTTATAGGGTTGCATGTACACCATAGGAGTGTTAGAATGCTCAAAACCCAACAGTGGTATCAGAGCCATGTTGTTTTCTGTTATATTGATGCAAATGTTTTATTTTCAAGTTGAAAAAAAAGGAAAAAAAAACATGACGTTTGTCAAATTTTTAGATAATTACTTGTTTTGTGAAAAACGAATTATTTGTAAAATTTGAATCATTTGTTATATGAGTTGAATTAGGTCAAATTTAGTAAAAGATAAAATGATATGATTATTTTATTAGTTTTAAAAGTTTGATCTAAATGTTTTAAGGAGTTATATATTTTGTCATAAAATTTTGGAGCTCAAAAGTATTTTTAAAGTTGTGATCTTAAGGGTTTTTGAAACTTCCATAAGTTATGGATATTAAAGTTTTTTTTTAAAAAAAAAAAATTGATTCAAAGTTTTTATGGAGTTACAAAATTTGGTGTTAATGTTTTAAAGAATTCCATAACTTGTTCTTAAGTTATGGAACATGGAAAGTTTCATCATAAAACAAGTATTTAACTCCATAAGTTATGGAATCCAAAGGTTTTCAAGAGTTACAAAACTTGCCCTCAAGTTTTGGAATTTAGAAAAACCTTTTTATGGAAAAAAAGAATTGAATTCTAAAACTCTTGGGTTCATAACTTAAACAATTAATTAAATGGTTTTAATTTTGAATTTAATAATTAGAATTATGATGTTTTATTGAATAATTCAAATTAAGTCTTATGGACTTTATTAATAGTTAATTAAAGCGTTTAATTAAAAGAGTATTATTAAATCCATAAATAAAGATATGGTTTGAGTTTAATTAAATTAAAAGTTCAGTTTAATTAATAGATTACACCACCAAATATTTTAAATGTCTAAAATACACCCTTATACTATTATAATATTAATAGTTTAATATATTATATGTATAAGAGCAAGTCGTCTTACCAATAGTAGGCCTCATTCACGAAGCCGGTCTATAAGGGGGGTATAAAGTTACTCCCTATAAAATGGCAGTTTAATGGGTGTCTACTCTCACCCACCGCTTCCTTGACCGGTGGAGGGTCGTTAGCCGAACGGGTAGGACAAGGACTATAATTCTCCCTTCATTAAAAGTATTAATGATAAATACTAAGTAACTAAACTCTTAATAATACCTAATCTTAGTTGCTTAGGAAAATGTGAATTTGGTGCTAACCCATGAAATTACACTTTACACTTTGCTTAAGTCAGTTAGTGGAGCGTGTGTGGTTAACCGGCACACTAGCTTGATTTAACAAGGTAGGCAAAGGGTAACTTAATGTTTATCATAGTATCGGTGGAGCGTGTGTGGTTAACCGGCACATCGATTGAGGGGTAAATATTAAGGGTACCAAGTATATTAGCATGGTTATTCACACCTTGTTTTGTGATCCTCGACATCCCAGTCACAAAACCTGAAGGGCACACTCGAGATTGAAACATGCCTTTGAAAAGTTCAATGAATCTCAAAAGAATCTAGGAGTTTCAAAACCAATTAAAACCTAATAATACATTTCGTTTATCTTGGTGGAAATTGGTGAATCGTCATTCACCTACCTTCAAATATTTTATAGCTTGGATTACGGCATCCCTCTTCCAAGTTATAAAATAGTTTACTGGGTCCTAGCCTTAATATTTCATATTGGGTGTTATATTAAGGACTTTAGATCAACTATCTTGAATATCTCCCAAAAAGATGTTTGGTTCAGACATCTATGATCCTCCCAAATCTCTTGGAACTTCACTTCCTCCACCTCCTCCAATTATTCTCCCTAACACACAACTTCAAGGTCACTCAAGCCCTATTGGCAAGCAAGGTCTATGTGTGATCGCATCTTGGAGATGAAGTCACATATTGACAAGCCGGGAGAGTTGGGTGTCAAACTCTTGAGAAAGTTGGTGGTTCAATCACTTTCTAAGTCACATAGTGAATTCCTTTGGGACTACTATGAAACAGACTACGACATGACCCTTAATGATCTTATCTATTTGCTTGGTGCTGCTGAATCAGCAATAATTTGGAGCACTGGGAGAGCAAATTTGATTAGTAGATCAACTTCCCAAACTACCATGGACATTGACAATGGTAACATTGGATATCTAGAAAAGCCTTCTCTTCCCAAGGAAAGGGATTGACCATAGTCAACTAGGTTGACCAAATGGTAAAGAGAAAGGCTAAGTCTGCGATAGTCCCATGTACCATTCCCAAAGAGTCCCTATGTTTCTCTTGCCAAAGGAAGGGGCATTGATTGCGAAGCAGCCTATTTACTTGAAAGATCATAAGGTTGATCAAGTCAAGAAGATTGACTCTACTTCAGTTAAATTCCACTATCTAACTCTGTTAAGTTTCTATTCTGAGATTCTTGTTACATGATGTGACTCGGTCACATGTTGATGTTTTAAGAATCAAAGAAAAGTGAAGACACTTAAAGGAAGTATATGCTGATTCTGATCGTGAAGATGGATCTCGATCGCATGGTTCTGTGATCAGAATGTTGAGCTGTTGCTTAGGAGTTATGATATATTGCTTAGGAATAGATAACAACAAAGTTTTTCATGTGCTTTTGCACTGTAAGGATAGTTTTTCCGCAAAGTTTTTAAAATAAAAGAAAAAATATTTTGATTTTATTTATTTTAAAATATCCTTACAATGGCATTTGTGAAAACGAAAAAAATTGTTGCTTATATGATTCCATTAATAGCAAGAGTGGAAATATGAATTTGATTCTTTCATTTGTGGTAGTGTCTAAATTTTCCAAATAATGAAATATTCTCATCACCCAAGTTTCAGTTGGATAGAAACTTGGAATCATGCAAGTTGTATAGTATGATGAATGAGAACTTTCAAGCATTGGAAAATTAAGACTAATTACTTGTTCACATGGATGTGTGAGTCAAGTAAAGGACTAAGGGATCGAGTACACATTCTTGTGTACTGATCAAGCCCACCACAAATGTAACTTGAGTGACACATCTTAAAGAAGGTTTATTAACACTAGTGAAATGTAAGAGTAAAAGGTTTTCTACTCTTGTACATTTGAATTTGGTAAGTTGTGATGTTTTGGACAAAACAAAGACCAACTTAGGCCAATTGTGTTAAGTATTTGTCTTGATTAGAATCCACACTATCTCTTGAATATTTGGCAAGAAAGTCTTATAGGTCAAGGAGACAGTGGGAGTCTAAAAGATCCTGAAAGGGTTTCAAGAAGTAATCAAGAATAAAACATGTATTTCATCACTAGCACACAACTAGAGGTTTATAACCTATCGTGTTGACATTTCTGTGCCCATTCCAGTTAAGTTGATATTTGAGTTCTACATGTTCTCAATTTTTTGCATAACTACTTGGAAGCAATGGCAGGCCTTTGTGCTGCCAGGTGGCAAGAGGTTAAGTTGCACAAGTTCAATCCATATGAGTTAGGATTTGTCACTAACCTAGTCTTGTGATTATGGTTTGACAAATTCACATGGATAAGAACACATACACCATAAAATCTAAGTGTCATAAGGTTTCTCTCCAATTCATGAAAATGATGGTGAGGAAATTCTTTCACTAAGTAGATTTTAAGTAGATAGCAATTGTGATATTTGCAGTTCTCAAAGTCGTTAGTGGAGCGTGCATGGTTAACCGGCACACTAACATTGACTTATGAGAAATGGCAAAAGGTCTAAACAATTGAGACTATGATTATGGCGTCCCTTTTCATAGTTCTGAAATTGTTTAGACACACATGCATGCTATCTAAGGAAAGGTGTATGATTTTGATAAAGTTTTATCAAAGCATCTCGTATCAGAAATCTGAACTTTGGTAAGAAAGTCAATAAAGTATTGATTTCTAGAAGTCCAGCTGATTTCTGAGTACATATCAAAGCTAGTGGGAGCATAAGTGTTATGCTAATAATCATCATGTTAGTGGGAGCATGATAATTATTGTTAGTGTTGCAAGTTAGCAATGTTAATTATAGAAAACAAAAGTTTCAATTCGCGAGGCTGCAAGGATTGAAAAAGTTGTTTTGCTATAATTAAGGGAGAGGATATACTTCATTTCAGTTCTAAAGGCTTAGATTGAGACCTTAATCATCTTTAGTCAAGAATATATATATATATATGAATTTCATGTTGGATTGGTTCAACTTAAGGAAATTCTATATATTGCGTTCTTAAAATTCGATTATGATTACGGCATCCCTCTTCAAATTTTGAAAACATGGCAAATAAAAATATTGTAGCAAAAGACTGGTCTAGAATCATGTCTTTATGTGAGACATCATGAATCGTGTACCATTTGCTTTGGGTACAGGATGGATTGCATGTGCTATAATATTTGTCATTTCTAAATTTTTCCAAATGCCCAGAGGCATTAAGAAAGGAAAAGGTCTAGAATTGGATATGACTAAAATGATTAAGCAATTGTCGAGGACAATCTGAGGTTTACCAAAGATTGGTTGCTCAGGGACAGTTGGAAGTATAGTGCTAATTTTGGAAGTACCATATTGACATATTCTGAAAAGAGGCATCTCTTATTCAGAAGTGATAGTCAAAATGAGAATATGGAGTTGTCTCCATAGGTGGAAGTTATCTGTGTAAGATTAGAAAACTTAATGCAAGAAGCATGTCCAAAGCAATGTACTTTGAATATGAGACTTAGTTTCCATGGAGTTGATCTCCATTGGAATACCTTATAATGACTGTTGACAAGTCTTTGTGACTTTGTGCATAATCATTACAAGAGGAACATTGCATATAAGTTTAAAATCTAAACAGATTTCGATAAATGATAGGAATTTGGAATTCTTACATTTAAAACAAGGATTTGGGAGTGTGAAAAGAGAATCATTGAAATTATGTTCAATTGATCTAGTTCACAGAGAAAAGGATCATAGACAAACATAGAGTTCATACTTGGTGTATGGAAAAGCTATTGTTTAAGAAAAACATAGTGTACATGCTTGGTGCATGGGACAACTAGTGTTTTTAATTCAAGTATAAAGTTGATAAAACCGAAACAATGAATAATGAGTAATCGGTATGGTGATAAATAAAAGTGTTTATTTATATTCATAGGGTTTGATACCATATTTGATTCATTTATTCTTGTGTTTCACTTTGCATGTTTTGACTTCCAGAATAACTAAGTCGCTCTTCCTGAATGATTAAGTTATTCAAACCATCCACAGTCGGTCATATGTTGGAAGTGGATATGAATCAAGACTGTCATGGGTTGGTTTGTAGAGGTCCAAGTTGGTGGACAAAGTGGTGCTACAACACTCATGAGTGCTCATAAGTTCTGAGTATTGGATTCAACCCACGCTCATTTGAATCACTTCATGGATTTTATCACGAGTGATCATGAGACAATAATATCTTATATTCTTCAAACCTAGAGATATGAGTTGTTACTATGAGTTGGTTATACATTGATTGCACGAAAACGCATTTGGTAACTCGATGTTATAAAACGTGCCTTTGTGTATGATTCAACAAGTAGTAGAACAATCCATATGAGTCGAAGTTTATCCATTCCTTTTACCTTCGGGATAAAAGCGATATCTGTGGGCCCCTCGATGATTTAGCGATGACACATGTGAGTTCTTGGCCAAGCCAGGACTGATTTGATTTGTTCAATCAATCAGTCATCATAAATTGAAAATCGGGAAACAACAAATGGACAGAGAGAATGATTATAATCCATGTCTCAGTCCATATGATATCTAGAATGGAGGAATATATGATCCCTTATCTAATGGACAAGTCATTGACAAGGCCAGAGTTCGACAACGGCTTTAAGAGCTACGATTGTCAGTTAGGTTTTGAAGTCATACTCAATAATAGTTTTAGACTTATCCAAGTGGGAGACTGTTGGATTAATGTCTAAGTCCATAACTATATTTGGTATGTACTTGACCCGACCCGGCATCGTCCATTTGGGTTGCACTTCACCGGCACAATTTATATGGATAGTCTTTTGAGAATAGTATATTTATGATTTATATTAATATATTATAAGTTCTAATATATTAATATGGAATCATATTATTTAATTAGTATTGATCAAGAATTAATTTAGAATTAATTAAGTGATCAAAAAGAACTAATTAAATATGGACTCTTATATATATGGAATGGGCCAAGTTCATTTAGGTTGGGCTAAGCTTTCATGGATGGTCCATGGAGCTTTTAACCCATGGATCCTATGTAAATGAAAGGTCATGGGTATTAGGGTTTACATGGATGTAACCCTAATCCTCCATAATATATAAAGGGGTCCTTGGCTCACAAAATTGGCACAAGTGTGTGAAAATGAGAGTGGGCCGATTTTAGTGTGCATACATATTCTCTCAAGTTCTTCCAAGGTGTTTTGGTGATTTGTGATTCCATTTGAGGCTTCCACACTATTGGGGCTAAGCTCTTAAAGCTTGAAGACATCAAGCTACATCAAAAGGTATGTCATCTAACTAGAACTTTGTACTATAGGTGCTTCATAATATGCTAGTTAGGATGAAACCTTGGAATAGTTAATATTTGCATGTATAATAGAGAAAACATAGATCCAAGGTTTATAGGGTTGCATGTACACCATAGGAGTGTTAGAATGCTCAAAACCCAACACATGTTGAACAATGCTTACCGCAGAGCAAATGGTAAGTGGAATCTTAGAGCAACTTGTTCTAAGGTTCATCTCCACTTAAATAAGGAGGGGAGGAAACATGTACACTTACATGGCTT
The DNA here is from genome assembly GCF_052849685.1 of Lactuca virosa. NCBI lineage: Eukaryota > Viridiplantae > Streptophyta > Magnoliopsida > Asterales > Asteraceae > Lactuca > Lactuca virosa. The sequence goes on from NC_136429.1 coordinate 91,031,644, forward strand.
CCATAGATCTTGTGCATTGCATAAATATGTAGTTAGTGTGTCAGACGCTTTTGTGAATGGATACAAATGGGTGTTTATGTGTGAAATTTGTTTATGGGATGCTTGTTTCGTTAGGTTTTCTAGGGTGTTTGGTATAATTTATGAGTAGTTTGTTGATATGTACTTTCATATTATGACAATTAATGCTTTGTAGATTCTTTTGGTTTAATATACGAATATATAGTAATTTACTTGATAAGTAATTATTTGATGTTGTTACTTGATTAGTAAATATGTTGTGTTGTTAATAAGGGACTAAAAGATTTAAAGTGTGGAATGATGTTTGAATGACGTTTAAATAATGTTTGAATAATGTATTTTGGACTTTTAATATTAGTGTTTATATTGTATTGTGATTATATTTGTATGTAGCAAATGTTTGTTCTTTCCTAGTATTAAATACATATAAAATACAATTGTAAAGGCATAAACAAACATGTATTTTATTTTGGACTTGGTAATTTGGTTTAATATCAACTAGTGGAGAACCCATGCTTTGCATAGGGTAAAATTGTAAAGGAATAAACATAGGGACTAAAAGTGGCAACAAAAAAAAAGTATTGTGGCTAAAAATCAAAGTAAAAAAAGTTACTATAAACATAGGGACTAAAAGTGGAAACAAAAGAAAACTATTGTGTCTAAAATCTAAAGTAAATAAGTTTACTGTTAAAATCTTGTTCCACTTTTAATATGTATATTACTACATGAATATATACTAGTAATTTGGTGAAATGTTAATATAAATGTATTACATTATGGATTATGATATATATGTTATTTTTGTCTTTTTCATTTCAACAATCAAAAGTCCAATGTTACCTAGCTATAAAAGGCTATAATATTTGAATATGTGTTTTGACACAAATACCCTTAGTATTCAAATATTTGGAATGATTTCAGGGGCAATTTGGTCTTTTTGCACTCCAAATTGTTAAGGCGCCAGCATACCTCTGACGTCACGCCGGCGTTCCAGTTCTTCAACCATTCAGAACATCTCAACTTTTTCGGACGATAAATCTGCATACAAACACTAAAACCCCCAAATCGTCGAAGGATAATCGTTCTCAAAAACGATTTTCTCCGATCATAGAGACTCCTGTACTCCTCTCGACCAGATCAACATAAACTATGTTTTTTTTTCATACCCTGTTACACTGTCTTTCATAGTTACGCTTAATTTTAAAAAAAAAATGAAATCAACTACTCCAATGTGTATTTTGTAAGTAGAATGTCGAATACTAGAAGTCGCCATTCGTTAGATGATCTCCCACTAGAGCTTTTGAGTCGTAAATTTGTAGTATTAGGGTCAGAATCTGTGAAAGACATCGTCTCTGCAAGACTTTGGTAATTCTCAATAAACATCAATTAATGAATGTATATTTGATGAAATAAAACTTTATTTGTTTGTTATTTACTGTGTATTTAAATTTTTGAAGTTCAAAGAAGATGTATGAAGCAGGGGCTGATCCTCAAGTGTACAGAGTAGCATGCATTGACATGTTTGAAGGAATGGGTCCCAAAAATCTGAAAGCTGATTTATTTATACGCACATGTGCATTGCATAATAACATTGAAGCCATGTTCAAACAATGAATTCTATGTGTAGTTTCAGTAATTATATGTAATCTATACAATTTATTAATATTTAGTGTCATTGATGTTATATATTGATATTGTTATTCTGTCAATAGGATGAGTGCTTTTATTATGGCAATTTTGATTTAGGAATGACTTTGTTGAGACAAGTAGCAGATGAAGATCATCTTGAGGCAATTTATTTTCTTGGAATGATCTACATTTCAAGAGGGCCTCATCAATGTGATGAAGGTATGTATATATGGTATATATGTAAATTAAATTATATATATAGTTAATTAAGACATGTTTGTAGTTTGGGGTTAGTATTTAGTTGTGTTGTGTTGTATAATATTTACTGTTTTATTGAAAAGGGTATATTGGATTAATTAATGGATATTTTAATGTGTAGGTTTACAATTACTTGATGCCTATTTTGGCTGGGCAGTTCCGGATGATGGGGAGTACACAGGTGTTGTTGATAGTGCCAAAGAGTTGTTGCGGGCTGTTGATGTTGTTCATAGACTTACAACGAATAACATCACTTTCCAATGTGAAGACTCGCGTCATTCTGTTAAAGGTGCATTGGCAATAGGCCATGAAGAGGATGAGGATCGACAAAGATATTGCATGGTTTGTCGTTGGTATGTAGAGTATGGTAGGTTTTGTATATTTCTTAAATATATTAATGGTTGATAATAGAATGGACATTGAATATTAGTGTTCTTATTGTATTGTATATGAATTTGTATAGTACTACTATAATTTTATTTTGCTTTTGTGTTTACATCGTTCTGTTAAAAGGGCATTTTAGTCATTTTTGCTTGCTTTGTTGTTTGAGTAGGATGGAGTATACGTAAAATCAATGTTATTTTTGTGATGAAGTATAGTTAATGTAATTAAAAATAAGTTTGTAATGAATTCGTTATTAAGAAAAATTAATCTACATAGATTATATATACTTTAACATGCCCGGTTAATGCAATTAAAAATAACTTTGTAATGAATTCGTTGTTAATTATTCATTATATACTATGTTTTCAAGAAATTATATACAACTTGATTAGCACAACTGGCTGAATCGCGCCCTTTTCTAGCATAAGCTTAAGTTCAAGTCTGCTTGCCAGCAATATCTACTTTATAATTCATTTTTATATTTTTTATCCATTAGTTTATGCCACATATTACCAATTCAAAAACATTTCATTCAAACCATATCTTACAAATTCCATTGATCATAATAATAATTCATCCATAGTATAAGAAGATTAATTAATCATACAACATCCCAAAAAATGCCATCACAAATTAGCTACGCGTTTTGTTCCATAGCAAAACAAGCAAACGAAATCATATTCCATAGCAGAATTCCCTAGCAAATACCTACGAATGGTACCTCCGTAGCAATTCAACTATGGAATTGGTTTCCGTCATAAACTCCGTTGCATAGTAACCACGATGATGAATTCCATAGCAGTAGTACAACGGAAAGTGATTTGGTAACAAATGTCGTTGGAAAATTGCTACGAATTTTTTTTCCATAGATATATCGGTAGCATAATACCAACGAATATGGAGTCGGTAGCATTTTCCCTAGCAACTCCCACTCTCGTTACCAGAAATAAAATCCGTAGAACATGTGGTAGCAACATTGCTATGGAACGACATTCCATAGCACGATCCATTGCAGATTAACAACGAAAATACGTTCCATAGTAACCTTCCCTAGCAAAATCGCTTTTTTCTTGTAGTGAGTGGTTCGTATCTTGCTGGGTGGGGTTCAGTTTGTTCGATTTTTGTTCCAGTTCTTCGATGGGGTCAATTCAGGGGCATCGTTTGAAAGGTCTATGGTCGGATTAGCTGGTTAGTTCTCTAATGAATTCAGAGTTAAGTAGTGTTAGCTTTTGTTCTGGTAGGACCTTTAGGTCCAATCACTACCGTTGCTAGGGAAGGAGCGGTAGCAAGAAGATGGTGATGGCAGCCGCATGAGTTTATTTAGTCATTGGAAGTGCCAGGGGAATTTTAAAATCGTAAGGGTTGAAGATGGTTAGAATTCAGAGATCCTTCTGAGGATGGGAAGTTGGAGTGAAGATTCGCCAGTTCAAAGCACGGGGTATGGTCTTTGTCACCAGCATAAAGGACTTAAGGATTTGGTGATGTATCATGGGAAGCGATTGGGGTTGTCGGATTTGCGAAGATTTCGGGACGTGTTCATCTATATTTCAAGAGTTTGTGCGATCATCGAGAATGGCTAGTAATTGAACACTAGTATTGGTAAGCTCAGGTCGTCGGCGGTTCGAGTTATAAGAAAATAAGATGAGTTAGGAATCCATTAAATTTGTGGGTTGGGAGAATTTCGGCGAATCCAAGTGGGGGAGAATCGTTCAAAATTCCAGGAGCTGAACAAGTGTGAAGCTAGGGTGAGTTTCACATCCCAGTCGGGAAGTAGACGACTCAAGTGGTCGTCTGGATAGAAGTTGTGTAAGTTGGGAGTTCAGGAAACTTCCAACGGCTGGTTGGCATTTTCTTTGTGATATATAGCAGGCATATGGATGGATCCAGGTGAGGGTTGTGTTAGAGCCTCGTTGCATGTTCTTGTTTGATGAAGGCTTTGGGTTCGAAGCATGAACCGAACACCTGATTGGGATTCAATCGGATGCGTGTTCGACTCGAGATGATTTGAGGTTGATATGGTAGAGGTATGGTAAGACCATGGGTGGTAACCATGGCAAGTTATACGTGTCATAAGACTGCGGGGTGGCCGTAGCATTTATTGGATTGGCAGATAGTATGGAATTGTTGTAAGTCTGTGATGGGACCGTGACATTCACCAGATTGACGTAGACCATCGTTGGGGTGGTCATGAGTATAAAGGAGGACCAGCTCGTGCTTTAGGCAAGGTGGATATTGGGGTCGGAGAGCATATCTCTGTTATGGAAGGAGGACCATTAGGGTCCGAGGCGAGGTTGGGCCTGTATAGCTCTCAATGGAGTGAGACCCGTGGGCGTAGCCCGTTCGTGGGTGTAGACTAGGTGAGACTCGTGGGCAAGGCCCGTGTGATTATAGCAATGCAGGTGGGACCTGATAAGGACCGGTTGGGTCAAGGAATTAGTTTATGGTTTTAGTAGGATGATTACGTGGCCAGGTGTGGCGTAGTAGCCATATCAGTTGGACTCTCAGGAACATGGTGGCTGGAGCAGGTGTGAGACTGGTAGTCTCAGCAGTGGTTTATGGATTCTTATATCCTACTTTAGTGCATGGACATCGTGAATAAAATATTTCAGGTGAAATGCAAGTGTAAATCCTTGGATCTCATGTTATGAGTTATGTACCGAGTTGGCTTTTGGTCGAGACTCGCGTTGGAAGTTGATGGTGTGTATATATGCAAGATCTTTACCTCAGAAGGTTATGGATTAAGGAATCTGTACGCCAGGGTACAAGTTGGAAGGTTTAGGGTTAAAAAAGGGTGTTTTTCAGTTTTGATGATAGAAAATACTCTGGTGATTATGTTTCGGATCGGTTCCACCTGTCTGGAGGTTAGGCAAGTGATGGGATTTCAGAATTTTAGTAGTATCGTTTTGGATCGACAGTTATGGGATCAATGTTTTGTTCAGCACTAGAAGGTTTTGATCGGAGCGTTGGTTTCCAGGAGGGTGGTAAGGAATGATTTCGAAGACGAAATCTAATTTAAGTGGCGGAGAGTTATAACGCCCTAATTCGAATCGTTTCCTAATTCGGGGCTATGACCCGAAGATGGGTTATCATCAGGCTTAGGGCCTTTGGGGAAGAGAGATTTAGAACCATTTGAGTGTGGGTAATGTAATTTAGATGATCTGGGAGTTCGGTTTGTGTTTTGAAGCCAAGGGGTATATTTGTAAAGTGATAGCTCGGTATTTTATGGAATTTGGATTTTTTTCGGGAAGTTTTAAGGCAAGTATGAGTTAGTAGTAGCTTAGAACTTCTCGTTACCTTTCCGTGGATATAAGGATTGTCGGAAACGGACTTATAACGAAGAAATTATGGCCTTCGAAAGATGGTAGGGTTTAAGGCTAACCCTAGTATGAGGGGCGTACATAGGGAGTACACGGGGCGTACTAGGGAAGAGGATCACGACACCCTTGAGGAGTACGGTGAGTGTAATGGGAGTATGCATGGCATACTCCAGTTTCATGCAAACCCTAATTTAGGGTCTTGGACCCTATTTAAGCTCCTTATCTTATCACTATATCCTAATATCTTTAGCCTCCATCCCTTTTTAACCCTAGATTAGAACCCTAAGTGCATTTGGTGATTGTTTAAGATTGAAAGGTGATTGTGGGTGTTTGTGGTGAAGAAGAAAAAGAGGAACACTTGGAGGAGTCGCTTGAGCTTGTAGATCCAGGAATATCTTCCCATTTTCAAGTTTTCTAAGGTAAAAAGCTTATACCTTGATGATCATTTTTGGTTAGATCTACTTTATGGTGTTTCTTTGGCATTTTTGAGTCCCTTCAAGTAAATTTTAGTTTTTGATCTACTCCAAAAGTAGTGGATGCTAGATCTAAGCTCCAATAAGGTCCCTTGTTCATAAAAATGCAAACTTTGTGGAAGATTTTGGTTCATGCAAGTATTAAGACCCTTATTAAGCTCATTTTTAAGTGTTGAGTCCCATTAAGGCATGTAGGAGAATAAAGTTGGCAACTTTATTGTTTAAGACCTTGCCTGGGGATCATATCAATGTTTTGGACATCTTGGCTTAACCCATTAGAGCTTAAAGTTGGTTTTGGGCTTCTGACGAGTACGTTGGGCGTATGTGGAGGTATGCTCAGCGTAATGCTGGATTATGAATTAATCGTTTTTACCTCGTGCTTCAGGTCTTAGTACGCATTACGTATGTCTCGAGTACGCAGGGCGTACTCCCCAGTTCAACTATTTTGGGCCTTGTTGAGCCATGGCTTCTGATTTTGGGCCATAGTTTGGTTGTGGGCTTTCTTGGCATTGGTCCCATGAGAGTTTTTGGGCCCAGTTAGGAAGTTGGGCTATAATTGGGCTTTGGGTTGCCATTTTGGGCTTTTGAGCAATTGGGATGGGCCTTGGTTTTGGGCCAAGAAAGAAAAGGGTAAAATGGTATTTTACCCTTTAGGAAGTTGGTTTATGGCGTGCGTATCATATTTTGGGTTTCGGGATAATTATCGATTAAGATTATATTTTTGTTAGTTGGCGCGAGGATAACCGGTTCAGAAACCAGAGCAGTCATTTGATTATCAGCGGATTGAGGTGAGTTCCCTCATTGTGTTTAGCGGGTCGAAGACACCAATGTCGGCCCATGGTTTATTATGTTAGGATGCTAGATGTCTGTGTGACTCTTGCATGTGTTATGCGTTGGTATGTATGTCGAGCAAGGCTCGATGCCGGGGGTGAGGCCCGATGACTGTATTGTATGCTATTGTCTTTGTGATTATCGCATGTGTTCGTATGATTAAATGTTTATATGTATACCAGGCCGGACTCGATACCAGGCGGGGTCTGATGACCGACATATCTGTATACCGAGCGGGGTTCGATGCCGGGCGGGGCCCGTTGCCAGACATAATTAAACTCAATTCAATGGTATTCTATTAAAACAAAATTAAGAGAAAATGAAACCGTATTTGTTTTGTTTAAAACTGTGTCATTTAAAAGGTTATATATCTAAGTTATATATATATATATATATATATATATATATATATATATATATATATATATATATATATATATATATATAAGTAGGATCAAATGAGAACACCTAAAAGGTTGAGAACGCGAGAACGGATCTGGACCATCAAAATATTCAGATCTGAGGCTATTATCAAACAGGTCATTTACGTAAATTCTAAAACCATAGGTATTAAAGTGTAACTTGTAAAAGATCACAAGGCTATAATGGTAATTGTAATTTTAACTTGTTCCTATAATTTCTCAATCACATATCATATTGACGTTCAAATTATTTGTCCCCCACTTCATTTCTTTCTCTCTCTCTCTCTCTATACCTAGGTTTTAATCAATTCCTCCCTCAGCCTCCCTCCATCGCACATCGTTTGAATCAATCATAATCGGAGCATCGCAAGTCTCCACCTCGATGCGTTTTTGGTTTAATCTGTCCTCCATTGCACCATCACTACCCATCTACGCAGCCTACATCACAGGTCGATGAAAGACGTAGGAAGGAAGTGAAGGCAGTCGGCGACGTCTGTGGTCAGCCGTCGTGATGGCGAGGGGAGCGTCTTCGTGGTCGACGAGGCTGAAGAGGAGGAAAGGAGGAGGCAGCGAGGGGTGGGTTGTCGGTCTCGGTGGATCGAAGATGGGGAACCTTTGGTGATTGGTTGGATCAAAGAGAAGAACAAAAGAGAATGGAAGCAGCGGGATGTGGGGTCTGCCATTGGTTTCCGCCTCCGGTGACAAAACCCTGATATTGGGTTGTTTGGTGATCGAGAAGGGCAGCAACGATTCAAAAATAGGTAAGGGTTCCTTTTTTTGTTCTTGTTTGATTTGGCAGAACTCGATAGGCTATTTTTTTTGTTCTTGTTTGATTTGGCAGAACTCGATAGGCTGAAGTGGGTCTTTGAAGGCTCAAGTGGCAGCCCTTACAATTGATGGAAGAGATAGCCACACAAAGTTGTAATCAGATTCAAGGTAAAAGGTTGTGCACATAAGTTGTTTGATGATATGCGTGAGAGGGGTATTCATTTATGAATAGCAGGGTATTCATTTGTTAATAACAATGTATTCATTTGTAAATAGCAGTGTAATCATGTGTGAATGAGTGTATTTTATTTATGACTAGAGGTACTGTTTTATTCATTTGTGAATACCAGGGTATTCATTTATTAATAACAATGTATTCATTTGTAAATAGCAATGTAATCATATGTGAATAAGTGTATTTATTTATGGTTAAAGGTACTCTTTTATGAAGAAATGATAATTTTTACACCCCTTTTATTTTCAGTTAATTAAAAGAAAGGAAGTAGATTACTTGTAAATTGATATGTATTCATTTGTGATTGCAGTACTATTAGTTTTTTTGAAAAAAAAAAATCGTTTATGAATACAAATGTATTGATTTGGGGTTGGATTTCTATTAATTTTTTTGAAAAAAAAACGTGAAATATGAGAAAAAAAAATTTAAGAGAAAAAGTTAAATTTTTTTAGTTTTAATTTTTTTTTTTGATAAAAATATTTTTCATATTTCATTAATAAGAAAAAAAAAAAATCAAATATCTCCTTCTTTTTTGGTAACTGATCCTAAATTTAAGGGAATTTGATTGATTTTATTTTATTTTAATTTAATTAAAATATGGAATTACTTATATGCCCTTATATATTGATTGGTCCAGAACTGTTCTCGCGTTCTCAACCTTTTAGGTGTTTTCATTTGATCATTTCCATATATATATATATATATATATATATATATATATATATATATATATATATATATATATATAAAAGTTTGAATCGTTATCTACAAAATCATGCTTTTCTTTTTACAAAAATTTAAGGGTGTTACAGTGATTTTTTAGCTTTTTCTATTCCCACTAAATTAATTAAACTGCTCAATTTGAATAAATTTATGAATATGAAGCCATTGTTTCCAAAACATCTACGTTAGAAGCACTCCTTTAATCCATTTTATAGTTTGTAGATGCTATCTCTTTGAAAGACAATTATTTCTCAAGAATTTTCATTTTTATAGTCTCTAACCGAACCCAATACTATTCTTCCCTGATTTCAAGTTATATTTAACATAACCATATCAGATTCTTGAAAAGTTGGAAGGGTGAGTGGAGTCTCTTTGCATAAACCATTGAAACCTTCCCAAATTCATCGGAGTGAAACTAGGAATTAACAACTTTGAAATGGGTCATAAGCAATTGAGTGTCACTTGAACACCAATACACTACGATCGACTTAAGATGTAAATATGACATAACCTAACAATTTAAATTGGAAGATTTTAAAAATAAAAAGTTTATGAACAACAAATTAACATTCTAAAATTCAATTATGAAAATACAAAGTTTGAAAATACTAGTTTAACATAGAAAATTTAAGGGAAAATGACTTATCAAGTAATTAACTTTTCGGTATGTTCACATCTGGGTAACTATCTTTTTTTTGTACACATCTAGGTAACAAACTTGTTGGAAGTGTTCACATATAACCATTATGACCTGCTGTAGCAGGTTACATCCTAGATGTGAACACTTTTGACAAGTTCGTTACCTAGATGTGTACAAAAAAAATAGTTACCAAAATATGAACAAAACGAAAAGTAAGAGTAAATAATACGAATGGTCCCTATGGTTTGGAGGAATTTGTGTTTTTGGTCCATAACTTATTTTTTTAACTCGGATGGTCCCTACTATTTATTTTTGTTGTGCGTTTGGTCTCTGTCTTACCTAAAAAGACTATTGTGCCCTTATTAATTTATTTTTTAATTAATTTTCTTATTTATGTATTTATTTTTTATATATTTAAAAAAATTAATAGACCCCTCTGTATCTCCTTGGATGATCCCTACTGTTTATTTTTTAATTAATTTATTTTTTTAACTCGGATGATCCCTACTGTTTATTTTTGTTATGCGTTTGGTCTCTGTTTTACCTAAAAAGACTATTGTGCCCTTATTAATTATTTTTTTTAATTAATTTTCTTATTTATGTATTTATTCTTTATATATTTTAAAAAATTAATAGACCCTGCATATCTGTATCTCCTCACCATCACATCTCTCATCCTCCTCAACTTCTATTTATTTTCCATCTTTAGTGATATCGACGTCTTCACCATCCCTTCTTTTTTCGGTACTTCAACTCCGTCGAATTAACACCACAACCTAGTGAACCTAATAAAGATGAAGAGACAATGAGTTATGGTGTTGGTTCGCCAGACCTTCAACTCTGGCGAACCAACACCATAACTCACTGTCTCTTCATCTTTAGTAGGTTCACTGGGTTGTGGTGTTAATTCGACGGAGTTGAAGGACCGAAAAAAGAAGGGATGGTGAAGACGTCGATATTACTAAAGATGGAAAATAAATAGAAGTTGGGGAGGATGAGAGATAGGATGGTGACCGGTGAGACCCAAATTAAATTTCTCAAATGTGGTTTCAGGTTTACGGTGAGGAGATACAGATATGTGGGGTCTATTAATTTTTTTAAATATATAAAAAATAAATACATAAATAAGAAAATTAATTAAAAAATAAATTTATAAGGGCACAATAGTCTTTTTAGGTAAGACAGGGACCAAACGCGCAACAAAAATAAACAATAGGGACCATCCGAGTTAAAAAACTAAGTTAGGGACCAAAAACACAAATTTCCCCAAACCACAGGGACCATTCGTGCAATTTACTCTTACTTTTCGTTTTGTTCATATTTAGGTAACTGCTTTTTTTTGTACACATCTAGGTAACGAACTTGTTTAAAGTGTTCACATCTAGGATGTAACCTGCTGCAGCAGGTCATAATGGTCATATGTGAACACTTCCGACAAGTTTGTTACCTAGATGTGTAAAAAAACGATAGTTACCCAGATGTGACAAATTTAAATGTAGTTTTCGTAAGTCATTAATCCAATCAATATCTACCAAGCGGATAGTAGACTTGAGACAGAAGACGACAAACTAATTAAACACTCATCTGCACGTGGAGACTTGCGGGATGAGACGCTACAGACGAAATAAACTCTTTCATTGGTTCATATAATACGATGTCAATGCTAGTAGCCTTTACGTAGCCCCTCCTCCAACAAAATATTTAATTGTGTTTACTAAAGTTATATTGTTTTATGTTCTTATCTGATTAAAAATGCTCCATTTCTTTTAAAAGAATATAAATTTGGATTTAGAAAGCGATTTTATAAAATATTTATATTCAAGCAAACTTAAAGTGCCTTTTATAAAAACAAAAATAGGAAAAGCAATATTAAGAATTTTTAAAAATAAAATAAATAACAAGAATTAGGAAACCAAACAGTTTATTATCAAACAAATCGATCTAGTTAGTATGTTATGTCCATATGCAAAACATATATACTTTAAAAGTTTAGGTTGCTCGGTATGGGCCTTTCATTGCGGTTGAGGCTGAGGATTGAGGTGGACAACTTTAACGGTGTTGAGGCTCAATGAACACTGCCCCGACCTATTGCCTTGTGACAACGTGTGGAAGGCTCGACGCAAGGCAACATGGGCTTCTCTCTTCTTCCTCTATCCTTTCATTTGTTTTTTCTTCTTTCTTGGCTTCACCTCAGCGTCGTTCCATAGATGATAATACCATTCATTCTAGGAGTGGTGGAGAGGAGATGATGATGTGATAATGTTGTGGGTGGTACCATACAAAATAACATTAGATAAAATAAAACACATCAAATAGATAATACGCGTCGAAGAAACCGATGTCATCAATGTGTATATAAATGAAAATATTTTTTTAAATGATTTTATTTAAGTGAAATAACTTGATATATCACTAACTGTTATGTTTTGTGTACAAATTTAATCATTAAATAATTTATTATTAAACTTTATTTAATTTTTCAAATACTAACATTATCACCAGGTATTTATAGACTTAACCGGTTACCTTGAATATTTAAAAATTATATGTTATTACATAGCTATTCCTAGGTTTGCAACTACCCACACTTAACTATTAAATAAAACGTTGGTTAATGTGGTTTCTAAAAATTATGGATAGGATTCAAAAAGTTTCTGATTTGAATGGAAGGTCTAAAATTATGAAGTTTCTCAAAAAATTAAAAGAACAATTTTACCCTTATTATTTCTTTTTTAAATGTCTTTTATTTACTTTAATATTTAAATAATTATAAAAAAATAAAACAAAAATCCCACCCCAACCTCTCCACCAGAACTGGGTCTGGAGAATTCAACCTTAACGTACCCAGGTAGTACGCCTGGAACAAGAAGGTTATTGGGTTGGTGTTCGTGTACCGCTCCGTGGGTACAAGATCGAAAAGAATGCACTGGATGGATGCCCGGACATTGAGAAGGAAGGATGCTTTATCCCTCTCTTTGATCTAACTCTTTTGTTTTTATTTCTAATTAATAAATTATTAAAGAAAATATTAAAAAATACAAAAAAGAAATTAAAATGGAAAAACCGTCCTTTCAGGTTTTCCAAGGACCAAAACCATAGTAATTTTTTAATTTTGGTATCAAAACCATATAAAATTCATGTTTTTTGGACATTCCATATAAGTCGGAAACTTTTTGGACTATATCTAGTGTTTTTATAAACTATAGACACTAAATTTATAGTTTTGTCTAACTATTACTTATTTTAATGTATTTGAAGTTACTTGTTTTAATCCAAGTTTGTTTGACATGTTGTCCGTTAGTATATTTTGCCACGTTTAAAAGAATATAAGGCATTTATTGGAATCTATGATTTTTATTGGGTTGCTTAAAGATTTCTTACAATACGTATTACTTATGAATATAAATAATATATATTTAAAAAAAAACACAAATATTTATAACCAAGGACCCAAATTATATACTCCCTCCGTCCCAATATTATTGTCCACAGACAAAAAACACACAGATTAAGGAAACATTAATTACCACTAACTTTATATAATAAAATAACAGTTTTGTCCTTACTTTGCATTTAATGTTCTATTAAATGTTTAGTTGGTTAAGTAATAATGAGGGGGTATTTTGGTAAAAATACGATTTATTTTTAGAAGTAGACTATTATTTTGGGACAAACCAAAAAGGAAAAAGATGGACTATAATTTTGGGACGGAGTGTATATATATATATATAGGAGTAGGATCAAATGAGAACACCTAAAAGGTTGAGAACGCGAGAACAGATCTAGATCATCTAAATATTCAAATCTAAGGCTATTATCAGGCGGACCATTTACGTAAATTCTGAAATTTATTGGTATTAAAGTGTATGTTTGAAATGGTGAAAAGGGTATTACAGTAATTATAGCTATAGAAACATTAAATAATTCCTATAACCTCTCAATCACTCACATATTTCCTTTAATTTTCCATCACTCTCTTCATCTCTCTTTGAAATCTAGGGCACGCCACCATCTTTATCTCAGAACACAATCTGTCACAACCATCATCGTCCCTCCTCCCTCATCTAAATTTCATCAGTAGCATATTTTTGCTCCCCTCTCTTCTTATCTTCTCGTTGTTTCCCTACGTCCTTGCGCCATCGTCATCGTGAAAAAAATAAGCAGAATAAGGGTTAATGGGGGAGACTGCTTCGAGACATTAAAGAAACAATCAAGGAGTTTGTTCAGATTAGCACATTCATCGATGACTGATCTGCATTGTTATTGACAAAGCACGACGGAATGAGGGCTGTCGACTATCTCACATGCGAAGCAAGGCATGTTCAGACCGGCCCGGCGAGACGAGGCAGATAGCCCCTCCAGCCTCTACTCTGTCGCAACAACGCAACAAATCGACAACAAACTTGGTATATTCTCGGTTAATAAAACACTTTCCCATCTTCAAATTCCCCTTCTTTATGTATTATTTATTCTATTCATCTTCAATTTAGAGTCTGATCAGTTGAGTTGATTAGTTTCTTGATTCGATGAAATGGGTCTTTACTCTTTACATCATTCTAAATTGGTTTGAAATAATGGATTGGTTTAAGAATGTATCTCTAAATATCTGATGTATAATTGGGGATGTCTAATTCCATCTTTTTTAACAGGGGAAGAAGATATGATTGTGCACATAAGGTGCTTGATGAAATGCCCGAATCAATGGATGCAGTTTTCAAGGCTTTTGAGAAGAGGTCTAAGCCATGGAAGACATATATCAATCTGGTTGATGTCCATTCTGGTGATTTTTTAGCTGTTTCAAAGATTCGTGGAAGATGAGATGGCTTTGAAACATTGGAGAAGTCGGTCACGGGCTTATTTGCTGGTCATACAACAATTTGTTTGAAGGATGAATTCGATAATCTTTGGGTTAGGGAATCAGGACACGATAATTAAAAGGTATTGTGTCTCTGCTCTTCATATATCTATGGTAGAGATATCAATTTATCATTTTGAATGTTGAATCTTGTAGGGTGAGGAAATTATTGTGACGATTCCTTGGGATGAATGGTGGAGGACTTTTAGGAAACATTCAAGATTATTTAGAAGACTCTCAAGTGAACGTCAAAATTGATAAATCAGATTTTATAAATAGGTTGTTTGAGTTTAATCATCAATGAATAGAACTATATTATAATTGCATGTGTTTTAATGATTGATGTTTTGAACAGGTTTAATGTAAGAGCTTGATATTTTGAATAAGGCTAACTGTAACTAAGGAAATCGACAACATGATCAAGGGCGACCCTCTTTGAATTCATTTATGATTAGTGGTATATTTATCAATGAATATAACGGTTGGAAATGTAGCAATTTAGATGTCTTTTGTATTTTGTTAAAATATATTCATATATGGTTAAAAATGTATGGCTAAAGTTGTATTCGTGTATGATTATGATTAGAGGTTCATTATTTTGTAATAAATTAATTTGTTTAGAGTTGTATTCATTTATGATTATGATTAGTGGTTTATTTTTTTCAAATGAAATGATGAATTCTTAAACATTCTTTGTTTTCAATTCATTAAAAAAACGAGTCTAGTCATGTCATCTTCACTTATGAATATGACACTACTTGATAAATATTCGGATAAAATGATTAACGTGTCAGTATTTTTGACGTGGTTGGTAAAAAAATAACTTAAAGCAAAAAAAAAAAATAACGTTTTATTTTTTAAAATTATGGCAAAAACGTTTTTTAAAATCATTTTATTGATTTTGTTAATTAAAAATAGATTATATAAATTCCTAATATTTGAGTAAAAAATCTATTAATCGTATTAAATCCCATGATTTTAGGAATTAATTAATTACCCATAAATTATCCATAATTAATTATATTGTAAAATTTCTTTTATGCCCTTATATGATGATTGGTTCACAACTGTTCTGGCGTTCTCAACCTTTTAGGTGTTCTCATTTGATCATTTCCCTATATATATATATATATATATATATATATATATATATATATATATATATATATATATATATATATATATATATATATATATATATATATATATATATATTAAAGCGCATGGACAAAAAGAACAGTACTATTTTCTATTTCTGACTTTTGCCACATCTTTTCTACATTTTAGTGTTGAAACTTTCATCTTCATAATTTGACCACTTTATTTTACTTCTTTATAATTTTGCCACTAAAGTTTCAACAAACTTTTAATTTTTATAATTTTGCCACTTTATTTTTACTTTATATTTTTGCCACTAAACTCTCACTTTTACTTCTTTACAACCATTTTTCTTTATTCTTTATCATTTTTGTCTACCATATTCTTTTATCCTTTATTTTTTTTTATTCTTTGGAATTTCCGTCAAACATATTCTTCTACCCTTCATTTTTTTCTAAAAAGAATGACCCGTGCAAAGCACGAGCCTTTTCCTAGTTAGTAAGAAACTAAAGGGGAGAAAAAATAGAGTACAAAACAATCAAATTGGAATCACAAGAACAAAATGGATAGTGCAACCATTCTTTCCACTTACAATTTCTCATTTTACCTTTGTATTTTAACCAAAAGAACACTTTTGATTTGAGATATTCTGCCCTTTTAGTTGGATTGATAGACATTTGCTGGAACGACTTCGTTCATGTATTTCGATACGCTCCAAAGAAGACCATAACATATTGTTGTGAACCTCTCTCTCATCTTCAGACTCCTACCCTACGTGGCTGCAAAGTAGGTAGGCAAGTTTCCTAGCACCGACTTTATCAATGTGAGCCGTCCACCAAAAGACAACGTTTTAGATTTTTAGTTAGACAAATTTGATAGGAAATTTTTAGTTATGGTCTCCAATCTTTTCCAAGATTCATATTTTCTCCTACCGGCACACCGAGATAATTAAATGGAAGAGTACTCGCCTCACAACCGATAATGTTTTCCGAATTTGTTGTTTGAAGATTGCTTGCACTAATACCGAACACCTTTGACTTATGAAAATTCACCTTGAGTCCTGATCATATATGGAAACATTTTATAATTTGAGCCAAGTTTTTAAGATTGGTACGTGACCATTCGCCAACGAAAAGTACATCATCAACTCAAAACAAGTGAGATAAGATTGGATAGTCATGTGGTTTTTTAATTCCTTTGAAGATACGTTGTTCTCTAGCCGCCTCCATTTCCAGACTAAGACCTTCCGTGGCGATTATAAATAGGAAGGGAGACATGGGGTCGCCTTGACGTACTCCCTTAGAAATTTCAAATTATTTTGTAGGAGATCCGTTAACCATGACTGAGGCTCTTGAGGTATGAAGACACCCTTTGATCCAAGATCACTAATTACTCCCAAACCCCATATAAGAAAGAGTGAGTCTAGGTATTCCCAGTTGATTGAATCAAATGCATTGTCGAAGTCCACTTTAAATAATAGAATATTCTTTTTGAACTTTTTGGCCTGTGAGCATAGTTCGTTGATCACCAAAGGTTCGTCGAGTATATTTCAACCCTCCACATAAGCGGACTGAACATCTCCAATGACACCTTCATTGATGGTTTTGATCCTTTGTGACAACCCGAAACTTTTTCCGTTATCCTTACCCAGTTTCCGTTAATAAAATTTGGGTATTTATTTAATTCCGTCAAATTCCTTAGTTTGGGAAGGACTTTACGTTTTAAATAAATCAATTCGGATTTATTTCCGTTCACGTTAGTATTATTTTTGGTCTAACGGAATATTCTAAGCTCAGTTCAATCGAGTTTTGGATTCAAAAACGAGGTTTTCTAAGTCAAAGCAAAGAATCCGGGCCAAACAACCCTTCGAGAGGAGTTTACGGCCGCAAACTCAGTTTACGACCGTAAACCCTGTTCACGGCCGTAAACCCTCCACCCCACCCCTTGGCCGTAAACTCACCCTATATAAGGGATGAGTGGCCTTCATTTCTCACTTTACACACTCCAGAAGCTTTCTCTCTCTACTCTCTCTCTCTCTCTCTACAAACTTCGAATTTGCTCAAGGATCCTCAAGAATGTAAGTAATTCTTCACTTTGATTGTGTTTCTATCCTTATTCTACTGATGAATCCATGTCTCATCTGCTAAATCTCATCTTTTTCTAGATTTTCTCTCTCACCAAGAACACCAAGAACACACACTAGTTCTTGGTGGCTAAAAATCTCATTCCAGGCTTCTTAACAGTAAGTAACTACCATCTGTACTTGTTATCTACTAGAAACCATCGATTTTCGCCTAAAAATCGACCTGAAACGCATGAACTGAGTGTTTACGGCCGTACACCCTTCAATGGCCGTAAACTCCATTTTTGGTCGATTATTGACCTTTAAACTCTTCATTGAGCTGGGCATGAGGCTTAGAACACTTCCAGAAGTCTAGAAAGGACCTTGAAACACCGAAAATCGCACTTTTCGCCAAGTGTTTATGGCCGTAAACCCATGGGCCGTAAACCCATGGACCGCAAATACTTGGGCCGTAAACATATGGGCCGTAAACCCTATTGGACCGCAAACCCTTGACCGTACACTCCTTTTACGACCGCAAACTCCCCATTTTCAAATCACATGCGATTCTAACACTTAGTTTCAAGTGTTTCCTGGTCCCTAGGATGATTTCCTTCCATAACAAATAGTGTTAAGCCCTCACCTAATGCATATATGTACTTTTACATGCTAAATAGGATCCATTTGTGCCCGAAGCTTTATTTGACACTCAGCAATTCCTAGCAACTTACACTCGAATCCCACGTCAAACAATGAGTTCATACCCCTACGCTTTTCCGAGTTTTTCATGTTTTCAGGGGGGGAATACAAGCAAAAGTACAAGGAAACTTGTGCTAAAAGTATTATATTTGTCTAAAATAATTATATGTTCTGTATGCTTTTAACACAGAAAACAGCTTTACCAAACGATTAAGAAATCAACTCATAGAAACAGTTTTCAAAACTAAAGCAATGAACTTGTGAATCTTATCATAAAATGTGATATTTTATAAAGGATTCATACAAAACATAAACATGATTTTCGGTATTATTAAATGCAAATTGTTAGTCTAAAGTTGGAGACACGTCCTTGGTAACACTCCCACCGGATTCGAGAGTGTAGGACTAGCACTTGTAACCAGAATCTCTTGTAGGGAGAGCGTGACTATTGTGTATAGATCTATACGGGACTGACTATCCCGCACCTCGCTGCTAGCTACAGTTGGACCGTCAGGTCTACGGGTGACAAAGTCATAAAAGATACTGGCCCCGTTACGTGCCATATCAAGTCTAAGTACGGTTATGACACTCACAACCTAGATAACAGAACTTACTTTTGTAATAATGAAACAAGTGAACTAACCTCAAAGTAATAACTGATTTGATTACTAGAGGGTATTAATAATACCCTTAGGATTTAGTTCACCGCATATTTATTAGTTTTATTTATGTAATAAGGCTAATACATCTCACATGGAGCGAACAGGGTTTTTCAAGGAAACTACATCTAATGATACAAGTATGGTAGATACTTGTACACCTCAGACAAGAACAGATAACTAACCATCAGCTTTTAAGGAAAATATAGGATTTTCCTGGGATAACTCAACCTTACATAAACAGGCTGTTAAACAAATAACGAATGGATAATCAAACATATTTCATAAGAAAATATAGGATTTTCTTGGGAAACACTTTTCAAAGGATCAAAGAAACATTTCTTTTACCAGAACTAAACGCTTATGAACTCACCAGCTTTATGCTGATATTTTAAAACTGCTTGTATTCTCAGGGCAACAATAGACAGGTACTCTTGCCAACTTTTGGAGAAGACGGAGCATTTTGGAGTCACGTCTTTTACTTTTGTTATATACTGTTATGAACAAACTATGTTTTCAAACAATGTAAATATTCTTATTATAATGTAATGGTTGTGTTTACTTCGCTTACTATGATACAACTGTTGTGATACTATGCATGACGTCACCCGCCCCCGGACGTTTCCACCGTGCGTTCCGACGGTTCGGGGGTGTGACATCCTTGTAGCTCGAATCTTGGATATGATTTTGTAAATACATCCAATCAGGTTGATCGTACGATAGTCGACAAGGGTAACATGATCTATAACTTTTGGGGAAAGCATAATGAATAATGAGTTACAGCCTCCACCAAGAGTACCATTGTCATCAAAATATCTCACTAGGTTCATCACGTCATTTTTAATGGTGTCCCAGAATGTTTTTATGAATTTAAAAGTGAATCAGTCTAGTCCTGGTGCTTTATCACTCCCAATGCCCACACAACATATTTAACTTCTTCAATAGTAAAGGGAGTGTAACAGCCCAAAAATCATAAGTAAAAATTTCATTTTTCATTCAACCAAAACCATCAAATATACATGCCAAACCATCATAATTATGTCAATGTGAAAATAGTTATCAGAGTACAATCCCAAAATCTTAAAACGTTGGACACGGGTGGATGCGCTGCGATCATGCTAGCCCCTTCCCTTTCGCACCGAAAATACGTGAAACATAAACTTAAACCACAATCACAAAGCTTAGTGAGTTCCCCAAATACCACATACCATACATACAATGGGCCCCGCCCTACATCCATCGGGCCCCGCCCGGTACAGAACTGTCAATAACTTGTGAGGGGCCCCGCCCAACACATTCATTAGGCCCCGTCTGGCATCGGGCCCAACCCGGTTGACATATAACCACATACAATACATGGAAGAGTCACACAGACAGCTAACATCCTATAACATAAAATAATAGGCTGACATTAGTGCGTACGACCCGCCAAACATTGTGAGAAGACTCACCTAACAAACGATGATCGACTGCTACTACTCCTACTGCTACGAATACAGATGTTATAACCCACCTATACAGTCATACAAAGTACACCTAAGCTTTCCATCCAAAACTGGGGGTTTGACGGAAAGTCAACGCAAGTCAAAAGTCAAGTCAACGGTCAAAGTTGACTCTTTATGTCGTGGCCACCCTTGGCCACTTCGCGACCCTTACACGACAAACCAGACGCATTTTCCCTAGTCGTCACACCGTGGTAACCTAGGCCACGCCGTGGGAACTGGGTTCCAAGTGTCTTAATGGGTTAAGCCGAATCCTCCAATCCCAAAGGTTCCAAAGTCCAGATCTGATCATTTCTATTGTCCAAATGGATAAAGTTTCCAACTTTATCCTTTGAAACTCACCTAGAGTTCTAGATCTCCAGTCTTAGGTCCATAGAGCACAACCATGGCATGGTCTTAACCAATAAGCACTTAGTCCCTTAAGTCTTAGATCTATTTTCTCTAGCAGAGCTTATATTACCAAAATCAACTTAAAGGTTGGTGTTTTTTAGACATGCATGTCCAATGCATGTATTGGACTCAACTTAGGTAAAAAAATAGGGATTATGGCCAAAATCTTGTGCATGGCTCAAACAACCAACCAAACTTCAAATCCAAATCATGAATTGCTCCAAATGATTTAGAGATTCATAAAGTTGCAACCTTTATGAGCTCTCACCACCCCAAATAACAAGATCAAGAAGAAAATGGAACTAAACACAAGATCTAGCAACCTACTATGAAAAAGGTGAACCTCGAATACTTACAAAGGTCCAAAATCGAGCTAGGAAGGGAGATGGGGACTTTCTTGCTGATCCTTTGCTTACTTCTTCATGCTTCTTGCTTCTTCCTTCAAGATCACTCAAAAGCACACAAGATGGCTTCAATAATGGAGGAAAAGGAATTAGGGATTCTTATGAGTTCAAGAGGGTGGTGGAGGCTGAGGGTGAGCAAACCCTAGCCTCCTCATTTCTTTAAATAGGGTACAAAACTCACATATTCGGGTTTAATACATCAGTGGCGGCCACGCTGTGGCCATTCTTGCCACGTCGTGGCCAGTCAAAAGTGACCCGCAGCCATAAAATGCCTCGCCACACCGTGGCGATCCTTCCCCATGTTGTCGCGACTCTCAAAGTACAATTTAAATAAAATAAAATAAACCTCAAACCGGATGTTACAATTCTCCCCCACTTGAATCAGACTTCATCCTCAAATTCGGATGCTGCAAAAAGTTCCGGGTAGTGCTCCCTTATCTCCTCCTCAGGTTCCCAAGTCCACCCATGAGCCTTTCCGGTGCTGTCATTACAACTTCACCAGGTTAACCACCTTGCTTCTTAGGGCCTTGGTCTTCCCGTCAAGGATCAAAACCAGTCTCTCTACGTAAACCAGACGCTCGTCCACCTGTATATCCTCTAAAGGCACCACTACATAATCATTGACCAAATATTTCCGCAGTTGATAGACATGAAAAATGGTGTGAATCTGACTGAGCTCTTTGGGTAGCTCCAAACAATATGCTGCCCTGCCCACCCGGGCGATAACCCTGAAAGGACCACTATATCAGGACCCAGTTTGACCCGCTTCCTGAACCGGATGATACCTTTCCAAGGTGACACCTTCAGGAGTACCATGTCCCCGACATGAAACACCAAATCCGATTGGTGCCTATCCGCGTAACTCTTATGTCGACTCTGTGCGGTCTGCAACCTCCCGTGGACTTGTTGGATCAACCCGGTAGTCCAGAGCACCACTTTCGTGGTACCCATGACTCGCTGACCGACCTCGCCCCAGCAAATCGGGGTCCGAAACTTCCTCCGGTACAGCATCTCAAAAGGAGGGCGATCATACTGGCGTGGTAGCTGTTGTTGTAAGAGAACTCATCCAATGGGAGATACGTATCCCAGCTACCACCAAAATCCAGCACACATTTCCGAAGCATATCCTCCAAGTTCTGGGTAGTCCACTCTCTCTGACCATCAGTCTGCAGATGAAAAGTTGTGCTAAAGTGCAATCGCGTACCAAATTCCACATGAAATCTCTTCCTGAACCTGGAAGTAAATCGAATGTCCCGATTAGAAACCACTGAAACTGGGACCCTATGTCGTGCCACTACTTCTCTGATGTATACATCTGCTAACTTATCCGCAGAGATGCTCTCCTGGATAGGAAAAAAATGCGTGCTCCTTGTCAATCGATCCTTGATGATCCAAATCCAATCTACCCCTCGAATGGTTCATGGTAGCTTCGTGATAAAATCCATCGTGATCTCCTCACATTTCCAAACGGGAACACCCAATGACTGCATCTTCCGTAAAGTCGCTGATGCTAGACCTTGACTTTCCTACAAGTTGAGCACCTCTCTACATACCAAGTCACATCCCGTTTCATACAGGTCCACCAATAATCAAGCTAGAGGTCTTTATACGTCTTAGTCGAACTCGGGTGAATAAAAAAATTCAACTTATGTGCCTCCTCTATCACAATCTTCCGCATACCACCGAAATATGGAACCTAAACTCTCCGATGAAGGTTCAATAATCTCAAGATATCATAGTCAAAAGAGGACACCTGACCCACTATACACTAACTCTTCTGGTGCTCCTCTTTCATAGCCTCAACTTGACCCTCACGAATTTGCTCCAAGAGTGGGGTGATCACCTTCATCCTCAAACATACATCTTTGGTCGGTGTACCAACCGCCTTGCGGCTAAGAGCATTGACCACCATGTTGGCCTTCCCATGGTGATAAAGGATCTCACAATCATAACCCTTCACCACATCCATCCACCTACACTGCCTCATGTTTAGATTTGGCTGATCCATCAGACACCTCAAACTTTTGTGGTCCGTATAAATGATACAACGAACCCGCTAAAGTAATGACGCCAAATATTGAGGTGGAAGACCACCACCCCCAACTCCAAATCATGAGTGTGATAATGCGCCTCATGAGGCTTCAATTTCCTTGAAGCGTAAGCTATCACACGACCCCTCTGCATCAAAACTGCACCCAATCCTAAATTTGACGCATCACAGTACACCACGAAATCATCCATACCCTCTGGCAGGGTCAAGATTGGAGCCTCGCATAACTTCTGTTTCAAGGTCTTAAATGTTGCCTACTGCCCAGGACCTCAACATAAGGTAGCAAACTTCTTTGTCAACCTAGTCAAGAGAACTGCGATCCTAGAGAAATTCTCGATAAACCTCCGCTAATACCCAACAAAACCAAGGAAAATCCGAATCTCGAATGGAGATCGTGGAACCTCCCTCTGCATCACAACCTTGATCTTGTCTGGATCATCTAAACCACCTTTCTGATTGAAAAGGTGCCCCAGAAATTGCACCTCACACAACCAGAACTCGCATTTGGAGAAGTTGACATATAGCCACTCCCTCCTAAGGGTCTTTAAAATCTCTCACAGATGATCATCATGCTGCTCCTTGGTCTTATAATAGACCAAGATATCATCAATAAACACAATGATGGACCGATCTATCACCGGTCTACAAACCCGGTTCATCAGATCCATGAATGCTGTTGGTGCATTGGTGGACCCAAAAAGCATCACCACGAACTCGTAATGACCATAATGAGTTCGGAAGGCCGTCTTCAAAACATCCTCATCTCAAGCCCTCATATGATGATAGCGTGAATGCAAATTAATCTTGGATAACCAAGACGCACCCTGCAACTGGTCGAGCAAATCATCAATCGTCAGGAGTGGATAACGGTTCTTCACCGTCAGCTTGTTCAACTCCCGATAATCGATGCATATCCTATGAGAGCCATCCTTCTTCTTTACAAATAGGATCGACTCTCTCCATGGAGAACAACTCGATCTGATAAACCCTTTGTCTAACAGCTCCTGCAGCTGTGTAGACAACTCGTGCATCTCTGGTGGCTCTAACCGATAAGGTGCCTTGGCTATCAGAGCCAGACCTGGAACAAGATCAATACGGAACTCCACCTGCCTGTTTGGAGGAGCTCTAGGAAAGTCCTCCGACAATACATCAGAATACTCTCGAACAACCAGAGAACATCCCTGCTGCAAATATCTCCGAGCCCTCGCATCCGAGTAGAGAGTTGGCCCATGCTGAGCACCATCACCATGAATAACTAGTTGTCCCCCAATTGGGTTCAAACCCGAACTAATTGGTGTCCGTAATCAATCATTGCCCTATTTGGGATCAACCAGTCCATCCCCACGATTATCTTACTCTCGCGCAAAGGAATAGAAACCAAATCAATCAGATATCGCTTGCTAAATAACACAAGAACACCACTCCAATGAACCCTCGATACTTGCACTGGACGATCATAGGCAATCTCTACCTCTAAAGGATAACCAAGTTCTCTTGGAGCATCACTGAATCTCTTGCTTACTGCAAGAGATACAAACAATTGAGTGGCGCCCAAATCAAACAAAACTAAGGTTGGAACACCGTTCACTAGGAACATCCCTATATAATATCAAATATAAAATAAGCACAAGCATCAAAACAATAAATGAATTAGGGAGGAACACATAACTGTAATGACATCTGGCGTTGTGCGAGCCTCCTCAGGTATCAGCTGGAAAGCTTGGCTCCTTACCACTGGCACCTCCGCCCTGCCCTAGCGGACGTCGGTGATCCTCAGAGGTTCCAGAGTGGGCGTTACAACCATTCCCCTGCTGCCACACATGGACAATCATCCTTCTTTGTGTCCCCTCTGATTGCAATGAAAGCAAATCAGATTCGATCCCTGGGTGGTAGTAGTGACAGTACAATACCTGCTGAAGTAACCCGTCTTGACGCACTTGAAGCAACCAGAACCACCTACCCTACAAGCCCCCTTCGTACGTCCGGGCGCACTAGCCGTACCGATCCCAACCCTGTTGGGCCCTCGATCTCGAATCTATAACCTTGGGCTTCTTCCCCAAGCCCTTAGATACCTGAGCATAAACCGGCTTCCTCTTTCTCATCTTCTCCAAATCAATCTCCTATTCGCGAGCCCGGGCTATCATATCCTTGAATTTCTTGTAGTTAGACATGCTCACAAACTCCAATATCTCATCATTCAACATATCATGGCACCTAGCCTTATTCATCTCCTAGTCCGCCACATATTGCGGAAATAACAAGGCCCTCTCCCTTAACATGGCAGTAATCTCTGCCACTGACTCAATAGTCTGGAAAAAGTCTTGGAACTCCTTCGCCAACTGCTGGATCTCGATCCCTGGTGCAAACTCAGCTCTGAACCTCAAAACAAAATCATCCCAAGTCATCGCCTCAACAACCTCGGCTCCCAAGACATGGCCTACCTCCTCCCAACAGTCATGGGCTCTATCTTTCAAAAGACAGGATGCAAGTCTGACCTTCGCCTCCTTGAGACAGAGGCTGGACTGGAAGGCATTCATAATGTTCACCAACCACCGACTCCTAGCAATGGGGTCCTTTTTCCCGAAGAACTCAGGAGCCCTACACACATGAAACTCTCAAAAAGTCGAATAGCGTGCACCCACCATAGCCATGATCTCGGTACAAAAAGCGCCCACAAGTTCATCCAAAATCTCCATGATGCCCTGATTGATCGAACCAAAGATCATAGGAGTCTGCTCCATTAGATGAAATGAACTCCGACATCCGATCATCCAAGGGTCCGACTACAGAGCCAGAACCCGATCCCTCACCTAGACCTGAACCACCTCGAGTGACCACCATGTTGAAAATAAGCCAAGTAAACTATCAGAAAACGCTCGAAGAATTTCACACCATGCGAGTCCTTTAGTATTCTTGTAACTCGCTTGACTCGAATACGGATCTTGTGCTTCCAGTAGTACGGGCCCAATACTACCTTCCACACCTATCCATACTTTCCTTAAGGGTCGTCCCGATCTCCCTAAGCGACCCTAACATTCCACAATCCCACTTAACCATGCATCTGCTATTATTGCTAACATCCTTCCTAGGTTCTCGTAGGATTCCCTCTCCGACACTCTCCACCATCAGCTGTATAATAAAACTCCACTACTACTCAATAACTACCTTACGAATATATTTACATGTGACAAATACTAGATAATTCTTCGACTGTAAGGTCTCACACTACAACGGTTGGACTCAAACAAGAGCTACGCAACAGAGTTAAACCTAACCTTCTAAAATTATCTAATTCCCGCAACATGTAACCTAGCATATTCGATTGATAGTTAACTAACATTAGTAGTGGTCCCAAAAAGCACAAAACAAGCAGCATTCGAGCATCGAGTTCTAGCCAGGGCACTGCCAAACAAGCCTTCCTAACATGTCATCAGTAATCTACATTAGCATGCAGTTCTAAGGGCTCATACAGTAAGCATACAAACGCATCTCTCCTATCACAAAATTCTGAGCAGATCCTTACCCAAATCTAGCATGTTATTCACATAATCACATACTAAATCAATAAACATGTATCAGTATTTTGGGAACACTTACTTGAGCTCGACCGATTTCATGCATCACACCCCTTCTTTGTAGTAGTAATTTCTTTAGAAAATCATTTCTTTTATGAAAAGCTTCTGAAACCCACAGTTTGAGTTCAAACACACCCGAGAGTGTATTTCAATCCCTCAAACCAAGGCTTTGATACCAACTTGTAGCAACCCAAAAATCATAAGTAAAAATTTTGTTTTTTATTCAGCCAAAACCATAAAATATACATGTAAAACCATCATAAGTATGTCAATGTGAAAATAGTTATCAGAGTACAATCCAAAAATCATAAAATGTTGGACACAGGTGGATGCACTACGATCAGGCCGGGCCCTTCCCTTTCACACCGGAAGTACCAGAAACATAAACTTAAACTATATGCACAAAGATTAGTGAGTTCCCCAAATACCACATACCATACATACAATGGGCCACACCTTACATCCATCGGGCTCTGCCCGGTTTACATATAAACACATGCAATATATGCAAGAGTCACACAGACAACTAGCATCCTATAACGTAAAACAATAGGCCGACGTTGGTGCTTTCGACCCGCCAAATATTGTGAGAAGACTCAATTAAAAAATGATGATCAACTACTACTGCTCCTACTGTCGCGAATATATGTGCTATAACCCACCTATACAGTCATACAAAGTACACCCTAAGCTTTCCATCCAAAACTAGGGGTTTGACTGAAAGTCAACACAAGTCCAAAGTTAACTCAACGGTGAAAGTTGACTCTCCATGTTGCGGCGACCCTTGGCCACGTCGTGACCCTTACACGACAAACCAGATGCGTTTTCCCTAGTCGCTATGCCGTGGCGACCTAGACCACGTTGTGACATCCCAAAATTTAGGTCAAAGACTGTGAAAGGTTAATTCACAGTAAATATCTTTGTAATTTGACCCATTAAGTTTTAGTGCATCTTATGTAATATAAATGAGTTCATTTCAACTATTATAAGATACAGGATGATATCCTACTTCCAAATGTGTAAACTAACAAATGAATCAAATAGCTCAAACTACAACTCTAGTTGATGTGTCTGAAAAACTAAAAATTCGTATTAAGCAGTTGTGAGCAAAGCAATTTTTATCTCATAGTACATGTTCCCCTGTTTCCGAAAATATAAAGAACGTCCAAAATGGAGTTCATATGCAAAAGATACGATAGTTATAAGAAAACAAACCAGTAAAATACTAATTTTCTTGAAAATGCTAAAACTGAATCGTACTGTTGAGACACTTGCAAACCTCCGATGGAAATTCCGAGAGCGTTTTTGGACTCAGACTATGGTCTAATATTTAATCTCATACTAAAAATATTTTTAGCGAAAATATTTGCAAAAGTCGAAAAATCGAGCGTTTCAGACCATTTAAACGCGAAACGTTAAACGCGATTTCCCGGAGTTCTATAACTCGAAAAACTTAATCCGTTCGGGTTTTTGGAATACTTGAACTCGGCTTTATCGAACGACACAATCGGAAAAATTATTCAACGTCGGGATCTCGACACACCAAATTAAGATTGTTTTGGGAAATTAAAGGAATTGTGACGTCATTGTGGAGCCCACATGAGTTGGCAAGACTCAAAAATCAGATTTATTTGACTCTATCCTCCCCGTTCCTCACATCCCTACCCTTCCCCCTCTCTTCCTTCACCTTACCTTCTTACCCATACTCTTCTCTCAAAGGTACAATCATGGCTTCTTTGGAGTGTGGGATTAGATGAATGAGCATGGAGCTCAAGGCTCATGAGATGGTTTCTCCAACTATAAATAGAGGTTTAATCTTCATCAATTCATCACAAAAATTCAGTCACAACCTCTTTCTTATTCTTGGTTCATAAGCATCACCACACACACCACCATAACTTCACCTTATTCCACAACCATTTCCACATCTTTTGATCAAAACCACCACCCAACACCACCTCCATCACAGCCTAACTCCATTCCCTCCTCCCCTCCCTTCATTTCGTCAAACAAAAGCGGAAAAATTGGCAGCAGTAGGCTGGTGGAGCCCTCCTGCCACCACCGGACTTCCTCACTGCCACCCATCGACCACCTCTGTTCTGCTGTTGTTGTTGCTCATGAGTACTCCAGCTCCACCTTCGTTATTATTATTTTTTTGTGTTGTGTCGATCTCAAATAGCCATGACAAAGACCTGATCATTTTTTTTGGTTTGCATGAACTCGTCGAACACAGGATGTGATCACCTCCTGTTCAAATTTCATTTTTAAATATTTAAAACCTACGCCATCTCAAAATTCCTTACAAATCAGATCCAAAGTCCTCAAAATTCAATTTAAAATAATTAAATTCTACCATTCTTTGAAATTGTCTTCCAAAATAAGTCCAAATTACCCAAACTCTGATTTGAATTTAATTGCAAATGCCCCTCATTTGAAATTCTTTACAAATGAGTCCAAAAGTCTCCAAATTTCATTTCAAAATAAATAAAAACAACCTTTCTTTGAAGTTCTTTACAAAATAAATCCAAAACTCAAACTTGGGTTTAAAATAAACCATTTTAGTCCCTTATTTGGTTTATTTTTGACAAAATCGGTCCTATTTAATTTATTTTTTTTAACAACTCAACCCTATATTTTGGTTAAATTACCAAACAACCCCCAACTTATCAATTTGAACCAAAATTTCCCTTTGATTTATTAGGTAACTAAATTAATCCCGGTGGTTCGTTTTAGAAGCGACACATTTCGGTTTCTCACGTCGAACTCTCGAAACAAATCAACAACTACACATTAAAGTGAGTGTTACGACCCCTCTTTTATATTTTATATGCTTTGGGGGAGAATATATGTGCTGAAATGTACAAGTTTATACAAAAATACACATAAAATATTATTATTTTATGTAAAAACTATAACTAGTTAGAAAAAATTGGTTTGACATTTATATGTTATAAACACATAAACTAGTTTCAAACCTCAATATTTTCATATGTTATGTTGTTAAAAATGATACAACAATAGAAATAACATATGCCTATTACTACAAAACTCTATGATTTTGTGTGACATTGTATGTCATAAATATTATGTCATAAAACTTTGTAATATCCATAAGGATTTAAACTATACATGTATATTTACAAAGTGTTTACAAGAAACATACTTCGTTATAAAAGCTAGTGCCTTATACTATACATGCATACCAGTCATGCTCAGATTTTATAAACTCTATACAATACATTATGCTTAGTAACTTATCCACTTATAAGTTAGGGCAGAGAGTTGTTCATCGACCTTAGTTAAGGGATTTTTAGTGATACTATATTTAATAGCTAAGTCTAAAGACTTAGCATACCCACATTACTATAACCATTAAATCTTCGGAGTGAGATACATATGTATAGATTTATATGGGGTTGACATCCCCACCCGCGGTTGCTAGCTGCAACCTCGACCGATCAATTAAAGCGAGTGATATGTATCTACTATCATTACTACGATGTACAATGAAGCATTGTAGGGGTACACTCAGTCACATAGCTTGATTATAGGACTCACTATAAGCATTAACTAGGATCTCTCTCTTTTACTACAAACCATGGGCTTGGTTGTTTTCAAAACTAATTTATGTATGGATATACTTTTTCAAAAATACACTTGGGTTTTCAAAGCTTATTCAAAGATCCTTTAGAAACACTGTTTTAAGTATGGTTATACTTACATAGAAATAGTTTTTGAACATTTTTGAAAGTAGCATACTGATGTTAGCATAAAAAGTTGTAACTCTCACCAACCTTGTGTTGACCCTCAAAACTACATGTATTCTCAGGGAATCAATAATTCAAGAATTCAGACGACGGATAATCATGGATTTTTGGCAGTCTAGTTTACTAGTTTTTGTTATGTCTACCTACCTGTTAAGGCAATTCATGTATTATTATCATCTGTAAGAACCCGTGTATTCAAACTTAAAGATGGAATGCAAATGATGTTTTGTTTATTGTTGTACTTGTGTTATATATTCAGGTTACCTGTGATCCATAAAACTTGTCGCACAACCCGACATATTCCGCCGTCTCGGTCGGGGTTGTGATAGATTGGTATCAGACCTAAATTGACAATAGAGAACTCGTATCCTAGAAAGAGGAATACAAGTATAGCAACAAGCTCCTAATAAAAGTATTATTATTAATTACACTACTTCTTGACTATATATGGTACGGAGAATCTGGTTTGAAGGTCCGTATAGGGATTTTGGATTTTAGAATGGCTTAATTACCCAAATGGTCCTGCCCTCCAGTGTTTCCTATCTGACCCTCGTCTGTACATAGTAGTCTTGGAGTACAAAACAAAGTTTAATCACTAACACTAATATATAAGAGTTATACATATATACTCTGACCCGCGATGAGAACACTTAATAAAATTCTAAACATCCCTTCAACTAAAACTACCAAGTCAACCCTTTAGTTTAGACGCCTCAACTAAGGTTAGTACCATACATAATCCATACCAAAAAATAAACTTGGAACACGTGCCTATGTTATTTATGGTCGATTCGATGCACAACCAACCTTGAGCAAGGATTTTGACAGACTACAAAAATTGAGAGTTTTATAAGTTGAAAAATGTTCTCAAGATTCGTTGCAGATACCTAGCACCTTAGGTGCTGTTTGTTTTTTTGGAAAAAAACCTCTTCAGACCTCTTATTGCTGCGCGGCGCAGCACACGCGCAACACTTTTAATCTCGCAGCTGTTTGTTTTTCAGAAGTCTTCGGATTAAAAAACCTCTGCGTGTGTTCTTCTTGGCGCAACACTTGTTTTGCCTCTTCCTACCTCTTCCAACCTCTTTTTCTTCTTTTTTCTTGCTAAAATATTGATTATATATTGCTGAAATCTTATTTCACATTTTTTTTTTGTTTTTTTGTTTATTCTTGTTGATTTTCTTTTTCTTTTTTTTATATTGAATAATAATATTTTGTTGATGAAATATCATTATTTTATGCTAAAATATCTTTATTTCTTGTTAAAATATCATTATTTTTTGCTGAAATATCATAAATTATTGCCGAAATGTCATACATTATTTAATTTTCGGTATTAAAAAACTATTTTCGGATTATAAAATCAGTTTATTTTAATTTTTTAATGTCTGCAGCAGCATGCAGATGTTTAAAAAACAAACACGCTTCTTATTACAGTCTGCAGCCGTTTGGTCCACCTCTTCTACTGCAGAGGGTTGCAGAGGTGGTCCGCAGACTTTATGGATTTTTGCTTCAAAAAAACAAACAGCACCTTAGAAACTTTATACCAACCTTAAAACATTTATACATTTTTAAAACACTTACACATTTAAAAATTTGCTAACACACTTAAAATCCTTTTATGTAGATGGCTGATATAGCCAACGACCATCCAACTTGGATGGAGATAGCCGATCCCAATGAGTTACACGAGGTTCCGATACACCTAGCCGGGGATCCATATTCTCCCCAAGATGATCCAGTCGCCCCTTCAAACCTCTCAGAGGAAGAGGACCCGTCAGAGGATGAGGAGGATGACGATGTAGAGGAGGTTGCAGAGTCTGGCGATGAGGGAATACTTCAGGATGCCTAGGAGATTAATGATGATGGCCCCATAGAGGATGAGGAGGGACTTGCCGACAAGGAACATTCCCCTCCTATCCCACCATCCTCTCTGCCCAGGCCACACTATAATCCATATCTCCTTAATGGAAAGGGTCCTTCCTTAATGAGGACCCCGAGGATGAGCATTCCTTAAATATACCACTTGGACCCTACTGCACATGTTTCCTGACCCACTTGTGGTCATTTGGAGAAACAAACCATACCCTGTGAGCCATCTTGGCTCCCCGACATTCTCCGCAAGTGGAGGATTACTGACCTTCCTCCCTGGTACAAGATAGGCGAATCTTCACAGGCTCCGCCATAGGCACCACTCAGGGACGAACCTGAGAATGATCCGATCCCATGACTTATGACTCAGGGCGATTGTCTATCTGATATAGTTGGATGCCTGGAGAGCCTCATCAGAGGTTCAAGCTCTACTTTACTACAGCAGTGAGTCGATAGACTCGAGGAACAGAAGAAGGAGGACACTAAGGCCATTTAAATACTATATTATCGCGTAGGTTCTAGTCGCACCGAGGAGAAGGCTATGTGTGCTCCTTATAGAGCACTAGCCTACAGGAAGCAGATCACTGAGAGCCGGCTGCATGCGCCTGAGCACTGAGCATTTGTTGCACCGCAAGAGCGACGTCAGATCCAGGAGAAGTTTGAGGAACTGGTCCTCTATATGATTTCGCGATATGGGC
Source organism: Lactuca virosa (assembly GCF_052849685.1). Taxonomy (NCBI): domain Eukaryota; kingdom Viridiplantae; phylum Streptophyta; class Magnoliopsida; order Asterales; family Asteraceae; genus Lactuca; species Lactuca virosa. The sequence goes on from NC_136429.1 coordinate 91,064,970, forward strand.
AATAGACGTTTACATCTAGGGTGGCTTGTGCCCTAGGGTAGGGTTTGAACTTTTGAGGAATAACTTTTGTTTTTGCAAGTGTTTATCACTGACTAAATTGAAAATGATCTTTTGAAAAGCTTTTCTATTTCTAACCTTATATGGTTGGTACCTTTGTAAGTGGAAACAAGCAGTTATAATATATGAAACTACTTTCAGTATTTGTTGAATGTGAAACTTGTTATCTGTGTTGCTTGTTACATACTATCATTACTCGGTTGAAAAACATCGGTTGAAACCCTCATTTTATGACATGGAAATCAGTAAGGTTTCGGGAACAAGTTTCACAAATACATCATCACAAAAACACAACTTGTTTATGACTACATAGTGTAAAACAACTTAACGTATCCATCTAAAACATATTAGAATTATGCATCCATGAAAAAGTCCACGAGTTCGTCCACCACCAACTCCCCGAGGCAATCGAGGAAGTGCTCCAGAAGTAACTTAAACTTCGGTAGAAACTCCAAACCCCGGAGGAGCTCCATGCATAACTAATACAAACCCACCATTTCAAATGGATCTTGCTCTAATGTAGATCCTGCTTGCGCAAGGGATTGCTATAGCCTTAGCCGCATACAAGGCTACCCGAAATGATAACACCAGGAATAGTAGAAATGGTGGCGACACTCTAGTCTCAAACCAAAACAGTCCAAGGCCTTGTTCATACAAGGATTTCATGGGTTCAAAACCCTGACCCTTCTACGGCACGGAAGGAGACGTTGGTCTATCCCGCCAGATAGAAAAGATAGAAGTAGTTTTTCGCATCAGTGCTTGATCTGAGGACTGCCGAGTGAAATACACAACCTATACACTGATGGATTCTGACTTGAACTCGTGGAATAACCATGCTAAGTCCATGAGGATTGATGACGCCTATGTTGTGGGCTGGGAACCTCTGAAGAAGATGACGATCAAGGAATACTGCTCACGACAGGAAGTCCAAGCTCTAGAGCAGGATCTTTGGAACCTTACCATAATAGGATCGGAGGTGGATGCCTATACCTCCCGATTTAATGATCTTGCCAACCTTTTCCCGAGAATGTTGACCCCAGAAGATAAAAAGTCGGAGAGGTACATCTGGGGACTGGATTCACTAGTTCAAGGTTTGATTACTGCATCCAGATCCGTCACTTTCGATAGTGGTAAGAAATTGGCCTATCAGTTGACTAAGCAATGTATCCGTCAGGGTACCATCAACCCGCCAAAAGAGAAGAACCAAGCTGGTAGTACAAATAGGAAGTTCCATGGAAAGCCGAAAGGGAACTTCAAGCATCGCAAGCTCAATCCAGAACTTGTAACTATATATGTTGCAATAAAAAAAACTCCCACTCCAGTAAAGCCCTATTCTGGAACCCTACCCCACTCTAGTAAGTTCAACTTCCACCATGTTCGAAATTGATTGATCTGCACCAATTGCAACTTAAGGGTCCACATCGCTAAGTTCTGTAGAAAGGCCCCAGATAATACAACCTCAACCACTGCTGTAGGAGGAAGCCGAAACTGCTTCGAATGCAACCAACCATGGCACTTGAAGAAAAATTGCCCTAAACTGAAGAACCAGGATGGTAAAGAAAGGGAATTCGTGATAGGTGCGGGAGATGCATGCCAGGAACCAACTATGGTTACTGGTATGTTTCCTATCAACAATATGTATGCTTCCGTATTATTTGACACTGGTTCCGATATAAGCTTTATTTTCAATAAGTGCAGAAGAATGATAAATCATAAATCATGCAAACTTAATGAAGCTTACACGGTAGAAGTATCAAATGGTCAAATAGAAAGCACCTTAGAAATACTAACCAATTGCCTTCTCACACTGAATAACTACGTCTTGCATGTCGACTTAATGCTTATGACCATTGGAAGTTTCGATGTGATCATCAGAATGGATTGTCTATCACTTCATCGAGCGGAGTATCTATGCTACAAAAAACTCGTCCGATTACCTTTACCTAACGACGAAGCCCTAGTAATTTACAAAGATAAATCAGGGATGAACCTAATAGTCATCACTTGCATGAAGGCAAGGAAGTACTTGCAGAAGAGATGCTTCACTTTCTTAGACCATGTGGTGGATATGTAATACAAGAGTAAGGAAATCAAATACATACCGCAAGTGTACGATTACCCGGACGTATTTCCAGAAGATCTACCTGGAGTACCTCCAATAATACAGGTTAAATTCCGAATCAACCTAATCTCGGGTGCAACACCAGTGGCACGATCTCCTTATCGTATGGCTCCATCGAAAATGCAAGAACTATCCAGTCAACTTCAAGACTTATTGACAAAGGCTTCATCTAGCCAAGCTTCTCTCCATGGGGAGCTCCAATATAGTTTGTCAAAAAGAAGGATGGATAGTTTAGGATGTGCATCGACTATCGAAAGTTGAACAAGCTCACTATCAAGAACCGATATCCACCCCTAAAGATCGATGGCCTGTTCGAACAACTTCAAGGATCCTGCTACTACTTGAAGATCGACCTAAGATCCGGTTACCATCAACTAAGAGTTCAAGAAGAAGATATCCCAAAGACGGAATTAAGGACTCGATAAGGTTACTACGAGTTTTTGGTTATTGTATTTGGACTGAACAACATGCTAGCCGTATTCATGGACCTTATGAACCGGGTGTGTAAAACCTACTTGGATAAATTCGTGATTGTTTTCATCGACAACATATTGATATATTCACGAACCAAGGAAGAACATGGACACCACTTATGTTTAATCCTGGAACTGTTAAGAAAAGAGAAACTTTATGCAAAATTTCTAAATGTGAGTTCTGGATTAACAAAGTGCATTCCCTCGGCCTTGTGGTCAGCAGTAAAGGGATTCATGTCGATCCCGCAAAGATGAAAGCGGTTAAGGATTGGAAATCACAAACACTACCAACCGATGTATGCCAATTCCTAGGGCCTGCGGGCTACTATCGGATATTCATCGAGAACTTCTCCAAAATAGCAAAACCTCTCACCGCCCTAACCCAAAAAGACAAAAAGTTCGATTGGGGAGATAACCAAGAGTCTGCCTTTCTAACACCCGTGACTTGAGGTAATAATAATTATTTATTTCCTTTATACTTAATTGTTGGACTTTGAGATTAAGGATTGGATTATTGAGTTGGGCCTTAAGTGAGTGGGTCGAAAGTTAGTGGGCTACCCGAAGACGTAAGTTGGGCGTAAGCTTGGCGTACATGGGGCGCAAGGCAGCATTGGATGCGGGGGATTAATGCTCGTATGTGCAGCATACCAAGGAGTACGTGCAACATAAAAAAGCAGACTCCAAACCCTAATTATTAGGGTTTAAGCCATATAAATACAACATTAACTCCCAAACCCTAGCCTCCTTACCAGCCTCTTAACCTGAGAAACCCTAGATAGCCTTTCATTCCTTATCATAGTGTGTTTTTTGCCTTGTGAAGCTCATTGTGGTGTTTAGAAGCTTGGAAGGAGAAAGAAGAAGTTGAAGAAGAAGAACTTGAGTAGCTTGAGCTCAAGGATCTGAGATAACATCACCATTTAGCACTCATTTGAGGTAAAAAGCTCTCAACTTGCCTCATGAATGCTTAGAACTATGTTAATGGAGTTTTGGACCTTTTAGGTCCCAAGAACGGATTTTTATGGTTCAAATCCGTTTCTAGGCTTAGGGTTGCCACCCTTAGTGCTACATGAGTCCCAATAACAGTAAAGTTTCGATCTTGAAGGTCCTTTTGTGATCATGCATGAGTTCTAGCCATTTCCATGGACATTAGTTGTCATATTTCAAGTTTGGGTCCATTTGGTGGGTTGCAAGCCACCAAGTAATCGGATTTATGGGTTAAGACAGTTTAGTGGACGCAGATCTTTATTTGGAGCTTAAGGTCTTAAGGGATTAAGCACTTCTGAAGTTTATGGCTTAATAGTGCAGTACGATGGGCGTACAAGCCCGTACGTACAGCGTACAAGCCATGCAGCCTGTACGCTTAGCATACAGACGAGTACGCCCCGCGTACTCACTGGATTCAGATTCCTAGTCGTTTGGGCCAATCTTTGGAATTCTTAGTTTCTGGGCCTTAGTGAGATATCAGGAGTTAGTTAATGGGCTAAAGAAATGTTTGGGCTTAAGGAAGGCCCATTTGAGGAGTTGGGCCCAATTTAGAAAATTGGGCCATTAGTGGGCCATTAATGGGCTTGGGAAGGCTAGATGGAATTGGGTGTAGGTTATGGTCCAAATTAGATCAAGGGGTAAAATAGTCATTCTACCCTAAGAGGAATAATTGGATTTTTGACTAAGTGTTATTATGATAATGATAGTCGGGGAGTCGTCAGAGCAGCCGTAGAGATTCCTTACCGTGAGATTCTGCATTCACCTTTGCGAGGTGAGTTTCCCCCTATAGAAACGGGTCTAAGGCACCAAATGCCGACCCGTTTATGTATGTTAGTATATTCTGGACTAAGGTCTGATGTCGGGCAGCACCCAATGTAGCTTAATATGTTTCCGGATTTTGATCCGATGTCGGGCAGTGCTCGAGGAATGTTTGTATGCTTGATGTCATCGTGATTCTTGCATGTGTCTGTATGTATGTTTCCAGATTACGGTCCGATGTTGGGCAATGATGAGGAATGTTTGTATGTTTCCGGATCTCGGTCCGATGTCGGGCGGGGCCCGAGAAATGTTTATATATTTATGTTTTGTGATTATTTATGCGTATTTGTTGATATGTTTATATGTATACCGAGCTTTGCTCGATGCCGGGTGGGGCCCGATGCCAGATCTCGTTCCGATGCCGAGTGGTGCCCGATGTCGGACCTGTCTGATGCCGAGCGGGGCCAGATGTAGCGGGCAAGGATCATGTTATGTTATTATGTGATTATGTGTATGGTATGCGGTAGTTTTGGGAGACTCACTAAGCTTTGTGCTTACACTTTTCAGTTTTGGTTTCAGGTACTTCCGGTAGCAAGGGGAAGAGCTCGGGATGACTGCAGTGCACACACATTGATTTTAGCCTGGGATGTTTTTACTCTGATATATTTGACAGATGATTATGATGTTTTGTGATACAATGACTTATGGTTTTTATGTGATGATTTGATAACTATGGTTTTATTAATAATTAAAAACGAATTTTTCGGATCGTATTTTTGGGATGTTCCAAGTTGGTATTAGAGCCTTGGTTTGAGGGATTCGGACATACTCTCGGGTGTTCCTGAACCCAAACTAAGGACTTGGTATAAATTTTTTTAAAAGAAAAGCCATTTTCATAAAAAGGATTTTGAAAAGAGAAAAGGGTGTGGTGCATGCAATCAACCAAGCTCAAGCAAGCTCTCCCAAATTACCCATACAAGTTTGTTATGTTATGATATGATTATGAGAACTGCATGCTAGATTAGGGCTAAGGATCTAGGAATGATGCCTTGTGTCACAGCCCTAAACCGGAACGGCGGAAACGTTCGGGGGTGGAGGACGTCATGCATAGTATCATAACAATTACATCATAGTAATCAAAGTAAACATAACCATTACATTGAAATAGTTAAATATTTACATTTGTTTAATATAAAAGTATAGCAAAATATAAAAAAAGTGACTCTATACGCCCCGTCTTCTCAAAAGTCTGCGGGAGTACCTGTCTACTGATTTCCTGAGGATACAAGCGGTTTTGAAAAGAGTATTAGCGTTAAAGCTGGTGAGTTCATAAGCATTGTTTTTGTAATGAAAACATGTTGATGAATCTGTGAAAATGTTCGTATGTTTCCAAGAAAATCCAATATTTTCTTTAGTAAAAGCATGATAATACCAGTTCCTTCTATGATCACTTAGTTCATACTGGCCAAGTATAAACCAATATCGAACTGACAGTTGATTATATGGATATGCCCTAAGCCCACAACCAAACAAGGAACAGGAAATGAGGCGGAAACCACACATTCCACAGTCTATCGAATATTCTTCATACATAACCCTGATGCATAAACTAAGGAATTATAGAATTAACTAAGATTGTTTGTTACTGTATCCTGTTGTAGTATATGAAACATATTAGTTTGTATGCTTGGTTACTACTAGATGTATTGTATGATGGGTTCTGTATAAAAACCTTCGTATAAAATGTTCTGTATGAAAAACCCTGGCTACCACTAGTATCTATAGTAGTTTTATTACTAAAAATAAAACCTTGTATTCGAATTTCCTGGAATCCTCCAGTTGTAATGTATGATAGTTCTATTAATGAAGATAAAACTAATTGAAGAAATGAATTCCGTAAACAAATGGTTAGTTTATACTATTGTGAATTCGTATAACCATACTTGATATGACCTAGTGACCTTTACGACGTTCTTCAAGTGTCGGATATTATGACATTTGTCACCCCAGGCATGCCTGCCTAACTGTAGCTAGCAGTTCAGTTGTGGAATTGTTAGTCCCGAATAAATCTATTCACAAATCTCACGCTCTCCCTCCAGGAGACTCTGGTTATACTATGATAGGATTTAACCCACACCCCGAATGGTACAATAGAAGTGATGTCTCACAACCCTGTATTAATTAGTTTATGTGTTGTTTGGTATCGTTCTCTTGTACTTAAAATCGTATGTATACTTTACAGAGTAATAATAATTATACTTAATTAATTATTAAGTGTGGTACTCTTGTATTCAGAAAGTAGTAATGTATACCATAAACTACATCTATCAAGGTTTAAATGATTGCTAATGTATAATTCCTGAAATGATAAAAATACGCATTGAAATCCCAAACTATACCTATTATAGTTTGTATGTGTGTTAAGTACTCGGTTCGTGTATTGTTCTGAAAACTATGCAATTATGGTTGTGAGTTGAAAACTTCCCTTATGCTCAACATGTTACAAAAGGGATGAAGTATCTAATTATTTCATAAAATGTGAAGACCTTTCTGGTTGTATCAATTGCATAAGTTTTAATCCTTATTAAATTCTATGTATAAAGTTCATAAAAACTATTTATGTTTAGCTTGTATTCCCCCCTGAAAAACGTTAAAACTATAAAAGCGTAGGGTATGAACTCACAGTTGGTTACGTGTACGCCGGAGAACGAGACTGGAAATGAAGACCCTCAAGTTGATATACGCGACACTTAACGGAATCGTAATAATAATTTAACACATATACGCGTAATATTAGTGAAACCATTAATTATAGTATTGGAAAACACTTGCTTTTAGTTAAGGAATATTACCGGGACTCGATTGTATCGGAAAAAGCGGATTTTCAGCCAAGATCACGACTTGGGAAGGTTTGCGGCCATGAACTGTTCTCGGCCGTGAACAACCTATTGAATGGTTTACGGACGTGATCGGTGTTCTTGAAGAAAATATGAAGGTTTGAAGGGTTCACAGCCGTGAACTGATTTCGGCCCTTGAAGATTTGAAGGGTTTGCGGCCGTGAATTCAAGAAAAACAACGCTTGATTTGATGAAAAACGCGTTTTAGAGGCTCCACAACAACACCCAAAGGTGATTTTTGATGATTTTCGGAAGAAAAGGGGTATTATTGAGTTTGCGGTTGGGAGGTTAGAGAGAGAATGGATGAGTTTTCGGACATAAAAGTGTAAATGAGGGGTAGGAACACATATATATAGGTTGGGTGTATGGTCGGTGGTGGGGTCCACCAACCGTGAATGGGTTTACGGCCGTGATCGGGTTCATGGCCGTGAACACCAGTCAGACAGATTTTTACTGATTTTCGAAGAAACTCGGGTTTTCGCGTGATTTTGGTTCCGACTCTTATATAAAATTAAATTATATAACTTAAATGATTTTCCAAACCATAAGAATTTGACGGAATTAAATAAAATTTCAAAATTTATTTAACGGAATCGGGCTAACGTTAACGGAAAAAGGTTCGGGTTGTCACACCTTGCATGCCTGTTATATGTGTATGAGAATTGCATGTTAGACTAGGGCTAAGGATCTAGGAAGGATGCCTTATATGCCTGCTGTATGAGATTATTGAACTGTATGCTAGTACTGATTAGTCAGTAATATGATGGCCTGGTTAGGATATGCTTGTTTTTTATTACTCAATGCTTGAATGCTGCTTGCTTAGTGCTTTTTGGAGTTCTAGTTATCTTTAATTAACTAGTAAATGAATACGTTAAGTTACATATTATGAGGACCAAATAACTTCAGAAGGTTAGGTCTAACTCTATTTCACAACTCTTGTTTGAGTCAAACCGTTGTAGGGTAGGCCCTCTCATTCGAAGAATTATCTAGTCTTAGTGATATGTAATGGTATTCACGAGCAAGTTAGGGGGATATAGCAGAGACTTCTTATGCAACAGATGGCGGAGAATGGGTTGGAGATTACCCTAGGGCAAGCCTAGTATGAGACTAGCATGAAGAGCAGTAGTAGTAGAAGGGACTTGGTGGAGTCAAGGCAACTCTTGAGGAAAGTACAGATAGATGTGGAAGGTAGTATGGGCCCGTACTACCGAAAGCAGAGGATCCGTACTCGAATCAAGGAGGGCTGAGATGAATCCTGGGAACTTGTAGTGTGTGTGATCCCTCGAGTTATGATGAGTATTCTGATGTTTGTTATGGTGTATTTTCAGTATGGTGACGCTACAGAATAGACCAGTTGGCAGTTCAGGTGCCGGTGAGGGATCAGGTTCGGGCTCTGGAGTTGGGCAGCTCGATGAGCAGACGAGAGAGTTCATTTCATATGAGGTCACGCATAGTATTTTGGACCAGACTCCTGTGATCTTCGGGAAGGTCAAGGAGGGCATCTTGGAGATTCTAGACGAGAGGTTGGGTGCATTCCGCACCGAGATGGCGACCATGCTAGGGGCACACACGATGATATTCAGGGAGTTCCGAGCTTGTGGAGCTCCAGACTATCATGGGGCTTAGGACCCCATTGCTAGCAGCAGGTGGTTGGTTGAACGACTTGCTTCCTGTCTCCTGAAGGACAGAGCACGCGACTGGTGGGAGGAGGTCGGACATGCCATTGGAGATGATGTAGCTCTTGATGCGATGACCTGGAGTGACTTTTCGGACAGGTTCAGGGCCGAGTTTGCACCTGTGATTGAGGTGCAACAGCTTGCTAGGGAGTTCCAAGATCTCAAGCAGACTACTGAGATGGTGACCAAGATCACCACCATGTTCAGGGAGAGCGCCCTTCTTGATCCGCAGTACGTGGCGGACGAGGAGATGAAAAAGGCCCGATATCATGAGATGCTGCGGAGTGATATCCGCCAGTTTGTGAGTCGATCCAACTGCAAGACGCTGGAGGATATGATTGCGAGGGCTCAGGAAAGGGAGCTGGATTTGGAGATGGAGAAGAAGAGGAAACCAGAGGGGGTTCAGTCAGGTAGTGTGGTAAAAAAGCCCAAGGTATCAGATCACCGATCGAGGAGCCAGCAGGGCCACAACTGTTGTGGCAAGTGCGGCAAGTTGCACGAGGAAACGTGCATGGCGGGTAGTTCGGGCTGCTTCAAGTGCGTCCGAACCGGTCATGTCAGCAGGGACTGTACTGCTACCACCACCACCACCACAGTATCAGATCTGATTTGCTTCAAGTGCAATCAGCGGGGACACAAGCGGTCCCAGTGCCCGAGTTTAGCAGTAGCAGGACAGGTGGCAGCACCCGCTCCTGCTACGTTGAGGATTACGGATGGCCGATAGGGCCGGTCAGAGGCGCCTGTGGCGAAGAGCAGAGCCTTTCAGCTGACAGCAGAGGAGTCAAGTGCAGCTCCTGATGTGGTGACGGGTATGTATCTTCTCCTTATCTCTTTATTTATATTGATTATTGCTTATGTTTATGTGTTTCATTATAGGATCGTTCCTTGTGAACGATATGTCTGCTCTGGTATTATTTGATTCAGGGAATACTCGATCTTTTGTGTCGCTCGCATTCAACAAGCAATTTGTAAGAGCTCCAGGGGAGCTGGACTGCCCACTTGATGTAGAGATAGCAGGTGATAGGACCGTTCGAGCTGCAAGGGTTCATCGGGGATGTACACTGCAGTTATTTGATGAGCAGTTTTCTGTGGATTTAGTCCCCATTCCCCTGTGAGGGAATATGGTTATTGTGGGTATGGACTGGTTGAACCCCAACGGGGAAGTGATTGACTGTGAGAAGCAACTGGTACAAGTTAGGACCCCAAGTGGGGGAGGGTTGGTGATTCATGGCGAGAGGCCGCAGCATGGGCCGACTTTGTGTTCAGCAGCGAGAGCTAGGCGCTATCTTTAGCAAGGTTGCGCAGGTTATGTCACCTATGTTATGATACCCGAGATAAGGGTAAGGCGACATTCCATGATGTACCGATCGTACGGGAGTAACCGTACGTGTTTCCATAGGATTTGCCTGGGATAGCTCCGGAGAGACAGGTAGAGTTCAGGATTGACCTGGTTCCTGGTATAGCTCTGATAGCCAAGGCACCATATCGGTTGGCTCCTCCCGAGATGCAGGAGTTGTCTACACAACTGCAGTAGCTGTTAGACAAGGGATTTATCAGGCCGAGCTGTTCGACATGGGGAGCCCAGATCCTGTTTGTGAAGAAGAAGGACGGATCACATCGGATGTGTATAAATTACTGGGAGCTGAATAAGGTAACAGTGAAGAATCGTTATCCCCTCTCTAGGATTGATGATTTATTTGACCAGCTTCAGGGTGCATCTTGGTTCTCCAAGATTTATCTACGATCGGGTTATCACCAGATGCGAGTCAGGGACGACGACGTGCCGAAGACATCCTTTCGGACTCGCTATGGTCACTATGAGTTCGTGGTTGCTCCCGCCGCGTTCATGGATCTCGTGAAATCGCGTGTGCAGACCGATGCTGGACCGGTCTGTAATAGTCTTTATCGATGATATCTTGGTTTACTCCAAGACTCAGGAGCAGCATGAGGAGCACCTGAGGGAGGTGCTGGAGACACTGAGGAGGGAGAGACTTTTCGCAAAGTTCTCCAAGTGTGAGTTTTGGTTGCGCGAGGTGCAATTTTTGGGGAACCTTGTCAACCAGAAAGGTATTCTGGCGATCCGGCCAAGATAGAGGCTGTGATACAGTGGGAGGTTCCGAGGTCTCCATCTGAGATTCGAAGTTTTCTTGGTCTGGCGGGTTATTATCGGAGATTCGTCCAGGATTTCTCCAAGATTGTTGTTCCATTGACCCGACTAACCAAGAAGTCGGTGACATTTTGCTGGGGGCCTGAGCAGCAACCAGCATTCGAGACTCTCTGACAGCGGTTGTGCGAGGCACCGATTCTAACATTTCCGGAGGGCGTCGACGATTTCGAGGTTTACTGTGACACTTCGATCACGGGTATGGGTGTAATGTTGATGCAGCGGGGTCATGTGAAAGCTTACGCTTTAAGGCAGTTGAAGCATTATGAGGAGAATTACCCGACGCACGATTTAGAGCTGGGGTTTGTGGTTTTCGCCCTCAAGATTTGGCGACACTACCTCTATGGGGTTCATTGTAACATTTACATGAACCATAAGAGCTTGAGGTAACTGACAGATCAGCCGAATCTGAACATGAGGCAGTGTCGGTGGTTATATATGGTGAAGGATTATGACTGTGAGGTCCTTTATCACCTAGGGAAGGCCAATGTGGTGGCCAATGCTCTTAGCCACAAGGTAGTGGCGGCTCTGATTTGAGACATATGTCTGAGGATGACAGTGATTACTCCATTATTGGAACGGATTCGAGAGGCGCAGGTCGAGGGTATGAAGGAAGAGCATCGGAAGTGTGAGCGGATCGTAGGCCAGGTGGCCTCATTTGATTATGATAGCCGTGGGTTGTTGACCCTGCACAGGAGGGTCTGGGTTCCTTACTGGGGAGGTGTACGCCAGGTTCTGATGGATGAGGCACACAAGTCGAGATTCTCCATCTATACCGAGGCGACGAAGATGTACCGTTATCTTCGCCCTGATAATTGGTGGCCCTGCATGAAGCGGGACATAGCATGGTATGTGGAGTGGTGCTTGACTTACAGGAAAGTCAAGGCCAAACACCAGCGAGCTCATGGCAAGATGCAACCATTGGATATTCCTGTTTGGAAATGGGAAGACATCACTACGGATTTCATCACAAAGTTTCCCAGGACCGCACATTGAGTGGATTCGATATGGGTCATCGTGGATCAGTTGACCAAGAGTGCTCATTTCATCCCGATTCAGGAGAATATATCGGCTGAGAAGCTAGCCGAGATCTACGTATGCGAGATAGTGGCACGTCATGGAGTGCCGATTTTGGTTGTGTCAGACCGAGATGTTTGTTTCACTTCCAGATTCTGGAAGCGATTTCATGACGAGATGGGTACTCGTCTTCACTTCAGTTCACTTTCCACCCTCAGACAGACGGGCAGTGTGAGCGGACGATTCAGACTCTAGAGGACATGCTGTGTGCGTGTGTATTGGATTTCGGCGGCAGTTGGGATACGTATCTTCTGTTAGCAGAATTTTCGTCTAACAACAACTACCACTCTAGCATAGATCAACCTCCCTTTGAGATGCTCTACTGGAGGAAGTGTAGGACCTCAATCTGCTGGGGCGAGGTCAGTCAGAGTGTCATGGGGAGTACCGAGGTGGTACTCAAGACCAATAAGAAGATTCAGCAGGTCCGGAGCAGACTTCAGACTGCTCAGAGTCGGCAGAAAAGCTATGCCTGATGGGTTTTGAGCATTCTAACACTTCGTAAGTGTACATGCAACCCTAATAACCTTGGATCTATGTTTGTCTAATAATCATGCAAAGTTGAATTCCAAGGTTATATTCCTATCTAGCATACATGGGGAACATTTTTAACTTGAATGAAAGATAGAATAACTTACCTTGTTGTTGATTATGATCCTTGAAACCTTGTGAGCCTAGCACCCCAAGTGTGATGCCTCAAATGCTTCACACAACACCAAATGCAAAGGAGTACACTTTGAGAGAATCTTACACTTGCAAAATCGGCTCTAGCCCTCTTGTTTTTTAGTGTCGTCGATTTTGGTGGAGAATGGGTTTCTTATATAGTGTTGACACATCTAGGGTTACACCATGTAAACCCTAATGTGTCATGACTCTTCATTTCCATGACCCATGGGTTTGTAACTCCCATGGAGCATCCATGGAGCATCCTATGGGTGGAACCCAACTTGATAATCCATGGAGCCTCTTAGCCCACTATATAAGATATGGAAGATTTACATAATCTACCCATATATTTAATTAGTTATCTTTTGATCACTTAATTAATTCTAAATTAATTCTTGATCAAACTAATTAAATAATATTATTAATATATTAGAACTTATAATATATTAATAAACCATAAGTGTTATTTCTCTCATTTTAGTTTATCCAATTGCATGGTGCCATGCAACCCAAATGGACCATGCCGGGTCGGGTCAAGTACATACCAGAAATAGTTATGGACTTAGACACCTTATCCAACAGTCTCCCACTTGGATAAGTCTAATAACTATAACTGTAATACTTCAGGAACCGATCGGCAATCGTAGCTCTTTCAAGGTCTCTCGGAACTGAGAAGAGGATGATACGCCATTTAAGATAAGTGATCATATAATCCTCTGTTCTAGATATCAGCCGGACAAATACATGGAACAATGTCTTACTTATTGTCCAGCAGTTTGTTTCCCGATTTCCGATTTGTTTGACAAAGAACTTAATTGAACACATCAACTTAGTTCTGACCGGGCCCTGTACATAGGTCAAAACAAAATCATCAAGGGGCCCAGATATCAGCTTCTAATCCAAGAAGGAACAGATAAACTTCGACTCATATGTTTGTTCTACCACTCATTGAATTATACACAAAAGCACGTTTTATAACATCGAGATACCAATGCGTTAACGTACAATCAATGCATAACCAACTCATAAGTAACAAATCATATCTCTAGGTTTGAAGACTTATATGATATTACCATCTCACGATCACTCGAGATAAATTCCATGAAGTGATTCCAGTGAGCGTGGGTTGAGTCCAATGCTCAGAACTTATGAGCACTCATGAGTGTTGTAGCCATGTCCAACAACTTAGACCTCTGCAACCAATCATGACAGTCTTGATTCATACCTACTTCCGACATATGACCGACTGTGGAGGTTCGAATAATATGATATACCAAACATAATTATTCTGGAAGTCAAAACATGCAAAAGAAATATAGTAAACGATCGACAAGAGATAGCAACACTTTACTCATAAATAAAACACCTTTTATTCATCATCTAATGTCAATTACACTTTACAAATTTCAAGGTTATCTAACTACTAAATCTAATATCATCCTTCAGCCCTATGCTCCGAGCATGCTGGAGATGCTTAACCCGAGTCAGTCCCTTCGTGAGGGGATCTGCTGTATTCTCATCCGATGATACCCTCTTTGCCACGAGGAGTCCTTCTTCTATTCGATGTCTGATGAAATGGTATTTTCTGTCGATGTGTCTAGATCTCCCGTGATCCCTTGGTTCCTTGGCTAAAGCAACTGCACTTTCACTATCACAGAAAATTTCCATTGGCTCTTTAATAGCTGGTACAACTCCAAGGTCTCCAATGAAGTTCTTCAGCCATATCGCCTCCTTTGCTGCCTCGCTAGCTGCTATATACTCTGATTCGCAAGTTGAATCAGCCACTGTCTCTTGCTTGGAACTCTTCCAAGAAATTGCTCCTCCATTTAAGGTAAAGACCCAGCCTGTCTGAGAGAGGAAATTATCCCTATCAGTCTGAAAGCTAGCATCACTATACCCTACAACTCTCAAGTCTTCACTCCCACCGAGGGTAAGGACCCAGTCCTTAGTCCTCCGTAGGTACTGGAGGATATTCTTTACCGCAGTCCAGTGTGCCTTGCCAGGGTTCCCCTGATACCTGCTAACCATGCTCAAAGCAAAGGCTACATCAGGTCGAGTACACGTCATAGCATACATGATCGATCCTACAGCCGAAGCATAAGGTATTCGACTCATTTATGCTATCTCAGCCTCAGTACTAGGGCTTTGTGTCTTACTCAATCTAGCATTACTCTGGATGGGTAACTCTCCTTTCTTGGAGTCCTGCATGCCGAATCTCTTCAACACCTTATCCAAGTAAGTACTCTGACTAAGTCCAATTAGTCTTTTACTCCAGTCTCTCAAGATCCTTATCCCTAGAATATAGGCAGCTTCTCCTAGGTCCTTCATAGAGAAACATTTCCCAAGCCAGGACTTAACTTCCTGCAGAGTTGGGATGTCATTTCCTATGAGTAGTATGTCATCCACATACAATACCAAAAAGCTAACTATACTCCCACTAGCCTTGACATATACACAAGATTCATCTTCACTCCTAGAAAAGCCAAATTCCTTGACTTTCTCATCAAAGCAAAGATTCCATCTGCGAGGTGCTTGCTTTAACCCATAAATGGATTTCTCAAGCTTACACACTCTATTAGGGTACTTTGCGTTGACAAAACCCTCTGGCTGACTCATGTAAACATCCTCAGCCAACTTTCCATTAAGGAAAGCGGTTTTGACATCCATTTGCCATATTTCATAGTCATGAAATGCGGCTATGGCTAACAGAACCCTAATAGACTTAATCTTGGCCACTGGAGAAAAGGTCTCATCATAATCAACTCCCGGATTTTGTGAGAAACCCTTTGCAACCAGTCGTGCCTTATAAGTGTGTACATTACCATCCATGTCGGTCTTCTTCTTGAAGATCCATTTGCACCCTACAGTCTTACGACCTGGTACATTCTCAACCAAGTTCCAAACTTGATTGTCATACATGGACTGTATCTCGCTGTCCATTGCCTCTTTCCACTTGGCTGACTCAGGGCCTGCCATGGCTTCCGCGTAACTGTTAGGTTCATCCAGACCTATTAGTGTCTCATTACTGATAAGTGTATCACCTTCCGCAGTAATATGGAATCCATAGTAATGCTCAGGTGCATTCCTAACCCTTGTGGAACGCCTCAGAGGCACAGACTTGTCAATTAGCTCAACAGAAGTTTCCTCCTTAAGTTGAGTGCTAGGGTTTGAAGTTCCTTCACCACTTGACTCTTGAATTTCTTCAAGGTCAACTTGCCTCCCACTGTCTCCTTGGCTTATGAACTCTCTCTCTCGAAAGAAAGCCCTCCTAGCTACAAAGACCACATTCTCACTAGGTCTGTAGAAGAGGTAACCAAAGGATTTCTGTGGGTAGCCGATGAAAATACACCTCTCACTTCGAGGTTCGAGCTTATCATGAGTCTCGCGTCTCACGAAAGCCTCACAACCCCAAATCTTAATGTGGTCTAGTTTGGGTACTTTACCAGTCCACATCTCATGAGGAGTTTTGGCAACTTTCTTTGTGGGAACTAGATTAAGGATATGGGCGGCAGTCTCTAAGGCATACCCCCAAAATGAGATTGGTAGCGAAGCTCGACTCATCATGGAACGAACCATATCCAACAAGGTTCGATTACGCCTCTCAGCTACACCATTCAACTGCGGTGTCCTGGGAGGTGTCAATTGTGAGACAATGCCACATTCCCTAAGATAGTCGAGGAACTCTGAACTAAGATACTCACCACCTCGATCGGATCGAAGCATCTTAATGTTCCTGCCCAATTGATTCTCGACTTCCTGTTTAAACTCTTTAAACCTCTCAAAAGGCTCTGACTTATGCTTGATTAAGTAGACATATCCATATCTACTGTAATCATCAGTAAAAGTCAAATAATAACGATTAGCATCCCTTGTGGCATGTTTGAAGGGCCCACACACATCCGTGTGTATAAGATCCAACAAACCTTCACCCCTCTCACAAGAACCTGTGAAGGGTGACTTTGTCATTTTTCCAAGTAAGCATGATTCGCAACTATCATCTGACTTTAGGTCAAATGACTCCAATACTCCATCCTTTTGGAGTTGGCCTATGCGTTTCTTGCTTATATGTCCAAGACGACAATGCCATAATGATGATTTATACAAGTTATTATCATTAACAGAATCAATACACAATACATTATTTCCTAAGTTATCAACCACAGATACAGTTTCATACACACCATCACAAGGTAATGCTTTAAAATAAAGAACATTATTAAAAAAAGCATTAATCGAACCAACTTCATTATCAAATGAAAAGGTGAAACCTTGTTTATACAATGCATGAAAGGAAATAATATTTCTTGCCATTTCTGGCGAATAACAACATTTATTCAAATCTAAACTAAACCCACTACTTAGCGATAAAGTATAAACTCCAATCTTGGTGACAGGTAAAGCTTTCCTATTCCCCATGATTAAGTTTATTCTTCCATGCTCCACATTCTCACTTCTTCTTAGTCCATGCAAATCAGAACAGATATGAATACCACAACCAGTATCAAGGACCCAAGAGTTAGAATGGGGTGAGTTATTAGATAAGATAGTGTAAATACCTGCATGGTTGGGTTTAACTTTCCCATCCTTCACATCTTGCTGGTACTTTGGGCAGTTCCGCTTCCAATGTGACTTTTCATGGCAATAGAAGCATTCAGCCTCTTTAGGCTCAGAAGAAGGAGTGACAAAACCTTTCTTGGTTCCACTTGAAGAAGAGCCATCAAGGGTCCTAGCCTTGGTACCCTTCAAAGAGCTCTTCCTCTTCTTCCCTCTAGCTTTCCCGATTGCCAAAACCGGGGCGGAGTTTGGAGTAGGAGTGTTAACAACCGACTTACCCTTAAGACCTGTTTCTGCGGTCTAGAGGAGTCCCTGAAGTTTGCTGAGTGTGACCTCTTCCTTATTCATGTGATATGTCATGCGGAATTGATCATAGCACGATGGTAAGGAGTGCAAAATGATATCTATTGCAAGCTCCTCAGGGAAGTTCACATTAAGCTTCAGCAACCGATCCACATACCTTTGCATTTTCTGTATGTGGCTCGTGACGGATTCCCCGTCCTTCATCATGGTTGTTATGATAGAGCATACGATTTCATACCTCTCTTGTCGTGCACTTTGATGGTATCTTTCCATCAGATCTTGGTGCATTTCAAAAGGGTAGAAGTCCTCATAGGACTTTTGGAGTTCCGCTGTCATGGTGGCCATCATGATGCATGCCACTTTTGTAGCATCTCTTTCATGTACCTCATATTCAGCAAGCTCTTCAGCAGTAGCAGTTGGCTCAGGTACCTTCAGCTCCTTGTCGAGAACATATTCTTTGTTCTCATACCGAGTGACCATCCTGATGTTTCTGATCCAATCTGTAAAGTTGGACCCATCAAAGATGACTCTCCTACAAAGATTCATGAGAGAGAAGGAGCTAGTAGGGTTTGAGCCAGAAGCATTGTTATTGGAAGACATCTGAAAGGAAGAGGGAATAGATTAGATTAGATATAGAGATAGTCCTTAACAAAACACCCAAATGTAATATTAAGGCTAGGACCCAACACAATACTTTATAACTTAGAAGAGGGATGCCGTAATGTAAGCTATAAGATATTTGAAGGTAGGTGAATGACAATTCACCAATTTCCACCATGAAAAACGAAATATTTAATTAGGTTTTAATTGGTTTAGAAACTCCTAGATTCTTTGAGATTCATTGAACTTTCTTCAATGGCATGTTTCAATCTCGAGTGTGCCCTTCAAGTTTTGTGACTGGGATGCCGAGGATCACAAAGCAAGGTGTGAAGTAACCATGCAAATTACTTGGTACCCTTAATGTATTACCCCTCAATCGATGTGCCGGTTAACCACACACGCTCCATCGATACTGTGATAAACATTAAGTCACCCTTTACCTACCTTGTTAAGTTCAAGTTAGTGTGCTGGTTAACCACACACGCTCCACTAACGACTTAAACAAAGTGTAAAGTGTAATTTCATGGATTAGCACCTTACTCACATTTTCCTAAAATAACTAAGATTGGGAATTCAATAAAGTTTAGTTACTTTAGTATTATCATTATACTTTTAATGAGAATTTATAAGTCCTTGTCCTACCCGTTCGGCTAACGACCCTCCACCGATCAAGGAAGCGGTGGGTGAGAGTGGACACCCATTAAGTTTCCATTTTATAGGCAACAACCTTATACCCCCTTATAGACCGGCTTCGTGAATGAGGCGTACTAGCGGTAAGACGACTTGATCTTATACATATATAAATATTATTAATAACTTATAATATTATAAAGTATAAGGGTTGAATTTTAACTTTTTAAAATTCTAAGGGTTGGAACTAAAGTTTTAATCAAGACTTTACATGTTCCAAAACTTGAGGGCAAGTTTTGTAAACTTCCAAAACTTTTCATTTCTTATAACTTATGAATTAATTGAGTAATAAAAATGAAGACTCTTCATTTTTATAACTCTTGTGTTCTTTTAATGGCTTTAATAAAAGTGAGACTTTTGGTTTTCCATAACTTGAGGACAAGTTATGGACTCCATTAAAACACATTATGATCATGAATTAAACTACCATGAAGGTTACAAACAATTCCTATGATCATCTAATCTTCATAAGTTCAAGAACATGAATATGAACACTTTCAAGAATCAAAAATTACACTTAAAAAAAACTTGTAATTTTAATAATTGCCATTGTAAATGGATTAGCATAAACATTACACCATCTAAAACAAGCTTTAAAACATCAAAACAGTTTAGGGTAATGTTTCTAGTCCATTTCCAGCAACAAATGTGCAAACTTTCATACGAGCAGAAAACAGAAAAACGATTTTTTTTCAAGCTGTTTGCACACAAAAAAAAACAACAAACAAACCTGGCTCTGATACCACTGATGGGTTTTGAGCATTCTAACACTTCCTAAGTGTACATGCAACCCTAATAACCTTGGATCTATGTTTTTCTAATAATCATGCAAAGTTGAATTCCAAGGTTATATTCCTATCTAGCATACATGGAGAACATTTTTAACTTGAATGAAAGATAGAATAACTTACCTTGTTGTTGATTATGATCCTTGAAACCTTGTGAGCCTAGCACCCCAAGTGTGATGCCTCAAATGCTTCACAAAACACCAAATGCAAAGGAGTAAACTTTGAGAGAATCTTACACTTGCAAAATCGGCTCCAGCCCTCTTGTTACTTAGTGTCGCCGATTTTGGTGGAGAATGGGTTTCTTATATAGTGTTGACACATCTAGGGTTACACCATGTAAACCCTAATGTGTCATGACTCTTCATTTCCATGACCCATGGGTTTGTAACTCCCATGGAGCATCCATGGAGCATCCTATGAGTGGAACCCAACTTGATAATCCATGGAGCCTCTTAGCCCACTATATAAGATATGGAAGATTTACATAATCTACCCATATATTTAATTAGTTATCTTTTGATCACTTAATTAATTCTAAATTAATTCTTGATCAAACTAATTAAATAATATTATTAATATATTAGAACTTATAATATATTAATAAACCATAAGTGTTATTTCTCTCATTTTAGTTTATCCAATTGCATGGTGCCATGCAACCCAAATGGACCATGCCGGGTCGGGTCAAGTACATACCAGAAATAGTTATGGACTTAGACACATTATCCAACAATGCCGACAAGCGCCGTTCAAACTTGGAGTTTCAGCTGGGCGACGTGGTCCTCCTGAAGGTGTCACCATGGAAAGGTGTCATCCGGTTCAGGAAGCAGGACAAGCTGGGCCCCAGGTACATCGGTCCATTCAGGGTTTTGGCTCGGGTGGGCCGGGTTGCTTATCTTTTGGATCTTGCAGCAGAGGTCAACCAGATCCACAAAACTTTTCATGTCTATTAGCTACGGAAGTTCTTAGTGGATGACTCCGCAGTTGTTCCTTTAGAGGTTATTCAGTTTGGTGATAGCCTAAACTACATCGAGAGACTAGTATCCATTCTCGACAGGAAGACAAATGAACTGAGGAACAAGTGGGTAGAGCTGGTAAAGGTGCACTATCTAGAGTGGGTAACGGTGTTATTCAGGGCAGCGGACTTCGAGGACGAAGTTTGATTCAAGTGGGGGAGAATTGTAACACCCGTGACTTGAGGTAATAATAATTATTTAATTCCTTTATGATTAATTGTTGGATTTTGAGATTAAGTATTGGATTATTGAGTTGGGCCTTACGTGAGTGGGCCGAAAGTTAGTGGGCTACCCAAAGACGTACGTTGGGCGTAAGCGGGGCGCAGGGCAGCATTGGATATGGGGGGTTGATGCGCGTATGCACAACGTACCAAGGAGTACGCGCAACGTATGTAGTCAGACTCCAAACCCTAATTTTTAGGGTTTAAGCCATATATTTCGCTGACGAAGAAGGTCGTTGTATTTCGCTGGTGGCCTGAGCAGTAGGCAGCGTTCGAGAAACTGAGGCAGAGGCTATGCGAGGTGCCGACCTTAGCCCTGCCATAGGGCGTGGAGGATTTTGTAGTGTACTGCGATGCGTCCATTTCAGGCTTGGGCACATTCTTTATGTAGAGGGGGCAAGTCATCACCTACGCCTCGAGGCAACTGAAGCCTCACGTGGCGAACTACCCGACGCATGATCTGGAGTTGGGGGGCGGTTATCTTCTCCCTCAAGATTTGGCGACATGACCTCTATGGGGTCCGTTGTACCATTTACACGGATCACAAGAGTTTGAGGTACCTCATGGACCAGCCAAATCTGAACATGAGGCAACGTCAGTGGCTAGATGTGGTGAAGGATTACGACAGTGAGATCCTCTTGTTGGGTTTTAGTGTACTACAACATCCTATAGTGCACATACAACCCTAAATACCTTGGATCTATGTTTTCACTAATTATACATGCAAATGGTTTCCAAGGCATTAAACCTATAACTAGCATGCAATTTATCATAAACAATACAAGATACTAGTTTGAGTAACATACCTTTTATGTGGCTTGAAGTCTTCATGTATTTGGTGTTGCTTTAAAGACTTTGAGCTTTAAGAGCTTAGTGCCCCAAGTGTTGCACCTCAAATGTTTCACAACCATCATGAACAAAAGATGGCTTTTTGAGAGAAGCTTCTTGTCACACAAAATCGGCTATCTCCTCCTTAGAATGCATAGGTGCCGATTTTGGTGACTATGGGTCCTTTTTATAGCGTGACAAGGTCTAGGGTTTCATCCATGCAAAACCCTAATGCCCATGACCTTTGATTTTCTTAGGCTCCATGGGTTAAACCTCCATGGACTATCCATGGACCACCATATTGGTTTAGCCCATAACAATTTGCCCACACTATAAGAATTATTGATTTACTAAATCAATCCCCATATATCTAATTAGTCTCTTTTGATCACAAAATTAATTCCAAATTAATTCTTGATCAATACTAATTAAATTATATGATTATTAATATATTATAACTTATAATATATTAACACATCATAATAAGCTCTTCTCAAAATCCATAAAATTGTCCTGGTGAAGGCAACCCAAATGGACCATGCTACTCTCGGGTCAAGTACATACCAATTATAGTTATGGGCTTAGACACATAATCCAACAATCTCCCACTTGGATAAGTCTAATAACTATTATCGCCAGTTCGACCCGACTAGCAATCGTAGCTCTTAAAAGCCACTGTCGAACTCTGATCTAGTCAATGACGTGTCCATTAGATAAGGGATCATATATTCCTCCATTCTAGATATCATATGGATTGAGAAATGGATTATAATCATTCTCTCTGTCCATCTGTTCTTTCCTGATTTCCAATTTATGACGACTGACTAATTGAACAAATCAAATCAGTCCAGGCCCGGCCGAGCACTTACGTTTGTCATAACCAAATCATCAAGGGGCCCACAGATATCGCTTTTATCCCTCCAAGGGTAAAAAGAATGGATAAACTTCGACTCATATGCTTGTTCTACTACTTGTTGAATCATACACAAAGGCATGTTTTTTAACATCGATTTACCAATGCGTTTTCGTACAATCAATGTATAACCAACTCATAGTCAACAACTTATATCTCTAGGTTTGAAGAATATAAGATATTATCGTCTCATGATCACTCGTGATAAAATCCATGAAGTGAGTCAAATGAGTGTGGGTTTAATCCAATACTCGAATCTCATTCCAGGAGTACTCATGAACACTACAACTAGTTTGTCCCAGACAAACTACAGACCCATTCATGACAGTCTTGCCTCAATACCTACTTCCAAAGTATAATCGACTGTGGATGGTTTGAATAACTTAGTCATTTGGAAAGAATAGCATAGTTATTTTGGAAGTCAAAACATGCAAAGTGAAACACAAGAATAATCGAATCCAGTATGGTCTCAGAACTTATGAATATAAATAAAACACCTTTTATTTATCACCATATTGATTACACATTATTTATTGTATAATGTTTCGATTTATCAACCTAATACTTCAATTAAAACAATAGTCATGCCATGCTCCAAGCATGCATACTATGTTTGTCCAAACAATAGTTATGCCATACTCCAAGTATGCACACTATGTTTGTCTATGATCCTTACTTTGTGAAATAGACCAATTGAACATGATTCCAATAATGCTCATTTCACAATCCAAATCCTTATCGTAAATGTAAGAGTTCCAAATTCCTACCATTTACCGAAATCCGTTAGATTCTAAACTTATATGCATTGATCCTCTTGTAATGACTATGCACAAAGTCACAAAGACTTGTCAACAGACATTACAGAGTATTCCAATGGAAACGAAGTCTCAAATTCAAAGTACATTCCTTTGAACATCCTTCTTGCAATAAGTCTTCTAATCTTACACATATTTAATGAATAACTTCCACTTATGTAAACATTTCCATATTCTCATTTTGACTATTACTTCGGAACAAGAGTTGCCTCCTTTCAGAATATGTCAATATGGTCCTTTCCAAAAATTTACACCATACTTCCAACTGTCCATGAGCAACCAATCTTTGGTAAACCTTAGATTGTCCTCGACAATTGCTTAATCATTTAGTCATATCCAATTCTAGACCTTTTCCCCTCTTAATGCCCTAGGCATTTGGAAAATTTAGAAAGGATAAATATTATCGCACATGTAATCTGTCCTATACCCGAAGCATATGGGACACGATTCATGATGTCTCACATAAAGACATGATCCTAGATCAGTCTTTTGCTACAATATATTTTTTTATTATTTGCCATGTTTTCATAATTCGACTATAAATAGGGATGCCGTAATCATAATCGAATTTTGAGAACGCAATATATATAGAATTTCCTTATGTTGAACCATTCCAACATAAAATTCAGAGATTTAAAAGTTGTTTTGCTATAATTAAGGGAGAGGAAATCATACTTCATTTCAATTCTAAAAAGCTTAGATTGAGTTTTAATCATCTTTAGTCAAGGATATATATATATATATATATATATATATATATATATATATATATATATATATATATATATATCCTTGACTAAAGATGATTAAAACTCAATCTAAGCTTTTTAGAATTGAAATGAAGTATAATTTTCTCTCCCTTAATTATAGCAAAACAACTTTTCAATCTCTGAAAGTCACGAATTGAGACTTTTGTTTTCTATAATTAACACTTAACATAATAATCATCCTCCCACTAACATGATAATTATTAGCATAACACTTATGCTCCCACTAGCTTTCACATGTATCCAGAAATCAGGTGGACTTCTAGAAATCAATACTTTATTGACTTTCTTACCAAAGTTCAGATTTCTGATACACGATGCTTTGATAAGACTTTATCAAAATCATACACCTTTCCTTGGACAGCTCATATGAGTGTCTAAAATTTTTTTAGAACTATGAAAAGGGATGCCGTAATCATAGTCTCAATTGTTTAGACCTTTGCCATTTCTCACAAGTCCATGTTAGTGTGCCGGTTACCCATACACGCTCCACTAACGACTTTGAGAATGGAAATATCACAATTGCTATCTACTTAAAATCTACTTAGTGAAAGCGTTTCCTCACCATCATTTTCATGAATCGGAGAGAAACCTTATGACACTTAGATTTTATGGTGTGTGTGTTCCTATCCATGTGAATTTGTCATAACCATAATCATAAGACAAGGTTAGTGACAAATCCAAACTATATGGACTGAACTTGTGAAATCTTAACTTCTTGTCACTTGGTAGCACCAGGGCCTACCATTGCTTCCAAATAGTTATGCAAACAATTGAGAACTCATGGAACTCACATGCATAGTCAACTTTGACTGGAATGGGCACATAAATAAGAATATATCAACACGATGGGCTATAAACCTCAAGTCGTGTGCTAGTGATAAACAACATGCTTTGTTCTTGATTAGTTCTTGAAACTTTTCAAGTTCTTTAAGACTCTCACTGACCTCTTGACATATAAGATTCTCTTGTCAAGAACCATTCCTTGACAAAGCAAATATTCAAGAGTTAGTGCGGATTCTTATTAGGATAACACTTCACACAATTGGTCACAGTTGGTGTCTGTCTTATCCAAGACATCACAACTTGCCAATTTCAAATGTACAACAATAAGAAACATCTTATTCTAGATTTGACAAGTGTTATAAACCTTCTAAATATTATGTCACTCAAGTTACAATCTTGGAGTATGACTCTAAGACTTGTTTTGGAACGAAGTATGATTCATCTTTTTGATTTTAACCATTTCAACAATCCACGATTCCTCTTCTTAGCCAAACAAATGCAATAAGATGTCCTTAGAGAATCAATTGTGATATGGTTTCATAATCACTAAGGTAATCATAAAACAAGATACTCAAGTACTCTCCCATCTTTTCAGATTGGAGAAACTTTTATCTTTTTGCCTAATTTGATTCTTCTCATTCGTCCCGCCACACATTGAAACTTTTCCAATTTTTCAGAATTATACTTAAACTTGTAAGTACAACCATATTTACTAAACTTTAGTAAATATGACGAGCAGCCTTATCGTTCTTTGTGGTGGACCTGATCAGCGCACAACCAAGTGTACCCGATCTCCTAGCCCTTCACTTGACTCACATATACAGGTGAACAAGGATTTAGTCTTATTTTCCCAAAGATGAAAATTCTCATTCATCATACAATACAAGTTGCATGATTCCAAGTTTCTATCCAAATGAAACTTGGATGATGATAATCTTTCCTTATTTGATAAATTATGACACTACCACAAACGAAAGAATCAAATCCATTTTCCAATATTACTATCAATGGAATCATATAAACAACAATTTTCCACAAATGCCATTGTAAGGATATTTAAAATAAATAAAAATAAAACCTTTTCTTTTATTTTAAAACTTGCAGAAAAACTTATCCTTACAATGCAAATGCATGTGAAAACTATGTTGTTATCTAATCCTAAGAAATCTATCATAACTCTTAAGTAATAACTCAAAATTCTGATCACCGAGCCATGCGATCGAAATCCATCTTTGCCATCAGAATCAACATATTCTTTCTTTAAGCTTCCTTTCTTTTCTTTGATTCTTAAAACATCAACATGTGACCTAGTCACATCATGTAATAAGAATCTCCAAATAGGATCTTAATAGAGTTAGATAGTGGACTTTACCCGAAGTAGAGTCAAACTTTTCGACTTTACCATCCTTATGATCTTTCTGGTAAATAGGGCAGCTTCGCAACCAATGGCCCTTCCTTTGGCAATAGAAACATATGGACTCTTTGGGAATGGTACATGAGACTATCTCATACTTAGCCTTTCTCTTTACCATTTGGTCAACCGAGTTGACTATGGTCGATCCCTTTCCATTGGGAAGAGAAAGTTTTTCTGGGTTTCCAATGTTACCGTTGTCAATGTCCATGGAAGTTTGGGAAGTCGATCTTCCAATCAAATTTGCTTTACCAGTGCTCCAAATCATTTCTGATTCAGCAGCACCAAGCAAATAGGTAAGATCATTAAGGGTCATGTCATGGTCTGTCATATAGTGGTCCTAAAGGAACTCACTATGTGACTTAGAAGGTGATTGAAGAACCTAGTCAATAACCAACTTCCTCAAGACTTTGACAACCGACTCTCCCGACTTGTCAATATGTGACTTCATCTCCAAGATGTGAGCACATATAGACTTTGCTTGCCAATAGGGCTTGAATGACCTTGAACTATTCAAGAACTTGTGGGTTAGGGAGAATAATTGGAGGAGGTGGAGGAATTGAAGTATGATTTCCGTGATCCAACCACGGGACATCATCTTCATTAGGAAAGCTTGTTCCAAGGGATTTGGGAAGATCATAGTTGTCTGAACTAGACAATGGGAGAAATTCAAGTTAGTTGATTTCAGTCCTTAATATAACACGCAATACGAAATATTAAGGCTAGGACGCAACACAATATTTTATAACTTGGAAGTGGGATGCCGTAATCCAAGCTATAAAATATTTGAAGGTAGGTAAATGAAGATTTACCAATTTCCATCATGAAAAACGAAATTTAACATTAGGTTTTAAATGAATTTAAACTCCTAGATCCTTTTGAGATTCATTGAACTATTCAATGACATGTTTAAATCTCGATTGTGCCCTCTCAAGTTTGTGACTGGGATTCCGAGGATCACAAACAAGGTGTGAATAACCATGCAAATTAACTTGGTACCCTTAATCTTTATCACCTAATCGATGTGCCGGTTACCCACACGCGCTCCACTGATCTATGATAAACATTAAGTCACCATTTCCCATTCTTACTAGTCCATGTTAGTGTGTCGGTTACCCACACACGCTCCACCAACGATTTGGTAAGGTACAAAGTGCAACTTCATGGGTTAGCACCAAATTCACATTTTCCTAAGTAACTAAGATTGGGAATTTATAAGTGTTTAGTTACTTAGTATTTATCATTATACTTTTAATGAAGGGAGAATTATAGTCCTGTCAAACCCGTTCGGTGAACGACCCTCCACCAGTCAAGGAAGCGGTGAGTGAGAGTGGACACCCATTAAACTGCCATTTTATAGGCAGCAACCTTATACCCCCCTTATAGACCGGCTTCGTGAATGAGGCCTACTAACGGTAAGACTAACTTTGTTCTTATATATATATATATATATATATATATATATATATATATATATATATATATATATATATATTAACTATTAATATTATAATAGTATAAGGGTTGAATTTTAACTTTTAAAATTCTAAGGGTTTAACTTGGAATTAAAGTATTCATGAGAGGAAACTTTACAAATTCCAAAACTTGAGGGCAAATTTTGAAAAATTCAAAAAGATTTTCAATTCCATAACTTATGAGTTTAAAGTAGTTTTAATGGAAAAACTCTTCAAGTTCCATAACTTGAGAACAAGTTATGGAAGACTTTAAAACATTTAAAAAACGAGTCTCTTCATTTTTCATAACTTATGGAAATTTTATGAGGTTTAAAAATCATAAATGTGACTTTTCATATAACTTGAGGACAAGTTACAAAAACACATTTTATGAACAACTTTTAGATCAATTTGGATTGAAAACAAATTATCACATAATTTTTCTATTAATCTAAACTAACTCATAAGAACAAGATAATTCAAATCAAACAATTTTCATGTAATTAACCTAATCATTAAACTAATGCAAAACATGAATCTATTGACAATTATCTATTGAATTGGATTAAAATGAACATTACCACATCAAAAAAAGTTTATAGGTTCAAAAACAGCTTAGAGTAATGTTCCTAGTCCAATTCCAGCCAAAAAACTCGAAGATATGCTGTCAGGAGGTCCAACTCGCCGAGTACATGAACAAACTCGACGAGTTGGATGAGTTTGTACATGGACTCGTCGAGTCCCTTAATGGACTCGTCGAGTACCCTGTACAGACAGCAAAAAAAATCGATTTTTTCATCTTTTTTCAGCAATTTGCATCAAGTATAATTGAAAACAACTCATGGCTCTGATACCACTGTTGGGTTTTAGTATACTACAACATCCTATGGTGCACATACAACCCTAAATACCTTGGATCTATGTTTTCACTAATTATACATGCAAATGGTTTCCAAGGCATTAAACCTATAACTAGCATGCAATTTGTCATGAACAATACAAGATACTAGGTAGAGTAACATACCTTATATGTGGCTTGAAGTCTTGATGTATTTAGTGTTGCTTGAAAAGACTTTGAGCTTTAAGAGCTTAGTGCCCTAACTGTTGCACCTCAAATGGTTCACAAACATCATGAACAAAAGATGACTTTTTGAGAGAAGCTTCTTGTCACACAAAATCGGCTATCTCCTCCTTAGAATCCATAGGTGCCGATTTTGGTGACTATGGGTCCTTTTTATAGTGTGACAAGGTCTAGGGTTTCATCCATGCAAAACCCTAATGCCCATGACCTTTCATTTCCTTAGCCTCCATGGGTTACACCTCCATGGACTATCCATGGACCACCATATTGGTTTAGCCCATAACAATTGGCCCACACTATAAGAATTATTGATTTACCAAATCAATCCCCATATATCTAATTAGTCTCTTTTGATCACAAAATTAATTCCAAATTAATTGTTGATCAATACTAATTAAACTATATGATTATTAATATATTATAACTTATAATATATTAACATATCATAATAAGCTCTTCTCAAAATCCATCAAAGTGTCCTGGTGAAGGCAACCCAAATGGACCATGCTACTCTCGGGTCAAGTACATACCAATTATAGTTATGGGCTTAGACACCTAATCCAACATCTCTACCAGCCGAGGAAGACCAATGTTGTGGCTGATGCGCTTAGCCGCAAGGTATCCCTGATCATAGATATTTGCTTGAGGATGACGGTAGTGACTCCGCTTTTGGAGTAGATCCAAGAGGCCCAGCAGGAGGCTATGAAGGAGGAACATCGGAAGAGTGAGCATATTGTGGGTCATGTTTCCTCCTTCGAATATGATAGCCGTGGGTTGTTGACACTACACCGTAGAGTGTGGGTTCCATATCGTGGAGGTGTGAGCCAGGTTTTGATGGAGGAGGCGCACAAATCCAGGTTTTCTATCCATCCTGGGGCGACGAAGATGTACATAGATCTTCGTCATGGTTACTGGTGGCCCTGCATGAAGCGGGATGTAGCCTGGTACATTGAGAGATGCCTGACCTGCAAGAAGTTCAAGGACGAGCACCAGAGGACTCATGGCAAGACACAACCATTGGATATCCCTATGTGGAAATGGGAAGATATTACTATGGATTTCATCACAAAGCTTCCAAGGACCGCACGAGGGGTGGATTCGATTTGGGTTATCGTGGATCGGTTGACCAAGAGTGCCCATTTCATACCGATCCAGGAGAGCATCTCGTCCGAGAAGCTGGCCGACATCTACATCACAGAGGTAGTAGCTCGACACAGGGTGCCAGTTTCCGTGATTTCTGACTGGGACGTGCGATTCACTTCCATATTCTGGAAGAAATTTCATGACAAGTTGGGTACTCGTCTGCATTTTAGCACAACTTTTCACCCTCAGACGGATGGTCAGAGTGAGCGGACCATCCAGACCTTGGAGGACATGCTGCGAGCATATGTATTAGACTTTGGTGGTAGCTAGGATACCTACCTTCCCTTGGCAGAGTTTTCTTATAATAATAGCTACCATGCGCGCATCGACCGTCCTCCCTTCGAGATGTGATATGGGAGGAAGTACAAAACCCCGATATGTTGGGGTGAGGTTGGACATAGGGTCATGGGGAGTACCGAAGTGGTACTTAAGACGAAGGAGAGGATCCAGTAGGTACGGAGCAGGCGTCAGACTGCTCAGAGTCGGCAGAAGAGCTACGCTGATAAACGCCGATCGGACCTGGAGTTCCAGGTCGGGGATATGGTTCTACTGAAAGTGTCACGTTGGAAAGGTGTCATCCGGTTCAGGAAGTGGGGAAATTTGGGCCCCAGATACATTGGTCCTTTCAGGGTTGCATCCCGGGTGGGCAAGGTGGCGTATAGGCTAGATCTTCCAGCCGAGCTTAGTCAGATCCATAGTAACTTTCATGTCTCCCAGCTACGGAAGTGCCTGGTAGATGACTCCTTGGTGGTACCTCTAGAGGATATTCAGGTGGACGACAGCCTGAACTATATCGAGCGGTCGGTAGCCATCCTCGACAGGAAAACAAAGGATCTAGGGAACAAGAAGGTCGAGTTGGTGAAGGTGCTATGGCAGCACCGCAAGGGCTCGAAATGGACTTGGGAACCGGAGGACGAGATGAGGGAGCACTACCCCGAGCTATTTCCAGATGCACCAGACTTCGAGGACGAAGTCTAAAATAAGCGGGGGAGATTTGTAACGCCCGGTTCCTGGTATGTATTTTAATAAAGAATAATTCATTTTTGCAAAGGGAGTCGATTAGTTGGTGGCCTTAAACTCGTCGAGTAGGAATGAGATATTTTTGGACGCGGGACTTGAAGTATACTCGACGATTCGAGAAGCCTCGACTCGACAAGTAGAACTGCAAGAGTGAAACCATAACTTTCAGGGTTTGCACCATATTTAAGGACCTTAACACCCCTATTGTGGCCTCCCTCATCGCCTCCCTTAGTCCATAAAACCCTAATTCGAGATCTTGAGCTTTGTGAGTGTGTGTGAGTGAAAAAGGAGTAATCCTTTGGTATTTTATTGAAGGAGTAGAAGCTTGAAGTGCTTGGTTGAGGGAAGGAGCTTTGGATCCAGAAGAAGAACTTCATTTCTAGCTCATTTAAGGTATAAATTCTATACCTTGACTATTCATTTGCTAGATCTCTTCATGGGGTCTTTTAGGGCCATATGGAGCATATTATGGAACTATTCATAGATGCAAGCATGTTTTGGGGTAATAACTTCAGATCCAGTGTCTTTGAGGGACTCTAGGGCATAAAGGTGCCAACTTTATGGCCATGGGAGTCCCATACATCATATGGATCACTTTTTAGGGCTTTGTAAGCTAAATAACCCATGCATGAATGTAAAGTTTGAAACTTTACGTGATATATCAACCCTATGAAGCCAAATCTATGATTTGAATGCAGTAAGCCCGATTAGAAACAACTGAATAGATTTTGACCATGGGGGGCTCGACGAGTTGCTCATACGACTCGGCGTGTTGGGTCGTTGTCCCCCAACCTTTTCTGTTACTAATCAAAATCGTTGAGTCCAGAAGCTGACTCAACGAGTTGGGCATGGTTGGGTTATGAAGATCGAGGAACTCAGCGAGTGCAAGGAGAGACTCAGTGAGTTATGGGTAAAAGGTCCCGACTATGATTTGAGGATGAACTCGACGAGTTCATGAAAGGACTCGACGAGTAGGATCGGGATTTTAGGGTTCTATGGATTATGGAACTCGATGAGTTGATGGACCAACTCGGCGAGTTGAGTTAACCAGGATGTTGACTTTGACCAAGATGTTGACTTTGAGTTTGACCATTGACCAGAGTTGACCCTTAGATTGGTTATGAGTATGAAAGGGGTAATTAATGGAGTTAATTATGTGTAGGAGTTTGAGAGGAGTTGATCCAGGAGCCAAGGACAGTTCAACTACTTCACGACATCGATGTGAGTTACCTTGCAGTAGAAGTGGGTGTAAGGCCACAGTGTCGGCCCACTAGTAGGAGTTGTTAGTTATATGATAGTCTTCGCGATAATTGTCTGGTATGCCACTATCTATTATGCTTTATGTGCTAGGATGTTATGCTATGGTATGGTAGTGGTAGGGGGTGAAATAGTACCCAGTTACCGGTTAAAGGATACCGAAGGGGAGGCCAACACCCATATATGTTAGGCAGTATATGATATATGTATGTATGCTAGGGTATTATCTGGTAGTGGTAGGGGGTCGAATAGTCCCCGTATTCGGTTGAAAGAGACCGAAGGGGTAGACCAGCACCCATATATGCTAGGCAGTATCCGGTTGAAAGAGACTGAAGGGGTAGGCCATCACCCAGATATGCTAGGCGGTTACCGGTTGAAAGAGACCAAATGGGTAGGTCGGAGACCCAGATATGCCTGACAGTATGTTATTGTATGGTATGTGGTATGATGGGGGAAATCACTAAATTTTGTGCTTATGGTTTTCAGTTTTGGTTTCAGGTACTTCCTCTTGGAAGGGAAAGGAGTCGGCACGGTAGCAGCGCATCATACACATGATTTCCGCAAATGACATTTCTGGGATTTGTACTCTGACATTGTTTTATCATTATAAGATCTGACTATTGATACTCTGGTTTTGATATGAATTGATGCTATGGTTCTTTCAGATAAATGGTTTTATAGTTATTATATTTGAAAATGAAAATGTTTGGTCATGATTTTTGGGTTGTTACATGATTATGTCAAAAAGAAAGTTGTTTCCACACCAAAAGTTACTCTTGAAGAGTATGAATCAAAAATGAGAAAGGAAGAAAATGATTTTATGGAAAAGATGTCTTTGGATTACAAAATGAACATTAATAATAAAGGGTCAAACTTTGTTGAAATAAATCTTTGTGATAACAAAATGAAAGTTTACAAAATGGAGAAAGGAGCAAACAAGACTTTGATCAGAAAATCCTTTTGGGTAGATAAAACAAAATTTTATCCAATAAAAAAAACATCTCACAAGGAACCAAGTCGGTTTAGGTTCCTATATCTCATTAATTTTGCAGGTGATGCGTGATGAACAGTACAATTGAGAATGGTACATAGATAGTGGTTGTTCGTGTCAGATGACTGGAAGGAAATCAGAACTGAGAGAGCTTCGGACATTAAAATATGGTGGAAAAGTAAAGTACGGAAATAACGCAACTGGTGAAATAAAGGGTTACGAAATAATAACCAACAGTGAATTCGCAATCCGAAAGGTAGCATATGTTGAGGGTTTACAACATAATCTGATATGTGTTTCACAACTGGCTGTAGGTACAGGGCTTAAAGTTTCTTTTGACGATGAAGGTTCAGAAATCATCGAGAAGAAAACAAAAGTTGTTCTTCTAAAGTCGAGAAGGAAAGGAGAAATGTGCCCTCTTAACCTCAATCCGATTCAAGGCAAACCTTCTATTTTTCTACTCACAAAAGTGTCTTCAGACGATAGTTGGTTATGGCACAGAAGGCTTTCTCATATGAACTTCAAGGATATCAAAAAGCTCATGCTTGGTGACCTAGTTCGGGGTCTTCCACTTTTGAAATTCGAGAAGGCACACCCGTGTGCTGCATGTGAACTTGCAAAACAAACCCGAAAGAGTCATTCATCCATCATGAATACTAAGATCATCGAACCACTTGATTTAATGCATGTTGATCTTTGTGGTTCATCGACAATAGAAAGCATTGGCGGTAACAAATATATTTTGGTTATTGTTGATGATTTTTCACGATTTTATTGGGTATTCTTTCTTAAACAGAAATCAAAATCTACTCAGCAGCTGATCGATTTTATCAAGCAGGTGGAGCTGCATTTATGACCGCATGTTCGGAATATACAAAGCGATAATGGTTCGAATTCAAAAATCATGCATTGGAAGAGTTTTTCACGAAC
The DNA here is from genome assembly GCF_052849685.1 of Lactuca virosa. Lineage (NCBI taxonomy): Eukaryota > Viridiplantae > Streptophyta > Magnoliopsida > Asterales > Asteraceae > Lactuca > Lactuca virosa. Next base: position 91,099,410 of record NC_136429.1, read on the forward strand.
AAAGGAATTTCTCACAACTTTTCCTCGCCTTACACACCACAGCAGAATGGTGTAGTTGAAAGACGAAACTGTTCTCTCTGTGAAGCTGCAAGGACACTACTCTCGTTTGCGAATCTACCTTTGTATTTCTAGGCAGATACCATCGCTATAGCCTGTTTCAATCAGAACCGCTCTTACATGAATAAACATTTTCTGATTACTCCATATGAGATTCTAAACAATCGGAAACCTAATGTTAAATTTTTCTATGTGTTCGGATCTAGCTGCTTTATATTCAATTCCAAGGAACATCGGAACAAATTTGATGAAAAAGAAGACAAAGGTATATTTATGGGATATTCTTTGACATCCAAGGCGTATCGCGTTCTAAACAAAATATCCAAGAAAATTAAAGAAAGCTACTATGTCACTTTCGTTGATAACTACGTTAAGAAATATAAGAAGAGAAATTATCAATCGAATGAGATCTTTCCATCCACAAATTCAGAAACTGTTCCTCTCACAAATCTGTATGAAGATTTTCTGAATTTGTTTGATGAACATGAAAAAGCAATCTCTTCGGAATCCAAAGCCAAAGACAATCAGGAAGATGAATTAATAAAGATAATTGATGATGCTGCTGGAGACATTGAAACTCCAAACGATCAAGTGATTTTTGATTCAACTGGTCCTCCATCTCCTTCTGAACCTTATAATAATGCTACATTTGATGGGGAGAGTTCCACACTAACTGTTGAACCAAGTGCAAATGTCTAGGGGGAGGATCATGAACCTAATGACTATGACGCTCAATCGGAATTTATGGACGTTGTTGCTGAAATTGATCCCATTTATGATCAAAACTTTCCTCCATTAACAAAGTGGACCAGATATCATCCGAAATACTAGGTGATCGGAGACAGTTTCTCGGAGGTTCTGACACGCGCATAACAAAAAGCGAAGCAAAATGCTTTATTTTCCAAATTAGAATTTTCAATGTTTAACTCTTTTGTTTCTAATATCGACCCTAAAACTGTTAAAGTTGCGCTTGAACCTGCAGATTGGTTCAGGCGATCCAAGAGGAGCTAAATGAGTTTGAAAGGAATAAAGTATGGAGATTGGTTCCCACTACAGAAAATGCTTCAGTTGCTGGTATGAAGTGGGTGTTCAAAATTAAAATGGATAAAGAAGGAAATGTCATTCGAAACAAAGCACGTCTGGTCGTTAAAGGCTACTGTCAAGAAGAAGGCATTGACTACGAAGAGACGTTCGCTCCAGTGGCAAGACTTGAATCGGTTCGAATATTTCTAGCATACGTCGCTCACAAAAACTTTGAAGTCTATCAAATGGATGTGAATTGCACATTTTTGAATGGCGAACTCGAGGAAACCAACTATGTTGAATAACCATGTGGTTTTGTAAATGATAAATATCCCAACCATTGTTACAGACGTTCGCTCCGGTGGCAAGACTTGAATCGGTTCGAATATTTCTAGCATACGTCGCTCACAAAAACTTTGAAGTCTATCAAATGGATGTGAATTGCACATTTTTGAATGGCGAACTCGAGGAAACCAACTATGTTGAATAACCATGAGGTTTTGTAAATGATAAATATCCCAACCATTGTTACATTATGGATAAGGCAGTGTATGGTATGAAACAAGCCCCCCATGCATGGTATGAAGCTCTAACTCGTTTTCTTAAACAATCAAAATTGAAACAAGGTTCGGTTGACCCAACCTTCTTTCGGAAGAAAGATGGTGACCATTTAATGATCGTTCAGATTTATGTTGATGGCATTATTTTTGGATCCACTAATCCAAGATTAACAGTTGAATTCTGAAACTTAATGGAAACTAAATTTGAAATGAGTTTGATGGGTCCAATTAACTTTTTCCTTGGTTTAAACATTAGACAGAGTTCAAAAGGCATATTTATCAACCAAGAAGCCTACACAAAGACCTAGCTTGCAAAATTCGGAATGGTTAGTGATTCAAAGGTCAAGGTTCCTATGGATTTCGGAACGAAACTTACTACGTCGTTGGACAAGCCAGTAGCTGATATCACATTGTTTCATCGGATGATCGGATCATTAACGTATCTAACATCAAGTTGTCCCGATATAATGTTTGTTGTTTGTTATTGTGCCAGGTTTCAGGAGAATCCTCGTGAACCTCATATGCTAGCCGTGAAAAACATATTCTAATACCTTAAAAGAATAACATCACTCGGACTATGGTATCCTTCCAATTCGGGATTCTTCGTGCAAGCATATTTAGACCCTGACCTTGGTGGTTGTGGCCTTGATCGGAAGAGCACATCAAGTGGATGTCAGTTTCTGAATGGCAAGCATGTCAGCTGGCAATCCAAGAAACAAACCTATGTGTCTTTATCCACAGCAGAAGCTGAATATATTGCAGTGGCTTCATGTACCTCTCAAGTAGTGTTGACTTAGAGTCAGTTGTAGGAGTACGGAATCAACATGAAGAGAATTCCCTTATATTGTGATTTCGAAAGTGCCATTAGAATATGCCACAATCCGGTGCATCATTCAAAAACGAAGCATATAGTGCTGAGATACCACTACATAAAGGATCATGTTGAGGATGGAAACATTGAAGTTCACTTCGTCCGTTCCTCGGATCAGTTAGCTGATATCTTCACCAAAGCATTACCTAAAGCATCTTTCAATTGGATCCTACAACGGCTGGGGATGTTTGAAGCTGACTCAGTTCCGAAATAGTCTTCGCAATAAAGCAGGTTACTGTAGCCTTCCGAATGGCTCCGATCTTTGGAATTTGTCGGAATTAACTGTTCACCTTCGAATTATTCAGAACTTTAGAGAACTTCTGATGTAATTGTTCATTCGGACTTCAGAATCATTTATCTTTCAAATTTTCAAAAATATTTATATTTACTTTTATTTTTCAGAAAATCCAAATCTCAAACAAATATTTTATCCATTTCTGCATTTTCTTTTCAAAAATCCAAAAATCTCAAAAATATTTTCTTTTATTTTCTTTTTTGAAAAACAAAAAATAACAAAAATATTTTCTTTTCAAAGGTTTTCAAGGAACTTTATTTCTGAATTTCACTATGACATAAGGAATTGGCGGTCGACTTCACAACTTCTTTCTACCATATCATATCACATCTTCCACGTAATCCCATGATTATTGAAACAAAACCAGTTTTGGTGTAGGCTTACAAAAGTCTAGTTTGTGATCGTCAAATCATCATCAACATGATTTTCGTGAAACTTCCAACCATTTAACTCCCAATCTATTATTCTCCATCGATTTCATGTAGACAATTGTAACCCTTCAGACGCTCAAGTATTACCACTGAGGTTTAGGTTACAAAACATCTGTGTTTATGTTCTTGAAATTGTTATCACCATGATTTCGAGTGAAACCCAAAATCCGACTACCATTTCTGAATTGACGGTGAACAATTTATTGTTCTAGATTTTTACTTGATGAATTGACGGTGAACAATTTCATGTTCTAGATATTTAACTATTGAATTGACGGATATACTCATTTTGATTTGTACAATGAATGTTTGAAATCTCATTTTTCCTTTGTGTGATCATAATGAAATGTTCTCATCCCAAGTCATTTCTTCCCAACAGATCCAGGTTTTTTAAATTTTTGAAAATGAGATTTCCCGTTGAACATTAGAAATACCTAGCTACTTCAAAACATTTCCAAAGCTAACTTGTTATTATGATTACACTGGTCAAACAAGTACTTCATTCAGATGTTCAGACTGATGTTAAGTTTTAGATTCTCTTTGAAGCTCAAGCCATCCTTAAAGCCTATTAACAGAAAAAGTTCCGAAGGGCAACGACCTCATTACAGTGTATCGATCCTGCCTTCATTAGGAATCCGGAAAATCCCTGCAGAGCTACAACAGGTTATTGATGCAGGTGAAAAGCCGAAAAAAGGAGGAAAGAGAAAAGAAAAAGCTTCATCTTCGAAAACTGTGAGGGTTCCGAAGAAAATCAAGAAACCTGCTCGAAAACCCCGATCTCCCAATCCTATTCTCCAAGAAGATTCATACGAGAGGACTGTATCTGAAGTACACGTAACAATTAATGAGGAGGAGGATACAACCCACACTTTAGAACCTCCATCTTCAAAACCTATTATGATGGTATCTTCTCATCCTTCCTCATTTGTTCCCACCTCATATATTTTTGACTCCATTATCCAAGAACCGCTTCTAAACCTCACTCCTCCACCTCCACCCCCACCATTTAACACTACATCTTCCGAATCCGCAACCTCCCACATCCCAACCATAATTCCGATCTCATCCATTCCACCCTTACCCACAATTGCCCCAGCAACAACATTTACCGTCTCCACGATTCCCACTATATCAACTGTCTCTACTCCACCGAAACTCCCTGTATTCAAATCCGTTTCGGAGGAGATACAAACTTCAGGCATTCATGTCAACGCATCTGATGCGGGGGCAAATGTCAATATTGGTGTGACTTCCGAACAAATCACATCAACTGCTCCTCCTTTTAACGAGGATGAAGAAATCTTGTTCGGAGACGATCAAGAAACGTTTACTGATTTTGTCTTCAGCCCATTCACTATCCATGTCAACAGTGACGAAGATGACGCTCCAATGACGAAGGGTCAGTTCTAGAAGTTGAATGAGAAGCTTGATTTGATCCTAAAGCATTCCAACACATTCTCTTCAACAAAGTGGGAGAATCTGATAACCACTCACAGGGCCACTGTTGAGCTGCTCACCTCCACAAATGAGAAAGTCATTGAAGAATCCTCCAAGGCCATCCATGACTCTGAAAAGAGGATTTATGAAGCGACCAGAAAAGTTGAAAAACTACATCAAGTGGTGAAAGAATTTATGAATGATTTCTGAATCTCCTCCGACAAAAACACGAGTGAAATGAACAAGGTGATTGAAGGATTTCATTCATCATTGAAAGCCGAGAAAGAAGCTCTATCAAAGATACGTGTAGACATCAAGGTTGACAATGCCGAACTGCATACAACCTTCACCACCAATATTGAAAAGTTGCAATCCGATTTAGCCATTGAAAATAAAATCATGGATAAATTGGCTGAGAAAACTCAGAAAACCAAGGTTCTTAATGTGAAGCTGAAGAATGCTACCCAAAATATTGCCACACTTGAAGAAGAGAGATCTTTAGTCAAAGGGTGCGTTTATGAAATCAACCACTACTTGATTCGAATCATTGAAACTAGTGATTCCTCGTTCACTGTCTATGTTAGACAAAACCTCTCTGAAAAGCTTCAACTTGTATTGGCCATGCTAAATAAGATATAGGGTGTTTCAGGAAGTAGGGATTCTACGAAACAAAGGGGAGACGAAGAAAAGATCAAGAAGGAAACTGATCGGAAGGATAATGAAGGTTCCAGTTCAGGCAAAGACAAAGGAAAAGGCATCTCGAAAGATGACAACGATGAAAATCCGATGATGTTTGAAACGGAAAGGTTGGCTAAAGAGCAGAGAGACAAAGAGATTGATGAACTCAACGCTCTTCGGAAGAAATTCAAGGCAAAAGAAGTTGAGGCCAAGAATGCGAAACTAGTCCTTGAAACTCAGAAATCTTTGTTTCCAGCTTGGTCTCATGAGCGCATACAAAAAGAAGCCAAAGATGATCCGAATATCTACTGGCCGGAGCCAACAATCTCTTTTGACTTAACTAATGATGTGGAATGTCAATTTGATTTTCCCATCACTCTAATGGGCATTTCTCTTTCGGTGTTTCGAAAAGATTGAAAAATCCATGATCTCCGACAGTACAGTAAACCGAAAGGTCTTTTCGTTTTACTTGAAATATGCGAAACCGCAGTATGAGACATGAAGCTTAAAGAGAATCATGGCGTTGAAGGTCGGTTTGCCAATTCAGACTGAAGACTTCCTAAATATATAGTTTAATGGATTTCGAGGTGCCAATCATGTGCTTCATGAGTTCACATTGGCTGACTTGCCATTCATGAACCCCTACGATTGGTTATCTCTATTCTACATTGTGGCGAAGGATGTTCAAAAATATGAGCCTATTATTGAACACTTGAAGTAGATGATCAAGTGTTATATTCTTGAAATTGTGAAGATGGATGTTTAGATCGCATCTGTTTTGAAGAAGAGGCCCATTCTGAAGCCAGAAGAACAACCAAAGGACATCCAACACTTGAAGGTTGGAATTATTCGAAAGGAGCATTGGAGCATTGTTTACAAGAGAAAGGAAGGTGAAGTGGTTCAGAACTGCATGTGCTTTTTAAGGGACAAACACCTATACTCATCATCGGCTCTCAAAACAATCTTGTCCTCTGCTAAAGCTCACAAAGCAAATTCTGCTGCCGACATCAAATGTGTTGCGGATATGATACGTTGGTATTTGTCAGTTCGAGGCTCTCTTCTAAAGATTATGCTAAAGATCTTTAAGGCGCAAAGACTACCGTGAAGACCTCCTTCCAATTTGACACATATGGGGAGATTGTTAGGTCTATATTTGTTATGTTCAATGGTTGTGTTTGGAATTTTTGTGTACATATTCCGATTCCGAAATGGGCATGTCCATCTTCGGTTTCTTAGCCTAGTTTGTCTATAAATAACGCACTGTTCTTTTTCCTTAGTATCGATCTTTTTTTAACCGTCCACCACTCATAGAATAGTTCCGAATTGCGAACTGTTCTTAGTGCTTTGTTATTGGAGATTGAGCTATTTTCATTCCATATCATTCTTGTTAACTGATTTGTTTTAGCATTTCATATTGAAATAGAATCTATCGGTCTTATCAGAACATCGGGTTGATATTAATTTATGTATTTTCTTTTAATTCGTCCGACAATAGGATAATTTTCTTTATACCTTTCATATAATCCATACACACCACATCAGACCCAACCCCATGATCTATATAATCTGGAGAAGATATTCCCATGAGAAAATCATAGATCTTCTCAAAATCCACTTGAAATATCATAAGTGGATTTTTAAATGCTTTATTTCTACTTTATTTTTTTGGGTAATTACATTTCTTAAAATAAATTAAATTGGTTACTTTTTAATTTATTATAATATAAATTTATTTTTTATATTGGTTACTTTTCTATTTAATGAATGTTTATTTTGAATAATAAGATAAGTTTATTTAGAAATAACTGTGAATTAATAGTTTACTTGATTTAAATAGTGTGATAACTAAATTTATTAACTTCTTTTAAAATATAGAACAAGTGGATATATTTTACAAAGTTGATAAATGAAAATATATTATTGAAAATAAAAATAAAAATAGTATGTTTTCTATATTAAAAATAATGTAATGCATTTGAAATGATATACTATTTATATAGCTTTCTCTACTAATATAATACGAAACTAAATCGAGAATTATAATGCCTTTGTTTCGTGTTCGTACAAATGGTTTGGGAGTGTAGCAGTAGCATATCCAATTTCTTCCTTGGACTTTTGTGATGATAATGACTTCAATGTTATCTAAAATTCATCAAAAAGACTTATCCATTGTTTTTTTGACATTAAAGTTCTTTTATGATCACTCAAACCTAATTTGTAAATAAATTTTGTAAAATTAAAATTTTAAATTCAGTAAAGAAAATTTATACTTGTTGTTTTCTTTAATATTCCTTTTTAGTTTGTTGAACATATTTTTGATTTTTGTTAGAGCACTCCCATCGAGGGTTAGCAAAATGTTTATGCAATCATAAATACATGTTTGTTGCCTTATCCTATAGTAGCTACTATTAGATAAAAAAGTAGTTGATAGCGGATAAATAAACCGATAAAAACCACATTTGTTAAAAACTAGCTAATAACTTTTTTGAAAATATAAATTGATAAAAAAAACATGTACAATAATGATTCAATATTCTAATAAACTACATATATCCTTTCATTAAATTGAAACAACTACTAAATAACAGTCTCCGATTATCAACAAACTTCCACATATCTTATACAAATATTATAGCACTTGTAAATGCAAAACCTAATTACAAAAAGATAACATAGCGGTCAAAATATAATATGGATAATTTCATTATAACCAAACAAACTATCTTTTTAGTTCAATAGGTCCATAATCACTTTTTTCATCTTAAGTCGTTAAATTTTCAAAAAAATGTCAAAAAAAAAAAAAACACAAATTTTTTGAGAGATTGAAGAGGTAAGTAGGCTATTATACCTAGGTTATGCCATGTAGACAAATTTGTCAATAAAAACTAATACATGTGGTGCTGATATGAACTCCACATGAATTTTCTATTGATTTGTAATTTGTTCTCGGTAGATGAAGAACATTCACCTTTACCCATCCTCTACAACCACTATCCACTACGAACCATCCTTCACCCTTCACCATCAACCACCACTGTCCACAAACCACCATCCACCATCCAACGAAGAATCTTCAAACACAACATAAATTATTCTTCTTACATCTTTAAAACATGAACAAAAGAATCATTACTCATGAAGATCCATCCAATCACAATCTTTTTCTTTTCGATTAATATTTGTATAATTAGAAATTTGGAATGTAAAAGTTCACCCTTCTATTACATTCCTATATTTTACACTATAACATATATAGCTAGGGCTTAACATGATCATTCATTAAACAAAAAATAATGTTTTACACAACCAAAGAACTTAGATTCAATCAATAATATAAAACACATAAACCAAAAGTGAAATCCACATAAACCAAACAAAAAAGAACATAAAAATTAAAGAACTTGATATCAAAGTTGACAAAAAAATTGAAAAACCCAAGTTCAGTAACTAATGACCAAAACACATTGAAACCATATAAAAGATCATATAAACTAAACAACAAAATCCATCTTCAAAGCCCTTAAGAAGAAAAACTTAAAGTCCCTTCAGAAGCCCCTTCTTGGGTTGCAACTCAATCTACAAAAAAAGGTTCATGGCCACCATCTAGTTTGATTTTGAAGTAGAACACAATTGATTTTCACTCATCAAGTTGGATTATGAAGTGGTTCAACTTTAAAGAAGATCTGTGACAACCCAAAAACTTTTGCTTTGTAAAGTCCAGCCATTCAATTCAACTGAGTGTCAGACTCGTTTTTGCTATCTTTTAGCACTGTTTAGAGTCTGTTTGAGTGTTTTAAGCCTAGTTCATTCAAGGAAGGAGTGTTAGGATATAGCTACTGAAGTTCAAACCATCAAACAAAGCCATAAACTCCATCATGTGGAGTTTACGGCCGTAAACATGGTGTTTACGGCCGTAAACTCAACCATGGCCGTAAACCCCTCCTATATATATGAGAGCACTTCATTTTCCTCATTCTTTTCCTTCCTTGACCGAAATCTCTTCAAACTCTCTCAAGTATCATCAAGTTCTTCATCCAAATCCTCCAAAAACATCTTCATAATCTTCAACTTTCACGAAGAACACCAAGAACACACTAGTGTTTTTGGACCAAAATCAACCCTTTCAAGCTTCAATATCGTGAGTACTCCTTCCTTATAAATGTGCCATTTTGGCCATAAACTATTCTAGAAGCTAAGCTTGTGAGCTAGAACACTTCCTTGATGCAAATAGGACCTTATCACACACTTGGGTACAGGAGGCCTTGATTTTACAGCCGTAAACTCATAGGGCCGTAAACCCTATGGCCGTAAACTCCATGAGACATACCACTTGGGCCGTAAAATCCTCTTTGTGGCCGTACACTCCCCTTTGATGAATCACATGTGATTCTAACACTTGGTCCAAGTGTTTCCTAGGCCCGTAAGGTGTTTCCTTGCATTTGGTTGCTTCTAAACACTATATTTATGTCAATATATGCCATTATATGTCATTTAGGTCTCATTAAGTCTCGTGACTTCATTCGTGGAACTTCTTATCCTTACGCGCATATTCGTTTGAATCACCCACTTAAGGTGAGTTCATACCCCTATAATCAATCTTTCAACTGTTTTAAATACTTTTAAGAGGGGGGGGGGGGATACAAGTTGAACACAATGATAATTGTGTAAATGTTTTGTTATAAACATCATTTTATAGGATTACTTATGTATAAGGAGTAATCAAAACATTTCAAAAACTCTTTATAAGTTATGTTACTTTATAGTTTATAAAACTCCGTTATTAAAGTACAATCATAACATAGTAGATAAATGAGACTTTTATTCAAGTCAGTAACAGTTCAAGTAAACATAATAGTAAACTATAATAGATATGGTTTAGAGGTTCAGTTTATACTAGATACTAGAACATACTACATTGAGAACATACTCAGGAAGGAAGATACAATACAATAACATATAAAACATACTCAGGAAGGAAGATACAATACAATAACATATAGAACATAGCCATGAAAGAAGATACAATACACGATAACATAGAGAACATATTCAGAAGGAACATACTATAACTATAACAGAATGAACATACTATAACTATAACAGAAGGAACATACTATAAAAGAAGAACAAATCATGAAATTACACAAGAATACCGTATTTGTATAAACCAAAGTACGAACACCACGTGCATAGGTTAACAAACACGAGGTACAATGTCATACCGGGTTTCAATAACAAAGGTACAAATATAACGTACCAGGGTTAGCAAACTTGAAGAATGACACTTACATCATACCGCGTTTCAATAACAAAGGTACGAATACCACATACCAAGATTAGCAAACACGAAGTATGATACAAGAAACATATAAACATATGCAAAATTCAAGTTAACAAATACAAAGTAATAGCTTATTATTCCAGGTTTGCACAAACAACGGTACAAATACAACGTACCAGGGTTAGCAAACACGAGGTACAACATCATACCGGGTTTCAATAACAAAGGTACAAATACAACGTACCAGGGTTAGTAAACTTGAAGAATGAAACTTACGTTAGACCGCGTTTCAATAACAAAGGTACAAATACAACGTACCAGGGTTAGCAAACACGATGTATGATACAAGAAAAACATTCAATATAAGTAAAACATGTAACATAAACATTCAGTTAGAAGGTGACTTATAATGCTAACTTTATAATTTCTCGGTAGATACATTTAGGATATATATATTAATTGAGTCCAACAGATAGTAGAATGTGTGCTTTCCGATTCATTCCCTGTTCCTTGTTTGGTTGTGGGTTTAGAGCAGATGCACTCAGTCTACTATCTATTCAATCTTGACTATATATATATTTCGTATACACCAAGTAATCATAAGGAGTATCAGGTATAGGTCAGGTCATAGTATACAAATTCAATACATCGTTTTCTAGTACAAAAACATATTTTTAGATAGAACATTGAGTAAACTAAACTAGAAACTTAACAATGAAAGGTTTAATCCATTCTATTAAACCAATACAACCTAAAGGACCTTAAGTGGTTAATTCTATAATACTTTAGTTTATACATCTGGGTTATATATATATGTAATATCCGACAGATAGTTAGATGTGTGCTTTCCGCCTTACTTCCTGTTCCTTGTTTGGTTGTGGGCTTAGGGCAGATTCACACACTTAACTATCTGTTCGATATTAGATCATATATAACTAGTGTAAACTAAGTGATTATTGAAGGAACTATTGTGGTTACTGTTTTTACTAAAAGAACTATTACAGTTAACTCCGTGAGTATCAAATGAATGCACCATAGTTATATACAATGAAGATCTAACAAACAATGGGATGTGTGACTTCCGCCTCATTCCCTGTTCCTTGTTTGGTTGTGGGCTTAGGGCAGATTCACACAATCGATTGTTTGTTTGATCTGTATTCTATATAATTTATATTCATTTAGTACTCATAGAAAGGATTGTAGAGTCATTTATACTTATCTTTTATCATATCAGAAGGTATAGGATCTTCTGAGGAACAGGCGAACTTTTCTAAAGGATCTTTCAACTTACTAATACACCACTTAAATACTTATGAACTCACCAGCTTAAATGCTAATCTACTCTTTCAAAATAACTTGTATTCTCAGGTAACTAGTAGACAGGTTCACGTGCTGGGATTCAGAAGATGGAGCATAGTAGCTTCATGTCTTTTTTTGTCATTTACTTGTGTAATCTATCTTATGTGAAACACATACTTTGTAAACGTTTTCTTTCTAATAAATATAGTTGTTCATTACTTTGATTACTATGTTGCATGTCTTGTGATACTAAACATGACTTCCTCTGCCCCCGAACGTTTCCACCGTTCCGGTTTGGGGGTGTGACAGATTGGTATCAGAGCATTGTTTATAGTGAACTAAGTATATCAACCTATAAAAGATATACAACTATAAATACAATGGGGCCGAAGTGCTCTGGATAATAATATATTTTAAAGGTATATAAATACCTTATAAAAGTATACATACATGCTTATACGTACTAGAACAAGTATCACAAGAAGAACATAACAGAAGTATTTAAAGGTTGAACATTGCAGTCAAACCTGGACAGTTATGTAATCACATCTGGAATCAATATAGCCTGATCAACTATATTCATTTGAGGTGTGACCAACATGTGCTCGGGAGTGATGTGGTGTTGCAACAGCCTTAAAACTTACCTAACTCTATTCAAGAGATTTCTAGATCAGAACATAAAGTTAAAATACTATGGGAGTATTTTATGATACTATAAGACAACAACAAGTATAAAACATATCAAGTTCAATAAATTAAAATACTATAGGAGTATTTTAGGCACTATAAACAACTTGTGTGAGAACATAAAAGACCCTTCTGGTAAGTCTATGATTCCGGAGTATATACTTCCAAAGTTTTATATAATTGAAATTTTATAGACTTAGAATTTGTGATCTATGCTCCACTTCCTGTTCCTTGTTTGGTTGTGGTTTTGGGAGTAAGATCACTTATTCGAAGGTCTATTTAATCTTAAATTATATACAACTTGTATACATTGCGCAATTATAGGAGGACCTAGAAAGGATCACCCCATAATGTTAGACTTAGACTCATAAGTTCTTTAGACATTCCATTCTCGCACGACGAACCCAGATAGAGGTAACCACTTCTTCATAAGCACTCAACAGAAGAGTCAAGGAGAAACAAGAGCAGGTTTATGAGAAGTTTTCTGAGAAGGATCAGCAAGAGAAACTAAAACATTCTATGCATCACACTAATAAATAATAACAAGACTTAGTAAGTTAGTGAATACACTACTCACACTATGTGTTAAGATTATTATTTTTCTTGCAGCTACTAACAGATATTCAGTTCACCGAAATTTATTCGAGGATAACCAATTATGATTCATGAAGTTTATTTTATATATAGACTTCCATTATGAATTATTTTCCAGAACCCTATGAAAATCAGAACCAGATACACTAGGAAACAAGGATACCTTAGTTCAAATATCACTAGTATAAAACCCACTTCTACTTACTAGTATGGACATATCTCGGAAATGTTGGCAGAAACATTGAGAGTAGTCCAGTAAAGCGTGAAATTGTTTAGTACATTTAAGTTGATGGAATACATCTAGTGATGACCATCATTATTCACGAAATCATTCTTCACTATGCAACATAATCATGTCTTCACAAGAAGGAAACCAACCAACAGGCGAGGCACCAACTCTGCAGATAGACTCCGCTACTTTTCAGGCTGCGGTCACTGCTGCTGTGACAGCCGTCATGGCACATTTTGATGCTAATAACGCCAGAGAAGCGGAAGTGGTGCCGGTTATGCTAATCGTAGTAACAATTACGGGAACCAACGAGTGTATGTTGACAAGGACACTCCTGACCATAAACCTAAGAACAAGAAACGAAAGAAAAAGGGGAAAAAGTTGATTCAAGGTTCGAACAAGAGACGACATCTTCTGACTACCCCTGTGGTCACAACATCTGATACTTCATCTGCCACTACAACCCCCGTCAAGCGATATGCTGGAAATCTCCCAAAGCGCAACAAATGCAACTACCACCACAACGGAGCCTGCCGAGAGTTACAATGTAGTAATTGTAACGGAAAGGGGCACACTGCCCGTTTCTGCAGGGCGTCGGCACAACCAATCCCCCAAGTAAAACAAGTATGTTTCACGTACGGTGAATTTGGACACTTCAGGAAAGAATGTCCAATGGAGAGAAATGACGAAGGAGTTCGCTTCTGCAGAACTCCGACTCATCATATCACATCAACCACTGATGCTAGTATAGTTCAGGTATGCCATGCATGTGGTGAACTGGGACATGCTAAAAAAGACCGTCCAATAGAGAAAGGTGACGGAGGAGAAAGAGGAATCTAACAACTTTACATAAAGGGAGTATCGAAGGACCCCTCTTTTGAAAATTTGGTACGTTTTCTAAATAAAATTCCTTTAAAATTTAATTTATATTTATATAAGATTAAAACTTGGGGAAAAAAATTAAAAGTAATGATAATAACTTGTTCAAGTCACAGTATTCACAAGAGAACTAAAGATCTGTTCAGGGAAGCTGTGATAGCTTAGTATGTACATTAGAGTTGTGCATGACTAAGATTTTGCAGACTTAGAGCGAGTGATTCCGCCTTAATTCCTGTTCCTTGTCTGGTTATGGATTTAGGGCAGAGTTACTCAGTCGACCGTCTTATTCATCTTAATTATACATAACTTGTACATGACAGACGATCGTAGAAGTACCAAAGAGGATCGAAACCTAAAGTACTGATACTAGTTAAAAAAACACTTGCACTATTTGTACTTTCTCATCGCGGTACGATTTGTGGCATTGGTAATATCAAGGAGAAAACAGAAAGCACTAGAATGTTTACACATAGTACATTGTCGAACACATTCGAAATACACCATCGTATAATCGTTGTTTCTTTTAAATCGGCCTAACAGTTATTTCTGTAAAGAGTCCGATGTCATCTTTCGTCGTGAATTGGCGTGGTCCTCACCATACTAAGTTCATATGTTTCCAACGCCTTAACCATCAAATTCATGAAACCTTCGTCATTTGTAACGACAGTCCGCCCTAAAGCTTAGTTTTGTCTTTCGTATTCTAAACCCCGAAGTACTCGTGCGAAGAGTACTTTGTCCTCTGAAGCCTTGCCGTCATATGTCCGCAGACCTTTCCGAGATACCACTTGTCCAACAGACCAAGTTCAAGCACAGAGGCTAAGGACGAATACAACCCACCTATAACTAATAAGTGTATATGCGAAGGTGGTATATAATTAGATTATGCAAATTTAGTATGTGTGTTTCCGCCCTATCTCCTGTTCCTTGTCTGGTTATGGACCTGGGGCAGAGTCGCACATCTGACTGTCTAACTAATCCTAATTATATACGACTTGTATACATGAGGTAATGATAGATGGACCGAGTATGAATCCTATCATGAACACTAGGGCAAAGTTGCCAGGTCCACGAGTAGTATTCTGCCAATCAGAGGAGCACAACCCCAGTAGTACTGCTAAGAAAGCTAATTTCGGGACGAAATTCCATCTAACGGGGGGGATGATGTGACAACCCAAAAATTTTTGCGTTGTAAAGTCCAGCCATTCAATTCAACTGAGTGTCAGACTCGTTTTTGCTATTTTTTAGCACTGTTTAGAGTCTATTTGAGTGTTTTAAGCCTAGTCCATTCAAGGAAGGAGTGTTAGGATATAACTACTGAAGTTCAAACCATCAAACAAAGCCATAAACTCCATCATGTGGAGTTTACGGCCGTAAACATGGAGTTCACGGACGTAAACTCAACCATGGCCGTAAACCCCTCCTATATATATTAGAGCACTTCATTTTCCTCATTCTTTTCCTTCCTTGGCCGAAATCTCTTCAAACACTCTCAAGTATCATCAATTTCTTCATCCAAATCCTCCAAAAACATCTTCATAATCTACAACTTTCACCAAGAACACCAAGAACACACTAGTGTTTTTGGACCAAAATCAACCCTTTCAAGCTTCAATATCGTGAGTACTCCTTCCTTAACTTGTTGTATGCTAGAAGCACTTGATTTACACTTTGAAATCATCCACTTTTCAAGAACAATAGGAGTTTACGGCTCACATCTTGGGAGTTCTTCTGGAAAGATGTCGGGAAAATCACGTACTACTGGAATGTGCTTAATGGATTTCGTTTCTTGGCTCACATCGACAACATGAGCAAGGAATGCGCGGCATTCCTTTCGCAAGAATTTCTGGGCTTGAATGCTCGAGATGAGGCGAAGGTTAGTTCCTGGTTTGTCACCATAAACTACCAGAGTTTCGCCAGACGGCATATTAAGGTGAACCGCCTTTTCGTAACACATGATGTCGGCACGATGAAGACTCAACTAATCCATGCCGATAATGACATCAAAACTTTTAATTGAGACCGGCATGAGGTCGATCGAAAATGAATGGCTATCGAGAGTTAGGGTACATCCTATGTATATACTGCTTGTGCTCTCTGTCTTCCCATTAGCCATTTCTACAGTGAACGGTTCTTTAAGTGCTCGTGATTTTTGCTTAAGTAAATGAGCAAATTTTTGGTTCAGGAAACTCCTCTCCGCTCCACTATCAAACAGTATGCATGCATAAGAGTTATCGAGGAGAAACGTACCAGTGACCACTGTGGGGTCGGCAACTGCTTCCTCATGGCCTAAAGCCAGAACTCTTCCCACTCCACCGGCGTTCCCTGCCTTCGGAAAGTTCCTTTTGTAGTGGCCCACCTCGCCACAACCGTTGCAAGCTTGGCCCACACCAGCGCCGGGGACTTGGGTGATTGGTTTTGCTGGAGCCTTGCGGAAGCGGGCAGTGTGCCCCTTCCTGTTGCAGTTAGAGCACTGCATTTCACAGCAGGCTCCATTGTGGTGGAAGTTGCATTTGTTGCACTTAGGCAAACTTCCAGCATACCGCCTTACCGGAGCAGCAGCGGCAGGTGCTATCGCAGCATGAACTGCCATGACCTGCTGCTTTTTGGCAGCCTAGTTCTTCTTCTTGTCATCCCGGAACTTCCGCTTGTTATCAGCGGTTTTGGAGGGTTCTGAGATGGTTAGGGTTTTTGTTGACGACGGGGTAGGGACCCCATGGTCAATAAGCCGCTGTGCCAACCGTTTGGCACTATCGAATGTAGTGGGGTTTGAAGCTAAAACATTCCCCTGAAATGGAGGCACTAGCCCCCATATGTACCTCTCTATCTTCTTTCCCTCTGTATGAACCATGTTGGGACAGAGGGCTACCAGCTCGCAGAATCTAGCGGTATAGGTCACAATGTCGGAGCCCTTCATGGTTAGGCTCCACAGTTCTTTCTCCAGTTTTTGGATCTTGCCCCTCGGGCAATACTCTTCAATCATTAGTTCTCTCAGAGCTTCCCAGCCCATAACATTAGCCACTATAAGAGATAGTGAATTGACATGGCTATTCCACCATGTCAGGGCTTTTGCCTCGAAGGTGCACGCAGCAAATTTGATTTTGCTTCCTTCCGGGCATAAGCAGATCTCGAAGATCGACTTCGTCTTTTCGAACCATTGCGAGAGGGCAATGACTCCGCCAATCCCTTTAAAGGACAGTGGCTTACAGTTTGTGAAGTCCTTGTAGGAGCACTCTCTCAAGCGCATAGGAGCTTCGCCGTGGTTAGAGCGAACAGGCGTTTCAGCACCACTGGCGCTGGTAGAATGATATTGAGCCATGGCTGTAGCCACAGCCGCAGCTACAACAGCATTTAGAGCCGCCGTATCAATTTGAGGAGCAGGTGGTGTTGCAGTTTGTTGGGTCAAAAATATGGTTTATACTTTGCTTTGCTAGGAAAATGTATTTTTATGTAATATTTTATGAGTTTACGGCCAGGGGGTGTTTACGGCCGTAAACAGGTTTACGACCGTAAACCCTGTTTACGGCCCAATGGGTGTTTACGGCCGTAAACCCATTTACGACCGTAAACCCATTTACGGCCCATGTTTCTCATGTGTATATATATAGGGGTGAGGGGTGTGAGGAATAGATTGATGAACAGTAGAGAGTGTATGGTAGAGAGAAGAACAAGTGTGTGTGTTGTGTGTGAATCTTGTAAGGGAACTTCATTCTAATCAAATCAAACAAGATTCATATTATTCTTCTTCTCCTTCTCTTCTATTTGATCTGACATCATCCGTTTGATTGGGATTCCGCACCATCAAACGGATCTGATTGATACACAAGCAGATTAGGGACTTACAATTGGTATCAGAGCTTGGATTGTATCACTCATCTTTTTCAGATCTGGAGCCGATTTGATCTTATTTTGGAAAGATTTTTGCGGTTTTGGATAGATCTCTGAAAATTAAGGGGGGTTTCTTCTTTGCATTTTTCATAAAAACGAGTTTTTGATCGAGTTTTGGAGCAAAAAAGGGTGAAAACGTCGTTTTTTTGGCGAATCTGTTGAAGGTTTACGGCCTTTGAAGGGTTTACGGCCGGAGTTTACGGTCGAAAACAGTTTACGGTCGGCGGCGGCGTTTATGGCTAGGGTTTCCGGAGTTTACGGCCCGGGAGTTCACGGTCCGAGATTACGGCCTTCGGAGTTTACGGCCTCGGAGTTCACGGCCCGAGGTTCACGGTCCGAGATTACGGCCCTCGGAGTTTACGGCTCGCACGTTTACGGCCTCAGTTTGCGGTCCTTAGTTTGCGGCTTGGTCTAGCTCGTTTCCGGTTCGCACCTCGCACGTTCAGCAGTCTCGTTCAGCAGCCTCGCACGTCCTCGCATTACGTCATCGGCCTCGTCCTCGCAGCAGTATATTCGCCTCGCATACAAAAAAACGGGAAACGGATTTGAGGGTGCCGGGGATCGAACCTGGGACCTCTGGTTGAGCAACCAAGCGCCTTACCAACTGAGCTGACTTACCACACGATACTTCCCTTCGAAATTTAATTCAAAACCAGTCCTTCTCGGTTCCCATTTTCGCAATTTGACACTTTTAACCCAAAAACTCAATTTCTTTTAGTTTTAAATTCCTTTTTCTTTCAAAATATTAAAAATATATAAAAAAAATAAAAAAAAATAAAAATTTAATAAATAAATATAATAATAAATTTTAGTTTTTAAATTTTGAATTTTATTTTTGACTTTTTTCTTAAAATTTTGACTTTGACCTTTAAAGTTTGTCCTTTGACTTTAAACTTTGACTTTCTCGTTTAACTTTTAATTTTCAAATTTAGCTTTTCGGTTTGACTTTTAAGTTTGACTTTTTAAGTTTGACTTTTGAGTTTGACTTTTTTAAATTTGACTTTTGAGTTTTTAGTCAAATGACATATTTAAAAAAATGAATAAATAAAATAATAAAAATAAAAAAATAAAAAAAAATGAGTTCTTCAAACGTTCCAGTCAATGAAGTTTCATGTAATCCATCTTGTAAAACTACGATTAAATTTCTTCGGGAACAAATTGATTTATTAAAAAGAGAAGTTGAGGACCTGAGATATGAAGGATATCAACTCAGGAAAGGATAGAAACCTCTTAAGGCCCAATTAGAAACAAAAATAAAGGACTTTAAGAGAATTCAGACAGAATACAGTGAAAAATGTGAACTGTATGATTATGTTAAGAGACAAAATGATGAGTTAATTACTGAGCTTGATACATTAAAGAGACAATTTGAAACTGCAAATTTTGATTTTAGAAAATTTGATGGATCAAGCGAGGTAGTTGCCAACATGATTGATCACTGCATGCAGTTCAAACGAAACCAACAAAAGGGTTTAGGATACGATAGTGTACATCCTCCTTATAATCATACACATCAGTATCAACCCTTGTCTAAAGATGAGATTGCCAACGAACCATTCATGGTTTATGGCAAGCCATCTGGTTTTGTTTCAGGAGGATTTATTAATGTTGAAAGTACTAACGTTTCTACTTCCCCTACAGATCAATCCTTAGATCAGTCAAAGCACAAAGTTGAAGGATCTGTTTATGATAAGAAAACTGAGCCTGAACCTGATGTTTCTGTTTGCAATGAACAACCTTCTGTTTCTAATATTAAAGTTGATGATACATCTTGTGATGCCTTTGATGATTTTGCATCGGATCATGTTGAGTTAATTTTTTTTGACATATTTGATTATTTGTTTGAAAATACTGATGTTCCTGTTTCTAGCACATCTACTTCATATGCAGGTAAAGTAGCAGAAGATGAGAACAAGGAGAACACCACTGAACAAACCAACATCTCCTTGAGCTCTGAATCTGTTGCTTCGAACTCAGTTGCTTCTGATCAACCTGTTCTTGAGAAGTACAGGCCACCAAGTCAAGTTAAACAGAATGCATGCTGCAACTGTGCGTGTGAGAAAAGCAAGAGACAAGGCAAAGATACGCCACCAGGGGCAGGAAGAAACAACTTCACAGTGAAGAAAAAGACATGTTTTCACTATGGAACACCTGGTCACATTGCCCGAAATTGTCCTAATCGCGCATATGTTCCGTACTATGCACAAGGCTGGCAGAACGCGCCAAGAGGGAGATACTTCAAAAGAAACCCCTCAAGGTCACGTTCAGACCATGGTGACTGGAATGCACAGAAGGCCAAGAATCAATCCGAAAAGGCTAAGAATCCGAATCCCAAGAACAATAAGGGAATGCCGGCCAAGAAGCCAAATCCAAGAGATGCTCCTATAAAGCCAAAATCAAAGTCATCTCAACGGCCGACATCAAGATCAAAAGCAAGTACTGAGCCACCCATCAGATCGAAAAAGAAATGGGTTAAACCCAACTACAAATGGGTTCCAAAGGCTCACTCTCCCAAATCTTCTAGCGATTCTAATATTTCTCCATCTTCTGTTTGTGATAAACAGGATATGTCATGGGAGAGAGCACCCTGCATTGATGACAAAGGTCGACCCAGTTTCAAAATGGACTGGGTTCCAAAGACCAACTGATCCCGCTCTGTGTCAGAGCAACTATGGAGGCATATCATCAGACTTCGGTTTGTTGGTAGTAGCTGCTCCTAGCATATGATAGGGGACATCTCTCAACTATAGAATACTCAGAACTTTGTTCGAGAGTATGTGTCCTTTGCGGGAAAGGAAAGAAAGGAGGAAAGGAAGAGATCACAAATGGGGTTAGTGCGTAATGACATGAAGAATTTTCGGATCTGTTCTGAGATTATGCGTGCTGTTCTCAGACCTTCTGGATGCAAATTCAATCGGTGAATTACGGTTTGAATTTTCTTCTCTATACTCCTGAGTTTTTCTTAAGCTGATTCGCTTTAAAGACTAATTTTTGTTTTAGGATAGTTTAAATTTGCGCATTTACTTTCGTTTCTCTCCTATGCACAAATTTAGGGGGAGAAATAAAAACAAAACAAAAATTATAAATTTTTAATTTAAAAAAAAAATATACGTTGTTAATAGTTTTGCTTGTAGGAGATGTTTTGGGAAGTGATATTATCAAGTGATAACAGGCAATTTGAGTCTGCGTAACGTACCCAAAACTAAATTGTCTATGCTCTGTGTTTGATGCGCTGGTAGGCACGAAAGATTCTAAATGCACTTGACTAGGCAGAGTTGAACTTAAGGAATTCATAGACTTGACAAATCTTGACCTAGTTAGATCCGTTTAGCCTGACAATACGACGCTTGGATAGGTTGAGCAGGGAGATATACATGACAATCCACCGGTCACACTAAAATTATCCGTATCTAGAACTGTGGATTCACTTTTCCTCGATGTGCGGATTCTGTCCTTAATTCCGGTTGGATGGGGTGACTGGGGAATTCCGATAAATTAGGTCTGTAGAAGATTATTTTCTTTCTTTCTGTCTGTTAGTCATATGTTGCCTCCTCTGCGTGATTGAAATACATCCAACCTGGACTGTAACATATGCAACTCTATCTCTATGCATCTTCTATCTATGCAATTCTTTCTATCTGTTAGCCATATACTGTCTCCTTTGCGTGACTTACAATCGGACCTGGTACACAGTATATGCATCATTCTTCTTCTCAATCCCTCTAAAACTTCAGTTTGTCATATGTTTCACCCTCTACGAGATTGGAAGAGATCCGACCTGGGTGTATGGCATATGCATTCTAAATCTGACTTCTCTCATAATAATTGTCTGCTCACCTAAAGTAAGGAGTACTTTGGAAGTTCCTGATTATTGGGGTATATCAGGAAGCGGGAAACACGTTCTAGTACATTTAAAATTGAACAATCACTAGGTTGTCTGTAGATCTCGCTGCTCAATTTAGGTGGACAACAATATCTTTGGTCGTCGTCAGCTGAATGGTCCTTTAGGAATATTATCTAAGAACATAGGATCACATTGTCTTGTCACTTATAGTATGTCCTAATTTTGTCACAATCTCTCGTGTTTAAGTGGACCACAATACCGGCGATTGACCAGATCTATTCATGAAGGGAGAGGTACTGATAAACGGATAAAGGCTGTTTAAAAACTTTGATCCCAAATCATTCTTAAAGTTAGATATCATTTTATTTTTGTTAAATTTGTTCATAATTTTCTTCTAATTTAAATATTAGGGGAGAATTAAAAACTTTAAAAACCAAACAAAAATCAGAAAATAAAAAATTCAAAAATAGTGTTATTTCTGTTTTATTTCTTTTTCAGAAAATATGAAAACCCAAAAATATTGTGTGCTAAAATTTTCTTTTAGTTTTGTTTTGTCTTGAATAGTGAATTCAGGTGAAGATGAAACTCATGGAAGTTTGAATCGAAGATTTCTGAGCCAAAGCTTCATCCGTGATCATCGAAGAATTTTCATTCGAAGGAGCAAGAAATGAAGATTATTCTTTCGACATTCAATCTTTCAACCCAGAAGCAAGGTGAAGCTGCACTTGAAGATTAGGTGACGGATTGCATTGAAGCCTCCTCAATCAGTCTGCTGCTATCTATGAACCTGCTGAAGTGATCCAGAAGATTTGTTCTCTCTGATATTCTCTCTGAAGATTCTCAAGCTGAAAGCGCTATCTTTCAAAAATCAGTACAAGAAGCCTCCTCACCCAATGTGCGTTCAATGCCAAATTCTGAAGAAATGCCCAACTGCTCAAGATGAAGTCAATTATTGAAGATTCATCATGTTCATCTTGAAGCTGTGAAGAATTCGAATATTAAAGCTGAAGCCAAAGCTCCCAATGAAGATTATCAAGAAAGGCAGCTACTTTTTAGGGGGAGCTTGTTGGGTCATTTATGAAAAGAAAAGAAAGCTATAAACCAAGGGGGAGATTGTTGGGTCAAAAATATGGTTTATACTTTGCTTTTCTAGGAAAATGTATTTTTATGTAATATTTTATGAGTTTACGGCCAGGGGGTGTTTACGGCCGTAAACAGGTTTACGACCGTAAACCCTGTTTACGGCCCAATGGGTGTTTACAGTCGTAAACCCATTTACGACCGTAAACCCATTTACGACCCATGTTTCTCATGTGTATATATATAGGGGTGAGGGGTGTGAGGAATAGATTGATGAACAGTAGAGAGTGGACGGTAGAGAGAAGAACAAGTATGTGTTGTGTGTGAATCTTGTAAGGGAACTTCATTCTAATCAATTCAAACAAGATTCATATTATTCTTCTTCTCCTTCTCTTCTATTTGATCTGACATCATCCGTTTGATTGGGATTCCGCACCATCAAACGGATCTGATTGATACACAAGAAGATTAGGGACTTACACAGTTATCGGAGGATTGCGCCTCGTTGATCGGCGTGGAGGCATCTTGTAGCTAGAAGTTTACAAAGATGAAGATATTGATAAGAATTTAATAGGAAGAATTTGATGAGAATGAATCATGGACTAACTCTCCATAGCCCAACAACACAATTGAATAGTATGATTGAATGTAGATTTAGTACTAAAAGATGAAAGCATTTGGATAATAATTTCCATGAGATTAGATATCTGTCAATAATACTGGTATTACAGATGTAACAAGTTCGGGAAAAATCACCTAGAAGTAGGTCTTACATCAAACCAAGATAGGAAAATTTTGACATAACTACGACCTGATCAAGACCTAACAGATCCAGAGTTATCACAACGATAGGATATTAAACTAGAGTTTTTTACATAAACTAAGTTATATCCAAAAGAGAAGTCGAGGAGACTCTATCTGCGATGAGAACTACTAGAATGAGTCCTTGATTCAGACAGACGGCGCTCTATGTCTCGCATGCGCCTTTCATACATTGACTGCCTAGCCCGAAGTTCCCTAACTTCAGCTTGGGATGCAGCTAGCTGTTGCTGCAGAGTCCCATTGGTTATCCTAGCCCTTTCCATAGCTACCTCGAGTTGGCGAATGCGGACCATGTTAACGCCGGAGTTGGCGTCAATCTCCATGACTCGGTCAATAGATGCTCGACCTTGCTCGGTGTTCCGAGCAATCCTACGGACCATGATGGGCAGGACTCGATCAACTGAACCTCCCTCGTTTAGGTTGTAAAAGCTTCTGTCCCCAATGTAGGGAATGGGTTGACCCTGTTCCTGACTCCATCTGTTCAAGTTTGTGGCCCACAGAGGTGTGAGTCCTTGAAATGCTGGACGAGGGTTTGGGTTTGGAGCTACTGGGGGTAGGTTGTTGACTTCCGGCTCTGAGTCAGAACCATCAGAAAAGCCTTCAGCTTGGTGATCATCCAAAGGGATTGGGTGATCATCTTCTGGTTCTTCTCCCAGCCATCCTGCATTGCCGTTGTTGGGATAGTACGGGTCTCCGGGGATATGTAATCCAGCCATGATATCTACACGAGAAAAGGGGTATAAGAAATAAGCACATAAGTAATTTATAGTAACACAAAATACTCCTATAGTATTTTAAGTTTATGTTTTGTTCTAATGTTTTCGTTGTAGTATTTTTGGTAAGTTTTTAGACTTGTTGCAACCTCACAACCACTCTTAGCTACATGCTAGTCACTTCTCGGATAATATAGTTGATCAGGCTATATCTTCCCAGACTTGACTATATGTCTCTAAGTCTAATTGTGCTGTCCAACAATCGTAATACTTTTGTTCTGTCCTAGTGACACTGATTTTAGTATAAATGCAGGTAGGTATACTTGGTTAAATATTTTATTATTTAAAAGTATAAACTCTTGGTCAGAGTATTTTAATCTCGTTGTGTTTATAGTTTGTATATCTTTTATGGGTTGATATACTCGATTCACTATAAACAATGCTCTGATACCAATCTGTCACACCCCAAAACCGGAACGGCGGAAACGTTCAGGGGTGGAGGACGTCATGTACAGTATCACAACAATGCATAGTAGTAAACAAGCAACAACATCATCCATTGCATTAATAATATAATTTAATACAAGTGTGTTCCGTAAAATTTAATAGACACCAAAAAAGTAAATCAAAATATGAGATGAGTCTTGAATGTGCTCCATCTTCTCAAAAGCCTGGCATCGGTACCTGTCTACTGATGACCTGAAAATACAAGTTATTTTGAAAGAGTTGATCATCTTTAAAGCTGGTGAGTTCATAAGTATTTTAGTGTCATTGTTTGTATGAAAATGTTTGTATGTACTTGATGTATAAGTTTGTAAATGTTTGTAAATGTTTGTATATGTTTGTATCTCCTAGAAAATCCTATATTTTCTACTAAACGTAGCCTTCTACCAAGGCATCAAATGAAATGTATGTTTGTTTCTTGTAAAAGTGTGTATTTTCCCAAATATGACTATCATTAACCAAAAATATAGCTTTTACATTACCGTTCATTGTGTGAAGGTCACAAAGTGAATGCAATGAGGAAATAATAAAGTACTGTAGTGTTGTATTAAGTAACTACTGTTGTACTAATTACCTTAAACCAATTGTTATTTAAAGTAACATGTGATATGCATGTACCATACTACCGACTAAAAACACGACGATGAAAGACGTCGGAAGAAATGACATTTGGCACCCGTAGACTTGCAAGTCCCACTGTAGCAAGTAGCAAGGTGTAGGATAGTCAATCCAGTATAGATCTATACACAAATTCAACACTCTCCTTCTAGGAGACTCTGGATACAAAACGAGCCATGACAGGTGATGCCATGCCCCGTTACGTGGCTCACATAACTGTTGTAATGTTCTTGTATATGTATTGTATGTACTAGCTGTATTGTATGTTCTCTCTGTTTCTCATAATAGTATGTTCTCTTGTATAATGTATAGTATGTACTAGCTGTATTGTATGTTCTCTCTCTCTCTATCTAGTATGTATGTATGTTCTCTCTGTATGTTATCGTTTGTTTCTCGTTATAGTATTCTCTATCTGTTTCTCGTTATAGTATGTGTTGACTCATGTATGAACTGACTCATTGTATGTTTCATTGTTCTAGTAATAGTATTAGTAACTTCCTAAACTATACCTATTATAGTTTACTAGTAATGTTGTTTGTATGTATGAACATGGTTGTATACCTTTGCTACCCAAAGGTATTGAAATGAAAGAAGTAACTTTTATATCTATATACATATACATAATATATAACTAGGATTCAAACGACCTTCGGACAAATAACCGATACCCTAAGTCCACAACCAAACAAGGAACAGGAAGCAAGGCGAGCTATCAGTCCTAAGTCCTTTCAATCCTACTTATATAACTATATCTATATAGATACACATTTGACAAAGTATAAGTTTAAAAGAGTTTGAATAGAAAGTATTTAATATGTAAAAGAGTTTGCAAAACAGTTTGAAGTAGTTTGTTTGATAACACAGTTTGAAAAGTAAGAAAATCCATATGTTTGATAGTTATTAATCACATGTGATTGATATAATAACTATAATAGTTCAACTTGTATCCCCCCCATAAAAGCATTTAAAATCACTTAAAAGGTTGATTAAGGGGTATGAACTCACCTGTAGTGAGTGGTTTGGATGAACGGATGGTATATGATGCTAAGTGTCAAGTGAAGACTTGAACACACACACGGATCCTATTTAACATATAATGACACATATATGTATCCAATTAGTCATTTAATAACTAATTAATCAAGTAAAGACACCCTATAACATGGATAACACTTTGATTCAAGTGCTAGGAGTACCAAAGAGTTGCATCTAAAGGGTTGTATGGCCTCATATTGGAGTTTACTGCCCAAATGGTAACACCACAGGAGTTTACGGCCCATGGTCATTTCCCCCATGAGTTTACGGCCGTAAACTCATGGTAATTAGTACCATTTTGTGTTTTAAGGTCTTACAAGTCAATGCTAAGCATCCTATGATCAAGTCCAAGCCTTAGGAAGTAATAGTGGCACAATTGCACCACCTTTTAGAGTTTACGGCCCCTGGTCAATTCCCCATGAGTTTACGGCCGTAAACTCATGTGTGCTTGATTCTTTTGCTTGATTAAGGTCCTATACTGCTCAAGGAAGTGATCTAGACCTCTATCCAAGGCTTAGGAAGGGACTAGGGCTCATAATGGCCCTTTCATTAGAGTTTACGGCCCAAGGAGATTGCCTTGGCCATAAACACTTATGATCTTGTGTTTCTTGATGTTTTCTAGTTGATTAACAAGTGTATCAAGCCTATAACAAGCTACGGTAAGAGTACTTACAATATACAAGCTTGTAAGGGTGTTTAAAGTCCAAGAACACTAGTGTGTGTTCTTGGTGTTCTTGGTGAAATGAAGAACACTTGAAGATCTATCAAAATGAAGAGATTTCATGGATGAAATCATGTACAATCACTAGATGTTGTAGTATATCATTTAATCAAGGAAGGAAACACTTACAAAGTTGAAGATCAAGAAGGAAAATTGGATGATACTTGAGAGAGAATGGCTTCTTGGTTTGAAAATGGTAAAAAGTGAATAATATGACTAAGTGTCATATTTATACTCCTTAGAGTTTACGGCCGTAAACTCCATGTTTGGGCCGTAAACTCCAAACTCTTGGAGTTTTGGGACTTAAATGTTGCACAATTTACTCTAAAGTATACTTCCAATATTTACCTCTTGAAGTACTAGGCTTTAGAACACTCAAACCGACTCTAAACAGCTTAAAAGTTAGCAGAAACAATTCTGACTTCTATTGAAGTGATTGGTTGTACAAGATAGAAATTTCGAGTTGTCACAGACATGACCCTAATTGATCTGACACAAATGTTGATTGTTGTTGAAGCAGAAATGCTTAAGAGCACAAGCGAAGCAAAAGTGCTTGGAGGGTCCAATTACAAAGTTTCCATGGAAATTGAAAATGGTGACAATGGTGGTCCAAAACATATTTCTCTTCCCAATGGAAATGGATCGGCCAAGGTCAAACTGTTTGATCGTATGGTAAAGAGAAAGGCTAGTTTTGAGATAGTTCCGTGTGTTAACCCTAAAGAGTCCATATGTTTCTATTGCCAATTAAAGGGTCGTTGGTTGCAAAGCTGTGACAACCCGGAAATTTTTTGCTTTTAAAGCTCAGTCAATCAACTCAACTGAGTGTCAGACTCATTGGTAATGAGTTCTAGCCTGTTTAAAGGTCATTCTAAGGAGTTTTAAGCCTAGTACACTTAAGGAATGAGTGTTAGAATGTACCTGCTAGAGACACTGTACAAAGAATCAAGCCTTAACCTCTTCAAAAAGAGTTCACGTCCACAACACTTGAGTTTACGGCCGTAAACTCAAGGTGGGCCATAAACTCCCCCTTTTAGACTCATATCCTTCATATTCTTCATTATTCTCATTTCCAAGTCAAGAAAGTCCCATTCTCTCTCAAGTATCATCCAACTTTTCATCTTAGATCTTCAAAAGTGTTAGTGTTCTTCCTTTAGTTTGATGTTAATCCTTCTTAACTAGCATCATCTCATGATTTCATCCATGGAAATCATGTTTTCTTAGTTCTTCAAGAAACACCAAGAACACCAAGAACACAAACTAGTGTTCTTGGCCAAAACCAACCATTTCAAGCTTCTAGATCGTAAGTACTCTTCCCTATACTTCATATCTAGTTAGGACTCATGCTTAGAGACTTGAAAACATCACAAACACAAGATCAAAAGGATTTTACGGCCAAGCCATCTCCCATGGCCGTAAACCCCTTTAAGGGTGCCATTTTGGCCATAAACCCTCCTAGATGCAAGGCTTGTGACCTAGAACCCTTCATTGATGAGAATAGGACGTTAAACTACTCTCAAATGCATAAATGATCATGAGTTCACGGCTATAAACTCCTTAGGGCCGTAAACTCATCAAAAGCCTTCATTTGGTTGGTCTTTTTCATCCTTGTGTAGAGCAAAAGTCCCTAAAGTTTCCCTAGCATTCAAACCCACACTTATGCATGTTTGACCATGAGTTTACGGCCGTAAACTCCCTTTGGCTGTAAACCCATGGCCGTAAACTCATGATAGTGCTATTCCACTTTCCTTTGATGAATCACATGTGATTCCAACACTTGGTTGTGACAACCCGAAATTTTCATTTGTACGAACTCTACAATCAAACGCGTAAATTAAAAGTCAAATTCACTTCCGCTAATTTTTAGCTCGGTTTAAAGTCCGATTGGGTATTTTTAATATTTATTTTTCGAGAAAACAAATGAAAGGAAGTATATTTTTAGGATTATTGGGGAACAAATAAAACAAATAACACCTTGATAAGGTGTTACGGCCAAACATGAGGGTTTGGGCCGAAAACCCCTTTGACCGAGAACTCATGCTTAAAGCATGAGTTTACTCCTTTCCTAATTTCTTACTTCCAAACTCAAGAACACCCACTTTCTCTCTCAAGTATCATAAGAGCTTCTTCCAAATCTTCCAAAAATGTAAGTGTTTCTTCTCTTGATTTGTTGATACAACACTTCATCTAGTAGTTATACATTATTTCATCTATGAAATCTTCTCTTTTTATTAGATCTTCAAATGTTCTTCAAGAACACCAAGAACACACACTAGTGTTTTGGGCCGAAGACACCCTTCTTTGTTTCCATATTGTAAGTATCTACTTCCTACACTTGTTATCTAGTAAGGATACTTGATTTAGGGCCTTGAAATCGCCATTTTCCAAGAACAAAAGGAGTTTTCGGTATAGTGCATCTCCTTAAACCGAAAACCCTAAAGAAAAGTGCCTTTAAGACCTTAAAACTCACTTAAGGCTTTGGATAAAACTTAGAACCCCTATGCATGTTTGAAAGCCCTTGAAAATCACCACATGCACCAAGTATCTTGAGTTTTTGGTTTTTGGACCGAGAACCCTTCAGACCGAGAACCATTCGGACCGAGAACCCTTCGGACCGAGAACCATTCGGACCGAGAACCCTTCGGACCGAGAACCATTCGGACCGAGAACCCTTCAGACCGAGAACCCTTCGGACCGAGAACCATTTGGACCGAGAATACCATTAGGACCAAAAGCTCCTAGGAACATACCACTTGGACCGAAAGCTCCATTTGATGACCATACACTCCTTTTATGCAATCATTTGTGATTGTAACACTTCCATATAAGTGTTTCCTAGACTATAAGGGTGTTATCCTTCTTAATTAGTCGAATATACACTAATTGTATACATATATATGTCATTATATGCCAAATAGGATACGTACGTATGCTCAAGACTTCACATGACACTTAGCATCCTTTTTCCGATCGTACATTCGCATCACTCATTTCAGGTGATTTCATACCCCTTAATCAACCTTTGAAATGATTTTAAATGCTTTTATGGGGGGGGGGGGGGAAATACAAGTTGAAACATTCTAGTTACTGCCTTAATCACATGTGATTAATAACTAGAACAAACAGAAAAGATTTACTATTACTTTCAAGTTGCTATCAAACTTATGGATTTCAAGCACTTCAAAACATTTTATTAAACCCTTTCAGATGCTAAAACTGTTTTCAAACTCTTTTAAACTTACATTATTTTCAAACCCATATCTACACCAATATATTTATATAAGTAAGACTTGAAGGACTTAGGACTGATAGCTCACCTTATTTCCTGTTCCTTGTTTGGTTGTGGACTTAAGGTATCCTGTTAATTGTCCGAATGTCGTTGAAATCTTAGTTATGTATCATATATATATATATATATATATATATATATATATATATATATATATATATGTAGATATATATATATATATATATATATATATATATATATATATATATATATATATATATATATATGTGTGTGTGTGTGTGTGTCTGTGTGTGTTGTATATAAAAGCTTTCACTTTAGTTCAGTACCTTTGTATAATGAAGGCATACAAACAACATTACTATTTAACTATAATAGGTATAGTTAAGGGTTTACTACTCACTACTACTATTACAATGACACATACAAGAGTCAGTACAGTTATGAGTCAATACACACTATATACCATACAAGAGAACACACTATATACTATACAAGAGAATATACTATATACTAGTACAGAGAAAACATCACTACACTATGACATACTATACAAACATTTGAATACGATAAACAGAATGTGACATACTATTTCTCGATACGACACTTTATTGTGGTATCACTTTGTAACCAGAGTCTCCTGGAGGGAGAGCGGGCATTGTGTGTATAGATCTATATGGGACAGACACTCCCACATCCCGACTGCTAGCTACAGTCCCAGCCGATAAGGCCAAGGGGTGACAGAATGTTACCTCACTACATATGACACCGGAGGGTCATCAGTTATTCAGCCGTCGATCAGCATGGTTACATACGAGTTCAGATTCAAACCTTTAATTAACAAATTAAGAATTAAAGAAAAAATAGACTCTCCGAGGCGTATTGTTCATTTAATACTACCTAGAGTCTACATTTTTATTACTTTAGACTCCCCGAGGTGTACTATACATTTAGTACTACCTGGAGTCTGCATTTCATCACTTTATGATCAGCAGTGTCACTGCTGAGGAAATACATTATTTTCCTATGATATTTACTTTGTGATTTTGTCACATATAGATTTAAGTAAACTATATTTTTCATAATGATAGTTTTATTGGGGAAAACTCTTACATTTACAAAAGAACAAACATACAAACAGTCGGGTTTTGGTAGAAGACTACATTTCACTAGAAAATATAGGATTTTCTAGGGAGTACAACCATTTAGAAAGATTTACAAGTAGCTACTAGCATTTACACTATGTTGTTACAAACATTTTTATACAAGCAATGACACTAAATACTTATGAACTCACCAGCTTTATGCTAATAAACTCTTTCAAAATAACTTGTATTCTCAGGTCATCAGTAGACAGGTACCGATGAAGCTTTTGAGAAGATGGAGCACATACAAGACTCATCTTTTATTTTGATCATACTTTTGGTGTCTTACATACTATACAGAACACGCTTGTATTAAAATTATTATATTAATGCAATGGATGTTGTTGCTTGTCTTTACTATTATGCATTGTTATGATACTGTACATGACGTCCTCCACCCCAGAACGTTTCCGCCGTTCCGGTTTTGGGGTGTGACAGATTGGTATCAGAGCACTGTTTATAGTGAATCAAGTATATAAGCCCATAAAAGATATACAAACTATAAACGGAACGAGATTAAAACACTCTGACCAAGAATATATACTTTTAAATAATAAAATATTTAACTAAGTATATATACATCTATTCATACCAGTGTCAGTATCATACTAGAATAGAACAAAAGTATTACGATTGTTGAACATCACAATTAGGCTTACAGACATATAGTCAAATCTAGGGGGATATAGCCTGATCAACTATATTTTCGGAGGAGTGACTAGCATGTCCCTAAGAATGATTGTAGTGTTGCAACAAGTCTAAAAACTTACCAACACTACTACAACGGGAACATTAGAACATAATACTATAGGAGTATTTTGTGTTACCATAATTACTTATGTGCAAACTAAAAAGGATCCTCATTAGTACGTCTATTAACTATTCTTTTTCCCATTCTCGCATAGATAACATGGCTGGATTCCATCTTCCCGGCGATCCGTATTATCCCAACCAAGGCATTGGTGGATGGCTTGATGATGAGCCAGAAGATGATCACCCAATCCCTTTGGATGATCACCTCACAGAAGGCTTTTCGGATGGCTCCGACTCCGAACCAGAGGTCAACAACCTACCCCAAGAAGGTCAAGTCCCAAACCTCAACCCCCGTTCGGCATTTCAAGGTCCCACTCCCTTGTGGGCAACAACCTTGAATCGTTGGAGTGAGGAACAGGGTCAGCCCTTACCTTACAATGGGGACCAGAGTTTTTACAATCTAAGCGAGGGAGGCTCAGCTGACCGTGTCCTACCCATCATGGTCCGTAGGATTGCTCGGAACGTTGAGCAAGGTCATGCAGCCATCGACCGAGTAATGGAAGTTGACGCCAACTTTGGCCTTAACACAGTCTGCATCTGCCAACTCGAAGAGGCTATGGAAAGAACTAGGAGGACCAACGAGGCTCTGCAGAAACAGTTAGCTGCATCCCAAGCCGAAGTCATGGAACTCCGAGTGCGTCAGAGGGCGCATGAGCGACATCTTCAGGAAGTTGTACGTCAACTGGCAGATCTGAGGGTTCGCCCGAGGGATACCCGCCGCCGGTAGAAGATGTTGACTCATCTTTCTCTTTTGGTTAAAGAATAGCCTTTCTTTTATGTGCTCTATGAAGCACTTGTCTGTCAAACATTCCTAACTTTTAAAAGTACTCTAACTAGACTTCTAAGCTGCCAACATTTTCCCTTATTGTTTGATGTAAGACCTACTGTTAGGTCACTTTTCCCGAACTCATTTTACATCACTAATACCAGTAATATTGGCAGTTATCTAATCTATTGGAAAGTCCTTACTCTCATGTTTCCCTACTCTATTGTTATGCCCCTATCTAGTAGTTGGACTATGGCGATTTAGTCCATGAAACATTCTCATCATACTGACAATTGATTCTTACTATTATCATCGTCTTTATAAACTTTCAGTAAAAGATGCCGCCTCGAAAGCGTCCGACCAGAAACACGCCTGTGAATCAAACTCCACCACCATCACCCCCTCCGTAGTTTGATGCGGTGATGTTTCAGGCAGCTGTGACTGCCGCCATGGCTCAAGTAAATTCTGGTGGTGTTAGTGGAACGGGGACTGGAACAAACTCTAGCCATGGTGAAATCCATCAACGTGCACGGGAGTGTACCTATAAAGATTTCATCAGCTGCAAACCTACGTACTTCAACGGAACTGGAGGGATCATTGCACTGTCCCAATGGATCGAGAGAACAGAAGCAATCTTCGAGATGTGCTCATGCCCTGAAGGAAGCAAGATAAAGTTCGCTGCTTGCACCTTCACCGAAAGGGCCCTGACATGGTGGAATGGCCATGTCAAATCACTCTCACTGATAGCAGCTAACGCCATAGGCTGGGATACACTGAAGGACCTACTGACCAGAGGGTAGTGCCCGAGGGGCGAAATTCAGAAGCTCGAGGAGGAACTGTGGAACCTCAAAATGAAGGGTTCCGACATAGTGGCTTATACAGCTAGGTTCTGCGACCTGGTGACTCTATGTCCTAACATGGTCCCCACCGAAAGTAAGAAAATCGAAAGATACATCTGCGGTCTGGTACCCCCATATCGAGGGAACGTTCTAGCATCACACCCTGCGACCTTTGATAGTGCCAAGGAATTGGCCCAAAGGCTCATCGATCACGAAGTTCCTTTTACTCCAACAACAACTACAATGACTGCCCCTGCACCAACCAAAACAACTAACAACAAGAGGAAGCGTTGGGACCGAAAGAAGGGCAAATCAGCTCAACCCTCTTCCAAGAACCAACAGACGGTGGCTGTCCATGCTGCTACTACTCCTGCTGCCCCTGTACCAGCCAAACCATATGCAGGGAGCCTACCCAAGTGTACCAAGTGCTCCTTCCATCATAACGGCCCCTACTGGGAAATGCACTGCACTAATTGTGACCGGAAGGGCCATACCGCCCGGTTTTGCAGAACACCACCCAAACCCATCACCCAGGTTCCCGGTGCAGGAGTGAGCCAGGCCTGCTACGGGTGCGGCGAGACAGGGCATTTCAAAAGAAACTGTCCGAAAGCTGGGAATGCGGGAGGAGCAGGAAGACTACTTGCTATTGGCCACAATGAAGCCGTGGCAGACCCCACAGTAGTCACGGGTACGTTCCTTCTCGGTAACTCTTATGCTTGTATCCTATTCGATAGTGGGGCAGAGAGGAGCTTCGTAAACCAAAAATTTAAACACTTACTTAATCAAGCACCGCAAGCACTAAAAGAAACCTTCGTCGTAGAAATGGCTAACGGAAAGACAGAGAGTTCTAATTTCGGGACAAAATTCCCTCTGAAGGGGGGATGGTGTGACAACCCGAAATTTTCATTTGTACGAACTCTATAGTCAAATGCGTAAATTAAAAGTCAAATTCACTTCCGCTAATTTTTAGCTCGGTTTAAAGTCCGATTGGGTATTTTTAATATTTATTTTTCGAGAAAACAAATGAAAGGAAGTATATTTTTAGGATTATTGGGGAGCAAATAAAACAAATAACACCTTGATAAGGTGTTACGGCCAAACATGAGGGTTTGGGCCGAAAACCCCTTTGACCGAGAACTCATGCTTAAAGCATGAGTTTACTCCTTCTTTCCTCATTTCTTACTTCCAAACTCAAGAACACCCACTTTCTCTCTCAAGTATCATAAGAGCTTCTTCCAAATCTTCCAAAAATGTAAGTGTTTCTTCTCTTCATTTGTTGATACAACACTTCATCTAGTAGTTATACATGATTTCATCCATGAAATCTTCTCTTTTTATTAGATCTTCAAGTGTTCTTCAAGAACACCAAGAGCACACACTAGTGTTTTGGGTCGAAAACACCCTTCTTTGCTTCCATACTGTAAGTATCTACTTCCTACACTTGTTATCTAGTAAGGATACTTGATTTAGGGCCTTGAAATCGCCATTTTCTAAGAACAAAAGGAGTTTTCAGTATAGTGCATTTCCTTAAACCGAAAACCCTAAAGAAAAGTGCCTTTAAGACCTTAAACTCACTTAAGGCTTTGGATAAAACTTAGAACCCCTATGCATGTTTGAAAGCCCTTGAAAATCACCACATGCACCAAGTATCTTGAGTTTTCGGTTTTTGGACTGAGAACCCTTCAGACCGAGAACCATTCGGACCGAGAACCCTTCGGACCGAGAACCATTCGAATCGAGAACCCTTCGGACCGAGAACCATTCGGACCGAGAACCTTTCAGACCGAGAACCATTCAGACCGACAACCCTTCGGACCGAGAACCATTTGGACCGAGAATACCATTAGGACCGAAAGCTCCTAGGAACATACCACTTGGACCGAAAGCTCCATTTGATGACCATACACTCCTTTTATGCAATAATTTGTGATTGTAACACTTCCATATAAGTGTTTCCTAGACTATAAGGGTGTTATCCTTCTTAATTAGTCGAATATACACTAATTGTATACATATATATGTCATTATATGCCAAATAGGATCCGTACGTGTGCTCAAGACTTCACTTGACACTTAGCATCCTTTTTCTGATCTTACATTCGCATCACTCATTTCAGGTGAGTTCATACCCCTTAATCAACCTTTGAAATGATTTTAAATGCTTTTATGGGGGGGGGGGGGAATACAAGTTGAAACATTCTAGTTACTGCCTTAATCACATGTGATTTATAACTAGAACAAACAGAAAAGATTTACTATTACTTTCAAGTTGCTATCAAACTTATGGACTTCAAGCACTTCAAAACCTTTTATTAAACTCTTTTAGATGCTAAAACTGTTTTCAAACTCTTTTAAACTTACATTATTTTCAAACCCATATCTACACCAATATATTTATATAAGTAAGACTTGAAGGACTTAGGACTGATAGCTCACCTTATTTCCTGTTCCTTGTTTGGTTGTGGACTTAGGGTATCCTGTTATTGTCCGAATGTCGTTGAAATCTTAGTTATATATCATATATATATGTGTTGGATATGAAAGCTTTCACTTCAGTTCAACACCTTTGTATAATGAAGGCATACAAACAACATTACTATTTAACTATAAAAGGTATAGTTAAGGGTTTACTACTCACTACTACTATTACAATGACACATACAAGAGTCAGTACAGTTATGAGTCAATACACACTATATACCATAGAAGAGAACACACTATGTACTATACAAGATAATATACTATATACTAGTACAGAGAAAACATCACTACACTATGACATACTATACAAACATTTGAATACGATAAACAGAATGTGACATACTATTTCTCGATACGACACTTTATTGTGGTATCACTTTGTAACCAGAGTCTCCTGGAGGGAGAGCGGGCGTTGTGTGTATAGATCTATACGGGACATACACTCCCACATCCCGACTGATAGCTACAGTCCTAGCCGATAAGGCCAAGGGGTAACAGAATGTTACCTCACTACATATGACACCGGAGGGTCATCAGTTATTCAGCCGTCGATCAACATGGTTACATACGAGTTCACATTCAAACCTTTAATTAACCAATTAAGATTTAAAGGCAAAATAGACTCTCCGAGGCGTATTGTTCATTTAATACCACCTCGAGTCTACATTTTTATTACTTTAGACTCCCCGAGGTGTGCTGTACATTTAGTACTACCTGGAGTCTGCATTTCATCACTTTATGATCAGTAGTGTCACTGCTGAGGAAAGACATTACTTTCCTATGACATTTACTTTATGATTTTGTCACATACACATTTAAGTAAACTATATTTTTCATAATGATTGTTTTATTGGGGAAAACTCTTACATTTACAAAAGAACAAACATGTTGAATCATAAAAAGTGACCCTCTTGAACTTCAGCTACCGCAATCTCTTCATCTACCGCAGTCATCCACCACCCGCAGTCAAACATCTTCATCAGCAACCGCAACCGGAGTCTACCTACCGCAACCGGAGTCTACCTACCACAGTCACTTAGCTAGATTACTTTACTTGTCTTTATTGTAATACACTCTATTGTCCAATATGCCTTGCATGGCTACTCATAGAGATGTAATCTAGTGCTCTTCATGAGTCTCTATAAATAAGAGCTCATTCTCCTGTATTCCATACGGATAACTCACACATCTATTCTGAATATATTTATCTAAGTTATCTTTTCTATTCCTCTATCTTATTTCTCATCCCTCTTTACTCTCAATCCTTCCTAGAACACAACTGATCACAACCTCTCTCTGGAGCAAGTCCTCTGTGACTTAATCACTAAGTTTGATCTTCCTTATTAACTTGGTTTGAATGCATTCCTTGTTATGAATCAACTTATGTGTATACTTGATATAAAAATTGTTTTCATTTCTATTTCTTTACTTTTCCGCAACTAACTCTCTAACTATCTAACTATAACTTATTAATATTATTGTTGAGCTTTTAGATCCTTCGAGATTAACTATTCTGCAATCCACTTGTTCTAACGTTTGTTCAAGTGTGTCTCCAAGTTTTTCTCTCAACAATTGGTATCAGATCCATAGTGGTTGCTTTTTGAAAACGGATCTCTGATTTTTCAAAAGGCCTTCTATACCACTTAAGCTCATTTCTTTATAAAAAAAACAAGTTCAAATGGCACAATCGTTATCTCTGAACGTTTCCAACAGTGTTGATGGTTCTAACCGAGCCCTAATAGTGGTAGCAAATGAATATCATCACTGGTCACAAAGAATGGAAAGATACTTAAGGAGACTTGGTAGAGATGTATGGCGATCCGTAGAAGAAGGACCACATGTCACAGTCCTTACACCTGTCCAAACCGACGGCGCTACAACCAGACTAGGAGGAGGTCAGCCAGTTATGAGCCGTCCCACCAAGGATGATCTCGATAAAATTGAAAATGATGCGGTTGCTTTTTATGAAATCTCCTGTGGAGTTGCTCCTGACAACTTCGATATTATAATAAATTGCAAATCAGCAAAAGAGATCTGGGAAGTTCTCAAGAATCTGTATGAAGGCTCAGAACAAGCACAAGATAAGAAGCTTACTACCGCACTCAATGAGTTCAACAACTTCAAAGCTCATACCGGCGAAAGTTTGGAAGACTCCTTCAAAAGGTTCAATCTGATAGTCACCAAGTTATCCAATGCGGGCACCATCCGCAGTAACCATGAAACAAACCTTCAGTTTCTTAATGGTTTGGGAAGACATTGGACTACGGCTAAGATGATAGTCCAAGGTGATAGAAAGATTCACTCTTTGTCACTCTACAAGCTCTATGGAGAGCTGCAAGCACAAGAATCCACCGTACTCAAAGACTGTGCTGACTTCGGAGGACCACTTGCTCTCATAGCACAAGGTCCACCACAGTCACCCTACTCTTTATCGTATGACACTCCACCGCAGTCATTCGAAGCTGACTCAGAGTATGATGATGAAGAAGAATTTCAGAAGGCTATTGCTCTGGTTAGTCAACAGTTCAACCGTCTACCACCTCCTTCCTTCCGCAAGAATCAACAGTTCAACAAACCTCCATTCAACCATAACTTCGGTTCCCAGAATAACCATTCTCGATATTCCAAAAATTCGCATCCACCACCGCAATCTCAAATTAATCAACCAAAGGAGGTACCGCAGTCTCCTCAAACCACTGACTCCGGTACTCCCTCAGAAGAGAAAACTGATGTTGTAATTTGTCACAAATGCAACAAAGAAAACCACTTTACAAGAGATTGTAAGGCCAATGTAGTAAAAGACAGAGCATTCTACCTTAGAATGGCTCAAGAGTTGGAAGATAAAGAAAAGGCAAGGGCATACGTAGCCTATGTCAAAAGAGACCATCAAGTGTGGTCATCTGGAGATGAATATGAACCCATCAGCAGTATCAAAGGAAAAGGGAAAATCTGTATGCTGGCAACTGCGGATGATGATGAGTCCACAAAGCTGGAAAAGCACTACTGCTACATGGCAAAGGATGGAACTCTAAGCATCGTCGAACAGGTAAAACTCATGATCCAAACTCTAAACTATAGCATGCATGACTGTCAACCTTACATAGATGATCTTAATGACACGTGTGCTGCCGTCCTTACAGACTATAACAAAGGCTTAGATGAGAAGAACATTGCGTCCCAAGAGATGTTCCATGTAAGAGGACGACTGGATAACAAAAGACCCAAATTGGCTATGTTAGAAAAAGACTTAGAGTTAGAGAAAGACGCGAGAATGTTAAGTGAAACACAATTAGAGATAGCTTTGAACCAAAGAGATTTAGCTCAGAGAGAAATTGTACGCCTAAATCTTTTAATCGAAAAATTGTTCAATGAAAGTGAAGCTATTGAAAATTTAGTGAATAATGGAACCGTGGATAATACATACAATTGGGGTTGGTCAAATGGATATCCTACCGCAATGGATTCCTCACCCCGGTTCAATAAAGACAGACTGTATGTCCCTCCAGACAGAGAATTTCTTTTCCCAGTCAATGACAAGACTTTTCCCGAAGACATCAAAACTCACTTCGCTAGACTACATAGTCTAAGCAATAATTGTGTCATTGAGGAAATTATGCTTGAGGTCTCGGGTCACACATGTGATCAAATTCCTATCTGTGGCACCATTTACCCAAATTCTCAAACCTCATCCGTAGTTGATGAAGAAATTGTCATTGAGGGCCCCGAAGTCTCAAAAGACTTTCCACCTCTGTCTTCAGATCGCAGTGTATCACACTATAGTCAAAAGTCCCACAAAAGTCCCACCGCATTCTCAACTCAGACTTACTCTGCAGTAGTTAAAACTTCACTACCGGAATCATCAGTAAAAGGAACCGTGACCCTTCAGGCAATTCATCATGAATTACCTATAGAGAACTTTGAAGTGGGTCAATGCTCACAAACCCCAGAATCTTCAAGTTCGGATGACTCAAGCCCACGTTTTCAAAATCACTAAAAAAATTCCAGGAAACCGCAGTTGAACAACAATGACTGCGGTTCACCAAAATCTTTGGCCAAAAAGGCCTTCAAAGAGGAATTTAGATCTCGAGGCACATATAGACAAACTTTTTCGAAAAACAAGAAGCATGTCAGAATTCCAAAGTCCAAGAGTCTAGAAAAATTTGTTTTCTCACACTACTTTTCAAAAAACTCTTCAATCAAGAAAACAAACAAAAAGGAAAGTACCGCTTCAAAAGTCATTCCTACTTCTTCTGACACAACCCAAAAGGGTGTTCAGTCCTTTCGAAACAAATGTTTTCAGGTCTATTCCTCAAATGATCCTAAATGGAAAGGTATTTTACCCACTCCAACACTGTTAAAGTCACGTCAAAATTTCAACAAATGGAAAGGTATTCTACCAAATCCACCAAAAAGGACTCAAAGATTTGCACGTGCTAAACCTTGTTCAAAACAAACATTTCAGAAATTAAATAACACTCATGTCAGATCTTTTCAAACTCGGACAGGTAACAAGTCCAATTCATCCTATGGACCGCTGACCAAGCACAATGTCAGATCCAATGACAAAAAATCCTTTTGCAAATGTCAGTGTAGTTGTCAAAAAGATTCTTCCTATATCAAATCTAGTCAGAGTCAGAAACGTAGTGTTTTTTCAAAAACTCACAACACTCCAAATCTGCACAAACACCCAAGACTAGGAATAAAAGTTGACAAGAGACCCGTCCCTACAACCTCGGTCCATGCATCTTTCAAAAATTCACCAATTGGCCCAGGCTCCAAACTAGTTTGGATGCCTAAACGGATCGTGTAATTCTCAGGCTTTGTGCAAGGAGGAACAAGAAGAAGAATGGTTAATTGACAGTGCCTGCTCCTTGCACATGACCGGAAGGTTAGAATACCTTCGGGATTTCAGGCCAATATGCAATGGTGGAAATGTTACATTCGGTAACAATGCGAATGGAATTATCCAAGGTTACAGTGTTCTCACTACGGGGAACTTTTCTATTCAGAAGGTTGCTTATGTAGAAAGCCTTAAACACAATCTCATCGGTGTTGGCCAACTATGTAAAGCAGGACATCGAGTTGAATTTGACGATTAGTTTTGCTACGTAATGACAAGTGATAGGAACACATGCTTGATCAAATCCCGATCCGAAGGTACCATGTACTCCGTGGATGTCTCTCTAATCATTGGCAGACCGCAGTTGTGCTTCCTATCCAATGCTGTATCCGAAGTCAGCTGGCTATGGCACCGCAAGCTAGCTCATCTCAACTTCAGGTACATCAAGAACTTGGTCATAGGAGAACTAGTCAGAGGTCTCCCTCTTCTCAAATTCAGCAACGATACTCTCTGTCCGACTTGTGAATGCGGTAAACAGTCCAAAGCAAGTCACCCTCTGGTAATGGATTCTTCAATTTCTGAACCACTGGAACTATTGCACATTGATCTCTGCGGTCCATCAACCGTAGCCAGTCTCCATCACAAGAAGTACATACTGGTTATCGTAGATGACTTTACACGCTTCACATGGGTCTTCTTCTTCAGACTCAAGTCAGAAACACTGCAGATTTTCATCAACTTCATCAAAGAGATCGAACTTCAGATCAAGCTTCCAGTAAGACGTATCCGCAGTGATAATGGCACCGAGTTCACTAATCATCTTCTCAACAGTTTCTTGGTGTCCAAGGGCATCTCTCATAACTTCTCAGCTCCCTATACACCGCAATAAAATGGAGTAGTAGAAAGAAGGAACCGCACACTCGTAGAAGCAGCCAGATCTATGCTCAACTTCGCACACCTTCCTCTCTACTTCTGGGCTGAAGCTGTAGCAACCACATGCTTTGTTCAAAATCGAAGTATTGTGTGCAAACGTCTCAATAAAACACCATATGAGGGCCTTAACAACCGCAAGCCAAATGTTGGCTTCTTTCATATCTTTGGGTGTAGATGTTTCATGATCAACAACCGCGATCAGCTTAACAAGTTTGCACCAAAGTCTGATGAAGGCATCTTCCTTGGTTATTCCACTAACAAGGTTGCTTATAGAGTGCTCATCAGACGTACAAGGCTGATCATTGAAAGCTTCGATGTGAAATTTGATGATTCTCACATCCGCAACGCACCTCCATCCACTGAAACCACCGTAGTAATGGAAAGCGATATTCCTGCCTCTTCAGGTCCTTTAAATCTAGTTGAAGTCAATTATGACGATCTTTTCGATCCTGTTGAAACGGCGAAACTATCCGAAGTTCTTGTGTCTCCCGCAGCTCAACAACAACACGCTGATGTTTCTGGACCATCTCTATCCGAAGTCGCTTCTCTCAATACTTACACCTCTCCGGTTGAGGGGGAAAGCTCTACTCTGGATCTAACAACAACCGTCGAGGTTCCGGTACTTGATGCTGCTCAAGTTCCTATCCAGAGAGAATCATTACCATCAAACGTATCGTCAGATTCGGATGATGAACTTATAGAGAACAATTACACGAGAATCGATCCAAGGATTATCACTCTCCCATCTGCAGTCCAGGGGGAACCTTCTCAGGTTCCAGAGGAACGCCCATCCGCAATCCAGGGGGAACCTCTCCCAACCGCTCTAGAAAACTCCATTCTCGTCTCAACAAACCAAGATGACTCAGCAGGATGTTCTCAAGTCCAGGGGGAACTGCCGAAGACTCTCCTGATATTCAAGATATTCCCTCTACCGCAGCTGCTGATCATCTGCAACCCCGTCTACACGTATGGACAAAGGACCACCCACCAGGTCAAATCATTGGCAACCTATCCGCAGGTATCCAGACTAGATCTTCCAAGGACCTATCTGATCACTGCCACTACGCAACATTTATGTCCTCGGTAGAGCCCAGAACGATCAAAGAAGCATTGCTTGAACCTAACTGGATAGCTGCAATGCAAGAAGAGCTAGAAGAATTTCA
Organism: Lactuca virosa; assembly: GCF_052849685.1. Classification (NCBI taxonomy): domain Eukaryota; kingdom Viridiplantae; phylum Streptophyta; class Magnoliopsida; order Asterales; family Asteraceae; genus Lactuca; species Lactuca virosa. The sequence continues at coordinate 91,143,177 of NC_136429.1, forward strand.
AAGAAACAAAGTTTGGCAGCTCGTTCCGAAGCCACGTGGTCACTCTATTGTTGGCACTAGATGGGTATTCAAAAACAAGCTGGATGAATCTGGTGCGGTAGTCAGAAAGAAGGCAAGACTAGTTGCAAAGGGGTATAGTCAACTTGAAGGCATTGACTACGATGAAACGTGTGCTCCGGTAGCACGCATCGAGGCTATCCGGATCTTCCTAGCATACGCAGCCCACAAGAACGTCAAGGTACACCAAATGGACGTTAAGAGTGCCTTTCTCAATGGGGAATTAAAAGAACAGGTTTACCTTCAACAACCTCCAGGTTTTGAAAATTTTGAATTCCCAGACCACTGCTACAAGCTTGAAAAAGCAGTCTACGGTCTGAAGCAAGCCCCAAGAGCATGGTATGAGACTCTCTCTGAATTCCTTGTCTCATTCGGGTACAAGAGAGGAGTGATTGACCCCATGTTATTTAGAAAAGCAAATGATAACCACCTTATACTTGTACAAATATATGTGGATGATATCATCTTCGGATCGACTGATCAAGGAATGGTGGATGAATTTGCTAAGCTCATGACCAACAAGTTCAAAATGAGCATGAATAGAGAGATTAACTTCTTTCTAGGACTACAAGTGAAACAAATTCCGCAAGGGATATTCATTCATCAAGAAAAATACACCACTGAACTATTAAAGAAATATTCCATGAACAACTGTTCTTCTGCTAAGGTCCCCATGGCCTTCGGTTATAAGATCTCTGCTGATCCCTCAGGCGAATCTGTGGATCACAAGACTTATAGAGGTATCATTGGCTCTTTGATGTACCTCACCACAAGCAGGCCAGGCATTGTCTTTGCAACTGGTGTATGTGCAAGGTATCAGGCTGACCCAAAAGTGTCACATATGACTGCAGCCAAACAAATTCTACGGTACCTGAAAGGAAGCAAATCTCTTGGTCTATGGTACCCCGCAGGCAATGACTTCAGCCTACAAGCTTTCACAGATGCGGATCACGCCGGATGCAAATTAGACCGCAAAAGTACCTCAGGTGGATGTCAATTTTTGGGTGGAAGACTCGTCAGCTGGTCCTCAAGGAAACAAAGTTGTGTTTCTCTGTCTATCGCAGAAGCTAAGTATGTGGCCGCAGCCAGCTGTTGCTCTCAAGTCCTTTGGATGAAAACTCAACTATTAGACTACGGGTACAGAATGCTGCGGATACCGATCTATTGTGACTCTGAAAGTGCTATTGCTATTTCTCACAATCCAATTCAGCACTCCAAGACTAAGCATATTGAACTATGGTATCACTTCATCAAAGACCACATCTTGAAAGGTAACATTGAACTCATCTTTGTCCATTCTCATGAAGAGATTGCTGATGTGTTCACAAAAGCACTCGACTCCACAAAACTTAACACCTTCCTGCAAATGTTAGGAATGATGAATCCAGACCCGCAATTCTTTTTGAATTGTTAGATACCGCAGACCATCCTTGGTCTCCGTTGCGGTTCTAACTGAAAGTTACTTATGATAGATGGTTTTGGTACCGCAGTCTAGGTACCGCAACCATATATCATACTTATTTTTCATGGGTCTTTATTGTTTGTTATTACTAATTTTTGTACAAGTGCTCTTCTCAGTTTCTTCTACTGAAGTCATAAATCTACCTATCCGCAATGACATTTGTTCATCCGCAATGACATTTGGTTATCCGCAATGACGTTTCCATCCGCGATCATTATTGATATTTCTCAACTGTTTCATCAACCCTTGAATCTTTTGTGTGCTATTTAATGATCCTTCATTAAATAAAACATTAAATAATAAAAAAAAACATTCTCTTTAGAAACTGTCTCATTCTCTTTCTGAATAAACCTTGTGTCAGACCTATTTTAGGTATAATGACAAAAAGAACGTTTTTCCATAACCTCATCCTTAATCTGTCTTTTCCTCTCCCCAGCATGTCTCATCCGTTACAACTTCCTTTCCCCTCACCCCACGATCACCTGACACAGTGATAGATGTCTGACTTTTCATTAAATGCAAACCCTCTTTTAGTAAATCTCCCAAATCTTTTTTAAACTGTTTCATTATTTGTGGCTGAGATTTAATCCCCAATTCAAAGATTCCCTCCAAACCCCAAACGACGTTTTTACCTTATCCTTACCTTTTACCTAGGGTTAAAAATTTTCACCTCTTTATAAACCCATCTTCTTCCCCAAAATCACTTTACGTTTTCTGAACATCGAACCTTCTCTCTCAAACCCTTCAAGAACTCTATTTTCTACTCCTTCTCTCAAAGCTCCTACAATGGTGAAATCAGGTGCATCAAAGAAACAATCCAAGGTTTCCGGCTAAGTGAATCCCACCGGTTCAGACTCTCCAACGATTGCTTCAAGCAACTTTCGAGCAGTGATTGAAGATCATTCTTCATACAATGCTCCAACCAAGCTGATGATCAAGTTTCTCAAGAATCACCCTCTGTTTGGCCCTTTCGACGCTTTTACAGATGTTGTTCCAGTCTCGACCCTCTTCAAATGTGCATTCTCCGCTTATCGCCCAATCGAAAACCCTCAAGAAGTTCACCTCAACCTGACTAATGATTCTTTGGTCATCCTGTCCAAAGAAAAGTTTCTTTCTGCAATAAACCTTCTGGTTCATCCCTCCATCAAGATCTTCTCTCCTTCCATGGCGGACGTTACCTCTGCCCTTTACCAAATGGGGTATCAGAAACCAATTAGAGGAATTGGTGAATTCAAGAAAAATCAGTTGCCTGCGGTTTGGCAGTTTGTGTGCCATTTCATCATCCGCTGTCTATCCGGCAGAACCGGAGGCGTAGACAACATGGGAATCAAGCTACTGGAGTTGGTGTGGAGCATATTCACAGGACACGATGTAAACTACGGGCATATCCTATGGGACGACTTCCTTCAATATATTCCCCAAGAAAGTCCAAGGGAGAACCCAACCGAGCTCACTTTTGCAAGGTTCTGGTCACTCTGCATTTCAGACCTTCATGCGGACGCTGGAATCGACATGGGCAGTGACATCAACTTCTTTGTCACTAAGGATCTCAAAAGGTACAATCCCTCTTCTGATCAAACTGTTTTTGGACCTATCCGCAGACTCCCTACCCACATTCTTTCCACACTCGGTCTTGAGACTGCTGATGTCTCAGATCACATTGAGGCTACGGAAGGTATTGCCCCATATCTTCCTACCCCGCCTCTTCAAATCCCATCCGCAATTGTTAACCCTGAAGGTACAATAGTCCTTTCTACCACTACTCTCTCCAATCTTTCTCAAAGAAGAAAGCAATTGGCAACCAAGAAGAAACAAAGAACCCCTAAGAAGGATGCTCCCAAACCAACCGCACCCACCAAGAAACGTAAAACCAAACCAACCGCACCTATACCCAGTAGTGATTCTGATGAGGATAGGCAACCAATTGCTATCCTTAAGAAAAGAAAAACCGATTCCCCTGGCCAAATGCGTGACCGGACCGATACTGAAGCCTCTCAAAAGGCTCCGGTAGTCCTTGGGGTGGCCGCAGACCCATTCAACACCACCATCATTTTCCAATCAGACTCAGAAAGTGAGTCTGATTCACAACATCGTGGAGACTCCCCCCAGTTCACTCCCAAGAGGATGACACTGGTGCTCGTCCTAAGGTCTCAAGGGCTTCCCGACTGCATTTCTTTTCACCTGAGGAGTTGCACTCTATCCTTTTGAACGTCACCCAAACACTTCAAACACCTTCCCAACCGCAGGGCACTTCTTCTGCCCATGCCAGAACTGAGCCGAGGCCAAACTTGACCACGGGTCAAGGAGACCGACGAAGCTCAGGAAATCCTACTCTCCTTACATCCACAGCAGGTGGTTTAGGCACGGTGAGCACAAATGTGCATGGATCCGTGGACCCGAAGGACACTTCAGTGCGTTCCAAGGTTTTGACGGAGGTGAATCCAATGACTCATGGTTACAGTACAATCCGGTAACTAAGTTAGAAATGAAGAAATATGTTGCTTTCAAAAGGGCATTCCAAGCCCGCAAGGAACAACAGATTAAGCAGCAGCAGCAAAAGGAGCAAGATATTCAGTCAGTGGCACGGTATTTGGCAGACGCAATCAATAATGCCAATACCATAGCCACCATCCAAAAGGTTCAGGACTGGATGACCGAGATGGCTGAAACTGTCCTTAAAGCTCAGGCAGCAGGTGAAGGTGCAGGTACCTCCAGAGCTACTCGAAATCCTATTCCAACTCCAACAGTCAATGAATCACAAGACGAAGGAACCACAACGAAGTCAGTTCTGCTCCTATCTTCGGTCTTGATGATGAAGACATTCAGGAGGTAAACAAGCCCAGTCCTTCTGATGATGACCTCATGATGTTCGTTGAGGAAGAGGAATCCAGTGGCTCTCAACATTCGACTTCTAAACCCAAAGAAAAGAAGAAAAAGAAGAAGAATGTTGTCACCAGGAAAGAATTCTGAGCTTACAGGCTAAAGTCGATCAGATCTTAGCTGCGGTCAAACCAACTCAACCGCAACCAGAAGACACCCTGGGACCGCAGTCCCTGATCGAACGTATAGAGCGTCTGGAAATAAGGGAACGCTTGGCTGCTGAGAGAATTTCTCTCAAAGTGGAAATCGGGATTCGGTCGCTTGACAACAACCGCAAAGCAGATCACAAGGATTTTATGGCTGCTGCGGAACGCCTCATCACTGAGGTGACCGCAATCAAAACGGATCTCCAAGCAGCCATTGCAGATCAAGCCACTCAGTCTCAGAAACTGATAGCTGAGACTCACACTGCGTATGAGTCCACTATCTCAGTTCTTCAAGCAACAATCAACATACTGCAACGCTCCCTGTCCTCCAACTTCCATGGTCCCGAGATCCTCCAGCTCACAAAGGAAATACACAGGCTACTCTTCAGCTCCTCCATTCCCAATAATCAACAATTGGCCGAAGCCCTCAAAGCTCAATTTCAAGCGGTTTTTGCCAAGGTTGATGGCCTTAAGAAATGGCTTGAGGAATCACCTGCTTTGAATTCCTCAAGAGGGGGAAGTAAAGACGAAGTCAATCAAAGTGAAGAAGAAGAAGTCCATCACTCTGATCACTCCATATCACAACATCAGAGTCCCCCTATCTTCACAGAAAAAATTCCTACACCGCAGCCCTCACCGCAACCGTCTCACCATACTCCACCCCATGACACTCCACCACAAGAAAAGGTCACTCCTCAAAATTCCTACACCGCAGCCCTCTCCGAGCTCAACTGATTCTCCTGCCACTTCCCAAAGGAAGAAAGATTGGAAGGCAGCCGAACTTGCAGCGCTTATATGGAGAGAATGCGGTTTTGGTACTATGATGGACGAATCCTTAATAAACTCTTGGATCAATCCTCACCGCCGACTGCTGGACGAAGATTACAGACCCCACCTCCCCTATGCTGAACCCCCTACTGATGGCTACTGGGATGTACCAATTTCCCCAAATGCCAAATACTTCACAATATTTGAGCAATTCGACCGCAGCCTTCCTGATCACAAAAGACTGCCAATGGAATTTGAGAGACTTAGTCTTTTCCATGCTAAACATGCCTCTTCCATTGAAAATATATGGTCTAATGATAGACCATCCGCAGTCAAGAACTACAAAATCCGGAAGTTCATGAAGGCTGACTACATCCAGTATACCCTCACTAGAAGGGAGCATGACTACATCCGCACCCAGGAAGACTTTCCCTGTATGAATCCGGAAGAAATCTTTCTTATTGCCAAGGTGTTCCAAAACAAGTCAGAAAAGCACCCGAAAATGAAGATCGCGCTTGAAAAGGCGAATACTTTTCTGAAGGAAACGGTCTGTGATTTCGCCAAGATCGATGCAGATATCTATCCTACAATTGCCAAGAAATTTGATCTGCCACCTCTCGAGCCGGCTCCAATGCCTACCGAAGGCTATCAAGAAAGATCCTTAGCCGCAACCAACTTTCCTGAACTTGGAGTCATTTTCAAAAGGAAGATAGATAATGTCAAATACTTCATTCCTATGACTGCCATACATCGCCTAACCAAGAAGCAACTTGACATCTGCCGAACCGCAGTTGAAAGATCAAAGCACACTACTGCAGAAGTCAAGTTCGAGATCTCAAGGAGAATCACCTGGCTGGAAAACATCAGGAAGTTTTGGTGGATCCTGATCAAGTTCCTCAAACTTGATAGCTGAACAAAAGTTAAAGAGGTCACTTAGGGGGAAATTTTTGAATCATAAAAAGTGACCCTCTTGAACTTCAGCTACCGCAGTCATCCAGCACCCGCAGTCAAACATCTTCATCAGCAACCGCAACCGGAGTCTACCTACCGCAACCAGAGTCTACCTACCGCAGTCACTTAGCTAGATTACTTTACTTGTCTTTATTGTAATACACTCTATTGTCCAGTATGCCTTGCATGGCTACTCATAGAGATGTAATCTAGTGCTCTTCATGAGTCTCTATAAATAAGAGCTCATTCTCCTGTATTCCATACGGATAACTCACAGATCTATTCTGAATACATTTCTCTAAGTTATCTTTTCTATTCCTCTATCTTATTTCTCATCCCTCTTTACTCTCAATCCTTCCTAGAACACAACTGATCATAACCTCTCTCTGGAGCAAGTCCTCTGTGACTTAATCACTAAGTTTGATCTTCCTTATTAACTTGGTTTGAATGCATTCCTTGTTATGAATCAACTTATGTGTATACTTGATATAACAATTGTTGTCATTTCTATTTCTTTACTTTTCCGCAACTAACTCTCTAACTATCTAACTATAACTTATTAATATTATTGTTGAGCTTTTAGATCCTTCGAGATTAACTATTCCGCAATCCACTTGTTCTAACGTTTGTTCAAGTGTGTCTCCAAGTTTTTCTCTCAACAAAAGATACAAACAGTCGGGTTTTGGTAGAAGACTACATTTCACTAGAAAATATAGGATTTTCTAGGGAGTACAACCATTTACAAAGATTTACAAGTAGCTACTAGCATTTACACTATGTTGTTACAAACATTTTTATGCAAGCAATGGCACTAAATACTTATGAACTCACCAGCTTTATGCTGATAAACTCTTTCAAAATAACTTGTATTCTCAGGTCAGCAGTAGATAGGTACCGATGAAGCTTTTGAGAAGATGGAGCACATGCAAGACTCATCTTTTATTTTGATCATACTTTTGGTGTCTTACATACTATACAGCACATTCTTGTATTAAAATTATTATATTAATGCAATAGATGTTGTTGCTTGTCTTTACTATTATGCATTGTTATGATACTGTACATGACGTCCTCCACCCCTGAACGTTTCCGCCATTCCGGTTTTCGGGTGTGACATTGGTCAAAGTGTTTCCTAGTCCCGGAAGGTGTTTCCTTTCATATAATTTCTTATAAACACTATATTCATGGCAATATGTGTCATTATATGGCATTTAGGACTTGTTGTGTCTTGGGACTTCATTCGTGGAACTTCTCATCCTTACACGCATACCCGTTTTGTCACACCCCCAAACCAGACGGCGGAAACGTCCAGGGTAGAGGAATTCATTTGTAGTATCACAACACATGTAATATAGCAATCATAGTACAAACATCCAATGTATTAAAAAGTATAAATATTTACATGTGTTTCAAATTATATACTGAAACCAAAAAGTTGTACAAAAGATAAAGACAAAACATAAACTGCTCCATCTTCAAAAGCTCGGGTGTACCTGTCTACGGGTTCCCTGAGAATACAAGTAATTTGAAAAGAGAGTATCAACATAAAGTTGAGTGAGTGCATAAGTATTTATGCTTTGTAAGATTGTTTTCTGTTTCTTGAATATGTAAACTGTTTCCAGAAAATCCTATATTTTCAGTTGTATATGAAAAGTAGTTGTATATGTATAAAACTGTTCTATTGGTAAACCAATGTTTTGTATTTGTAATCTTTATGTAAACTTGTATCTTGTTAACTGTATCTCGTAAACTGAATCTTGTATACTGAATATTGTAAACAGGTACTTTGAAAACGTACTTAAGTTTAGTAATTATACATTAACGTATTGTTAATACCTTTTTAATGAGTTATTATAACCATACTAACTAGATGGCCTGACCCAACACTATGTATGCGTTGAAAGTTGATGATAACAATTGTCAGTCACAGGCGTGTATGCCTGACTGTAGCTAGCAGTCCGAGTGCGGGGTTGTTAATCCCAATATAGATCTATACACCCATTGTTTCGATCCCCTGCTGGAGACTCCGGTTATAATATCAGGACTTTACTATATTGTTTAAAATGAATTAAACAAACTATACTACTCGTCTCATAAAAGCATATAAACGTTACATGTATATTAATTATGAAAACCCAATCATTCTGAAGTAAATGATTGATAGTATAATCTTGAATTTAGTACTCTTAACATGTATTTGAATGAATGTATATAATTGAATAGTTTTGAATTAAACCTTTGTTTTTGTAAAACCATGTACTCTAGTATACTAGTGTCGTGAATTAATGTTTTGGGTATCATAAATTATACCTATTATAATTTATATGTACTTTCTGATTTGTTAACGAGTATTCACGTATGGGATCCTTTGCTCAACATGTTACAAAGGGTAATTGAATCTAATTGAATAAACTTTTATACTTGTATACATATACAAATATATATAACTAAAATTTAAATGAGATTTGGATAAACAACGGATACTTATAATCCCACATCCAAACAAGGAAAAGGAACCAAAGTGCATTGTCAATCCTAAATCTTTTATATCTTATTTATATAAATATATGTATACTAGTATGATTTTTTTGGGGTAAAAATATAAGTTTATAAAACATTTAAAAGAAGTTTCATTTTTGGAAATCTATTTTGGTAACTTGATGTCTTTTTGAAATAACCACTTAAAACCACTTGATTTGACAAGATATTTGAAACCATTTGTTTTTATAACTGTAATCCATTTGAAATCATTTGTTATAACACAAAATCTTTGTGTTAGACTTGTATCCCCCCCCTTTAAAACAGTAAAAATCATGAAAATACGGGGGTATGAACTCACCTGTTGTAAGTTACACAAATGTAAGATTGGTGTAGGATGATGAGTGTCAAGTGAAGACTTGAGCACACACAGATCCTACTGAACATATAATGACATATATATGTTTATAATTAGTGAATAAACAACTAATCATGAAAGGTAACAACCCTATTAGACTAGGAAACTCTAGGTTTTAAGTACTACAATCACATATGATTGCATACTAAGGGTGTATGGCCATTCTAGTGAGTTTACGGCCAACATGGTAAGTCTTATATGAGTTTACGGACTAAGGTTTACGGTCCTATGAGTTTACGGCCGTAAACTCATAGTATCTTGTACCATTTTGTGTTTTAAAGTCCTAGGTTCTTCCTTGAGGTGTTCTAGACTTAGTTCCAAGGCTTAGTAAGAGGTTTAGGGTTCAGTTACACCCTTAATTAGGGTTTACGACCCAAGGAGATTGCCTTGGCCGTAAACACCTTTCGATCTTGATTTGTTTATGTTTTCAAGTAGTATAATCAGTAAGTATTACACAAAGGAAGGTAGTCAAGGGTTTAGAAGTCTTTAGGAGTGTTTAAAGTCAACATATGCTTCAATATATGGGTTTACGGCCAAAGGAGATTGTCTTGGCCGTAAACTCCCATTGTTCTTGCCAATTGGATGATTCCTAAGTGTTCTTCAAGTATTTCATATTTATAGCAAGCTTAGGAGAGAGTACTTACAATATAGAAGCTTGATAGGGTGATTAAAGTCCAAAAACACTAGTGTGTGTTCTTGATGTTCTTGGTGAAATGAAGAACACTTCAAAATCTAGCAAAATGGAATGATTTCATGGATGAAATCATGTATAATCACTAGATAAGGAGGTGTAACAACAATTCAAGTGAAAGAATTCTTACATTTTTGGAAGATCAAAGTGAAGATCTTATGATACTTGAGAGAGAATATTGGGTGTTCTTGACTAGAAATGGAAGAAAGGAATGAAAAATGGTGTAAACTCATGCATATAGCATGAGTTCACGGCCTAAACATGAGTTTACGGCCCAACCATGTGTTGGCCGTAAACTCCTCTTAATGAGTTAAGAGTTTGATTAAGGCACAATGGACTCAAGCTGATACTTCCTAATACCTGATTCTTGAATACACTAGGCTTAGAACACTCAAACAGGCTCTAAACAATGCTAAAAGATAGCAGAAACTTGTTTGTCTTTGATTGAATTGACTGAAAGTACAAGATAGAAATTTCAGGTTGTCACATTATCCCCCCGTTAGAGAGAATTTCGTCCCGAAATTAGAGTTTAAGCAAATAAGTAGTTACTAATAACTAAATGAAAAGATGAGGATATTTCAGTTTCATTTGATCCTCGCGTTCCCAAGTGAATTCAGGTCCTCTTTTGGCATTCCAACGAACCTTCACAATCAAGATAGGGCTTTGTTTCGTTTGATTGACCTCTCGGTCCATGATCTCTACAGGTTCTTCCACGAAGTTGAGGCTCTCTACGATATCGATCTCGTCGAGTGGGATAATAAGAGTCTCATCGGACAAACACTTTTTCAAGTTTGAGACGTGGAAAACAGGATGTATGTTACTTAGTTCTTGAGGTAGTCGGAGTTTGTAAGCTACGTGACCAATTCAAGCAAGAATCTCGAATGGTCCTATATACCTTGGATTCAACTTGTCATGCTTTCCAAAGCGTATCATGCCCTTCCAGGGTGAGACCTTCAACATGACGCGGTCACCAACCTGAAACTCCAAAGGTTTTCTTCTTTTGTCGGCGTAGCTTTTCTGTCTATCTCTGGAAGCTTTAAGTCGCTCCCGGATTTGTACGATTTTCTCCGTGGTTTCGCGAATGATTTCCGGACCAGTGAGGGCACCGTCAAGAACTTGACTTCTAGCTAACTGCGTATCTCCCACTTCAGCCCATCACAGAGGGGATCTGAACTTACGGCCATAGAGAGCTTCGAAAGGAGCAGCCTTTATGCTAGTGTGATAACTATTTTTGTACGAGAATTCGACAAGGGGTAAATGAGTATCCCATGCCTTACCAAAGTCTATCACGCAAGCTCGTAACATATCTTCTAGAGTTTGAATTGTCCTCTCACTTTGTCCGTCAGTCTGAGGATGGTAGGCTATACTCATGTCCAGCGCAGTTCCCAAAGATTTTTGTAAAGACTGCCTGAAACGAGAAGTGAATCTACTATCTCGGTCGGAAATAATAGATATTGGAACACCATGCAGTCTAACGATTTATTTGAGGTAAGTTCTTGTTAGTTTCTCCATCTTATCAGTTTCTTTAATCGGTAAGAAGTGCGCGGACTTGGTTAATCTATCGACGATTACCCAAATAGTATCATAACCACCCGATGTATTGGGAACTTGGTTATGAAGTCCATTGTAATCCGCTCCCACTTCCATTTTGGTATTTCAGGTTGTTGCAATAAACCTGAAGGTTTCTGATATTCTACCTTCACTTTGGCACAAGTAAGGAACTTGCCCACAAAGGTAGCAATTTCGGCCTTCATGTTTTGTCACACCCCAAAACCGAGAACGGCGGAATACGTTCTGAGGTGGAGGACGTAATGTACAATATCATAACAATGCATAAAAGTAAAGACAAGCAACAACATCCATTGCATTAATATAATAATTGTAATACAAGCGTGTTCTGTACAGTTTGTTAGACACCAAAAGTATAATCAAAATAAAGAGGAGTCTTGTATGTGCTCCATCTTCTCAAAAGCTGCATCTGTACCTGTCTACTGATGACCTGAGAATAAAAGTTATTTTGAAAGCGAGTATCAGCATAAAGCTGGTGAGTTCATGAGTATTTAGTGTCATTGCTTGTATAAAAATGATTACAACCATGTAGTATAATATTTGATCTCAATGTTGGAAAATAGTATGCTCCCTAGGAAAACCCTATGTTTTCCAGTAAAAGTGGTCTTCTACCAAGACCCGGTTGTATGTATGTTTGATCCTTTGAAAATGTAAAAGTTTTCCCAGAGAAACTATTAGTAGGAAAATATAGTTTTAGACTTCATTCATGTAAAGTAATTGGGAAAATAGTGTTTTACCCCACCAGCATCACTGCCAGCTAATGAAATGAAAATGCAGACTCCAGGTAGTATTAAATGTACAATACACCTCGGGGAGTCTGTTTTGCCTTTAATTCTTAATGTATTAATTAAAGGTCGAAATGTGAACTTGTATGTAACCATGCTGATTGACGATCGAGTCCCTGATGACCCTCCGAGTCATCTGTAGAAATGTGACATTTTGTCACCCCTGGGCCTAGTCGGCTCGGACTGTAGCTAGCAGTCGGGATGTGGGAGTGTCTGTCCCGTATAGATCTATACACATAATGCCCGCTCTCCCTCCAGGAGACTCTGGTTACACGGTGATAGCACAGTGAAGTGTCGTATCGAGAGATAGTATGTCACATTCTGTTGTAGTATGTTCTCTTTGTATAATGTATAATGTACTTTCTGGTATAGTGTATAGAGTGTTCTCTTGTATAGTATATAGTATTCTCTTTTTATAGTGTTTAACATATATTGACTCATAACTGTTCGGACTCTGGTAGGTACCATTGTAATAGTATACACGAGTAGTAATTCTTAACTATACCTATTATAGTTAAATAGTAAGGTTGGTTGCATGCCTTTGATACAGAAAGGTATTGAACTGAAATGAAGACTTTAATATTCAACACGAATATATATAATATATAACTAAGAATTCAACGACAGTCGGACAGATAACAATATACCCTAAGTCCACAATCAAACAAGAACAGGAAGTAAGGTGAGCTATCAGTCCTAAGTCCTTCAAGTCTTACTTATATAAATATATTGGTGTAGATATGGTTTGGGAACAGAAGGAGTTTAAAAGAGTTTAGAAATATTTTTATAACAATTTAACATGAAAATGAGTTTGATAAACACTTAAAGCAGTTTTGTTGGTAAAGCAGTTAAAAGTATAAAAATCCTTTTGGTTGCAAGTTATAAATCACATGTGATTGATACTATAACTTGATTGATTCAACTTGTATTCCCCCCCATAAAAGCATTTAAAAACATTTAAAAGGTTGATTAAGGGGTATGAACTCACCTGCAATGAGTGAAGTGGATGGAAGTGTCGGGTAGGATGCTAGGTGTCAAGTGAGGACTTGAACACACACACGGATCCTATGTAACATGTAGTGATACATAAATGTATCTAATTAGTTATTTAATCACTAATTAGGTAAGTAAAGACACTCTAATGCATTAAGACACTTTGTTTCAAGTGCAAGGAGTGCTAAAGGTTGCATCTAAGGAGTGTATGGCCTCACTATGGAGTTTACACTTCAATTGGTTACACTTAAGTGTGTTTACGGTTTCTGGACCATTATCCCCATGAGTTTACGGCCGTAAACTCATGGTAATGGTGCCATTGGGTGTTCAAAGGTCTTAAACTACTCAAGGAATTATGCTAGACTCGAATCCAAGGCTTAGGAAGTGATTGGGGCTAGAAATGGACACTTCTTGGAGTTTACGGTCCTTGGACCACTCCCTTGGGAGTTTACGGCCGTAAACACATGAGTTTACGGTCGTAAACTGATGTTGGTTCATTTCTCTTGTGTTTTGGTGGTTCTAGGCTATGCATGCAAGGTTCTAGTCACTTACACAAACATAGGAAGGTTTTTAAGGCACTTAAACATTCTTAGAAGGTGTTTACGGTTTTGGGAGGCCTTCCCAAACCGTAAAATCATGTTTGTCTCATCCTTACACGTTTTTGGGGTTCCTAGTTCATGCATGTAAGTCCTTAGTGCATTACTCAAGCATTGGAAGGAGTTTGGGGCTTCAAAACCCTTCTTTGGGGTGTTTCCGGTTTTGGAATGTTCCAAAACCGTAAACCCATGTTCTTGGGGTTTTTGGGTGTTTAATCCATGAATACTAAGCCAATAACTAGTTAGATGAAGTATACTTACTTATAGGAAGCTTGTAGAGGTGTTTTAGGACCCAAAAACGCAAATGTGTTCCTGGTGTTCTTGAAGATTTGAAGATTCTTTGAAGATCTATGTAAAAATCGGAATCCTTTGCATGAGAAGGCGTAGAAACACTAGATTAAGTGTTGTTTAAAAGAATCTAGGAAGAAAGCTTACATTTTTGGGCGGATTTGGAAGAAGATGATGATGATACTTGAGAGAAAAACTTGCGTTCTTGAGTGGAAGGTGGTAAAAAGTGAGGACAAGGGGTAAACTCATGTTGTATGCATGAGTTCTTGGAGAGAAGGGTGTTTACGGCCCAAACACCCCATGTTTGGCCGTGAACACCTAGTTAAGGTGTCGGGTTGCCCGGTTTATTACACGCCACTAATTACGTCACTTCCAATTAATAAATTGTTTGATGAAAAATAAAATAAAACACCAAACGGGTTTAAATCCGACCAAAATGCATTTGAAATGTTTTTAAATATTATTATTTGACGTATTTAACCGTGGAAATTATACAAAGAAAATTTCGGGTTGTCACATGTTTGGCCACCAGTATAGTTTCTTGAGGTCCAGATACATATTGTCCGAACCTGGATGAATAGAGTATCGAGTTTTGTGAGTTTCATTCATGACTACATCTCTGTAACCACCAAACTTAGGTGTCCAGATTCGATTCATGAAACAATAAACTCCATCATCCCTGACTTTGAAGTTTTTATCCATTCCTCTCAATGATTCACCTATTACTTTTTCAGGTTTTAATTCCTCTAATTGAGCCTCTCTGATCTGCATGGACAGATGTGAACGGATTGTCATGGTCAACGACTTTACTCGGCGTCTCGAGTATTCTTTTCTGCTAAGAGTGTCAGCTACAACGTTAGCTTTACCAGGGTGATAAAGAATCTGACAATCGTAGTCGTTCAGTAGCTCCACCCATAGTCGTTGTCTCATGTTCAGCTCTTTCTGATTGAAGATGTGTTGGAGACTTTTATGGTCCGTGAATAGTGTGCATTTCGTGTCATATAAATAATGTCTCTAGATCTTCAGAGCAAATACTACTGCTCCTAGTTCAAGGTCATGTGTTGAATAATTGACTTCATGTGTCTTTAGCTGTCTTGAGGCATAAGATATCACCTTTCCTCTTTGCATAAGAATACATCCAAGCCCTTGATTAGAAGCATCGTAGTACACTACAAAATCCTCTATTCCTTCGGGAAGAGATAGGATTGGTGCACTACACAAAGCTCGTTTCAGTGTTTGAAACGCTATTTCTTGTCTTTCTCCCCAGCTAAAAGTTACTCCCTTTTGCGTCAAGGTGGTAAAAGGTTTAGCTATTCTAGAGAAAATTTGGATGAATCTGCGATAATAGCCAGCAAGACCTAAGAATTGACGGATTTCTGTAGGTGTTTTGGGTGCTGACCAGTTTTCAATAGCCTTAATTTTGGAAGGATCGACGTGTATTCCTTCAGAACTGACCACGTGTCCTAGAAATTCAACCTTTCTAATCCAAAATTCACATTTTGAAAACTTCGCATAGAGTTTCTCTGTTCTAAGAATTTGCAAAACTTGACGATGATGTTGGCCATGTTCCTCTTCACTTCTTGAATAAATAAGAATGTCATCGATGAATACTATAACGAATTTGTCCAAGAATGGACGACACACTCTGTTCATTAGATCCATGAACACAGCAGGTGCATTCGTCAATCCGAATGGCATCACTACGAACTCATAATGATCATAACGAGTTCTGAACGCGGTTTTGGGAATGTCATCCTCCAAAATTCGTAACTGGTGATACCCGGATCTTAAGTCTATTTTTGAGAAGTAGCTCGCACCTTGAAGTTGGTCGAAGAGATCGTCAATGCGAGGCAGAGAGTATCGATTCTTAATCGTAAGTTTATTCAGCTCGCGATAGTCTATACACATACGGAATGATCCATCCTTCTTCTTTAAGAATAAAACCGGTGCTCCCCAGGGTGAGAAGCTTGGTCTTATGAAACCTTTACTAAGAAGTTCGTTAAGCTGGCTGGATAATTCCTGCAATTCTGAAGGTGCAAGACGGTAGGGAGATTTGGCGGTAGGGGTAACCCCTGGAATTAAGTTTGATTCGGAATTCGACTTGTCTTTCGGGAGGTACTCCAGGAAGATCATCGGGAAAAACGTCGATAAAGTTACAGACTTCTGGAATTTTCGTGATATCTTTTACTTCTTGCTTTTTGTCTACAACATGAGCTAAGAAAGCACAATACTCTTTGCGGAGGTACTTCTGTGCCTTAATGCAAGAAATGATATGGAGGTTCGTTCCGGGTTTGTCGCCATAAATAACAAGAGTTTCATTAGTTAGCAAGTTCAGACGAATGGCTTTTTCATAACATAGGATGTCAGCACGGTTAAGACACAACCAATCCATACCTATTATTACGTCAAAAATCTTGATAGAGAGCGGCATAAGGTCAATTGGGAACGAAAAGTTATTCAGGGTAAGAGTACATCCTATGTATATTTCGTTGGTGGATTCGGATTTCCCGTTAGCCATTTCGATTGTGAATGTTTCTTTTAATGTTTGGGAGTTTTGATTTAGCAAGTGTTTGAAATTATGGCTCACAAAGCTCTTCTCAGCACCACAATCAAATAGAATGCATGCATAAGTGTTGTTGAGAAGGAACGTACCCGTAACTACTGCGGGATTTACCATAGCTTCTTCCTTGCCCAAGGCTAATATTCTCCCAACTCCACCAGCATTTCCAGGTTTAGGACAGTCTTTCTTGAAATGTCCTACTTCACCACAATTGTAGCATGCTTGACTAACTCCAGTCGCAGGTACTTGGTTAAGTGGTTTGGGTGGTGCTCTACAGAATCGGGCAGTATGCCCTTTCCTGTTGCAGTTAAAACACTGCATTTCTCTGCAATTTGCATTATGGTGAAAATTGCACTTGTTGCACTTCGGAAGATTACCAGCATATGGCTTAGCTGGTGTTGGATTAACAGGAACAATAGTTGGTACAGTCGCAACGTTGACTGCAACCAGTTGTTGTTTCTTTGAGGAATCCTGTGAAAACTTGCCCTTCCTCTTGTTCCGACCCTTCTTCTTGTTGTTGTTGTTATTGTTGTTGTTGTTGTTTCCCTTTGGGTGTTCTGATGTAGCAACCGCCGAGTGTTGATGGGTTCAGTGATGAATAAGAGATTGTGCCAGCTCTTTAGCACTGTCAAAAGTAACAGGCCTTGAAGCTAATACACTTGACTGAATCTGGGGCGACAGTCCCCAAATATATCTCTCAATCTTCTTGCTCTTTAGAGCAACCATCTCCGGGCACAGAATTGCCAGATCACAAAATCTACTAGTATAGGGTGATATATCAGAACCAACCATTGAAAGACCCCAGAGTTCCTGCTCAAGTTTTTGTACTTCGCCTCGCGGACAATATTCCCGCATAAGCATAGCTTTGAAGTTCTCCCAACTGATCGAATTAGCCACTACTAGAGTAAGTGACTTAACGTGACCATTCCACCACGTCAAAGCTCTTTCAGAAAAAGTGCAAGCAGCGAACTTGAATTTGTTGTTTTCAGGAGAGGAGCAAATTTCAAAAATTGCTTCTGTCTTTTCTATCCGTTGCCTTAATGCCATAACGCCACCAGTTCCATTAAAGGTCCTGGGTTTGGCATTGGAAAACTCCTTATAAGTGCACTCTCGCGAATGCCCATGACCTTCTCCTTGGTTAGCAGGATTTGTACCACCTCCAGACCCACTAGCACCAGAAGTATTAATCTAAGCCATAGCAGCAGCTACAGCCGTCGTGACCGCCGCTGGGAACATAACGGGGTCGAACGGAGGAGGTGGTGGCGGAGGTGGTACCGGTGGTTCATCATTTATTTTGACATCTTGGATTCTTACGAGGAGGCATCTTTTTCTTTAAAAGCCAAAAGATACAGTGATGATAAGATATCAAGAGTGAATATGAATTCCGATATCTCTGAACTAAAGCAGATAGTTCGACATGAATCTTGGAATGAATTGGAAATAGAAGTCTACGACAAGCAGATGTTGTAACTGAATAATATGAAATTGAATGGTTATTTTTCAAGAGTACGAAGATGCATGTCGATTAAATTGGCATATTGAATACATAAGTCTGGAAAATTTGACCCTAGACAGATCTACAATACACCAAATTTTGAGAAAATATCGACATCATAAAGACCTCATCGAAAATATAATTTTCGTGGTCTTACTGAAATACCCTGAAAAATCATGCTAAAACCTATCCATAGACTTAACTATAACCAAAAGAATGAGTAGAGTATTTCCTAATGGCGACGGGTATATTTTGGATGAAACCACATCTCAGCCATTTTTGCCTAAGCGAGAATAGGGATAAGAGATATAGAGTATAGTTAGTAACGATAAGTTTCTACAAGAAAGACTTACAATTAACAAATAATGTACTAAGTACAACTTGTTCTAGATATTACTATAACTATAAAGTGCATATTAATTATATATAACTTAGTTATATTCGACATTCGATTAAATGACCCGGCTCTAAATCCACAACCAAACAAGGAACAGGAAATGAAGTTAAATCACATATTCTAAGTCTATATAATTTTAATTATATATGATTGTAATATACCCTTAATATTTATAGTTCTACCTTTAATTTGTTCTATTGTTTTCACATGTTTGTTATTAGTATATAGTGCTTAAAATACCCCTATAGTATTTTAAACTTTATGTTCTGATCTTAAGTTCTTCTGAGTATGTATGATAAGTTTTAGACATGCCACAACACCACTATCACTCCCAAACACATGTTGGTCATATTTCAAATCAATATAGTTGATCAGGCTATATTAATCCCAAATATCATTACATAACTGTCCAGGTTTGACTGTAATGTTCAACATTCAAATAATTTTAAGTTCTTATGACTGTGATACTGTACTTGTAGGTATGAGTGTTTAGTACACTTTTTGTAATAATACTTAAATTTTTAAAAGTATACTTGTAGTCAGAGCTCTTAGCCCCAAATATATTTATAGTTTGTATATCTTTTATGGATTGATATACTAAGTTCACTATAAACAATGCTCTGATACCAATCAGTCACACCCCCAAACCAGACGGCGGAAACGTCCGGGGGTGGAGGACTTCATTTGTAGTATCACAACACATGTAATATAGTAATCATAGTACAAACATCCAATGTATTAAAAAGTATAAATATTTACATGTGTTTCAAATTGTATACTGAAACCAAAAAGTTGTACAAAAGATAAAGACAAAACATAAACTGCTCCATCTTCAAAAGCTCGGGTGTACCTGTCTACGGGTTCCTTGAGAATACAAGTAATTTGAAAAGAGAGTATCTACATAAAGTTGAGTGAGTGCATAAGTATTTATGTTTTGTAAGAGTGTTTTCTGTTTCTTGAATATGTAAAATGTTTCCAGAAAATCCTATATTTTCAGTTGTATATGAAAAGTAATTGTATATGTATAAAACTGTTCTATTGGTAAACCAATGTTTTGTATTTGTAATCTTTATGTACACTTGTATCTTGTTAACTGTATCTCGTAAACTGAATCTTGTATACTGAATATTGTAAACAGGTACTTTGAAAACGTACTTAAGTTTAGTAATTATACATTAACGTATTGTTAATACCTTTTTAATGAGTTATTATAACCATACTAACTAGATGGCCTGACCCAACGCTATGTATGCGTTGAAAGTTGATGATAACAATTGTCACTCACAGGCGTGTATGCCTGACTGTAGCTAGCAGTCCGAGTGCGGGGTTTTTAATCCCAATATAGATCTGTACACCCATGGTTTCGATCCCCTGCTGGAGACTCTGGTTATAATATCAGGACTTTACTATATTGTTTAAAATGAATTAAACAAAATGTACTACTCGTCTCATAAAAGCATATAAACGTTACATGTATATTAATTATGAAAACCCAATCATTCTGAAGTAAATGATTGATAGTATAATCTTGAATTTAGTACTCTTAACATGTATTTGAATGAATGTATATAATTGAATAGTTTTGAATTAAACCTTTGTTTTTGTAAAACCATGTACTCTAGTATACTAGTGTCGTGAATTAATGTTCTGGGTATCATAAATTATACCTATTATAATTTATATGTACTTTCTTATTTGTTAACGAGTATTCATGTATGGGATCCTTTGCTCAACATGTTACAAAGGGTAATTGAATCTAATTGAATAAACTTTTATATTTGTATACATATACAAATATATATAACTAAAATTTAAATGACATTTGGATAAACAACGGATACTTATAATCCCACATCCAAACAAGGAAAAGGAACCAAAGTGGGTTGTCAATCCTAAATCTTTTAAATCTTATTTATATAAATATATGTCTACTAGTATGATTTTTTTGGGGAAAAAATATAAGTTTATAAAACATTTAAAAGAAGTTTCATTTTTGGAAATCCATTTTGGTAACTTGATGTCTTTTTGAAATAACCACTTAAAACCACTTGATTTGACAAGATATTTGAAACCATTTGTTTTTATAACTGTAATCCATTTGAAATCATTTGTTATAACACAAAATCTTTGTGTTAGACTTGTATCCCCCCCTCCTTTAAAACAGTAAAAATCATGAAAATAGGGGGGTATGAACTCACCTGTTGTAAGTTACTCAAATGTAAGATTGGTGTAGGATGATAAGTGTCAAGTGAAGACTTGAGCACACACAGATCCTATTGAACATATAATGATAAATATATGTTTATAATTAGTGAGTAAACAAGTAATCATGAAAGGTAACACCGTATTAGACTAGGAAACTCTAGGTTTTAAGTACTACAATCACATATGATTGCATACTAAGGGTGTATGGCCATTCTAATGAGTTTACGGCCAACATGGTAAGTCTTATATGAGTTTACGGCCTAGGGTTTACGGCCCTATGAGTTTACGGCCGTAAACTCATAGTATCTTGTACCATTTTGTGTTTTAAAGTCCTAGGTTCTTCCTTGAGGTGTTCTAGACTTAGTTCCAATGCTTAGTAAGAGGTTTAGGGTTCATTTACACCCTTAATTAGGGTTTACGGCCCAAGGAGATTGCCTTGGCCGTAAACACCTTTTGATCTTGATTTCTTTATGTTTTCAAGTAGTATAATCAGTAAGTATTACACAAAGGAAGGTACTCAAGGGTTTAGAAGTCTTTAGGAGTGTTTAAAGTCAACATATGCTTCAATATATGGGTTTACGGCCAAAGGAGATTGTCTTGGCCGTAAACTCCCTTTGTTCTTGCCAATTGGATGATTCCTAAGTGTTCTTCAAGTATTTCATGTTTATAGCAAGCTTAGGAGAGAGTACTTACAATATAGAAGCTTGATAGGGTGATTAAAGTCCAAAAACACTAGTGTGTGTTCTTGGTGTTCTTGGTGAAATGAAGAACACTTGAAAATCTAGCAAAATGGAATGATTTCATGGATGAAATCATGTATAATCACTAGATAAGGAGGTGTAACATCAATTCAAGTGAAAGAATTCTTACATTTTTGGAAGATCAAAGTGAAGATCTTATGATACTTGAGAGAGAATATTGGGTGTTCTTGACTAGGAATGGAAGAAAGGAATGAAAAATGGTGTAAACTCATGCATATAACATGAGTTCACGGCCTAAACATGAGTTTACGGCCCAACCATGTGTTGGCCGTAAATTAATGAGTTAAGAGTTTGATTAAGGCACAATGGACTCAAGCTGATACTTCCTAATACCCGATTCTTGAATACACTAGGCTTAGAACACTCAAACAGGCTCTAAACAATGCTAAAAGATAGCAGAAACTAGTTTGTCTTTGATTGAATTGACTGAAAGTAGAAGATAGAAATTTTGGGTTGTCACACGTTTGAATCACCCACATCAGGTGAGTTCATACCCCGTAATGAATCTTTTAACTGTTTTAAACGTTTTAAGGGGGGAGGATACAAGTTTAACACAATGATAATTGTGTAATTGTTTGTAATAAACATCTTTCAAAATGTTACTTATGTCATTTATAAGTTGTCAAAACATTTCAAAAACTCTTTTAAAAGTTATGTTACTTTATAGTTTAACAAAACTCTGTTTTTTTAAAGGTATCAACATAACTTCGTAGAAAATGAGTCATTTCAACAACAATACAAGTAAATTACTAGTAAACTATAAGGGGTATAGTTTAGGGGTTCAGTTCATGCTAGATACAAGAGTAGATACTATTATGAGAAACAAACAATAACATACAGAGAGAATACTATGATGAGAAACAAACAATACCATACAGAATAAACAAACTAGGTTGTTATAGCATGAGAACATACAAGATCTAATTATACCAATGAATCACTAACTCATTGTTTTAAACAAAAGGTGATAGTTATATTGGGTATACATGATCATATAACTTGAATGTGAATTACACGGCTTGCAAGAATTTTCATAGGTCATGTTTGGTTCCCTTAATCTCTAGACAGGGAGAGCGTTTAGTAGGGGTACCAGCCTTCACATTATGACGATAATAAAACAAACATGTTTTAGGTCATCAGTACATCCGCATGTCATTATAAACGACAACTGTGTACTTACATTTCCCATTACTTTCATAAAGTGACAGTACCACTTGAAAGTCAAATGCAAACTATTTTCGAGTTAAGATAGTTATAAACCAGGGAAAACTTACTTTTTTACAAACGACAAACAGAATAGTCGAGTCTAGCACATAACAGTAGATGCCTTGGTAGAAGGCTACGTTTAATAGAAAGGACCATAATGCTAACCTTATGATTCCTTAATGTATACATCAAAGGATATATATATACAAATAGGATCCGACAGGTAATAGGATGTGTGATCTCCACTTCATTTCCTGTTCCTTGTTTGGTTGTGGGCTTGGAACGAATTCACCCAGTCTATTTTCTATTCGATTCTAGATATATATAGATGCTCAGTATACATTAAGTCATCATAAGGGTACTAAGTATGGGTCAAGTCATAGGACATAGAGTCAATGCACAGTTTTCTAGTACAAAAGATACTTTCCAAATCAGAGCTTTTGGTATACAAAACTAGAAACTTACCAGTTAAGGGTTTAATCCATTTTATTAAACCAGTATAAACTTAAAGGACCTTAAGTGATTAACTCTATAATACTTTAGTTTATACATCATGGTTATATATAATTAACACCCAATAGGTAGTTGGATGTGTGCTTTCCGCCTTACTACCCGTTCCTTGTTTGGTTGTGGGCTTAGGGCATATTCACCCAATTAACTTTCTATTCGATATTAGATCATATATAGCCAGTATAAACTAAGTGATTATAGAAGTAATCACTGTGGTCATCATTTTATTATAAGAAATAAGGGTTTTCTTAAAGAATCTTTTCATTAAATATAAAGGAACCATTACAATTAACTCCATGAGTAACAAGTGAATACAGCAGGGTTATATACAACGATGATCTAACAACCAATGGGATGTGTGCTATCCGCCTTACTTCCTGTTCCTTGTTTGGTTGTGGGCTTAGGGCAGATGCGCACAGTCGATTGTTTGTTTACTCTGAGTTTTATATAACTGGTATCCATTTTGTACTCATAGAAAGGATTGTAGAGTCATCTTTACTTATCTTTCATTAAAGTAGGAAATATAGGATTTTCTAGAGGAACAGGCGAACTTTTCTAAACGGAACTTACAACTTACTACATTTTACAACTACATTTTCAACAATATTTTACAACTTACTCACATCACTATAATCTTATGAACTCACCAACTTAATTGCTGATCAACTCTTTCAAATAACTTGTATTCTCAGGAGCCTATTAGACAGGTACTCGTGCTGGGAATTCAGAAGATGGATCATTATAGCTTCAAGTCTTGTTTTGTTATTTGCTTATGAATTCTATGTTTTGTGAACACACACATTGTAAACACTTTCTTTCTAAATGAAATGGTTGTTCATTACTTGCTTACTATATACATATCTTGTGATACTAAACATGACGTCCTCCACCCCCGAACGTTTCCGCCGTTCCGGTTTTGGGGTGTGACAGATTGGTATCAGAGCATTGTTTATAGTGAAGTAAGTATATCAACCGATGAAAGATATACAACTATAAATACAATGGGGCTTAAGTGCTCTGGATAATGATATATTTTAAGAGTATAACGATAAGTTAAAAAAAATATACCTACTTGCTTATACATATACATACTAGAACAAGTATCACAAGAAGAACAGAACTAAAGTATTTAAAGGTTGAACACTGTCGTCAACCTGAACAGTTATGTAATCATAGCTATGATCAATATAGCCTGATCAACTATATTCATTCGAGATGTGACCGACATGTGTTTGGGAATGATGTGGTGTTGCAACAGTCTTAAAACTTACTTGAACACCAGTCAAGAGAATACTAGAACAAGTACATTAGAGTTAGAATACTATAGGAGTATTCTATGATACCATAACGCGATAACAAGTTTAAAACATACCAAGTACATTACTTTAAAATACTATAGGAGTATTTTAGGCACCATATAAATAACTTATGTGATAACTTAAAAGACCCTTACGGATAAGACTATAATTTTGTAGTGTATACTCCCAAGGTTATATATAACTGGGATTTTATAGACTTAGAATTGGTGATCTACGCTTCACTACCTGTTCCTTGTTTGGTTGTGGTTTTGAAGTAGGATCACTTATTCGAAGATCTATTTAGTCTTAAGGTATATACAACTTGTATACCTTGTACAATTATAGAAGGACTCTGTAAGGATTACCCCATAAAGTTACTTTAAATCTCACAGATTCTTTAATCACTTCCATTCTCGCACGACAAACCCAGATAGACGTAACCACTTCCTCATTGTAGACAACAGAAGAGTCAGGAGGAAACGAGATCAAGTTCATGAGAAGCTTTCAAAGAAGGATCCACGGAAGTAACCCAAAACGTCTTACACGTCACACTAATAAATAATAATCTTGTTAACTTAATAAGCGAGTGGAAACATTGCTCACATTATATGTTAAGATTATTTTCTTACATGCAGCTGGTAACAGTTATTCAGGCAACAAATATTCATTCGAGGATAACCATTCCAAAATTTATAAAGTTTATTTGGTATAGACTCTCTTATGAAGTGTTTCTAGAACCCTGTGGAAGTCAGGACCCGATACACCCAGAACTAGGATAACCTTGTCTTTTCAGCTTTCGGCTTGTGTCCATTGCTTTAGACTTATGCCGTCTCATCTTTGTATTCTTTTAGCAAAGATGCCTCCTCGCAGATCAAATAGACGCACTACTCCGATAACTCCAACGCCACCTCCTTCGCTAATCGATATGGCAGTTATAAACGATGCAGTGGCTGCGGCTGTGGCAACAGCCATGGCTCAATATCACTCCACCAGTACCAGCGGAGGTGGAACACCTACTGATTCTGGTCAAGGTGAGGTCCCCGTGCGCTCGAGAGAGTTCTCCTACAAGGACTTCACCAAATGCCAGCCATTGTCCTTTAATGGGACTGGCGGAGTCATTACTCAGATGCGATGGTTCGAGAAAACAGAGTCGATCTTCGAAATCTGTTTGTGCCCAGATGAGAGCAAAGTGAAGTTTGCTGCCTGCACCTTCTCAGGCAAGGCCCTAACATGGTGGAACAGCCATGTTAAGTCACTGAACCTATCAGTGGCTAACTCAATAGGTTGGGAAAACCTAAACGAGTTAATGCGGGATGAATACTGCCCGTTAGGAGAAATTCAAAAGCTGGAACAAGAGCTGTGGGAGCTCACTATGGTCGGCTCAGACATAGTGACCTACACTGACCGGTTCAGTGACCTAGCAGCTCTATGTCCCGGGATGGTTACCTCGGAGAGATAGAAGATAGAAAGATACATTTGGGGTCTGACTGCTCCGACCCAAGGAAATGTGTTGTCTTCTAACCCAACCACATTCGATAGTGCTAAACGCCTGACTCAGCGACTCATCGACCACGGAGTCCGCCATGGTGTGAAAGTCCCTATTCCCGAGCCATCGAGGGATGAGGATTATAATCAGAAGTCGGGGAACAACAGGAAGAAGAAGCGAACAACACAGGACACCCCACAAGAACAACAAGCGAGTACTATGTACGCCGCTACAATGCCTACTGCTCCAGCACCTGCCAGTCGATATGCTGGAACCCTCCCGAAGTGTGGAAATTGCATCTATCACCACACCGGAGTATGCCGGGAAATGCAGCGTCTGAACTGCCACAGATAGGGACACACAGTCCGTTTCTGCAGGGCACCAGCTCAACCGATCTCCCAAGTCCCCGGAGCTGAAGAAAACCAAGCCTGTTATGGCTGTGGTGAGACTGGACACTATCAGAGGGACTGCCCGATAATAAAGAACTCAGGCGCGGATGGACGCATTCTGATGATCACCGCAGGAGAATCAACCCCGGAGTCGTCGACATGCAGCGATACGTTTTCGAAATAGTAATTACTTTGGAAATTTATTTATATTCATATATGATTAAAACTTGGGGACAACACTTAAAAGTAATTATAACAACTCACATATTGAAATAGGTCACATAATTCAAGAGAACTAAAAGATCCGTTTAGAGAAGCTATGATGGCTTAGCATATACATCAGGGTGGTGCATAACTAAGATGTTGCAGACTTAGAGTGAGTGATTCCGCTTAAATCCCTGTTCCTTAGTTGGTTGAGGATTTAAGGCAGAGTTACTCAGTCGACTGTCTTATTCATCTTAATTATTCATAACTTGTATATGGCAGGCGATCGTAGTGGTACCAAGGAGGATCATGATATAAAGTATCATCACCAGTTATCAAAGCACTTTCATTTGTATGTATGCGCACATAGCGGTACGATACGTAGGAGTGTTAACATCAAAGGGAAAACAGGAAACACTGGAACATTTACAAAGAGTACATTGTCAAATACACTAGGAGTACATTGTCGAACACGCAAGGGATACATCATCGTATAACAGACGTTTCTTTCAAATTGGCCAAAACTTTGTTCAGTAAAGAGTCTGTTACTATCTTTCGTCATGAATTGGCGTGGTCCTCATCATACTGAGTTCATATGTTTCTATCGCCTCGATCGGCAAATTCTTGAAACTTTCTTCAGTTGTAACGACAGTCCGACCTAAACCTCAGTTTTATCTTTCGTATTCTAAACCCCGAAGTACTCGTGCGAAGAGTACTTTGTCCTCCGAGGCCTTATCGTCAGATGTCCGCAGACCGTCACGAAATACCACTCGTCCAGCAGATCAAGTTCGAGGACAGAGGCTATGGACAAGTACAGGCCACCTATCACTATTCAGTGTATACGCGAAGGTGGTATATGATTATGATTACGCAGATTTAGTATGTGTGTTTTCGCCCTATCTCCTGTTCCTTGTTTGGTTGTGGACCTGGGGCAGAGTCGCACATCCGACCGTCTTACTAATCATAATTATATACGACTTGTATACACTAGGTAATGGTAGATGGACCAAGTATAAATCCTATCATGAACACCAGGGCAAAGTTGCCAGGTCTACAAGTAGGTATTCTGCCAATCAGAGGAGCGCAACCCCAGTAGTAATGCTAAGAAAGCTAATTTCGGGACGAAATTCCATCTAACGGGGGGATGATGTGACAACCCGGAAAATTTTTGCTTTTAAAGCTCAGTCAATCAACTCAACTGAGTGTCAGACTCATTGGTAATGAGTTCTAGCCTGTTTAAAGGTCATTCTAAGGAGTTTTAAGCCTAGTACACTTAAGGAATGAGTGTTAGAATGTACCTGCTAGAGACATTGTACAAAGAATCAAGCCTTAACCTCTTCAAAAAGAGTTCACGGCCACAACACTTGAGTTTATGGCCGTAAACTCAAGGTGGGCCATAAACTCCCCCTTTTAGACTCATATCCTTCATATTCTTCATTATTCTCATTTCCAAGTCAAGAAAGTCCCATTCTCTCTCAAGTATCATCCAACTTTTCATCTTAGATCTTCAAAAGTGTAAGTTTTCTTCCTTTAGTTTGATGTTAATCCTTCTTAACTAGCATCATCTCATGATTTCATCCATGGAAATCATGTTTTCTTAGATCTTCAAGAAACACCAAGAACACACACTAGTGTTCTTGGCCAAAACCAACCATTTCAAGCTTCTAGATCGTAAGTACTCTTCCCTATACTTCATATCTAGTTAGGACTCATTCTTAGAGACTTGAAAACATCACAAACACAAGATCAAAAGGAGTTTACGGCCAAGCCATCTCCCATGGTCGTAAACCCCTTTAAGGGTGCCATTTTGGCCATAAACCCTCCTAGATGCAAGGCTTGTGACCTAGAACCCTTCATTGATGAGAATAGGACCTTAAACTACTCTCAAATGCATAAATGATCATGAGTTTACGGATGTACACTCCTTAGGGCCGTAAACTCGTTAAAAGCCTTCATTTGGTTGGTCTTTTTCATCCTTGTGTAGAGCAAAAGTCCCTAAAGTTTCCCTAGCATTCAAACCCACACTTATGCATGTTTGACCATGAGTTTATGGCCGTAAACTCCCTTTGGCTGTTTACCCATGGCCATAAACTGATGATACTGCTATTCTACTTTCCTTTGATGAATCACATGTGATTCCAACACTTGGTCAAAGTGTTTCCTAGTCCCGGAAGGTGTTTCCTTTCATATAATTTCTTATAAACACTATATGCATGCCAATATGTGTCATTATATGGCATTTAGGACTTGTTGTGTCTCGTGACTTCATTCGTGGAACTTCTCATCCTTACACGCATACCCGTTTGAATCACCCACATAAGGTGAGTTCATACCCCGTAATGAATCTTTTAACTGTTTTAAACGTTTTAAGGGGGGGATACAAGTTGAACACAATGATAATTGTGTAATTGTTTGTAATAAACATCTTTCAAAATGTTACTTATGTCATTTATAAGTTGTCAAAACATTTCAAAAATTCTTTTAAAAGTTATGTTACTTTATAGTTTAACAAAACTCCGTTTTTTTAAAAGGTATCAACATAACTTCGTAGAAAATGAGTCATTTCAACAACAGTACAAGTAAATTACTAGTAAACTATAAAGGGTATAGTTTAGGGGTTCAGTTCATGCTAGATACAAAACTAGATACTATTATGAGAAACAAACAATAACATACAGAGAGAATACTATGATGAGAAACAAACAATACCATACAGAACAAACAAACTAGGTTGCTATAGCATGAGAACATATGGGATCTAATTATACCAATGAATCACGAACTCATTGTTTTAAACAAAAGGTGATAGTTATATTGGGTATAGCCTTCACATTATGACCATAATAAAACAAAGATGTTTTAGGTCATCAGTACATCCGCATGTCATTATAAACGACAACTGTGTACTTACATTTCCCATTAATTTCATAAAGGTGACAGTACCACTTGAAAGTGAAATGCAAACTATTTTCGAGTTAAGCTAGTTATAAACCAGGGAAAACTTACTTTTTTACAAACGACAAACAGAACAATCGAGTCTAGCACATAACAGTAGATGACTTGGTAGAAGGCTACATTTAATAGAAAATACCATAATGCTAACCTTATGATTCCTTAATGTATACATCAAAGGACATATATATACCAATAGGATCCGACAGGTAATAGGATGTGTGCTCTCCGCTTCATTTCCTGTTCCTTGTTTGGTTGTGGGCTTGGAATGAATTCACCTAGTCTATTTTCTATTCGATTCTAGATATATATATATATATATATATATATATATATATATACATATATATATATATACATATATATATATATATATATATATATATATATATATATATATATATATATATATATATATATATATATATATATATATGCTCAGTGTACATTAAGTCATCATAAGGGTACCAAGTATGGGTCAAGGTCATAGGACATAGAGTCAATGCATAGTTTTCTAGTACAATATATACTTTCCAAATCAGAGCTTTTGGTATACAAAACTAGAAACTTACCAGTTAAGGGTTTAATCCATTTTATTAAACCAATATAAACTTAAAGGACCTTAAGTGATTAACTCTATAATACTTTAGTTTATACATCATGGTTATATATAATTAATACCCAATAGGTAGTTGGATGTGTGCTTTCCGCCTTACTTCCCGTTCCTTGTTTGGTTGTGGGCTTAGGGCAGATTCACCCAATTAACTTTCTATTCGATATTAGATCGTATATAGCCAGTATAAACTAAGTGATTATAGAAGTAATCACTGTGGTCACCATTTTATTATAACAAATAAGGCTTTTCTTAAAGAATCATTTCATTAAATATAAAGGAACCATTACAATTAACTCCATGAGTAACAAGTGAATACATCAGGGTTATATACAACGATGATCTAACAACCAATGGGATGTGTGCTATCTGCCTTACTTCCTGTTCCTTGTTTGGTTGTGGGCTTAGGGCAGATGCGCACAGTCAATTGTTTGTTTACTCTGAGTTTTATATAACTTGTATCCATTTAGTACTCATAGAAAGGATTGTAGAGTCATTTTTACTTATCTTTCATTAAAGTAGGAAATATAGGATTTTCTAGAGGAATAGGCGAACTTTTCTAAACAGAACTTACAACTTACTACATTTTACAACTATATTTTCAACAACATGTTACAACTTACTCACATCACTAAAATCTTATGAAATCACCAGCTTAATTGTTGATCAAGTCTTTCAAATAACTTGTATTCTCAGGAGCCTATTAGACAGGTACTCGTGCTGGGAATTCAGAAGATGGAGCATTATAGCTTCAAGTCTTGTTTTGTTATTTTCTTATGAATTCTATGTTTTGTGAACACACACATTGTAAACACTTTCTTTCTAAATGAAATGGTTGTTCATTACTTGCTTACTATACACATATCTTGTGATACTAAACATGACGTCCTGCACCCCCGAACGTTTCCGCCGTTCCGGTTTTGGGGTGTGACAAAAGCTTCCTAAGGTACCTGAAAGATCTCAGAGATAGTGAAGCCAAGTTGTGTGACTCTAGTTCAGGTACATCCATTATCTAACTCCATTATCTTAACAACTTCCTATTCATAGACTCTTAATACATGATGTTATGATCACATTTTTATGTTATTGTAGGATCTAATGGAAAGAAAGAAGCTTAAGAAGAGTGAGCTAAATCTGATTGTGAGAGATGGACTTCGGTCGCATGGTTTGATGATCAGAATTTGGAGCTTCTGGTTAGGAGTTAGGATAATGTAATAGATTGCTATTAGGAGATGTCTAGAAACATAGTTTTCATTTTTATGCATTGTAAGGACAAGTTCCAATTTTTTGTTTATTATCAATAAAAGTGAAATTTTGGTTTATCTAGTTGGCTTACTTTATATTTCCTTATAATGGAATCAATGAAAGTTTTCGTTACATTTCTATTATTAGCAATATTAATTGCAGATTTGATTCTTATTATATTGCTTATGGTAGTGTCATAATTAACTAGGTAGAAAAGAATTTTCATCGCCCAAGTTTCAATTGGATAGAAACTTGGATTCATGCAATTTGAATTGCGTGATGTGTGAGAATATTGATCGTTGGAACATTATGACTAATTCGTTGATCACATGTTGTGACAACCCGAAATTTCTATCTTGTACAACCATTCACTTCAATAGAAGTCCGATTTATTTCTGCTAATTTTTAAGCTCTTTGGAGTCAGTTTGAGTGTTCTAAAGCCGAGTACTTCAAGAGATAATTAGAGGAAGTATAATTTAGGATTAATTGTGCAACATTTAAGTCAAAACTCCAAGAGTTTGGAGTTTTCAGCCCAAAAGTGTTAGGGTCAAAAAACCTAAAGGGTATATGAATGACACTTAGTCATTTATGTCATTTTTTCCCATTTCCAAGTAAAGAACAACTCTCTCTCAAGTATCATCCAAATTTTAGTCAAGATCTTCAAGATTATAAGTGTTTCCTTCCTTGTTTAGTTGATCTCTTCCATTATCTAGTGATCTTACATGATTTCATCCGTGAAATCATTCCATTTTCTTAGATCTTCAAGTGTTCCTCATTTCACCAAGAACACCAAGAACACACACTAGTGTTTTGGGCCGAAAACACCCTTCTTTGCTTCCATATTGTAAGTATCTATCTCCTATACTTGTTATCTAGTAAGGATACTGGATTTAGGCCCTTGAAATCGTCATTTTTCCAAGAACAAAAGGGGTTTTCGGTATGGTGCATCTCCTTAAACCGAAAACCCTTATTAAGGGTGCAAAATGACTTTAAGCCTTTCCTAATACTTAGTATTGAGTCTAGAACACTTCATTGATTGTTGAAAGCCCTTGGAAATCACCTTATGCATCAAAGATCATGAGTTTTCGGCCAACCATTTGGACCGAAAACCTCTTGGGACCGAAAGCCATAAGGACCGAAAGCCATATGGACCGAAAACCACTTGGACCGAAAACTCCCTTAAATGGCTTTACAACCCTTAGATGCAACCCTTGGTACTTCTAGCACTTAAATCAAAGTGTTTTCCATGTCCTAGGGTGTCTTAACTTGGTTAATTAGTTGTTAAATGAATAATTGGATACATATATGTGTTATTATATGTTAAATAGGATCCGTGTGTGTGCTCAAGTCTCCACTTAACACTTAGCATCCTATACCATCCGTTCATCCAAACCACTCACTACAGGTGAGTTCATACCCCTTAATAAACCTTTTAAATGATTTTAAATGCTTTTATGGGGGGGGGGGGGAATACAAGTAGATACATTATAGTTATTATATCAATCACATGTGATTAATGACTATCTAACATATGGATTCTCTTACTTTTCAAACTATGTTATCAATCAAACTACTTAAAACTGTTTTACAAACTCTTTTACATGTTAAATACGTTCATTAAACTCTTTTAAAACTTATACTTTGTCAAATGTGTATCTATATAGATGTAGTTATATAAGTAGGATTGAAAGGACTTAGGACTGATAGCTCACCTTGCTTCCTGTTCCTTGTTTGGTTGTGGACTTAGGGTATCGGTTATTTGTCCGAAGGTCGTTTGAATCTTAGTTATATATATGTATATGTGTATAGATATAAAGGTTCCTTCTTTTAGTCCAATACCTTTGGGTAGCAAAGGTATACAAACATGTTCATTTATACAAACAACATTGCTAGTAAACTATAATAGGTATAGTTTAGGAAGTTACAAATACTATTACTAGAACAATGAAACATACAATGAGTCAGTTCATACATGAGTCATAACATATAGTGATGAGAAACAAACATAACATATAGTGATGAGAAACAAACATAACATATAGTGATGAGAAACAAACATAACATATAGTGATGAGAAACAAACATAACATGTAGTGATGAGAAACAAACATAACATACTAGACAGAGAGAGAACATACAATACAGGTAGTACATACAATACATATACAAGAACATTACAACAATTATGTGAGCCACGTAACGGGGCATGGCATCACCTGTCATGGCTCGTTTTGTATCCAGAATCCCCTTAAGAGGAGAGCGTTGAGTTTGTGTATAGATGTATACTGGATTGACTATCCTACACCTTGCTGCTCGCTACAGTGGGACTTGCAAGTCTACGGGTGCCAAATGTCATTTCTTCCGACGTCTTTCATCGTCGTGTTTATAGTCGGTAGTATGGTACAGGCATATCACATGTTACTTTAAATAACATATTGGTTTAAGGTAATTAGTACAACAGTAGTTACTTAATACAACACTACAGTACTTTATTATTTCCCCATTGCATTCACTTTGTGATCTTCACACAATGAACGGTAATGTAAAACTATATTTTTGGTTAATGATAGTCGTATTTGGGAAAATTCACACTTTTACAAGAAACAGACATACAAACATTTGATGCCTTGGTAGAAGGCTACTTTTAGTAGAAAACATAGGGTTTTCTAGGAGAGTTCAAACATTTACAAACAATTACAAACATTTGGGCCGAAAACACCCTTCTTTGCTTCCATATTGTACGTATCTATCTCCTATACTTGTTATCTAGTAAGGATACTGGATTTAGGGCCTTGAAATCGTCATCTTTCCAAGAACAAAAGGGGTTTTCGGTATGATGCATCTCCTTAAACCGAAAACCCTTATTAAGGGTGCAAAATGACTTTAAACCTTTCCTAATACTTAGTATTGAGTCTAGAACACTTCTTTGATTGTTGAAAGCCCTTGGAAATCACCTTATGCATCAAAGATCATGAGTTTTCGGCCAACCATTTAGACCGAAAACCTCTTGGGACCGAAAGCCATAAGGACCGAAAGCCATATGGACCGAAAACCACTTGGACCGAAAACTCCCTTAAATGGCTTTACAACCCTTAGATGCAACCCTTGGTACTTCTAGCACTTGAATCAAAGTGTTTTCCATGTCCTAGGGTGTCTTAACTTGGTTAATTAGTTGTTAAATGAATAATTGGATACATATATGTGTTGTTATATGTTAAATAGGATCCGTGTGTGTGCTCAAGTCTTCACTTAACACTTAGCATCCTATACCATCCGTTCATCCAAACCACTCACTACAGGTGAGTTCATACCCCTTAATCAACCTTTTAAATGATTTTAAATGCTTTTATGGGGGGGGGGGGGAAATACAAGTAGATACATTATAGTTATTATATCAATCACATATGATTAATGACTATCAAACATATGGATTGTCTTACTTTTCAAACTATGTTATCAATCAAACTACTTAAAACTGTTTTACAAACTCTTTTACATGTTAAATACGTTCATTAAACTCTTTTAAAACTTATACTTTGTCAAATGTGTATCTATATAGATGTAGTTATATAAGTAGGATTGAAAGGACTTAGGACTGATAGCTCACCTTGCTTCCTGTTCCTTGTTTGGTTGTGGACTTAGGGTATCGGTTATTTGTCCGAAGGTCGTTTGAATCTTAGTTATATATTATGTATATGTGTATAGATATAAAGGTTCCTTCTTTTAGTCCAATACCTTTGGGTAGCAAAGGTATACAAACATGTTCATTTATACAAACAACATTGCTAGTAAACTATAATAGGTATAGTTTAGGAAGTTACAAATACTATTACTAGAACAATGAAACATACAATGAGTCAGTTCATACATGAGTCATAACATATAGTGATGAGAAACAAACATAACATATAGTGATGAGAAACAAACATAACATATAGTGATGAGAAACAAACATAACATATAGTGATGAGAAACAAACATAACATGTAGTGATGAGAAACAAACATAACATACTAGACAGAGAGAGAACATACAATACAGCTAGTACATACAATACATATACAAGAACATTACAACAATTATGTGAGCCACGTAACGGGGCATGGCATCACCTGTCATGGCTCGTTTTGTATCCAGAATCTCCTTAAGAGGAGAGCGTTGAGTTTGTGTATAGATCTATACTGGATTGACTATCCTACACCTTGTTGCTCGCTACAGTGGGACTTGCAAGTCTACGGGTGCCAAATGTCATTTCTTCCGACGTCTTTCATCGTCGTGTTTATAGTCGGTAGTATGGTACAGGCATATCACATGTTACTTTAAATAACATATTGGTTTAAGGTAATTAGTACAACAGTAGTTACATAATACAACACTACAGTACTTTATTATTTCCCCATTGCATTCACTTTGTGATCTTCACACAATGAACGGTAATGTAAAACTATATTTTTGGTTAATGATAGTCGTATTTGGGAAAATTCACACTTTTACAAGAAACAGACATACAAACATTTGATGCCTTGGTAGAAGGCTACTTTTAGTAGAAAACATAGGGTTTTCTAGGAGAGTTCAAACATTTACAAACAATTACAAACATTTGGGCCGAAAACACCCTTCTTTGCTTCCATATTGTAAGTATCTATCTCCTATACTTGTTATCTAGTAAGGATATTGGATTTAGGGCCTTGAAATCGTCATTTTTTCAAGAACAAAAGGGGTTTTCGGTATGATGCATCTCCTTAAACCGAAAACCCTTATTAAGGGTGCAAAATGACTTTAAGCCTTTCCTAATACTTAGTATTGAGTCTAGAACACTTCATTGATTGTTGAAAGCCCTTGGAAATCACCTTATGCATCAAAGATCATGAGTTTTCGGCCAACCATTTGGACCGAAAACCTCTTGGGACCGAAAGCCATAAGGACCGAAAGCCATATGGACCGAAAACCACTTGGACCGAAAACTCCCTTAAATGGCTTTACAACCCTTAGATGCAACCCTTGGTACTTCTAGCACTTGAATCAAAGTGTTTTCCATGTCCTAGGGTGTCTTAACTTGGTTAATTAGTTGTTAAATGAAGAATTGGATACATATATGTGTTATTATATGTTAAATAGGATCCGTGTGTGTGCTCAAGTCTTCACTTAACACTTAGCATCCTATAGCATCCGTTCATCCAAACCACTCACTACAGGTGAGTTCATACCCCTTAATCAACCTTTTAAATGATTTTAAATGCTTTTATGGGGGGGGGGGGGGGGGAATACAAGTAGATACATTATAGTT
Organism: Lactuca virosa; assembly: GCF_052849685.1. Classification (NCBI taxonomy): domain Eukaryota; kingdom Viridiplantae; phylum Streptophyta; class Magnoliopsida; order Asterales; family Asteraceae; genus Lactuca; species Lactuca virosa. Next base: position 91,179,867 of record NC_136429.1, read on the forward strand.
ATTATATCAATCACATGTGATTAATGACTATCAAACATATGGATTGTCTTTACTTTTCAAACTATGTTATCAATCAAACTACTTAAAACTGTTTTACAAACTCTTTTACATGTTAAATACGTTCATTAAACTCTTTTAAAACTTATACTTTGTCAAATGTGTATCTATATAGATGTAGTTATATAAGTAGGATTGAAAGGACTTAGGACTGATAGCTCACCTTGCTTCCTGTTCCTTGTTTGGTTGTGGACTTAGGGTATCGGTTATTTGTCCGAAGGTCGTTTGAATCTTAGTTATATATTATGTATATGTGTATAGATATAAAGGTTCCTTCTTTTTGTCCAATACCTTTGGGTAGCAAAGGTATACAAACATGTTCATTTATACAAACAACATTGCTAGTAAACTATAATAGGTATAGTTTAGGAAGTTACAAATACTATTACTAGAACAATGAAACATACAATGAGTCAGTTCATACATGAGTCATAACATATAGTGATGAGAAACAAACATAACATATAGTGATGAGAAACAAACATAACATATAGTGATGAGATACAAACATAACATATAGTGATGAGAAACAAACATAACATGTAGTGATGAGAAACAAACATAACATACTAGACAGAGAGAGAACATACAATACAGCTAGTACATACAATACATATACAAGAACATTACAACAATTATGTGAGCCACGTAATGGGGCATGGCATCACCTGTCATGGCTCGTTTTGTATCCAGAATCTCCTTAAGAAGAGAGCGTTGAGTTTGTGTATAGATCTATACTGGATTGACTATCCTACACCTTGCTGCTCGCTACAGTGGGACTTGCACGTCTACGGGTGCCAAATGTCATTTCTTCCGACGTCTTTCATCGTCATGTTTATAGTCGGTAGTATGGTACAAGCATATCACATGTTACTTTAAATAACATATTGGTTTAAGGTAATTAGTACAACAGTAGTTACTTAATACAACACTACAGTACTTTATTATTTCCTATTGCATTCACTTTGTGATGTTCACACAATGAACGGTAATGTAAAACTGTATTTTTGGTTAATGATAGTCGTATTTGGGAAAATTCACACTTTTACAAGAAACAGACATACAAACATTTGATGCCTTGGTAGAAGGCTACTTTTAGTAGAAAACATAGGGTTTTCTAGGAGAGTTCAAACATTTAGAAACAATTACAAACATTTGGGCCGAAAACACCCTTCTTTGCTTCCATATTTTAAGTATCTATCTCCTATACTTGTTATCTAGTAAGGATACTGGATTTAGGGCCTTGAAATCGTCATTTTTCCAAGAACAAAAGGGGTTTTCGGTATGATGCATCTCCTTAAACCGAAAACCCTTATTAAGGGTGCAAAATGACTTTAAGCCTTTCCTAATACTTAGTATTGAGTCTAGAACACTTCATTGATTGTTGAAAGCCCTTGGAAATCACCTTATGCATCAAAGATCATGAGTTTTCGGCCAACCATTTGGACCGAAAACCTCTTTGGACCGAAAGCCATAAGGACCGAAAGCCATATCGACCAAAAGCCATATGGATCGAAAACCACTTGGACCGAAAACTCCCTTAAGTGGCTTTACAACCCTTAGATGCAACCGTTGGTACTTCTAGCACTTGAATCAAAGTTTTTTCCATGTCCTAGGGTGTCTTAACTAGGTTAATTAGTTATTAAATGACTAATTCGATACATATATGTGTTATTATATGTTAAATAGGATCCGTGTGTGTGCTCAAGTCTTCACTTAACACTTAGCATCCTATACCATCTGTTCATCCAAATCAATCACTACAGGTGAGTTCATACCCCTTAATCAACCTTTTAAATGATTTTAAATGCTTTTATAGGGGGGAATACAAGTAGATACATTATAGTTATTATATCAATCACATGTGATTAATGACTATCAAACATATGGATTGTCTTACTTTTCAAACTATGTTATCAATCAAACTACTTAAAACTGTTTTAGAAACTCTTTTACATGTTAAATACTTTCATTAAACTCTTTTAAAACTTATACTTTGTCAAATGTGTATCTATATAGATATAGTTATATAAGTAGGATTGAAAGGACTTAGGACTGATAGCTCACCTTGCTTCCTGTTCCTTGTTTGGTTGTGGACTTAGGGTATCAGTTATTTGTCCGAAGGTCATTTGAATCTTAGTTATATATTATGTATATGTGTATAGATATAAAGGTTCATTCTTTCAGTCCTATACCTTTGGGTAGCAAAGGTATACAAACATGTTCATTTATACAAACAACATTGCTAGTAAACTATAATAGGTATAGTTTAGGAAATTACAAATACTATTACTAGAACAATGAAACATACAATGAGTCAGTTCATACATGAGTCATAACATGTAGTGATGAGAAAAAAACATAAAATATAGTGATGAGAAACAAACATAACATATAGTGATGAGAAACAAACATAACATATAGTGATGAGAAACAAACATAACATATAGTGATGAGAAACAAACATAACATACTAGACAGAGAGAGAGAGAGAGCATACAATACAGCTAGTACATACAATACATATACAAGAACATTACAACAGTTATGTGAGCCACGTAACGGGGCATGGCATCACCTGTCATGGCTCGTTTTGTATCCAGAATCTCCTTAAGAGGAGAGCGTTGATTTGTGTATAGATCTATACTGGATTGACTATCCTACACCTTGTTGCTCGCTACAGTGGGACTTGCAAGTCTACGGGTGCCAAATGTCATTTCTTCCGACGTCTTTCGTCGTCGTGTTTATAGTCGGTAGTATGGTACATGCATATGACATGTTGCTTTAAATAACATATTGGTTTAAGGTAATTAGTACAGCAGTAGTTACTTAATACAACACTACAATACTTTATTATTTCCCCATTGCATTCACTTTATGATCTTCACACAATGAACGGTAATGTAAAACTATATTTTTGGTTAATGATAGTCGTATTTGGGAAAATTCACACTTTTACAAGAAACAAACATACAAACATTTGATGCCTTGGTAGAAGGCTACTTTTAGTAGAAAACATAGGGTTTTCTAGGAGAGTTCAAACATTTACAAACAATTACAAACATTTACAAACTTATACATCAAGTACTTACAAACACTTTCAAGCAATGACACTAAAATACTTATGATCTCACTAGCTTTGAAGCTGATCAACTCTTTCAAAATAACTTGTATTCTCAGGTCACCTGTAGACAGGTACCGGTGCCAGGTTTTGAGAAGATGGAGCTCGTTCAAGACTCATCTTTTATTTTGTTTCATACTTTTTGGTGTCTATTAAACTTTACAGAACACACTTGTATTAAATTATATTATTAATGCAATTGATGATGTTGTTGCTTGTTTACTACTATGCATTGTTGTGATACTGAACATGACGTCCTCCACCCCCGAACGTTTCCACCGTTCTGGTTTTGTGGTGTGACACATGTTTATGCGAGTCAAGTGAAGGACTAATGGTTCTAGTATATGTTGATATTGACTATTCAGACCCACCATAAAGGATGAAAAATCTAATCGTCATGATTTATTGATGCTTCAGTAAATATGATTGTGTTTATAAGATTAAGCATAATTCTGATACTTTGAAAAGATTCAAAGAGTAGCAGAATGAATAAGAAGAATCTGTCAGGCAGAAAGATAAAAGTTTCTCCAATATGAAAGGAAAGGAGAGTACTTTAGTATCATGTTTTGTGATCATCTTAATGATTGTGGAACTATATCACAATTGATCCTCGAAGAACATATTAATGCAATTGTATGACTAATAAGAGGAATCAAATTTTGTTGAAATGGATCAATTGAGATATGAGTCATACTTCGTTTCCAATAAAGTTTTAGAGCCATGCTCTAGTTACTATAGATCATATCTTGAAAACTTATTTCATACTAAGTAGGTTTAAAACACCTCATGAAATGTGGAGTAACAATGTTTTCTTACCCTAGCAAATTTGGAATTGGATGTTGTGATGTTTTGGTTAAAACAAAGGATAAACTAAGACCAAATCTATGAAGTGTTTTATTGGTGGGAATTCACACGTATTTTTTGAATATTCATTTTAGCTCTTCAAGGAATATTCCTTGAGAGAGAAACTTATATGTCAAGAAGTCAGTGGGATCCTTGTTGATATTGAGAGTTTCAAGAGTCAGTCGAAAATAAACCTTTTAGTTATCACTAGCACACGGCCTGAGGTTGACAACCTATTGTGCTAAGTTGACACATTCTTGTTTCTGTGCCCCTTCCAGTTGAGTTGGCAATGCTTATGAGTTCTATGGTTCTCATTTGAATACAAAAAGCAAAGCACGTTGGTCAGTGAAAGTACATTGATCAATATGGGTGAGTTGCTTAACAACATGGAAGCACTGGTAGGCTCTTGTGCTACCAGAGGGCAAGAAATTTAGAATAACAAAGTTCCGTCCATGAAGGAAAGCTAAATTTGAATTTGGTTTTGTCCCTAACCTTATCTTATGATTGTAGGTGGGAAATGATAGATTCACATGGATGGGAACATATACACCATAAAATCTAGATGGCAAAAGGTTTCACTCTAATTCATAAGATTGATTATGAGGAATCACTTTCCACCAGTAGGGTTTAAAGATTTGATAAAGATCAACATGGATATTTGATATGTTAATTGCATTCTTGAATTCATAATATAATTACGACATCCCTCTTCGTATTTTGAATTGTGAGAACTGGCAAGGAGTTGTTTGAACTTTCAACACATATATCTATAAGTTTTGAAAGGGTTTAAACACGCATGTAAGCTATCCAATGAAGGTGTAAAAGCTTAAGAAGTCTAGTTGGAGACTTGTTGAAGCATCACGTATTAAAAATCTCCACTATAGTAAGAAAGTCAAAAGTATTGATTTCTAGAAGTCCAATTGATTTCTGGTTATTTGTTAAGCTAGTGGGAGCATAATTGTTATGATGTTATTGTGTGTTTTGGCAATACTATTCGTAGGGAACAAAGTTTTCAATTGAAAATTGAAAAGTTTGGGAATTGTTTCTTTATGATAGACTTAAGGGAGAGGGCACTAATACTTCATTTTATATTTAAAAGTATAGATTGTAGGGTTTAATATAACTTAGTCACAAACATATATGAATATCGTTTTGAAATGGTTCAACATAGGAAATTCGATATATGAAAAGATTATAGCAAGATACAAAAAAATATATCAAATCCTTATATGAGACATAATGAATTGAATCTCATAGGCTTCAGATATTGGATCGATTACATATGCTATAATATTCACTCATTCTAATTATTCTGTTTTTTCAAATGCTTAGAGCATTGTGAGAGAAAAGAACTAGAATTTTGTATGACTAAAGTTATTAAACGACTGTCACGAACATACTAAGGTTATACCAAGAACTGGTTTCTTATGGACAATTGGAAGTATGGTATTGTTTGGAAGGACCATATTTACATAATTCTGGATTGAGATGATTCTTGATCATAATTGATGGTCTTATGGGAATATGAAAATGTTTCCATATCAAGAGTTAGTTATTAAAATCAACATGTGAGTTGGGAAATTTAATGCAAGAAAGGTGTTCAAGGACTGTACCTTGAATTTAAGACTTCATTACCATGTAATTGTTTTAGTAACAAAGTTCCAATGGAACATTCTGTAATATCGTTGTCTAAGTCTCTGTGACTTTGAAGCCTCAACATCATTGAAGGACAATGCATGTTAGGTTGTAATTCTAACACATTTTAAGTAGTAACAAAAATTTGGAATTGTGAAATTAGCATCATTGGAATAGTATCCAGTCGATCTGTTCACAAAGGAAGGACCATAGAGAAACATAGTATGCATGTTCATAACATGGCATAACTGATGTTTAATTCAAGTGTTTAGTTGATTACTCAAAACATTATACAATGAATAAAGTCATAATTATTATGGTGATTAAATAATAAAAGTTTTATTTATATTCAATTGTTTTGAGACCATTGTTAATTAGGCTATTATTGTGTTTCACTTTGCATGTTTTACTTCCTGAATAATTTGATTATTGGAAATTCCACAGTCGCTCATACTTTTGGAAGTAAGTAGTGAATTAAGGTTGTCATGAATTGAATTGTATATTGTCTATGGCGATCAGACATTGCAATGGTTTCTACAATGTTCATGAGTACATAGAAAATGGGGATTTTGAGCATTGGATAAACCACACTCATAGAATTACTTCATGGATTTTATCATGGGTAATGATGAGACGATAATATCTTATATTCATAAAACAGAGATATATGAGTTGTGGTTTACAAGTCAGTTGTGCATTGATAATTCGTAAACGCATCAGTAACTTGTTGTTATAGAACCCATTGTTGTGCATGATTTAATGAGTAAATAGTGCAAGCTTATAAGTCAAAGTTTGTTTGTTCCTTTTTCCTTAACGGAAAAAGCGATATCTTTAGGCCACTCGGTGATTTGGTGTTGACTTATAAGTTCTAGGCCTAGCCAAGACTAAATTGATGTGTTCGATTAGAAGTTATATGTCGCCATCACAAATCAGAAATAGGGAAACAAAATCTTGGACAATGAGATTGATTATAATCCATGTCTCATGTCCGTAAGATACCTTGTATAACGAAGGGATATTTGATCACTTATCATAGGACACGTAACTGACTGGGTTAGAGTTCGACATCAGCTTTTGGAAGCTACAATTTGTTGATCAGTTTGGAAGTTATACTGGAAATTATAGTTACTGACTTATCCAAGTGGGAGAATGTTGGATTGAGTGTCTAAGACCATAACTATAATTGGTATAAACTTGAATTGATAGTAGCAGAATCACTTTGGGTTGCCCTCAAACCTAGCAATTAGACATATGGCTTTTAGAGAGAGGGAGATTAATTTATTATTTGAATAATAAATTAAATAAATTGTTTATTAATGTGTTATGAAAATAATATATTAATTAGAAATCATATTATGTAATTAATAATTAATCAGAAATTAATTGGAATAAATTTTGGGATTAATTGGATTAATTAAAAGTGTAGGGACTGTTTGGTTATTTATTGAAAATTGAAGAAGGAAGGCCCAAGGACCTCATTGGATAAGGCCGACGAAAATCACGTGGCAAGCCCAAGAGTTTTCTTCCAAGCTCCTTGGATAAGGGGAATGTGCTGCTTGGTCACCAAGCAAGGGAATTTAGGGTTTCTTCTTTAAACCCTTGCTTTGGCACTAAGCTAACTTAGCTATATAAAGGCCATAGCCCTTCACGTTTTCATCCATTCCTTTCTTCTAAGAGATTTGGACGAAAACTTTTCTATCTTCTCCTCTCTCTATAGTTTTCCTCTTTCTAGATTGGGTGTGAACCATTAGAGGCATGGCACTTGTGGTGCTTGCTTCCAAGAGTTTTTCAAGAAGGTTTTTGATTAGTTATTTATTACAATAACTAAAAGGTATGTAAACCCTAACTTGTTTGTGTTTTTTCGAAATTAGCATAGGGTTCTTAGGTTTTCGTTTGATGTTCTTAGTTATAAGTTCAATAGAGAAAACATAGATCCTTATTAGGGTTGCATGTACTCTTAAGAGTTTAAGTTTATTTGTTTTGCATAAAACCCATCAGTTAGAGATGTTGTTACCACTCTCATAGGCCAAGAAGAGACTCGTCAATCACTACTAACTGCTAATGACATCGAGAAGCTCCATGCAGATTAGATCACTTTCTCTTAAATGGTAGTTGGTGTTCCACCATATCTCTTTGAGCACATTAAGTTGTGCAAATCTGCTAAAGATATTTGGGATACACTAAAATATTTGTTTGAAGGATCAGAGAATATGAAGGATAAGTGTTTGACATCTGTGGTGAACGACTTTGACACTTTCACTACCACGCCTGGTGAATATATTGCCTCAGCATCAAATCGGTATAGGATCGTGGTGAACAACATGACAACACATGGAGTAGTCCGACCTCCTCACGAGGACAACTTCAAGGTCATCAACAGTCTCGGAAAAGGATGGGGAAATGTTAAGTTCTATCTTCAGAGTAATGGGTTTCTGAAGAAACTGAAGCTCGACCAGTTGTTTGACGAACTGCAAGGTCATGAATCCAACATTGTTCAAACATTGAGAGAACTCTTTGGAGGTCCTCTCTCTTTAGTCAGTTCAGTCAATCTACTGCTTTCGAACCCAGTTGTCTCAGACCCATTAGGCGTTGTTCCACCTATTCCACCTGTTCAACCTATTCAACCCATTCCACCTGTTCCACCAATTTGGAACTATCCGTATGAAGAAAACATTGATCCAGAAGCCGCTGATTCCGAACTTTGTTTCTAGCATGAGTTTGCACTTCTGTATATGAATTATAGACGACCTTGGAATCCTAATCAAAAACCTTCTCAGAACCCCTTTCACGCTCCTCACTAAAGCAATCCTTAACCTTACCCTAAACCAACTGAAAATCCACCAGACTATCGACCCAACATTCGAAATCGCTCCTCAGAACCTCAGGAAGTTCCGAACTTAACCAAACCCAAGATTGTTAGTCATAAATGTGGTCTTAGAAGCCACTATGAGAAGAACTATTTGGATGATGTTCCTCAAAAACCAAAGGTGAAGGATTCTGCCTACTTTGCACGTCGAGCACAAGAACTTTATTAAAGTGAAAAGGAATTTGTCACTATGGTTTGAAGAATGTTGATGGGTATTGGTCATCTGGTGATGAGGATGAACGAAAATTTGGGAGAAACTTGTGTTTTATGGCTAGACAGACAATTGAGTGTGATGAATGTTATTGGTCTTCCGGTTCAGAAGCTGATGATGAAGATGCTAAGCCAAATTACTACTACATGGCAACCAATGATCCACCTGTCTGAAGCATCATCTAGCAGGTAAAATCTATGATTATTGATAGTAATTTCGATTTATCTATTTGTGAACCTTATCTAACTCAAATATAATAATATATGATAGTTATTGATAAAGCATATGAGTCTGTAATAGAAGTTAGTGAAAAGTTGGATAGTGAGTTGAGCCGACTTAGCTTACGATTCAAAGACCGCAAGCTTACGATTGAATCATTAGAAAGAGAACTTGTAATGGCTAAAGATGAATGTATTATTTTTCATGAAAATGTGAAATTTTAATTAGTGAAAGAAATATCTTGGTTAATGATAACAAGCGTCTTAATGCTATAATCGATAGTTTGCATAATTCGATTAATGTTCTTGAAGCAAATGAAAGATGACACACAATTGTTTTCATCCCTAGTCCAAAGCACATGGTCTCGCAAGCGAGTTTCTGAAACCTATTGCTCGTCCCCTGAAGGAACTTCAAAATTTGACATTTATGGGAGACATTCCGAATCACACGTATTCAGTTACCCCTGTCTCGCCATTGTCGTCCTTTCATGAGACCTCAGACATATATTAATAGTTAATTCTTGAGTTCAAACCAATCACTGTTACATGTCCTGATTCCACACAATTTCCGCCTTTGATATCCTTGGACCTGAATCAGTCTTCGGAAATTCCACATGGCACAGGAGACACTGGAGTTTACCTTCCGAACTATGGCCCTCTAAACACATGTGTCATTGAGAAAATTATTCCTGAGACAAATAGACATGACTCGGACAAACTTAATGATACCACAAATTCATTTTGGGCGTCTCTTGATAGTGATGTAGATGAGGAATTTTAGTGTGATGACGACACTTCTTATGAATCATGTGTTTCTAACTCCAAAGTTGTTTCTAAGTCGACCTTAGCTCTGATTAAGCCTCGTTTCAAGAATACATCTTTTGGACAGTCTTCCAAGTCAACTCTGACTCTCGGAAGAAGCCTTGGATAAACAAGAAGGACATTTTTCATCCAAAGAACGAAACTAGGAAAACTATAGAAAAAAGAAACTAGGTCTAAACAATTCTCTAGGTTCCTTGAGAAATCCGAGAAGAAAGTGTCTCAGAATGTCAGTCCAGTTACTAGGAATCACAATTCTCTAGGTTCCTTGAGAAATCCGAGAAGAAAGTGTCTCAGAATGTCAGTCCAGTTACTAGGAATCACAATACTTTCATGTCTGTTAAGATTCTTAAGATACCATATGTTCCTATCAGCTCGGATATTCGTAACACACCAGTCAAAAATTGTTTGAAAACTATTACTGTTGAGACCTCATCTAAGAAAAATGACTCTCCCCGAAAAGTATTATCTTCTGTGTTTATTGCTACCTCGGATGACACAATTTTCAAACCAAAACAATTTCCAAATTCCAATGTGCCTATGAATACAATGAACAAAGGAAAAGATACTCAAAACACTGTTGTTCAGAAACCTTCAAAAGGTTCAAAACAAAAATTGAATGGAAAGTAAAAAGGAGTGAAAATTCAACTGAACCATCTTGGGACATAGTTCTTCCTGAACCATCTTGGAAAATTGTTCCTCCGAGGAAAGCACTGTCCAATAAATCAATAGTTGAATATGATTTTTGGATCAATGAGAAGACTTTTCCATTCGGCATATTTCTAAAAGAATATCGGAAGAAGCCTTCTGAGATACCAACTGTTCAGAAATCACAAGCCAAGTACAAAGCTCATGTTAAAGTCCCTAAATCTAACTTGCAGCCTAAAAAGTCCAAAACCCACTGATCTTGCAGGCTTTTTGTGCTTCAAAACAAGATATAATATGCTATATTGATAGTGCTTGTTCCATGCTCATGATTAGGCAGAAGGATTTTCTGCATGAACTGAAGCTTGTTCCGAATGCTGATTATGTTACTTATGGAAATACTTCAAACTCCCAAATTCGAGGTTATGGAATCTTAATCAATGGCAATCTCTTTGTCTCAAATGTGGCTTACGTTGCTGATCTCAAGCATAATATGATCAGTGTAGCCTAACTCACTGATGCAAATCAGATGTTATGACAGAAGATCGGAAATAATGTCTCATCAAATTAGATAGTATAAAAAATATGTATCCTCTGGATATCAATATGATCATCATAAAGCCTCAATTGTATCTTTTATCAAAATTTGTTCCTGATGTAAGTTGGTTATGGCATCAGAGGCTTGCTCATCTCAACTTCTGATATATGAATGATTTGGTCTGGTGAAATGGTTCGAGGTTTTCCACTCCATAAATTTGAGAACGGCCATCTCTACACTGCATGTGAATGTGAGAAGCAATCAAAGAAAGGTCATCCGATTCTGAACGAAAATTCCATCTCAGAACCACTCGAACTTCTTCATATCGATCTATGTGGGCCGTCTGTCGTAGAAAGTTTACATCACAAAAAGTACATTATTTTGATTGTTGATGACTACACAAGGTTCACTTGGATTTTCTTTTTGAGGATGAAATCGGAAACTGCTTCAGAGCTCAATTATTTCATAAAAGGATTTGAAGTTCTGACAAAGTTACCCGTCAAAAGAATTCATAGTGACAATGTATCTGAGTTCACTAATGCCACAACTGAAAAGTTTCTTACTGACAAAGGCATTGAACACAATTTCTCTGCTCCATACACTCCACATCAAAATAGTGTCATTGAAAGAAGAAACTGAACTCTAGTTGAAGTCACTCTGTCGATGTTGAAATTTGAAAATATTCCTCATTATCTTTGGGCCGAAGCAGTCTCCATATCTTTCTTTACTCAAAATCGAAGTATCATCAACCGTCGTCTCAACATGACACATTATGAAGTAATGAATGGTCGAAAGCTGAGTATCACGTTCTTACACATTTTTGGCTACAGATGTTTCAACAAAAACAATAGTGATCAACTCACCAAGTATCAACCGAAATCAGATGAAGCCATATTTCTGGGATACTCTGCCGAATTGAAAGCTTACCGAGTTCTTAATCGTCATACCCATGTAATTAAAGAAAGTTTTGATATCACTTTTGATGATAACTTTGTTCATAACTCAGAACCAACTCATGTTACAACACACATCCTGGAGTTCGATACTCCACCTCTCGGGTCTTCAAATCCTCAAGTTATCTATAAAGTCGATTCTGAATGCCTGTTCGGACCAATAGAAAGAACTCTTGATTTAGAATCTCGATCAAGACCGCCCTCAATTCCCACTCTTGTTTCTCATAATATGTCTGGTCCGACCCCAAATTTTCCTCCATTTGATTCTGAAGTATTCCCATCTCGGGTTGAGGTAGAGAATACCTCTGCTTCCGTGCCTCAAAGACAAGAAATCAATCCAAACCTCGAATCAAATGTTGATGGTTTCCAAGATGTAGCGTATCAATTTGGTAAAATTAATCCAATTCCGAACAAGAATGAAGATGATGTCAACTTCTTTAATTTTCCGAATGAAACCGATGCTGGGATATCTGGTTCAGAACTTTAGGGGAGCATCATCCTCAAATTCAAATTGTTTAGGGGGAGCAACACAACCCTATTGTAGATGTTGGATCACCTGCTGCACAAGCACTTCCGAGATTTCATATCTGGACAAAGGATCATCCTCTGAATCAAGTCATTTGAAATCTCAACACCGGAGTTCAAACTTGCTTTGCCGCTAATATTCAAAATGAGTGTCACTTCTCGGCATTCATTTCAATGGTTGAACAAAAATCCATCAAAGAAGCTCTAGAACATTCCAATTGGATTACACGATGGGGTTTACGAAACAAACTCAACGAAGCTAGAGTTATTATCCGAAATAAAGCAAGATTGGTGGCCAACGGATGTACATAGATAGAAGGTATTGACTACGATGAGACTTTGGCTCCTGTTGCCTGTCTTGAAATTATCCAAATCTTTCTTGCTTATGTTGCTCATAAAGGCTTCAAAGTTCACCAAATTGACGTCGGGAGTGATTTTCTCAATGGTGAACTTGATAGCAATGTATATCTTCAATATCCTCCAAGTTTTGTGAACTTATCATATCCGAACTACTGCTACAAACTCCAAAAAGCTGTTTATGGCATCAAGCAAGCTCCTTGCGCATGGTACGAGACACTCACTTGTTTTCTGAAGCGTTCTGGTTTTCAAAGAGGAATTCTTGATCCTACATTGTTCCGAAGATCAAATGGAACTCATCTCATGTTAGTTCAAATTATGTCGATGACATCATCTTTGGGTCAACTAATCCGACAATGGTTGCTGACTTTGCTAAGTTGATTCCAAATAAGTATGAATTGTGAGTTAAGTTTCTTTCTCAGACTGCAAGTTAAACAGACCAACAGAGGAATGTTTATTCATAAATAGAAATAAATTTCTGAAATTTCAAAGAAATACTCAATGGACACTTGTTCCTTTGTAAAGGTTCTAATGGGTTTCGGACACAAGATCTTCTCGGACCCATCTGGTTTTTCCATTGATCAGAAGAAGTATAAGGGAATGATTGGATCGCTACTCTACCTCACTACAAGTCGTTCTGACATCATGTTCTCCACATGTCTGTGTGCTATATTCGAGGTCAATTTGAAGATGTCTCATCTCTTGGTTGTAAATCAAATCTTTACATATCTCAAAGGAACAAAGAACCTCGGAATTTGGTACCATGCAAATGAAAGTTTCCTATTGCAAGCTTATTCAGACTCAAACTATGGAGGACTTCAGCTTTTGGTTGTTTGCAAAATCCCTCCTCTTCCAAGCCAGATGATAAAGATGATCACTCCGAAGAAATCATGTTTGAAGATAATAACACACCTGTTGGTGTCATCCCACTTCCTTAAACTTTTAGGTTTTTGCAAAAGCCGTCCTCTTCCAAAGCTCATTTGGACTTTAGTCTCTCTTCGTCCTCAGACGAAATGGAAGGAGAAGAAAATCAAGAAGGAAACAACAAGAACCATTCCATCAAGCAACAAAGGTCGATGGTGATCCTGTAACTCAAGTTCAAGGTAATCAAAACGATGATACCAAGGGTCCAAAATATTTTGTTGATGGTGAAGATGATGATAAGAGATCCGAAAGTTCCACTTCGGACACGTGATCCTCAGATGAAAACATAGATGATCTGTCTCCTCTCCTAGAACTCCGAGATAATGTCGCCAAAGCTAATTCTAAAGTCGACACGGTCAATGAAAAATTCACAGCACTTGATTTGAAACTTGATTTAGTGATCAAATCCTATTTCGAGATCCAGGCTGCTGCTCCTTCGTGTCACACCCCAAAACCGGAACGGCGGAAACGTTCGGGGGTGGAGGACGTCATGTTTAGTATCACAAGATATGCATTATAGTAAGCAAGTAAGGAACAACCATTTCATTAGAAAGAAAGTGTTTACAATGTGTGTGTTCACAAAACATAGAATTCAGAAGCAAATAACAAAACAAGACATGAAGCTATTATGCTCCATCTTCTGAATTCCCAGTACAAGTACCTATCTACTAGGCTCCTGAGAATACAAGTTATTTGAAAGAGTTGATCAGCAATTAAGCTGGTGACTTCATAAGATTTTAGTGATGTAAGTAATTTGTAAAATGTAGTCGAATATGTATTTGAAAATGTAGTTGTAAAATGTTGTAAGTTGTAAGTTCTGTTTAGAAAAGTTCGCCTGTTCCTCTAGAAAATCCTATATTTCCTACTTTAATGGAAGTTAAGTAAAAATGACTCTACAATCCCTTCTATGAGTACTAAATGGATACAAGTTATATAAGACTCAGAGTAAACAAACAATCGATTGTGCGCATCTGCCCTAAGGCGGAAAGTACACATCCCATTGTTTGTTTGATCATTGTGGTATATAACCCTGGCCTATTCACTTGTTACTCATGGAGTTAATTGTAATGGTTCCTGTATATTTAATGAAAATACTCTTTAAGAAAACCTTATTTCTTATAATAAAATGGTGACCACAGTGATTACTTTTATAACAACTTAGTTTATACTGGATATATATATGATCTAATATCGAATAGAAAGTTAGTTGGGTGAATCTGCCCTAAGCCCACAACCAAACAAGGAACAGGAAGTAAGGAGGAAAGTACACATCCAACTACCTATTGGGTATTAATTATATATAACCATGATGTATAAACTAAAGTATTATAGAGTTAATCACTTAGGGTCTTTTACGTTTAAACTGGTTAAATAAAATGGATTAAACCCTAAACTGGTAAGTTTCTAGTTTTGTATACCAAAAGTTCTGATTTGGAAAGTATGTTGTGTACTAGAAAACTGTGCATTGACTCTGTGTCCTATGACTTGACCCATACTTGGTACCCTTATGATGACTTAATGTATACTAAGCATATATATATATATATATATATATATATATATATATATATATATATATATATATATATATATAATCGAATAGAAAATAGACGGGGTGAATTCGTTCCAAGCCCACAACCAAACAAGGAACAGGAAATCAAGCGGAGAGCACACATCCTATTACCTGTCGGATCCTGTTGATATATATATCCTTTGATGTATACATTAAGGAATCATTTGGTTAGCATTATGGTCCCTTTCTACTGAATGTACTAGACTCGACTGTTCTGTTTGTCGTTTGTAAAATGTAAGTTTTCCCTAGTTTATAACTATCTTAACTCGAAAATAGTTTGCATTTGACTTTCAAGTGGTACTGTCACTTTATGAAAGTAATGAGAAATATAAGTACACAGTTGTCGTTTAAAATGACATACGGATGTACTGATGACCTTAAAACATGTTTGTTTTATACTGGTCATAATGTGAAGGCCAGCACCCTACTATACGCTCTCCTGTCAAGAGATTAAAGGAGCCAAACGCGACCTCTGCAATCAATTACAAGCCGTGTAATTCACGTTAAAGTTATATGATCATGTATACCCAATATAACTATCACCTTTTTTTTAGAACAATGAGCTAGTGATTCATTGGTATAATTAGATCCTGTAGTAGTTCCATGCTATAGCATCTTAGTATGTTCGTTCTATTTGTTTCTCATCATAGTATGTTCTCTTGTATAATGTATAGTATGTACTAGTTGTATTGTATGTTCTCTCTGTCTAGTATGTATGTATGTTCTGTTTGTTTCTCATCATAGTATGTTTGACTCATGTATGAACTGACTCTTTGTATGCTTCATTGTACTAGAAGTAATGAATAGTATCTTCCTAAACTATACCTATTATAGTTTACTAATGTTTTTACTTGAACTGTTATTGAAAAGACTCATTTTACTACTAAGTTATGCTTGTACTTTAAAAACGGAGTTTGATTAACTATAAAGTAACATAACTTTAAAAGAAATTTCGAAATGTTTTGATCACTTATAAAAGACATAAGTAACATTTTGAAAGATGTTTATAACAAACAATGACACAATTATCATTGTGTTCAACTTGTATTCCCCCCTTAAAAGCATTTAAAATAGTTAAAAGATTCATTACGGGGTATGAACTCACGTGATGTGGGTGATTCAACGAATATGCATGTAAGGATGAGAAGTTCCACGAAAGAAGTCCCGAGACACAATAAGTCCAAAATGACATATATTGGCATGAATATAGTGTTTATAAGCAACTATATGAAAGGAAACACCTTCCGTGACTAGGAAACGCTTTGACCAAGTGTTGGAATCACATGTGATTCATCAAAGGAGAGTGGAATGGCAATATCATGAGTTTACTACCATGGGTTTATGGCCAAAGGGAGTTTACAGCCGTAAACTCATGGTCAAAGATGCATAAGTGTTTGTTTGAAGGCTAGGGAAGCTTTAGGGAATTTTGCTCTACACAAGGATGAGAAAGACCAACTCAATGGAGGCTTTTGATGAGTTTACGGCCCAAAGGAGTTTACAGCCGTAAACTCATGGTCATTATGCATTTGAGAGTAGTTTAAGGTCCTATTCTCATCATTGAAGGGTTCTAGGTCACAAGCTTTGCATCTAGGAGGGTTTATGGCCAAAAGGGCACCCTTAAAGGGGTTTACGGCCATGGGAGATGGCTTGGCCGTAAACTCCTTTTGTTCTTGTGTTTTTGACGTTTTCAAGGCTCTAAGCATGAGTCCTAACTAGATATCAAGTGTAGGGAAGAGTACTTACGATATAGAGGCTTGAAATGGTTGATTTTGGCCAAGAACACTAGTGTATGTTCTTGGTGTTCTTGGTGTTTCTTGAAGATCTAAGAAAAGATGATTTCCATGGATGAAATCAATGGATGAAGCTAGTTAAGAAGGTGTATCAACTAATCAAGGAAGTACACTTACAACTTTCGAAGATCTAGGATGAAAATCAGGATGATAGTTGAGAGAGAAATTGAGTGTTCTTGAGTTGGAAATGAAAGAATGAAGAAAGCTGAAGGAAATGAGCCTATATGGAGGGAGTTTACGGCCCACCTTGAGTTTACGGCCGTAAACTCAAGTGTTGTGGCCGTGAACTCTAAATGAAAAGAGTAAGGCTTGATTTGTTGAACAGTGTCTTTAGCAGGTACATTCTAACACTCATTCCTTAAGTGTACTAGGCTTAAAACTCCTTAGAATGACCTTTAACCAGGCTAGAACTCATTACCAATGAGTCTGACACTCAGCTGAGTTGACTGACTGAGCTTTTAAAACAAAAATTTTTCGGGTCGTCACATCATCCCCCCGTTAGATGGAATTTCGTCCCGAAATTAGCTTTCTTAGTAGTACTACTGGGGTTGCGCTCCTCTGATTGGCAGAATACCTAATCTTAGACCTGGAAACTTTGCCCTGGTGTTCATGATAAGATTCATACTTGGTCCATCTTTCATTACCTCGTGTATACAAGTCGTATATAATTAGGATTTGTAAGACGGTCGGATGTGCGACTCTGCCCCAGGTCCACAACCAAACTAGGAACAGGAGATAGGGTGGACATACACATACTAAATCGGTGTAATCATAATCATATACCACCCTCGTGTATACCCTGAATAGTGATAGGTGGGTTGTATTCGTCCATAGCCTCTTTGCTCGAACTTGGTCTGTTGGACGAGTGGTATTTCATGACGGTCTGCGGACATCTGATGATAAGGCTTCGAAGGACAAAGTACTCTTCGCACGAGTACTTCGGGGTTTAGAATACGAAAGATAAAACTGAGGTTTAGGTCGGACTGTCGATACGAATGACGAAAGTTTCGAGAACTTGTCGATCGAGGCGATAGAAACATATGAACTTAGTATGGTGAGGACCACGCTAATTCATGACGAATGATTGTAACAGACTCTTTACTGAACAAAGTTTTGGCCAATTTGAAAGAAACGTCTGTTATACGATGATGTATCCCTAGTGTGTTCGATAATGTATTCCTAGTGTGTTCAACAATGTACTCTTTGTAACTGTTCTAGTACTTTCTGTTTTCCCTTTGATGTTAACACTCCTACGTATCGTACCGCTATGTGCGTATACATACAAATGAAAGTGCTTTGATAACTGGTGATGATACTTTATATCATGGTCCTCCTTGGTACCACTACGATCGCCTGTCATATACAAGTTATGGATAATTAAGATGAATAGGACAGTCGACTGAGTAACTCTGCCTCAAATCCTCAACCAAATAAGGGATAGGGATTAAGGCGGAATCACTCACTGTAAGCCTGCAGCCTCTTAGTTATTCACAACCATGATGTATATGCTACGCCATCACAGCTTCTCTAACGTATCTTTTAGTTCTCTTGAATACTGTGATCTATTTCAATATGTGAGTTATTATGATTACTTTTTAAGTGTTTTCCCCAAGTTTTAAATCTTATATGAATATCAATTAATTTTTAAACTAATTACTATTTCGTAAACGTACCACTGCTCGTTGACGACTCCGGGGTAGATTCTCCTGCGGTGATCATCAGAATGCATCAATCCGCTCCTGAGTTCTTTGCTATCGGGCAGTCCCTCTGATTGTGTCCAGTCTCACCACAGCCATAACAGACTTGTTTTTCTTCAGCTCCGGGGACTTGGGAGATCGGTTGAGCCGGTGCCCTGCAGAAACGGATTGTGTGTCCCTTTCTGTGGCAGTTCAGACACTGCATTTCCCAGCATACTCCAGTGTGGTGATAGTCGCACCTTCCACACTTCGGGAGGGTTCCAGCATATCGACTGGCAGGTGCTGGAGTAGCAGGTGTTGTAGCGGCTTACATAGCACTCGCTTGTTGCTCTTGCGGGGGTTCTTGTGTTGTTCGCTTCTTCTTCCTCTTGTTCTCCGATTTCTGATTATAGTCCTTTCCCTTTGATGGCTCGGGAACGAGGACTTCTACACCATGGCGGACTCCATGGTCAATGAGTCGCTGGGCCAGGCGTTTGGCGCTACCAAATGTGGCTGGGTTAGAAGACAACACATCTCCTTGGGTCGGAGCAGTCAGACCCCAAATGTATCGCTCTATCTTCTTGCTCTCCGGGGTAACTGTCACACCCCCGAACCGTCGGAACAGACGGCGGAAACGTCTGGGGGCGGGGTGACATCATGCGTAGTATCACAACAGTTGTATCATAGTAAGCGAAGTAAACACAACCATTACATTATAATAAGAATATTTACATTGTTTGAAAACATAGTTTGTATATAACAATATATGACAAAAGTAAAAGACGTGACTCCAAAATGCTCCGTCTTCTCCAAAAGTTCGCAAGAGTACCTGTCTACTGTTGCCCTGAGAATACAAGCAATTTTAAAATATCAGCATAAAGCTGGTGAGTTCATAAGCGTTTAGTTCTGGTGAAAGAAATGTTTCTTTGATCCTTTGAAAAGTGTTTCCCAAGAAAATCCTATATTTTCTTATGAAAGATGTATGATTAACCATTAGTTGTATGTTAAACAGTTCGTTTATGTAAAGTTGTGTTCT
This sequence comes from Lactuca virosa, assembly GCF_052849685.1. NCBI lineage: Eukaryota > Viridiplantae > Streptophyta > Magnoliopsida > Asterales > Asteraceae > Lactuca > Lactuca virosa. Next base: position 91,199,654 of record NC_136429.1, read on the forward strand.
CCCAGGAAAATCCTATGTTTTCCTTAAAAGTTGATAGTTGGTTATCTGTTCTTGTCTGAGGTATACGAGTATCTACCATACTTTTATCGTTAGATGTAGTTTCCTTGAAAAAACCCTGTTTGCTCTCTGTGCGAGGTATTAGCCTTATTACATAAATAAAACTAATAAATAAGTAGTGAACTAAATCCTAAGGGTATTATTAATACCCTCTAGAAATCAAATCGGTTATTACTTTGAGGTTAGTTCACTTGTTTCATTATTACAAAAGTAAATTTTGTTATCTAGGTTGCGAGTGTCATAACCGTACTTAGACTTGCCTTGGCCGTAAACACCCTTCTGGTCACGATTTCTAGATGTTTAACAAGTGATTCTTGTATCTAACAAGCTAAGAGCAGTGTACTTACGTAATGGAAGCTTGAAATGAGGTTTTTAGTCACCAAGAACTAGTGTGTGTTCTTGGTGAGAGAGAAAATCTAGAAAAGATGAGTTTTAATGAGATAGGAACATGGATTCATCACTAGAAATGGATTTGTAACAACATTCAAGGTGGAAAAACACTTACTTCTTGAAGATCTTGAGGGCAATCGAAGTTTGTAGAGAGAGAGAGAGAGAGAGAGTAGAGAGAGAGAAAGCTTCTAGAGTGTGTAAAGTGAGAAATGAAGGCCACTCATCCCTCATATAGGGGTGAGTTTACGGCCAACGGGGTAGGGTGGAGGGTTTACGGCCGTGAACAGGGTTTACGGTCGTAAACAGGGTTTACGGCCGTAAGCTGTGTTTGCGGCCGTAAGCTCCTCTCGAAGGTTTGTTTGGCCCGGATGCTATGCTTTGACTTAGAAAACCTCGTTTTCGAATACGAAACTCGATCGAATTGAGTTTAGAATATTCCGTTACACCAAAAATAATACTAAAGTGAACGGAAATCAATTCGGATTTATTTAAAACGTAAGTTCCTTCCCAAACTAAGGAATTTGACGGAATTAACTAAAACCCAAATTTTATAAACGGAAACTGGCTAAGGATAACGGAAAAAATTTCGGGTTGTCACATCATCCCCCCGTTAGAAGGAATTTCGTCCCGAAATTTGAACATAGAATACAAATCATGGTTTAGAAAAGAGATGTGAATACTTCTGTTTCATCTGGTCTTCGCGCTCCCAAGTGAATTCGGGTCCCCGCTTGGCATTCCAGTGAACCTTCACTATCGGGATGCGACTTTGTTTCGTTCGTTTGATCTCTCTATCTATGATTTCGACTGGTTCTTCCACAAAGTTCAGGTTCTCGTTGATCTCAATCTCGTCGAGAGGAATCGTAAGGGTTTCATCGGATACGTATTTCTTAAGATTCGAAACGTGGAAGACAAGATGAATGTTGCTAAGTTCTTGCGGTAAACGAAGTTTGTAGGCTACGTGACCGATCCTAGCGAGGATCTCGAAGGGTCATATGTATCTTGGATTTAGCTTTCCACGCTTACCAAAGCGTATCATGCCTTTCCAGGGTGAGAATTTTAGCAGGACACGGTCTCCAACCTGGAACTCCAAGGGTTTTCGTCGTTTATCGGCGTAGCTCTTTTGTCTATCTCGTGAGGCCTTAAGTCGTTCTCGGATTTCTATGATATTTTATGTGGTTTCGCGGATGATTTCTGGGCCAGTGAGAGTGCTGTCAGGGATTTGTCCCTTGGATAGCTGCGTGTCACCCACCTCAGTCCAGCACAGAGGTGATCTGCACTTGCGACCATACAGGGCTTCGAAAGGCGCAACCTTAATGCTGGTGTGGTAACTGTTGTTGTAGGAAAACTCAATCAAGGGCAAATGGGTGTCCCACGATTCACCGAAGTCGATGACACATGCTCTCAACATGTCTTCCAACGTCTTGATGGTTCTCTCACTCTGCCAATCTGTCTGAGGATGGTTAGCTGTGCTCATATCTAGCTTAGTTCAAAGAGCCTTCTGTAGTGACTGCCAGAACCTTGAAGTGAACCTGCTATCTCGATCGGAGATAATGGATATAGGCACACCATGCAGTCGAACTATCTCTCGGATGTAGATTCGCGTGAGTCTCTCTATTTTGAAGTTTTCTTTGATCGTTAGGAAGTGGGCGTCGTGCCCACTCGGAGACTTGGGTAATTTGGTGATAAAATCCATAGTAATTCTCTCCCATTTCCACTCAGGTATATCCAGCTGGTGGAGTAGACCTGAGGGCTTCTGATATTCGACCTTCACCTTGGCGCAAGTCATGCACTTGCCCACGAAGGTAGCGATCTCTGCTTTCATGTTCGGCCACCAATACAGTTTCTTGAGATCGAGGTACATCTTGTCCGAGCCTGGATGAACGGAGTATCTGGTCTTGTGAGCTTCGTTCATTACAACCTCTCTGTAACCACCGAACTTTAGGGTCCACATCCGGTCCATGAAATAATATACTCCGTCTCCCTTGATCTCTAGGTTCTTTTCCATTCCTCTCAAGGCTTCACCCGGCATGCTCTCTGGTTTTAAGGCTTCCAACTGAGCCTCTTTGATTTACGCGGATAAATGGGAATGGATAGTCATGGTCAGTGCCTTCACTCTACGACCTGAGTACTCCTTCCGGCTGAGGGCATCTGCCACCACATTGGCCTTGCCGGGATGGTAGCGGATTTCGTACTCGTAATCGCTGAGTAGCTCAACCCATCGCCGTTGTCTCATGTTCAGTTCCTTCTGGTCGAAGATATGCTGCATGCTTTTATGGTCAGTGAAGATGGTGCACTTGGTTCCGCAGAGATAATGTCTCCATAACTTCAATGCGAAGACCACTGCTCCCAATTCCAGGTCGTGCGTTGTGTAGTTGACTTCGTGTGCTTTCAGCTGTCTTGAGGCATAAGCAATAACTTTTTCCCGTTGCATGAGCACACAACCTAGGCCCTGATTGGATGCATCACAGTAGACAAGGAAGTCCTCCGTCCGTTCGGGTAGAGACAAGATAGGTGCATTGCATAGGGTCCGCTTCAGCGTTTGGAACGCAGTGTCTTGCTTTTCACTCCAACAAAAGGGTACGCCTTTCTGAGTCAGAGTGGTTAAGGGTTTGGCAATTCTTGAGAAATTCTGGATAAATCTGCGATAGTAGCCAGCGAGACCCAAGAATTGACGGATTTCTGTGGGCGTCTTCGGTGCTGACCAGTTCTATATTGCTTTGATTTTGGAGGGGTCCACGTGTATGCCTTCCTCGCTTACCACGTGACCTAGGAAGGTTACTTTTCGAATCCAGAATTCGCATTTGGAGAATTTCGCATACAGCTTCTCCGTCCTTAGGGTTTCCAGCACCGATCTCAAGTGTTGTCGATGCTCTTCCTCACTTCTGGAATAGACAAGTATATTGTCGATGAACGCGATTACAAACTTGTCCAGGAAACAATGGCACACCCGATTCATCAGGTCCATGAATACCGCCGGTACGTTGGTTAGACGAAAGGGCATTACTACAAATTTGTAGTGTCCATAACGAGTTCAGAATGCTGTCTTGGGCACATCATTCTCGTGAACTCGCAACTGATGGTACCCTGATCTTAGGTCTATTTTGGAGAAGTAACTAGCTCCTTGAAGTTGATCGAAGAGGTCGTCGATTCGAGGAAGAGGGTAACGGTTTTTGACTGTAAGCTTGTTCAGCTCGCGGTAGTCAATGCACATCCGAAAGGATCCATCCTTCTTTTTCACGAACAAGATCGGGGCTCCCCAGGGTGAGGTACTCGGTCTGATGAACCCTTTGCTGAGCAGCTCATTGAGCTGACTGGATAACTCCTGCATTTCTGCCGGCGCTAATCGGTATGGGGATTTAGCTACGGGGGTAGCTCCGGGGACTAAGTCGATGCAAAACTCGACTTGGCGTTCAGAAGGGATTCCCGGGAGATATTCGTGAAAAACATCGGGAAAGTTGCAGACTTCAGGGATACGCTCGAGGTCTTTAACTTCCGGCTTCTCGTTAATGACAAGGGCTAGGTATGCATGACACTCCTTTCGCAGAAATTTTTGGGCTTTGATGCACGAAATGATACGGAGGTTTGAACTGAGTTTATCGCCGTAAATCATGAGAGTTTCATCAGAGGAAAGATTAAGACGAATAGCTTTTTTGTAACAAAGGATATCAGCACGATTGGGGCTCAACCAATCCATGCCGATGATGACATCAAAGCTTTTTATGGAAACTGACATAAGGTCGATATGAAAAGAATGATCGTTCATGGTAAGGGTACAGCCTACGTATATATCATTAGTGCTCTCTTTCTCACCGTTAGCCATCTCGACGGTAAATGTTTCAGTTAGTGGTTGTGGTTTATGTTTGAGAAGATGTTTGAATGCATGACTAACAAAACTTCTCTCTGCACCAGAATCGAAAAGAATGCATGCATAAGAGTTGTCGAGGAGGAACGTACCCGAAACAACTGTGGGATCTGCAATTGCCTCTTCTTGACCCATCGTTAGCACTCTCCCCGTGCCACCTACTGTTGTTGCCTTGGGGCAGTTTCTCTTATAGTGCCCGACTTCTCCACAACCATAACAGGCTTGACCGATGCCTGCTCCAGATGCCTGATTGGTTGGTTGGACTGGTGTCTTGCAAACTCGAGCTGTGTGCCCCTTTTTGCCACAGCTGGTGCATGACATTTCTCGGCATGGGCCGGGATTATGATGATAATTGCACTTGTCGCACCGAGGAAGGGTACCATCATATTTACTAGTAGGTGCTTGAGTGGCAGGAGCAACGGCAGGAGTAGTAGCACCGTGGACTGCGACCGTTTGCTGTTTCTTCGAGGGCTCCTGTGAAGCTTGGCCCTTCCGCTGCTTCCAGAACTTTATTTTCTCACCACTCCCTTTTGCTGGATCAGGAGCGGTTGCCACTTTCTCAAGATCAACTCTGTGATCTATGAGAGTCTGCGCCAGACACTTAGCGCTGTCAAAGGTGTTTGGCCTAGCAGCCAAGACATTTCCTTTGGTGGGTTGTGTCAGTCCCCAAATGTATCTCTCTATTTTCTTGCTTTCCGGGGTGACCATTCCCGGGCAAAGAAGTGCTAGGTCTTCAAACCTAGAAGTGCAGGCAACAACGTCGGATTCCTTCATCTTTAGGTTCTAGAGTTCGTGCTCTAGTTTCTGCATCTCGCCTCGTGGGCAGTACTCAACTAGCATGAGTTCCTTTAAACTTTCCAAACCCATAGCATTTGCCACTGGCAGGGTTAGGGATTTGACTCGACCATTCCACCAGGTCAATGCTCTGTTGGCGAAAGTGCATGCGGCGAATTTTACTTTGTTGGTCTCAGAACAGGAACATATTTCGAAAATGGACTCGATTTTTTCGAACCATTGAGTCCGGGAAATAACCCCTCCTTTGCCGTCGAAAGATGTGGGTTTCGCGTTCATGAAGTCCTTAAAGGAGCACTCCTTTTGGTGTCCCTGATCACCTTCATGATTTTGGGGATGAGTACCACCTCCCTGCCCACCAGATCCGCCAGGATTAATCTGCGACATCGCGGCAGCCACAGCAGCAGTAACAGCTGCCTGGAACATAGCGGGATCGAATTGAGGGGGCGGTGGTGGTGGTGGAGTGTTGTCATTTCTTCTGATGGATCTTTTTTGGGGAGGCATCTTGTTCTAAAATAATCAGGAAGAAAAGGATGGTAAGTCCTCTGGAATCGAATCAAGAGATATAAAGCAAGATGTATCTCAATATGATGGCTAGAGTGTTCTACTAAGCAATAAACAAGGAAAATCTACCAATGTAAATAGGTTATCGCTAAAAGGAATGAGTAGCAACACTAGGAATGAATTTCTACAATGTATTCAACTCTGGCTAAAATACTCCTACAATATTTTATGTTGTATGTTTTGTTCTATCGACGTCTTGTTGTATGGATACTTGGCAAGTTTTAGGCCTGTTGCAACACCAAAGTCACTCCCAAGCACATGTTGGTCATGTATCGAATAAATATAGTTGATCAGACTATATTAACCCTAGACATGATTACATAACTGCCCAAGTTTAACCGCAGTGTTCAACATCCAAAATACTTTTGATTTGTTCTACTCATGATACTGTTTCTGGTATGTAGGTATACTTGTATACTTTTTGTAAAAATACTTATATTTTAAAAGTATACTTTTAGTTCAGAGCACTTCGGCCCCTTAGTGATTATAGTTGTATACCATGTAAGGTTCGGTATACTTAGTTCACTATAAACAATAGCTCTGAAACCAATCTGTCACACCCCCGAACCGTCGGAACGGACGACGGAAACGTCCGGGGGCAGGGTGACATCATGCGTACGATCACAACAGTTGTATCATAGTAAGCGAAGTAAACACAACCATTACATTATAATAAAAATATTTACATTGTTTGAAAACATAGTTTGTATATAACAGTATATGACAAAAGTAAAAGACGTGACTCCAAAATGCTCCGTCTTCTCCAAAAGTTCGCAAGACTACCTGTCTACTGTTGCCCTGAGAATACAAGCAGTTTTAAAATATCAGCATAAAGCTGGTGAGTTCATAAGCGTTTAGTTCTGGTGAAAGAAATATTTCTTTGAGCCTTTGAAAAGTGTTTCCCAAGAAAATCCTATATTTTCTTATGAAAGATGTATGATTAACCATTAGTTGTATGTTAAACAGTTCATTTATGTAAAGTTGTGTTCTCCCAGGAAAATCCTATATTTTCCTTAAAAGTTGATAGTTGGTTATCTGTTCTTGTCTGAGGTGTACGAGTATCTACCATACTTGTATAGTTAGATGTAGTTTCCTTGAAACACCCTGTTTGTTCTCTGTGAGATGTATTAGTCTTATTACATAAATAAAACTAATAAATAGGTAGTGAACTAAATCCTAAGGGTATTATTAATACCCTCTAGTAATCAAATCGGTTATTACTTTGAGGTTAGTTCACTTAATTCATTATTACAAAAGTAAATCTCTGTTATCTAGGTTGCGAGTTTTATAACCATACATTAAACTTGATATGACACGTAACGGGGCCAGTATCCTTTTATGACTTTGTCACCCGTAGACCTGACGGTCCCACTGTAGCTAGCAGCGAGGTGCGGGATAGTCATTCCCGTATAGATTTATACATAATAGTCACGCTCTCCCTCCAAGAGATTCTGGTTACAAGGGTTAGTCCTACACTCTCGAATCCGGTGGAGTGTTACCAAGGATGTGTCTCGAACTTAAAATAACAAATTTACAAGTAATAATACCGAAAATCCTGTTTATGTTTTGTATAAATCCTTTATAAAATATCACATTTTATGACAAGATTTACAAGTTCCTTGCTTTAGTTTTGAAAACTGTTTCTACGAGTTGATTTCTTAATCGTTTGGTAAAACGGTTTTCTGTGTTAAAAGCATACTGAACATATAATTGTTTTATGCAAATGAAATAACTTGAGCACAAGTTTCCTTGTACTTTTGCTTGTATTCTCCCCTTGAAAACATGAAAAATCGGAAAAAGCATAGGGGTATGAACTCACAGTTTGACGTGGAATTCGAGTGTAAGTTGCTAGGAATTGCTGAGTGTCAAATAAAGCATCGGGCACAACCGGATCCTATTTAGCATGTAAAAGTACGTATATACATTAGGTGAGGGCATAACACTATTTGTTATGGAAGGAAATAACCTTAGGGACTAGAAAACACTTAAAACTAAGTGTTAGAATCACATGTGATTGAAGAGGGGAGTTTACGGCCGTAAAAGGAGTGTACGGTCAAGGGTTTGCGGCCCAATAGAGTTTATGGCCCATATGTTTACGGCCCAAGTGTTTTCGGTCCATGGGTTTACGGCCCATGGGTTTACGGCCTATGGGTTTACGGCCCATGTGTTTACAGCCGTAAACACTTTTAGTGAAAGATGTGATTTTCGGTGTTTCAAGGTCCTTTCTAGCTTTCTGGAAGTGTTCTAAACCTCGTTTCTAGGCTTAGGAGGGTGTTGTGGCAACTTTGCAACACTTAAATAGAGTTTACAGTCAAGGGAGATTGCCTTGGTCGTAAACACCCTTCTGGTCACGATTTCTAGATGTTTAACAAGTGATTCTTGTATCCAACAAGCTAAGAGCAGTGTACTTACGTAATGGAAGCTTGAAATGAGGTTTTTGGCCACCAAGAGCTAGTGTGTGTTCTTGGTGTTCTTAGTGAGAGAGAAAATCTATAAAAGATGGGTTTTAATGAGATAGGAACATGGATTCATCACTAGAAATGGATTTGTAACAACATTCAAGGTGGAAAAACACTTACTTCTTGAAGATCTTGGAGGGAAATCGAAGTTTGTAGAGAAAGAGAGAGAGAGTAGAGAGAGAAGGCTTCTGGAGTGTGTAAAGTGAGAAATAAAGGCCACTCATCCCTCATATTGGGGTGAGTTTACGGCCAATGGGGTACGGTGGAGGGTTTACGGCCGTGAACAGGGTTTACGGCCGTAAGCTGTGTTTGCAGCCGTAAGCTCGTCTCGAAGGGTTGTTTGGCCCGGATGCTATGCTTTGACTTAGAAAACCTCGTTTTCGAATACGAAACTCGATCGAACTGAGTTTAGAATATTCCGTTAGACCAAAAATAATACTAACGTGAACGGAAATAAATCAATTCGGATTTATTTAAAACGTAAGGTCCTTCCCAAACTATGGAATTTGACGGAATTAACTAAAACCCAAATTTTATAAACGGAAACTGGGTAAGGATAATGGAAAAATTTTCGGGTTGTCACAGTAACCATCCCGGGGCATAGTGCTGCCAGGTCACAAAACCTGTCAGTGTAGGCCACTATGTCTGAGCCGACCATCTTGAGCTCCCATAGTTCTTGTTCCAGTTTTTGTACTTCGCCCCTTGGGCAGTACTCTTCCAATATTAACTCTTTTAGGTTTTCCCAACCTAATGAGTTAGCCACTGATAGGGTCAGTGACTTAACATGGCTGTTCCACCATGTCAGGGCTCTGTTGGAGAAGGTGCAGGCAGCAAACTTCACTTTGCTCCCTTCTGGGCACGAACAGATTTCGAAGACCGAATCTGTTTTCTCGAACCATCGTATCAGAGCGATGACTCCACCATTTCCATTAAAGGAAAGGGGTTTGCAGTTGGTGAAGTCCTTGTAGGAGCACTCTCTCGAGCGCACAGGGACCTCACCTTGAGTAGAATGAACAGGTGTTCCACCTCCGCTGGAACTGGTAGGATGATATTGAGCCATGGCTGTTGCCACAGCCGCATCTACTGCAGCATTTAGAGCTGCCGTATCGATTTATGGAGGAGGTGTTGGAGTTATCGGAGTAGTGCGTCTGTTTGATCTGCGAGGAGGCATCTTTTCTAAAAGAGTACAAAGATGAGACGGAATAAGTCTAAAGCAATGGACACAAGCCAAAAGCTAAAAGACAAGGTTATCCTAGTTCTGGGTGTATCGGGTCCTGACTTCCACAGGGTTCTAGAAACAATTCATAAAAGAGTCTATACCTAATAAACTCTATTAATTTTAAATGTCTATCCTCGAATGAATATCTGTTGCCTGAATAACTGTTACCAGCTGCATGTAAGAAAATAAATCCTAACATATAATGTGAGAAGTGTTTCCACTCGCTCATTAAGTTAACAAGATTATTATTTATTAGCGTGACGTATAAGACGTTTTGGTTACTTCTATTGATCCCTCTTTGAAAGCTCCTCATGAACTTGCTCTTGTTTCGTCCTGACTCTTCTGTTGTCTACTATGAGGAAGTGGTTACATCTATCTGGGCTTGTTGTGTGAGAATGGAAGTGACTAAATAATCTATGAGATTAGTGGTAACTTTATGGGGTGATCCTTACAGAGTCCTGCTATAATTGTACAATGTATACAAGTTGTATATAATTCAAGATTAAATAGACCTTTGAATAAGTGATCCTACTCTAAAACCACAACCAATTAAGGAATGGGTAGTGAAGCGTGGATCACAAATTCTAAGTCTATAAGATCTCAATTATATAAAACCTTAAGAGTATACATTGTAAGATTATAGACCTATTCATAAGGGTCTTTTTAGTTATCACATAAGTTATTTATATGGTGCCTAAAATACTCCTATAGTATTTTAACGTATAGTACTTGGTATGTTTAAAACTTGTTATCGCGTTATGGTATCATAGAATACTCCTATAATATTCTAACTCTAATGTACTTGATCTAGTATTCTCTTGACTGGTGTTTAGGTAAGTTTTAAGACTGTTGCAACACAACATCACTCCCAAACACATGTCGGTCACATCTCGAATGAATATAGTTGATCATGATATATTGATCCTAGCTATGATTACATAATTGTTCAGGTTTGATGACAGTGTTCAACCTTTAAATACTTTAGTTCTGTTCTTCTTGTGATACTTGGTCTAGTATCTACATGTATAAGCAAGTAGGTATATTTTTATAACTTATCGTTATACTCTTAAAATATATCATTATCCAGAGCACTTAAGCCCCATTGTATTTATAGTTGTATATCTTTTATTGGTTGATATACTTAGTTCACTATAAACAATGCTCTCATACCAATCTGTCACACCCCAAAACCGGAACGACGGAAACGTTCGGGGGTGGAGGACGTCATGTTTAGTATCACAAGATATGCATTATAGTAAGCAAGTAATGAACAACCATTTCATTAGAAAGAAAGTGTTTACAATGTGTGTGTTCACAAAACATAGAATTCATAAGCAAATAACAAAACAAGACATGAAGCTATTATGCTCCATCTTCTGAATTCCCAGTACTAGTACTTGTCTACTAGGCTCCTGAGAATACAAGTTATTTTGAAAGAGTTGATCAGCAATTAAGCTGGTGAATTCATAAGATTTTAGTGATGTAAGTAAGTTGTAAAATGTATTCGAATATGTATTTGAAAATGTAGTTGTAAAATGTTGTAAGTTGTAAGTTCTGTTTAGAAAAGTTCGCCTGTTCCTCTAGAAAATCCTATATTTCCTACTTTAATGGAAGTTAATTAAAATGTCTCTACAATCCCTTCTATGAGTACTAAACGGATACAAGTTATATAAGATTCAGAGTAAACAAACAATCATTTGTGCGCATCTGCCCTAAGGCGGAAAGCACACATCCCATTGTTTGTTTGATCATTGTGGTATATAACCCTGGTGTTTTCACTTGTTACTCATGGAGTTAATTGTAATGGTTCCTTTATATTTAATGAAAAGATTCTTTAAGAAAACCCTTATTTCTTATAATAAAATGGTGACCACAGTGATTACTTTTATAACAACTTAGTTTACACTGGATATATATGATCTAATATCGGATAGAAAGTTAATTGCGTGAATCTGCCCTAAGCCCACAACCAAACAAGGAACAGGAAGTAAGGCGGAAAGCACACATCCAACTACCTATTGGGTATTAATTATATATAACCATGATGTATAAACTAAAGTATTATAGAGTTAATCACCTAAGGTCTTTTATGTTTAAACTGGTTTAATAAAATGGATTAAACCCTTAACTGGTAAGTTTCTAGTTTTGTATACCAAAAGTTCTGATTTGGAAAGTATGTTTTGTACTAGAAAACTGTGCATTGACTCTGTGTCCTATGACTTGACCCGTACTTGGTACCCTTATGATGACTTAATGTATACTAAGCATATATATATATATATATATATATAAATATATATATATATATATATATATATATATATATATATATATATATATATCTAGAATCGAATAGAAAATAGACTGGGTGAATTCGTTCCAAGCCCACAACCAAACAAGGAACAGGAAATGAAGCAGAGAGAACACATCCTATTACCTGTCGGATCCTGTTGATATCTATATCCTTTGATGTATACATTAAGGAATCATAAGGTTAGCATTATGGTCCCTTTCTACTGAATGTACTAGACTCGACTGTTCTGTTTGTCGTTTGTAAAATGTAAGTTTTCCCTAGTTTATAACTATCTTAACTCGAAAATAGTTTGCATTTGACTTTCAAGTGGTACTGTCACTTTATGAAAGTAATGAGAAATATAAGTACACAGTTGTCATTTAAAATGACATACGGATGTACTGATGACCTTAAAGCATGTTTGTTTTATACTGGTCATAATGTGAAGGCTAGCACCCCTACTATACGCTCTCCCTGTCAAGAGATTAAGGGAGCCAAACGCGATCTCTGCAATTAATTGCAAGCCGTGTAATTCACATTAGAGTTATATGATCATCTATACCTAATATAACTATCACCTTTTGTTTACAACAATGAGTTAGTGATTCATTGGTATAATTAGATCCTGTAGTAGTTCCATGCTATTACATCTTAGTATGTTAGTTCTGTTTGTTTCTCATCATCGTATGTTCTCTTGTATAATGTATAGTATGTACTAGCTGTATTGTATGTTCTCTCTGTCTAGTATGTATGTATGTTCTGTTTGTTTCTCATCATAGTATGTTTGACTCATGTATGAACTGACTCTTTGTATGCTTCATTGTGCTAGAAGTAATGAATAGTATCTTCCTAAACTATACCTATTATAGTTTACTAATGTTTTACTTGAACTGTTATTGAAAAGACTCGTTTTACTACTAAGTTATGCTTGTACTTTAAAAACGGAGTTTGATTAACTATAAAGTAACATAACTTTAAAAGAGTTTTTGAAATGTTTTGATCACTTATAAAAGACATAAGTAACATTTTGGAAGATGTTTATAACAAACAATTACACAATTATCATTGTGTTCAACTTGTATTCCCCCCTTAAAAGCATTTAAAACAGTTAAAAGATTCATTACGGGGTATGAACTCACGTGATGTGGGTGATTCAACGAACATGCGTGTAAGGATGAGAAGTTACACGAATGAATTCCCGAGACACAATAACTCCTAAATGACATATATTAGCATGAATACAGTGTTTATAAGAAACTATATGAAAGGAAACACCTTCCGTGACTAAGAAACACTTTGACCAAGTGTTTGAATCACATGTGATTCATCAAAGGAGAGTGGAATGGCAATATCATGAGTTTACTACCAAAGGGAGTTTACGGCCATAAACTCATGGTCAAACATGCATAAGTGTTTGTTTGAAGGCTAGGGAAGCTTTAGGGACTTTTGCTCTACACAAGGATGAGAAAGACCAACTCAATGGAGGCTTTTGATGAGTTTACGGCCCAAAGGAGTTTACAGCCGTAAACTCATGGTCATTATGCATTTGAGAGTAGTTTAAGGTCCTATTCTCATCATTGAAGGGTTCTAGGTCACAAGCTTTGCATCTAGGAGGGTTTATGGCCAAAATGGCACCCTTCAAGGGGTTTACGGCCATGGGAGATGGCTTAGCCATAAACTCCTTTTGTTCTTGTGTTTTTGATGTTTTCAAGGCTCTAAGCATGAGTCCTAACTAGATATCAAGTGTAGGGAAGAGTACTTACGATATAGAGGCTTGAAATGGTTGATTTTGGCCAAGAACACTAGTATGTGTTCTTGGTGTTTCTTGAAGATCTAAGAAAAGATAATTTCCATGGATGAAATCAATGGATGAAGCTAGTTAAGAAGGTGTATCAACTAATCAAGGAAGAACACTTACAACTTTCGAAGATCTAGGATGAAAATCGGGATGATAGTTGAGAGAGAAATGGAGTGTTCTTGAGTTGGAAATGAAAGAATGAAGAAAGTTGAAGGAAATGAGCCTATATGGAGGGAGTTTACGGCCATAAACTCAAGTGTTGTGGCCGTGAACTCTAAATGAAAAGGGTTAGGCTTGATTTGTTGCACAGTGTGTCTAGCAGGTACATTCTAACACTCATTCTTTAAGTGTACTAGGCATAAAACTCCTTAGAATGACCTTCAACCAGGCTAGAACTCATTACCAATGAGTCAGACACTCAGTTGAGTTGACTGACTGAGCTTTTAAAACAAAAATTTTTCGGGTTGTCACACTTCGGAACATGACTGAGCCAACCAATTGGATAAACTCATTTCTCTACGATTGAAGCGAACCTTAAAAGAAGCTGAGGAATGATACAAAGATAATCTCAACCATCACATCTCTACCATCTCCACCATGCTCAAGATCCACAACGACATGATTACTGCTACCAATGAGCCTATCAAGCAAACTCGTGTTTGTCATGAGAAACAAATCCAATGATTGGAGAAGGATATCAGGCATAAGGATGAGTTAAACATGATCATGCAACAGGTTCTAATCAAAGTGATTCGGTCGGCACAACATTTTGTAGACACTCCTAACAACAAATTTGATGAAATGCTACTGATTATGGATGAAACGTTTAACACTCTTAAAGCCCAAGCTCCCAGAACTGATTCCTATGATAAGCTTACAAAGCAAATCAACATGAGCTTCTAATGGGTGTTCGAACAGTTAAAAGATTTGAAACCAGATTCTTTGCTTGCATTGTAAGTGGGGAATTTCCATGCAATATGGGGGAGAAAGGCTAGTTCAATGGAAGCATATTTTGGAATTTCAGCTCCAAGATGAAACAACTGATGAAGAAATCATTGAAGTTGAAGCCTTTGAAGCAAGCGATGAATTTGATGAAAACAACCTAGAGAGCAATGCAATTCTAGGTCTTCAAGCCATCAAGGAACAACCTTCCATCACTAAATTTCTCTTGGAAGAAGAAAAGAAGAAATGGTCCTCTGTCTGATAGCCATCAAATCTAGCAGAAACATTTAAACGGAGTCTAGAAACGGCTAAGTTAAAGACAAAACTAATAGCTCATGCTTTCCAAGCCACCCAATCCATGCCTCCTTCAATTCATACTCCAAAAATAGTTCCGATTAACGAAGGTTCTCCCATCATGAAACTGTAACATCCCGAGATTTGCACGTATTCTCGAGTCCTCTATTTTATTATTATTTTGTCATTTGTAGTCCCTGGGGTTGGCAGAGTCAAGCCATGAGAAGCCTAAGGGCTAAAGTTGCAACATTGAGACCAACAATAGTTCGCTAAGCGTACATAAGGTACGCTGAGCGTACTAGGCGTGCCCTAGTACGCTGGGCGTATACTTGTGTACGCTAAGCGTACTCACGACAGATGGAAACCCTAATATTTAGGGTTTGGGTGCTTTATAAACGTCCTTATGAGCTCAAAACCCTCCATCACCTCAGCCTCCATAGATTTGAGCCGTTTTCCACAGACCCTAACCTCTTTCTTGTGTGTGTGAGCTAAAAGTGTGTGTTTTGAGTACTTGGAGAAGAAGGTGTTGCATCAAGAAGTTGGATAAGGAAGACAAGTTTGTAGATCTGAGGCTTCTCTGTGCTCTAGAAGCTCCAGGAGGGAAAAAGCTCCAACATGTTGAAACATAGAAGTGAACCTCTTAAACTTAATCCAAAGCGCAACCACTATCTTATCCGCAACCACTATCTTATCCGCAACCACTCTCTCATCAGCAGTCAAGCACCGCAACCGCAGTCATCATCGTCATCAGCACTTAGTCTTAGTCTTTTATCTGTTTTTCTTAAAGTACTTTCTTTTATCCAATGTGCCATGCGTGGCAACTCTCAACAGATATGACTTTTGTAATCTTCGAGACTCTATAAATAGAGTTCTCTCTTTCTGATTAAATACACACCTCTCTACGCATCTTGATTCTCACATCTCCATCTTACTATCTGATCTTAAAGATCTTAAGATTCTAATATCGTTATCTCTTCGGAGCATGTCAATCTTGACGTAATCACAAAGTTTGATCTCACTTGCTAACTTGGTCTGATTGCATTCCTCGTTAAGAATCAACTTAAGTGTATACTTGATATAATACTTGCTGTCTTTTATATTTCCTTATATTTCCGCAACTAATCATCTAACTATCTAACTCTAACTTATATTATTGTTGAGCTTTATGATCCTTTGAGATAAACTTTAATTTCCGCAATATAAACTTGTTCTAACGTTTGTTCAAGTGTGTTTCTCAAGTTTTTCTCTCAACAATTGGTATCAGAGCCAAAGTGGTTGCTTTTTGAAGCAAAACTCTGATTTTCAAAAGGCCTTCTATACCACTAAAGCTCATTTCTTAAATACAAAAAAACAAAAAAGTACTTTCAAAACAAGGAAATATGGCACAAGCATTTTCTCTCATTGTTTCCAACAGTGTTGGTGGTTCTAATAGAGCCCCAATATTGGTGGCAAACGAATATCATCACTGGTCTCAGAGGATGGAAAGATACTTAAGGAGACTTGGTAGAGATGTATGGCGATCTGTAGAAGAAGGGCCACATGTCCCTGTTCTTACACCAGTTCAAACCGACGACGCTACAGCCATACTAGGAGGAGGTCAACCAGCCCTGAATCGTCCCACCAAAGACGATCTTGATAAAATGGAAAATGACGATGTTGCTTTTTATGAAATTTCTTGTAGAGTTGCTCCCGACAACTTCGACATTATCATAAACTGCAAATCAGCAAAAGAGATCTGGGATGTTCTCAAAAACTTATATGAGGGCACAGAACAAGCTCAAGATAAGAAGCTTACAACCGCACTCAATGAGTTCAACAATTTCAAAGCTCATACTGGCGAAAGTTTGGAAGACTCCTTCAAAAGGTTCAACCTGATTGTCACTAAGTTATCTAATGCTGGCACGGTTCGAAGCAACCATGATACAAATCTTCAGTTTCTCAATGGTTTGGGAAGACACTGGACGACTGCTAAGATGATAGTTCAGGGAGATAGAAAGATCCATTATTTATCTCTGTACAAGCTCTACGGGGAACTGCAAGCACAAGAATCCACTGTACTAAAAGATTGTGCTGACTTCGGAGGACCACTTGCTCTTATAGCAGAAGCTCCACAGTCATACGAAGCTGACTCAAAGTATGATGATGATGAAGAATTTCAGAATGCTATTGCTGTAACAACCGTCAAATTTAGGTCAAAAATTTAACTTTTATAAAACCATAATTGGGATGTACCAAGTGGTAGTTCTCGTAACGAGGTTTCCAATAATATAAAGAACACTAAAATCCGAGTTATAATGAAGAAGTTATGACCAATTAAAGATCTATGGCAATACCGGTAAAACACTGTAAAGCGTAAAATGGGAAATTCCAATAAAATACTTTTTGGCCTTAAGTATCTAAATAAAAGTCGTAGATATCATTAAACCGTGAACATACATAAAAAGAACGCCCAAATCTGACTTCATATGAGGAAGTTATGATTTTTCGAAGTTTCAGATATAGCGGTAGACAGCTAAAAACTCGAAATAGAGATCGAGCGATTTTTAGCCAACACAACCTAAACGAGAATCGAAGATCTCATCGATAGTAGTGCAACGGTAAAAAGACAGACAAAAACGGACACCGGATGAAGAAGTTATGGATTTTTAACGGAGTTTTCCTGCCCCGGCCTACTAAAAATAAATATAATAAAATTTAAATTCAAAATTAGCCGACGAAGTCTAAACGATAGTTGTAGAGCATAATCTCAGCTTCGCGTCGATATAGATAATGTTGAAAACAGAGCTCGTATGCGAAAGTGATGAATTTCTGAAGTTCGGGACACGAACCCCAACACTGTGTGAGAGTTCACGACGTGAAAACAGTGTTCAGGACGTGAACTCAGTCCTGACACCTCCTGGAGCTTGCCAGACCCCACTTGCGTTGATGCATGCAGTGATGATCAAGCCCATGACGTGAATAAGCTTGGTTCACGACGTGAGACCCCAAAAATGACCCTATAAATAGAAACCGAAGGTCTCGGGTTTAGACTGCTCATTTCTCTTCTTCTGGACACTTTTACTCTGCGTTAAGCATCCCGAGACTACACCGAAGCCCTGGTAACACCCCTCACACACGACGTGAGTCCCGACGCTCCGAATCTCCCGAGAAACTAACTTCTTTCCAATCGAAGTGCTGCCCGCGTGAAGCTCGTTTCTTCACCAGAAACTCGCGGTTACGTCAAGAACGATCCTTCTTAGAAACGAAACGCTGCTCAATTCACCACTTATCACGTGAGTTCATACCCCTACACTTTTCCAAACTTTTTATATGTTTTATAGGGGGGGGATACAAGTAAACACACGGTTATTATCGTGTGAAAACATCAATCTTTTGCTCTATCTTTCATGTTGTTATAACAACTATCTTACAAAAATGTTAGCATATAAAACATCTTACAAAACCACTTTACCCTCTCGGAATGAAATATGTTTATAGATAATAACACACTTTGTTTATATGTTGCATAACACATCATAACAAGGGTAACCATTTCAACTATAACATTTGGTCTTTACAAGAAAATACAAACTCTTTACTTCGCTTTTGTCAACACTGTAGAAAAGGGTAATCATTTCATACAAAAGGTTTTTGAAAACATATTACTAGTGAACTTATTGTTAGCAAATCATCTGTGAGACAACGGCTTTGTTTAGTCTTAAACGAAAGTCACACACTTATAACCAGAGTCTCCTGGATGGAGAGCGTGAATTTGTGTATAGATCTATATGGGACTGACAATCCCGCACCTTGACTGTTAGCTACAGTCGACCCGGGGTGACAAATGTCATTTAACTATCTAGATATCGGTCAGATTAGCATGGTATTAAGTAACTCGCACGCGGAAACAATGACTCTTAGTAATACGCAACTCAATCAAGCCCAAAGGGATAATAACTATATGATTACTTCGTATTTACATTAGGGTTATATATGGCTTTTACTTGATAGACAGTGGAATGTATGATTTCCGCCTCATTTCCTGTTCCTTGTTTGGTTGTGGACTTAGGGCAGATTCACCGAATCGACTGCCGGTTCAAATCTTAGTTATATATAATTCGTAGGAACTAAGTAATCATGATATGGTATTATTAACACATTCAGAACTCAGGATAATAACTATATGACTACTTCGAATTTGCATCAGGGTTATATATGATTTTTAATTGATAGACAGTGGAATGTGTGACTTCCGCCTCATTTCATGTTCCTTGTTTGGTTGTGGACTTAGGGCACATTCACCCAATCGACTGCCGGTTCAAATCTTAGATATATATAATTCGTAGGAACTAGGTAATCATGATAGGGTATTATCAACACATTCAAAACTCAGGGTAAACACATCTTCAATTAGTTTTACTTATTAATAAAACTACAAGATACCGAACTAAGTATGACATATTTACTTACAAGTTACAGTCTTGGACATTTAAGACTGCATTTTTCAACTATAGGAAAATATAGGATTTTCAGGTTAAACACTATCACTTTACAAGTAACAGTTTTACAAACTCATTATTAGGGAAAATATAGGATTTTCCGGATCTAATACATTCATTTCATACAAAACGAATCATAACTCATTTCATTAGAAAATATCGGATTTTTTGGAAACACATACAAAGATTTACATATTAGTGTGATTACTTTGTGGATATGTTTGGGTTATATACAATGAAGATTCGATAGGCAGTGGAATGTGTGATTTCCGCCTCATTTCCTGTTCCTTGTTTGGTTGTGGGCTTAGGGTAGATCCACTCATTCGACTGTCAGTTTGATCTTTGATTTTATATAACTTGTATGCAGCAAGTAATCACAGTAGGAACTAGTATTGGTCTCTTCACGTATTCGAATTTAAAGCGTCATATACCACCCTTTAAAGTTAAGAAACACATACATTTTTGCTCTTAAGGCCTAAGACTACACTTCATGTTATTAAGAAAATATAGAATTTTCTGTAATAATACATGAACATTTTCACGAAACAAAGAACTTACTTCTAAACCAAAATACTTATGAACTCACCAACTTAAATGTTGATACACTTTCCAAATCACTTGTATTCTCAGGAAACTAATAAACAGGTACTCGTACAAGTTCGAGAAGACAGAGCATAGTAGCTCCAAGTCTTAGTTTTGGTTTTCTACTTTTGAAATCAAACAATCTACGTTATGTAAACGATGTAAACACTCTATTATCAATACAATGGTTGTTGTTGCTTTATTTACTATTTTACATTTGTTATGATACTGTACATGACGTCCTCCGCCCCCGAATGTTTCCGCCGTTCAGGTTTGGGGGTGTGACAATTGCTCTTGTTAGCCAACAGTTCAACCGGCTACCACCTTCTTCTTTTTGTAAAAATTAGCAGTTCAACCAACCTCCATTCAACCGCAACTTCAACCCTCAGAATAATCACTCTCGATATACCAAAAATTCTCACCCACCACCGCAACCTCAGACCACTCAACCTAAAGAGGCACTGAAGCCCATCAATCCAACTGACTCCGGTACCTCTTCAAAAGATAAAAGTGATGTTGTAATCTGTCACAAGTGTAATAAGGAGAATCACTTTGCAAATGACTGCAAGGCATAGTGAAAGATAGAGCATTCTACCTTAGAATGGCTCAAGAATTGGAGGAAAAGGAAAAAGCAATGGCATACGTAGCCCATGTAAAAAGAGACCATCAAGTTTGGTCATCCGGAGATGAAGATGAAGACATCAGCAACGTCAAGGGAAAAGGCAAGATTTGCATCCGGAGAAGAAGATGAAGACATGTGATGCCGTCCTTACAGACTATAACAAAGCTCTAGATGAGAAGAACATAGCATCCCAAGAGATGTTTCACGTAAGAGGACGACTGGATAACAAAAGACTCAAAGTAGCTATGTTAAAAAAGGACTCAGAGTTAGAGAATGATGCAAGAATGTTGAGTGAAACACAACTAGAAATAGCTTTGAACCAAAGAGATTTAGCTAAGGGTGAGATTGTACGTTTAAATCTTTTAATAGAAAAACTGTTCAATGAAAGTGAAGCTATTGAAAATCTTGTGAACAATGGAACCGTAGATAACACCTATAATTGGGGTTGGTCTAATGGATATTCTACCGCAAAGGATTATTCACCCCAGTGTAACAAAGATCGACTTTATGTCCCACCTGACCGAGAGTTCCATTTCCCAGTCAATGACAAAACCTTTCCCGAAGACATCAGAACTCACTTCGGTAGACTTCATAATCTAAGTAACAACTGTGTCATTGAGGAAATTATGCCTGAATTTTCGGGTCACTCAAGTGACCAAATCCCTATCTATGGCACAATCTATGCCAATTCTCAAACTTCATCAGTTGTTGATGAGGAAATTGTCATAGAAGGTCCCGAAGTCTCAATGGACTTTCCATCTCTACCCTCAGACCGCAGTGTTTCTCAACCACAGTCTGCTCGTCTGCCTATTATTAAATGTCCCACAAAATTCTCAACTCAGACTTACTCTACGGTAGTCAAATCTTCCTTACCGCAGACTATCGTCAAAGGCACTGTGACTCTTCAACTAATTCATCATGAAATACCCATAGAAAACTTTGAAGTGGGTCAATGCTCTCGAAATCCTGAATCTTCTAGTTCGGATGAATCTAGCCCTCATTTTCAAAAATTATTAAAGGTTTCCAGGAAACCGCAGCTGAACATCAATGACTGCGGTTCTCACAAAACTGAGGCTAAAAAGGCTTTCAAAGAGGAAATTTGATCCCGTGGCAAAAATCGGGAAATCTTTTCAAACAACAAAAAACGTGTCAGAATTCCAAAATCTAAGAGTCCATAAAAGTTTGTTTTCTCAAATTATCTTTCAAAAAACTCTTCAATCAAGAATACAAATAAAAGGGAATGTACAGTCTCTAAAACCATTTCAAAAACATATGATACAACCCAAAAGAAAGTATAGTCTTTTCGAAGCAATGGTTTTCAAATCTATTCCTCAGATGACCCAAAATGGAAAGGGATTTTACCAAATCCAATACTTTTAAAATCACATCAAAGTTTTAAGAAATCACTTTCCAAAAGATCTACACGTGCTCCCACTCCTGCAAAACATACTTTTTCAAATTCCAACAGCACTACTGTCAGATGTCACCTCTCTCGGACCGGTCACAAGCCTACTTCTTCATCCAGACCGCTGACCAAACAAAGTGTCAGGGTAAATGACAAATCTTCTGTATGTCAGTGTAGTTGTCAAAGAAATTTATCTCATGTCAAATCTCGTTCTTTTCAAAAACCTCGTAACTTTTCTAAATCTCGCAACACTCCAAAAATTTACACACACCCAAGACTAGGCCTAAAAGTTGACACGAAACCTGTCCCTGCAACCTCGGCTCATGCATCAATTAGAAATTCATCCTTTATCCCAGGCTCCAAACTCGTTTGGATTCCGAAACTAACCGTGTAATTCTCAGGATATGTGCAAGGAGGAAGAAGAAGAAGAATGGTTAATCGATAGTGCCTGCTCCTTGCACATGACCGGAAGGTTGGAGTACCTTCGGGATTTCAGGCCAAATTAGAACGGTGGAAACATCACATTCAGCAACAATGCGAATGGGATAATCTGAGGCCACAGACTTGAATTTGACAATGAATACTGCTACGTAATGACAAGCGATAGAAGCACCTGTTTGATCAAATCCAAGTTCGAAGGAACCATGTATCCATTGGACGTTTCTCTGATCATTGGGAAACCACAACTATGCTTCCTATCCAAAGCAGTATCTGAAGTCAGCTGGCTATGGCACCGAAAGCTAGCTCATCTTAACTTCAGGTATATCAACAATTTGGTCACCGGAGAACTCGTCCGAGGTCTTCCTATTCTCAAATTCAACAATGACACTCTCTGGTCAGCATGTGAATGTGGCAAACAATCAAAGGCAAGCCATCCCATGGTGATTGATTCCTCAATTTCTGAACCACTGGAACTCCTGCATATTGATCTATGCAGTCCATCTACCGTAGCCAGTCTTCATCACAAAAAATCATACTGGTTATAGTTGATGACTTCACTCGTTTCACTTGGCTCTTCTTCCTAAGACTCAAATCCGAAACTCCGCAGATGCTGATCAATTTTATTAAAGAAATTGAACTTCAGATCAAGTTACCAGTGCGCCGCATCCAAAGTGATAATGGAATCGAGTTTACCAATCATCTCTTAAACAGTTTCTTGGTTTCAAAGGGTATCAGTCACAACTTCTCAGCTCCCTACACACCGCAGCAAAATGGAGTAGTAGAGCGAAGAAATCGAACCCTGGTAGAAGCAGCCAGATCTATGCTTAACTTCGCACACCTTCCTCTCTACTTCTGGGCTGAAGTAGTGGCCACAACATGCTTTGTTCAAAACCGAAGCATTGTTTGCAAGCGTCTCAGTAAAACTCCGTATGAGGGCCTTAACAACCGCAAACCAAATGTCCGATTCTTCCACATCTTTGGTGTAGATGCTTTGTGATCAACAGCAAAGATCATCTTAACAAGTTCGCATCGAAGTCTGATGAAGGTATCTTTCTTGGCTAATCAACAAACAAGGTAGATTATAGGGTTCTCATTAGTCACACAAGACTAATAGTCGAAAGCTTTGATGTCAAATTCGATGACTATTACGTCTGCAACGTCGCTCCATCAACCGAAACCAAAGCAATCCTGGAAAGTGATATTCCCGCCTCTTCGGGTCCATTAAACATAGTTGAAGTAAACTATGATGATCTCTTTGACCCTCTAGAGACTGCTAAGTTATCCGAAGTTCTTGTGTCCCCGGAAGCTCAACAACAGCATGCCCATGTATCTGGTCCATCTCTATCCGATGAAGTATCACTAAATACTTCCACCTCGCCGGTTGAGGCGGAAAGCTCCACTCCGGATCAAGTGACAACCATCGAGGTTCCAGTATTTGATGATGTAGCTCCAGTTCCTATCCTCAGAGGATCTCTACCCTCAAATATTTCTTCTGATTCAGATGATGAAAATATAGAGAACATTGACACAAGAACTGACCCAAGGATTATCACACTTCCAACAATCCAGGAGGAACCTTCTCAAGTTCAAGGGGAACTCCCATCCACAATCCAGCAGGAACCTCCATCATTTGCTCAAGAAAACTCTAATCCCACTTTCCAAAATCAAGAAAATTCAGCGGGCTGCTCACAAGTCCAGGGGGAACTGCCATCCCCAACCACAAAATCTTTAGATATTGAAGACATCCCATCCACCGCAGCCGCTTACCACCTTCCCCCCGTCTACATGTATGGACGAAGGATCACCCACCAGGTTAAATCATCGGAAACCCATCAGCAGGCACCCAAACTCGATCCTCACAAGACTTATCTGATCACTGTCACTATACAACATTTATGTCTTCGGTCGAGCCCCGAACCATCAAAGAAGCATTAATGGAGACCGATTGGAGTACAACAATGCTAGAGGAACTGGAAGAGTTTAAAGGAAACAAAGTGTGACAACTCGTTCCGAAGCCAAAATGTCACACTATTGTTGGTACCAGATGGGTATAAAGAACAAATTGGATGAATCCGGTGTGGTAGTCTGTAACAAAGCAAGATTAGTCGCTAAGGGATATAGTCAATTGGAAGGTGTTGATTATGATGAAACATACGCCCCAGTAGCCAGGATGGAAGCCATACGCATCTTCCTAGCGTATGCTGTTTACAAAAATATCAATGTACATCAAATGGATGTAAAAAGTGCCTTCCTGAATGGTGAATTGAAAGAGGAGTTTTATCTTCAGCAACCTCCGGGATTCGAATGTCTTGAATTCCCAGATCACTGTTACAAGCTTCAAAAAGCAGTCAATGGTCTAAAGCAAGCACCAAGAGTGTGGTACGAGACTCTCTCTGAATTTCTTGTCTCGTCCGGATACAAAAGAGGAGTGATTAATCCCACCTTATTTAAAAAGGCAAATGGTAATCACCTTATGCTTGTACAAATATATGTGGATGATATCATCTTCGGATCAACTGATCAGGGGATGGTGGATGAATTTGCAAAGCTCATGACCAACAAGTTCCAAATGAGCATGAATAGAGAGATTAATTTCTTTCTAGGACTTCAAGTGAAACAAGTCCCTCAAGGGATATTCATCCATCAGGAGAAATACACCTCTGAACTGCTGAAGAAATACTCAATGGACAACTGTTCCTCGGCCAAGGTCCCCATGGCCTTCGGATATAAGATTTCTGCTGATCCTTCCAGAGAATCAGTAGATCACAAGACTTATAGAGGAATAATTGGCTCGTTGATGTACCTTACCGCAAGCCGACCAGACATTGTCTTTGCAACAGGAGTATGCGCAAGATATCAAGCCGATCCGAAAGTATCTCACATAACCGCAGCCCAGCAGATTCTCGGATACTTAAAAGGCAACAAGTCTTTAGGCCTTTGGTATCCCGCAGGGAACGACTTCAGCCTACAAGCATTCACTGATGCGGATCATGCTGGATGTAGATTGGACAGAAAAAGCAGAACCGGTGGATGTCAATTTCTTGGTGGAAGATTCGTCAGTTGGTCATCAAGGAAACAAAGTTGTGTCTCACTGTCTACCACAGAAGCTGAATATGTGGCAGCTGCCAGCTGTTGCTCACAAGTCTTGTGGATGAAAACACAGCTTATGGACTACGGATACACGATGCTGCGGATACCGATTTACTGTGACTCAGAGAGTGCCATAGAGATTTCTCATAATCCTATTCATCACTCTAAGACGAAGCATATTGAACTACGGTACCACTTCATTAAAGACCACATCCTGAAAGGTAACATTGAACTAATTTTTCTCCATACTCATGAGGAGATTGCTGATGTATTCACAAAGGCACTTGACTCTACAAAACTCAATAGTTTCTTACAAATGTTAGGAATGATGAATCCGGACCCGCAATTCTTCTTGAATTGATAGGTACCACAGACCACTCTTGGTCACCATTGCGGTCCTAACTAAATATATCTATCTTACATAGTTTCAGTATATCGTGTGTACTGCAGTACATCTTATATACGCAATATACAGAAAATAACGTAACTATATATCATACCTATATGTCAAGGGTCCTTATTGATTGTTATTTCTGATTGTGTTCAAGTGTTCTTCTCAGCTTCTTCTACCACATTTATCTAACCATTCATCCACATTGAAGTCTTAATCCGCAATGAAGTCTTAATCACAATGAAGTTTCAAACCGCAATCTCAGTGATTGAACTTTCAACTACTTCATAAATTCTTGAAACATTGTGTGCTATTTAATGATCCTTCATTAAATAAGAAAAAAATTCTAAAAAATATTCGATTTGTCGCATATGATCCTTTCAGTTCTTCCTTTCAAATAAACCTTTTGTCTGACCTATTTTAGGTGTGATGCCAAAATAAAACAGTTTCCAATAAAATAAATTTTTTTAGAAAGTCTTTTCCTTAAACTGTATTTTCCTCTTTCCCGCAAAACGTCAAATCCGTTACAAATTCTACCTTTATTCAACGGACTATCGCCCCTCACCACACGTTCTACAGACATGGGTATTGGGCCTGACATTTCATTAAATGCCATCTTTTTGAAAATTAACAAAAAAAACTTTTCGTTAAATGTTTTTGTGGCTGATAATGATTTCTTTAATTAAAAAAACAAACCGCTTTTCTTTGGGGTAAAAACAATAATTATTTGAAATCCGCCACTATAAAAACTCTCCTTTCTTCCCGACGAAAGCTTTACGCTTCCTGATCTCTCAAAGATAAACAACTTCGTCTTCTTCCCTCTTGCACTTCAAGGTTTTCTGCAAGTTCTTCAAGTTTTTTCAAAATGGTGAAATCAGGAATCTCAAAGAAGCAATCAAAAGCATCACCCTCTGTTCAACCGACTGGTTCCAATTCTGCTACATGAAACCAATCGCCTTCAATTGCATCTAGAAATTTTAGGGCAATTTTCGATGATCATCCTTCTTACAATGACTCGATTCGTCTCATGATCAAGTTCATCTCCAATCATCCACTCTTTGGACCATTCGACGCATTCACCGATGTGGTTCCCATCTCCATATTGTTCAAATGTGCATTTCCAGCATATCGCCTTCTCAATAATCTGCAAGAAGTTCATCTGAACTCGGTGAATGACTCTTTGGTCATCTTGACCAAAGACAAGTTTCTTACTGCAATCAATCTCCTGGTGCATCCCTCGACTAAGTTCTTTTCACCAAGTGTCACAGACATCACCTCCACTATGTATCAAATGGGATACCGGAAGCAGATCAAGGGTATTGGAGAGTTCAAGAAGAACTAGCTGCCTGCGGTATGGCAGTTTGTGTGCCATTTCGTGATCTGCAGTCTATCTGGAAGGACCGGAGGAACAGACAACATCGGCCTCAAATTACTTGAGATAGTATGGAGCATCTTCACGGGTCATGATATAAACTACGGTCAAATCCTATGGGATGATTTTCTCCAGTACATTCCTAAGGATACTCCAAAGGAAAATCCAACCGAGCTTACTTTTGCAAGGTTTTGGGCACTATGCATCTTAGATCTTCATCAAGACGCCAACCTCAGTATGGGCAATGACATCAACTTCTTTATCACACGCGATCTCAAAAGGTACGCTCCTTCTAAAGATCAATCTATCTTTGGACCAATCAGACGTTTACCCATTCATATCTTGACTATGGTTGGACTTGAGACCCAAATAGTCACATATCACATTGAGGCTATAGAAGGTATTGACCCATACCTTTCTTCCCCGCCTCTTCCAAGTCAAAACATATTGGCCTCTACCGCATCCAATCAACCAGAGCGATCCGTAGCTCGATCTTCTACTACTATATCCCATGTTCCCTTAACCTCAAGACTCAAACAATTAGTTTCTCCCAAGAAATGCCCCCGCAGCAAGGGAAGAACACATACAACGGGTGAAACTCACAAGAAACGTAAATCATCCAAGAAAGCAGAACCCTCGAAGAGGCGAAAACTCCAACATGTTGTATCATCAGATGATGACTCCGAGTCCAATCAATCTTCTGATGATTTTGATCTCGACTCTGCTCCTATCGCTATCCTCAAGAAAAGGAAAACCAAACCCTCTAGCCAAATGTGTGATCGGACAGATACCGCAGTTTCTCAAAAGGCTCCGGTAGTCCTTGGGGTTGCCGCAGACCCATTTGCTACTACCCTATCCAGCTACTCGAACACAACAAGTATGCTCGTTTCATCTCAACGTGGAGACTCACCCCCAACTAGATCCCAAGAGGATTTAATTGGTTCCTCTCGCCCTAAGGTCTCCAGGGCTTCCAGACTTCATTTCTTTCAAGAACCGGAGTTGCGCTCGATTCTAAACCTTGTAATCCAAACACTCGATACACCTACCCAACCGCAGGGCGATTCTTCAGCTCATGCCGGAACAGAGTCGAGGCCACACTTGACCATGGGTCAAGGAGACCAAGGACACTTCGGAAATCCTACTCTGCTTACATCTTTTCCAGGTGGTTTAGGCACAGTAAGCACAAATGTGCAAGGATCTGTGAACCCGAGGGACACCTCGGTGCGTTTTCAAGGATTTGACGGTGATGAATCTAATGATTCCCGGAGGCATTACAAACCAATAACATAATCTGAAGCCAAGAAGTATTTTGCTTTCCATAGGGCATTTCAAGCAAGAAAAGATCAACAAACCAAGAAACTTCAACAAAAGCAGCAGGACATTCAAACCGTAGCCAAATACTGGGCCGACGCCATAAGCAATGCCAACACGGTAGCTACAATTCTAAAGGTCTGGAACTGGATGGATGAAATGGTTGAGACCATCCGCAAAGCTCAGTCCAATCCAGATGGTGCAGGTTCATACAGGCCCCCTCCAACAACTGCTGCTAACAACTCTCAAGATGACGGAACCACAATTGAAGTCAGTTACGCACCAACCTTTGGCTTCGATGACTTCGACAAGAATGAGGTTAATCAACCAGAACAGTCAGATGATGTCATGATGATCTTCGATGAAGAAGAAGAGTCGAACGGACTCGAGCATTCCACTTCTAAACCCAAGAAAAAAAAAGTTAGCAGTCTCCAGAAAAGAATTCCTATCTCTGCAAGACAAAGTGGATCAAATTGTTGCTGCTGTGAAATCTTCTCAACCGCAATCTGTGGACTTGCCTGGCCGCAGTCTCTCATCGACCGCATCAAAAGACTTGAAGCCAGAGAGCTTCTTGTCGCATAACACATCTCTCTTAAGGTGGAAATGGGCATCCGAGCCCTGGATAACAATCGCAAGGCTGATCATCAACATTTCATCACCACCGCCGAAAAACTTATCTTTGAAGTATCCTCCATCAAATCTGATATTCAATCCATCATTTCGGATCAATCTGCTCAGTCCCGGAAACTTGTTGTAGAAACGCACTGACGCACAATGTGTATGAATCTACCATTTCGATCCTACAGTCAACCATCAACAGCCTCCGCAGATCATTATCCTCCAACTTTCATGGTCCAGAACTCTTGCGCCTCACCAAGGAGATTCACAGATTGCTCTTTAACACCGCAATCCCAAACAACCAACAACTTCCTGATGCACTAAAGGCCTAATTTGACCAAGTTTGTAGAAAGATTGATGGTCTGAAGCAATGGCTTGAGGAAGTACCAACTGCTCCTCCCTCAAGAGGGGGAAGTGAAGACCAAAACTCGGATCAAATCTCTCATCAGCATTCTCATCCGCACCAACATCTAAACTCTCCCATCCAGACAAATCATGGGCATCAGCATCCCATCATTCAAGAAAAAGTTCCTACTCCTCAACCTTCACCGCAGCCATCTCCACAAAAGAAAACACCTATTCCCTCTCCTCAAAAGAGTCCAATTCATCAGTC
Organism: Lactuca virosa; assembly: GCF_052849685.1. Lineage (NCBI taxonomy): Eukaryota > Viridiplantae > Streptophyta > Magnoliopsida > Asterales > Asteraceae > Lactuca > Lactuca virosa. The sequence continues at coordinate 91,229,247 of NC_136429.1, forward strand.
GCCACCGCAACAACCACCAATTCGAGAATCTCATCCTTCTCCCGAGTGACCCGTGACTCCCTCTCATTTCAAAAACTTAGCTTCTTATATGTCATCTGAACACTCCATCGACTCTCCCGCATCCAAACAGAAAAAAGCTGACTGGAGATCAGCTAAATTTGCTGAGTTGATCTGGAGGGAAAATGGCCTTGATATCACAATGGATAAATCCCTCATCAACTCCTGGGTCAATCCGCACATAAGATTACTTGATAACGATTACAAACCTTATCTCACATACGCAGAACCTCCCCAGGATGGTTAGTGGGACATTCCCATCTCTCCCAATGCAAAATACTTCTTTGTATTTGAACCCTTTGACTACAGTCTTGTAACACCCCAAAACCGGAACGGCAGAAACGTTCGGGGGCGGAGGACGTCATTTATAGTATCACAACAATGCATAATAGTAAACAAGCAACAACATCATCCATTGCATTAATAGTAATAATTTTTAATACAAGTGTGTTTTGAAGTTTTTAAGACGCCAAAATGAATAATCAAAATAAAAGATGAGTCTTGAATGTGCTCCATCTTCTCAAAACCTGGTCATCGGTACCTGTCTAGTGGTGTCCTGAGAATACAAGTTATTTTGAAAGCGTTGATCAGCATTAAAGCTGGTGAGTTCATAAGTATTTTAGTGTCATTATTTGAATAAGTTTGAAGAATGTGCTTGTAAATGTTTGATGTATATGTTTGTAAACTCCCTAGAAAATCCTATATTTTCTACTAAAGTAGTCTTCTACCAAGACTCTACTGTTCTCTATGTTTGTTCTTTTGTAAAAGTGTGAGTTTTCCCAAAGTATGACTATCATTACCAAGATATAGTTTCTCATTACCGTTTATGTGAGAAGATCACAATGTGAATGAATTGGGAAAATAAAGGTGTACTGTAGTTTTATCTAGGTAACTACTAATGTACTAACTACCTTTAACTTGTTAGTTAATTAAGGTAAAATGCGATATGATTGTAACCATACTTGATTGACTAGTATAACACGACGTTCGAGACATCGAAATGATATGATATTCGTCACCCGTAGACCTACCCGTCGAAATGATATGATATTCGTCGAAATGATATGATATTCGTCACCCGTCGAAATGCTAGCAGCAAGGTGTAGGAGGGTCAGTCCCGTATAGATCTATACACAAATTCACGCTCTCCCTCCAGGAGACTGTGGGTACAAAACGTGACACAACAGTATATTGCCGAGCCATGAAGTAGTATCTCACATTAATGTTATAGTATTGTTGTATTTGTATAGTATGTACTAGTGTAGTGTATGTTCTCTCTGTCTAGTATGTAGTATGTGCTCTAGTGTATAGTGGGTAGTGAGTATTGTTTCTCGTTATAGTATGTTCTATCTGTTTCTCTTTATAGTGAGTATTGTCTCTCGTTATAGTATTCTCTACCTGTTTCTCTTGATAGTGAGCATTGTCTCTCGTTATAGTATGTACTGACTTATGTATGAACTGACTCTTTGTGTGTTTCATTGTTCTAGTAATAGTATTAGTGACTTCCTAAACTATACCTATTATAGTTTACTAGAAATGTTGTTTGTATGAATGAACATGTTTGTACACCTTTGCTACCCAAAGGTCTTGAACTGAATGAAGGAATTTTATATCTATATACATACACATATTATATAACTAAGATTCAAACGACCTTCGGACAAACAAACGATACCCTAAGTCCACAACCAAACAAGGAACAGGAAGTAAGGCGAGCTATCAGTCCTAAGTCCTTTTAATCCTACATATATAACTATATCTATATAGATATGCTTTTGACAAAATATAAGTTTAAAAGAGTTTGATAAAGAGTTTTGAATATAAAAGAGTTTGTAAAACGATTTGAAGCAATTTGATTGATAACACAGTTTGAAGTATAAGAATTCCATTGTTTGATAGTTATAAATCACATGTGATTGATATAATAACAATAATGTTTCTACTTGTATTCCCCCCCCCCCCCCCGCCCCCATAAAAGCATTAAAAATCATTTAAAAGGTAAATTAAGGGGTATGAACTAACCTGTAGTGAGTGATGCAAATGAAAGATCGGTTTGAAGGATGCTAAGTGTCAAGTGAAGACTTGAGCACAACAGATCCTACTAATCATATAATGACACATATATGTATATAATTAGTGTTTAAACCACTAATCATGAAAGGAAAACACCTTAGGGACTAGGAAACACTTGATTGGAAGTGTTACAATCACATATGACTGTATATATAAGGGGTGTACGGCCACACCTTTGAGTATACGGCCAAAATGCTTAAGTTTCATGAGTGTGCGGCCAGGGTGTATGGCCCAAGTGGGTGTACGGTCGTACACTCACTATGAAACATGCCAAAATGAGTTTCAAGGCTATATCTTGCATCCCTTAAGTGTCCTTGATCATGTGCTTGCATACAAATTGAGTTTGAGGCCATTAAGCACTAAACAAAGGAGTGTACGGCCACTTGAGGTGTGTGCGGCCGCACATTCCTTGATGATCATGGTTTGGACGATTCTAAGGAGTATATTCATTATGTAACAAGCACAGGGAGTGGTACTTACAATATAGAAGCCTTCAGGGGTGTTTGGAGCCCAAGAACTTAGTAGGTGTTCTTGGTGTTCTTGGTGAAATTGGAGAACACTTGAAGATCTATCAAAAGAAGTGATTTCATGGATGAAACCAATGATCCTTACTAGATAGTGAAAGGAATCAACAAATCAAGGAAAGAAACACTTACAACTTTAATATCTATGAAGAAAATCGGATGATAGTTGAGAGAGACTGTGTTCTTGGCTTGGGAGGGTGAAAAGAGCTAAATGAAGGCTAAGTCTCTCATTTATACATGAGAGTGTGCTGCCAGGAGGGGTGTGTGTGGCCGCACACCCAAGAGTACGGCCGTACACTCGTCATGTTGGAGTGTTTGGCCATTTTGGGAAGTGGTTAACTTATGGATCCCAATTCTAAACCCTAACTTTGAAGGTACTAGGCTTAGAACACTCAAATTGACTCTAAACAATGCTAGAAGATAGTAAAAACGAGTCTGACTTTGATTGATTTGGATAATTGTACAAGATAGAAATTTTGGGTTGTCATATCATCCCCCCGTTAGAGAGAATTTCGTCCCGAAATTAGAGTTTAAACAATTAAGCTATTACAAATAACTAAGCGAAAAGATGAGGATATTTTAGTTTCAGTTGATCCTCGCGCTCCCAAGTGAATTCAGGTCCTCGCTTGGCATTCCAGCGAACCTTCACTATCGGGATACGGATTTGATTCGTTTGCTTGACCTCTCGGTCCATGATCTCTACAGGTTCTTCCATGAAGTTGAGGCTCTCGTTGATCTCGATCTCGTCGAGTGGGATTACAATTGTCTCGTCGGACAGACACTTTTTCAAGCTCGAGACGTAGAAAGTAGAATGAACGTTACTGAGTTCGCGAGGTAGTTTGAGTTTGTAAGCTACAGGGCCGATTCTGGCGAGAATCTCAAAAGGCCCTACGTATGTTGGATTTAGCTTTGCAGGCTTTCCGAAGCGTATCAAGCCCTTCCAGGGTAAGACCTTCAATAGAACACGGTCACCTACCTGGAATTCCAACGATTTCCTTCTCTTGTTTGCGTAGCTTTTCTGTCGGTCTCTAGAGGATTTCAATCGTTCACGAATCTGAACGATCTTCTCTATCGTTTCCCGAATGATTTCCGGACCTGTGAGAGTACTGTCAGGAAGTCGTCCTTTAGCTAACTGCGTGTCGCCCACCTCAGCCCAGCACAAAGGGGATCTGCACTTACGGCCATAGAGGGCTTCAAATAGAGCAGCCTTTATGCTTGTGTGATAACTATTGTTGTAGGAAAACTCGACAAGGGGTAAGTGAGTATCCCATGCCTTCCCAAAGTCTATCACGAATGCTCGCAACATATCTTCCAAAGTCTGAATAGTCCTCTCACTTTGTCCGTCGGTTTGTGGATGGTAGGCTGTACTCATGTCCAACCTAGTTCCTAGGGAACTTTGTAGCGACTGCCCGAACCTTGAAGTGAATCTACTATCGCTATCAGAGATAATGGATATAGGAACACCATGAAGTCGTACGATCTCCTTGATGTATGTTCTTGTTAGTTTCTCCATCTTGTCAGTCTCCTTGATAGGGAGGAAATGTGCGGACTTTGTTAACCTGTCTACGATCACCCAAATGGTATCGAGACCACCCGTAGTCTCGGGCAACTTGGTTATGAAGTCCATCGTGATCTGCTCCCACTTCCATTCAGGTATCTCCGGTTTCTGAAGTAAACCTGATGGTTTCTGCTATTTGACCTTAACCTTGGTGCAAGTAAGGCATTTACTCACGAAGGTAGCAATCTCTGCTTTCATGTTAGGCCACCAGTATAACTTTTTAAGATCCTGATACATCTTATCTGAACCTGGGTGGACGGAATATCGAGTGTTGTGCGCTTCGGTCATGACCGTGTCTCTGAAACCACCGTGTTTCGGTGTCCAGATTCGATCCATGAGATAAAAGGCTCCGCCACCCTTAACATCCAAGTTTTTATCCATTCATCTCAGGGATTAACCCACAAAATTTCAGGTTTCAAAGCTTCGAGCTGAGCCTCATTAATTTGTGTGGACAAGTGTGAATGGATAGTCATAGTCAATGATTTGACTCTACGAACAGAGTATTCTTTCCGACTTAGGGCGTCACCTACTACGTTGGCCTTGCCGGGATAATAACGAATTTCGCATTCGTAATCACTGAGTAGCTCGACCCACCGTCGTTGTCTCATGTTGAGCTCCTTCTGGTCGAATATATGTTGTAGGCTTTTGTGGTCTGTAAAGATAGTGCTTTTTGTACCATACAGGTAGTGTCTCCAGATCTCCAGAGCAAATACCACTGCTCCTAACTCAAGATCGTGTGTGGTGTAGTTGACCTCGTGTGTCTTCAGCTGCCTTGAGGCATAGGCGATGACCTTACCTCGTTGCATCAGAACACAGCCGAGCCCTTGATTGGACGCATAGCAATAGACCACGAAGTCTTTTATCCCTTCGGGGAGGGACAGTATCGGTGCGGTGCATAAGGCTCGCTTCAGCGTTTCGAACGCTTTCTCCTGTTTCTCTTCCCAGTCAAAGGCCATGCCCTTCTGGGTCAATGTTGTAAGAGGTTTTGCAATCCTTGAGAAGTTCTGAATTAACCTGCGATAGTAGCCCGCGAGGCCTAGAAATTGACGAATTTCTGTAGCCGTCTTCAGTGCTGACCAGTTCTCAATGGCTTTAATTTTGGAAGGGTCCACATGTATTCCCTCTTCGCTAACCAAGTCCCCTAAGAATTAGACTCTTCGGATCCAAAATTCGCATTTCGAGAACTTCGCATAGAGCTTCTCTGATCGCAGTGTTTCCAAGACCTGTCGCAGATGCTGACTATGTTCCTCCTTACTACGAGAGTAGATAAGTATGTCATCGAGGAAGACAATGACGAACTGATCCAAGTAAGGACGACACACCTTATTTATTAAGTCCATGAATACTACGGGCACATTAGTCAATCCGAACGGCATCACTACAAAATCGTAGTGTCCATAACGAGTTCGGAAGGCTGTCTTCGGAACATCCTCTCCTAGCACTCGTAATTGGTGATACCCGGATCTCAGGTCATCCTTTGAAAGGAAATTCGCCCCTTGTAGTTAGTCGAACAAATCGTCTATGCGAGGCAGGGGGTAACGATATTTGACGGTTAACTTGTTAAGTTCTCTGTAGTCAATGCACATACGGAACGATCCGTATTTGTCACACCCCCAAACCAGAACGGCGGAATCGTTCGAGGGCGGATGACTTCATGTAGTATCGTAACAGTTGAATACATAGTAAAGAAAGTAAAACAACCATCATATATATAATTTAAAAGTTACATTGTTGAATGCTACTTGTTTCAAAAACAAATTACAATATGATGAAGAAATGAGTTTTAAACTGACGCCTTAACGTCACTTCTCCAAAAGCCGAAGTTTACCTTTATTACTGAATCCCTAAGAAATACAAGTAGATTTGAAAGAGTAGATCAACATTTAAGCCGGTGAGTTCATAAGTATTTAATGTTAATGTTTGTTTAAATCTGAATGAAATTGTTTGTAGATGTTTGAAAACTCCTAGCAAATCCCATATTTCCTACTAGTATAAAAGTAGTCTTCTACCAAGACCCGTCTGATTTGAATGTTTGCTTCTGGAAATCCAATGTTTTTCCATAAATGTGTGCCAGTTTAAAAGTTCCAAAACTGAAATGCAAAAGTGTTTTTCATGCCTAGAGTAGTAGATTTATGTATGTATAAAATCACCAAGGCATTTGATAACCCCGTAAATCAACGTGCTTTTAATACTCCATGTGAGTTTTATAACCATGATATTGACCCAGATTGCCCGTAACAACGTTCTTCAGGGGTTGGAATGTTATGACCATTGTCACCCCAGACTTGCCTGTCTAACTGTAGCTAACAGTTTAGGTGCGGGATTGTCAATCCCGTATAGATCTATACACAAGTATCACGCTCTCCCTACAAGAGATTATGGTGTATAATACAGGACTTTAGCTGCATACTTGAAAGTACGTGTAGTTGAATGTCTCACAAAACTTAGTATCAAATAGATTTACGTATGAAAAGTCGATTCGTTCTTGTATATGAAAGTATTTCCTTGATATAGTACTTATAGTATATAAAATCTCATGAATATCTAGCAAACTATACCTATTATAGTTTAAGTGTGTGATTCGTTTGTATGATAAACCCTAGTGTAGTGTCGACTTTGTATGTAAGGTATAACATTTGTAATAACATTATTGAACATTTATACCTGAAATATAAATAAAGTGTTTGATATATATATATATATAACAACATGTTTCACTCCAAAAATACAAAGTGTTATCATGATATGTTGTATGTGAACGTTTTCGTATGATAGTTATAAATCACATATGATTGATTTTAACAAAAAGTATAGCAAAAGATTTATGTTATTCACACGAGGATAATCGCGTGTTTACTTGTATTCCCCCCCCCCCCCTTTAAAGTGTTTTAAAGCATTTACAAAGCATTTGAAAACGTAGTTATAGGGGTATGAACTCACTTGATAGAGTGAAGATGGTGAGATAAAAACTGAGCAGAACTTCGACAGGAGAAAGCGGGTTTTCTCGGGATTCTCGGGAATTCTCGAGAGTGTAAGACCTTCCTTCGGAACATGGATGCCAAGGTCGGGGCTTCGGGGTGGCTTTGGGGGTTAAAACACAGGGCTTCGGCACGAGAAAGAAGAGAATTGAGCAATGAAACCCGGAACCCCTTGAGATCTATTTATAGCCCAATTTTTGGGTCCCACGTCGTGGCAAAAGGGTTGCCCACGTCGTGGAGTCGATCCTATCCTCTTCCATGGACGAGACGTCTGCTGCCAAGCCTGAAAACCCATCAATCAGGGCCCCACGTCGTGGCCATCTGTGCCACGTCGTGGCCAGCCTGACAGCCTCGGATTTTGTGTCTCGAACTTGTAAAATCCGTAACTTTTGCGTACGAGCTCCGTTTTTGACGTTCTATATATGCACGCGTAGGTGAGAATATGCTCTACAACTCTCGTTTAGATTTCGTCGGCTAATTTTGATATTATTTTTAATTAATTATTTTTAACAGGCCAGGACACGAAAACTCCATCATAAATCCATAACTTCTTCATCCGACGCCCGTTTTCGTCAGACTTTTTACCATTGCGCTACTATTGCTGAGATCTTCGATTCTCATTTAGATTGTTTCGGCCAAAAATCCCCCGATCTCTATTTCGAGTTTTTAGCTGTCTACTGCTATATCCGAAACTTCGAAAAATCATAACTTCCTCATATGAAGTCAGATTTGGGCGTTCTTTTTATGTATGTTCACGGTTTAATGATATCTACGACTTTCATTTAGATACTTAAGGTTAAAAAGTATTTTATTAAAACTCTGTGTTTTACGTTTAATCGTATTGACGGTTTTGTTGTGAATCTTAGGTTGGTCATAACTTCTTCGTTATAACTCAGATTTTAGTGTTCTTTATATTTATGGAAACCTTGACATGATAACTATCATTTTAGGCAACCCAATAGAGACTTTTGAAATTTTATTTTTGACGCTAATTTCATTATATCCAAAGAGATTACAATTCTTGACTTTTTAGGTCATTACATTGATTCGAAATATCGGGTTTTCACATCATCCCCCCGTTAGAGGGAATTTCGTCCCGAAATTTAATGTAAGATAAATATTTGTGGATTAGGGAAAAAGATGCGGATACTTTTGTTTTATTTGATCTTCGCGCTCCCAAGTGTATTCAGGTCCCCGTTTTGCATTCCAGCGGACCTTAACAATGGGTATGCGACTTTGTTTTGTTCATTTAATTTCCCTATCCATGACCTTAATTGGTTCCTCTATAAAGTGGAGACTCTCGTTGATTTCGATTTCGTCTAGAGGGACGACGAGGGTCTCATCGGACAAACATTTCTTCAAGTTTGACACATGAAAGGTAGGATGTACGTTATTGAGTTCCTGCGGTAGTCGAAGTTTGTATGCTACCGGACCGATCCTTGCAAGGATCTCGAATGGTCCGATATACCTTGGGTTTGGTTTCCCATGTTTTCCGAAACGTATTAACCCTTTCCAGGGCGAGACCTTTAATAGCACTCGGTCCCCGACCTGAAATTCCAAGGGCTTCCGTCTTTTGTCCGCATAACTCTTTTGTCTGTCTCTTGAAGCCTTTAGTCTTTCCCGAATCTGAAGAATCTTCTCAGTTGTTTCTCTTATGATTTTCGGGCCTGTGAGAGTGCTGTCGGGTACTTGTCCCTTGGCTAGTTGCGTGTCACCCACTTCAGCCCAGCACAGTGGTGATCTACACTTCCGGCCATAGAGGGCTTCGAATGGAGCAACTTTAATGTTGGAGTGATAGCTATTGTTGTATGAGAATTTGACTAGTGGTAAATGGGTATCCCATGCTTTACCAAAATCGATTACACAAGCTCTTAGCATATCTTCCAAGGTTTGTATGGTCCTCTCACTTTGACCGTCGGTTTGTGGTTGGTAAGCGGTACTCATGTCTAGCCTCGTTCCTAGAAACTTTTGCAGCGACTGCCAGAATCGTGAGGTGAACCTGCTATCTCTGTCAGAGATAATGGATATTGGTACACCATACAGTCGTACAATCTCTCGAATGTATGTTCGAGCTAGCTTCTCCATCCTATCGGTTTCCTTTATTGGTAGGAAGTGTGCGGATTTTGTTAACCTATCGACGATCACCCAGATGATGTTTAGCCCACCTGCTGTCTTGGGTAATTTGGTTATGAAATCCATGGTTATCCGCTCCCACTTCCACTCGGGTATTTCAGGTTGTTGTAGTAATCCCGAGGGCTTTTGGTACTCTATCTTGACTTTGGCGCAAGTCAGACACTTGCCCACATAGGTAGCGATCTCTACTTTCATGTTCGGCCACCAATACAGTTCCTTGATATCCAGATACATCTTGTCTGAACCTGGATGCACAGAGTATTGAGTCTTATGAGCCTCATTCATGACCACGTCTCTGAATCCACCAAACTTCGGTGTCCAGATCCGATCCATGAAGTAACGAACTCCGTCGCCCTTGAGTTCAAGATTCTTATCCATTCCCCTTAAGGCTTCACCCGTCACATTCTCTGTTTTCAAGGCTTCCCTCTGAGCTTCCTTGATTTGTGTGGACAGGTGTGAATGGATCGTCATGGTTAAGGATTTCACTCGGTGGCCCGAGTATTCCTTTCGACTAAGAGCATCAGCCACCACATTCGCTTTTCCTAGATGATAACGAATTTCACATTCGTAGTCATTCAACAGTTCAACCTATCGTCTTTGCCTCATGTTGAGTTCCTTTTGATTGAGGATGTGTTGAAGGCTCTTCTGATCGGTAAATATTGTGCATTTTGTGCCATAGAGATAGTGTCTCCAAACCTTTAAGGCGAAAACAACTGCGCCCAGTTCGAGGTCGTGTGTAGTGTAGTTGACCTCGTGCGTCTTGATTTCTCTCGAGGCGTAGGCGATGACCTTTCCTTGTTGCATTAGAACACATCCAAGACCTTGATTAGATGCATCACAGTAGACCACGAAGTCTTCTGTTCCTTCTGGCAAGGAAAATATAGGTGCGCTGCATAGTGCTTGCTTCAGTGTTTGGAATGCAGCGTCTTGTCTTTCTTCCCAATTGAAAGTTACCCCCTTCTGGGTCAAGGTGGTAAGTGGTTTATCAATCTTCGAGAAGTTTTGAATAAATCTTCGGTAATAGCCAGCAAGGCCCAAGAATTGTCGGATTTCCGTTGGGGTTCTTGGTGCTGACCAGTTCTCGATTGCCTTGATTTTGGAAGGGTCCACATGTATCCCGTCTTTGCTAACCATGTGACCTAGGAAATCTACTTTCCGAATCCAAAATTCGCACTTTGAGAACTTTGCGTATACCTTCTCCTTTCTTAGCGTTTCCAAGATTTTTCGGAGGTGTTGACCATGTTCCTCTTTACTCTTTGAATAAATGAGTATATTGTCTATGAACACGATCACAAATTTGTCTAGGAATGAACGACACACTCGGTTCATTAAGTCCATGAACACCGCCGGTGCATTTGTTAATCCAAAGGGCATCACTACAAACTCGTAGTGACCATAACGAGTTCGAAAGGCTGTTTTGGGAACATCTCCTTCCAAGACTCGTAGCTGATGATACCCGGATCTCAAATCGATCTTCGAGAAATAACTCGCTCCTTGGAGTTGGTCGAACAAGTCGTCAATGCGTGGTAGGGGGTATCGGTTCTTGATAGTGAGCTTGTTGAGTTCCCGATAATCGATGCACATACGGAAAGATCCATCATTCTTCTTTACGAACAGGACTGGTGCTCCCCAAGGTGAGAAGCTCGGTCTGATGAATCCTTTGTTGAGTAGGTCGTTTAATTGGCTGGATAATTCTTGCATCTCAGCTGGCTCTAGATGATACGGTGACTTAGCTACTGGGGTAGCTCCGGGGATTAAATCGATTCTGAACTCAACTTGTCGTTCTGGTGGGACTCCTGGAAGATATTCAGGGAAGATATCGGGAAAATCGCAGACTTCTGGAATATCTTTGAGGTCTTTTGCTTCTTTTTCCTTATCTACTACGTGGGCTAAGAAGGCATGGTACTCCTTACGCAGGTATTTTTGGGCTTTGACGCAAGAGATGATTTGTAAATTGGTACCGGGTTCGTTACCATAAATGACAAGAGTTTCGCCGTTTGGCAGATTTAGGCGAACGGCCCTTTCGTGACAAAGTATATCGGCATGGTGTAGGCTTAACCAATCCATACCGATGATGACATCAAAGCTCTTTATAGTGATCGACATTCGATCGATTGGAAATGAATGTTCGTTTAGACTTAGTGTGCAGCCTATGTACATATCATTTGTGCTTTCTGTTCTACCGTTTGCCATTTCTACTATAAATATCTTATTGAGTGATTGAGGATTCTGTTTTAGTATGTGTTTGAATTTATGACTCACGAAACTCCTCTCCGCACCACAATCAAAGAGTATGCATGGATAAGCGTTATTGAGGAGAAACGTACCCGTAACCACCGTGGGATCAGCTATTGCTTCGTTCTGCCCTATTGCCAGCACTCTTCCTATGCCGCCAGCATTCCTTGCCTTTGGGCAGTCTCTCTTGTAGTGTCCAGCCTCACCACACCCATAACACGCCTTGCCCACACCGACTCCAGGGACTTGGGTGATTGGTCGTGCTGGTGCCTTACAGAAACGGGCAGTGTGCCCTTTTTTGTTGCAGTTGTTGCAGTGCATCTCCCGACAATTTCCGTTGTGATGGAAATTGCATTTGCTGCACTTCGGTAGGTTCCCAGCATATTGCTTCGCTGGTGCAGAGGTAACAGGAGCAGCAGTGGGGGTAGTAGCGGCATGGACTACCACTATTTGTTGCTTCTTGGATGGTTCCTGTGAAAACCAACTCTTCCTCTTGTTCCAAAACTTCTTGTTGTTGTTGTTGGTACCGATGTTGTTGTTGTTGTTGTTTCCTATGGTTTGCTCCGGGACAGCAGTTGCGAAGCCTTGACAGATTCCATGGTCAACGAGAGCTTGTGCCAACTGTTTGGCGCTATCGAAAGTGACTGGTTTGGAAGCTAGTACACTTCCTCGAATCTGGGGTGACAGTCCCCAGATGTATCTTTCGATCTTCTTGCTTTCTAGAGCAACCATCCATGGGCAAAGGATTGCCAAATCACTAAACCTATTGGTATAAGTTGTGATGTCCGAGCCTACCATAGTAAGGCCCAAAAGTTCCTGCTCTAGCTTTTCTACTTCGCCCCTTGGACAGTACTCTTGCATTAACATTTGCTTTAGATTCTCCCAGCCCATAGAATTAGCCACCACCAGAGTTAGTGACTTGACATGGCCATTCCACCACATCAGAGCTCTCTCGGAGAATGTACAAGCAGCAAATTTTACCTTGCTCTCTTCTAGACATGCACAGATCTCGAAAACCGCTTCGGTTTTCTCTATCCATTGTGATAGAGCCATTATCCCTCTGGATCCATTAAAATATATGGGCTTGCTATTGGTGAAGTCCTTGAAGGTGCAATCCCCTAAACAACCCTGACGTTGGCCATTCGTAGAGCTATTTACTCCCCCTCCGGACCCATTATTACTCATCTGTGCCATTGTTGCTGCCACTGCAGCTGTTACAGCAGCTATCAAGGCGGCGTTATCCGTTGATGGAGGTGGTGGTGGTGGTGTTGCGTTGTTGACACGGCATGCAGATCTACGGGGCGGCATCGTTCCGCTAGAGAAATAGAATGAAGAACATAAGTCTTTAATGATTGGAAGCTGTGTGTTAATAAATTTGCTATTTTTATCAATTTATGAATTTGACTGACCTACCCAGGGTTTAGAGCTTAGCTCACAGTAAAAGTTTGCATAGTGATAGATAAACTTATGAATCTGGGTGGTATTCAAAGAATTAATACACAAAGGAATTTCTTCATATATATTAAACATACGTTGAGTTACATTTGAAGTTAGGAAAATTTCGACCCCTCTAAGGGTCTCCGATGCAGAAGTTAAAGAAAAGTAAGAGTTTTAGCCGAGTTCCTATTCTATAACAAAATTTTGGGATTTGGGCAAGTACTACTTGCGACGTAGGTTGCACTTGGAGCTTGACTCTGTGTCTGATTGCTTTGCTTCCATAAGGCGCCTATCGAAGGCGGCTTGCTTTTCCCTTATCTCAGAGAGGGCTCTAATTAATTGTGCTTGGAATGTTTCGGTGCGGAGTTGGGCGTCATCCTGCAACCTGTCCAGTCGACGGATGTCAGAAGTGTGAACTTGTACTTCCACGTTGACTTCCCGAATCCGGTTAGCTTGAACCCTGGATTGATAGGACTGGTTAGCTAGTTTGCCCACTATGACTGGGAGTGCTCGGTCGGCTGAACCTTCATCCTTGACGTCGTAGAAGTCCCGAAACATACCATAGGGAGGACGTAATCCTTGCTGTTGGCTCCAATGATGAAGGTGACTTCCCCAAATAGGAGTTGGTCCCTGAAAGTTTCTCATAATTACGGGAGGTTGAGCGACTGGTAGGTTGATTAATTCTGGTTCTGAGTCTAGCCTAGAGTCATCCCCTTCCTCCAACTCTATAGGTTCCTTATCCTCTTCGGGCTCCTCCTCTATCCATCCTCCATTGCCCTGATTCGGGTAGTAGGGATCCCCTGGTGGATAGAATCCAGCCATTGTGTCTGTATGAGAATAGAGGTATGAGAATTGTCTTAAAAATTTTAAAAAAAACATGTAAATCTAAACATGTAAGTTAAACTATTGTATTTACCAAATACTCCTATAGTATTTAAGTTTGTATGTTCGATACTAGTGTCATTTTGGTAAGTTTTGACTTGTTGCTCACTACGACCATTCCTCGACATACATTAGTCCGATGTCGGATAAATATAGTTGATCAAGCTATATTCGTCCCAAATCCGATTACATATTCCGAGGCCTAGTCGTAGTGTCCAACTTGTCTTAATACTTCTTGTATAGTTCTAACTATGAAAATTGACTCGTTGTATGCATGTATTTGTGCTTTTATGACCCAAATAATTCAAGCTACATGAAACGCGGTTTAGGTGTAAAAACGTTTTGTCAGAGAGTTTTAGTCCCTATGCATTTATAGCTTGTATATCTTATGTGGTTCGATATACTTAGTTCACTATAAACAATGCTTTGATACCAATCTGTCACACTCCCAAACCAGAACGGCGGAATCGTTCGAGGGCGGATGACTTCATGTAGTATCGTAACAGTTGAATACATAGTAAAGAAAGTAAAACAACCATCATATATATAATTTAAAAGTTACATTGTTGAATGATACTTGTTTCAAAACAAATTACAATATGATAACGAAATGAGTTTTAAACTGACGCCTTAGCGACACTTCTCCAAAAGCTGAAGTTTACCTGTATTACTGAATCCGTGAGAAATACAAGTAGATTTGAAAGAGTAGATCAGCATTTAAGCTGGTGAGTTCATAAGTATTTAATGTTAATGTTTGTATAAATCTGAATGAAATTGTTTGTAGATGATTGAAAAATCCTAGCAAATCCCATATTTCCTACTAGTATAAAAGTAGTCTTATACCAAGACCCGTCTGATTTGAATGTTTGCTTCTAGAAATCCAATCTTTTTCCATAAATGTGTGGTAGTTTAAAAGTTCCAAAACTGAAATGAAAAAGTGTTTTTCATGCCTAGAATAGTAGATTTATGTATGTATAAAATCACCAAGGCATTTGATAACCCCGTAAATCAACGTGTTTTTAATACTCCATGTGAGTTTTATAACCATGCTATTGACCCAGACTGCCCGTAACAACGTTCTTTAGGCGCTGGAATGTTATGACGATTGTCACCCCAGACTTGCCAGTCTAACTGTAGCTAACAGTTTAGGTGCGGGATTATCAATCCCGTATAGATCTATACACAAGTATCACGCTCTCCCTACAAGAGATTATGGTATATAATACAGGACGTTAACTGCATACTTGAAAGTACGTGAAGTTGAATGTCTCACAAAACTTAGTATCAAGTAGATTTACGTATGAAAAGTCCATTCGTTCTTGTATATGAAAGTATTTCCTTGATATAGTACTTATAGTATATAAAATCTCATGAATATCTAGCAAACTATACCTATTATTGTTTGAATGTGTGATTCGTTTGTATGATAAACCCTAGTGTAGTGTCGACTTTGTATGTAAGGTATAACATTTGTAATAACATTATTGAACATTTATACCCGAAATATAAATAAAGTGTTTGATATATATATAACAACATGTTTCACTCCAAAAAGACAAAGTGTTATCATGATATGTTGTATGAGAACGTTTTCGTATGATAGTTATAAATCACATATGATTGATTTTAACAAAAAGTATAGCAAAAGATTTATGTTATTCACACGAGGATAATCGTGTGTTTACTTGTATTCCCCCCCCCCCCTTTAAAGTGTATAAAAGCATTTACAAAGCATTTGAAAACATAGTTATAGGGGTATGAACTCACTTGGTAGAGTGAAGATGGTGAGATAAAAACCGAGCAGAACTTCGACAGGAGAAAGTGGGTTTTCTCGGGATTCTCGGGAATTCTCGAGAGTGTAAGACCTTCCTTCAGAACTTGGATGCGAAGATCGGGGCTTCGGGATGGCTTCGGGGGTTAAAACGCAGGGCTTCGGCACGAGAAAGAAGAGAATTGAGCAATGAAACCCGGAACCCCTTGAGCTCTATTTATAGCCCAATTTTTTGGTCCCACGTCGTGGCAAAAGGGTTGCCCACGTCGTGGAGTCGATCCTATCCTCTTCCATGGACGAGACGTCTACTGCCAAGCCTGAAAACCCATCAATCAGGGCCCCACGTCGTGGCCATCTGTGCCACGTCGTGGCCAGCCTGACAACCTCAGATTTTGTGTCTCGAACTTGTAAAATCCGTAACTTCTGCGTACGAGCTCCGTTTTCGACGTTCTATATATGCACGCGTAGGTGAGAATATGCTCTACAACTCTCGTTTAGATTTCGTCGGCTAACTTTGATATTATTTTTAATTAATTATTTTTACCAGGCCGGGACACGAAAACTCCGTCATAAATCCATAACTTCTTCATCTGACGCCCGTTTTCGTCAGAATTTTTACCGTTGCGCTACTATTGTTGAGACATTCGATTCTCATTTAGATTCTTTCGGCCAAAAATCCCTCGATCTCTATTTCGAGTTTTTAGCTATCTACTGCTATATCCGAAACTTCGAAAAATCATAACTTCCTCATATGAAGTCAGATTTGGGCGTTCTTTTTATGTATGTTCACGGTTTAATGATATCTATGACTTTCATTTAGATAATTAAGGTTAAAAAGTATTTTATTAAAACTTCGTGTTTTACGTTTAATCGTATTGACGGTTTTGTTGTGAATCTTAGGTTGGTCATAACTTCTTCGTTATAACTCGGATTTTAGTGTTCTTTATATTTCTGAAAACCTTGACATGATAACTATCATTTTAGGCAACCCAAAAGAGACTTTTGACATTTTATTTTTGACGCTACTTCCATTATATCCAAAGAGATTACAATTCTTGACTTTTTAGGTCATTACATTGATTCGAAATATCGGGTTGTCACAATATTTCTTCTTGACGAACAAGACCGGTGCTCCCCAGGGTGAGAAGCTTGGTCTAATGAAGCCCTTGCTGAGCAGTTCGTTAAGTTTACTGGATAGCTCCTGCATCTCAGCTGGTGCTAGACGATAGGGCGATTTGGCTACTGGGGTAGCCCCTAGAACTAAGTCGATTCTAAACTCGACTTGGCGTTGCGGTGGTAATGCTGGGAGTTCTTCTGGAAATATGTCGAGAAAATCGCGTACTACTGGAATGTTCTTAATGTCTTTCGTCTCTTGGCTCACATCGACAACATGAGCAAGGAATGCGCAACATTCCTTTCTCAAGAATTTATGGGCTTGTACGCTCGAGATGATGCGAAGGTTCGTGCCGGGTTTGTCGCCGTATATTACTAAAGTTTCACTAGACGGTAGATTAAGGCGAACAGCCTTTTCGTAACACATAATTTCGGCACGATGAAAACTCAACCAATCCATGTCGATTATAACGTCGACACTTTTAATTGAGACTGGCATGAGGTCGATTGGAAATGAATGGCTATCTAGTGTTAGTGTACATCCTATGTAAACGGTTCTTTAAGTGCATACGATTTTTGTTTAAGCAAGTGAGAAAATTCCTGGTTCACGAAACTCCTCTCCGCTCCACTATCAAACAGAATGCATGCATATGAGCTATCGAGGAGAAACATACCAGTGACCACTGTGGGGTCGGCAACTGCTTCCTCGTGGCCTATAGCCAAAACTCTTCCCACGCCGCCGACATTCCCTGTCTTCGGGCAGTTCCTCTTGTAGTGGCCCACCTCCCCACAACCGTAGCAAGCCTGGCCCACACCAGCATCGGGGACTTGGGTAATTGGCTTTGCCGGAGCCTTACAGAAACGGGCAGTGTGCCCCTTCCTGTTGCAACTAGAGCAGTACATTTCACGGCAGGGTCCATTGTGGTGGAAGCTGCATTTGTTGCACTTTGGCAAGTTTCCCGTGTACTACTTTACCAGTGCAGCAGCGGCAGGTGCTATCGCAGCGTGAACAGCTACGACCTGCTGCTTTTTGGCAGCTTTCTGCTTTTTCTTGTCATCCCAGTACTTGCGCTTGTTTTCAGCGGCTTTGGAGGGTTCTGAGATGGCTAGGGTTGTTGTTGTTGACGGGGTTCGGACCCATGGTCAATGACCCTTTGTGCCAATCGCTTGGCACTATCGAAGGTAGTGGGGTTGGAAGCTAGGACGTTCCTGTCACACCCCCAGCCATCGGCAGAAACACCGGGTGGTGTAACGTCATTCTTTGTATCACAATTATATAACATACATTGAATAGTACTAAAGAAAATACATACCTTTATTGATAACTGAAAGTTACATAACTGTTTTTCTAGGACGTATTACATAATATCCGATTATGGCATACTTCTTAATGAACATAAAGGTAATAGTAAAACTTCTTCTGTTCGAATACATACCAGCTTTTCAAGTTCCTGAAAAACACATGCATTTTAAAATACGTCAACATAAAGTTGGTGAGTCCATAGGTTTTGACTCCATAAAATAGTACATTTTCCACGTTCAAAAGTATAGTTTTGAAAGTATCATTTTTCCTCTCCAACATTTAGTATGTATATTAGGTATAATAGTTTGCTTATCAATTAAGTGTTATACCTAAACATTTCTTGAGCCTAAGGTATAAGTAGGGGGAAACTTATACTTAACATTAATACTTGTATACGATAAAGTATAATACCTGTAACCGCGGCTGTGACATAATACCTCTGATAAAACCCACTCATGATTTCCATGAGGACAACCCACTCATGATTTCCATGAGGAAAACTCACTCATGATTTCCATGAGGACAACCCAATCATGATTTCCATGAGGACAACACCGTACGCTTCATCGACGCCGGAATAATAACAAGTAAAAAGGATAGTTCGTCACTTGCTTATGGTTGACTGTAGCTAACAGTCACAAGTGGGGTGGTCAACCTGTATACTAATTATATACGACTTCCTCGCTCACACGGGATTAACGGTTACAGTTCAGAGGATTTCCGCTAAGATCCCCAATCCTAGTTGATGAATACAATTACTCATGTAGACTTCGACGGCTTCCTATAGCTCTAACAACAAAAGCATTTTCATGTCTAAAACCCTAAGTTACTAGACTATGGTTTTAAACAGTACTCCTAACTTCATAACATTTAGGCAGTATAGCAGCTATATCTTGAAGTAAAACCAGGTTTTATCTTGACATAAAACCAATAATAACAACATATAACGTTCCTAGTTTTATCTTGACATAAAACTATCAATAACAATATATAACATACTAAGTTTTATCTTGACATAAAACTAACAATAACAACATATAACATACCAAGTTTTATCTTAACATAAAACCAATAATAGCAACAAACTTTATAACTTAACATATAGAACTTCCGAATATAACTTCGGAACTATATCGCACACAACATATATAGAATCCTAAGTATAACTCAAGATCTAAATTAGTAAAAAAACATGCTGACAAGTTCATAATAGTTGTATATATTCAAAATATTATATTTAGAACAACTATACCCCTGTTATTATAACTATATACTATCATATAGACATAATAATAGCGTATATATAATATTTAGCATGCATTTCCCCCCGAAATATTAGAAAGTGGGGCCATGAAACTCACCCTAGTAGCGTGATTTTATGTTATGTAAGCAGAAACGGTCAGCGTACGAGGTCGTCGGGGCTCGGGATGCAAGATGGCCTCAGCAAAGGAGAGAGGAGAAAGAAGTTTAGGTGTAATAATGGCTGAAGTCGGACCTGCTATTTATAGTAAGGATTTTGGACCCCCACGTCGTGAGTTTTATAAGGCCCACGTCGTGAGTTTGGATCTTATCCCCGTAGACTTCCCATTTGTGTCCCTAGCTTCGGAAGGTGGCCATGTGACTCATCACGTCGTGAGATATCCTTGCTCATGTCGTGAGTTTGGATCTTATCCCCTCGCAGCCCCGTCACACAACTTCTAAATTCCGAGATGTGGATAAATGACTCCTCACGTCGTGAGCTCAGTCAGATTAGGGTTCCCGACAGCTGAATCTTCGGAAGGTCGTAACTTTCACATACGAACTCCGTTTTTGTCGTTCTTTATATGCATGCTTAGGTATTTACAAGTACTACAACTCTCTTTTAGACAACAATAGTTAATTCTAAGCCTATTTTAAATTCCTCTTATTATAGAGATTTATAGTGTTCTGTTTATCATAACTTCTTTATGCGAAGTTAGATTCAGACATTCTCTATATTTTCGGAATCGTATGGACGTATACTTTGAGTTGTATCATAAGAAAGTTCATATTTGTATTAGAATTTTATCATGAACTACATATCACTCTTATCACATTACTAGTTTAACAAAATCACATTACATGATTGGCATAATCACATGTGATTGTCTATTGACCTATTTTGACTAGTGTTACAGTTCCCCTGAAATGGAGGCACCAGCCCCCAGATATACCTCTCCACCTTCTTTGCTTCAGAAGGGACCATTCCCGGACATTGCGCTACCAGAACGCTGAATCTGGCAGTGTAGGAGACTATGTCGGAGCCCTTCATGGTTAGGCTCCAGAGCTCCTGCTCTATCTTCTAAACTTTGCCCCTCGGGCAGTATTCTTCGATCATCAGCTCTTTAAGAGCTACCCAGCCAATAGCATTTGCCACTATAAGAGATAGTGACTTGACATGGCTGTTCCACCACGTCAGAGCTCGGTCCGCGAAGGTGCAAGCGGCAAATTTTACCTTGCTCCCTTCCGGACAGGAGCAGATCTCAAAGATCGACTCTGTCTTCTCGAACCATTTCGAGAGGGCAATGATTCGGCCAGTTCCATTGAAGGCCCTGGGGTTGCAGCTAGTGAAGTCTTTATACGAGCACTCTCTAGAGCGCACTGGAGTTTCAATTGGGGTGGGAGGCACATTCGTTCCACTCTTGCTTGTACCTGTAGTGGTGAATTGTGCTAGAGCTTCCATAACAGCCGTATTCACAGCAGCTTGGATAGCTGCTGGGTTGTATTGAGGAGGAGGAGGTGGAGTTTGATTTCGAGCAGTGCGCCTCGTTACTCGGCGTGGAGGCATCTTGTAGCTATACTTATAAAATATGAAGATGACAGTAAGAATCAATTGTAAGAATAATGAGGGTGAAACATGGACTAACTCTCCATAGCCCAAATAAACCGATGAGAGTATGATTGGATAGAAATGTAGCACTAGAAAGATGAAAGTGTTTGGATAATAATTTTCAAAAGGTTAGATATCTGTCAAATATACTGGTATTACAGATGTAATAAGTTCGGGAAAGTGACCTAAAAGTAGGTCCTACATCACACCAAGATAAGAAAATGTTGACAGAATAAAGACCTATCTACCGAAAGTTCAAGGTCTTAAAATAACAGGAATTTACAGGGAAAAGTGCTACTTAGAGCATAGATAAGAAGGCTAATCCTTAATCCACAAGAAAAGGGATAAGCAGAGCATCCCCTACTGACGTCGGGAACCCCTTGGGAAAACCCTTAAATCATCCATCTGACGCTCGATTTCAAGAAGGCGTCGGTCGTACACTCGCTGGCGTACGCGATGCTCTATGACCTCAGCCCTAGTCTCAGATAGTGCTTGAATGCGGACAGTGTTGATCCCTGTATTGGCATCAAGTTCTGCAATTCGTTGGAGGGCTGTCCTACCCTGAATTTCGTTACGAGCAACCCTGCGGACCAGAATAGGCAGGACCCTGTCCGTTGAGCCTCCTTCGCTCACATTGTAGAAACTTCGGTCTCCGTTGTACGGGATGGGTTGACCCTGTTCCAGGTCTCCAGACTTTCCACCCACAGAGGCGTCGGGCCTTGAAAAGTCGAACGTGGGATTGGATTTGGGTTTGGAGCTACCAGGGGTTGATCGTTGACGTCTGGCTCGAAGTCAGAATCCTCCGGGAAGTTTTCAGCAAAGTCATCGTCCAGTGGAATTGCAGGTTCCTCTTCAGGCTCAACATCAAGCCATCCTCCATCTCCTTGGTTGGGAAAGTACGAGTCTCCGGGGATATGGAATCTAGCCATGTTATCTAAGCGAGAAAAGGGGTAAAAGAAATAATTAATAGATGAACTAATTAAGATAATTATAAGATGATCCTTACCAGTTACTCCAACATTTGCGTAGTGCATACTAGTCATATGTAACCAAAACAGGATAGACCTTCGAATAAGTGACCCTAACTCTAAACCCACAACCAAACAAGGAACAGGAAGTAAAGCAAAGATCACTGATTCTAAGTCTATAACACCCTAGTCACATGTAACCTTAGCGTATCCACTCCGCAATTATTGACATACTAATAAAGACCTTTTTAGTTTGCACATAAGTAATTTTAGTAACACAAAATACTCCTATAGTATTTTTATTTTACGTTATGTTCTAATGTTTTCATTGTAGTAGTGTTGGTAAGTTTTTAGACTTGCTGCAACGCCACAACCATTCCTAGGCACATGCAATCACTTCTCGGAAAGATATAGTTGATCAGGCTATATCACTCCCAGATCTGATTATATGTCCCCAAGCCTACTTGTGATGTCCAACAATCATAATACTTTTGTTCTGTCCTAGTAACACTGATTTTAGTATGAATGCAGATATGTATACTTAGGTTAAATATTTTATTATTTAAAAGTATAAACTCTTGGTCAGAGTATTTTAATCCCGTTGTGTTTATAGTTGTGTATCTTTTATGGGTTGATATACTCGATTCACTATAAACAATGCTCTGATACCAATCTGTCACACCCCAAAACCGGAACGGCAGAAACGTTCGGGGGCGGAGGACGTCATTTATAGTATCACAACAATGCATAATAGTAGACAAGCAACAACATCATCCATTGCATTAATAGTAATAATTTTTAATACAAATGTGTTCTGAAGTTTATAAGACACCAAAATGAATAATCAAAATAAAAGTGAGCCTTGAATGCGATCCATCTTCTCAAAACCTGGTCATCGGTACCTGTCTACTGGCGACCTGAGAATACAAGTTATTTTGAAAGCGTAGATTAGCATTAAAGCTGGTGAGTTCATAAGTATTTTAGTGTCATTGTTTGTATAAGTTTGAAGAATGTGCTTATAAATGTTTGATGTAAATGCTTGTAAACTCCCTAGAAAATCCTATATTTTCTACTAAAGTAGTCTTCTACCAAGACTCGACTGTTCTCTATGTTTGTTCTTTTGTAAAAGTGTGAGTTTTCCCAGAGTATGACTATCATTACCAAGATATAGTTTCTCATTACCGTTTATGTGAGAAGATCACAATGTGAATGAATTGGGAAAATAAAGGTGTACTGTAGTTTTATCTAGGTAACTACTAATGTACTAACTACCTTTAACTTGTTAGTTAATAAAGGTAAAATTTGATATGATTGTAACCATACTTGATTGACTAGTATAACACGACGTTCGAGACGTCGAAATGATATGACATTCGTCACCCGTAGACTTGCAAGTCCCACTGTAGCTAGCAGCAAGGTGTAGGAGTCAGTCCCATATAGATCTACACACAAATTCACGCTCTCCCTCCAGGAGACTCTGGGTACGAAACGTGACACATCAGTATATTGCCGAGCCATGAACTAGTATCTCACATTAATGTTATAGTATTCTTGTATTTGTATAGTATGTACTAGTGTAGTGTATGTTCTCTCTGTCTAGTATGTAGTATGTTCTCTAGTGTATAGTGGGTAGTGAGTATTGTTTCTCGTTATAGTATGTTCTATCTGTTTCTCTTTATAGTGAGTATTGTCTCTCGTTATAGTATTCTCTACTTGTTTCTCTTTATAGTGAGCATTGTCTCTGGTTATAGTATGTACTGACTCATTTATGAACTGACTCTTTGTGTGATTCATTGTTCTAGTAATAATATTAGTGACTTCCTAAACTATACCTATTATAGTTTACTAGAAATGTTGTTTGTATGAATGAACATGTTTGTACACCTTTGCTACCCAAGGGTCTTGAACTCAATGAAGGACTTTTATATCTATATACATATACATAATATATAACTAAGATTCAAACGACCTTCGGACAAACAAACGATACCCTAAGTCCAAAACCAAACAAGGAACAGGAAGTAAGACGACCTATCAGTCCTAAGTCCTTTCAATCCTACTTATATAACTATATCTATATATATATGCTTTTGACAAAATATAAGTTTAAACGAGTTTGATAAAGAGTTTTGCATATAAAAGAGTTTGTAAAACTATTTGAAGCAATTTGATTGATAACATAGTTTGAAGTATAAGAATTCCATTGTTTGATAGTTATAAATCACATGTGATTGATATAATAACTATAATGTTTCTACTTGTATTCCCCCCCCCAATAAAATCATTTAAAATCATTTAAAAGGTAAATTAAGGGGTATGAACTCACCTGTAGTGAGTGATGCGAATGAAAGATCGGTTTGAAGGATGCTAAGTGTCAAGTGAAGACTTGAGCACAACGGATCCTAATAAGCATATAATGACACATATATGTATATAATTAGTGTTTAAACAACTAATCATGAAAGTAAAACACCTTAGGGACTAGGAAACACTTGAGTGGAAGTGTTACAATCACATATGAGTGTCTATATAAGGGGTGTACGACCACACCTTTGAGTGCATGGCCAAAATGCATGATTTTCATGAGTGTGCGGCCAGGGTGTATGGCCTAAGTGGGTGTACGTCCGTACACACACTATGAAACATGCCAAAATGAGTTTCAAGGCTATATCTTGCATCCCTTAAGTGTCCTTGATCATGTGCTAGCATACAACTTCAGTTTGAGGCCATTAAGCACTAAACAAAGGGGTGTACGGCCACATGAGGTGTGTGCGGCCACACACTCCTTGATGATCATGGTTTGGACGATTATAAGGAGTATATTCAGTATGTAACAAGCATAGGGAGTGGTACTTAAAATACAGAAGCCTTCAGGGATGTTTGGAGCCCAAGAACTTAGTAGGTGTTCTTGGTGTTCTTGGTGAAACTGGAGAACACTTGAAGATCTATCAAAAGAAGTGATTTCATGGATGAAACCAATCGTCCTTACTAGATAGTGAAAGGAATCAACAAATCAAGGAAAGAAACACTTACAACTTGAAGATCTATGAAGAAAATCGGATGATAGTTGAGAGAGAATGAGTTCTTGGCTTGGGAGGGTGAAAAGAGCTAAATGAAGGCTAAGTCTCTCATTTATACATGAGAGTGTGCTGCCAGGAGGGGTGTGTGAGGCCGCACACCCAAGTGTACAGCCGTACACTCCTCATGTTGGAGTGTTTGGCCATTTTGGGAAGTGGTTAACTTATGGAACCCAACTCTAAACCCTAACTTTGAAGGTACTAGGCTTAGAACACTCAAATTGACTCTAAACAATGTAGAAGATAGAAAAAACGAGTCTGACTTTGATTGATTTGGATAACTGTACAAGATAGAAATTTCGGGTTGTCACAAGTCTTCCCGGCGATAAAAGGTTTCCCTTAGAGTTTGAAAGACTCAACAGCTTTCATGCCAAGCATGGGTCTTCTTTTGAGAAAATCTGGTCCAATGATAGACCCACCGCAGTCAAAAACTACAAGCCCCGAAAATTCATGAAGGCAGAATTCATCCAATACACCCTAACCATAAGGAATTCAGACTACATCCGAACTCAAGCTGATTTCCCTTGCATGAACCCGGAAGAAATCTTCTTGATTGCAAAGGTATTTCAAAACAAGTCTGAAAAACATCCGAAGATGAAGACTGCATGTGAAAGGGCATGTACCTTTTTAAAGGAGATTGTGTGTGATTTTGCAAGGATTGATGCAGACATCCACCTAGTACTTGCCCAAAAGTTTAACCTTCCTCCTCTTGAACCAACTTCGGTCCTGACGGAAGGCTTTCAAGAAAGATCTCTTGGAGCAACTAACTTTCCAGATCTTGGAGTCATTTTCAAACGCTTGAATGATGAAACAAAATACTTCATTCCAATGACTTCCATGAACCGTATGACCAGGAAGCAATTAGAGATCACTCAAACCGCAGTCAACAAATCAAAACACACAAATCCTGATATGAATTTTGAAATCTCAAGGAAGATTGCGTGGCTTAAGGAAGTCAGGAAGTTCTGGTGGATTCTCATCAAGTTTCTCAAGCTCGACTCATGAAAGAAAAGTTGAAGAGGTCACTTAGGGGGAAATTGTTGAAACATAGAAGTGACCCTCTTAAACTTAATACAAACCGCAGCCACTATCGTATCCGCAACCACTCTCTCATCAGCAGTCAGGCACCGCAACTACAGTCATCATTCTCATCGGCACTTAGTCTTAGTCTTTTATCTGTTTTTCTTAAAGTACTTTCTTTTATCCAATGTGCCCTGCGTGGCAACTCTCAACAGATTGGACTTTTGTAATCTTCGAGACTCTATAAATATAGTGCTCTATTTCTGATTAAATACACATCTATCTATGCATCTTGAATCTCACATCTCCATCTTACTATCTCACCTTAAAGATCTTAAGATTCTAATATCGTTATCTCTTCGGAGCAAGTCAATCTTGACTTAATCACTAAGTTTGATCTCACTTACTAACTTGGTCTGATTGCATTACTCGTTAAGAATCAACTTAAGTGTATACTTGATATAATACTTGTTGTCTTTTATATTTCCTTATATTTCCGCAACTAATCATCTAACTATCTAACTCTAACTTATATTATTGTTGAGCTTTATGATCCTTTGAGATAAACTTTAATTTCCACAATATAAACTTGTTCTAACGTTTGTTCAAGTGTGTTTCTCAAGTTTTTCTCTCAACACAACATTTATGTATGTATGATGTAGATCTAGTCATAGTAGCTTTAGGAAACCATTTCTTGTCCCAAAAGTCCCAAGTTGGTGCATGTTATGATTTGGACGAGATAAGTTGTCCTTTCAGACCCTAGAAAGGGTCCTAAGTGATAAAAACGATGTCCCAATGGCTTAAAGTATCTCATGCATGTAGTAGAAAGGTCTTAATGGGTTAAGACCATGTGTTAAGAGCTTTCTGGACATCCAAAGTCTTAAAGTTCGAGACTTTATGGTTCTAAGACACATTTGGTCGGTGGATTTGGATCTTGGGCTTAAGTGCTTAAGTCATTAAGCACTTATAAGAGTTTTGGTAAAACTTGCGTACGCCCCGCATAATTTCTATACGCCCAGCGTACTGGGTCAACCACCCCGATGGTGGTCAACGTAAGGTGGAGTACGCCCAGTGTACCATAGGAGTACGCCCCGCGTATGCCCTCTGTTGGGCTTTTGACAAATTGGGCTTCAGGATTGGGCCGCCTTTAGACCAGTTGGACTTGGGCCTTGCTGGACTTTCTGAATAATTGTGTTTTGGGCCACTTTTGGTAATGGATCTTAGTATAAGGCCCAATTAGGAAGTTGGACCCAATTGGGAAATTTGGGCCATTAATGGGCTTTGGATATATGGACTTTTAGATAATGGATTTGGTATTGGGCCTTGGCCCAAATTAGAGAAAAGGAAATAATGGACAATTACCCTATGTGAGACCCTTGGTCAAGATTTATATACCAATTGTTGACTTAGTATTCGTTTTTTTCGATAGTTCGAAATTTTCGGTGAGACAGCGATCAGATACTTTTAGTCCAGTTCTGCACTATTTAATTAATTTTTTAAGTTATGAACCCCAAGAGTTGCACCTTTTCAAATTACTAGGTTTTTTTTTAGAATTCAATGTTTCATAAATGAGACTTTTCAATTTCCAAAACTTGAGGGCATGTTTTGTAACTCTTGAAAACCTTTTGAATTCCAAACTTGATGGCAAGTTTTGTAGCTCCTTAAAAAAAACCTTCTGAGTTCCAAAACTTGATGGCAAGTTTTGTAACTCTTCAAAAACATTAGATCAAATTTTAACCTAATAAAATAATCATAATTTTATCTTTTTACCAATTTGACCTAATGCAACTCTTATAGCAAGATAACTTCAAATCAAAGAATTACAAACAATTAGCTTATCATATAAACTAGTAATTATCTCAAGATTTGACAATTTATCTTTTAGTTGGATGAGATTGATCACTACCATATCAGAAAAAAAAACAGATTTTATGATATAAAACAGTTCATGGTAATGATCCTAATCCAATTCTGACCAAAAAACCGGAAAAACTGCAACCAGACTATCCAAGTCGTCGAGTCAGATACTGGACTCGTCGAGTTGGCTTGATTTGTGCTTGACTCGTCGAGTCAGATCATAGGACTCGTCGAGTCCACTGTCCAGAGAGAAGTTTTTCATTTTTTCCAACTTTGAACAGATAACTAATTGCATCAATATAATAGAAAACACCCATGGCTCTTATACCACTGTTGGGTTTTATGTACTCTAACATCCTTATGGTGCACATACAACACTAATGCTTTGGATCTAAGTTTTCTCTAGTTATACATGCAACAAAAAAATATCCAAAGCATGAAACCTATAACTAGCATACAACTTGATATTTGAAACATAAAACAAGTTAAACAATTACCTCTTTGTTGTAGCTTGTAGAGTGTTAGCCTTTCAAGAGCTTAGCACCTCAAGTGTGATGCCTCAAATGGTTCACAAAACACCAAGACCAAGAGGAGGACAAATAAGAGAGAGATCGGAGCACACAAAATCGGCTATACTCATGTTATGACACTTGTGTATCGATTTCGGGCTTAAGGGAATACATATATAGTGTAGAATTCCAAGAGTCATATGTAAACCCTAATCTTACACTTAGGCTTATGATCCAATAACTCATATGGACTAACTCTTCATTGTCACACCCCCGAACCAGACGGCGGAAACGTCCGAGGGCTCACATGACTCAAATTGAATATCATGACAATGATTATACATGAAACACAACATAAACTTCACCATACATTAATACATTACAACTGACATTGTTCACATCAAGTACATTGTCTAAATATTAGATATCCATAGCATAAATTGTTTGAGAGTTTTCAAAACATAACACCCTAACATACTTGGTATTACTCTTCAGCTTACCTGTTACCTGAGAATACAAGTTATTTTGAAAATGTCAACATATGGAATATTGGTGAGTTCATAAGAAGGGTTGTTATAAAAATGTTTTGTGTAGTTTATAAAACCCATAAAATCCGATATTTTATGATAAGACAATTGTTTATACCAAAGTGTGAAGATCCATAAGTTTGTGCATGAATGATTTCAGAACGTGTATAAATGAGAAGTTTTGCATTATAGTTATTGAAAGTACAAGTGAAGGGTGTTGATTTCCTCGAAAAACCCGATGTTTTCCGATAATATAATATAATTGTTTCAAATTGTTATACCGTCACAACGAATGATTATGATTTTCCTTGATTACTCGGATAGTATTGGATTCATTTATTTATGTGAGTCGTTATAACCATGCATGATAATGACTAGTTCGTCTGTCTTGGCATTCTAGCGGACGCTGGAATTGATCTTAAGATTTTGTCACCCTAGACTGGCCGAGTCTAATTGTAGCGAACAGTTGAGGTGTGGGGGAGTCACCCCCGTATAAATCTATACACAAACTCTCGCTCTCCCTCCAGGAGACTTTGATTATAACTACAGACTATGAATGTCACTTAGAGGTGTCGCCCGTTATTACTCACTTAATCCAAACGAAATTGATTACCATTAATTAACGACCTGTATTTGTTTACTTGAATTGAAGGTAAGCCTAACAAACGAGGAGAAGAGGATTACAAAGTCCTGCTAATTACGTGTGTTATTTAAGGCTGTTGGTTATACGAAGGACGCGTTGGCCCATTTCACATTTGATTTAATTGGACCTTACTAGCAATGCTAATGGGCCACTGAGGCCCAATAACACATAGAAGCCATTG
The DNA here is from genome assembly GCF_052849685.1 of Lactuca virosa. Lineage (NCBI taxonomy): Eukaryota > Viridiplantae > Streptophyta > Magnoliopsida > Asterales > Asteraceae > Lactuca > Lactuca virosa. The sequence goes on from NC_136429.1 coordinate 91,258,941, forward strand.
AGGGTCCCTTAAACATGTAAATGGGGTCACAGGAGGCCCAATAGACATGTGTTATTATTGTTAGGCCCAAAAGTCATGTCAATGGGCCACGAAGGCCCAATAAGCATAATTAGGATCTTACAAGCCCAGCTATTTGAATATTTACTTGGTTTAGGTATAGTATAATTGTCGGAAGTTTGATTGAACAATTGTTAAATTCGCAACGGCACGAAACTTGTCGATTGTTTATAACGATATTCGAAAATATATGTGTAATCTTCATTCTATTTTCATAAGTGGTAATTTGGTATTTTTGACCCAAATATCTTCATAGTAAAATAATTGACTCGAAATATTGGTTTGACCCATTCAACCCTTTTTCTAATAAAAATGACAATTTTAGTCCCTTATTTAATAAAAAGACATTTTAGGCCCTTAAACCATTTTCTTGACATTTTTGACTCATAGACTTGCTTAAGTAATGTTTTTAGCTCAAAATTTACTCTTTGGCAGTTTCAGCCCCTTCAGTAGGGAGTTTTTCGGTTAAAATCCAAGTTTTTCGCAACTTTTACAATTTTGGCCTAAATTCCAAAAACTTTTCATTTTTTATCCTTTTTGGAAAAAAAATCATTTTAACCCCTTAAATAGTTTTGTTTACCCCTTTTACCCCCTGTTTTGAGAGTTGTACCATTTCAGTCCCATGAAAATCATATTTTCACAATTTTTGGGCCTATGGGCCGAAAAGCCCAAAATTTGGCCCATTAAGCTACACATTACATTTCTAGTCCTTTAAAGAGTATAATATTCATAAAAACATTTATTTCTACTGTTTTGACTCTTTTGGTCCTTAAGAAAACTGTAAATGACAACTTTCAACCCAACTTTTGTTTATTTGACAATGATAGCCCAAAAATGAGTTTTATGTTGCAATATGTTTATTATAACCCTAGAGGGTAATTTTCCTTGACGTTTTTAGTGTAATATATCTTAGATCATGTTTATTTTCCTTCTTGTGCCATAGATCTCGAGGTTTCTTTCATTTTTGTTGCATATTTACCACATAAACACATGAAATCACACATAACATACACATACACATAAATCTACACATTTTACTTGTATTCTCCCCCATAAAACTTATGAAAACCGAAAATAGAAGGGTATGAACTCACCTTTTGTTGTTGTTTTTGATTTGAAGAAGAAAGGGAAGAGTTTGATGCTATTTTTCGGCCCTAGCAAGCTTTCTTGGGTTGATTTCAAACTTAAGAAGCTTCTAAGGAGTAGATCATGAAAATTGTGTGATTTAGGAAGAAGTCTTGATGAAATAAAGAGACTAGGTTATGGATCTAAACAATAACTTACCAATGATGATGATTATTGTGGAATAACCTTCTTGAAAAGCCCTAACTCTCGAAAATTTTGAAGGAGAAGTGAAGAAGTTGTTGTAAGTTCTTGAGAGAAGCTTAAGTGAATTGTGTGTGTGTGTGTTTTTCCTTTGGCCGAGAGATAAGAAGGAGATAAGGAGAAGAGACAGAGGTGAAAGGATGGATTGCATTGAGATTTGTGATGGTGGATGGAAGTCCATAATGTAATAAGGAGGTGGCTAACCCTCCTTATTTCATTAATTTCTATTTTTTTTCCTCTTGGGCCGAGAAAGAGAGAAGAGAAAAGAGGATTTGGGCCTTTTGTGCTTAAATCTCCTAATGTGAAGCCCAAGTTAATGGTTTTCGGCCCAATGGGCCCTTAAGAGGTTTTACGGTCCAATTTGGGTATTTTATTTCATTCTAGGCCCATTATGGCCCAAAATGTTAAAATAAATGAAAGTGGGTCCAATTAGAGCCTATTTAAGAGTTCTAAGCCCAAAATAGTCAAAATTGGAAGCATATTGGTCTATTGGGCCCAATAAGAAAATTCTAGTCCAAAATGGACTTAAACCGAGATTTTTAGGGTTTCCAGTTTTTTTTCACTATTTGAATGTTTGTGTAGAGTATTTGATGGAATTTTGTGGTCATTGAATAAGCACCATACATGTATTCAAGTTTTAACTACAATGTTATCTTTGTTAAGGGTTTTACAAAGCATCAGAATTCCCAGTTGTGACATCATCCCCCCGTTAGAGGGAATTTCATCCCAAAATTCTTTTTAAGGCTAGATTTGAGAATGCGAGAATAGGTGAGGGTACTTCTGCTTCATCTGGTCTTCGCGTTCCCATGTGAATTCTGGTCCACGTTTCGCGTTCCAACGAACTTTCACAATCGGAATGCGACTTTGCTTATTACGCGTCACTTCCCTGTCCATGATTTCAACTGGTTCTTCGATGAACAGGAGATTCTCGTTGATTTCGATTTCTTCTAATGGAATGACGAGAGTTTCGTCGGATAAGCACTTCTTTAAATTGGAAAAATGGAATACGGGGTGTACACTGCTGAGCTCAGCGGGTAGCTGCAGTCTATAAGCCACTGGACCGATTCGGGCAAGAATCTCGAAGGGTCCATTGTATCGTGGGTTTAGTTTTCCCCGTTTCCCAAAATGAATCACCCCTTTCCAGGGAGAGACCTTTAACAACACCCGATCCCCGACTTTAAATTCCAAGGGCTTTCGCCTCTTATCGGCGTAGCTCTTCTGCCTGTCTCGTGATGATTGTAGTCGGGCTCTGATCTGAATTATCTTCTCGGTTGTTTCGCGTATGATTTCTGGTCCCGTTAATGCATTGCCTGGTGTTTGTCCTCTTGCTAGCTGAGTGTCACCTACCTCAGCCCAACACAACGGTGATCTACATTTACGCCCATACAATGCCTCGAAAGGAGCAACTTTGATGCTTGAGTGATAACTGTTGTTGTACGAGAATTCGATCAAAGGTAAGTGGGTATCCCACGACCTTCCGAAGTCTATCACACATGCGCGAAGCATATCTTCTAGCGTTTGAATGGTTCGCTCGCTTTGACCATCCGTTTGTGGGTGGTAGGCAGTGCTCATGTCAAGTTGTGTTCCCATAGCTTTCTGAAGCGATTGCCAAAAGCGTGAAGTAAACCTACTATCTCTATCTGAGATTATAGATATTGGCACTCCGTGGAGTCTCACGATTTCCTTGATATAGATCCTTGTCAGTCGTTTCATCTTGTATGACTCTTTTATTGGCAGGAAATGAGCGGATTTTGTCAACCTGTCAACTATTACCCATATGGTATCCAAACCATCAGTCGTCTTGGGTAGTTTGGTCACAAAGTCCGAGGTAATCCTTTCCCATTTCCACACGGGAATTACTGGTTGTTGTAGTAATCCCGAGGGCTTCTGATATTCCACCTTTACTTTAGCACACGTGAGGCACTTGCTAACGTAAGTGGCAATTTCTGCCTTCATGTTAGGCCACCAATAATGTTGCTTGATATCCAAGTACATTTTATCTGAACCCGGATGGATGGAGTATCGTGTCTTGTGGGCTTCATTCATAACTACTTCTCTGAATCCCCCAAGTTTAGGGATCCAAATGCGGTTCATGAAATAATATGCTCCGTCCTCCTTCACTTCGAAATTCTTTTCCATTCCATGTAATGCTTTGCTTGTTTTGCTTTCTGCCATCATGGCATCGAACTGGGCTGCTCTGATTTGCGAGGTCAGGTGGGATTGAACGGTTATGGAGAGAGTCTTCAAACGACGATTCGAGTATTCTTTTCGACTCAAGGCATCAACTACCACGTTAGCCTTTCCTGGGTGGTACTTGATTTCGCACTCATAATCGTTCAACAGTTCAACCCATCTTCGTTGCCTCATGTTTAGCTCCTTTTGATTTAAAATATGTTGGAGACTCTTGTGGTCAGTGAAAATGGTGCACTTGGTACCGTAAAGGTAGTGCCTCCAAATCCTCAAGGCGAAGACCATAGCTCCCAATTCAAGATCATGGGTGGTATAATTCACCTCATGTGTCTTTAGTTGTCGGGACGTATAAGCTATAACCTTCCCACGCTGCATGAGTACACAGCCTAAACCCTGATTCGATGCATCACAGTAAACTACGAAGTCCTCTGTTCCCTCTGGTAGTGATAATACCGGTGTACTGCAGAGTGCTTGCTTCAGAGTTCGGAATGCAGCTTCTTGCTTATCCGTCCATTCAAAGGGTACACCCTTTTGCGTAAGCAAGGTAAGTGGCTTTGCTGTTTTGGAGAAGTTCTGAATGAACCTCCTGTAATAGCCTGGGAGACCTAAGAATTGACGAATTTATGTGGGTGTCGTTGGGATCGCCCATCCTTCGATGGCTTTGACCTTAGAAGGATCCACATGTATCCCTTCTTGACTAACAACATGACCTAAAAAGTTCACACTACGGAGCTAGAACTCACACTTAGAGAGTTTTCCGTATAGTTTTTCGGTTCTTAGGGTTTCTAAAATTTGCCGGAGATGTCGGCCATGCTCCTCTTCGCTTCGAGAATAGACTAGAATATCGTCGATGAAAACGATGACAAAGTTGTCGAGTAATGGTCGGCAGATTCGATTCATTAGGTCCATGAATGCGGCAGGGCATTCGTTAGACCGAAGGGCATTACGACAAATTCATAATGTCCATAACGAGTTCGGAAAGCGGTTTTGGGGATATCCTCCTCCCGGACTTTGAGTTGGTGGTATCCGGATCGCAGATCTATCTTAGAGAAGTAACTTGCTCCTTGGAGTTGGTCAAATAGATCGTCGATTCGCGGAAGTGGATAGCAATTTTTGATAGTGAGCTTATTTAGTTCCCTGTAGTCAATACACATCCTAAAGGAACCGTCTTTCTTCTTAACAAAGAGAACCGGAGCTCCCCAAGGTGAGAAACTGGGTCGGATGAATCTTTTGTCCAAAAGTTCGTTGAGTTGGCTGGACAGCTCTTGCATCTCCGCAGGAGCCAATCTGTAGGGCGATTTGGCGATGGGTGTAGCTCCTGGCACGAGGTCAATTCGGAACTCGACTTGTCTTTCTGGGGGTATCCCCGGAAGATCTTCAGGAAAGACATCCGGGAAATCGCAAGCCACTGGGATGTTTTGAATATTGACCTCTTCTTTAGACTTATCCACTATATGAGCCACAAACGTCAAGTCCTTCTTTCGTAGATACTTCTGTGCCTTGATGCACGAGATAAGACGAAGGTTCGTGCTAGGTTTGTCTCCGTATATAATTAGGGTTTCGCGATTTGGGAGGTGAAGGCGAACGGCCTTCTCGTGACACATAATTTCAGCATGGTGGGGGCTTAACCAGTCTATGCCGATAATCACATCAAAACTCCTAATGGATACAGGCATTAAGTTTATTTGAAAGATGTGATGGTTCAAGGTCAGGGTACATCCGATGTAGATTTCACCAGTGGATTCTGTTTTCCCATTAGCCATTTCCACCGTAAAGGTTTCATTAAGCTTCTGGGGTTGTTGTTTTAACAAGTGTTTGAATCTATTACTTACAAAGCTTCGTTCTGCCCCGGTATCGAATAGGATGCATGCATAAGTGTGGTTTAGGAGAAACGTACCGGTGACAACAGCGGAATCCTGAACCGCTTGTCCCTGACCCATAGTCAGCACTCTTCCTGCTCCTCCATTCTCAGGGTTGTTGATGTTGGGGCAGTTTCGACGGAAATGCCTAGTCTTTCCACATCCATAGCAGGTGTGGCTTGGTCCCGCATTATTGCCGCTGTTGTTGGTGTTGTTGTTGTTGTTATTGCGGTTGTTGTTGTTGTTGTTTCCTTGTTACTGGTTCTGGGGAGGATAGGTCCTGCAATATTTTGCCGTGTGACCCTTTCGATTGCAACTGGTACAATGCATCTCCCTGCATTCGCCATTATGATGGAGACTGCACTTGTTGCACTTTGGGAGATTCCCGGAATACTGCCTAGGGGCACTTGGAGTAGCTGAGACTGGAGCATGTGGTGTGGAGGGTACTTGGGTGGTTGCAGCAATGACTGTCACTGTTTGTTGCATCTTTGACGTCTCTGAGTCTTGTCGCCCCTTTCTCTTGTTATTCTTTCCATTCTTGTTGTCACTCTCCTTTTTGCCTTCAGTTTCCCATGGCTTCTCACCCTTCTTGTTGTTGTGGTCGTACAGTTTCTTGGCCAACCTCTTGGCACTGTCGAAGGTTTCGGGATTTGCACCTATCACATTTCCTTGAATTGGGGAGGTTAATCCCCAGATGTATGCATCAATGTCGGAGTTGCGGACGGTGAGATTCCATAACTCTTGCTCCATTTTCTGAATTTCGCCTCGCGGGCAGTACTCGGCCATCAGCAATGCTTTCAACTCCGCCCACGGCATGGCGTTGGCTACGGGGAGAGTCATGGCCTCTACATGTCCATTCCACCAGGTGAGAGCTTGGTCAACGAATGTGCATGCGGCAAACTTCACTTTCATCTCCTCGGGGCATTCACATATCTCAAATACCGATTCCACCTTTTCAATCCATCTATTTAGGGTTATCATTCCACCCGTGCCATTAAAGGTTCGTGGCTTGGCGTTGGTGAAGTCCTTGTAAGACCATGTCTTGGTAGGTCCTTGATTTATTCCGTTGTTCGAACTTCCAGCCCCTTGTCCATTGCCTCCACCATTGTTCCCTTGGTGGATTTGCGCCATGACTGCCGTGACTGCAGCAGATACAGCTGCTTGAAATGCAGCTGAGTTGATTTCTGGTGGGGTTGGCTCAGGGTTTCCACGGGTTGTTCGTTGAGGCATCTTTCTGTCATTGAACGGAAAGATATTGAGTGCCTATGATTTTTGTGAGTTTGTGGTCCTATAAAATAGGTGTATTGCATGTACTTAAGTAGTTTCACATGTTAACATACAATCATGGATACATAACACATAACAGATAACAACATCACAATAGAACACATATATTTTTCCATTAATAATATCCGTACTTTGATACATGAAAATTTGCTCGAAAGAGCATACATAAGTGGTGCAAGTTCGGCAGCGTAACGACTCCATGAGTAGTGTAATCACTTAAACATAGAGTCGATGGTACATAGCATGGATCATATAAGCATAATACTAAAGATGGATATGACTAGTCCTAGTCATGGTGGGATGTGCCAGGGGGTGGTGCTGACGAAGTGGACGCTCCCTGAAGGCGAGCCACCTGTCGTTCCGCATCTTGGAGTCGAGTCTCCCACCTCACCTGCCTCATATGGAACTCTCGGATAACCTCTCGCGTCTCCTGTTCTGCACGCTCAACTCTAGTCCGCATCTGGTGCATCTGATCGGCGGTGCTCTGAGCTAGGTCGCCAGTGTTCCGCAATCGTCTCACCATGACCGGAAGCGCGCGATCAGCCGGTCCTCCCTCCCTCAAGTCGTAGAACTCGCGTGCCATGCCAAACGGGGGTCGCTGTCCCTGTTGTCTGCTCCACCTCCAAAGGTCGATACCCCAAGGGGTGTAGGGCCAGTCGGGCCCATCCGATGAGCGGGCACCCTAGTCGGGTAAGGGGGGTTGATGACTTCGGACTCCGCGTCCGAATCACCGTCATCGTTGGGTTCCTCCTCGAGGTCCTCTTCGACTTCTTCTTCTTCCAGGTCCACCACTGGCTCAGCAGGTCCGCCCTCGACTTCCGCCTCAGGTTCCTCTTCAGACTCCTCCTCAGGGTCTTCTTCAGGTTCCTCCTCCAACCATCTGTTATTCCCCTGATTAGGGAAATACGGATCTCCGGGGTGATGGAAGTCGGCCATACTGTCTGTGAGAGTGTATAAATGTACTAATATTATACCTAAGATGTTCTAATTATTATGCATTTTGAGTTGATGTTCTCTTCTTGGTAACAAAGGGCTATGTTTTTAGGTTTACCGACCATCGAGGTTTCCCCGGGGCATGTGATAGTTGTACTTCGGAGAAAATGTAGTTGATCAGGCTACATTCACCCCTTAATACAACTAGGAATAGCCCAGACATAACCGAGATGTCAGTATTATCTTATTTGATTTGGTATTATGTTCTTTTTCATATATCGTACAAGTCGAGGTGTTTTATCGTTGTGTTTTATTTGTTTTGTTCAGAGTTGTTTTTGTCCCTCTTTGGTTTATAGTTGCATATCAATGTGTGGTTAGATATGCCAGTTCACTATAAATAGAGCTCTGATACCAACCTGTCACACCCCGAACCAGACAGCGGAAACGTCCGAGGGCTCGCGTGACTCAAATTGAATATCATCACAATGATTATACATGAAACACAACATAAACTTCACCATGCATTAATACATTACAACTGACATAGTTCACATCAAGTACATTGTCTAAATATTACATATCCATAACATAAATTGTTTGAGAGTTTTTAAAACATAACATCCTAACATACTTGGTATTACTCTTCAGCTTACCTCTTACCTGAGAGTACAAGTTATTTTGAAAACGTCAACATATGGAATGTTGGTGAGTTCATAAGCAAGGTTGTTATAAAAATGTTTTGTGTAGTCTATAAAACCCAGAAAATCTGATATTTTCTGATAAGACAATTGTTTATACCAAAGTGTGAAGATCCATAAGTTTGTGCATGAATGATTTCAAAACGTGTATAAATGAGAAGTTTTGCATTTTAGTTATTGAAAGTATAAGTGAAGGGTGTTGATTTCCTCGAAAAACCCGATGTTTTCCGATAATATAATATAATTGTTTCAAATTGTTATACTGTCACAACGAATGATTATGATTTTCCTTGATTACTCGGATAGTATTGGATTTATTTATTTATGTGAGTCGTTATAACCATGCATGATAATGACTAGTTCGTCTGTCTTGGCATTCTAACGGACGCCGGAATTGATCTTAAGATTTTGTCACCCTAGACTGGCCGAGTCTAACTGTAGCGAACAACTGAGGTGTGGGGGAGTCACCCCCGTATAGATCTATACACAAACTCTCGCTCTCACTCCAGCAGACTTTGATTATAACTACAGACTACGAACGACACTTAGAGGTGTCGCCCGTTATTACTCACTTAATCCAAACGAAATTGATTACCATTGATTAACGACCTGTATTTGTTTACTTGAATTGAAGGTAAGCCTAACAAACGAGGAGAAGAGGATTACAAAGTCTTGCTAATTACGTGTGTTATTTAAGGCTGTTGGTTATACGAAGGACGCGTTGGCCCATTTCACATTTGATTTAATTAGACCTTACAAGCAATGCTAATGGGCCACTGAGGCCAAATAACACATAGAAGCCATTGAGGGTCCCTTAAACATGTAAATGGGGTCACAGGAGGCCCAATAGACATGTGTTATTATTGTTAGGCCCAAAAGTCATGTCAATGGGCCACGAAGGCCCAATAAGCATGATTAGGATCTTTCAAGCCCAACTATTTGAATATTTACTTGTTTTAGGTATAGTATAATTGTCGGAAGTTTGTTAAATTCACAACGACACGAAACTTGTCGATTGTTTATAACGATATTTGAAAATATATGTGTATTCTTCATTCTATTTTCATAAGTTGTAATTTGGTAGTTTTGACCCAAATATCTTAATAATAAAATAATTGACTCAAAATATTGGTTTGACCCATTCAGCCCTTTTTCTAATAAAAATGACAATTTTAGTCCCTTATTTAAAAAAAAGACATTTTAGGCCCTTAAACCATTTTCTTGACATTTTTTACCCATAGACTTGCTTAAGTAATGTTTTTAGCTCAAAATTTACTCTTTGGCAGTTTCAGCCCCTTCAGTAGGGAGTTTTACGGTTAAAGTCCAAGTTTTTCGCAACTTTTACAATTTTGGCCCAAATTCCAAAAACTTTACATTTTTGATCCTTTTTGGAAAAAAAATCATTTTAACCCCTGAAATAGTTTTGTTTACCCCTTTTACCCCCTGTTTTGAGATTTGTACCATTTCAGTCCCTTGAAAATCATATTTTCGCAATTTTTGGGACTATGGGCCGAAAAGCCCAAAAATTGGCCCATTAAGCTACAAATTACATTTCTAGTCCTTTAAAGAGTATAATATTCATAAAAACATTTATTTCTACTGTTTTGACTCTTTTGGTCCTTAAGAAAACTGTAAATGACAACTTTCAACCCAACTTTTGTTTCTTTGACAATTATAGCCCAAAAATGAGTTTTATGTTGCAATATGTTTATTATAACCCTAGAGGGTAATTTTCCTTGACTTTTTTAGTGTAATATATCTTAGATCATGTTTATTTTACTTCTTGTGCCATAGATCTCGAGGTTTCTTTCATTTTTGTTGCATATTTACCACATAAACACATGAAATCACACATAACATACACATACACATAGATCTACACATTTTACTTGTATTCTCCCCCATAAAACTTATGAAAACCGAAAATAGAGGGGTATGAACTCACCTTTTCTTGTTGTTTTCGATTTGAAGAAGAAAGGGAAGAGTTTGATGCTATTTTTCGGCCCTAGCAAGCTTTCTTAGGTTGATTTCAAACTTAAGAAGCTTCTAAGGAGTAGATCACGAAAATTGTGTGAGTTAGGAAGAAGTCTTGATGAAATAAAGAGACTAGGTTATGGATCTAAACAATAACTTAATAATGATGATGATTATTGTGGAATAACCTTCTTGAAAAGCCCTAACTCTCGAAAATTTTGAAAGAGAAGTGAAGAAGTTATTGTGAGTTCTTGAGAGAAGCTTAAGTGAATTGTGTGTGTGTGTTTTTTTCCTTTGGCCGAGAGATAAGAAGGAGGGAAGGAGAAGAGAGAGAGAGGTGAAAGGATGGATTGCATGGAGATTTGTGATGGTGCATGGAAGTCCATAATGTAATAAGGAGGTGGCTAACCCTCCTTATTTCAATAATTTCATTTTTTTTTTGTTTTCCTCTTGGGCCGAGAAAGAGAGAAGAGAAAAGAGGATTTGGGCCTTTTATGCTTAATTCTCCTAATGTGAAGCCCAAGTTAATGGTTTTCGGCCCAAGGGGCCCTTAAGAGGTTTTACGGCCTAATTTGGGTATTTTATTTCATTCTAGGCCCATTATGGCCCAAAATGTTAAAATAAATGAAAGTGGGTCCAATTAGAGCCTATTTAAGAGTTCTAAGACCAAAATAGTCAAAATTGGAAGCATGTTGGTCCATTGGGCCCAATAAGAAAATCCTAGTCCAAAATGGACTTAAACCAGGATTTTTAGGGTTTCCAATTTTTTTTTTTACTATTTGAATGTTTGTATAGAGTATTTGATGGAATTTTGTGGTCATTGAATAAGCACCATACATGTTTTCAAGTTTTAACTACAATGTTATCATTGTTAAGGGTTTTACAAAGCATCAGAATTCCCAGTTGTGACATTCATGGACTCTCACATAAACTTAGTCCATCATGGATCAATAGCCCAAACCATATGTATCACTGATTTACATAATCAGTCCCTGTTAATTTAATTAGACTCTTTTGATCACTAAATTAATTCCAAATTAATTCTTGATCAATAATAATTAAATAATATGATTTCTCAACTAATATATTATACATATAATATATTAATAAATCACAAAAACCTTTTTCTCAAATATCCTTCCTATCAAGTTGCTTCGGTGAATGCAACCCAAAATGGACCATGCTACTCTCGGGTCAAGTACATACCAATTATAGTGATGGGCTTAGACACCTAATCCAACAGTCTCCCACTTGGATAAGTCTAATAACTATAACTGCAAGTATGCCTTGAAAAACCAACTAGCAATCGTAGCTCTCTAAAGCTGTGACAACCCGAAAGATTTTCTGTTAACATAACCCATGCCATTAATAAAATTTATTTTATTTTGGGTTTTCCGTTAACTTTCAAATTAGATAATTCATTTAGAATTATTATTATAATTTCGTATGTGTCAGAAACGAAATATGTATTTGGGTGAAAAACACTCTAAATAATCTTTCGGGAAATTCTAGACTACGACTACTACGGGTGATGGTCATTTACCCGGGTAAAATATTAAACTCCGTTTAATGTCCGTATTGGGTGTATTCCCACCGGGTCACCAACACTAACTCTAGTCATACAAAAGGGTGGAGTGACCACCATTTGAGCTTTTCCCACACTTGAACTTTCTCTCTCTACTCTCTCTCTAAAATCGGATTTCTCTCAAGGATCTTCACTTTCAAGCTCCAATTTGGTAAGTGATCCTTCCTAACAAGTTGTTTATCCTAACATGCATGCAAATCCATGTCTTAAACTCCCAAATGCATCAAAAACTCGTGTTTACGGTTTGGGGGAGCCTCCCAAAGCCGTAAACTCCTTCAATGGGGGTTTTGAAGCCCCAAGACCCTTCCAAACATCTTCTAGTGCTTAGATCCTTACATGCATGGAGTTAGAACCACAAGATCATGAGTGTTTGGCCATGAACATGAGTTTACGGTCCTTGAATATTCAAGAACCATAAACACCCTTTCAAGGGGGTTTTGACGCTCTTTAACCCTCCCAATGCATGTCTAATGGTCTTGAAACTTGTTGGAATGATCTTAGAACCTTAAAACGTGTCCAAAGAAGTGTAAACATGAGTTTACGGTTTGGGAACGTCTCCCAAAACCGTAAACACCTTCCAAGGGTGTTTTAATGCTCTAAACACCTTGCATGGCTTCTATTTGAGTCTAGAACTTGCATGAATGGCCTACAAACCACCAAAGCACATGGAAAATGGACAAACATGGACAAGGGTGGTTTACGGCCGTCAACCCATGAGTTTACGACCGTAAACTCCCCAAGGGTGGTTTACGGCCGTAAACCCATGAGTTTACGACCGTAAACTCCCCAAGGGTGGTCCAAGGACCGTAAACCCAAATCCCTCGGCCATTTCATGTCCCGATCACTTTCTAAGCCATAGAATCAACCTTAGAACCTTCCCGTGTGCAAGATGAGACCTTGGATCACTCAAACCGCCACACCCATGAGTTTACGGCCGTAAACTCATGGGGGATATGGTCTTTGGACCGTAAACTCCCTAAGGGTTTACACTTGAAGAGTAAACACCTTATCTAGGCCCTACACTCCTTAGATGCAACCCGTACCATCCCTAACACTTGAATTGAAGTGTTTTCGTGCCTCGGAGTGTATTATCCTACTATCTTGGTAAATCAAAGTCTAATTAGATACAATTATGTATCTCTTCATGTTACATAGGAACCTCACGTGTGTTCAAGCCCTAAACTGATACATAGCATCTAAATCGGCACATTCTCGTCAGGTGAGTTCATACCCCTACACCATTTTCTGTGTTTTTCATGTTTTCAGGGGGGAATACAAGCAAAAGTACAAGGAAACTTGTACTCAACTCTGTTATTTTGTATAACATAACTACATGTTCAAATATGTTTTAAACATTGAAATCCGTATTAACCAACCGTTTAACTCGTGAAGTTAGTTTTCAAAACCAGTTGTGAAACTCATTATAAAATGTTACATTTTTACATTTCACAAGGATTTCATGTCATTTCATAAACCGGGATTTTCAATGCTATTACTTGTAAAGTTCATTATTCTTATGATTGGAGACACGTCCTCGGTAACACTCCACACGGATTTCGAGAGTGGAGGACTACTCCCGTAACCAGAATCTCTTGGAGGGAGAGCGTGACTTGAGTGTATAGATCTATACGGGACTGACTACCCCGCACCCTGCTGCTAGCTACAGTTGGATCGTCAGGTCTATGGGTGACGAAAGTCATAAAATGACGATGGACTTCTTATTGCCATGTCTAGTCTATCGTATGGTTATGGAACTCGCAACTTAGATAATGGAATTTTACTGATAAAGTAATAACGAACCTAGTGAACTAACCTTCTAGTAATAACTGTCTTTGATTACTACCAGTTCACTACTTACTTATTAGTTTTGTGTACGTGTCAAAAACTAATATGCTTACTACGGGATACTAGTCATTCAGTATGTTTCACTCAAACGATACAAGTATGGTAGGTACTTGTACACATCATTTCAGAATCGATAACCAACGAATGCTTTACATAAGAAAACATAGGGTTTTCTTGGGATAACGTAACTTTTCATAAACAAGATTGTATGGTACATCTAACGAGAAATCAAACCATATTTTCATAAGGAAATTTGCAGGATTTTCTTAATTCAAATTATGTAACAAAGGGATAACCAAACTACTTTTATAAGAAAATACGGGATTTTCTTGGATATCAACTGTTCATGAAACTAAAGGAAACTGAATCTTTTTTTCAGAAAACAAACCGCTTATGAACTCACCAGCTTTATGCTGATATTTTAAAACTGCTTGTATTCTCAGGGCATCCATAGACAGGTACTCCTACCAACCTCTTTTTGAGAAGACGGAGCTTATAGAAGACTCGTCTTTACTTTTATTCTAACCAATGTATCTAAGAAAACTTGTAGTACTTTATTTTCAAACAAATGTAAAACTTTCTTATGTAATGTAATGGTTATGTTTACTATGCTTGCTATGTACATTGGTTGTGATACTCTACATGACGTCACCCCGCCCCGGAACGTTTCCGCCATCGGTTTCGGGGTGTGACAGAAGCCGTTGTCGAACTCTGACGCGTCCATTAGATAAGGAGTCATATATTCCCCCATTCTAGATATCGTATGGACATGAGACATGGATTATAATCATTCTCTTTGTCCATGTGTCGTTTCCCGATTCCCGATTTATGATGAAAGACTAATTGAACAAATCAAATCAGTCCAGGCTTGGCCAAGCGCTTAGGGTGTCATCACTAAATCATCGATGGGCCCACAGATATCGCTCTTATCCCTCTTAGGGTAAAAGGAATGGATAAACTTCGACTCATATGCTTGCTCTATTTACTCATCAAATCACACACAACAATATGTTTTATAACACCAAGTTATTGGTGCGTTTACATATCATCAATGTGCAACTGACATGTAAGATATTATCGTTACACTAATCACTCGTGATAAAATCCATGAAGTGATTCACGTGAGCATGGGTTTAATCCAATACTCAAATCTTATTACAGGAGTACTTATGAACACTGAGCAAACTTGTGCTATGTCTAAACACTTTAGACAACCTACACACGAATTCATGACAGTCTTACCTCAATACCTACTTCCAAAGTATGATCGATTGTGGATAGTTTGAATAATCTTATTATTCGGGATGTGAAAACATGCAAATTGAAACACAATAATAATCGAATTCAATATGGTCTCAAATTTTTGAATATAAATAAAACACCTTTTATTTAATCACCACATTGATTACACATTATTCATTGTATAATGTTTCGATTAATTAACTTAATACTTGAACTAAAACAATAGTTATCCTATGCTCCAAGCATGCACACTATGTTTATATATGGTCCTTACTTTTTGAAATAGATCAACTGAAAACATTTCACAATTCCAAATCCTTATTACATAGTATAAGAATACCTAGTTCTTGCCACTATAAGAATGTGCTAGATTCTAAACTATCATGCAATGTATCTTTTGAAATGTCGACGTACCAAATTCACAGAGACTTTGCCAGCGATATTACAAAACTTTCCATTGGAGATTGATAACAAAAATTCCAAGGAAGCGAAGTGTCAAATTCAAAGTAAATTCCTTTGAACATCCTTCTTGCATAAAGGTTTCTAACCTACACATATATTCTTAATACGCAACTCCCATTATGAAAACATTTCCATATTTTCCATATGACAATGCATTATTAATAGAATTTTGTCTATTCATAATAATGTCATTATGATCCATCCATTACTATACTTCCAACTGTCCTTAAGCAACCAATCCTTAGCGAACCTTAGATTTTCCTTGACAGTTGTTTAACCACTTTAATCATATCCGGTTCGAGTCCTTTTTCCCTCTTAATGCCCTAGGCATTTGGAAAATTAGAACACGTGAATATTATAGCATATGCAATCGATCCTATGCTCCAAGCATGCACACTATGTTTATATATAGTCCTTACTTTGTGAAATAGATCAACTGAAAACATTTCAATGATGCTCATGTCACAATTCCAAATCCTTATTACTTAGTGTAAGAATACCTAGTTCTTGCCACTATAAGAATGTGTTAGATTCTAAAATATCATGCAATGTATCTTTTGAAATGTCGAGGTACCAAAGTCACAGAGACTTTTCCAACGATATTACAAAACTTTCCATTGGAGATTGATAACAAAAATTCCAAGGAAGCGAAGTGTCAAATTCAAAGTAAATTCCTTTGAACATCCTTCTTACATAAAGGTTTCTAACCTACACATAGATTCTTAATATGCAACTCCCATTATGAAAACATTTCCATATTTTCCGTATGACAATGCATTATTAATAGAATTCTGTCTATTCATAATAATGTCAATATGATCCATCCATTACTATACTTCCAACTGTCCTTAAGCAACCAATCCTTAGAGAACCTTAGATTGTCCTTGAGAGTTGTTTAACCACTTTAATCATATCCGGTTCTAGTCCTTTTTCCCTCTTAATGCCCTAGGCATTTGGAAAATTAGAAAACGTGAATATTATAGCATATGCAATCGATCCTATATCCGAAGCATATGGGACATGATTCATAATGTCTTATATAAAGACATGATACTTGACCAGTCTTTTGCTATAATATTTCCACATATAGAATTTCCAATGTTGAAATATTTCAACATGGTATTCATATATATCCATGACTAAGTTTGATTAATACTTCAATCTAAGCTTTTAGATTCGAAATAAAGTATAAATATCCTCTCCTTTACTATAGCGAAACAACTTTTCAACCTTTGCAACTTTGCAAATTAGAACTTTGTTTCCTATAAATAGTATTGCTAACTCGCAACACTTGCCATAATAATTATGCTCCCAATAGCATAACCATTATTTTGTTACTAGCATAACATTTATGCTCCCACTAGCTTTGACATGTATCCAAAATTAGATGGACTTCTAGAAATCAATACTTTATTGACTTTCTTACCAAAGTTTAGATTTCTGATAGGAGATGCTTCGATAAACCATTATCTAAGCTCATACACCTTTTATTAGAAAGCCCATAGGTGTGTCTAAACTATTTCAAAACTTACATCAATCAGTTCTGAATGTTCAAACAATTTGCCATTTCTCACAATTCGAAATACGAAGAGGGATGCCGTAATCATAATCGAATTTGAGAACGCAATTAACACAACTACTATGTGACAACCCGAAATTTCTATTCTGTACAACCATTCACTTCAATACAATTCAGAACTGTTTCTGGTAACTTTTAAGCTTTTTGGAGTCAGTTTGAGTGTTCTAAAGCCTAGCACTGCAAGAGATAATAGGAGAGATGACACTTTAGGGTAAAGTGTGTAACATTTAAGTTCCAAAACTCTAAGAGTTTGGAGTTTACGGCCCAAATGGTATTGGGGCCGTAAACCCATTAGGACCGTAAACCCAAAACCGTGAACTCATGAAGAGTTTACCCTTGGACCGTAAACTCAAAAGCAAAACCCTACAACCCTTAGATGCAATCCTTGGTACTTATAGCACTTGAATCAAAGTGTTTTCCATGTTCTAGGGTGTCTTAACTTGATTAATTAGTTGTTAAATGACTAATTGGATACATATATGTGTTATTATATGTTAATTAGGATCCTTGTGTGTGCTCAAGTCTTCACTTGACACTTAGCATCCTATACCATCCGTTCTTCCAAACCACTCACTACAGGTGAGTTCATACCCCTTAATTAACCTTTTAAATGATTTTAAATGCTTCTATGGGGGGATACAAGTTGATTTTCTTACTTTTCAAACTGTTTTATCAAACAAACTAGTTCAAATCGTTTTACAAACTCTTTTACATATTAAATACTTTTATTAAACTCTTTTAAAATATTATTATGACAAATGTGTATCTATATAGATATAGTTATATAAGTAAGATTGAAAGGACTTAGGACTGATAGTTCACCTTACTTCCTGTTCCTCATTTGGTTGTGGTCTTAGGGCATCGGTTGTTTGTCCGAAGGTCGTTTGAATCTTAGTTATATATTATATATATGTATATAGATATAAAATTTCCTTCATTCAGTTCATATACCTTTGGGTAGCAAGGGTATACAATCATGTGCATTTATACAAACAACATTGCTAGTACACTATAATTGGTATAGTTTAGGAAGTTACTAATACTAATACAAGAACAACGAATCATACAATGAATCAGTCATACATAAGTCAATAACATACAGATAGAGAATACAATGATAACATACAGATAAAACATACATACTAGACAGAGAGAACACACAATACAGCTAGTTCATACAATACATATACAAGAATACTACAACAGTTATGTGAGCCACGTAACGGGGCATGGCATCACCTGTCATGGCTCGTTTTGTATCCAGAATCTCCTTAAATGGGGAGCGTTGAATTTGTGTATAGATCTATAATGGATTGACTATCCTACACCTTGCTGCTCGCTAAAGTTGGACTTGCAAGTCTACGGGTGCCAAATGTCATTTCTTCCGACGTCTTTCATCGTCGTGTTTTTAGTCGGTAGTATGGTACAGGCATATCACATGTTACTTTAATTAACAATTGGATTAAGGTAGTTAGTACAACAATAGTTACCTAATACAACACTACAGTACTATTTTATTTCCCCATTGCATTCACTTTGTGATCTTCACACAATGAAGAGTAATGTAAAAACTATATTTGTGGTTAATGATAGTCATATTTGGGAAAATACACACTTTTACAAGAAACTAGCATACATTTCATCTGATGCCTTGGTAGAAGGCTACGTTTAGTAGAAAATATAGGATTTTCTAGGAAATACAAACATTTACAAACTTACATCAAGTTCTTACAAACATCTTCATACAAACAATGACATTAAAATGCTTATGGACTCACCAGCTTTAAAGCTGATCAACTCTTTTAAAATAACTTGTATTCTCAGGTCATCAGTAGACAGGTACCAGTGCCAAGTTTTGAGAAGATGGAGCTCGTTCAAGACTCATCTCTTATTTTTGATTTACATTTTTGGTGTCTTATAAACTTCACAGAACACCCTTGTATGAAATTATATTATTAATGCAATGGATGATGTTGTTGCTTCTTTACTACTATGCATTGTTGTGATACTGTACATGACGTCCTCCACACCCGAACGTTTCCGCCGTTCCAGTTTTGGGTGTGACAGATTGGTATTAGAGCATTGTTTATAGTGAATCGAGTATATCAACCCATAAAAGATATACAAACTATAAACACAGCGGGATTAAAACACTCTGATAAAGAGTTAATACTTTTAAATGATAAAATATTTAACCAAGTATACATACCTGCATTAATACTAAAATCAGTGTCACTAGGACAGAACAAAAGTATTACGATTGTTGGGCAACACAATTAGACTTAGAGACATATAGTCAACCCTGGGAATGATATAGCCTGATCAACTATATTTTGCGAGGAGTGACTAGCATGTGCCTAAGAGTGGTTGTGAGGTTGCAACAAGTCTAAAAACTTACCAACACTACTACAATGAAAACATTAGAACAAAACATAAACTTAAAATACTATAGAGGACTTTTGTATATGACCATCCCTGTTCTGTAAGCACATTTTAGTTAAGCCTTTAGACTGTTAAAACTTTTTACTCCGGGTATGATGTAAGACCTACTCCAAGGTCATTTTGTCCAAACTTATTACATCTTAAATATCAATGACATTGACAGTCGGCTAATTCCAGTGCCAGTCCGTGTTCAAATACTTTCATTCTACTATCGTTAAAAGTTTATCTAAACCTCACTTTCGTCAAATTATTGAGTTGTGGTGAATTAGCTCAAGGATCACTTCCAATTCTGGTCAGAGGTTGGATCATGTTATCCACCAACCAATGATAGCCTAGTTCAAAATAACAACCGTCTAGTGACCATTCTACGAACTAACTTGAACTCTTTACTAGTACTGCATCATAGGGATGTAGGTCAAAACCACCGAGAACAGTTTAACAAAATGAAAACTTTATCTTTACATGATTGAGTAGAATACATCTAGGACCGACCACAATCACTCACGAACTCCTTTTCTTGTTATATAACAGAATCAT
Source organism: Lactuca virosa (assembly GCF_052849685.1). Lineage (NCBI taxonomy): Eukaryota > Viridiplantae > Streptophyta > Magnoliopsida > Asterales > Asteraceae > Lactuca > Lactuca virosa. The sequence continues at coordinate 91,278,957 of NC_136429.1, forward strand.
GTCGTCATCTAGAAATAGTCAGCCGAACGACAAAACCCCGATCCTTCATATAGACGCTGCCACCTTCCAAGCAGTGGTAACAGCCGCCGTTGCAGCTGTCTTTGCACACTACAAATCTGGTAACGCAATTGAGGCTGTGAAGGGTGTTGAGAGATCAAATTGTTGTAACAATCCGGGAAATCAACAAATGATAACTGTTACAAACACCCAAGGCCCCAAATCTGAGGGTAAGAAGCGAAGGCGTCAAGCCTATAAGGAGCGCAAGCGATCACAAAAACTTGCCACACAACAGCAACAAGTGGCGATCCCTACCACTTCAGCCCCGATCAAACTATATGAGGGGGCACTCCCGAAGTGTGGCAGGTGTAATTTCCATCATCACGGAGTCTGCCGTGATTTAAAATGTAGCAATTGCAACCGTGTGGGGCACACTACTCACGTCTGTAGAACGCCAGCGCAAAACATCTCCCAAGCCACTAACATCAGAGTCAATTCGACTTGCTATGGTTGTGGTGAAGACGGACACTATAATAGGAATTGTCTAAAAGGGAGGAACAACGAAAGCACACGTGTCAACATAACTCCGACCCGACACTTCACTTCCACCACTGATGCTGGTACAAGCCAGATATGTCATTTATGTGGTGAGATAGGACATCTCAAGAAGGATTGTCCAATACCAGAGAACTCTGGCGCAAACGGGAAGATACTAAGGATCACTGCTGCAGGAGAGACTACTCGGGACCCACGTTGAAATATTAGGGCGTTTCGTTTTAGTAGACTTATAAGCTGTTAAAAACTAGTGCAACTCGAGTCTTATCTTTTGCGAGAACCCGTCAGACAAGGGACTCTCGTGCTGCGTGTACTTGCTTTTTGTAGTATACTTTGTTCGCAGCATTAGTCTTATAGGTAAAACTAAAGTACCAAAACTCTGTAAAAGTTGCACCATTATTTTTTTTGTAACACCTTTATGATCTAGTCTAACGCCTTTTATTCCGAGTAGTCCGACATGATCACTTAAGTTGAGTAAATTCGATCCTCACAATGCCAGTTTCGTGCTCAAATTTCTTTTCCCCGTAAATCGCCTTTTACGAAACCATCATTCCAGAACTCCGAAGTACTCATGCAGAGAGTACTAACTGCATATACCTAGGTTGAACTCTAACTCTAGATAATCGTTCATTTTCAATCGACCTCATGCCGGTCTCAATTAAAAGTTTCGATGTCATTATCGGCATGGATTAGTTGAGTCTTCATCGTGCCGACATCATGTGTTATGAAAAGACTGTTCGCCTTAATCTGTCGTCTAGAAAAACTCTAGTAATCTACGGCGACAAACCCGACACTAACCTTCGTATCATCTCGAGTATTCAAGCCCAGAAATACTTGCGAAAGGAATATTGCGCATTCCTTGCTCATGTTGTCGATGTGAGTCAAGAGATGAAGGACATTAAGAACATCTCGGTAGTACACGACTTCCCCGACATATTTCCAGAAGAACTCCCAGGATTACCTCCGCAACGTCAAGTCGAGTTCAGAATCGACTTAGTTCCAGGGGCTACCCCAGTAGCCAAATCGCCCTATCGTCTAGCACCTGTAGAGATGCAAGAACTGTCCAGTCAACTTAACGAACTGCTCAGCAAGGGCTTTATAAGACCAAGCTTCTCACCCTGGGGAGCTCCAGTCTTGTTCGTCAAGAAGAAAGACGGATCGTTTCGTATGTGCATCGACTACAGGGAGCTCAACAAACTGACCGTCAAAAATCGTTATCCTCTGACTCGTATAGACGATTTGTTCGACCAACTGCTAGGGGCGAATTACTTTTCAAAGATAGATCTGAGATCCGGGTATCGCCAGTTGCAAGTCCAAGTGGAGGATGTTCCGAAGACAGCCTTCCGAACTCGTTACGGACACTACGAGTTTGTAGTGGTACCATTCAGATTGACTAATGCGCCCGCAGTATTCATGGACTTAATGAATAGGGTATGTCGTCCTTACTTGGATCAGTGCGTCATCGTCTTCATAGATGACATACTTATCTACTCTCGTAGTAAGGAAGAGCATAGTAAGCATCTACGTCAGGTCTAGGAAACATTAAGATCAGAGAAGCTCTACGCAAAGTTCTGTTAATGCGGGTTTTGGATTCGAAGAGCCAAATTCCTGGGTCACGTTGTTGGTAAAGAGGGAATTCTTATGGACACTTCCTGCCTATCAAAGAAATAGACAAGATGGAAAAGCTAACAAGAACCTACATACGGGAGATCGTACAACTGCATGGTGTTCCTATGTCTATTATCTCCTATAGAGATAGTAGATTCACTTCGAGGTTCTGGCAGTCGCTATAAAGTTCCCTAGGAACTAGGCTGGACATGAGTACAGCCTACCATCCACAGACCGATGGACAAAGTGAGAGGACTATCCAAACCTTGGAAGATATGTTGCGAGTCTGTGTGATCGACTTTGGGAAAGCATGGGATACTCATTTACTACTCGTCGAATTTTCCTACAATAACAGTTATCACACGAGCATAAAGGCTGCTCCATTCGAGGCCCTCTATGGCCGAAAGTGCAGATCCCCTCTGTGCTGGGCTGAGGTGGGTGATACCCAGTTAGCTAAAGGACGAGTTCCTGACACCACTCTCACGGGTCCGGAGATCATACGGGAAACGACAGAGAAGATCTTTCAGATTCAAGACTCTAAGAGACCGACAGAAAAGCTACGCAGATAAACGAAGTAAATCGTTGGAAATTCCAGGTGGGCGACCGTGTTCTATTGAAGGTCTCACCCTGGAAAGGCTTGATACGCTTCGGAAAGCGTGGAAAGCTAAATCCAAGATACATAGGGCCTTTCGAGATTCTCGCTAGAATCGGCCTTGTAGCTTACAAACTTAACTTACCTCGTGAACTCAGTAACGTACATTCTATTTTCCACGTCTCGAACTTGGAAAAAGTGTCTGTCCGACGAGACTCTTGTAATCCCACTCGACGAGATCGAGATCAACGAGAGCCTCAACTTCGTGGAAGAACCTGTAGAGATCATGGACCGGGAGGTCAAGCAAACGAAATGAAGCCGTATCCCGATACTGAAGGTTCGCTGGAACGCCAAGCGAGGACCTGAATTCACTTGGGAGCGAGAGGATCAGATGAAACTGAAATATCCTCGTCTTTTTACTTAGTTATTTGTAACTACTTAATTGCTTAAACTCTAATTTCGGGACGAAATTCCTTCTAACGGGGGGATGATGTGACAACCCAAAATTTCTATTCTGTACAACCATTCACTTCAATAGAAGTCAGAACTGTTTCTGCTAACTTTTAAACTTTTTGGAGTCAGTTTGAGTGTTCTAAAGCCTAGCACTGCAAGAGATAACAGGAGAGAGGATACTTTAGGGTAAAGTGTGCAACATTTAAGTTCCAAAACTCCAAGAGTTTGGAGTTTACGGCCCAAATGGTATTGGGGCCGTAAACCAATTAGGACCGTAAACCCAAAACCGTAAACTCATGAAGAGTTTACCCTTGGACCGTAAACTCAAAAGCAAAGCCCTACAACCCTTAGATGCAATCCTTGGTACTTATAGCACTTGAATCAAAGTGTTTTCCATGTTCTAGGGTGTCTTAACTTGATTAATTAGTTGTTAAATGACTAATTGGATACATATATGTGTTATTATATGTTAATTAGGATCCTTGTGTGTGCTCAAGTCTTCACTTGACACTTAGCATCCTATACCGTCCATTCTTCCAAACCACTCACTACAGATGAGTTCATACCCCTTAATCAACCTTTTAAATGATTTTAAATGCTTCTATGGGGGGATACAAGTTGAATTATTATAGTTATTATATCAATCACATGTGATTAATGACTACCAAACAAATGGATTTTCTTACTTTTCAAACTATTTTATCAAACAAACTAGTTCAAATCGTTTTACAAACTCTTTTACATATTAAATACTTTTATTATACTCTTTTAAAATATTATTATGAAAAATGTGTATCTATATAGATATAGTTATATAAGTAAGATTGAAAGGACTTAAGACTGATAGCTCACCTTACTTCCTGTTCCTCGTTTGGTTGTGGTCTTAGGGCATCGGTTGTTTGCCTGAAGGTCGTTTGAATCTTAGTTATATATTATGTATCTGTATATAGATATAAAAGTTCCTTCATTCAGTTCAAATACCTTTGGGTAGCAAGGGTATACAATCATGTGCATTTATACAAACAACATTGCTAGTAAACTATAATGGGTATAGTTTAGGAAGTTAGTAATACTAATACAAGAACAATGAAAAATACAAAGAATCAGTTCATACATAAGTCAATAACATACAGATAGAGAATACTATGATAACATACAGATAGAACATACATACTAGACAGAGAGAACACACAATACAACTAGTACACACAATACATATACAAGAAGATTACAACAATTATGTGAGCCACGTAACGGGGCATGGCATCACCTGTCATGGCTCGTTTTGTATCCAGAATCTCCTAAAATGAGGAGCTTTGAATTTGTGTATAGATCTATACTGGATTGACTATCCTACACCTTGCTGCTCGCTACAGTGGGACTTGCAAGTCTACGGGTGCCAAATCTCATTTCTTCCGACGTCTTTCATCGTCGTGTTTTTAGTCGATAGTATGGTACAGGCATATCACATGTTACATTAATTAACAATTGGATTAAGGTAGTTAGTACATCAGTAGTTACCTAATACAACACTACAGTACTATTTTATTTCCCCATTGCATTCACTTTGTGATCTTCACACAATGAACAGTAATGTAAAAACTATATTTTTGGTTAATGATAGTCATATTTGGGAAAATACACACTTTTACAAGAAACTAACATACATTTGATCTGATGCCTTGGTAGAATGCTACGTTTAGTAGAAAATATAGGATTTTCTAGGAAATACAAACATTTACAAACATTTACAAACATTTACAAACTTACATCAAGTTCTTACAAACATCTTCATACAAACAATGACACTAAAATTCTTATGGACTCACCAGCTTTAAATCTGATCAACTCTTTCAAAATAACTTGTATTCTCAGGTCATCAGTTGACAGGTACCGATGCCAAGTTTTGAGAGGATGGAGCTTGTTCAAGACTCGTCTCTTATTTTTGATTTACATTTTTGGTGTCTTATAAACATCACAGAACACCCTTGTATGAAATTATATTATTAATGCAATGGATGATGTTGTTGCTTGTTTACTACTATGCATTGTTGTGATACTGTACATGACGTCCTCCACCCCCGAACGTTTCCGTCGTTCTGGTTTTGGGGTGTGACATACTATCTCCTTAAAATCTACTTAGTGAAAGCGTTTATTCACAATCATTTTCATGAATTGGAGAGAAACCTTATGACACTTAGATTTTATGATGTATGTGTTCCTATCCATGTGAATCTGTCATTTCCAACCATTACCATAAGATAAGGTCTCTGACAAACTCAACCTCATATGGACTGAACTTGTTCAATCTTAATTTCTTGCCATCTGGCAGCACAAATGGCCTACCATTTCTTCCAAGTTGTTAAGCAGCTCACCTATACAGATCAATGAACTTTTACTAATCAAGGTCCTTCGCCTTATGCAAACAATTGAGAACTTATAGAACTCACATGCATAGTCAACTTTTAACTAGAATGGGCACAGAAACAAGAATATATCAACACGATAGGTTACAAACCTCAAGTCGTGAGCTAGTCATACACTATAGGTTTATTCTTGATTAGTTCCTAAAACTTTTCAAGATCTTTAGGACTCCCACTGACTTCTTGACATATATGATTCTCTTGTTAACAAACACTCCTTAACAAACAAATATTCAAGACTTAGTGCGGATTCTTATCAAGGAAAAACACTTCATACAATTGGTCTTAGTTGGTCTTTGTCTTAAAGACATCACAACTACCAATTCTAAATGTGTTATAACCCTACTTAAGATATGTCACTCAAGGAACAATCTTGGAGTATGACTCTAAGACTTGATTTTGAAACGAAGTATGACTCACCTTAATTGATTTAACCATTTCAGCAATTTCTGATTCCTCTTCTTAGCCATACTTATGTACTAAGGTGTCCTTAGAGGATCAAATGTGATATGGTTTTCATAATCATTAAGATGATCATAAAACACGATACTTAAGTACTCTCCTTTCCTTTCAGATTGGAGAAACTTTTAACTTTCTGCCTAATTGATTCTTCTTATTCATTCTGCTATACATTGAAACTTTTTCAATGATTCATAATTATACTTAATCTTGTAACCATAATAATATTCACTAAACTTTTAGTAAATCATGACGAATAGTCTTATTGTTCTTTGTGGTGGACCTGATTTGACATCCCCATTTTTACGACCAAAAAAAGACCGATTTCGTTTATGCTTTTTAATAAAAATCAGAGTAACTTCTTAAGAAAAGTGTTGCGGAATTTGTTCCCAAAACAAAATATGATAAAAGGTTATCAAAGCATTTCTTAAAGAAAATGTATTTTCATTACATTACAAAAACTCGGGATGTCAATCATCGATACAGATCACAAGCATAAACCAAAAACATAATAGACCACAAAACACAATCTGGCCTCAAAACAACATAGGCCTTACAACATTCCATTTATTTTCTACTGGCCTAAAATCCATAATCTCTCATCAAGTCATCCAACTATGCTTTTTCCACTACCTGTAATACAAGAAACTGAGTGGGTCAGGCTGGGGAGCCTGGTGAGCATATAGGGCTTTCAACCCACAATAAATTAGTTTATTATTTTCAACAACCAGTAAACCCGATTACCCGTTCTCGTTATCCTCACCTTACGTCCCTAAAGCATCTCTCATAAGGGACCTATCCTAAGGAATTTCATCGGGATGGACACTACTGCTAAGGGGATTCCTCAGCCATATGTGTCCGTAAGGCAAACATGGGGCGGATGTAGTACACCGGTGAACACATCGTTCACAAACACCTACAGGTTGCGAGCCTGCTAGCGTTCCACTGGACTTCCTAGAAAAGTTTGTGGTCGTCATCCATACTCCGCTAGATGACTGGATCAACGTCAACATCGAGGCCTCTCATCACTTTATTTCACCACACACCAACTATTTCATCTACCCATGTTTTACCCAACATATTTGTAGACATAAAATACATATACAGTTTAGATCTAGAAAACAAAGTTTAAATCTTTCATACAGCATAGATCTCAAAGTAGAAAACATACATATAGTGTTTAAATCTGAAAAGTTTAGATCTGAAGTGAGAAAGTCTAGATCTGAAGGAAAAGGGTTCAGATCTTGAAGAAAAGTTTAGATCTGAAAGAAAAAGTTCAGATCTGAGAAGAAAGAGGTTCGGATCTTTCATCCAGCATAGATCCCAAGTAAACAGATAATATATATACACATAGCACGTAATTTATATAAAATACTTCATATCTATGTGTAACATGAAACTAACTACACACTCACCTGATAAGGAGTGATTCAGACAGCACTTCGTTTCTTAAAATAATTTTCTTTGACGGAACCGGGAAGTTTGCTTGAAAACCGGGCTCTGCACGGGTAGAGTTTCAAACCGAAAAACTCTTTTTTTTTCGGAGACTCCGGGCTCTCCGAGGCTTTCTCCTAGAGCTAGAAAGGTTCCCTACACTTCGGGGTAAATTAGGGTGGCTAGAGAGAGAGTAGAGAGAAAAAGTAGAAGAGAATTGGTGAGAAAAAGTGGCAGCCCTCGGACCCCTTTTATAGGCTGAGAAGCCTCGCTACGCTGGGCGTTCCTGGGAGGGTACGCGGTGCATGCCTCATACACAGGGTGTTCTTTGTCTACGCTGCACGTTCATACATCCACGCGTCCAAAGTCTGCTGGGGCTACGTGGTCACCTCTGGAGCCAAGTCCTCGCGTACGCGGGACGTTCCCTCTCTTGCGCGGGGCGTACCCTTCGGACCAGACTCACAATTTACACACTCGACTTCTAAAATTCCTAACTTTCGCATACAAGCTTCGTTTTCAATGTTCTTTATATCCACGCGTAGGCGGGAACGCACTCTACGACTTTCTTTCAAACTTCGTTGGCTAATTCTTGACCAATTTTAAATTTATATTATTTAACATACCGGGACAATAAAGCTTGTTAAAATTTCATAACTTCTTCATCCGACGTCCGTTTTTGTCTATCTTTTTACCATTGCGCTACTATTAACGAGATCTTTGATTCTCGTTTAGGTTGTGTCGGCCAAAAATCGACCGATCTAATATTCGAACTTCAGGCTGTGCACTATTGATCCGGAACTTAAAATAATCATAACTTCCTCATACGAAGTCATATTTGGGCGTTCTTTTTATAAACACTCTTGGTTTAACGAACACTACGACTTTCGTATAGACCATCAATGCTAAAAAGTCATCTATCATAAATTCACTATTTACGTCACCCAGGGTCGTGTCGGTTCTGTCGTGAAACTTCGACAGGCCATAACTTCTTCGTTAAAACTCGGATTTCGGTGTTCCTTATATATCCAGAACCCTTGTCATGACGACTACAACTTTCTTCATAGATACTGGGTTTATCTAACATTTTATTTTTGACGCTTATTTTTATCCTTTATTTAATATATTATTATAAACAAGTAATAAGCACACAAAAGCACATAATTCACATAATATTCAAGTAATTCATCTTTATTACTTTAAAATGGGTTACAATGGTTGACCTAGACTATTAAATCATCACATCAATGCGTAGCCTCGAAACACGGGCGTTACAGTTCTCTCCCCCTTAGGATGATTCCGTCCCGGAATCATGCATCAGCAAACAAATGCGGATAGCGACTCATCATGTCACTCTCCGTTTCCCATGTGAGATTTGGCCCATTCGAATGTTTCCATCGCACAAGCACTAATTCGACCATCTTGCGTCGCAACTTCTTCATCTTACGGTTAACAATCGCCTCGGGCTCTTCGATTAGCCTCTTATTCTCATCCATCCTTAACTCTAAAATTGGAATTATGTCGGGAACTTCTCCCGTGAACTTCCTCAAATAACACACATGGAATGTGTTATGAATACCCTCTAGTTCTTCTTGTTGTTGTAGCTTGTAAGATTAGTTCCCAATCCTTTGAAGAACTTTGAACGCTCCAATGAACCTTGGACTCAACTTTCCTCTTTTCCCAAATCTTATAAGTCCCTTCCACGATGAGACTTTGAGCAAAACTAAATCCCCAACTTTGAATGTCATCAGTCGTCTCTTCTTAACAGCATAGCTCTTCTGACGATCCTGAGCTGCTAACATCCTTTCCCTGATCACCTTTAACTTCTCAGCAGTCTGATGGACTATCTCGGGGCCCATAAACTGCTTTTCTCCGGCTTCAAGCCACAAGACGGCATGCGACACTTTTTTCCATATAAGGCTTGATAAGGTTCCATCTTTGATGCTCGAATGGTAACTATTGTTGTAGGAAAATTCTACTAGAGGCAAATGTTCATCCCAGTTACCTTGAAACTCCAGGGTATACGCTCTTAGCATATCTTCAAGTGTTTGAATCGTTCTTTCACTCTGACCATCGGTCTGCGGATGGTAGGCTGTACTTAAACACATTTTCGTACCCAATTCCTCTTGTAGATTCCTCCAAAACCTTGACGTGAAACCACTATCACGGTCTGATACAATCGTTAAAGGAACACCGTGAAGTCTTACTACCTCCTTCACGTAAGCATTGGCAAGCTAATCCGTATACCATCTTTCATTAGCTGTTATGAAGTGTGCACTCTTAGTGAACCGATCAACGACCACCCAAATCATGTTGTGACCATCCTTTGTTCTGGGCAGTTTTGTGACAAAATCCATGGTAATGTCTTCCCTTTTACCCATGGGAACAGGTAATGGTTCTAAACTCCCATACGGTTTCTGATGTTGTGCCTTAACCCTTGCACAAGTTACACACTCGGCCACATAATTTGCAACATCGAGCTTCATCGTCGGCCACCAGTAGTAGGGTTTTAGATCCCTATACATTTTTGTGCTGCCGGGATGAATCGAGTACATGGTCTTGTGAGCTTCTTCCATCAGAAGATGTCTTATTCCTCCCGTTTTAGGTACCCAAATCCTATCTTGGAATACCTTTAATCCTTGATTATTCGTACCAAACACCAGCGTTTTTCCCAAACGCTCTTCCTTTCGGTCATTTTTCTCTGAAGCTTCTTCCTGAGCCTTCTTGATGCTTTCCACGATCGTCGATACAACTTCAATGCTTAACGCTCTAGGCCCTCTCCTTTCAAGGCTCACTTTTCGACATAAAGCAATAGCTAAGACATTTGCTTTACCAGAGTGGTAAAGTATATCACAATCGTAATCCTTAAGAAACTCTAGCCAGCGTTGTTGTCTCATATTTGATTCCTTCTGATTGAAGAGATACTGAAGTCTGTTATGATTAGTGAAAATCTTGCACTTCGTGTCGTAAAGATAATGCCTACATATCTTTAGTGCAAATACTACTGTTGCCAACTCCAGATCATGAGTGGGGTAGTTCTTTTCGTGTTCTTTCAATTGTCTTGATATGTATGCTATCACCTTATCTCTTTGGGTCAGAACGCAACCTAACCCAACTCCAGATGCATCGCTATAAACTGTGAAGTCTTCAACTCCCTTGGGCAGAGAAAGAATCGGCGCTTCACACAACTTCTTCTTTAACTTCTCGAATGCTTCTTCGTTCTTCTCACTCCAAGTATAAGTAGATCATTTATGGGTCAAGGCTGTCAATGGATACTTTGAGCAAAACTTATAAGTCCCTTCCACAGTGAGACTTTGAGCAAAACTGAATCCCCAACTTCGAATGTCATCGGTCGTCTCTTCTTAACAACATAGCTCTTCTGACAATCCTGAGCTGCTAACATCCTTTCCCTCATCACCTTTAACTTCTCAGCAGTCTGATGGACTATCTTGGGTCCCATAAACTCCTTTTCTCCAGCTTCAAGCCACAAGACAGCCTGCGACACTTTTTTCCATATAAGGCTTGGTAAGGTGCCATCTTGATGCTCGAATGGTAACTATTGTTTTAGGAAAATTCTACCAGAGGAAAATGTTCATCCCAGTTACCTTGAAACTCCAGGGTACACTTCCTTAGCATAACTTCAAGTGTTTGAATCGTTCTTTCACTCTGACCATCGGTCTGCGGATGGTAGGCTGTACTTAAACACAATTTCGTACCCAATTCCTATTGTAGACTCCTCCAAAACCTTGACGTGAAACGGCTATCACGGTCTGATAAAACCGTTAAAGGAACACCATGAATTCTTACTACCTCCTTCACGTAGGCATTGTCAAGCTTATCCATAGACCATCTTTCATTAGTTGCTATGAAGTGTGCACTCTTAGTGAACCGATCAACGACCACCCAAATCATGTCGTGACCATCCTTTGTTCTGGGCAGTTTTGTGACAAAATCCATGGTAATGTCTTCCCTTTTACCCATGGGAATAGGTAAAGATTCTAAACGCCCATACGATTTCTGATGTTCTGCCTTTACCCTTGCACAAGTTACACACTCGGCCACATACTTTGCAAAATCGAGCTTCATCGTCGGCCACCAGTAGTAGGGTTTAGATCCCTATACATTTTTGTGCTGCCGGGATGAATCGAGTACATGGTTTTGTGAGCTTCTTCCATCAGAAGATCTCTTATTCCTCCCATTTTAGGTACCCAAATCCTATTTTGGAATACCTTTAATCCTTGATTATTCGTACCAAACACTAGTGTTTTTCCCAAACGCTCTTCATTTCGGTCATTTTTCTCTGAAGCTTCTTCCTAAGCCTTCTTGATGCTTTCTACGATCGTCGAGACAACTTCAATTCTTAACGCTCTCGGCCTTCTCCTTTCAAGGCTCACTTTTCGGCTTAAAAGCATCGACTACAACATTTGCTTTACTAGGGTGGTAAAGTATCTCACAATCATAATCCTTAAGCAACTCTAGCCAGCGTCGTTGTCTCATATTTAATTCCTTCTGATTGAAGAGATACTGAAGACTTTTATGATAAGTGAAAAGCTTGCACTTCGTGCCGTAAATATAATGCCTCCATATCTTTAGTGCAAATACTACAGCTGCCATCTCCAGATCATGAGTGGGGTAGTTATTTTTGTGTTCTTTCAATTGTCTTGATGCGTATTCTATCACCTTATCTCTTTGGGTCAGAACGCAACCTAACCCAACTCCTGATGCATCGCTATAAACTGCGAAGTCTTCAACTCCCTCGGGCAGAGAAAAAACCGGTGCTTCACACAAATTCTTCTTTAACTTCTCGAATGCTTCTTCATGCTTCTCACTACAAGTATAAGTAGATCCTTTATGGGTCAAGTCTATCAATGGAGTAGCTATCGAAGAAAAGCCTTGGATAAACCTTCGGTAATATCCGGCTAGTCCTAGAAAGCTTCGGATCTCCGTGGGACTTTTCGGTCATTCCCACTTCATTACAGCTTCAATCGTTGCTGGGTCAACCATGATCCCTTCTTGGTTTACCAGATGACCCAAGAATTGGACTTCTCGAATCCAAAAATCATATTTAGAGAACTTAGCGTACAACTTTTCCTTCGTCAGAACTTCCAACATTTCTCGCAGGTGCTTGCCATGCTCCTTGTGGCTCTTTGAGTAAACCAGAATGTCATCTCTGAATACTATTACGAATTTATCGAGGAATGGTTTACAAACCCTATTCATCAAATTCATGAATGCTGCTGGAGCATTGGTTACTCCAAACGACATAACCAAAAATTCATAGTGTCCATATCTTGTTCTGAATGTAGTTTTCTCAATATCCTGCTCTCTCACCTTCATCTGATGATATCCTGACCTAAGATCGATCTTCGAGAAATAGCTCGAAACTTGCAGCTGATCGAACAGGTCATCAATCCTCGGCAATGGGTACTTGTTCTTCATTGTTGGCTTGTTCCGCTTTCTGTAATCTATGGACATCCTCATGCTTCCATCTTTCTTCTTTACGAATAACACCGGAGCTCCCCAGGGTGATGAACTTGGTCTAATGAAACCATTGTCCAACAACTCCTGAGTAGACACTGGGGATGAAAATTCTAATGAAACCATTGTCCAACAGTTCTCTTGCTATTGGTGTCGTTCCTGGTAACAAGTCTATTCGAAACTCTACTTGTCTATCACGGGGCAATCCAGGAAGATCTTCGGGAAAGAATTCCGGATAATCACACACCACTGGTATATTTTGCATTTCCTTTTTCTCTTTCTTAGCATCGATCACAAATGCCAAGTATGATGTGCATCCCTTAGAAAAACATTTTCTGGCTTTCATCACGGAGATGATTCCAAAATTTACTCTGTGTTTGTCCCCATACACCACAAATGACTCTTTTTCAGGAGGGTTTACTCTTACTATCTTCTTCTTGCAACAGTATCTCGGCATCATTGGCGCTAAGCAAATCCATTCCTAGTACGATATCGAAACCATTCCGCTCAATAGGTATCAGCTCCTCGTGGAATTCGTTTTCGTTTAAGTCGATGACGATGTTCCTAATGCAATCGCTAACAGGTCTGAATTTGCCACTGGAAACTTCTACAACTAGGGCAACATCAAGTTTTTCTATAGGCAATGCTAGTCTTCCACCAAATTTATGTGATATAAAGGTGTAATTTGCTCCAGAATCAACCAATATATTGGCAGAGAATCCATTTACAAGAAAGGTACCTGAAGCGACGTCTGCCGCTTCCTTCGCGGCTTCGAGTGTCATCTGGAAGGCTCTGGCTTTTGGCTTCGGTGGGTCATTAGGCCTTGTTGCCTCCTTCTTCTTCGGGCACTCCCTCAAAAGGTGCCCTTCCTCATTACAACCATAACAAACTTTCTTGTTGAACGTGTACTCGTTGGCATAGTGCCCAGGCTTCCCACATTTAAAGCAAGTGACCTCCCCGTCACACTTCCCATGATGTTTCTTTTTGCACTTTTCGCACCATTTCGCTTCGCCTCCTCCTCCTATCGAACCAGACTTCTAGGATTTACTTTTCTTGTTGGATCTCGAAGATCCCTCTAACTTCCTCTTCTCACCCACCTCAGTTCTCTCCAGACCCCTTTCTTTTAGTTGGGTCTCAACATTCTAGGCTGCTTTATCGGCTACCTTCAGCGTGCTTGCCATTTTGACTGTTTCGCCAAAGTCTGATCGCAATCCGTTAGCAAATTTCTCTATATTGACTAGTTCAGTCGGCACCAAGTATGGAAATAGCTTCATCTTCTCAGTGAACGCAGTAGCATAGTCATCAATGCTCATTTTCCCTTTTTTCAAGTTTTGGAACTCATTGTTTAGATCGATCAGATCTATCTCGGAGCAGTGTTGCATCTTCAACTGTTCCATGAATGCTTCCCAAGACATCTTCAAATCGGCTCCTCGTGGCATCGTATCCCCCAACAATTTCCACCAGCTCAAGACTCCAGTCTTTAGTTGTCGAACCGCAAAGATGGTTTTCTGCTTATCACTACAGTTGCAGCTTTCAAATACCATCTCCATTTCGGAGATCCAGTCCATAATCTCCACAGGATTTGGGTTTCCAGAAAGACTTGGTGGTTTGGCACCCAAGAAGTTCTTATACATTCGTCTATCTCTATCGATTTCCCTCTCCGGGTCATTCCTTCACACCACTGGGGGTTCCAATTGACTGACAGTGCGGCTGTTATTCCCTTCTTCAGACTCTCCGTCATTCAGTTATGGTTGTTCAACAGGCACTGAAGGTTCATTTATGTTATTCATCAATAGTTGTCTCATTTCTTCCCTCTGTTCAGCCATCATAGCCCGAATCATGGCTTGAACTCCAGCCATTGTGACTGGCTCAGGTGCAGCTTCTACTATTGGCACTTGTTCAATCCCTTGGGGTTGAGGTCGTTGATTCCTGTTTCGATTTGCGTCTCCAACTTCACTTTGGGTTCTTGCCATTTCGATCTATACACCAAATTAGGTGAATCTAGATCTTTATTCACGATAGACGTTTAAATTCCCCTTATCACTCCGAAACGTTACATGTTAGTTCTAATATCGTATTCGAACGCTTAGAATCCTAAACACATAAGGTTTCCAGATCCGGTCGGCAACAGACCATAGATCCGAACAAATAATAGCATACAAGGCAAACATAAATCATTTAGCACAAAAAAGAATTTTAGGCATCTTTACTAAAATAAACTAGTGCTCGTGTCTAAAATATGGGAGACACTCATCTCACGATCATCGCTTAACTTCTAAGTTCAAGTCTAGAAATCCTACAAATTCCTAGTTCGCTTAAAGTAATGCTCTGATATCAACTGTGACATCCCCATTTTTACGGCCAGAAAAGACTGATTTCGTTTACGCTTTTTAATAAAAATCAGAGTAACTTCTTAAGAAAAGTGTTGCATAATTTGTTCCCAAAACAAAATATGATAAAAAGTTATCAAAGCATTTCTTAAAAAAAATGTATTTTTCATTACATTACAAAAACTCGGGATGTCAGTCATCGATACAGATCATAAGCATAAACCAAAAACATCATAGACTACAAAACACAATCTGGCCTCAAAACAACATAGGCCTTATAACATTCCATTTATTTTCTACTGGCCTAAAATCCATAATCTCTCGTCAAGTCATCCAACTATGCTTTTGCCACTACCTGTAATACAAGAAACTGAGTGGGTCAGGCTGGGGAGCCTGGCTAGTATATAGGGGTTTCAACCCACAATAAATAAGTTTATTATTTTCAACAATCATTAAACCCGATTACTCGTTCCCGTTATCCTCACCTTATGCCCTAAATCATCTCTCATAAGGGACCTATCCTAAGGAATTTCATCGGGATGGACACTACTGCTAAGGGGATTCCTCATCCATATATGTCCGTAAGGCAAACATGGGGGGGTTGGAGTACACCGGTGAACACATCGTTCACACACACCTACAGGTTGCAAGCCTGCTAGCGTTCCACTCGACTTCCTAGAAAAGTATGTGGTCGTCATGCATACTCCGCTAGATGACTGGATCAACGTCAACATCGAGGCCTCTCATCATTTTAAATCTTTCATACAGCATAGATCTCAAAGTAGAAAACATACATATAGTGTTTAAATCTGAAAAGTTTAGATCTGAAGTGAGAAAGTCTAGATCTGAAGGAAAAGGGTTCAGATCTTGAAGAAAAGTTTAGATCTGAAAGAAAAAGTTCAGATCTGAGAAGAAAGAGGTTCGGATCTTTCATCCAGCATAGATCCCAAGTAAACAGATAATATATATACACATAGTACGTAATTTATATAAAATACTTCATATCTATGTGTAACATGAAACTAACTACACACTCACCTGATAAGGAGTGATTCAGACAGCACTTCATTTCTTAAAATAATTTTCTTTGACGGAACCGGGAAGTTTGCTTGAAAACCGGGCTCTGCACGGGTAGAGTTTCAAACCGAAAAACTCTTTTTTTTTCGGAGACTCCGGGCTCTCCGAGGCTTTCTCCTAGAGCTAGAAAGGTTCCCTACGCTTCGGGGTAAATTAGGGTGGCTAGAGAGAGAGTAGAGAGAAAAAGTAGAAGAGAATTGGTGAGAAGAAGTGGCAGCCCTCGGTCCCTTTTTATAGGCTGAGAAGCCTCGCTACGCTGGGTGTTCCTGCGACGATACGCGGGCCGTACCTCGTACGCAGGGCATTCTTGGTCTACGCTGCGTGTTCGTATAGCCACGCATCCGAACTCTGCTGGGGCTACGTGGTCACCTCTGGAGCCAAGTTGTCACACCCCAAAACCAAAACGGCGGAAACGTTCAGGGGTGGAGGACGTCATGTTTAGTATCACGAGATAGGTATATGGTAAGCAAGTAATGAACAACCATTTCATTTCGAAAGAGAAGTGTTTACAATGTGTGTGTTCACAAAACATAGAATTCATACACAAATAACAAAACAAGACTTGAAGCTATAATGCTTCATCTTCTGAATCCCCAGCACGAGCACCTGTCTAATAGTCTCCTGAGAATACAAGTTATTTGAAAGAGTTGATCAGCAATTAAGCTGGTGAGTTCATAAGAGTTTAGTGACGTAAGTAAGTGTAAAGTGTTGTTGAAAATGTATAAAGCTGTGAGTTCCATTTAGAAACGTCCGTCTGTTCCTCTAGAAAATCCTATATTTTCTACTTGAATGAAAGTTAAGTAAAATAACACTACAACCCATTCTATGGGTACTAAGTGGGTACAAGTTATATAAGACTCAGAGTGAACAAACAATCGATTGTGCGCATCTGCCCTAAGCTCACAACCCAACGAGGAACAGAAGTTAAGGCGGATAGCACACATCCCATTGGTTGTTAGATCATTATCATATATAACCCTGGCGTATTCACTTGTTACTCATGGAGTTAATTGTAATGGTTCCTTTATATCTAATGAAAATTTCTTTAAGAAAGCCTATATTTCTTATAGTAAAAATGGTGACCATAGTGACTACTTTTATAATAGCTTAGTTTATACTGCTATATATAATCTAATATCGGATAGAAAGTTAATTGAGTGAATCTGCCCTAAGCCCACAACCAAACAAGGAACAGGAAGTAAGGCGGAAAGCACACATCCAACTACCTATTGGGTATTAGTTTTATATATGAACATGGTGTATAAA
The DNA here is from genome assembly GCF_052849685.1 of Lactuca virosa. Classification (NCBI taxonomy): domain Eukaryota; kingdom Viridiplantae; phylum Streptophyta; class Magnoliopsida; order Asterales; family Asteraceae; genus Lactuca; species Lactuca virosa. The sequence continues at coordinate 91,296,626 of NC_136429.1, forward strand.
CTAAGGTATTATAGAGTTACTCACCTAAGGTCCTTTAAATGTACTGGTTTAATAAAATGGATTAAACCCTTTACTGGGAAGTTTCTAGTTTTGTATACCAAAAGTACTGATTTTGGAAAGTATGCTTTGTACTAGAAAAACTGTGCTTTGACTCTGTGTCCCATAACCTGACCCATACCTGGTACCCTTATGATGACTTAATGTATACTAAGCATACATATATATAGAATCGGGTAGATAATAGATTGGGTGAATTCGTTCCAAGCCCACAACCAAACAAGGAACATGAAATGAAGCGGAGAGCACACATCCTATTAGCTGTCGGACCCTATTGGTATATATGTATCATGTGATGTATACATTAAGGAATCATAAGACTAGCATTATGGTCTTATATTTTAATCATAGCCTTCTACCAAGGCATCTTCTGTTACGTGCTAGACTCGACTGTTCCGATTGTCGATTGTAAAAATGTATATTTTCCCTAGTTTATAACTATCTTGACTAGAAAATAGTTTAAGTCTGACTTTCAAGTGGTACTGTCACTTTATGAAAGTAATGGGAAATGTAAGTACACAGTTGTCGTTTATAATGACATGCGGATGTACTAATATCCTAAAAACATATTTGTTTTATTACGGTCATAATGTGAAGGCTAGAACCCCTACTATACGCTCTCCCTGTCAAGAGATTAAGGGTACTAAACGCGACCTCTGCAAATTCTTGCAAGCCGTGTAATTCACATTAAAGTTATATGATCATGTATACCCAATATAACTATCACCTTTTGTTTAAAACAATGAGTTAGTGATTTATTGGTATAATTAGATCATGTATGTGTGTTCTCATGCTATAGCAACCTAACTTGTTTGTTCTGTTTGTTTCACTTTATTGTGTGTTCTCTCTGTATGGTATTGTTTGATTCTCTTCACTATATGTTATGTTATAGTATTGTCTCTTTGGGTGCTTCATTGTACTAGAAGTAATGAATAGCATTCTCCTAAACTATACCTATTATAGCTTACTAATGTTCTACTTGGACTGTTATTGAAAAGACTCATTTATTTACTAAGTTATGCTTGTACTTTAAAAACAGAGTTTTGTATAACTAAAAGTAACATAACTTTAAAAGAGTTTTGAAATGTTTTGACAACTTATAAGTGACATAAGTAACATTTTGAAAGATTTTTATAACAAACATTTACACAATTATCATTGTGTTCAACTTGTATTCCCCCCTTAAAACAGTTAAAATAGCTAAAAGATTCATTACGGGGTATGAACTCACCTGATGTGGGTGATTCAATCGGGTATGTGTGTAAGGATGAGAAGTTCCACGAATGAAGTCCCGAGAAACAATAAGTCCTAAGTGACATATAAGGACACATATTGACAAGAATATAGTGTTTATAAACAACTATATGAAAGGAAACACCTTCTGGGACTAGGAAAAACCTTGATTCAAGTGTTATAAGTACTAAGGATTGCAGCTAAGGGTGGTAGGACATTGCTATTGAGTTTAGGGTTAAAGGGTAAACCCCTTTGGAGTTTACGGTTCTGTGACCATAACTCATTGAGTTTACGGTCGTAAACCCATGAGTTTACGGCTGTAAACTCATGTTTCTTTATCCATTTTGTGTTTTGAAGCTTTACAAGTCCTAAGAAGCATTCCTATTTCATGTATAAGCGTTAGGAAGTGATTAGGGCAACATTTCACCCCCTTTAAGGAGTTTACGGTTTTTGGACCAATTGTCTTTGGGTTTACGGCCGTAAACCCAAATGATTTATGGCCTTTTGATGTTTTCAAGTTCCTAGCACATCAAGGAAGGGATCTAAGCTAGTTTCCACGGCTTAGAAGGGACTAGGGCACACTTTCGCACCCTTTTTAAGGTTTACGGTCCAAGAACACCTTGGACCGTAAACACCTTTGATCCTTGGTTTCTTGGGTGTTTTCATCATGTTTAGAAGTGTAACAAGCTCTATAACACTCTAGGATAGAAGTACTTACTAGGTAGAAGCTTGAAAAGGTTCTAAAAGTTCAAGAACACTAGTGTGTGTTCTTGGTGTTCTTGGTGAAACTAAGAACACTTGAAGATCTACACAAATGGAATGATTTCACGGATGAAATCATGTAAGATCACTAGATTAAGCAAGAGATCAACTAAACAGGGAAGAAAACAATTACTTTCTTGAAGATTTGGAAGAAACTTTGGATGATACTTGAGAGAGAAATGGTTATAGACTTGAAAGTGTGAAAAGAACTTAAAATTAACTAAGTGCCACTTATATAGTCATTAGGGTTTACGGCCCTAATACCATTTGGGGCCGTAAACTCCAAACTTTTGAAGTTTTGGGACTTTATTGTTGCACAATAAATCCTAGGGCATCCTCTCTCCAGTTATCTCTTGAAGTACTAACTTTAAAACACTCAAACTGATTCCTGAAAGCTTGAAAGTTAGCAGAAATAGTTCTGACTTCTATTGAAGTGAATGGTTGTACATAATAGAAATTTCGGGTTGTCACATCATCCCCCGATAGAAGGAATTTCGTCCCGAAATTAGTTTTCTTAGCATTACTACTGGGGTTGCTCTCTTCCGATTGGCAGAATACCAACTCGTAGACTTGGCAACTTTGCCCTTCTGTTCATGATAGGATTCATACTTGGTCCATCTATCATTACCTCGCGTATACAAGCCGTATATAATTTGGATTAGTAAGACGGTCGGATGTGCGACTCTGCCCCAGGTCCACAACCCAACGAGGAATAGGAGAAAGGGAGGAAACACACATACTAAGTCTTCGTAATCATAATCATATACCACCCTCGCGTATACACTGAATAGTAATAGGTGGGCTGTATTCGTCCATAGCCTTTGTGCTCGAACTTGGTCTGCTGGACGAGCGGTATTTCATGATGGTCTGCGGACATCTGACGATAAGGCTTCAGAGGACAAAGTACTCTTCGCACGAGTACTGCGGGGTTTAGAATACGAAAGATAAAACTGAGGTTTAGGTCGGACTTTCTATACGAAGGACGAAAGTTTCGAGAACTTGCCGATCGAGGCGATAGAAACATATGAACTCAGTATGGTGAGGACCACGCCAACTCATGGCGAATGAAAACAACGGACTCTATACTGAACAAAGTTTTGGTCAAATGAAAGAAACGTCTGATATATGACGATGTATCCCTTTTATGCCCTATACTGTACTCCTAGTATGTTCGACAATGTACTCTTTGTAACTGTTCTCGTGTTTCCTATTTTCTATTTGAAGTTAACACTCCTACGTATCGTACCGCTATGTGCGCATACATACAAACGAAAGTGCTCTAATAACTGGTGGGGATACTTTATATCATAATCCTCCTTGGTACCACTACCATCGCCTGCCATATACAAGTTATGAATATTTAAGATGAACCAGGCAGTCGACTGAGTAATTCTGCCTCAAATCCTCAACCAATTAAGGAATGGGGACCTAAGCGGAGTCACTCACTCTAAATCTGCAACATCTTAGTTGCGCACAACCCTGATGTATATGGTAAGCCATAATAGCTTCTCTAAACGGATCTTTTAGTTCTCTTGAATACTGTTACCTATTTCAACATGTGAGTTGTTATAGTTACTTTTAAGTGTTATCCCCAAATTTTAATCTTATATGAATATAAATTAACTTTAAAAGTAATTACTACTTTGAAAACGTACTGCTACTCGTCGACGACTCCGGGGTAGATTCTCCTGCGGTGATCATCAGAATGCGTCCATCCGCTCCGAAGTTCCTTATTATTGGGCAGTCCCTCTGACGGTGTCCAGTCTCACCACAGCCATGGCAGGCTTGGTTTCCTTCAGCTCCGAGGACTTGGGAGATCGGTTGAGCCGGTGCCCTACAGAAACGGACTGTGTGTCCCTTTCTGTGGCAGTTCAGACACTGCATTTCCCGGCATACTCTGGTGTGGTGAAAGTTGCACTTTCCACACTTCGGAAGGTTTCCAGCATATCGACTGGCAGGTGCTGGAACAGTAGGTGTTGTAGCAGCGTACATAGTACTCGCTCGTTGTTCTTGTAGGGTGTCTTGTGTTGATCGCTTCTTCTTCATCTTGTTCCCCGACTTCCGATTATAGTCCTCTTCCCTCGATGGTTCGGGAGTAGGAACTTTTACACCATGGAGGATTCCATGGTCAATGAGTCGCTGAGCCAGGCGTTTAGCACTATCGAACGTGGCTAGGTTAGAAGTCAACACATTTCCTTGGGTCGGAGCAGTCAGACCCCAAATGTATCTTTCTATCTTCTTGCTCTCCGAGGTAATCATTTTGGGGCATAGAGCTGCTAGCTCGCTGAACCGGTCGGTGTAGGTCACTATGTCAGAGCCGACCATAGTGAGATCCCACAGCTCTTGTTCTAGTTTTTGAATCTCGCCTAACGGGCAGTATTCCTCCCGCATTAACTCTTTTAGGTTTTCCCAACCTATTGAGTTGGCCACTGATAGGGTTAGTGACTTAACATGGCTGTTCCACCATGTTAGGGCCTTGCCAGAGAAAGTGCAGGCCGCAAACCTCACTTTGCTTCCTTCTGGGCATAAAAAGATTTCGAAGATCGACTCTATTTTCTCGAACCATTGCATGAGGGCAATGACACCTTCAGTCCCATTAAAGGACACTGGCTGGCATTTGGTGAAGTCCTTGTATGAGAACTATCTCGAGCGTACGAGGACCTCACCTCGAGTAGAATCAGTAGGCGTTTCACCTCCGCTGGTACTGATGGAGTGATATTGAGCCATGGCAATTGCCACAGCCGCAGCCACTGCAGTGTTTATAGCTGCCATATCGATTTGCGAAGGAGGCGGTATTGGACTTATCGGAGTAGTACGTCTGATAGATCTGCGAGGAGGCATCTTTGCTAAAAGAACACAAAGATGAGACAGAATAAGTCTAAAGCAATGGACTCAAGCCAAAAGCTGAAAAGGCAAGGTTATCCTAGTTCTGGATGTATCGGGTCCTAACTTCCACAGGGTTCTAGAAAAAATTCATAAAAGAGTCTATACCTAATAAACTCTATGAATTTCAAATAACTATCCTCGAATGAATATCTGTTTCCTGAATAACTGTTACCAGCTGCATGTAAGAAAATAATCTTAACAAATAATGTGGGCAGTGTTTCCACTCGCTCATTAAATTAACCAGATTATTATTTATTAGCGTGACAGGTAAGACGTTTTGGTTACTTCGGCTGATTCTTCTTTGCATACTCCTCATGAACTTGTTCTTATTCCTCCTGGACTCTTCTGTTGTCTACTATGAGGAAGTGGTTACATCTATCTGGGCTTGTCGTGCGAGAATGAAAGTGACTAAAGAATCTATGAGCTTTAAGGTAACTTTATGGGGTGATCCTTACAGAGTCTTCCTATAATTGTACAAGGTACACAAGTTTGTATATAATTGAAGATTAAATAGACCTTCGAATAAGTGATCCTACTCCAATGCTACACCCTTAAGAGGAATGGATAGCGAAGCGTAGACCACAATTTCTAAGTCTATAAGATCTTGATTATATATAAAACTTTTAGGAATATACCTTGCAAGATTATAGACCTATCCGTAAGGGTCTTTTAAGTTCTCACATAAGTTATTTGTATGGACTAAAATACTCCTATAGTATTCTAACTCTGAATGTACTTGTTCTGGTGTTCTCTTGACTGGTGTTCAGGTAAGTTTTAACACTGTTGCAACACCACATCATTCCCAAACACATGTCGGTCACATCTCGAATGAATATAGTTGATCAGGCTATATTGATCATAGCTATGATTACATAACTGTTCGGGTTGACGACAGTGCCCAACCTTTAAATACTTTAGTTCTGTTCTCCTCGTGACACTAGTTCTATCATGTACATGTATAAGCAAGTAGGTATATTTTTATAACTTGTAGTTATACTCTAAAATATATCATTATCCAGAGCACTTAAGCCCCATTGTATTTATAGCTGTATATCTTTTATTGGCTGATATACTCAGTTCACTATAAACAATGCTCTGATACCAATCTGTCACACCCCAAAACCGGAACGTCGGAAACGTTCAGGGGTGGAGGACGTCATGTTTAGTATCACGAGATATGTATATGGTAAGCAAGTAATGAACAACCATTTCATTTCGAAAGAGAAGTGTTTACAATGTGTGTGTTCACAAAACATAGAATTCATACACAAATAAAAAAACAAGACTTGAAGCTATAATGCTTCATCTTCTGAATCCCCAGCACGAGCACCTGTCTAATAGTCTCCTGAGAATACAAGTTATTTGAAAGAGTTGATCAGCAATTAAGCTGGTGAGTTCATAAGAGTTTAGTGACGTAAGTAAGTGTAAAGTGTTGTTGAAAATGTATAAAGCTTTGAGTTCCATTTAGAAACGTCCGTCTGTTCCTCTAGAAAATCCTATATTTTCTACTTGAATGAAAGTTAAGTAAAATAACACTACAACCCATTCTATGGGTACTAAGTGGGTACAAGTTATATAAGACTCAGAGTGAACAAACAATCGATTGTGCGCATCTGCCCTAAGCTCACAACCCAACGAGGAACAAAAGTTAAGGCGGATAGCACACATCCCATTGGTTGTTAGATCATTATCATATATAACCCTCGTGTATTCACTTGTTACTCATGGAGTTAATTGTAATGGTTCCTTTATATCTAATGAAAATTTCTTTAAGAAAACCTATATTTATTATAGTAAAAATGGTGACCACAGTGACTACTTTTATAATAGCTTAGTTTATACTGCTATATATAATCTAATATCGGATAGAAAGTTAATTGAGTGAATCTGCCCTAAGCCCACAACCAAACAAGGAACAGGAAGTAAGGCGGAAAGCACACATCCAACTACCTATTGGGTATTAGTTTTATATATAAACATGGTGTATAAACTAAGGTATTATAGAGTTACTCACCTAAGGTCCTTTAAATGTACTGGTTTAATAAAATGGATTAAACCCTTTACCGGGAAGTTTCTAGTTTTGTATACCAAAAGTACTGATTTTGGAAAGTATGTTTTGTACTAGAAAAACTGTGCTTTGACTCTGTGTCCTATAACCTGACCCATACCTGGTACCCTTATGATGACTTAATGTATACTAAGTATACATATATATATATATATATATATATATATATATATATATATATATATATATATATATATATATATATATAGAATCGGGTAGATAATAGATTGGGTGAATTCGTTCCAAGCCCACAACCAAACAAGGAACAGGAGATGAAGCGGAGAGCACACATCCTATTAGTTGTTGGACCCTATTAGTATATATGTATCATGTGATGTATACATTAAGGAATCATAAGACTAGCATTATGGTCCTATCTTTTAATCGTAGCCTTCTACCAAGGCATCTTCTGTTACGTGGTAGACTCGACTGTTCTGATTGTCGATTGTAAAAATGTATATTTTCCCTAGTTTATAACTATCTTGACTAGAAAATAGTTTAAGTCTGACTTTCAAGTGGTACTGTCACTTTATGAAAGTAATGGGAAATGTAAGTACACAGTTGTCGTTTATAATGACATGCGGATGTACTAATATCCTAAAAGCATATTTGTTTTATTACGGTCATAATGTGAAGGCTAGAACCCCTACTACACGCTCTCCCTGTCAAGAGATTAAGGGTACTAAACGCGACCTCTGTAAATTCTTGCAAGCCGTGTAATTCACATTAAAGTTATATGATCATGTATACCCAATATAACTATCACCTTTTGTTTAAAACAATGAGTTAGTGATTCATTGGTATAATTAGATCCTGTATGTGTGTTCTCATGCTATAGCAACCTAACTTGTTTGTTCTGTTTGTTTCTCTTTATTGTGTGTTCTCTCTGTATCGTATTGTTTGATTCTCTTCACTGTATGTTCTGTTATAGTATTGTCTCTTTGGGTGCCTCATTGTACTAGAAGTAATAAATAGCATTCTCCTAAACTATACCTATTATAGCTTACTAATGTTCTACTTGGACTGTTATTGAAAAGACTCATTTATTTACTAAGTTATGCTTGTACTTTAAAAACAGAGTTTTGTATAACTAAAAGTAACATAACTTTAAAAGTGTTTTGAAATGTTTTGACAACTTATAAGTGACATAAGTAACATTTTGAAAGATGTTTATAACAAACATTTACACAATTATCATTTTGTTCAACTTGTATTCCCCCCTTAAAACAGTTAAAATTGCTAAAAGATTCATTACGGGGTATGAACTCACCTGATGTGGGTGATTCAATCGGGTATGTGTGTAAGGATGAGAAGTTCCACGAATGAAGTCCCGAGAAACAATAAGTCCTAAGTGACATATAAGGACACATATTGACATGAATATAGTCTTTATAAACAACTATATGAAAGGAAACACCTTCTGGGACTAGGAAACACCTTGATTCAAGTGTTATAAGTACTAAGGATTGCATCTAAGGGTGGTAGGACATTGCTATTGAGTTTAGGGTTAAAGGGTAAACCCCTTTGGAGTTTACGGTTCTGTGACCATAACTCATTGAGTTTACGGTCGTAAACCCATGAGTTTACATCCGTAAACTCATGTTTCTTTGTCCATTTTGTGTTTTGAAGCTTTACAAGTCCTAAGAAGCATTCCTATTTCATGTATAAGCCTTAGGAAGTGATTAGGGCATCATTTCACCCCCTTTAAGGAGTTTACGGTTTTTGGACCAATTGTCTTTGGGTTTACGGCCGTAAACCCAAATGATTTATGGCCTTTTGATGTTTTCAAGTTCCTAGCACATCAAGGAAGGGATCTAAGCTAGTTTCCACGGCTTAGAAGGGACTAGGGCACAATTTGGCACCCTTTTTAGGGTTTACGGTCCAAGAACACCTTGGACCGTAAACACCTTTGATCCTTGGTTTCTTGGGTGTTTTCTTCATGTTTAGAAGTGTAACAAGCTCTATAACACTCTAGGATAGAAGTACTTACTAGGTAGAAGCTTGAAAATGTGCTAAAAGTCCAAGAACACTAGTGTGTGTTCTTGGTGTTCTTGGTGAAACTAAGAACACTTGAAGATCTACACAAATGGAATGATTTCACGGATGAAATCATGTAAGATCACTAGATTAAGCAAGAGATCAACTAAACAAGGAAGAAAACACTTACTTTCTTGAAGATTTGGAAGAAACTTTGGATGATACTTGAGAGAGAAATGGTTCTAGACTTGAAAGTGTGAAAAGAACTTAAAATTAACTAAGTGCCACTTATATAGTCATTAGGGTTTACGGCCCTAATACCATTTGGGGCCGTAAACTCCAAACTTTTGAAGTTTTGGGACTTTATTGTTGCACAATAAATCCTAGGGCATCCTCTCTCCAGTTATCTCTTGAAGTACTAACTTTAAAACACTCAAACTGATTCCTGAAAGCTTGAAAGTTAGCAGAAACAGTTCTGACTTCTATTGAAGTGAATGGTTGTACAGAATAGAAATTTGGGGTTGTCACATAAGTCCTCGCGTACGCGGGGCGTTCCCTCTCTTGTGCGGGGCGTACCCTTCAGACCAGACTCGAAATTTACACACTCGGCTTCTAAAATTCATAACTTTCTCATACGAGCTCTGTTTTCAACGTTCTTCATATCCACGCGTAGGCAGGACCGTACTCTATGACTTTCGTTCAGACTTCGTTGGCTAGTTCTCGACCGATTTTAAATTTATATTCTTTAACAGACCGAGACAATAAAGCCTGTTAAAATTTCATAACGTGTTCATCTGACGTCCGTTTTTGTCTGTCTTTCTACCGTTACGCTACTATTAACGAGATCTTCGATTCTCATTTAGGTTGTTTTGGCCAAAAATCGACCGATCTAATTTTCGAACATCGGGTTGTGCACTGCTCACCCGAAACTTAGAAAAATCATAACTTCGTCATACGAAGTCAGATTTGGGCGTTCTTTTTATACACGCTCTCGGTTTAATGAACATTACGACTTTCGTGTAGATCACCAAAGCTAAAAAGTCCTCTATCATAAATTCACTATTTATGTCATGCAGGGTCGTGTCGGTTCTGTCGCGAAACTTCGACAAGCCATAACTTCTTCGTTAAAACTCGGATTTCAGCGTTCCTTATATCTCCGGAACCCTTGTCACGACCACTACAACTGTCTTCATAGATATTGGGTTTATCTAACATTTTATTTTTGACGCTTATTTTTATGCTTTATTTATTATATTATTATAAACAAGTAGTAAGCACACAAAAGCACATAATTCAAATAATATTCAAGTAATTCATCTTTATTACTTTAAAATGGGTTACAATGGTTGACCTAGGCTATTACATCATCGCATCAATGCTTAGCCTCGAAAAACGAGCGTTACACCTGACCAATGCACAACCAAGTGTACCCGATCCCCTAGTCCTTCACTTGACTCACATATGCATGTGAACAAGGAATTAGTCTTCATTTCCCAAAGACGAAGGTTCTCATTCATCATACAATACAAGTTGCATGATTTCAAGTTTCTATCCAATTGAAACTTGGTGATGAGAATCTTTCCATATTTGGTAAATTTAGACACTACCACAAACGAAAGAATCAAATCCATATTGCTAATAATAGAAACATACAAACATCAATTTTCACAAATGCCATTGCAAGGAAATATAAAAAAAAAAAAACCAAAATTTTCTTTATTTATTAAAATTGCGAAGAATATTGTCCTTACAAATGAAAACTATGACACTACATATTTCTAAGCAATCTATCATAACTCCTAAGTAGCAGCTCACAATTTTGATCATCAAATCATGCGATCGAAATCCATCTCTTCGCGATCAGACTCAGCATGCTTTTCCTTTAAGCTTCCATTCTTTTCTTCGATCCTACAAAACATCAAAATGTGATCTCATTACATCATGTATTAAGAATCTTCAAATAGGAACTTAATAGAGTTAGATAGTGGACTTACCTGAAGCAGAGTCAACCACTTTGAATTTACCATCCTTGTGATCCTTCAGGTAAATAAGGCAGCTTCGCAACCAATGCCCCTTCTTTTGGCAGTAGTAACAAACAGACTCTTTTGGAATGGCACACAGGACAATCTCAGACTTAGCCTTTTCTTTACCATTTTGTCTAATGGTTTGATCATGGCCGATCCCTTTCCATTGGGAAGAGAAGACTTTTTTGGACTTCCAATGTTTCCATTGTCAATGTCCGTGCAAGTTTGGGAAGTAGATCTTCCAATCAAATTTGCATTACCAGTGCGGCAAATCATTTCTGATTCAGCATTGTAACACCCTAATTTTTCAAACAGATTTTTCATTTCAAAATCGCATACTTTTCATAGCATATTGTATAGAAATCTCATTTATTTAAAATACAAGCACAACTCCATTAATAATCCAGGATCCTCAAAATATAACTCTTTCTATGGTGTGTACAATCAAGCTGGTGCCGTCCCGCGATCCTGAGAAAACCTGAAACACATAACACATAACACGGTAAGCACAAAGCTTAGTGAGTTCCCCAGAATACCACGTATAACACATATTAGCCACTCGAGGCTATAACTCTGTGGGCCTACTGGCCCTAACTCTGTGGACCCTCTGGTCCTAACTCTGTGGACCTTCCGGTCCTAACTCTGTAACTCTGGAATACACACAACATAAATCACAAATAAATAATGCAGTGCAACACATCACATACAGAGCATACAAGATACTCTGTCACATAACTCTATTTACCACTCAAGGTAAAGTATAGTGAGAAGACTCACCTCATAATCCGTCCAGTGTAATCATATACTCAGACATCTCGAACTAGTCTCCGCCTAGCACATCAATTACACATATCTAATTATCACTTTGATCCTACTCAAATACCCCAAGGACCACTCTCTCTTCCTTCTTAACTCCTGGAGAGAATAAAATACCATTTTATCCCTCCGAAATCTCATTACTAGTGGTTGACCAAATCCTAAGGTCAACAAAGTCAAACTTGGTCAACAGTCCTTTTTGACCTAACTCGTCGAGTGCATATAGTGACTCGCCGAGTCTCATCGACTCTCAGGGGCCCTGTGGCTGACCCAACTCGACGGGTCAACCCTCCGACTCATCCAGTCATTACGCGACTCAGCTATTCGGGACAAACCCTAGGCTACTCGCCGAGTCAGAAGCTGAACTCGGCGAGTCTATTCAGACTCTCATGCATATAGACGATTTCGGGGCCTGATCTCTTCCCAAACTCCATATCTACACTTATGGGGCTCAGAAATCACGTAAAGTCATTAACTTTACGCCCATGCATGGCATCTAGAGCAATACATGCCTTAAACATGAGCTAGAAGGGTTGTACGCACCAAAAGCTTCAACAAAATTGAGAAAAGCATGAATCATAAGGCGTTTGGGACCTCCTAGGGTCCAGATCTGAGGTTAAACCCCCTCACAACCCTCAAATCCACAAAGCCCCAAAAAGATATGAAGAAGAAAAGCTCTAATTATCCACAATGAGAAATCTACACTAAGGAGAGGTTAGGAATCGAGATTTATACCTCCCCTTAAGCTTTGATGATGAAACCTTAGTAGATCCAACACCTCTTCTTGATCCTCTAGCTTGACCCATTGGTTCTTTCTTTCAAAAACGACCACAAAGCTTCACAATAGCTTTCTTCTTCACTCCAAGCTTTCACACACGGTTTAGGGTTTCCTTCCAGAAGAGTAGCCGCAAATGGGAGGCCTTAAGGGCCTTTAAATAACTCTCAGGCCCAAGGATTTAGGGTTTTTGTCCACAGCGCTGACTCGGCGAGTCAGATACCCGACTCGTCGAGTCCATCCATTCGACATGTCTCCAAGCCGCGACCCAACTCGACGAGTTGAGGAGCCAACTCGTCGAGTCCCCCACTCAAACTCATGCCCATAAATGAAAATACCATACCTCAGATATCAGGATGTTACAATTCTCCCCCACTTGAATTAGATTTCTTCCCCGAAATCACTCCTTAATCACACATAGATTGGATCCCACAACCCGAAGGCACCACCGAAAGGATTCTCGTACTACACCAATATCTTTCCTATGGGCTCCTGAATCCCCACAGAAATCCCAAGTCCGGAACAAGACCAACCCTTCTGCCGCTATGATACTCCTTTCTAACATTCTCAAAATCTGGAAACTCTAGTGGCCTGACCGCCGTCAGACCGCCCATCCGATCTACCACCACGCTACTTGTTAGTCGAATCAACAAACCGTTATAACTCCCTGCTCCTCTGTTTTCTTCCCAAACGAAAATCAACAATCGGCTACCGATCACTCATACCAGTTGCACTAAGTGCTCCATGCTCTACTCAAAGGAGCGAAAGGGTCACGCTACACCAGGGACCCATCCACTGCACTGTCCTCTTAATCCCAGCTGAACAAAGGACTCTCAACACACTCTGCCCTCAAACTCAGGGAAATGCTCATGCTTGCTCAGAAACATCCTCTGACCTCTAGTAATCGTAAGCCTCAGCTTCCTCTCAGGTCCCCCCTTTCATCCCTGAGTACCAGGTCACTTTCATCTTCCACCATAGAACCTCCAAAGGTTACCCATTGCATTATCCCGACCGTCCCAATGGTTTCCTCCTCCCCTTAACTACCCTAGCCTATTGTGACACACGAGTCACGAAGTTCGCTTTACCCGGAGCGAATATAGAATTCGTTCACCCTCGACCTCTGTCGTCTACAACTCATTAGTTCCATGCATTTCGCGGTTTTCTCATACCTACAAATTGACCCACTCAGGTCTAAGACACCAGATGGAACCAATACCGTGACAACCTGAAATTTCAAGCCAATATAACGAATTCTAGTCGAACCTTGTAACCCGTTTTAAGTTAATAAAATATCTTCGAAAATAAAATTTTCGAAAAGTCTCAATTGGGTTGTCTAAATGATAGATATCGTTTCAAGGTTTTCAGAGATATCCAGATCACTCGAATCCGAGTTATAACGAAGAAGTTATGACCAACCGAAGATTCGTGTAAAAACCGGTAAAACCCTACTAAACGTAAAAACGCGAAGTTTCAATAAAACACTTTTTAGCCTTAAGTTTATAAGTGAAAGTAATAGATATCATTAAACCGTAAACATACATAAAAAGAACGCCCAAATCTGACTTCATATGAGGAAGTTATGATTTTTCGAAGTTTCGGACATAGCAGTAGACAGCTAAAAACTCGAAATCGAGATCGAGCGACTTTTTGCCAACATGACCTAAACGAGAATCGAAGATCTCATAAATGGTATTACAACGGTAAAAAGTCTGACGAAAACTGACGTCGGATGAAGAAGTTATGGATTTTTAACGGACTGTTCCTGTCCCGGCCTGTTAAAAATAAATAATTAAAAAAATAAAATCAAAACTAGCCGATGAAGTCTAAATGAAAGTTGTAGATTACATTCTCACCTACACGTGCATATAAAGAACGTCAAAAACGGAGCTCGTATGCGAAAGTTACGGATTTTACAAGTTTGAGGCACACAAACCAAGAGGATTTACGCCCAGCGTACCCTCGTACGCCCAGCGTACTCGGATGCTAGGCCTCGGTTCATCCACGTCGCTCCAACGCTTAGTCCGAGGATGCGGTAAGCCATGACGCATGCGAACGCGCCGCGTAACCTCGCTGGTACGCCCCGCGTACGCGAGGGTTCCAGCCCCTATAAAAGGGATGCGAGGGTTTCGGGTTTCTTTGCTCATTTTCTCTCGTTCTCTTGCGTTTTTACCTCGGTTTGCGTGCAAGAAAAATCCCGAAGTCCCGGTTTTCATATCCAAGTCCCGAAGGAAGTTTTACGCTCCCGAGATTCCCGAGAATCCGGAGAAATCCACTTTCTCCTGTCAAAGTTCTGCTCGGTTTTTTTTCGTCTCACCTTCTTCAATCTATCAAGTGAGTTCATACCCCTACAAACACACTTTAAATACATTTTAAATGCTTTTTTAAATACTTTTAAGGGAGGGAATACAAGTAAACACCCGGTTATTATCGTGTGAAAATATCTATCCTTTCATTTGCATTTTATACTGTTATTTTAACTATCATATGAAAACGTTCGCATGCAACACATATTGCAAAAACACCTTGTCTTTTCAGAATAAAAACATGATGTTATATAATTATCAAACACTTTAATTATATTTTGAGTATTAATATTCAATAATATTATTACAAACATTATACTCGCATACAAAGTCGATATTGCACTAGGGTTTATCATACAATCGAATCACACATTCGGAAAAACTATAATAGGTATAGTTTACTAGATATCCATGGAATTTCACATACTACAAGTACTATATCAAGTAAATACTTTCATATACAAGAACAAAGGGACTTTTCATACATAAATCTATTTGATACTAAGTTTTGTGAGACAGTAAACTTCACGTACTTTCAAGTATGCAGTCAAAGTCTTGTATTACTTTTTGTTATTTAAATCAATCATATGTGATTTATAACCGTGTTTCAAACAATAGGATTTCATATACTTCAAACTGTGTTTCAAACAAATTACTTTTAAATCGTTTTATAAATTGACATCAAGTCATTAATATTTATTATTAAACTCTTCAAAAGGTTTTACAAAACTTCCTTTTAACTTATATATCGTCAAATGCATGCCTATATATGTATAGTTATGTAAGTAATGTTTAAAGGACTTAGAACTACTAACCCACTTTATTTCCTTTTTCTTGTTTGAATGTGTACTTAGAGTAATCGATTAGTTGTCCGAAGGTCGTCTAAACATTAGTTATATATTATGTATACATATGTAGATATAAAAGTACCAGTCAATCATTCAAATACTACAAAGAAGAATACTATAACGGAAATTACTAGTAAGCTATTATAGGTATAGTTTAAGAGAATACTATCATAAACAAATAGTAGACAGAGAATACTATAACAGAGAATACTACAACAGAGAATACTATTATATACAAGTACACACAGAGAATACTATCATATACAAGTACATACTAAGATACTATAATAGAAAGAACATACTAAGATGTTATAGCATGGAACAACTACAAGATCTAACTATACCAATGATCACTAACGCATTGTTCTAAACAAAAGGTGATAATAAATTGGGTATACATGATCATATAGCTTTAATGTGGATACTACGGCCTACCAATTTGTTGCGGAAGCCACTCTTGTTTCCCAGAATCTCTTGTAGGGAGAACGTTTAGTATGGGAACTACTTGTCACATTATGACCTTAATAAAATAAATATGTTTTCAGGTAATTAGTACTACAGGTTGTCAATTCTGAAGACCCCTGAGTACTTACTTTTCCCATTACTTTCATATAGTGATAGTTCTACTTGGAAGTCAAAGCAAGTTATATTCGAGTTAAGATAGTTATAAACTAGGGAAAAACATCCACTTTTATAGAGAAATAAACATTCAAAACAGTCGGGTCTTGGCAGAAGATTACTTTTTATACTAGTAGGAAATATGGGATTTTGTAGGGGTTTTTAAACATATACAAACATTTATATTCAAACTTTTACGAACATTTACATTCAAACTTTCACAAACATTTACATTCAAACTTATACAAACATTGACATTAAATACTTATGAACTCACCAGCTTAAATGCTGATCTACGCTTTCAAAATAACTTGTATTCTCAGGTCGTCAGTAGACAGGTACCGATGTCAGGTTTTGAGAAGACGGAGCATCTTCAAGACTCGTCTTTTATTTTGATTATTCATTTTTTGGTGTCTTATTATTACTATTAAATAACACACTTGTATGAAATTATACTATTAATGCAATGGATGATGTTGTTGCTTATTTACTACTTTGCATTGTTATGATACTGTACATGACGTCCTCCGCCCCAGAACGTTTCCGCCGTTCCGGTTTTGGGGTGTGACAGATTGGTATCAGAGCTTTGTTTATAGTGAATCGAGTATATCAACCCATAAAAGATATACAAACTACAAACACAACGGGATTAAATATACTCTGACCAAGAGTTTATACTTTTAAATAATAAAATATTTAACTAAGGATACATACCTGCATTCATACTAAAAAGAGTGTCACTAGGACAAAACAAAAGTATTATGATTATTGAACAACACGATTAGGCTTAGAGACATATAGTCAAACCTGGGAGGATATAGCCTGATCAACTATATTTTCCGAGGAGTGACTAGCATGTGCCTAAGAATGGTTGTGGTGTTGCAACAAGTCTAAAAACTTACCAACCCTACTACAATGAGAACGTTAGAACATAACATAAACTTAAAATACTATAGGAGTATTTTATGCCACTATAATTACTTATTTGAGAACTAAACAGGTCTTTATTAGTATGTCAATAGTTGCCGAGTGGATACACTACGGTTATATGTAACTATGGTGTCATAGACTTAGAATCTGTGATCTTTGCTTTACTTCCTGTTCCTTGTTTGGTTGTGCACTTAGAGTTAGGATCACTTATTCGAAGCTCTATCCTATTTGGTTACGTATGACTGGTATGCACTACGCAGATGTTGGAGTAACTAATAAAGATCATCTTAAAATTATCTTAGTTAGTACGGCTATTAACTATTTCTTTTACCCTTATTTCTCGTCTAAATAAATGGTTGAACTAAGTGTTCACCCGAGGGATAACCGTCAGCAGTAGGAGATATTCTACCTTTATTTCCTTGGTTTAAGGAATATTCTTCCTATCTATGCTCCAAGTAGCACTTTTCTATGTAACTATCCTTGTACTGCAAGTACTTTTAGTAGGCCTTTATGCTGTCAAAACTTTTCTACTTCGGTTATGATGTAAGACCTACTCCAAGGTCATTTTTCCCAAACTTATTACATCTTAAATATCAATCGTATTGACAGTCGGCTAATTTCTATGACAATTCTTGTTCAAATACTTTCATTCTACTAGCGTTAGGATTCTATCTAAATCTCACCCTAGTCAATTTGTTGAACTATGGTAACTTAGCTCATGGATCACTTCCAAATCTTTTCGAATGGTGGATCATGTTATCCACCAACCAATAATAGCCTAGATTGGATAAAAATCGTCTGGCGACCATTCTATGAACTTTCTTCCACTCTGTACCAGTACTACATCATAGGGATGTAGGTCAAACCATCGAGAACAGTTTAACAAAACGGAAAATTTACATTTACATGAATGATTAGAATACATCTGAGGCCAACCACTCACGAACTCATTTTATTATCGTATAACAGAGTCATGCCGACGAAGAAAAGTAAACAACCCATCAACAAAACACCAACTCTCCAGATAGATACAGCTACTTTTCAAGCTGCGGTCTCAGCAGCAGTAATAGCTGTCATGACTCACCTTAACGCTAACAATGCAAATGTTAGCAATTCCAATCAAAGTAACAACCAAGTACATCAACGAGTATCACACTACCACAACACCCCGAATCTCAAACCCAAGAGCAATAAACGAAAGTTCTGGGATAGATTTAAAGGCAAATCACCCCAAAGGACGAACAAAAGACAACAACATGTGGCAGCCTTCGCAGCCACGACGTCTGTAACTCCTACTACCATCCCTACTAGTATCCCGGTTATCCCTAACCCAGCCAGGCAGTATGCTGGAAATTTGCCAAAGTGCAATAAGTGAAGTTTTCATCATCTAGGTAGTTGCCGACAGTTACACTGCAAGGACTGCAACAAGAACGGGCACACTACCCGTTTCTGAAGACTCGGATCCAACACATTACTTCGACCACCAATGTCGAAATTTCTCGGATATGCCATCTATGCGGCGTAATGGGACATTTCAAGAGGGACTGCCCAATAGAGAAGAGTGACGGGGGAACAGGAGGAGTTTGACCTCAGGATAACAAAAAGGCATTAAAGGATTCTGCTGTAATATGGGTACACTTCTGAATCGCAGTAACTAATTACACTTATAATTCTACCCTCGGTCGAATCAAATCTTAACACTTGTATAAAACTAGTGCAACTCGAGTCATATCTTTCTGCGAGGGCCCATCAGTTCAAGGGACTCTCGTGCTGCTTGTACTTGCTTTTACGCAGTATACCTTATTCGCAGCAGCAACATCATCGGTAAAACTAAAGTATTGGAACTCCTTCATAAGTTGCACATTAGTGTTCTTGTAACACCGTTCTGAACTAGTCTAACACCAGTTATTCCGAGTAGTCCAACATTGTCAATTGACATGAGTCGATTCGATCCTCACAGTGTCAGTTTCATGCGAAAATTCTTCTCCCTGTAATCGACTTTCTAGCAAAGCCAGAATTCCAAAACTCCGAGGCACTCATGCGTAGATTGCCTTGTGTTTCGTAACTTCCCCGAAGTAACCTGAGCAAACCTCCCCGGAATACCACTCGTATAGTACGTCAAGTTCAATCCGAAGGCCCATACGGTTAATCTATCACTGAGGAATGTATACGCAAGGGTGGTACATAATCAAGGGTCTACAGGTTTAGAAGTGATGATTCTGCTTTAACTTCTTTTCTTTGTTTGGATGTGAGCTTAGAGAAGAATCATTTATTCGACTACCTTTTCAGTCTTAATTATATACGACTCGTATACCCGAGACTATGATTGATGAACCAGGTATGAGTTCTACTACGAACTTCAGGACGGAGACTGCCCAAGACTGCGAGTGATCGTGCTTCCGTGAGAATAAACATAGAAGTACCTATCTTTTTCCTTAATTCATGATTAATCATACTTTCTTTTTCTTCACGACATCTAATCCACCCTAAGGTTTTGACGTCATAATCAGTATGAGTTGGTTGAGTCTTCATCGAGCCGACATCATGTGCTTTGAGAAAGCAGTTCGTCTTAACCTCCCTAACAACGAAACTCTAGTTATTTACGGCGACGAATCAAGTACGAACCTTCTCATCATTTCGTGTATGCAAGCTCAGAAGTGCTTACGAAAGGAATGGCATACATTCCTTGCACACATCGTCGATACGATTCAAGAAGTGAAAGGCATTCAGAACATTCCAGAAGTACGCGATTTTTCCACCACAACGCCAAGTCAAGTTTCAGAATCGACTTAGTTCCAGGAACTACCCTAGTAGCCAAATCACTTTATCATCTAGCTCCAGCTGAAATACATAAACTTTCCAGTCAGCTTAACAAGCTTCTCAGGGAGGGTTATCACCCCAGTGAAGGCAGACAAAAGAAACAAAGGCGTACCTCGATAGTGAAAGGTTCGTTGGAATGCCATGCGAGGGCCTGAATACACTTGGGAGCACGAAGATCAGATGAAACAAAAGTACCCGCATCTCTTTCCCTAATCCACAAATGTTTACCTTACATTTAATTTCGGGACGAAATTCCCTCTAACGGGGGGATGATGTGACAACCTGAAATTTCAAGCCAATATAACGAATTCTAGTCGAACCTTGTAACTCGTTTTAAGTTAATAAAATATCTTCGAAAATAAAATTTTCGAAAAGTCTCAATTGGGTTGTCTAAATGATAGATATGGTTTCAAGGTTTTCAGAGATATCCAGATCACTCGAATCCGAGTTATAACGAAGAAGTTATGACCAACCGAAGATTCGTGTAAAAACCGGTAAAACCCTACTAAACGTAAAAACGCGAAGTTTCAATAAAACACTTTTTAGCCTTAAGTTTATAAGTGAAAGTAATAGATATCATTAAACCGTAAACATACATAAAAAGAACGCCCAAATCTGACTTCATATGAAGAAGTTATGATTTTTCGAAGTTTCGGACATAGCAGTAGACAGCTAAAAACTCGAAATCGAGATCGAGCGACTTTTTGCCAACATGACCTAAACGAGAATCGAAGATCTCATAAATGGTATTACAACGGTAAAAAGTCTGACGAAAACGGACGTCGGATGAAGAAGTTATGGATTTTTAACGGACTGTTCCTGTGCCGGCCTGTTAAAAATAAATGATTAAAAAAATAAAATCAAAACCAGCCGACGAAGTCTAAACGAAAGTTGTAGAATACATTCTCACCTACGCGTGCATATAAAGAACGTCAAAAACGGAGCTCGTATGCGAAAGTTACGGATTTTACAAGTTTGAGGCACACAAACCAAGAGGATTTACGCCCAGCGTACCCTCGTACGCCCAGCGTACCCTCGTACGCCCAACGTACTCGGATGCTAGGCCTCGGTTCGTCCACGTCGCTCCAACGCTTCGTCCGAGGATGCGGTAAGCCATGACGCATGCGAACGCACCGCGTAACCTCGCTGGTACGCCCCGCGTACGCGAGGGTTCTAAGCCCTATAAAAGGGATGCGAGGGTTCCGGGTTTCTTTGCTCATTTTCTCTCGTTCTCTTGCGTTTTTACCTCGGTTTGCGTGCAAGAAAAATCCCGAGGTCCCGGTTTTCATATCCAAGTCCCGTAGGCAGTTTTACGCTCCCGAGATTCCCGAGAATCCCGAGAAATCCACTTTCTCCAGTCAAAGTTCTGCTCGGTTTTTTTTCGTCTCACCTTCTTCAATCTATCAAGTGAGTTCATACCCCTACAAACACACTTTCAATACATTTTAAATGCTTTTTTAAATACTTTTAAGGGGGGAATACAAGTAAACACCCGGTTATTATCGTGTGAAAATATCTATCCTTTGCTATGCATTTTATACTGTTATTTTAACTATCATATGAAAACGTTCGCACGCAACACATATTGCAAAAACACCTTGTCTTTTCAGAATAAAAACATGATGTTATATAATTATCAAACACTTTAATTATATTTTGAGTATAAATATTCAATAATATTATTACAAACGTTATACTCGCATACAAAGTCGATATTGCACTAGGGTTTATCATACAATCGAATCATACATTTGGAAAAACTATAATAGGTATAGTTTACTAGATATCCATGGAATTTCACATACTACAAGTACTATATCAAGTAAATACTTTCATATACAAGAACAAATGGACTTTTCATACGTAAATCTATTTGATACTAAGTTTTGTGAGACAGTCAACTTCACGTACTTTCAAGTATGCAGTCAAAGTCTTGTATTACTTTTTGTTATTTAAATCAATCATATGTGATTTATAACCGTGTTTCAAACAATAGGATTTCATATACTTCAAACTGTGTTTCAAACAAACTACTTTTAAATCGTTTTATAAATTGACATCAAGTCATCAATATTTATTATTAAACTCTTCAAAAGGTTTTACAAAACTTCCTTTTAACTTATATATCGTCAAATGCATGCCTATATATGTATAGTTATGTAAGTAATGTTTAGAGGACTTAGAACTGCTAACCCACTTTATTTCCTTTTTCTTGTTTGAATGTGTACTTAGAGTAATCGGTTAGTTGTCCGAAGGTCTTCTAAACATTAGTTATATATTATGTATACATATGTAGATATAAAAGTACCAGTCAATCATTCAAATACTACAAAGAAGAATACTATAACGGAAATTACTACTAAGCTATTATAGGTATAGTTTAGGAGAATACTATCATAAACAAATAGTAGACAGAGAATACTATAACAGAGAATACTACAACAGAGAATACTATTATATACAAGTACACACAGAGAATACTATCATATACAAGTACATACTAAGATACTATAACAGAAAGAACATACTAAGATGCTATAGCATGGAACAACTACAGGATCTAACTATACCAATGATCACTACCGCATTGTTCTAAACAAAAGGTTATAATAAATTGGGTATACATGATCATATAACTTTAATGTGGATACTACGGCCTACCAATTCGTTGCGGAAGCCACTCTTGTTTCCCAGAATCTCTTGTAGGGAGAACGTTTAGTATGGGAACTACTTATCACATTATGACCTTAATAAAATAAATATATTTTCAGGTAATTAGTACTGCAGGTTGTCAATTCTGAAGACCCCTGAGTACTTACTTTTCCCATTACTTTTATATAGTGATAGTTCTACTTGGAAGTCAAAGCAAGTTATTTTCGAGTTAAGATAGTTATAAACTAGGGAAAAACATCCACTTTTATAGAGAAATAAACATTCAAAACAGTCGGGTCTTGGCAGAAGATTACTTTTTATACTAGTAGGAAATATGGGATTTTGTAGGGGTTTTTAAACATATACAAACATTTATATTCAAACTTTTACGAACATTTACATTCAAACTTTCACAAACATTTACATTCAAACTTATACAAACATTGACATTAAATACTTATGAACTCACCAGCTTCAATGCTGATCTACGCTTTCAAAATAACTTGTATTCTCAGGTCGTCAGTAGACAGGTACCGATGCCAGGTTTTGAGAAGACGGAGCATCTTCAAGACTCGTCTTTTATTTTGATTATTCATTTTTTGGTGTCTTATTACTATTAAAGAAAACACTTGTATGAAATTATACTATTAATGCAATGGATGATGTTGTTGCTTATTTACTACTTTGCATTGTTATGATACTGTACATGACGTCCGCCGCCCCAGAACGTTTCTGCCGTTCCGGTGTTGGGGTGTGACAAATACCCCCTTCCAAAGGAAATTCATTTCTGAATCCAGGATCTCATTTTTCCTACTCAATACACCACTAGGATCGAACTCAACTCGAGAGTCTGGTCCGGCATAGAGTTGGAACCACTCATCCCAACGAACCACTCAACTCATGACTCATGACCCGCAACCCATGCGTTCCTCACTTATCCACTTCCCTTTGGTTGCGACAACCACTACTCATTTCCGAATATAACGACTCCCGACAAATATGGAGACCCCAGTCTCGCCCCTGGTTCGACCCCAGGCTTCCACACACTCACATATTAGGGCTACCCAAGCCTAAAACTCTTCTGCGTCAAGCTCTGATCAGAGAGCACTTCATCATGACATTCTCTCGCTGATTAGTGGGTACTACGGCTCCCCGCAGTATCACAACGACCTCTCACTGAATAGTAAGTACTACGGCTCCCCGTAGCATCACCACACCCCTCACTAAATAGTGAGTACTACGGCTCCCCGTAGCATCACCACACCTCTCTGTACTGACTCATTGAAACTGCAGCCCCCGCAGTCTTACCGCACTTACTCTTACCACTTCACAATCTCATCCTCAGGTTGACACCATACTGCGATCATTAACTCATGCCGTGCGGCTCAGCATACATAGGTACACACACACCCATTCGGGCTAAGCATCACTACTTTGGACGACCACCGTCATGACAAAACTTCTTTTTCTCGCTGCAGTTCACATTCTCAAATAAGTCCATTTGATGACAATTACTTGAAGGGCCCCCACCGGAACCATAGACACTTGATCCACCACTCGTCATCTCAAACTCAAACTCAAAATAATCCGAGATTTTAGGTCATTAAACTCGGATACCCCGGAATACCATCACAACGCCTCGCAGTGTCTTGACTCTACTACTGATCTCATACTCATGGCATCATACTCAGATACCGCATTGCTTCCTCGGAACCTCGTAACCGGTCTTTCTCTCGTGCCACTTGTAACCCCGGAATACTCCATCTCCCAATTTAAAACACGGAGGAATTGCCAACGACTCAGAACACGAAGATGACAATCCGAAACTTCCTCCTCTATTGCTCAAAACTCATGCAAGAATACTCATAACGACCCTGAAGTTGGTTGCCCAATCAACTCCTTCCCTTCCATACTGCATATAATAGCCCATACTCTGAACCAGAAATTCTCAACCGCCAAACTAACCTCACAAGCCAACCACCTCGAATTCACCATTTTAACCTTGAAGGATTCCTAACCAACATAAGGTCTCCGACCAACGGCCACTTGCCGTGGAGACACTCATCCTTTCTCAAACACGTACCACATGCACTATCTCACTCTGCACCTCTCATTGACCACCTATAACCCTGGTCTCAGGAATCCGTGCCGCAGGCCTCTTTATCCAGTTCTCTAACCGCTCTCGAACAAATCTCTTATCTCCTCAAAAAGTACCCGGTTCTCCCCCACTCAGGGTTCAAACCATCACCAATTGGTTCGCCAACAATCTATCCCACAGACTGTTTTTACCAATAACATTGCTCCTACTCTTGGAAGGTGATACGCAATGTTCGATGATCTCCCCGATGGAGGTCAAGCAATTCCAAATACCCCGAATCTCCGATGAAATCCTCAGAAACTTCTCATCATGACTACCTCTAGTCCTTCAGAATCTCGTACCATCCCACTACCTGACATCTCAACTATCCAGTCGTAGCCTAGATTCTCAGTCTGAAAATAATGAACTATCATATTCCTCATCCTCGACTCTTCAACCAACGTTCCATCACATGGGTTGTAATAAGAGTGGAGTCCTCATTACCACACTCGATACTCATCATAGACAATAAGAGCCACCACCCCAATATCATCTTCTTGATCTTCTGTCGCTGCAGCTAATACATGCCCTATTATGCTCCAATAGGGTGTATCCTTGTCCTTAACCATCTCAGTCCCCATTGACAACCTGCTCATGCTCTAACATTACCTCTCGGCAGACATACTGCCCAAATACTCTGATGAAAGATAGTAACCAAAGCTATCCCACAGGGCTCACCCCCAACCTTCGAAACCGAAAATATCAATACCTCTCCTGTTTTCCACAGGAACAGAAATACCACCGCTCAGGTCACGGAAAAATGAAATCTCCACCATCGGATGATTGCTCAACTCATGTTGTAATCCTCTATAACCGCAATCTCTACTCATTAACCGCAATCTTCACTAAACTCGTTCATCATGGCCCTCTGGCCCCATACTTTTTCACCTCTGATCTCGGTCTAACCAATCACCACAGAAAAACTGGTAGAACCAATAACACTAACTGCCACGGGTCATGGTACTCGAACCATGTGACCACCTCTCGATCTGCTATGAATCATGGTACCCGAACCATGTTATCTCTTCTCAATCTGCTACGAATCATGGTACTCGAACCATGACATCACCTCTCGATCTGCTACAAATCATGGTACACGAACCATGAAATCACCTCTCGATCTGCTGCAAATCATGGTACATGAACCATGAAATCACCTCTCGATCTGCTACTAATCATGGTACACGAACCATGAAATCACCTCTCGATCTGCTACTTATTATGGTACACGAACCATGAAATCACCTCTCGATCTGCTGCAAATCATGATACACGAACCATGAAATCACCTCTCGATCTGCTGCAAATCATGGTACACGAACCATGAAATCACCTCTCGATCTGCTACTAATCATGGTACACGAACCATGAAATCACCTCTCGATCTGCTACTTATCATGGTACACGAACCATGAAATCACCTCTCGATCTGCTGCAAATCATGGTACACGAACCATGAAATTACCTCTCGATCTGCTGCAAATCATGGTACACGAACCATGAAATCACCTCTCGATCTGCTATTTAAAACCTCCGGAATGTTCCCTGTATCGAGTATGGGTCCTCTGCTTTCAGTAGTACGGGCCCATACTACCTGCCACATCTGCCCATACTTTCCACACGGACCATCCCCGAGTTCCTAAGTAGCTGCTCGACCTTCTCAATTACCAACCCCGTCATGCGGGTTCGCTCCTCTGCGAAATATCCTACTCTGTCAGCGTACTCATCTGACTAGGGTCACCCTTTTCTAGGCTCTTCCTAGGTTCTCACACTTCTCCGCCATCAGCTGCTGAAGAACTCCTTATGATGCCAACCATCTACCTCCTGAATATCGTCATATTCACTTAGTAGCTGACTCTCATCATCAAGAGTTCCACAAAGCACGAAGCAAGCAACATTCAGGCATCGAATAATCTATACCAACATGCAAAACCACTTTAGGTCATTACCCACTTGCTCTCCTCATGCTCAAAGGATACCACCGAACCCAAGCGACTATACCCCATGCGGGCATCTGACTACTCCCTCAGTAGACTCCTCAAATGCTTATCTAGGTATCTCTCCTAGATTACTCCTCTACTCAAATCCCTCTCTAGGGGATTCCTGCTGGATACTCTTACTCAGCACATCACATATAACAGTAACTCTTAGGCTAAGGCATCACAAATCAGGCCACTCTAGTCCTAACATATGAAATACCTAGCCTATCTCTAGCATGCATAATATCTCATAGCATATCTCATAAATATCTCATAATACAAACGTAAGGGTATTTTGGGAAATCACCGTTCGGGATCTGGCTGATTGTACACACTGTTCCAACTCGTATGCTTTTGGAAACTCTTGCTCGCTTTAAAAAAAATCATTACCTTGAAATTTTTTCTCAAATCCTCAGTTTGAGTCCAGATTTACCCGAAGGCGTATCCGAATCCCTCAAACCAAGGCTCTAAAACCAACTTGTAACACCCTAATTTTTCAAACAGATTTTTCATTTCAAAATTGCATACTTTTCATAGCATATTGTATAGAAATCTCATTTATTTAAAATACAAGCACAACTCCATTAATAATCTAAGGATCCTCAAAATATAACTCTTTCTCTGGTGTGTACAATCAAGCCGGTGCCGTCTCGCGGTCCTGAGAAAACCTGAAACACATAACACATAACACGGTAAGCACAAAGCTTAGTGAGTTCCCCAAAATACCACGTATAACACATATTAGCCACTCGAGGCTATAACTCTATAACTCTGGAATACACACAGCATAAATCACAAAGAAATAATGTAGTGCAACACATCACATACATAGCATACAAGATACTCTGTCACATATCTCTATTTACCACTCAAGGTAAAGTATAGTGAGAAGACTAACCTCATAATCCGTCCAGTGTAATCTTGTACTCGGACATCTCGAACTAGTCTCCGCCTAGCACATCAATTACACATCTCTAATTATCACTTTGATCCTACTCAAATACCCCAAGGACCACTCTCTCTTCCTTCTTAACTCCTGGAGCGAATAAAAGACCATTTTATCCCTCCGAAATCTCATTACTAGTGGTTGACCAAGCCCTAAGGTCAACAGAAGTCAAACTTGGTCAACAATCCTTTTTGACCTAACTCGGGGGCCCTATGGCTGACCCAACTCGACGGGTCAACCCTCCGACTCATCGAGTCATTACGCAACTCAGCTATTCGGGACAAACCCTAGGCTACTCACCAAGTCAGAAGCTGAACATGGCGAGTCTATTCAGACTCTCATGCATACAGACGATTTCAGGGCCTGATCTCTTCCCAAACTCCATATCTACACTTATGGGGCTCAGAAATCATGTAAAATCATTAACTTTATGCCCATGCATGGCATCTAGAGCAATACATGCCATAAACATGAGCTAGAAGGGTTGTACGCACCAAAAGCTTCAACAAAATTGAGAAAAGCATGAATCATAAGGCGTTTGGGACCTCCTAGGGTCCAGATCTGAGGTTAAACCTCCTCACAACCCTCAAATCCACAAAACCCCAAAAAGATATGAAGAAGAAAAGCTCTAATTATCCACAATGAGAAATCTACACTAAGGAGAGGTTAGGAATCGAGATTTATACCTCCCCTGAAGCTTTGAGGATGAAACCTTAGACAAATCCAACACCTCTTCTTGATCCTCTAGCTTGACCCATTGGTTCTTTCTTTCAAAAACGACCACAAAGCTTCACAATAGCTTTCTTCTTCACTCGAAGCTTTCACACATGGTTTAGGGTTTCCTTCCAGAAGAGTAGCCGCAAATGGGAGGCCTTAAGGGCCTTTAAATAGGTCTCAGGCCCAAGGATTTAGGGTTTTTGTCCACAGCGCTGACTCGGCGAGTCAGATACCCGACTCGTCGAGTCCATCCATTCGACACGTCTCCAAGCCACGACCCAACTCGACTAGTTGAGGAGCCAACTCGTCGAGTCCCCCACTCAAACTCATGCCCATATATCAAAATGTCATACCTCAGATATCAGGATGTTACACAGCAGCAATAAGGAAATAAGTAAGATCGATAAGGGTCACATTGTGGTCTGTCATATAGTAATCTTTAACGAAATCATTATATGACTTACGAAGTGATTGAAGAACCAAGGCAACAACCAACTTCCTCGAGACAACAACACTTAATATTCCCAGCTTGTCAATGTGTGACTTCATCTCCAAGACGTGTGCACACACAGACTTTCCATCTTTGTGTTTGCTAGCCAATAGGGTTTGAGTGACCTTGAACTTTTCAAGTCGACGAACATGTGGGTCAGGGAGAATAATTGGAGGAGGTGGAGGAAGTGAAGTATGATTTCTATGAACATTATCTTCATGAGGAAAGCTTTTTCCATAAGATTCGGGAAGATCATAGTTGTCAAAACTAGACATCTACAAGGGGGGAATTCAAGTTAATTGATTTAAGTCCTTAATATAACACCCAAATGAAATATTAAGGCTAGGACCCAACACAATATTCTGCAATTCGGAAGAGGGATGATGTAATCCAATTGCAAAATATTTGTAGGTAGGTAAATGACGATTTACCAATTTCCACCATGAAAAACAAAAATGAATATTAGGTTTTAAATGAATTGAAATTCCTAGATTCTTTTGAGATTCATTGAACTTTTTAATGGCATGTTTAATCTCGATTATGCCCTTCAAGTTTGTGACTGGGATATCGAAGATGACAAACAAGGTGTGAATAACCATGCAAATTAGCATGGTACTCTCGATGTCATTAATCACCTAATCAATGTGTCGGTTAACCACACACGCTCCATTCATCAATGATAATTTATGAGAAACCCATTGCCATCCTTCATTACTCCACATTAGTGTGTCGGTTAACCACACACGCTCCACTATCAAACCCGTTCAGCTAACGACCCTCCACTGGTCAAGGGTGCGGTGGGTAAGAGTGTATACCCAAAGGCGGTCATTTTACAGGCCACTTCCTTAAACACCCCTTATATACCAGCTTCGTGAATGAGGCCTACTAACGGTAAGACTGAATTTTAACTTATACATATATAATATATTAGACTTTTAATTTTATATAGTATAAGGGTGTATTTTACACATTTAAAATACTAGGTGGTTTAATCTATTAATAAATTAAACTTTTAATTTAATTAACTTTAAACCCTATGATTATAGATTTATTAACTTTCTCTTTTAATTAAACATTGAATCAATTTAATAAAGTCCATAAGAGTGTAATTTGTACTATTCAAAGGAAACATGAAGGTTCTAAATACAAAATTCAAAATTAAAACTAGTTAATTAATTTTTTAAGTTATGAACCCAAAAGTTGCACCTTTTGAAATTACTAGTTTTTTTTTAGAATTCAATGTTTCATAAATGAGACTTTTCAATTTCCAAAACTTGAGGGGAAGTTTTGTAACTCTTGAAAACCTTTTGAATTCCAAACTTGATGACATGTTTAACTCCTTAAAAAAACTTTGAGTTCCAAAACTTGATGGCAAGTTTTGTTACTCTTCAAAAACATTTATATCAAATTTTAACCTAATAAAATAATCATAATTTTATCTTTTTACCAATTTGACCTAATGCAACTCTTATAGCAAGATAACTTCAAATCAAAGAATTACAAACAAGTAGCTTATCATATAAACTAGTAATTATCTCAAGATTTGACAATTTATCTTTTAATTGGATGAGGTTGATCACTACCATATCAGAAAAACAAATTTTATGATATAAAATAGTTCATGGTAATGATCCTAATCTAATTCTGGCAAAAAAAACCCGAAAAACTACAACCAACCTATCCAACTCATCGAGTCAGATACTAGACTCGTCGAGTAGGCTTGATTTGTGCTTGACACGTCGAGTCAGATCATAGGACTCGTCGAGTACACTGTCCAGAGAACAGTTTTTCAATTTTTCCAGCTTTGAACAAATAACCAATTGCATCAATATAACAGAAAACACCTATGGCTTTGATACCACTGTTGGGTTTAATGTACTCTAACATCCCTATGGTGCACATACAACCCTAATGCTTTGGATCTAAGTTTTATCTAGTTATACATGCAACAAAAAAATATCCAAAGCATGAAACTTATAACTAGCATACAACTTGATATTTGAAACATAAAACAAGTTAGACAATTACCTCTTTGTTGTAGCTTGTAGAGTTTTGGCCTTTCAAGAGCTTATCACCTCAAGTGTGATGCCTCAAATGGTTCACAAAACACCAAGAGCAAGAGGAGGACAAATGAGAGAGAGATTGGAGCACACAAAATCGGCTATACTCATGTTATGACACTTGTTGTAACAACCCGTTATTTCGAATCAATGTAAGAGTATAGATCAATTTGTAGTTCTTTTTAAAATAATAAAGTGAAATTTTTGTATACTATGTGCATTTACATAATCAACCCTCAAAAATGAAATGTTAAATAAACTTGTTTGGGATGAATATAGTGGTAGAAATCATGTCAAGGATTCCAAAAATATAAAAAACGCCCAAATCCGAGTTATAACGAAGAAGTTATGACATATCGAAAATCCGCGACAAAACCGGCAAAACAATGTTTAACGTAAAAAGTGAGTTTTCAATAAATTGCTTTTTTGCCTTAATTATCTAAATGAAAGTTATAGAATATGTTAAACCGAGAGTGTCCATAAAAAGAACGACTAAATCTGACTTCGTATGAAGAAGTTATGATTTTTCTATGTTTCGACAGAACAGTACGCAACCCGAAACTCAAAATTTAGATCGAGCAACTTTTGGCCAAAACAACCTAAATGAGAATCGGAGATCTTATCAGAAGAAATCCAATGGTAAAAAAACAGACAAAAACGGACGTCGGATGAAGAAGTTATGAATTTTTAACATACTTTTCCTGTCCCGGTCTGTTAAAAATATAACTTTAAAAATAAATTCAAAATTAGCCGACAGGGTCTAAATGAAAGTTATAGAGCATGGTCTCACCTACGTGTGGATATAAAGAACGTCAAAAACGGAATTCGTATGCAAAAGATATGAATTTTTGAAGTTTGGAAAAAGGAAGTACGCCCAGCGTACTCAGAAGCTTGGCCTCGGATTGACCACGTCGCCTCTTTCCTCGTATGCGACACGTATCTCGCTCAATCAACACGTCCTAAGCCAGGTAGCCATTACTCCCCGCGTACGAAAATATTATGCCCAGCGTAATGGGACTAGCCTCGACGCGTGCCTCGTTCCCTCACCACGTCCGAAGATCGGATAAGAATCAAACTAGTACGCCCAGCGTACTTAGGTTTTCAGTAGTACGCCCAACGTACATGAATATTACGCCCAGCATACCGAAGGCCAGACCCCTCCTATAAATAGAATGCGAGACCTCCGGGTTTTGTTTACAAATTTCAAATCCGCTCTCCACTCAAACACTCCTTTAAGTCTTTCTAAACCCTCCGAAGTCCCGGGAACCTCCTGACCACCTGAAGCAAGCCCCGAAGTCCTCGACTTTAAGCTGAAACTCTGCCCGCGTGAAGCCTACTTCTCATCAAAAACTCTCAGTTTTATCAAGAAAACTCTTTTCTAAGAAACGAAACGCTGCCCGAATCACCACCTATCAAGTGAGTTTATACCCCTATATTTTCAATATTTTTATAATGTTTTAGGGGGGAAATACAAGTAAAATATAAAGAAATCTTGTATAAATAACAAATTTTATTCAAATAGTTTATGATTGTTATTTTTACTAAAATAAACATACTATTTTACCAGTTTAGGATTTCATATAAAAACAAACATATAAACTATAATAGGTATAGTTTATGAATCATGCATACTTATCAATACAGTTGTTGAAACTTACATATTTCTTTTCATGTTCAGAATAATTTACAAAAACAACTATATCAATTATATTAAATATAATTTATGAGATATTTACAAAATATCTATTACAAAGATATTTTTATTATTCTACACGTAACTATCAATATAGCATTTGTGAGAGACGCTTCAAGTACTTATTTAAGTATAAAACAAAAGCCCTGAAAATTATAACCAGAGTCTCATTGAGGGAGAGCGTGGCACTTGTGTATAGATCTATACGGGAATGACAATCCCGCACCAGAGCTGCTTGCAACAGCTAGGTCGGCAGACCTGTAGTGACAATTGTCGTATCATATTTCGACGCCTGAAGAACGTCGTGTTTCAGGCGAGGCTTAGGTCATCAAGCATGGTTATGATAACTCACAATTTGGTATTGAATAATGCGTTTAGTGTAAGAATAAGTAAACAACTTCACATAGTTTTATATAAATAAAACTATAAATGGTGAATCTAGATATTTATAACTTCATGAGTTTTCTTACAGAATACTATTCTAATACAGAGAAAAATTAATTTTCATAGTTTTATGGGAATTTAAAACTATATCATACTATTTCAGAACACAAATACATATACAACAGAAAATATAGGATTTTATGGGGAAAACATACTTGCATTTTTCAAAGGAATAAATAACAGATTTCTATTACAAACATGCTTATGAACTCACCAACTTAATTGTTGACACTCTTTTCAAAACTACTTGTATTTTCAGGAAATCGATAAACAGGTACCCACAAGTTTTGAGGAAGACAGAGTCTCATATAATTATGTCTTTTAATTATACTTTTTGGTGTCAAATGTACCATGATTTGAACATCAATGTAATGTTATATTTTATCAATGTAATGAATGTTGTACTTTGATAACTATTGTGCATTGTTGTGATACTACAAATGAAGTCATCCACCCCCGAACGTTTCCGCCGTTCTAGTTTGGGGGTGTGACAGATTGGTATCAGAGCATTGTTTATAGTGAACTCAGTATATCAATTCATAAAAGATATACAACTATAAATACAATGGGGCCGGAGTGCTCTGACTACAAGTATACTTTTAAAATATAAGTATTTTATAAGAAGTATACTAATACTCACACCTACAAAAATAGTATCACAATGATAATTACATAAAAGTATTTGGATGTTGGACACTACAGTTAAACCTGGACAGTTATGTAATCATATCTAGGATAAATATAGCTTGATCAACTATATTTATTTGGGATATTATCAACATCTGTTTGGGAGTAATGGTAGCGTTGTGACAAGTCTAAAACATACCAAACTCTACTCATACAGAAGAACTTTAGAACAGAATACAAATTTAAAATACTATACGAGTATTTTGTAAAACTACATTATTTCTATGCATCTTACCTTTAAATTCCT
Organism: Lactuca virosa; assembly: GCF_052849685.1. NCBI lineage: Eukaryota > Viridiplantae > Streptophyta > Magnoliopsida > Asterales > Asteraceae > Lactuca > Lactuca virosa. Next base: position 91,330,795 of record NC_136429.1, read on the forward strand.
CGTATAGACTTTATGGCAGGATATCCTCCACCTGGAGATCCTTACTTCCCTAACCAAGGGAATAATGGCCGGGTAGAAGATGATCCCGAAAAGGATCCTGAGGAGGATAGGCAGATAGCACAGAATCAGAACCAGAGGTATATAATCCAATGCAAGGAGTACAACACCCAGCAGCCACACAACATTTTCATGGTCCGACCCCAGCATGGGGGTGAAGAACTACATAGGTGGAGCCACCAACAAGGACAACGCCCTCCATTTGGTATGAACCGAGACTTTTATGACATCAGTAATGAAGGATCGGCTGGCAGGGCCCTTCCTGTTATAGTGCGTCATATTTCTCGATAAGTCGATTAATCCCGGATATTGATCAACCGAATTCTGGAAGTCACTGCTGCCTCCCAACAAAACGCCGCAAATATTCATCGTCTAGACGGAGATCACGATGAAACCGGACACCACACAGACATGCTCCATGTAGAAATGATTGCTGCTCAAATCGAAATGAGAGCACTCCAAGAGCGTCAAACTACACTGGAGAGGCGTTTGAGGGAATTAGAACCCCATGTGGCAGAGCCCAGTACTAGGAGTCGTACTCGCCGCAAGTAGTGTTTACACTACTTCTATTTTCTATTCTGATATAAATTAGGATATCAAATGTATATACTACTTTTTACTATAAGTAAAACTCCACCCTACGATTAAGTGAATACACTACTCGTAGGTAGTAATGCTGTCTAATTTCCCTTTTTGTTGATGTAATATAGGTCTATATCTAGGTCAAATTTTCCCAATTTCTTGTTTAAAAAATATATCAATAAAATATTAAGCATTTTATTTCATTAAGGAGTTATTACAATTTTCATAAAAATCTTGCTTCATAAATTAAGATATGTTTTTATCCAATTTCACCTGACTTATGATGTTGTACTTATCACCATTTTCTTAAAACATTATAGATAAAAGATGCCACCAAGAAAGTCCAACAGAAAAAACAACAATCCACCAAATCCACCACCGTCGCCACCTCCTCAATATGATGATGCTGTCTTTCAAACAGCAGTAGCTGTCGTCGTGGCAGAAGCAATAACACAGAATAATGTCAGTGGCAATAGTGGGGTAGGTAGTGGTACTCATCCTTCTAACAGTCGTCCCAAGGAATGTTGATACAAAGATTTCACAAATGCTAAACCTCGATCCTTTGATGGCACGGGATATTTCGTTGGTTCGAGAAAATTGAATCAATATTCGAAATTTGTGCATGCCCCGAATCTAGCAAAGTGAAATTTGCAGCATGCACCTTTACAGATAGAGCTCTCACTTAGTGGAATAGCCAAGTCAAATCCCTGACTCTTCCGATAGCCAACAGTATGGTTTGGAATGATTTGAAAGAACTAATGCTAGCTGAATACTGCCCGAGGGGCGAAATGCAAAAGCTAGAACAGGAACTCAGGGGTCTGAAGATGAAGGGCTCCGATATCACTGCTTACACTGCTAGGTTCAGTGACCTAGCTCTACTGTGTTCCGGGATGGTCACCCCGGAAAGCAAGAAGGTGGAAAGGTATATATGGGGATTAAATTCCCCGACTCAAGGGAATGTTCTACCTGCCAATCTCCTTACCTTTGATAGTGCTAAACGTTTGGCACAGACATTAATAGATCATGGGGTTATTCAAGATTCCATACCAGCTGTTCCTGAAAAGCCCAAAGAAGGAGACGGTAAAAAGAAATTTTGGAATAAACAAAAAGGGCAATCATCATAGGAGCCATCTAAAAAGCAACAAACTGTGGCAGTACACACTGCTAATGTTCCAACTGTCGTTCCTACTCCTGCATCTACCACTATTTCTGCTACTCCAGCAAACCCGAGTCGATATGCTGGAACTTTGCCAAAGTGCGGTAAGTGCAACTTCCATCACACGAGAGTTTGTAAGGAAATGCACTGTAGAAATTGCAACAAGAAGGGGCATACTGCCCGCTTTTGTAAAGCACCAGCACAGCCCATATCTCAAGTCCCCGCGACGGGAGTTAGTCAAGCTTGTTACGAGTGTGGAGAAATAGGGAATTACAAGAGAAACTGCCCAAAGACAACGAATGTTGGGGGTACAGGAAGAGTTTTAACAATTGGCCACGAAGAAGCGATGGCAGATCCTACCGTGGTTACCGGTACGTTCCTTCTCAATAATTCTTACGCATACATTCTATTTGATAGTGGTGCGGAGAAAAGTTTCATGAGCCATGAATTTAAACATCTACTAAAACAAAATCCTCAGTCCTTAAAAGACACGTTCACTTTGTAGATGGTTGATGGCAAGACCGAGAGTACAAACGATATATACATAGGGTGTGTACTTACTTTAAACACTTATTCCTTCCAAATAGACCTTATGCCGGTCTCCATAAAAAGCTTTGACATCATCATCAGCATGGACTGGTTAAGAACTCATCGTGCCGATATTTTATGTTATGAAAAAGCCATTCGCCTCAATTTACCAAATGGTAAATCCCTTATTATCTATGGCGACAAACCTAGTGCAAAGCTTCAAATCATTTCTTGCGTCAAGGCCAAGAAGTATCTTCGCAAAGATTATTGTGCCTTCTTAGCTCACGTAGTTGATAAAACACAAGAAGTGAAAAAACTTCAAGGATATTCCTGAAGTCTGTGATTTCCCTGATGTATTCCTTGAAGATCTCTCAGGAGTTCCTCCAGAACGCTAAGTCGAATTCTGAATCGACTTGATTCCCGGAGCTACCCCTGTAGCTAAAGCCCCGTATCGTCTTGCACCTTCAAAAATGCAAGAACTATCCAGCCAGTTAAATAAACTTCTTAGTAAAGGCTTCATTAGACCAAGCTTCTCACCCTGGGGAGCACCGGTTTTGTTTGTGAAAAAGAAGGATGGATCGTTTCGCATGTGCATAGACTACCGAGAATTAAACAAACTTACCGTTAAAAATTGATACCCTTTACCACAGATAGATGACCTCTTTGATCAACTCCAAGGAGCTAGTTTCTTCTCCAAGATTGACCTGAGATCAAGATACCATCAGCTACGAGTCCAGGAGGCCGATATTCCAAAGACTGCTTTCAGAACTCGCTACGGTCACTAAGAATTCGTAGTGATGCCCTTTGGTCTAACTAATGCACCCGCAGTATTCATGGACCTGATGAATCGAGTGTCTCGACCTTACTTAGACAAGTTCGTTATAGTCTTCATTGACGATATACTAGTCTTCTCTCAGAGTAAGGAGGAACACAGCCAACACTTGCGACAAGTTTTGGAAACCTTAAGGGCATAGAAATTGTATGCGAAGTTATCAAAATGTGAATTCTGGATTCGAAAGGTGGAATTCCTAGGCCATGTAGTCATCAAGGATGGGATACATGTTGACCCCTCCAAGATCAAGGCTATCTAAAGTTGGGCGACCCCACGAACCCCAGCAGAGATTCGACAGTTTCTAGGTCTCGCTGGCTACTACAGTAGATTCATCCAGAACTTTTCAAAGATCGTGAAGCCACTCATCACCTTGACCCAAAAAGGTGTGATATTCAAATGGGACGAGAAACAAGAAACTGATTTCTAGACATTAAAAGAATCCCTCTGTAGCGCACCGATATTATCCCTCCCAGAAGGGACGGAAGATTTTGTAGTCTATTGTGATGCGTCCAAGCAAGGGCTAGGTTGCGTTCTGATGCTGCGAGGAAAGGTTATATCCTATGCCTCGAGACAGCTTAAGAACCACGAAGTCAACTATACTACACACGACCTCGAAATGGGAGCAGTGGTTTTTGCTCTAAAGATTTGGAGGCATTACCTGTACGGTACTAAATGCACAGTCTTTTCTGATGACAAAAGCCTCCAACACATCTTTGATCAGAAAGAACTTAATATGAGACAAAGACGATGGGTAGAACTACTAAATGATTACGAATGTGAGATTCGTTATCACCCCGACAAGGCCAATGTGGTAGCAGATGCCCTTAGTCGGAAAGAGTAATCGGGCCACCGAGTAAAGTCTCTAACCATGACTATCCATTCCCACCTATCTACACAAATCAAGGAGGCTCAGCTGGAAGCCTTGAAACCCGAAAACATGACAAGAAAAGCCTTAAGGGGAATGGAAAAGAACTTGGAAATCAAGGGTGATGGAGTTCGTTATCTCATGAATCGAATCTAGACACCGAAGTTTGGTGGCTACAGAGATGTTGTCATGAACGAAGCCCATAAAACTCGATATTCCGTTCACCCGGGTTCAGACAAGATGTATCTGGACCTAAAGAAACTCTATTGGTGGCCTAACATGAAAGTCGAGATAGCTACTTTTGTGGGCAAGTGTCTAACTTGCGCCAAAGTCCAAGTAGAGTATCAAAAGCCCTCAGGTTTACTTCAATAGCCAGAAATACCTGAGTGGAAGTGGGAGCGGATTACAATGAATTTCATAACCAAGTTACCCAGGACAACGGGTGGTCATGACACCATTTGGGTTATTGTCGATAAGTTAACCAAATCCACACACTTCCTGCCAATAAAAGAAACGGACAAAATCGAGAAGTTAACAAGGACGTACCTTAAAGAAATAGTACGATTGCATGGTGTTCCAATATCTATTATCTCAGATCGAGATAGTAGATTTACCTCCCGGTTTTGGCAATCATTGCTAAAGTCCTTGGGAACCAATCTTGACATGAGTACAACGTATCATCCTCAGACCGATGGGAAAAGCAAGAGAACTATACAAATGCTGGAAGACATGTTAAGAGCTTGTGTGATAGATTTTGGTAAAGCTTGGGACACCCATCTACCACTAGTTGAATTCTCCTACAATAATAGCTATCACACTAGCATCAAAGTTGCACCCTTCGAAGGTCTCTATGGCCGTAAGTGCAGATTTCCTATATGATGGGCTGAAGTGGGCGATACGCAACTAGCCAAGAACCAAGTAACTGAGAGTACTCTAACCGGTCCCGAGATCATTCGAGAAACCACAGAAAAGATTATACAAATCCGGGAACGATTGAAAGCTTCTCGTGATAGGCAGAAGAGTTATGCGGATAAAAAAAGAAAACCCTTGGAATTTTAAGTTGGTGACCGCGTTTTGTTAAAGGTCTCACCCTGGAAAGGAATGATACATTTCGGTAAACATGGCAAATTGAATCCAAGGTACATTGGACCATTCCAGATCATTGCTAGAATTGGTCTGGTTGCTTACAAACTCAATCTACCGCATAAACTCAGTAACATTCATCCTGTTTTTCATGTCTCAAATCTCAAAAAGTGTTTGTCCGACGAGACTCTTGTTATCCCACTCGATGAAATTGAATTAAACGAGAGTCTACACTTCGTAGAAGAACCAGTGGAAATCATGCATAGGGAAATCAAAAGAACAAAACAAAGCCGTATACCAATAATGAAGGTTCGCTGGAATGCTAAACGAGGACCTGAATTCACTTGGGAACGGAAAGATCAGATGAAGCAAAAATATCCACATATTTTCCCTAGTCCATGAGTACCACTTTAGAAATAATTTCGGGACAAAATTTCCTCTAACGGGGGGATAATGTAACAACCCGTTATTTCGAATCAATGTAATAGTATAGATCAATTTGTAGTTCTTTTTAAAATAATAAAGAGAAATTTTTGTATACTATGTGCATTTACATAATCGACCCTCAAAAATGAAATGTTAAATAAACTTGTTTGGGATGAATACAGTGGTAGAAATCGTGTCAAGGATTCCAAAAATATGAAGAACGCCCAAATCCGAGTTATAACGAAGAAGTTATGACCTATCGAAAATACGCGACAAAACCGGCAAAACATCGTTTAACGTAAAAAGTGAGTTTTCAATAAATTGCTTTTTAGCTTTAACTATCTAAATGAAATTCATAGTATACGTTCAACCGAGAGTGTCCATAAAAAGAACGACTAAAGCTGACTTCGTATGAAGAAGTTATGATTTTTCTAAGTTTCGACAGAACATTACGCAGCCCGAAACTCGAAATTTAGATGGAGCAACTTTTGGCCAAAACAACCTAAACGAGAATTAAAGATCTTATCAGAAGAAACCCAATCGTAAAAATACAGACAAAAACAGACGTCGGATGAAGAAGTTATGAATTTTTAACGGACTTTTCCTGTCCCGGCCTGTTAAAAATATAGCTTTAAAATAAAGTGAAAATTAGCCGACGGAGTCTGAACGAAAGTTGTAGAGCATGGTCTCACCTACGCGTGGATATAAAGAACGTCAAAAATGGATATCCTATGCAAAAGATATGAATTTTTGAAGTTTGGAAAAAGGAAGTACGCCTCGCGTACATGAGTACGCCCAACGTACTCGGAAGCTAGGCCTCAGATTGACCACGTCCCATCTTTCCTCGTATGCGACACGTATCTCGCTCAATCAACACATCTGAAACCAGGTAGCCATTGTGCCCCGCGTACGAAAAGATTACGCCCAACGTAATGGGAGTAGCCTGGACGTGTGCCTCGTAGCCTCACCATGTCCGAAGATCGGATAAGAATCAAACTAGTACGCCCAGCGTACTGAGGTTTTCAGTAGTACGCCCAGCATACGTGAATATTACGTCCAGCGTACCGAGGGCCAGACCCCTCCTATAAATAGGATGTGAGACCTCCGGGTTTTGTTTAGAATTTTCAAATCCTCTCTCCACTCAAACACTCCTTTAAGCCTTTCTAAACCCTCAGAAGTCCCGGGAACCTCCTTACCGCCTGAAGCAAGCCCCGAAGCCCCGAAGTCCTCGATTTTAAGATGAAACTCTCTCAGCGTGAAGCCGACTTTTCATCAAAAACTCTCAGTTTCATCAAGAAAACCCTTTTCTAAGAAATTAAACGCTGCCCGAATCACCACCTATCAAGTGAGTTTATACCCCTATATTTTCACTATTTTTATAATGTTTTAGGGGGAAATACAAAGAAATCTTGTATAAATAACAAATTTTATTCAAATAGTTTACGATTGTTATTTTTACTAAAATAAACATACTATTTTACCAGTTCAGGATTTCATATAAAAACAAACATATAAACTATAATAGGTATAGTTTATGAGTCATGCATACTTATCAATACAATTGATGGAACTTACATATTTCTTTTCATGTTCAGAATAATTTACGAAAACAACTATATAAATTATATTAAATATAATTTTTGAGATATTTACAAAATATTTATTACAAATATATTTTTATTATTCTACACGTCACTATCAATATAGCATTTGTGAGAGACGCTTCAAGTACTTATTTAAGTATAAAACAAAAGTCCTGAAAATTATAACCAGAGTCTCCTTGAGGGAGAGCGTGACACTTGTGTATAGATCTAGACGGGACTGACAATCCCGCATCAGAGCTGCTTGCAACAGCTAGGTCGGCAGACCTGTGGTGACAATTGTCGTACCATATTTCGACGCCTGAAGAACGTCGTGTTTCAGGCGAGGCTTAGGTCATCAAGCATGGTTATGATAACTCACCATTTGGTACTGAATAATGCGTTTAGTGTAAGAATAAGTAAACAACTTCACATAGTTTTATATAAATAAAACTATAAATGGTGAATCTAGATATTTATAACTTCATGAGTTTTGTTACGGAATACTATTCTAATACAGAGAAAACTTACTTTTCATAGTTTTATGGGAATTTAAAACTATATCATACTATTTCAGAACACAAATACATATACAACAGAAAATATAAGATTTTCTGGGGAAACATACTTGCATTTTCAAAGGAATAAATAACAGATTTCTATTACAAACATGCTTATGAACTCACCAACTTAATTGTTTACACTCTTTTCAAAACTAATTGTATTTTCAGGAAATCGATAAACAGATACCCACAAGTTTTGAGGAAGACAGAGTCTCATATAATTATGTCTTTTAATTATACTTTTTGGTATCAAATGTACAATGATTAGAAAACGAATGTAATGTTATATTTTATCAATGTAATAAATGTTGTATTTTGATTACTATTGTGCATTGTTGTGATACTACAAATAAAGTCATCCACCCCCGAACATTTCCGCCGGTCCGGTTTGGGGGTGTGACACTTGTGTATCGATTTTGGGCTTAAGGGAATACATATATAGTGTCGAATTCCAAGAGTCATATGTAAACCCTAATTCTTACACTTTGGCTTATGATCCTGTAACACCCATAAAATTCAAGCCAAATTTAAACTTTTAAACATTCAAAATACCAATAGTTATTAAAAAAAGGTTTCCAAAAAAAGTTTAACATCAGAGTTCCCAGAAATCATAGTCATAATCGACGAAGTGTACGGTCACGCCTTCGCCTTCCCGCGGTCAGCCGTTGTACCTCAAACAATAATCGATAAATGTAATCTCGAAGGCTTAGTGAGTTACCCCCAAAATACCAACCTCATATAACTATAACATATCATATAACCAATACAGAACAGCCATGCATCTCGAGTCTACAGTGCGACAGGTCCGCCCGCACCTTGGTCCACTCTCTGAGTCTACAGTCTGACTGGATCGCCCGCATTGGGCCTTCAGTCTATCTGGTCCACTCTCCGAGCCTCGGCACGTCTGGTCCTCCCTCTCGGGGCCTTCATCATTTTCGGAACGCTCGCCGGGCCTTCAGCCTGACTATGTGCCCTCCCGGGTCTGCAGTCTATCCGGTCCGCCCTGGGTATGTTGGCCTACAGCACGAAGCAGGACCCGCCTCAACCCAACCCCCAATCAAACAACCATGTGCACCTATAACAGATAATCACATAACAGTCTATAGGCAATCAAACCGATCTAACAGATCATATAGCATAGCAACATCCTATAACCAGGATACCGACCTAACCGGTCACTATCATAGCATCATCCTATATACCAGGATACCGACCTACTAGGTCACTAAACACAATACTGTCCTAACTACCAGGACGCATATCTAACATATCATGCAATATACCCGGATACAAATCCAATAAAGGGCCGGCCTTGGTGCCGTAGACCCTGTTGATATCGTGAGGATAACTCACCTCGCAAGTAGCTCGGAAGGTAGTGTCAAACTCCTCCAAATGTAGCTCCTACTCCAACACCTATATTCACCAATGTCCTTTGCTATAAATATCCAATGTATCAAAATACCCTCAGAAGTCAACTGGTCAACCCTTGGTCAAAGTCAACTGTCAAGGTCAACAGTCCATGTTGACCTTAACTCGTCGAGTACCCTTAGCTACTCGCCGAGTTCCTTGTATAACTTGCCAACCCGCCGAGTCACTTGTGTGACTCGTCGAGTTCCTAGGGTCAGTGGTTGTAACTCCTTGGCCAACTTGCCGAGTTTTCCCTTTATAACTCGCCGCGTTCATACGAGTCCAAAGGTTGGGAAAACCCTCGCCGACTCGCCGAGCCCACGGCAACCTTCATCGGACTCGCCGAGTCATTCATACAACTCGCCGAGTCTACGACAATCTTCATTGGACTCGCCGAGTCGTTCACACAACTCGTCGAGTCTCTTCAGTCCTTTATTCGTACAGACGATTTTAAGCCATGCTAAGGCTCCAAATTGTAGATCCAGCTTCCCAATGCACGTTTATCACGTAAAGTTGCAAACTTTACGTGCATGCAAGGCTCTAATGACTCATAATGCCAGAACTAAACTTGAAATGGAGTTTAACTCAAAAGGAAGGGTTCATGATGTCTAAAGCTGGAGACTTTATGGCTCTAGAGTCCAAGATAAGCTCAGATCTGAAGTGGAAACTTCAGATCCTATCCCATACCCGAAAATGGTTATCACCCATGCTATAAAAGCCCTAATCTTTAACATGAAGAGATCTAGGAAGGACAAGGTCAAGGTAACAACTTGTTACCTTCAAATGATGCTAACTTGAGGTAGACTTCAGGTCCACAAAAGCACCTTGCTGCTAGCTACTTGATCTTCAAGTTCCTTTCTCTAAGAATCTTCTTCCAAGGCTTGAAACACACAATGGAGCACACACACACACACGTATTAGGGTTTTGTTGAACTCTCTGGAGGCTGCTAAGGGAGGCTAAGGGCAAATGATCCTTTAAATAGGGTGCAAAACCCCGAAATTTAGGGTTTCATCCTCCAGCTCCTACTCGTCGAGTCCCTTCTTGGACTCGGCGAGTAGGTCACTTAAGTGCGCGGCCTAACCCGTTTCTACTCGACGATTCAGGCAACTAACTCGTAGAGTAGACCTTAAATTTATGAGAATTTATCACCATAAATTGATATTCAAGAATCGGGGCGTTACAATTCTCCCCCACTTGAACTAGACTTCATCCTCGAAGTCTGCTGCGGTGAATATCCTCGGATAGTGCTCCCGCATCTCTGCCTCCGGCTCCCACGTCCCCTCGGACCCTATTTGGTGCTTCTAATGTACCTTTACCAAAGGTACCTCCTTGTTTTGCAGAGCCTTCACCCTTCTCTCCAGAAGGCCACAGGCCTCTCAACATGATTCAGGCGCTCATCGACCTGAATGTCCTCCAACGAAACCACCGCCTTCTGATCCATGATGCACTTTTGCAATTGCGAAATGTGGAAGGTGATGTGAATCCCAACCGAACTTTTTAAAAGGTCTATTCTTCGTGCCACTTTTCCAACTAAACAATTGTCACTTCCATACCACTTACACCCAATCCTGATAATTCGAGGTTCTCACCGAAACAGGACCGCAGATTACCTGCTGCTGCGGAAATTCAGTGCCTTCATAGATTACAAAAACTATTGTACACCGAGCCTTCGGCATGACTGGACCGCCCTTCAGGGCCTACAGCCTCCCCGGTCCGCTCGTCGGGCGTTTTTCCTGCTTGGGCCGCCTTACCAGGCCTTCAGTCTATCCGGACCATCCTGGTCCGCTAACCTCCTGCCCCAAATCCTGCTTTTCTACTGAACCCCTGTGCCTACGACTTACCGTCGGTCCGCACCGGTTATCTTGGCCCACTGCCTCAATCCTACCGTTCTCTTTAGAACCTATGTGCCTACGACTCACCGTCGGTCTGTACCGGGTATCTTAGCCTACTGCATAGCGCAGGACTCCCTCCACCCCATCCAAATGCCATAAACGATCAAGAAAAGATCTAACCCGGTTCCCAGAACCTAAATGACAGAACGTTCTAATCCCAAACCTTCCCAATCTAACGAATACTCATTCAGATCCACTCTCAGTCTCCAACTAGAGTATTATCCGATCCAAGAAGATGGAACCTCGGAGACACTCCGAACTAAAGAGATCGCAAAGATCCTTTGAACTCCTTTCGTCTTCTAATAACAACTTCCAATCAACCAAAATACACCGGAGTCCTCAGCCGACTCCAACAGAGTGTTCAATACCTGGAACAGACCTATGGATTGCTATAGCGTAGCAGCCTACTCAATACCCGAACATAGATCTACAAACATATACATAGTCTTCAGCATGACTGGACCGCCTCACCAGGCCTTCAGCCTATCTGGACCACTCTCAGAACCTTCAGCATGTCTGGACCACCTCTCCGGTCCTTCAGCCTATCTGGATCGTTCTCCGTGCCTTCGGCCTGACTGGTACGCCCCACAGGCCTTCAGTCTATCCGGACCGCTCTAAGCTGTTGAGCATCTCCCTGGGCCATCCCTTGGGGCTTCGAACTCCTGACTTGTGCTCTCTCTCCTATGCAACATGTTCTCACCCACTTGGGGCTTCGAACTCCTGATCCATTCTGCGGACTATCACCCCGGCCTAACCCTAGGCCTCATGTCGATCGTATATCCTCTCGTAAAACCATGGTCTGATCCCTAACCTGCGTATCTTCCACATACGCTGAAATCCCGTATACGCGTGCTGAAGTACTGTCCGACCTTGGCAGCTAACCGAACCCTCCATGATCGATGCTCCCTCTGAGAATTTCTAATTCTCTCCCACTTGGGACACTAACCACTACCTACTAGTGGCAAGATCATAACTCTACTTAACCGTCCAAGCCAAGAATTTCCATACTTCCCATAGAACGATGAATACTGAAACGAAGAGTCTCCGCGAAACCACTCTCCTGGCGTGGAGCAACCGAACTTCGAAAGAACCTGAATCCCAGCTGAACACTTCTGCCTCTCCAATTCACAGTCTCTAGCCCTGGAATGGTGATCCTATATCCTAACCTCCCATTCTCAAACATCCCTGAATCCTAACCGTCTACGGCTTCTTGATACTAAACTCCTCAAACTCTCCTATGCCATATGTAGAAAGGGATGGAAAATTCGCAATAGAATTATAAACAATAAGATACAGATAGAAACATACCAGCAGCTGCATCTGGCGCTATCCCGACCTCCTCTGCCATAAGGTGGAAGGCACGCCCCTAAGCCCTCGGGGGCTCTGCTCTACCCTGTCCCCCGCCAGTAATCCTCAATGTAGCTGGCGCTGGAGCCTGCACTGGTCTAGCAACAAGCTGTGGACAGTTGGTCTTCACATGACCAACCTGATGGCAGTGATAGAAAATCCTCATATCCTGAACCGGGGCCACCTGGCGACAATCCCTCGCATAGTGCCCCACCTTTCCGCACTTGCGGCACGCACCCCCGGACCTACAAACTCCGGAATGACCCTTCCCACACTTCTCACAAGTGCGGCCGCTCTGTCCTCCAACCCTGGATTCAGCGGTCTTGGACCGCTTTGGCGCCGACTGCGACTGCACCGGGGCCTGCCTCTGCTCTCGTAACTGTAACTCAATCTCTAACTCACGCCGCCTGGAGGCCTCCTGTAGCTCCAGCAATGTATCACACCACTGGGTAGCAACGAACTGTCTAATGTCAGTCTTGAGCATGCTCAGATAACGCGTCATCTGAGCCTGCACGGAAGTGAACTTCGGGCAAAACATCTCCCTCTCAGTGACCATACGGGTGATCTCCGTCACCGACTCTGTATCCTGTCTCAACTCCAAAAACTCCTGAGCTAGCCGCTCACGCTCGACTCGTGGAATGTAGCGGCAGCGGAACATATCCCTTAACTGCTCCCATGTAACAGCAGCTCTCTGCTCATCCGAATACGACCCAGTCATCAGTCTCCACCAGTCCTTTGCCCCAGACCTCAGCAGGTTCAGGGCACATCTGACCTTCTAGTCAGTAGGACAGGAACATGTGAAGAAGCACCCTTCAACGTCAGATAACCACCTCATAGCCTTGATGGGATCCTGAATCCCATCGAAAGTAGGGGGCTTTGTGTTGTCAAAGTCCCGATACTGAAAAGCCCGACTGGCTCCTACCCCTGCCGTTGTTACAGCTGTAGTAGCTGCCGCGACAGCTGCTTCTTTGAGGGCTGCATAGCGCTTGTCAAAGTACTCGACCATGCCGGTCTTAATAGACCTAGACATCTCCGTCAACTGAGCCCGGAACATAGCAGCAACCTCAGCATGCAGGATTTCCCAGATCCTGTCATCCATCTCGTCTGGCCTCATCTGGCCGATAGTCTCAGGCGCTGCCGACGCCTCCTGTCCACCCTCTCCTGATCCTGACCCGGATCCAGCCACGAATCGCCGTGTAACCACCATACTGAAAACATACCCAAAGGTTATTAGATACTCCTCATAACAACTCGGGAACCAACTCCCAACCAAAATAAATACCCTAGGGGTTGTGACTTCCTTGACACGCGTATGGACCCTGTTCTTTCAGTAGTACGTGCCCGTACTACCTTCCACACCTACTCATATGTGTCCCAAGTATCATCACAATGCCCTAACAATACACACAAATATAGCGAGCGCTCAATCCTCACTCCTAGAGGAAATACTAAATATCTCATAACTGACCAACAGGTCCCATACAACTCACCCATCGATGAAACTTCCACCAACCCTGCAGTGCTAGTGTATGCTAGCCATACTTAACGCTGGACCCCATAGACTTTCGAATATCCAATCCTACCTTAAGCTCCCAATCAGACAAGAACAGAACATAAGGCCAAATCAAACATTCTCGGGCTATAAGATCTTAATTATGTATAACCGTCATGCATACACTAAGCAACTACAGTAATGATGTCAATTTCATCTAAAAGAAACCCTAGGCTAGCAGGCATCATGTAATCAGGCAATTCATCATGTAATTCCTGAAGATCCCTAGCCTAGTACTAGCATGTTGTTCTAACATATCACAATGTCAAATAACTGTATGGTACTTTGGGGTCTACTTACTGGCTCCGGCTGATCGTACACTTTACATCCTCCGTTACTTATTTGTAAAACGATTTAAAAAAATCGTTTTAAAATGCTTTCCTTGATTTGAGACTGGATTCACACGAATGTTCCTCCAATTCAGTCAAACCAAGGCTCTGATACCAACTAGTAACACCCATAAAATTCAAGCCAAATTTAAACTTTTAAAACATTCAAAATACCAATAGTTATTACAAAAAGATTTCCAAAATAGTTTAATACCAGAGTTCCCAGAAATCATAGTCATAATCGAGGAAGTGTACGGTCACGCCTTCGCCTTCCCGCGGTCAGCCGATGTACCTGAAACAATAATCGATAAATGTAAGCTCGAAGGCTTAGTGAGTTACCCCCAAAATACCAACCTCATATAACCATAGCATATCATATAACCAATACAGAACAGCCATGCATCTCGAGTCTATAGTGCGACTGGTCCGCCCGCACCTTGGTCTAATCTCTGAGTCTACAGTCTGATTGGACCGTCCACACCGGGCCTTCAGTCTATCTAGTCCACTCTCCGAGCCTCGACACGTCTGGTCCGCCCTCTCGGGGCCTTCAGCCTATCCGGACCGCTCACCGGGCCTTCGGCCTGACTATGTGCCCTCCCGGGTCTGTAGTCTATCCGGTCCGCCCTGGGTATGTTGGCCTACAGCACGAAGCAGGACCTGCCTCAACCCAACCCCCAATCAAACAACCATGTGCACATATAACAGATAATCACATAACAGTCTATAGGCAATCAAACCGATCTAACAGATCATATAGCATAGCAACATCCTATAACCAGGATACCGACCTAACCGGTCACTCACATAGCATCATCCTATATACCAGGATACCGACCTACCAGGTCACTAAACACAATACCGTCCTAACTACCAGGACGCAGATCTAACATATCATGCAATATACTCGGATACAAATCCGATAAAGGGTCGGCCTTGGTGCCGTAGACCCTGTTGATATAGTGAGGATAACTCACCTCGCAAGTAGCTCGGAAGGTAGTGTCAAACTCCTCCAAATGTAGCTCCAACTCCAACACCTATATTCACCAATGTCCTTTGCTATAAATATCCAATGTATCAAAATACCCTCAGAAGTTAACTGGTCAACCCTTGGTCAAAGTCAATTGTCAAGGTCAACAGTCCATGTTGACCTTAACTCGTCAAGTACCCTTAGCTACTCGCCGAGTTCCTTGTATAACTTGCCAACCCGCCGAGTCACTCGTATGACTCGTCGAGTTCCTAGGGTCAGTGGTCGTAACTCCTTGGCCAACTCGCCAAGTTTTCCCTTTATATCTCGTCGCATTCATACGTGTCCAAAGGTTGGGAAAACCCTCGCCGACTCGCCGAGTCACTCGACTGACTCGCCGAGGCCACGACAACCTTCATTGGAATCGCCGAGTCGTTCATACAACTCGTCGAGTCTTCGACAATCTTCATTGGACTCGCCGAGTCGTTCATACAACTCGCCGAGTCTCTTTAGTCCTTTATTCATACAGACGATTTTAAGCCATGCTAAGGCTCTAAATTGTAGATCCAGCTTCCCAATGCACGTTTATCACGTTAAGTTGCAAACTTTACGTGCATGCAAGGCTCTAATGACTCACAATGCCAAAACTAAACTTGAAATGGAGTTTAACTCAAAAGGAATGGGTTCATGTTGTCTAAAGCTGGAGACTTTATGGCTCTAGAGTCCAAGATGAGCTCAGATCTGAAGTGGCAACTTCAGATCCTATCCCATACCCGAAAATGGTTATCACCCATGCTATAAAAGCCCTAATCTTTAACATGAAGAGATCTAGGAAGGACAAGGTCAAGGTAACAACTTGTTACCTTCAAATGATGCTAAACTGAGGTAGACTTCAGGTCCACACAAGCACCTTAGTGCTAGCTACTTGATCTTCAAGTTCCTTTCTCTAAGAATCTTCTTCCAAGGCTTGAAACACACAATGGAGCACACACACACACATATTAGGGTTTTGTTGAACTCTCTGGAGGCTGCCAAGGGAGGCTAAGGGCAAATGATTCTTTAAATAGGGTGCAAAACCCCGAAATTTAGGGTTTCATCCTCCAGCTCCTACTCTTCGAGTCCCTTCTTGGACTCGGCGAGTAGGTCACTTAAGTGCGCGGCCTAACCCGCTCCTACTCGACGAGTCAGGCAACCAACTCGTCGAGTAGACCTTGAATTTATGAGAATTTATCACCATAAATTGATATTCAAGAATCGGGGCGTGTGACAACCCGAAATTTTCATTTGTATAAACTCTACAGTCAAGCACTTCAAATAGTAGCCAAATTCATTTCAATACGTTTTTGGCCGGCTTTCAGTCCGTTTGGGTGTTTTTATTTTATATTTGTTAAACGAACAAATAAAAGGAAGTATACTTTAGAGGTTGTCGTGCATCACTTAAGTCTCAAAACTCCAAGAGTTTGGAGTTTACGGCCCCAAACATGGAGTTTACGGCCGTAAACTCTAAAGAGTATAAATATGACACTTAGTCATTTTTGGCTCATTTTTCACTTCCTAGCTCAAGAACACCCACAATTCTCTCTCAAGTATCATATCACATTTCTTCCAATCTTCCAAAAATGTAAGTGTTTCTTCCCTAGATTTGTTGATATAACACTTTATCTAGTGTTTATACACGATTTCATCCATGAAATCTCCTCTTTTCTTAGATCTTCAAGTGTTCTTCAAGAACACCAAGAACACACACTAGTGTTTTTGGGCCTAAAACACTCTTACAAGCTTCCTAAAAGTAAGTACACTCTTCCTATCTAGTTGTTTGCTTAGTATACTTGATAAACCATTGGAAAACATCAAAAATCCCCAAGAACACATGGGTTTATGGTCAAGGGATCTCCTTGAACCGTAAACACCATCAAGTGGTGTTTAAGTGCCCCCAACACCTTCTAGGGCTTGAATATTGGACTAGAACCTTGCATGCATGAGCTAAAGACCCCAAATAACAAAATGGTAGGAGTGACCATGAGTTTACGGCCGTAAACTCATGGGTTTACGACCATAAACTCAAGGGTTTACGACTGTAAACTCCAAGGAGTGGTCTAAGAACCGTAAACTCCAATGAAGGGCCATTTTGAGCCCTAGTCCCTTCCTAAGCCTTTGGTACAAACCTAGAACACTTCCTTGAGGGGTATAAGACCTTAAAACACACAATGGTACAATTTACCATGAGTTTACGGCCGTAAACTCATGGGGGAAATGACCAAAAACCGTAAACACATGTAGGGTTACCAAATGAGAAGTAAACTCCAATGTGAGGCCATACTCTCCTTAGATGCAACCCTTATGTACTCCTAACACTTAAATCAAAGTGTTATCCATGTATTAGGGTGTCCTTACTTGATAAATTAGTTATTAAAATGACTAATTAGAAACATATATGTATCATTACATGTTAAATAGGATCCGTGTGTGTGTTCAAGTCTTCACTTGACACTTAGCATCCTATACCATCCGTTCATCCGAATCACCCACTGCAGGTGAGTTCATACCCCTTAATCAACCTTTGAAATGATTTTTAAATGTTTTATGGGGGGTAATACAAGTTGAATTACTAAGTTATTATATCAATCACATGTGATTAATAACTGTCAAGCAAATAGATTTTTGCATGTTAAACTGTTTTATCCAGCTAAAGGTTTTCAAATCGTGTTTTCAAATCTCTTTTAAAGTACCAAAATCTCTTTTTAAATTACTAAGCTTTTATCAAAGTCTTTTAAACTTATATTCTTGATAGATTCATGTCTATAAAGATATAGTTATATAAGTAGGGTTTGAAGGACTTAGGACTGATAACCCGCTTTATTTCCTGTTCCTTGTTTGGTTGTGGACTTAGAGCATCCGGTTATTTGTCTGAGGGTCGTTGAAGTCCTAGTTATATATTATGTATATCTGGATAGATATTAAAACTCTTATTCCAGTTCAATACCTTTGGGTAGCAAAGGTACCTAGATAACCTCTCAAGTAAAGTATAATAGGTATAGTTTAGAAACCAACCATAACTTTCATGAAGGAGAACTTCGCTATATCAATATTCTAAAAACTTACACTTTTAGTAAAAAGAAAGGTTTATAGAAATCAAAACACGAGATACATCCTCATGACGCGGATGTCACCATTGTCAAGTTGGTAACCAGAGTCTCCTGGAGGGAGAGCGGGCATTGTGTGTATAGATCTATACGGGACAGACCATCCCACATCCTGACTGCTAGCTACAGTACTGGCCGACCAAGCCAAGGGGTGACAAATGTCACATTCATTTCAACACCAGCAGGTCGTCGTGTTTACATCCGTCAATCAGTATGGTTACGAGTATCTCTTCACTTACCTTATAATTCATGGCCTTAAGGTAATAAGTATTATCACGGTAGTTTCTACATATAAAACCATCATAATATATTTTCCTAGTTATACACTAGGCCACATTTAAATCTTTAAACTAACCTACTTAGGATTAAAGGCTGCTTTAGACTCCCCGAGGTGTATTGTTCATTTAATACCACCTGGAGTCTGCATTTCATTCATTTAGACTCTCCGAGGCGTATTGTTCATTTAATACCACCTGGAGTCTGGATTTCATTCATTTAGACTCTCCAAGGCGTATTGTTCATTTAATACTACCTAAAGTCTGTATTTTTCCTACTTTAGACCCCTCGGGGTGTATTGTCCATCTAATACTACCCGGAGTCTGCATTTTATTACCATATAAACAGCAATGTCATTGCTGAAGTAAAATACTATTTTCCCCTATTACACTAAATTGCGGTTTTTCCCATATACTCATTTATGTAAAAACTATATTTTGATAATGATAGTAACATTTGGGGAAAAATGCTCTTTAAACACAAAACAGTCTGGTCTTGGTAGAACACTACTTTTAATAGAAAATATAGGATTTTATGGATGGAATTCAAATACTTTATAAGCTCTTATCACCATCATCTAATGAGATCATTTTGAGGAAAAACATGTATTTATATCAATGTCATTAAAATACTTATGAACTCACCAGCATTAAAATGTTGATACTCTCTTTCAAAATAACTTGTATTCTCAGTTCGTCAGTAGACAGGTACACTCCGGAAGTTTTTGTGAAGACAGCCTTGTACCGAGCTGCATTTTATGTTATTCTCTATATCTACTTTTGATGTTGTGGCTAAATGCACCCTATGTAAAACTATTACTATTAATGCAATGATTGTTGTACTTTGATTACTATACTGCATGTGTTGTGATACTTGACATGACGTCCTCCACCCCAGAACGTTTCCGCCGTTCCGGTTTTGGGGTGTGACAGATTGGTATCAGAGCATTGTTTATAGTGAGCTCAGTATATATCAAATCATAAAAGATATAAAACCTATAAATACAATGGGATAAAAACACTATGACCAAGAATTATACTTTAAAATATAACCATATTTTACAAAAGTATAAGAACATCCAGAATATAAAAACCCGAACAAGTATCACAAGAAGAACAAGAATAAAAGTCTTTGGATGTTGACCATTACCGTCAAACCTGGACAGTTATGTAATCGTAAGCTGGAATAAATATAACCTGATCAACTATATTTATTCGAGATGCGACTAACGTGTGTTTGGGAGTGATGGTGGTGTTGCAATGAATCCGAAACTTACCATGTAGGAATGCTAGAGCCAAACATAAAGTTTAAAATACTATAGGAGTATTTTATAATACTAAAAGACTAACAATAAACCCAAAGGCATGTTCAGAAGTTTTAGAATCAAACATGTAATTAAAACACTATAGGGGTATTTTAGGAACCATAAATAACCTTGCTTGAAAATTAAAAAGATCCTTATGGATCGGTCTATGATTACAGAGTGTATGCTTCCAAAGGTTATATATAATTAGGATCTCATAGGCTGAGAATGTGTGGTTTCGCTCTACTTCCTTTTCCTTGTTTGGATGTGGATATAGGGTAGTATCACATATTCGAAGGCCTATTAGATCTAAGTTATATATGATTTGTGTACACTATGTAATTATAGCAAGACTCGATATGGATCACCCAGTAAAATCTTTTAATAATCTCTTAAGATTCTTTAGACATTCCCATTCTCGCATAAACCCCTTTAGAAAACCTTATCCACTTCAGTAATCGACAGAGGAGTCGATAAAGACCCGGAAGAGGTTCATTGAGGAAATTTCCAAGTAGGAAATAATTGAACAGTGATGAGACTATTGAAATCACCATGTGCCTATACCTGTTAGGGACGTCGGTGGGAAATTCGCCTGAACTTCCGAGATCCCAGTCACCCAGTACGAAGTGATGGCGATCAGAGTCAGAATCGGAAGTAAGGCGAAGCAGGAATTCGATATGTCTACAGGAAAATAGAACCCTATATAAGCACCCGAAGAAAACCAACGATTGTTCCAACCAAGGATAAAAGGTGGACAGAGGGAGCCAATGCATGGAACCCGAGAAGTGTTTCTACCTCCTTAAAACGTCATGCTAATAACCCATAAAATAATACAATTTAGTGAGTTAGTGATTACACTACTCACACCATGTATTAGGCAAATTGTCCTTCCTGTCGCGATTAAAGTAAATAGATCGGAATCACAAAATCTCGATTGAGAGTGTTTTAGCCATAAACTTCATGTGTTTTCTTGTGTAATTCTCGTTCCAAGTCCTTTCGAATCTTTTCAAAGCCGAAGAGTGAACCTCTCCAGTATAAAGATAACTTAGTTGGAACGACATCCGATTTATGGCTTTCCGATACACTTACTTCTACCTTGTTACCAGGACTGCATCATAGGGATGTAGGTCGACACTTAGAGAACCATAACTCAAAAGCACGGGAACAATTTATGCCTATTATAGTAAAGAAAGATACGTCTAGGGGTAACCATCGTTTCTCATCAACTTGTGTTCCTCATCGTGTAGGGAAAACCATGCCTCTGAAGAAGCGTAACCAACCCGCTAGCAAGACACCGACTCTTCAGATTGATGAAGCTACGTTCCAAGCTGCAGTTTCAGCAGCCGTAGCAGCTGTCATGGCTCACCTGAATGCTAACAACGCCAATGTTAGCGAGAGCACTATCGGGAATCCCGATCGTAGCGATGGACAGCAACAACCAGCATCGGTGTGTAAAACCACCCAAGAAATCCAATCAAATCCCCTGAAAAGAAAGTTTGAGAAAGAGAAGGGGAGTACCTCGGCACAAGGACCTTCCGAAGGGCAGCAAGCTGAGGTAGACAATACCCTTGTGAACCCGCCTATCTCGACACCAAGAAGACCATACCTAGGAAACCTCCCCCACTGCAGCAAGTGTGACTACCATCATTTTGGAGTCTGTCGAGAACTCTTTTGTGTTAGGTGCAACATGAAGGGGCATACCGCTCGCAACTGCAGGACCTCGGTTGAGTTCATTACACCAACCACCAATGTTGGGACCAGTCCGATATGCCACCTATGTGGTGAAATTGGGCACTTCAAGAGGGACTGCCCAACTAAAAGAAATGACAAGAACGCAGGAGGATTTTAACCCTAATACCTAGGGGGAAACATCAAGGAATCCGGTAAAAATTTTGGTACGCCCCTCAACCTTAATTAGCTAATCGAAAACTTTAAATAATCAATTCTAATTGTAATTACTCCCTCGTTAAGGCAAAAGCCGCAGCACTGTTGTAAAACTTAAAAATCCATCAGGTAAAGCTATGATGGCTTAGTATATACGTTAAGGCCATTTATAATTAGGATTGATAGACCTCGAGTGAGTGATGCGGCCTTATTTCATGTTCCTTGTCTGGTTGTGGATTTAGGGCGGAGTCGCTCAGTCAACAATCCTTTTAATCTTAATTATACATGACTAGTGTATACTAGGCGATTATAGAGAGGCCTCGTGAAAAATCCGTTCATAAAAAGTACATTATTCCACAACATCAGGACCCCTAACGTTCAGCGCTAATTCATATCAGTCCAAGTATTCGCGGTAGTAATACCATGGACGAACCCGAAGCGCTACGAACTAGTGTGCCCTATTCAACACCTGGTCCTACCAGTCTCCATTACATATCGTGTCGATAGTTGTAAATTTCGACACCACCGTCAGTTATGGCTCGACTTGGTTCGACCATGCGAGAATTCCTAGTGCTGTGTAAAGAGAACTTTCACCTTATCTTAAGCGTCGAATAAAATTCATTCAGCCCTAATAGAGAACCTAATGCGAACCATCGGTCATCTCTCTCATCCAACCTTCAGAAGTACCCAGGAGGGGGGTACCACGCGCTGTTAGCCACTCCATTAGACATGAAAACCAGAAGCGAAAGGCACCGCAGATATTCTGGAAGACAATAACCGCCCGAAGCCTACTCAGTAAATCCTCCAGAAAGGCTATTTGCACCGCACGAGATAGTTTGTGAATCAAGAGAAAAGAACTCATGGGATTAAATTACTACTACTGAGTATATGCATTAGAGTGGTATATAATTTAGATCAATAAAATTTAAGATGTGTGCTTCCTCCCTACTCCTTGTTCCTTGTTTAGTTGTGGGTTTGGGGTAGGGCCACAGATCTAAACATCCTGTCAATCTCAATTATATACGACTTGCATACACCGAGTAATAGTGATTGAGCCAAGTATGAGGTCTACCATGAACCTTAAAATAAATCCCTTCATCATATACCTTTAGGGAAGGAGCTGAAGTCAAGGAAACAATTGTGGGTTGAGCTACTAAAATGACTACAAATTCGAAATTTGTTGTCATCCTGGTTAAGCCAACATAGTAGCCGACAACCTCAGTTGGGAAAAGTACCTCAAGTTGTAAGAGTCAAAAACATTGACTACGACCATCCATTCACGCCTGATCCCATAAATTAAGCATCTCAGTAGTGGGCCAAGAAACCTGAAAGCTGTGACAGGTTAAACTCTGAGAAGAGTGGATGAGGAAATTAGAGGTTCTGAGTGGCAGAATCCTATACTATCAAGATTAAATCTAGATAGAGAAAACTCGATAACATCGGAAGAGTAGCTGCAAGGAATGCTCGCACTACTCAGGCGCTTCGTTCATCCAGATACAGGCGAGAAGTGCCTAGGACGGTAAAAGTTAAAATAGTGCCTCCTCATGCGAGAAAAGTCACCGTCTCCCTATAGATAATAGTCTACATTCACCAAAGTTAATACTAAGATGCTAAGAACCACATGATTACCTCCGCGACCAAGGATACATGAGTAAAGTAGACGGCAAGTTGCGTTAAGCTTTATAACCCATGTCACAAAGAGATTGTGGACTTGACACCAGTCTAGGTGTTAGTCGATGGGTTATACAAGAACACGCGCTTCCTACAAACTGTAGAGAACAGACACAATGAAGAATGAAGCATGTCTTAGAGATTTGTTAGACTACTAGGTGTCCAAAGGAATACTATCTCTAAAGAGATAGTAGAACCACCTCTTGAAATAGTCAATCATTTCAGAAAATCTCTAAGGGCGAAGCTAGCCCTGATCAGAGACTACTATCCATGAAACAAGCGAAGCGAGTGAGAGAATGATTCTTTCCGATTAGGGATCATACTGTGAAAGCATCTAGTAGACGATGATGAAAATAGAAATTTTCTAAGCATCGTCTGGTAAAACCCTCGATCATACTGACTTTGAGATATTCCGTTGGAAACACCTCATGAGTCAGAAGTGCAGGTCCATTTTGCACTGGACTGAGGTAAATGCCACGTAACCAAATACATGCCATGTAACCAAATAGATGCCACGTAACCAATGGATGCCAGCATATAGTCAACACCTCCAATGATCCAGGAAAACCTCCGAAAGCCAACCGGTAGGGAATACGAACCCGAAGACGACCTGAACCTCCTAAGAACCAATCAAAAGGACTCCACCTTCAGCAAGAGAAAACGTTTGGAACTTCAAAATGGCGATCACGCCCAGTGATGATCTCATCATGGAAGTACACTATGTTCTAAGTACTGAAACGTTCTATCTACCCAGGACCTTAGGACCATCATAGATTCTTGATAAGAATTGGTCCAGCATCCGTCAGACCTCAACTACTTTAGGGATTCCATAAATTCCACCCAAATCTACCCACGTCTCACAGTTGAAAAAGTGCTTGTCCGACGAGACTGTTGTAATCCCACTCGACGAGATCGAGATCAACGAGAGCCTCAACTTCGTGGAAAAACCTGTAGAGATCATGGACCGAGAGGTCAAGAGAACGAAACAAATCCGCATCCCAATCGTGAAGGTTCGCTGGAACGCCAAGCGAGGACCGGAGTTCACTCGGGAGCGCGAGGATCAAATGAAACTTAAATATCCCCATCTTTTGCTTAGTTATTTTGTAATAACTTAGTTGCTTGAACTCTAATATCGGGACGAAATTCCCTCTAACGGGGGGGGGGGGGTGATGTGACAACCCGAAATTTTCATTTGTATAAACTCCAAAGTCAAGCACTTCAAATAGTAGCCAAATTCATTTCAGTATGTTTTTTGGCCGGCTTTCACTCCGTTTGGGTGTTTTTATTTTATATTCGTCAAACGAACAAATAAAAGGAAGTATACTTTAGAGGTTGTCGGGCATCACTTAAGTCTCAAAACTCCAAGAGTTTGGATTTTACGGCCCCAAACATGGAGTTTACGGCCGTAAACTCTAAAGAGTATAAATATGACACTTAGTCATTTTTGGCTCATTTTTCACTTCCTAGCTCAAGAACACCCACAATTCTCTCTCAAGTATCATATCACATTTCTTCCAATCTTCCAAAAATGTAAGTGTTTCTTCCCTAGATTTGTTGATATAACACTTTATCTAGTGTTTATACACGATTTCATCCATGAAATCTCCTCTTTTCTTAGATCTTCAAGTGTTCTTCAAGAACACCAAGAACACACACTAGTGTTTTTGGGCCTAAAACACTCTTACAAGCTTCCTAAAAGTAAGTACACTCTTCCTATCTAGTTGTTTGCTTAGTATACTTGCTAAACCATTGGAAAACATCAAAAATCCACAAGAACACATCGGTTTATGGTCAAGGGATCTCCTTGAACCGTAAACACCATCAAGTGGTGTTTAAGTGCCCCCAACACCTTTTCGGGCTTGAATATTGGACTAGAACCTTGCATGCATGAGCTAAGGACCCCAAATCACGAAATGGTAGGAGTGACCATGAGTTTACGGCCGTAAACTCATGGGTTTACGACCATAAACTCAAGGGTTTATGACCGTAAACTCCAAGGAGTGGTCTAAGAACCGTAAACTCCAATGAAGGGCCATTTTGAGCCCTAGTCCCTTCCTAAGCCTTTGGTACAAACCTAGAACACTTCCTTGAAGGGTATAAGACCTTAAAACACACAATGGTATAATTTACCATGAGTTTACGGCCGTAAACTCATGGGGGAAATGACCAAAAACCGTAAACACATGTAGGGTTACCAAATGAGAAGTAAACTCCAATGTGAGGCCATACTCTCCTTAGATGCAACCCTTATGTACTCCTAACACTTAAACCAAAGTGTTATCCATGTATTAGGGTGTCCTTACTTGATAAATTAGTTATTAAAATGACTAATTAGATACATATATGTATCATTACATGTTAAATAGGATCCGTGTGTGTGTTCAAGTCTTCACTTGACACTTAGCATCCTATACCATCCGTTCATCCGAATCACCCACTGCAGGTGAGTTCATACCCCTTAATCAAACTTTGAAATGACTTTTAAATGTTTTATGGGGGGGAATACAAGTTGAATTACTAAGTTATTATATCAATCACATGTGATTAATAACTGTCAAGCAAATAGATTTTTGCATGTTAAACTGTTTTATCCAGCTAAAGGTTTTCAAATCTTGTTTTCAAATCTCTTTTAAAGTACCAAAATCTCTTTTTAAATTACTAAGCTTTTATCAAAGTCTTTTAAACTTATATTCTTGATAGATTCATGTCTATGCAGATATAGTTATATAAGTAGGGTTTGAAGGACTTAGGACTGATAACCCGCTTTATTTCCTGTTCCTTGTTTGGTTGTGGACTTAGAGCATCCGGTTATTTGTCTGAGGGTCGTTGAAGTCCTAGTTATATATTATGTATATCTGGATAGATATTAAAACTCTTATTCCAGTTCAATACCTTTGGGTAGCAAAGGTACCTAGATAACCTCTCAAGTAAAGTATAATAGGTATAGTTTAGAAACCAACCATAACTTTCATGAAGGAGAACTTCGCTATATCAATATTCTAAAAACTTACACTTTTAGTAAAAAGAAAGGTTTATAGAAATCAAAACACGAGATACATCCTCATGACGCGGATGTCACCATTGTCAAGTTGGTAACCAGAGTCTCCTGGAGGGAGAGCGGGCATTGTGTGTATAGATCTATACGGGACAGACCATCCCACATCCTGACTGCTAGCTACAGTACCGGCCGACCAAGCCAAGGGGTGACAAATGTCACATTCATTTCAACACCAGCAGGTCGTCGTGTTTACATCCGTCAATCAGTATGGTTACGAGTATCTCTTCACTTACCTTATAATTCATGGCCTTAAGGTAATAAGTATTATCACGGTAGTTTCTACATATAAAACCATCATAATATATTTTCCTAGTTATACACTAGGCCACATTTAAATCTTTAAACTAACCTACTTAGGATTAAAGGCTGCTTTAGACTCCCCGAGGTGTATTGTTCATTTAATACCACCTGGAGTCTGCATTTCATTCATTTAGACTCTCCGAGGCGTATTCTTCATTTAATACCACCTGCAGTCTGCATTTCATTCATTTAGACTCTCTGAGGCGTATTGTTTATTTAATACTACCTGGAGTCTGTATTTTTCCTACTTTAGACTCCTCGGGGTGTATTGTCCATCTAATACTACCCAGAGTCTGCATTTTATTACCATATAAACAGCAATGTCATTGCTGAAGTAAAATATTATTTTCCCCTATTACATTAAATTGTGGTTTTTCCCATATACTCATTTATGTAAAAACTATATTTTGATAATGATAGTAACATTTGGGGAAAAATGCTCTTTAAACACAAAACAGTCTGGTCTTGGTAGAAGACTACTTTTAATAGAAAATATAGGATTTTCTGGAAGGAATTCAAATACTTTATAAGCTCTTATCACCATCATCTAATGAGATTATTTTGAGGAAAAACATGTATTTATATCAATGTCATTAAAATACTTATGAACTCACCAGCATTAAAATGCTGATACTTTCTTCTAAAATAACTTGTATTCTCAGGTTATCAGTAGACAGGTACACTCCGGAAGTTTTTGTGAAGACAGCCTTGTACCGAGCGGCATTTTATGTTATTCTCTATATCTACTTTTAATGTTGTGGCTAAATGTAACCTATGTAAAACTATTACTATTAATGCAATGATTGTTGTACTTTGATTACTATACTGCATGTGTTGTGATACTTTACATGACGTTCTCCACCCCAGAACGTTTCCGCCGTTTCGGTTTTGGGGTGTGACAGGGCGTTACAAATCCAATAACTCATTTGGACTAACTCTTCATGGACTCTCACATAAACTTAGTCCATCATGGATTAATAACCCAAACCATATCTATCAATGATTTACATAATCATTCCCCGTTAATTTAATTAGTCTCTTTTGATCACTAAATTAATTCTTGATCAATACTAATTAAATAATATGATTTCTCAACTAATATATTATACTTATAGTATATTAATAAATCACAAATAACCTCTTTCTCAAATATCCTTCCTATCAAATTGCTTCGGTGAATGTAACCCAAAATGGACCATGTTACTCTCGGGTCAAGTACATACCAATTATAGTTATAGGCTTAGACACCTAATCCAACAGGTATCAGAGCCTTGGTTTGAGTGAATTGGAGGAAACACTCGTGTGTATCCAATCTCAAACTGAGGACAATATTTTTAAAATGATTTTCAAATGGTTTACAAAATACTAAAGGAGGATGCAAGTGTACGATCAGCCGGAGCCAGTAAGTAGACCCCAAAATACCTTACGGATTATTTGATTTTGTGATATGTTAGAACAACATGCTAGTACTAGGCTAGGGATCTTCAGGAATTGCATGAAAGAATTGCCTGATTATACGATGTCTAATAACCTAGGGTTTTTTTTCCTTATATGAAATTGACATCATTAATGTAGTTGCTTAGTGTATGCATCATAGCTATACATAATTAAGATCTTATTGCCTGAGAATGTTTGGTTTGGCCTTATTTCCTGTTCTTGTTTGATGAAGGGCTTATGGTAGGATCAGTATTCGAAAGTCTATAGGTCGAGCGTTATGTATGGCTAGCATACACTAGTGCTGCAGGCTTGGTGGAAATTTCATGGATGAGTTGTGTGGGATCAGTCCGCCAGTTATGAGATATTTAGCCTTGCTCTAGGAGTGAGGATTGAGTGCATGTCATGCTTATGTATATTGTTAGGGCATTGTGATGATACTTGAGACAAATATGGGTAGGTGTGGAAGGTAGTATGGGCCCGTACTACTGAAAGCACAGTACCCATACGCGTAGCAAGGAAGTCACAACCCCTAGGTCTGTGTTGGGAGTTGGTTCCCCGATTGTTATATGGAGTATCTGATATCTTCCTGGTATATTTTCAGTATGGTGGTTACGAGGCGACTCATGACTAGAACCGGATTGGGATCAGGATAGTGTAGTCAGGGTGCACCAGCAGTGCCCGAGAATATCAGCCAGATGAGGCCAGACGAGATGGACGCCTGGATTCGGGAGATCCTACACGATGACGTTGCTACGTTGTTCCGGGCTCAGTTGTCGAAGATTTTTGGGTCTATCAAGACCGCCATGGTGGAGTACTTTGATGAGCGATACGCAGCCATCGTTGAGATAGTTGTCGCTGGAGCATCCGTAGCCGTAGCCGCTGTAGGCAGTGGGGCCACTCGGGCTTTCCAGTACCGGGACTTCGATAAAACAAAGCCCCTGACTTTTGATGGAACTCAGGACCCTATCAAAGCCATGAGGTGGCTTTCTGACGTGGAGGGGTGTTTCTTCACATGTTCATGTCCTACTGACCAGAAGGTCAGATGTACCCTGAACCTTCTGAGGTCCGGGGTAAAGAACTGGTGGAGGTTGATGACGGGGTCGTATACAGATGATCAGAGAGTTGCAGTTACTTGGCAGCAGTTCATGGATATGTTCTGCGCCCGCTACATTCTGCGGGTCGAACGAGAGCGGTTAGCTCAGGAGTTCTTGGAGTTGAGACAAGATGTTGAGACGGTGATAGAGATCACCTGTATGTTCACTGAGAGGGCGATGTTTTGCCTGGAGTTTGCTTCCATGCAGGCTCAGATGACACGTTATCTGAGCATGCTCAAGACTGACATCCGTCAATTTGTTACTACCCAACGTTGCGATACACTGTTGGAGTTACAAGAGGCCGTTAGGCGGCGTGAGCTGGAGATCGAGTTACAGTTACGGGAGCAAAGGCAGGCCCCGACGCAGTCAAAGCCGGTGCCAAAGCGGTCTAAGATTGCTGATTATAGGTTGGGAGGCCAGCATTGCCGTACTTGTGCCAAGTGCGGGAAGGGTCACTCTGGGGTTTGTAGATCTGGTAGTGCGTGCCACAAATACGGCAAGGAGGGGCACTTTGCGAGGGATTGCTGCCAGCCATCCCCGGTTCAGGATATGAGGATATGCTACCACTGCCATCAGGTTGGTCACGTGAAGACCAATTGTCCACAACTCGCTACCAGGCCGGTGCAGGCTCCAGTGCCGGCTACACTGAGGATTACTGACGGGGGTCAGGGTAGAGCAGAGCATCCGAAGGCTCGGGGACATGCCTTACAGCTTACAACCGAAGAGGCCAGGACAGCACCAGATGTGGTTGCTGGTATGTTTCTATCCTTTGTCTTAGCGATTATATTTGTTTTATGCTTATATGTGTTGTACCATGTTAGGTACATTCTTAGTGAACTCCTTACCTTCTTTGGTATTACTTGACTCCGGGGCGAGTCGGTCTTTTGTCTCTCAGTCATTCAGTAGGGAGTTCGGCTTGCCTGTAGGAATGCTAGAGTGTCCGTTGCGAGTCTCCATCGCCACCGAACACGGGATTTCTGCTTCTGCGGTCTATCAGGACTGTGTTTTGGAGATCTTCGGGGTATCTTTCCTGATATACCTGATTCTAATTCCCATGGGGGAAGTATATGTGATAGTAGGTATGGATTGGCTGAGTCGATTCGGTGCCATGGTCAACTGCAAAGTTCAGCGTGTGGTAGTTCGAACCCTAAGTGGGGGAGAACTGGTTATCTTCGGTGAGGGTAACGGAGTGGGATCAGGGTTTTGCTCAGCTGCCAGGGCTCAGTAGTATATTTAAAACGGGTGTGCGAGTTATCTAGCGTATGTGGTGGATACGCGGGTCAGGGATCAGACCTTGGTTTCAGAGGTTCCAGTAGTCAGGGAATTCGCTGACGTGTTTCTGGAGGAGCTAACCAGAGTGCCTCCGGAGAGGTAGGTCGATTTTCAGAATCAACCTTGTGCCAGGTGCGTCCCCTATCGCCAAGGCGCCATACCTCTTGGCACCACCTGAGATGCAGGAGCTGCTAGGCAAGCAGTTTATTCGTCCGAGCAGTTCTCCGTCGGCAGCGTCGATCCTCTTCTTCATGAAGAAGGATGGTTCACACCGGATGTGCATTGACTACCGGGAGTTGAACAAGTTTACGGTGAAGAACCACTATCCACTCCCGAGGATAGATGATCTTTTCGATCAGTCGCAGGGAGCATCTTGGTTCTCCAAGATAGACCTGAGGTCCAGGTACCATCCGGTCAGGGTTAGTGAGGAGGACGTAGAGAAGACCGCGTTCCGGACTTGTTATGGACATTACGAGTTTGTGGTGACGCCATTTGGGCTCACCAACGCCCCAGCATTTTTTATGGACCTGATGAATCGGGTCTACAGACCGATGCTCGATCGCTCGGTCATCGTGTTCATAGATGATATCTTGGTGTACTCCAAGACCAGAGAGCAGCACGAGGAGCATCTTCGGGAGCTATTAGGAAACTTGAGGCGAGAACGACTTTATGCCAAGTTCTCGAAGTGCGCGTTTTGGTTACGAGAGGTTTAGTCCCTTGGATATCTCTTTAACCCGGAGGGGATTTTGGTCGATTCGGCCAAGATCGAGGCGGTTATGTAGTGGGAGGTTCCGAAATCTCCCTCCGATATCAGGACCTTCTTGGGATTGGTTGGGTACTACCGGAGATTCATACAGGATTTCTCCAAGATTGCATTACCCCTCACTCGTCTGACGAGGAAGGGGGTGGATTTCCGGTGGGGCCTTGAGAAGTAGAGAGCATTTGAGACCCTAAAACAACGACTTTGCGAGGCTCCAGTCTTGACTTTCCCGGAGGGATTTGTTGTAGTGTTGTGTGATGCATCCATCACGTGACTGGGAGCGGTCCTCATACAGAGAGGACATGTGACAGCCTACGCGTCACGGCATTTGAAGCCGCATGAGACGAGATACCCCACACACGATTTGGAGTTGGGAGCGGTGGTATTCGCTCTCAAGATTTGGATACATTATCTCTATGGGATCCGTTGTACCATATACATGAATCACAAGAGTTTGAGACACATCATGGATCAGCCGAACCTGAATATGAGGTAGCACAGGTGGCTGGACGTAGTCAATGATTATGACTGCGATATCCTTTACCATCCAGGTAAAGAGAACGTTGTGACGGACGCCTTGAGCCGTAAGTTGGCTGGATCTTCTATTCTAGCGACATGTATGAGGATATCAGTGGATTCTCCACTTGTGAGCTTGATCAGAGAAGCTCATGCTGAGGGTGTACGCCAGGAGAACTAGAAGCTTGAGAGGATTAGAGGCGAGATCACCCGATTTCTGCAGGACAGTCGGTAGTTATTGTCCCGTTGCGGGCGGGCCTGGCTTCCGATGTCTGGTGGGGTCAGATAGACGATATTGCAGGAGGCTCATAAGTCTCGCTTCACTATTCACTCGGGGGCCACCAATATGTACCGGGATCTGAGTTTGAGCTACTGGTGGTCGTGTATGAAGCAAGAGATCGTTGGTACGTTAAGAGGTGCTTGACCTGCAGGATGGTCAAGGACAAGCACCAAAGGCCGCATGGCAAGCTGCAACCTCTAGAGATTCGCATGTGGAAATGGGAGCAGATCACAATGGACTTCATCACTAAATTGTTGAGAACGACCAAGGGTTTCGACGCTATATGGGTCATCATGGATCGATTGACCAAGAGCGCCCATTTTCTGCCCATTCGGGAGAGCTCAACGGCCGAGAAGTTAGCCGATGTGTACATACGTGAGATTGTCATTCTCCATGGGGTTCTGGTCTCTATCGTTTCAGACCGTGATGTCCGGTTCACCTCCCGATTCTAGCTGATGTTCCACGAGGAGCTGGGCACGCGGTTGCATTTCAGTACCGCATACCATCCACAGATAGACGGCCAGAGCGAGCGGACCATTCAGACCCTCGAAGATATTTTGAGGGCATGCGTCATTGACTTCAGTGGGAGCTAGGACTCCTACCTACCCCTTGCGGAGTTTTCCTACAACAACAGTTATCACTCCAGCATTGGTGCTCCACCTTATGAGCTGTTGTATTGACGAAGATGTAGCAACCCAGTCTGTTGGGGTGAGGTTGGTCACAGGGTGATGGGTCGGATCGAGGTAGTCCTGCTGACTACCGAGATGATACACTAGATCAGACAGCGGTTGCAGACCGCACAGAGTCGGCAGAAGAGTTACAGCGACCGGCGCCGATCTGAGTTGGAGTTTCAAGTCGGTGACATGGTACTCCTGAAAGTCTCACCCTGGAAGGGTATGATTCGCTTCAGGAAGAGGGGGAAATTGGGTCCCCGATACATCGGGCCATTCAGGATCATTTCCAGGGTTTGCAAAGTGGCGTATAGACTAGATCTCCCGGATGAGCTTAGTCAGATCCACAACACTTTTCACGTCTCACAATTGCGGAAGTGCATATTAGATGAGGAGGCAGTAGTGTCATTAGATGATATACAGGTCGATGAACGCTTGAATTACGTGGAGAGGACAGTAGCCGTTCTAGAGAGGAAAGTGAAGGTTCTACGGAACAAGGAGGTACCTTTGGTAAAGGTACAATGGGAGCATCGGAGAGGATCTGAGTGGACTTGGGAGCAGGAGGCCGAAATGCGGGAGCACTATCCGGAGTTGTTCACCACAGCAGACTTCGAGGACGAAGTCTAGGTTAAGTGGGGGAGAGTTGTAACATCCCGAAATTTTCAGGTATTTCCAAATCCTCTCTTTTATTATTATTTTGTCATTTGTAGTCCCTGGGGTTGGAAGAGTCAAGCCATGAGAAGCCTAAGGGCTAAAGTTTCAACTTTGAGACCAAGAAGAATACGCTAAGCGTACATAAGGTACGCTGAGCGTACTAGGCACACCCTAGTATGATGGACGTACACTTGTGTACGCTGAGCGTACTCACGACAAATGGAAACCCTAATATTTAGGGGTTGGGTGCTATATAAACGTCCTTATGAGCTCAAAACCCTCCATCACCTCAGCCTCCATAGATTTGAGTCGTTTTCCCCCAAACCCTAACCTTTTTATTGTGTGTGTGAGCTAAAAGTGTGTGTTTTGAGTAGTTGGAGAAGAAGGTGTTGCATCAAGAAGTTGGAGAAGGAAGACAAGTTTGTTGATCTAAGGTTTCTTTGTGCTCTAGAAGCTCCAGGAGGTAAAAAGCTCCAACCTTTATTTGTGTGTGATGTAGATCTAGTCATATTAGCTTTAGGAAACCATTTCATGTCCCAAAAGTCCCAAGTTGGTGCATGTGATGATTTGGACGAGATAAGTTGTCCTTTCAGACCCTAGAAAGGGTCCTAACTGATAAAAATCATGTACCAATGGCTTAAAGTATCCCATGCATGTAGTAGAAAGGTCTTAATTGGTTAAGACCATGTATTAAGAGATTTCTGGATGTCCAAAGTCTTAAAGTTTGAGACTTTATGGTTCTAAGACACATTTGGTCGATAGATCTGGAATTTGGGCTTAAGTGCTTAAGCCACTAAGCACTTATTAGAGTTTTGGTAAAACTTGCGTAGGCCCCGCGTAATTTCTGTACGCCCATCGTACTGGGTCAACCACCCAGATGGTGGTCAACGCAAGGCAGAGTACGCCCAACGTACCATAGGAGTACGCCCCGCGTACACCCTCTGTTGGGCTTTTGACGAATTGGGCCGCCTTTGGACTAGTTGGACTTGGGCCTTGCTGGACTTTCTAAATAATTGTGTTTTGGGCCAGTTTTAGTAATGGATCTTAGAATAAGGCCCAATTAGGGAGTTGGTCCCAATTGGGAAAATTTGGCCATTAATGGGCTTTGGATATATGGACTTTTAGATCATGGATTTGGTATTAGGCCTTGGCCCAAATTCGAGAAAAGGCAATAATGGACAATTACCCTATGTGGGACCCTTGGTCAAGATTGATATACCAATTGTTGACTTAGTATTCTTTATTTTGGATAGTTCGGGATTTTCGGTGAAACAGCGGTTGGAGACTTTCAGTCCAGTTCTGCACTACTTGTGAGGTAAGTTCTTCTCACTATATCAACAGGGTTTAAGGCACCAAGGCCGGCCCTTTATGATTTATATCCTGGTTATAGGATTATGCTATGTTAGTGATCTGTTATATCGATATCCTGGTTATAGGATTATGCTATGTTAGTGATCTGTTAGATCAATATCCTGGTTATAGGATTATGTTATGTTAGTGATCTGTTAGATCGGTATCTTGGTTATAGGATGATGCTATGAATAGTGATATGTTAGATCTGTATGACTATTTGTACATACTAGCTAGCGTATGATATTTATGTGCACATGATTGTTTAATTGGGGGTTGTGTTGAGGCGATCATGCTCTGTGCTTGTGCCAACATACCCAGGGCGGACCGGATAGACTACAGACCTGGTTAGGGCGTATTAGTTAGGCCAAAGGCCCGACGAGCGGTCCGGATAGGCTGAAGGCCCGCGAGGCGGTCCAGACGTGCTGATGGCTCGGAGAGCGGTCCAAATAGACTGATGGCCTGCTAGACGGTCCAGTCACGCTGATGGCTCATTATGCATGCTGATTGTATGACATTGTTATGGTTTATATGGCGTTGGTATTTTGGGGGAACTCACTAAGCTTCGGGCTTACAGTTGTTGATTTTGTTTCAGGTACTTCTGATGATCGCGGGAAGATGAAGGCGTGATCGTGCACCTCCTTATATTTTATGATTTGATTCTGAGATACTCTGACATGAAACTATTTTGAAAACAAATTTGTAATACTTATTGGTCTTTAAATGTTTTAAAAAGTTTTAAATTGGCATGAATTTTAAGGATGTTACAGAAACCTGATGAGTTACCAGAAGAGCCTTTAATTCCATCTCCTTTGGAACTGGTTATTACTCAAGCTGATCAACAAATCATCTCCACCATCTCAAATCCGATTGATCCAATCAAAGACAAAGGAAAAACGACCGCATTTGAATCGTACAACCCAATGAATTCGTTGAAAAAGTCTGAGGGCTGGTCAAAAGAACAAATAAAGAAAGATCTTGAAGAAAGCATTCATATCCAAGGGTTGAAAGATAATCCTAATTGAATGCTAGGCATTTCTCCATTTTTTCGAGAAGGAATTCTTCATAATATCAAGTTTATACCTTTCATGAGTTTTTCTCTTTCAGAAAATGATTCGGATCAACTTGACTTACCAATCTTTCCTCATGGACGCTTCTACGTTAAGTTCACACCATTGCATCCATCCGATGATCCACAAAGCATCATCCGAACTGAACGAGATAGATTGAGAACCTTCCATTCCATGAATGCATGACCTCAAAAGGAAGTGTGGTCTTTGAAAAGAATCGTAAAAATCATCAGATATAGAAATAAGGTTCTAAACAAGTTTGATCTCAACTGTCTTCTCTACAAGTACTTTGTGTATCGAAACAAAGAAACTACCACCACAATCATTGATGTTGATTTTCAATAAATTAATCCAAATGATATTCTCACCATCGTTGCTCATCTCAAGACAGACAATCATCTGAGTCCAACATTGGAGCATTAAACATTCCTTTAAGCTTTCTGAAAGACTATGTTGCTGAATTTTGCAGAACCGATGTGGAGTTTGCTCATCTATTCGGAACATATAATCTTATTGCAAAAATAAGCACTAAGCTTCCAATAACATAAATCCTAGCCGAAGGCCCCATTGAAGAACTTGAACTCGGATTTGTCTATCTGAAGAAAAAGACAAATCGAAAAGAATTTTCCCGAGTTCTTAATAAACATCTTGTTAGAGATTGCTAAGGTCACTTAGGGGGAGATGGATAGAACATGAAAAGTGATCCTTATGCAATCTGAGTTGAAGCATGTCTAAGATCAAAGAGTATCCGAGGTTGAGAGAATTTTGAAGTGAAAGCTTGTCTAAATGAAGACTATGTCCGAGATTAATTTATGTTTGGAAGTATTTTGAGTATGTAATGCATATAATGTGCTAAGTACTATTGTGTATTTTTCTAAATGTTTTTTTAGTATAGTACATGAGACAAGATTAACAGCAACGACTGTGTCAGTCTTTTGATCTTCATTCCCTATTCAGTCCCTCTTCGGTGCATGCGTACTTCTCTCAGTCTTTATTTTTTTGTGACGCCTTGGCTATATAAGAAGTTGTAAACCTTTGTAGCACCACAAGTGGTGCACCTTTTTCATTCTCGTTAAATCAAAGTATCATTCAGTTAATTATTCTCTCTTACATTCTTCTTGTTCTTATTTGCTTTACATTGTTCATACTTCATATTATTCTATATTGAGCACTTTGTTGAGTTAATCATTTCGAGACTTGACTGGATTACCAGACTTGATTGGAACTTTATTACAAGTAATCGTTGATATTAAGTTAATTCAAGGATTGAGTTCTCAAACATTGTCTGTGCAAATATGTGTACTCTCAATCGCTTACGTTGTGCAATAATTTGTCTATATATGCATGATCCTCTTGAGCCCCATTTCACAGCTTTAAAGCGTATCCTACGATATGTTCGCGACACGATTGATCATGGTTTATAGTTTTATGCATCTTCGGCTCGTGGTCTTGTTGCTTATTCAGATGTCGATCGAGTCGGTTGTTCACTTACTAGACATTCTACATCATGTTATTGTGTGTTTCTCGTGCAAAATCTAATTTTGTGTTTTACCAAACGTCAAGGAACTATCTCTCGATCCACCGCCGAAACAGAGTCCCATGGTGTCGCCAATGCTATTGCCGAGACTTGTTGGATTCACAACCTTCTTCGTGAGCTACATCACCCTCCTCCTCAGGCGAACCTTGTCTACTACGACAACGTTAGTGTGGTTTACTTATCGACTAATCTTGCATAACACCAACGAATGAAACACATAGAGACCGACATACATTTTATTCGCGATAAAGTTGCTTTGATCCAGATTCATATTTTGCATGTTTTGTTGTCATCTCATATGTCAAAATTTTCACCAAGAGGCTTCCATCCACATTGTTTCTTGATTTCCGGTTCAATTTGAACATCCGTAATATATTTTATATTCATTTGAGTGGTATGTAGCGTTGTATATTCAGCCTTTGTGATGTATTAGCGGGCTCATTATTTGTTTTGTTTATATATATATATATATATATATATATATATATATATATATATATATATATATATATATATATGATTAATAAGAAGGGTTTAATACTTTAATCGTGAGAAAATAATCACCTTCAAAATTAACTATCAAGTATCAACTAGTTGTATGTTTGAAGTTTGAACAAGTCAATCGAAAAATATAAAAGGAAAAAGAATCTTACAATTTATAGTGGGCTGCTGGATTTTGTCATAAATACAAGTCGGTGATTGCAATTTTGCGTTTGACTTTTGTTCGATAATCATAATAAATATTCTAAGGTCGACCGCAGATAGATAATTGAAAATAAATGTTTCACAGAAAAAAATAAAAAAAAGTGATATTGAAGTATTTGATACATCTCTTTAAAAAATAAAATTATTTAATTTTTGTATTTTTATTAAAGTCAAATAATCTTATTTTTAAATAGATAAATCAAAAACCTAAAAAAAAGTATCATCTAAAAAAATCTTGTGCATAAATTAAAAAAACCTCAAAATCTAAAAATTAAAGTCCGTAGGACCCAAAACCACAAAACCCATGTTACTTCCCTCCATATATTGTTGGCAAAATTGGGCCTGTATTTATATTGTGGGGCCGATACCACTTTATACATTAAAATATTTCCATAGCTTTCTAACAAATCTATGTTATTCTGACCAAAATAAATATAATAACGTTGTTCTATAGTTAGATAAATGCTCATATCTTTATTTAAATGAAGTTTAATACGAATTTTGTGGTATAAGTTAATAATTGTTGACAGTAATAAAAAAAATATTAAATCTATATGAAAAGTATCTTATTATATTGCGATTCATGTTGTCTTTTGTTTTTTTATCCACACAGTTTTCGAAAATAAATATAGGCTGAAGTATTGCAAAAGACATTTATGACAATATAGTTAGTATTTTTTATCAATAGACATACATGTTATGTTTTGTTAGAGGACCGGTCCCGAAGATACAAATATCACCCGGAAAAAAAAGATCCTTAGACCTAAGGATGAAACATGAGCAATAGAAATAGGGGGGCCGATATTAAGGATATCGAGCGCAAAGGGTTATCAGAACCCATTTAGAGATAGTCCATTTCTCTTGTACAGTCAAATGTCTTCATATGTAACGTCAAATACATACAATAGTTACTATAATAGTCCCTAGCATTACTTATGTAATTGTAATTGTGTACATTCCATCTGCACAATTGCCAATATAAGGCCTTGATTCTGTGAATGAAATTAAGCCTTTTTCATAAAAATCATGCTACACTCTTTATGGTATCAGAGCATCACTGCTCCTCGAAGCCCTCTTTCTTTTATCAAAGCCTTCTTCCGCTTCAAATCCAATGACAACTATTATTCAAGTCACTGCCCATACGCACTTTCCAATCAAGCTTACCTCCAAAAATTTCCCGGTTTGGAGAAAACAAGTTCTAGCAACCCTAATTGGCATGGGCTTAGACAACTATGTCGACAGCTTCAAAGTAGCTCCACCAAAACTCCTCCCTTCTGATCCCGCAAAACCAAATCCAGAGTATCTCCCTTGGTTTTGTCAAGATCAAATTCGTGCTTTACTCGGAAGCTGTTCCGATACTATTCAACCGATTGTCTCATCTGTAGAGACATCTCACCAATCATTCAAACGACTAACGGATAGCTATGCTAGTGTCTCCAGGTCACACATCATCTCCTTAAAATCTCGACTTGCTAACAACCCTAAAGGTGCAAGGTCTGTCATTGAATTTCTCTATGAAATGAAACACATTGTTGATGAACTTGCTCTAGTACAGATCCCTGATGATGAAGAATACTTAGTTGTTGACATCTTAAGTCAACTTGGAGATGACTATACACACATCTCCTCTGCCTTAAAAATTAGAGAAACACCCATCAGTTTTCCTGATTTATTTGACAAAGTAGTTGATCCTCAAAGATCCTTGAAAGAAGTTCAACCAACACTTCTCATTGCCAAAGTAAACCACACCCACAAATATTCCAATCACCAATTACCTAAGCCTGGTAATGGCACTCTATCTCCAACTAGATTCAATAACACTGGAACCCGACCACCTTGTTTTCAAGGACATTCCGGTGGCAGAAACAACAACATTCAGAGAAGCATGTCCGAGATCAATGGTGTACTAGCCATTGTAACTGTTATTGACGGTAACAATTCCATGTTTCTAATAACATATTGTGTGCTTGAATCAGAGAATAAACAATCATGGACATGGTTTCTTGAGTCATTTGAAAAAGAATTTGGGACGCTAAATGGTGTTTTCATCTCATCTGACATGCAAAAAGGGCTAGAAGTAGCCATGATGAACATTTATCCTGATGTTGAGCATAGATAATGTATAAGCCACTTATATAGCAAGTTCGAGAAACACTTTCGTGGTGACTTCATCAACACCAAACTATGGGCTGATGTGAAGATCTAATGTTATACCGAGCATGAAAGATTATTGAAGGAAATTAGTGATAAAAGTGATGTTCTCATTGCATATCTAAATAATAACCACAAAATATGGAGTAGAATTAAGTTCGGTACAACTTACAACTATGATTACATCACTAATAATATTGCAATTAGCATTTAATTATTGGATTGATAAATTGCGCTATTAACATGTACTTGATATGTTTAATGCAATTACGGAAAATATCATGTAACATTTTGATAAGAAAAGGATTTTGGTGAATACATGGAAATGACATATTGATTCCTATTGCTTAGAACAATCTCAATGACACCTTTAAGGTAAGCATTTTAATTAGAATTAGTAGCGTTTATTTTCTTACTTAGAATTTATGTTCCCTTTGTTCAACCCCTAACTTACTCTATTATACTGTAACACCAGTCAAATTTAGGTCAAAAATAAATTGATCAATAATCGTAATTGGGATGAACAAAGTGGTAGAGATTGTAACAAGGTTTCCAAAAATATAACGAACACTGAAATCCGAGTTATAACGAAGAAGTTATGACTAATCGAAGATCCACGACAAAACCGGCAAAACATTGTTCAGTGTAAAATTTGAATTTTCGATAAAAGGCTTTTTAGCCTTAACAATCTAAATGAAAGTTGTAGAATATGTTAAACCGAGAACTTTCATAAAAAGAACGTAAAAATCTGACTTCGTATGAGGAAGTTATGATTTTTCTAAGTTTCGGTTTAGCAATAGACAGCTAAAAATTTGAAATAAAAATCGATCGATATCTAACCGACACAACTTAAACGAATCGAAGGTCTCGTCAAAAGTAGTACAACGGTAAAAAGACAGACGAAAACGGACGTCGGATGAAGAAGTTATGAATTTTTAACAGATTTCCTGTCCCAGTCTGTTAAAAATAATAATATTAAAAATAAAGTCAAAATTAGCTGACGAAGTCTAAACAAAAGTCGTACAGTATAATTTTATCTACGCGTGCATATAAAGAACGTCGAAAACGGAGCTCGTATGCGAAAGTTATGAATTTCGCAAGTTTCTGGCACAAAACTCGAAAAATCTTGAAAACCGGGAAATTTCGCATGGTCACCATCCGGACACGTCACCTCGCATGCGAGACCTCCCTGTGTCACCACGTGTTCGCTTCTGATTCGACCAAAGTGTGGTCCAATGAGAAGCGGACGCGCCTCGCACCGGTGGCATCTTCCGAGCTCGCACACGCGCTTCGCTTCTCCTTCTGACGCGTGCCCTCCTCGCATGCGAGACACCTGTCCCCCCTTCGGATCCGAGACTTCGGCCACGTGGCCTTCGCTGCTGACGACGCGTGTCCCAGTGACTCATCTCCTCGGCCGAACCCTCGCCCCTATATAAAGGGTGCGAGACTCTCCGGTTCTTAACCCATTTTTACACCATTTTTCATCCTTTTTCATTTCTTTCACCTCCCTAAACTTTCTTACAACCCCCCAAGGCCCCGCTATCATATCTAAAACCCGAAGCAAGCCCCAAAGCCCCGGAATTCTCGAGAAGCTAACCTCTTTCCAGTCGAAGTGTGTAACGCCAGTGTTTCTAGGCTAGACATTAATATTGATGTGATAGTCTAGGTTAACCTTTGTAACTCATTTTGAAGAAATGAAAAGGAATTATGTGAATATTATGTGAATTATGTGTTTTATGCTTAATTACTAGGATTTAATTAATTAAGAATAAAAATGAGCGTCGGAAATAAATATTAGATAAAGTCGATATCTATTAAGAAAGTTGTAGTGGTCGTGACAAGGATTACATATATATAAAGAATACCGAAATCCGAGTTATAACGAATAAGTTATGACCTGTCGAAGTTTCGCGACAAAACCGTCACGGTGCCGAATGACGTAAAAAGTGAGTTTTTGATAAACTACTTTTTAGCCTTAGTGATCTAATCGAAAGTCGTAGTGTTCGTTAAACCGAGAGTATGTATAAAAAGAACGTCCAAATATGACTTCGTATGAGGAAGTTATGATTTTTCTAAGTTTCAGCTTAGCAGTAGACAGCTAAAAACTCGAATTTTAGATCAAGTGATTTTTAGCAGACACAACCTAAACGAGAATCGAAGGTCTCGTCAATAGTAGTACAACGGTAAAAAGACAGACGAAAACGGACGTCAGATGAAGAAGTTATGAATTTTTAACGGATTTCCTGTCCCGGTCTGTTAAAAATAATAATATAAAACTTAAAGTCAAAATTAGCCGACGAAGTCTAAACAAAAGT
Source organism: Lactuca virosa (assembly GCF_052849685.1). Taxonomy (NCBI): domain Eukaryota; kingdom Viridiplantae; phylum Streptophyta; class Magnoliopsida; order Asterales; family Asteraceae; genus Lactuca; species Lactuca virosa. The sequence continues at coordinate 91,373,406 of NC_136429.1, forward strand.
TGTAGAGCGTAATTTTACCTACGCATGCATATAAAGAACGTAAAAAACGGAGCTCGTATGCGAAAGTTATGGATTTTAGAAGTTTTTGCACAAAAATCGAGAAAATTCGCATAGTCATGCTTCGGCCACGTCACCTTCGCTCTATGCGTGCCACGTGTCCGAAATTGCTGAGTCATCCAAGGTGTGTCGCAACCCTCGCATTCGAAGCGCTGGTCCAACCGCGGTCCCACGCGTGCCCTTTCTTGCGTGTCCGAGCTTCGCATGGCGCGCCACCTTGCACCCCTCGGACCTAGACTTCGGTCCAATCAGAAGCCAACAGCTGGACCCTCGCACGTGTGAGCCATCTGCGTGCCTTCGCCTCCTGCTGCCACGTGCCTTCGCTGCTGACTCACCCTTCTCGCCCGACCTTCGGACCTCGCCTATAAATACAAGGCTTGCGAGATTACCCGGGTAAAATTGGATTTTTGCCATTTTACACCCCTCTTTCAATATCTTTATCATTCCAACTTCCCCCGAAGCCCCGGTATGATACCAAACATCCGAAACATGTCCCGAGGTGCCCGAGAAGCCCGAGAAACTTATCTTTTCGGTATTGAAATCCGACCCTCGCAGAGCCCGGTTTCTCAATAAAACTCCCGGTTTTATTAGAAACGATCGTTTTAGGAAACAAAGTGCTGCCCGATTATCATTAAATCAAGTGAGTGTGTAGTCACTTTCACCTTACACATAGATATGAAGTATTTACCTTAAAATACGTGCTATATGTAATTATATTAATTGTTTGTTTGAGGTGACTGTTGAATAGATGTTTTATACAAGTTTTAAACTGTATATGTATTTTATCTACAAATATGTTGGATAAAATATGGGTAGACGAAATAGTCGATGTGTGTTAAAATGGTGAGAGGCCTCGATGTTGTTGTTGTTGTTGTTGTTGTTGTTGTAGTTGTCTAGCGGAGTATAGATGATGACCACGGACCTTTCTAGACAGTCCAGTGGAACACTAGTAGGTTCGCAACTTGTAGGTGTTGGTGAACTAAATGTTCATTGGCGTACTCCATCCCCCTCATGGTTGCCTTTAGGACATGTATGGCTGAGGAGTCCCCTTTGCAGTTGTGTCCATCCCGATGATATTCCTTAGGCTAGGTCCCTTGTGATAGGTGTTTAGGGACGTAAAGTGAGGATAACGGGAATGGATAATTAGGGTTATTGTTGATTGGTGAACTTAATAAGTTTTTTATTATTGTGGGTTGAAAACGCTATATGCTCACCAGGCTCCCTGGCCTGACCCACTTAGTTTTTTTTTAATATTACAGGTAGTGGACCCCGAGCATAATCGGATGATGATGAGAGATTTTTGGATTATAGGCCAGTAGTTGTAAATAACTGTTGTAAGGCTTATAATGTCTTGTTTATGCTTTTGATCTGTATCGGAAGATGACATCCTGAGGTTTTGAAATAAAAGGAAAATATATACTTTCTTAAGGAAAGGTTTTGATAAATTTTTATCATGTTTTGTTTTGGGGACCAATTCCGCAACATCTTTTAAAAAGATTTCTCTGACTTTATTTTAAAAGCATAAATTAAATCGGACTTTTCTGGCCGAGAAATTAGGGGATGTCACAAAGTGCTGCCCGCATAAAGCCCGATTTTTAATCAAAAACTCGCGGTTTCTTCGAGAAAGATCATCTATAGAAACGAAACGCTGCCCAAATCACCACTTATCAAGTGAGTTCAAACCCCTATAATCTATATTTTTAATGGTTTTTAAATGCTTTGTAAGGGGGGGGGGGGAATACAAGTTGAACACAATATAAATTGTGTTAATAATTGTATGTGATAATAATCACACAAAGGATTTCCTTATGCTTTTAAGGATTACCAAATACTCTGGGGAAAACCCTAAGCCCTAATGAGCCACTGCAACTGACTTGGGCAGAGTTCTTGGTGCACTTCAAGCGCAAGTACTGCTCGGCCTAAAATGTGCTTGAGCTAGAAAACCAATTTCTAACGTTGAAGAAGGGGAGTATGACCGTTGATGAATACACAAATAGCTTCACAGACAAAATGAAGTTTGCTTTGCGTATTGTTCCAGATGATCTGACAAAAATTGACAGATACGCAAAGGGACTTCCATGGGAGTACGCGGTACCAGTACGTCAGGCACTTACTTTGGAGGCAGCTGTCTGGGCTGCCAAGTCTGTTGAAGATATGATTAAGGGGAGAGCCGCCAGCAAGGTTGAAGTTGGAGAAAAGAAAAAGTTTGAAGGAACTTTAGGTTCCAATAAAAAGAACAAATTCTCGAAGATTGGTTCGAGAAAATTCGGAGGAGGAGCCGAAGCCAAGTGGTGTGACAAGTGTAAGAAGAAACATGCTCGGAAATGCAGCGTGCAAGTCACTTGTTACAAATGTGGAAAGCCAGGGCATTATGCCAATGAATGCACCTTCAATAAGAACGTCTGTTTTGGGTGCAATGAAGAAGGGCATATTTTGAAGGATTACCCGAAGAAGAAGGACGCAGCAAAACCCAATCTTCCACCAAAGCCGAAGGCGAGAGCCTTTCAGGTGACACTTGAAGCTGCGAAAGAAGAAGCCGATGTCACTTCAGGTACCTTTCTCGTAAACGAATTGTCTGCCCAAATTTTGTTTGATTATGGAGCCAATTACTCCTTTATTTCGCATGAATTTGCTAGAAAACTAGCTTTGCCTGTTGATAGACTAGTTAATGCTTTAATACTCGAGATTGCTAGTGGCAAGTTTATACCTGTTAGCCATCGTATGAAAAACATCCTCATTGACTTGAATGGGAATAAGTTCCACGAGGAATTATTGCCTATCGAGTTAAATGGTTTCGACATAGTTTTAGGAATAGATTGGCTTAGCGCCAATGATGCCGAAATATTGTGTAGGAAGAAGATAGTAAAAGTAAACCCGTCAGGGAAAGAGTCGTTTATGGTGTATGGAGACAAACGCAGAGTAAACTCTGGAATCATTTCCCTAATAAAAGCCAGAAAGTGTTTGGTCAAGGGATGTACATCATATCTAGCATTCGTGATCGATGCTAAGAAGGAAAAGAAGGAGGTACAGAATATTCCAGTGGTGTGTGACTATCCGAAAGTCTTTCCCGAAGATCTTCCCGGATTGCCCCCTGATCGACAAGTAGAATTCTGTATCGACTTGTTACCAGGAACGACGTCAATAGCAAAAGCACTGTATCGATTAGCACCAACAGAGATGAAAGAGCTTATGACACAACTTCAGGAGTTATTGGACAAAGGTTTTATTCGACCTAGTTCATCGCCCTGGGGAACCCCGATGTTATTTGTAAAGAAAAAGGACGGAGCATGAGAATGTGCATCGATTACAGAGAGCTGAATAAAGCTACAATAAAGAACAAGTACCCGTTGCCGAGGATCGATGACCTGTTCGATCAGTTGCAAGGTTCGAGCTATTTTTTGAAGATCGATCTTAGGTCAGTATATCATCAAGTAAAGGTAAGCGAGCAGGATATCGAAAAGACTGCATTCAGAACAAGATATGGACACTATGAATTTTTGGTTATGTCGTTCGGACTAACCAATGCTCCAACAGCTTTCATGGATTTGATGAACAGGGTTTGTAAACCATACCTTGATAAATCCGTGATAGTATTCATAGATGATATCTTGATTTACTCAAAAAGAAAGCAGGAGCATGACAAGCATCTGCGTGAAGTGCTAGAAGTTCTGAAAAAGGAGAACCTATATGCAAAGTTCTCCAAATGTGAATTTTTGATTCAAGAAGTCCAATTTTTAGGTCATGTGGTTAACCAAGAAGGAATAATGGTTGACCCAACAAAGATTGAAGCTGTGATGAAGCAGGAACAACCAAAAAGTCCTACGGAGATTCGAAGCTTTTTAGGATTAGCTGGATATTATCGCCGATTTATCCAAGGCTTTTCTTCGATTGCTACTCCATTAACAGCTTTGAACCACAAAGGAGCTACTTATACTTGGAATGAAAAGCATAAGGAAGCCTTTGGAAAGTTAAAGAAGAAATTGTGTGAAGCACCGATTCTTTCTTTACCCGAAGGAGTTGATGACTTCGCAGTTTGTAGTGATGCCTCTGGAGTTGGGTTAGGTTGTGTTCTGACCCAAAGGGATAAAGTGATAGCGTATGCATCGAGGCAATTGAAAGAGCATGAAAAGAACTACCCCACTCATGATATGGAGTTGGCAGTGGTAGTATTCGCCTTAAAGATATGGAGGCACTATCTTTATGGTACTAAATGCAAACTTTTCACTGATCATAAGAGTCTTCAATATCTCTTTAATCAGAAGGAATTGAACATGAGGCAGCGACGCTGGCTGGAATTACTCAAGGACTACGACTGTGAGATACTTTACCACCCTGGTAAAGCAAATGTTGTTGCTGATGCTCTCAGTCGGAAGGTAAATCTTGAAAAGAAAAGGCCAAGAGCGTTGAGAATTGAAGTTGTCTCGACAATTGTGGAAAGTATAAAGAAAGCTCAAGAGGAAGCTTTAAAGAAAAATGACTGAAAGGAAGAACGTTTGGGCAAAACGTTAGTGTTTGATACAAATGGTCAAGGAATGAAGGTATTCAAAGATAGGATTTGGGTACCTAAGACGGGAGGAGTAAGAGATCTTCTGATGGAAGAAGCTCACAAGACCATGTACTCGATTCATCCCGACAGTAAAAAATGTATAGAGATCTAAAACCCTATTACTGGTGGCCGACGATGAAGCTCGATGTTGCTAAGTATGTGGTCGAATGTGTAACATGTGCTAGGGTTAAAGCACAACATCAGAAACCATATGAGAAAATGGGAAGACATAACCATGGATTTTATGACTAAACTGCCCAGAACAAGGAACGGTCACGACATGATTTGGGTGGTCGTTGATTGCTTCACTAAGAGTGCGCATTTCATAGCAGCCAACGAGAAATGGTCTATGGATAAACTTGCGAATTCTTACGTGAAGGAAATTGTGAGGCTTCACGGTGTTCTGTTAACGATTGTATCCGATCGTGACAGCCGTTTTACCTCAAGGTTTTGGAGGAGTCTACAAGAGGAATTGGGTACCAAGTTGTGTTTAAGTACAGCTTACCATCCGCAAATCGATGGTCAAAGCGAACGAACAATTCAAACATTAGAGGATATGCTGAGAGCATGTACCCTGGAATTCCAAGGTAACTGGGATGAAAACTTACCTCTGGTAGAATTTTCCTATAATAATAGTTTCCAATTGAGCATCAAGATGGCACGTTATCACGCTTTGTATGGAGAAAAGTGTCGAGCGCCGTCATGTTGGCTGGAAGCTGGGGAAAAGCAGTTTATGGGACCTGAAATAGTCCATAAGACTGCTGAAAAGTTGAAAGTGATTAGGGAAAGGACGTTAGCAGCTAAAGATTGTCAAAAGAGCTATGCTGACAAGAAAAGACAACCGATATCATTCAAAGTTGGAGATTCGGTTTTACTTAAAGTCTCGCCGTGGAAGGGACTTATAAGATTTGGTGAAAGGGGAAAATTGAGTCCAAGGTTTATTGGACCGTTTAAAGTTCTTCAGAAGATCGGGAATCAAGCTTACAAGCTAGAATTACCGGAAGAACTGGAGGGTATTCATAATACCTTTCATGTGTGTTATTTGATAAAGTTCACGGGAGATGTGCCCGACATAATTCCCATTTCTGAATTAAGGTTGGATGAAAACAAGAGGTTAATTGAAGAACCTGAGGCAATCGTTGACCGTAAGAGTAAGAAGTTGCGACGCAAGATGGTCGATTTAGTGCTTGTGCGTTGGAAAAATACGAATGGGCCAAATCTCACCTGGGAAACGGAGATTGACCTGATGCGTTGCTACCCGCATTTGTTTGTTGATGTGTGATTCTGGGGACGGAATCATCCTAAGAGGGAGAGAATTGTAACGCCCGTGTTTCTAGGCTAGGAATTAATATTGATGTGATAGTCTAGGTTAACCTTTGTAACTCATTTTGAAGAAATGAAACGGAATTATGTGAATATTATGTGAATGATGTGTTTTATGCTTAATTACTAGGATTTAATTAATTAAGAATAAAAATGAGCGTCGAAAATAAATATTAGATAAAGCCGATATCTATTAAGAAAGTTGTAGTGGTCGTGACAAGGATTACAGATATATAAAGAATACCGAAATCCGAGTTATAACGAAAAAGTTATGACCTGTCGAAGTTTCGCGACAAAACCAGCACGGTGCCGAATGACGTAAAAAGTGAGTTTTTGATAAACTACTTTTTAGCCTTAGTGATCTAATCGAAAGTCGTAGTGTTCGTTAAACCGAGCTTATGTATAAAAAGAACGCCTAAATCTGATTTCGTATGAGGAAGTTATGATTTTTCAAAGTTTCAGCTTAGAAGTAGACAGCTAAAAACTCGAATTTTAGATCGAGTGATTTTTAGCCGACACAACCTAAATGAGAATCGAAGGTCTCGTCAATAGTAGTACAATAGTAGCCCTTTCTTGCGTGTCCGAGCTTCGCATGGCGCGCCACCTTGCACCCCTCGGACCTAGACTTCGGTCCAATCAGAAGCCAACAGCTGGACCCTCGCACGTGTGAGCCATCTGCGTGCCTTCGCCTCCTGCTGCCACGTGCCTTCGCTGCTGACTCACCCTTCTCGGCCGACCTTCGGACCTCGCCTATAAATACAAGGCTTGCGAGATTACCCGGGTAAAATTGGATTTTTGCCATTTTACACCCCTCTTTCAATATCTTTATCATTCCAACTTCCCCCGAAGCCCCGGTATGATACCAAACATCCGAAACATGTCCCGAAGTGCCCGAGAAGCCCGAGAAACTTATCTTTTCGGTATTGAAATCCGACCCTCGCAGAGCCCGGTTTCTCAATAAAACTCCCGGTTTTATTAGAAACAATCGTTTTAGGAAACAAAGTGCTGCCCGATTATCATTAAATCAAGTGAGTGTGTAGTCACTTTCACCTTACACATAGATATGAAGTATTTACCTTAAAATACGTGCTATATGTAATTATATTAATTGTTTATTTGAGGTGACTGTTGAATAGATGTTTTATACAAGTTTTAAACTGTATATGTATTTTATCTACAAATATGTTGGGTAAAATATGGGTAGACGAAATAGTTGATGTGTGTTAAAATGGTGAGAGGCCTCGATGTTGTTGTTGTTGTTGTAGTTGTCTAGCGGAGTATAGATGATGACCACTGACCTTTCTAGACAGTCTAGTGGAACACTAGTAGGTTCGCAACTTGTAGGTGTTGGTGAACTAAATGTTCATTGGCGTACTCCATCCCCCTCATGGTTGCCTTTAGGACATGTATGGCTGAGGAGTCCCCTTTGCAGTTGTTTCCATCCCGATGATATTCCTTAGGCTAGGTCCCTTGTGATAGGTGTTTAGGGACGTAAAGTGAGGATAACGGGAATGGATAATTAGGGTTATTGTTGATTGGTGAACTTAATAAGTTTATTATTATTGTGGGTTGAAAACCCTATATGCTCACCAGGCTCCCAAGCCTGACCCACTGAGTTTTTTTTTATATTACAGGTAGTGGACCCCGAGCATAGTCGGATGATGATGAGAGATTTTTGGATTATAGGCCAGTAGTTGTAAATAACTGTTGTAAGGCTTATAATGTCTTGTTTATGCTTTTGATCTGTATCGGAACATGACATCCCGAGGTTTTGATATAAAAGGAAAATATATAATTTCTTAAAGAAAGGTTTTGATAAATTTTTATCATGTTTTGTTTTGGGGACCAATTCCGCAACATCTTTTAAAAGGATTTCTCTGACTTTATTTTAAAAGCATAAATTAAATCGGTCGTTTCTGGCCGAGAAATTAGGGGATGTCACAGTTGGTATCAGAGCATTAGTTTAAGCAAACTAGGAATTTGTAGGATTTCTAGAATTAAACTTAGAATGCTAAGTGATGATTGTGAGATGAGTGTCTACCATATTTTAGACACGAGCACTAGTTTATTTTAGGAAAGATGCCTAAAATGCTTTTATGTGCTAAATGTTATATGTTTGCCATATATGTCATTAATTGTTCGGATCTATGGTCTGTTGCCATCCGGATCTGGAAACCTTATGTGTGTAGGATTCTAAGCGTATGATTACGAGATTAGAACTAACATGTAAACGTTTCAGAGTGATAAGGGAATTGAAATATCTATCAAGGATAAAGACCTAAATTCGCCTTATTCGGTATATAGATTATAATGGAAAGAACCCGAACTGGAGCGGGAAATGCAAATAGAAACCAACAATCTCAACCCCAAGTGGTGGCACAGGTGCCTATAGCAGGAGCTGCACCAGAACCCATCACCATGGTTGGAGTACGAGCCATGATTCAGACCATGATGGCTGAACAAAGGGAGGAAATGAGGCAAATATTGCTGAACAACAGGGATGAACCTTCAATTCCTGTTGAACAACGTGAATTAAATGACGATCGATCTGAAGAAGGAAACAACAGTAGATCTGTTGGTCATAGTGAACCGCTTGCGGTTGGGAGAAATAACCACGAGGATAGAGCGGAAAGAAATGGGTGCAAGTATAAAGACTTTATGACTTGCAAGCCATCGACCTTCACTAGAAAAGAAGATCTCGTCAGAGTAATGGATTGCATCTCGGAAATGGAATTGGCTTTCATGACATGTAGTTGCCAAGGCAAGTTACAAACCACATTTGTAGTGCGTCAGTTCAAGGGTAGTGCTGCTCCTTGGTGGAACACTCTGGGGAAAACCCTAAGCCCTAATGAGCCACTGCAACTGACTTGGGCAGAGTTCTTGGTGCACTTCAAGCGCAAGTACTGCTCGGCCCAAAATGTGCTTGAGCTAGAAAACCAATTTCTAACGTTGAAGAAGGAGAGTATGACCGTTGATGAATACACAAATAGCTTCACAGACAAAATGGAGTTTGCTTTGCGTATTGACCCAGATGTTCTGACAAAAATTGACAGATACGCAAAGGGACTTCCATGGGAATACGCGGTGCCAGTACGTCAGGCACTTACTTTGGAGGCAGCTGTCTGGGCTGCCAAGTCTGTTGAAGATATGATTAAGGGGAGAGCCGCCAGCAAGGTTGAAGTTGGCGAAAAGAGAAAGTTTGAAGGAACTTTAGGTTCCAATAAAAAGAACAAATTCTCGAAGATTGGTTCGAGAAAATTTGGAAGAGGAGCCGAAACCAAGTGGTGTGACAAGTGTAAGAAGAAACACGCTGGGAAATGCAGCGTGGAAGTTGTTGGATTAATGTCTAAGTCCATAACTATAATTGGTAATACTTGACCCGACCCGGCATGGTCCATTTGAGTTGCATGGCATCATGCATTTGGATAGACTATAATGAGAGAAATAACACTTAAGGTTGGTTAATATATTATAAGTTCTAATATATTAATAAGGTTATTTAATTAGTATTGATCAAGAATTAATTAAGTGATCAAAAGGAGACTAATTAAATATATGGGTTGATTGTGTAAATCATTCATTCTTATATATGTGGGCTTGTGATCCAAGATTTCTTATGTTGGACTAAGTCCATGGGGTGACCCATGGATACTCCATGGAGGTTAAAATCCATGGAGCATAAGGAATGGGTAAAGTTATGAGTTACATGGTGTAACCCTAATAGCCACCATATAAAAGAATCCCATGGCTCAAGAAATCGTGCACTAATGTGTGAATATGAGGGCTAGACGATTTCAAGGAGTGTTCCATTTTCTCTCAAGTCATTCCATGTGCATTTGGTGTTGTGTGAACCATTTGAGGTGTCACACTTGGGGCACTAGGCACTCAAGCTTCATGGAGACAAGCTACATCAAACAAAGGTATGTATTCTATCCATTTGATTACCCAAGTATCAAGTATTGTATGCTAGATAGGGTAATACCTTGGAAAGTTCATAATTGCATGTATAATAGAGAAAACATAGATCCAAGGTATTTAGGGTTGCATGTACACTTAGGAGTGTTAGAATGCGCAAAACCCATCAGTGGTATCAGAGCCAAGGCTTGTTTTCTTGTTATACTTGCAAAATTAGCTGAAAAATTGAATTGTATTAGTTTAAAAGTTATGCTAATTACTTGAAAAAAAAATTGATGTGAATTATCTTTGTTGATATGAGTTTATTAGATTGATGTGAATTATCTTTGTTCATATGAGTTTATTAGATTAATAGAAAAGTTAATTGATTATGTGTTTTCAATCCATTTTAATCTAAGAGTTGATTCTAAAATGTGTTTTTGTAACTTGTCCTCAAGTTATATGAAAAGTCACATTTAAGTTTCATAAAACTCATAAAAAGTTGGCAATGGTTACAAAAATGAAGAGTCTTGTCCTCATTAAATGGTTTTATGACTCCATAACTTGTCCTCAAGTTATGGAGGTTCAAGAGTCACTTCATTAAATGATAAAATGTGTAACCTTAATTAGTTCCATAAGTTACAAAAATAAAGAAAAGTTACATTCTTTTATTAGTTTAAAGTCTTCCATAACTTGTCCTCAAGTTATGGAACTTGAAGAGTTTTTTTTAATTAAAACTACTTTAAACACATAAGTTATGAAATTAATTAGTTTTGAATATTTTCAAAACTTGCCCTCAAGTTTTGGAATTTGTAAAGTTTTCCCCATGAATACTTTAATTCCAAGTTAGCCCTTAGAATTTTAAAAGTTAAAGTTCAACCCTTATACTTTATAGTATTATAAGTTAATAATACATATATGTATAAGAGCAAGTCAGTCTTACCGTTAGTAGGCCTCATTCACGAAGCCGGTCTATAAGGGGGGTATAAGTTTACTGCCTATAAAATGGCAGTTTAATGGGTGTCCACTCTCACCCACCGCTTCCTTGACTGGTGGAGGGTCGTTAGCCGAACGGGTAGGACAAGGACTATAATTCTCCCTTCATTAAAAGTATTAATGATAAATACTAAGTAACTAAACTTTTTATAAATTCCCAATCTTAGTTACTTAGGAAAATGTGAATAAGGTGCTAATCCATGAAATTACACTTTGCACTTTGTTTAAACCGTTAGTGGAGCATGTGTGGTTAACCGACACACTAACCTGGATTTAACAAAGTAAGCAAAGGGTAACTTAATATTTATCATAGTATCGGTGGAGCTCGTGTGGTTAACCGGCACATCGATTGAGGGGTAAATATTAAGGGTACCAAGTATATTTGCATGGTTACTTCACACCTTGTTTTGTGATCCTCGACATCCCAGTCACAAAACCTGAAGGGCACACTCGAGATTGAAACATGCCATTGAAGAATTCAATGAATCTCAAAAGATCTAGGAGTTTCAAATCCAATTAAAAACCTAATTACATTATTTTGTTTTTCATGGTGGAAATTGGTAAATCGTCATTTACCTACCTTCAACTATTTTATAACTCGGATTACGGCATCCCTCTTCCAGTTATAAATAGGTTGTTGGATCCTAGCCTTAATATTTCATATTGGGTGTTATATTAAGGACTTTAGATCAACTATCTTGAATATCTCCCAAAAGATGTCTAGTTCAGACATCTATGATCTTCCCAAATCTCTTGGAACTTTACTTCCTCCACCTCCTCCAATTATTCTCCCTAACCCACAAGTTCAAGGTTACTCAAGCCCTAATGGCAAGCAAGGTCTATGTGTGATCACATCTTAGAGATGAAGTCACATATTGACAAGCTGGGAGAGTTGGGTGTCAAAGTCTTGAGAAAGTTGGATGTTCAATCACTTTCTAAGTCACATAGTGAGTTCCTTTGGGACTACTATGAAACAGACTATGACATGAACCTTAATGATCATATCTATTTGCTTGGTGCTGCTGAATCAGCAATAATTTGGAACGATAGTAAAGCAAATTTGATTAGAAGATCAACTTCCCAAAAACTTTATGGACAGTGATAATGGTGACACTGGAAATCCAGAAAAAGCATTCTCTTCCCAATGGAAAGGGATTGGCCATAGTCAACCCGGTTGACCAAATGGTAAGGAGAAAGGCTAAGTCTGAGATAATCCCATTACCAAAGGGTCCATATGTTTATTTTGCCAAAGGAAGGGGCGTTGATTGCAAAGCTGCCCAGTTTACCTAAGTATGTTAAAGTCAATAAGTCTGACTCTACTTCAGGTAGAGCCCATTATCTAACTCTGTTAAGTTTCTATTCTAAGATCCTCATTACATGATGTGACTGGGTCACATGTTGATGTTTTAAGAATCAAAGAATAGAGAGAAAGCTTAAAGGAAGTATATGCTGATTCTAATCGCGTAGGTGGATTTCGATCGCATCAGAATTTTGAAGCTGTTACTTAGGAGTTATGATATATTGCTTAGGAATAGATAACAACAAGTTTTTCCGTATGCATTTGCACTATAAGGATAAGTTTTTTCCGCAAAGTTTTGAAATAAAATAAAAGTTTTTAATTTTATATTTATTTTAAATATCCTTACAAGTGGCATTTGTGAAAAATGGTTGTTTATATGATTCCATTGATAGCAATATTTGGAAAAAAAATGGACTTGATTCTTTCGTTTGTGGTAGTGTCATAATTTACCAAACAAGGAAAGATTCTCATTCCCAAGGCTTCAGTTGGATAGACACTTGGAATCATGCAAGTTGAATAGTATGATGAATGAGAACTTTCAAGCATTGGAAAATTAAGACTTGTTCACATGGATGTGTGAGTCAAGTTAAGGACTAAAGGGATCGAGTACACATTCTTATGCACTGGTCAAGTCCACCACAATGCTCGTTAAGACTATTCGTCATGATTTACTAAATTTTGGTAAATATGGTTATACTTACAAGTTTAAGTATAATTCTGAAACATTGGAAAAGTCTCAATGTATGGCAGAACGAATGGGAAGAATCAAATTAGGCAGACAGATAAAAGTTTCTCAAATTTTAAAATATGGGAGAGTACTTTAGTATCATGTTTTGTGATCATCTTAATGATTAAAGAACCACATCACAATTGGTCTTCTAAGGACATCTTAGTGCATTGTTATGACTAAGAAGAGGAGTCATGAATTGTTGAAATGGTTAAATCAAGAAGATGAGTCATACTTCGTTTCAAAACAAGTCTTAGAGTCATACTCCAAGACTATAAGTTGAGTGACATATCTTAAAGAAAGGTTTATAACACTTGTCAAATGTAAGAGTAAAAGTGTCCTACTCTTGTACATTTGAAGTTGGTAAGTTGTGATGTTTTGGATTAAACAAAGACCAACTAAGGCCAATTGTGTGAAGTGTTTGTCTTGATAAAGAATCCGCACTATCTCTTGAATATTTGGCAAGATAGTCTTATATTTCAAGAGGACAGTGGGAGTCTTAAAGATCCTAAAAAGAATTTCAAGAACTAATCAAGAATAAAACTTGAGGTTCTTTACTAGCACACGACTTGAGGTTTATAACCTATCATGTTGACATATTCTGTGCCCATTCCAGTTAAAGTTGGCTTTGCATAGGAGTTCTAAAAGTTCTCAATTGGTTGCATAACAACTTGGAAGCAATGGCAGGCCCTGTACTGCCAGGTGGCAAGAAGTTAAGATTGCATAAGTTTAGTCCATATGAGTTTGGATTTGTCATTATCCTTGTCTTGTGACTATGGTTTTGACGATTCACATGGATAAGAACACATACACCATAAAATCTAAGGGTCATAAGGTTTCTCTCCGATTCATGAAAATGATGGTGAGGAAACACTTCCACCAAGTAGATTTGAAGTAGATGGCAAAAGGTCTAAACAATTGAGACTATGATTACGGCATCCCTTTTCATAGTTCTGAAATTGTTTAGACACACATGCATGCTATCTAAGGAAAGGTGTATGATTTTGATAAAGTTTTATCAAAGTATCTCGTATCAGAAATCTGAACTTAGGTAAGGAAGTCAATAAAGTATTGATTTCTAGAAGTCCAGCTGATTTCTGAGTACATGTCAAAACTAGTGGGAGCATAAGTGTTATGCTAATAATCATCATGTTAGTGGGAGCATGATAATTATTGTTAGTGTTGCAAGTTAGCAATGTTAATTATAGAAAACAAAAGTTTCAATTCGTGAGGCTGCAGGGATTGAAAAAGTTGTTTTGCTATAATTAAGGGAGAGGATATACTTCATTTCAGTTCTAAAGGCTTAGATTGAGACCTTAATCATCTTTAGTCAAGAATATATATATGAATTTCATGTTGGATTGGTTCAACTTAAGGAAATTCTATATATTGCGTTCTCAAAATTCGATTATGATTACGGCATCCCTCTTCATAGTCAAATTTTGAAAACATGGCAAATAAAAATATTGTAGCAAAAGACTGGTCTAGAATCATGTCTTTATGTGAGACATCATGAATCGTGTACCATTTGCTTTGGGTATAGGATCGATTGCATGTGCTATAATATTTGTCATTTCTAAATTTTTCCAAATGCCCAGAGGCATTAAGAAGGGAAAAGGTCTAGAATTGGATATGACTAAAATGATTAAGCAATTGTCGAGGACAATCTGAGGTTTACCAAAGATTGGTTGCTCAGGGACAGTTGGAAGTATAGTGCTAATTTTGGAAGTAGCATATTGACATATTCTGAAAAGAGGCATCTCTTATTCAGAAGTGATAGTCAAAATGAGAATATGGAGTAGTCTCCATAGGTGGAAGTTATCTGTGTAAGATTAGAAAACTTAATGCAAGAAGCATGTCCAAAGCAATGTACTTTGAATATGAGACTTAGTTTCCATGGAGTTGATCTCCATTGGAATACCTTATAATGACTGTTGACAAGTCTTTGTGACTTTGTGCATAATCATTACAAGAGGAACATTGCATATAAGTTTAAAATCTAAACAGATTTCGATAAATGATAGGAATTTGGAATTCTTACATTTAAGACAAGGATTTGGGAGTGTGAAAAGAGAATCATTGAAATTATGTTCAATTGATCTAGTTCACAAAGAAAAGGATCATAGACAAACATAGAGTTCATACTTGGTGTATGGAAAAGCTATTGTTTAAGAAAAACATAGTGTACATGCTTGGTGCATGGGACAACTAGTGTTTTTAATTCAAGTATAAAGTTGATAAAACCGAAACAATGAATAATGAGTAATCGGTATGGTGATAAATAAAAGTGTTTATTTATATTCATAGGGTTTGATACCATATATGATTCATTTATTCTTGTGTTTCACTTTGCATGTTTTGACTTCCAGAATAACTAAGTCGCTCTTCCTGAATGATTAAGTTGTTCAAACCATCCACAGTCGGTCATATGTTGGAAGTAGATATGAATCAAGACTGTCATGGGTTGGTTTGTAGAGGTCCAAGTTGGTGGACAAAGTGGTGCTACAACACTCATGAGTGCTCATAAGTTCTGAGTATTGGATTCAACCCGCGCTCATTTGAATCACTTCATGGATTTTATCACGAGTGATCATGAGACGATAATATCTTATATTCTTCAAACCTAGAGATATGAGTTGTTACTATGAGTTGGTTGTACATTGATTGCACAAAAACGCATTCGGTAACTCGATGTTATAAAACATGCCTTTGTGTATGATTCAACAAGTAGTAGAACAAGCCATATGAGTCGAAGTTTATCCATTCCTTTTACCTTCGGGATAAAAGCGATATCTGTGGGCCCCTCGATGATTTAAAGATGATACATGTGAGTGCTTGGCCAAGCCAGGACTGATTTGATTTGTTCAATCAGTTAGTCATCATGAATCGGAAATCGGGAAACAACAAATGGACAGAGTGAATGATTGATAATCCATGTCTCAGTCCATATGATATCTAGAATGGAGGAATATATGATCCCTTATCTAATGGACAAGTCATTGACAAAGGTCAGAGTTCATCGACAAGGTCAGAGTTCGACAAAACCTTTTGAGAGCTACGATTGCTGATCGGTTCCTGAAGTCATACGCAATAATAGTTTTAGACTTATCCAAGTGGGAGACTGTTGGATTAATGTCTAAGTCCATAACTATAATTGGTAATACTTGACCCGACCCGGCATGGTCCATTTGGGTTGCATGGCATCATGCATTTGGATAGACTATAATGAGAGAAATAACACTTAAGGTTGGTTAATATATTATAAGTTCTAATATATTAATAAGGTTATTTAATTAGTATTGATCAAGAATTAATTTGGAATTAATTAAGTGATCAAAAGGAGACTAATTAAATATATGGGTTGATTGTGTAAATCATTCATTCTTATATATGTGGGCTTGTGATCCAAGATTTCTTATGTTGGACTAAGTCCATGGGGTGACCCATGGATAATCCATGGAGGTTAAAATCCATGGAGCATAAGGAATGGGTAAAGTTATGAGTTACATGGTGTAACCCTAATAGCCACCATATAAAAGAATCCCATGGCTCAAGAAATCGTGCACTAATGTGTGAATATGAGGGCTAGACGATTTCAAGGAGTGTTCCATTTTCTCTCAAGTCATTCCATGTGCATTTGGTGTTGTGTGAACCATTTGAGGTGTCACACTTGGGGCACTAGGCACTCAAGCTTCATGGAGACAAGCTACATCAAACAAAGGTATGTATTCTATCCATTTGATTACCCAAGTATCAAGTATTGTATGCTAGATAGGGTAATACCTTGGAAAGTTCATAATTGCATGTATAATAGAGAAAACATAGATCCAAGGTATTTAGGGTTGCATGTACACTTAGGAGTGTTAGAATGCGCAAAACCCATCAGAAGTCACTTGTTACAAATGTGGAAAGCCAGGGCATTATGCCAATGAATTCACCTTCAATAAGAACGTCTGTTTTCGGTGCAATGAAGAAGGGCATATTTTGAAGCATTGCCCGAAGAAGAAGGACGCAGCAAAACCCAATCTTCCACCAAAGCCGAAGGCGAGAGCCTTTCAGATGACACTTGAAGTTGCGAAAGAAGAAGCCGATGTCGCTTCAGGTACCTTTCTCGTAAACGAATTGTCTGCCCAAATTTTGTTTGATTCTGGAGTCAATTACTCCTTTATTTCGCATGAATTTGGTAGAAAACTAGCTTTGCCTGTTGATAGACTAGTTAATGCTTTAATACTCGAGATTGCTAGTGGCAAGTTTATACCTGTTAGCCATCGTATGAAAACATCCTCATTGACTTGAATGGGAATAAGTTCCACGAGGAATTATTGCCTATCGAGTTAAATGGTTTCGATATAGTTTTAGGAATAGATTGGCTTAGCACCAATGATGCCGAAATATTGTGTAGGAAGAAGATAGTAAAGTAAACCCGCCAGGGAAAGAGTCGTTTATGGTGTATGGAGACAAATGCAGAGTAAACTCTGGAATCATTTGCCTAATGAAAGCCAGAAAGTGTTTGGTCAAGGGATGTACATCATATATAGCATTCGTGATCGATGCTAAGAAGGAAAACAAGGAGGTACAGGATATTCCAGTGGTGTGTGACTATCCGGAAGTCTTTCCCGAAGATCTTCACGGATTGCCCCTGATCGACAAGTAGAATTCTTTATTGACTTGTTACCAGGAACGACGCCAATAGCAAAAGCACCGTATCGATTAGCACCAAAAGAGATGAAAGAGCTTATGACACAACTTCAGGAGTTATTGGACAAAGGTTTTATTCGACCTAGTTCATCACCCTGGGGAACCCCGGTGTTATCTGTAAAGAAAAAGGACGGGAGCATGCGAATGTGCATCGATTACAGAGAGCTGAATAAAGCTACAATAAAGAACAAGTACCCGTTGCCGAGGATCGATGACCTGTTCGATCAGTTGCAAGGTTCGAGCTATTTTTTGAAGATCGATCTTAGGTCAGGATATCATCAACTAAAGGTAAGAGAGCAGGATATCGAAAAGACTGCATTCAGAGCAAGATATGGACACTATGAATTTTTGGTTATGTCGTTCGGACTAACCAATGCTCCAGCAGCTTTCATGGATTTGATGAACAGGGTTTGTAAACCATACCTTCATAAATCCTTGATAGTATTCATAGATGATATCTTGATTTACTCAAAAAGCAAGCAGGACCATGACAATCATCTACGTGAAGTGCTAGAAGTTCTGAAAAAGGAGAAGCTATATGCAAAGTTCTCCAAATGTGAATTTTTTATTCAAGAAGTCCAATTTTTAGGTCATGTGGTTAACCAATAAGGAATAATGGTTGACCCATCAAAGATTGAAGTTGTGATGAAGCAGGAACAACCAAAAAGTCCTACGGAGATTCGAAGCTTTTTAGGATTAGCTGGATATTATCGCCGATTTGTCCAAGGCTTTTCTTCGATTGCTACTCTATTAACAGCTTTGAACCACAAAGGAGCTACTTATACTTGGAATGAAAAGCATAAGGAAGCCTTTGAAAAGTTAAAGAAGAAATTGTGTGAAGCACCGATTCTTTCGTTACCTGAAGGAGTTGATGACTTTGCAGTTTATAGTGATGCCTCTGGAGTTGGGTTAGGTTGTGTTCTGACCCAAAGGGATAAAGTGATAGCGTATGCATCGAGGCAATTGAAAGAGCATGAAAAGAACTACCCCACTCATGATCTGGAGTTGGCAGCGGTAGTATTCGCCTTAAAGATATGGAGGCACTATCTTTATGGTACTAAATGCAAACTTTTCACTGATCATAAGAGTCTTCAATATCTCTTTAATCAGAAGGAATTGAGCATGAGGCAGCGGCGCTGGCTGGAATTACTCAAGGACTACGACTGTGAGATACTTTACCACCCTGGTAAAGCAAATGTTGTTGCTGATGCTCTTAGTCCGAAGGTAAATCTTGAAAAGAAAAGGCCAAGAGCGTTGAGAATTGAAGTTGTCTCGACAATTGTGGAAAGTATAAAGAAAGCTCAAGAGGAAGCTTTAGAGAAAAATGACTGAAAGGAAGAACGTTTGGGCAAAACATTAGTGTTTGATAGAAATGGTCAAGGACTGAAGGTATTCAAAGATAGAATTTATGTACCTAAGACGGGAGGAGTAAGAGATCTTCTGATGGAAGAAGCTCACAAGACCATGTACTCGATTCATCCCGACAGTACAAAAATGTATAGAGATCTAAAACCCTATTACTGGTGGCCGATGATGAAGCTCGATGTTGCTAAGTTTGTGGTCGAGTGTGTAACATGTGCTAGGGTTAAGGCACAACATCAGAAACCATATGGGAGTTTAGAACCTTTGCCTGTACCCATCGGTAATTGGGAAGACATCACCATGGATTTTGTGACTAAACTGCCCATAACAAGGAACGATCACGACATGATTTGGGTGGTCGTTGATTGCTTCGCTAAGAGTGCGCATTTCATAGCAGCCAACGACAAATGTTCTATGGATAAACTTGTGAATTCTTACATGAAGGAAATTGTGAGGCTTCACGGTGTTCCGTTAACGATTGTATCTGATCGTGACAGCCGTTTTACCTCAAGGTTTTGGAGGAGTCTACAAGAGGAATTGGGTACCAAGTTGTGTTTGAGTACAGCTTACCATCCGCAAACCGATGGTCAAAGCGAACGAACAATTCAAACATTGGAGGATATGCTGATAGCATGTACCCTGGAATTCCAAGGTAACTGGGATGAACACTTACCTCTGGTAGAATTTTCCTATAATAATAGTTTCCACTTGAGCATCAAGATGGCACCTTATCACGCTTTGTATGGAGAAAAGTGTCGAACGCCGTCATGTTGGCTGGAAGTTGGGGAAAAGCAGTTTATGGGACCTGAAAAGTTGAAAGTGATTAGGGAATGGATGTTAGCAGCTCAAGATCGTCAAAAGAGCTATGCTGACAAGAAAAGACAACCGATATCATTAGAAGTTGGGGATTCGGTTTTACTTAAAGTCTCTCCATGGAAGGGACTTATAAGATTTGGTGAAAGTGGAAAATTGAGTCCAAGCTAGAACTACCAGCATTTGTTTGCTGTTGTATGATTCCGGGGACGGAATCATCCTAAGGGGGAGAGAATTGTAACGCTCGTGTTTCTAGGCTAGGCATAAATATTGATGTGATAGTCTAGGTTAACCTTTGTAACTCATTTTGAAGAAATGAAAAGGAATTATGTGAATATTATGTGAATTATGTGTTTTATGCTTAATTACTCGGATTTAATTAATTAAGAATAAAAATAAGCGTCGAAAATAAATATTAGATAAAGCCGATATCTATTAAGAAAGTTGTAGTGGTCGTGACAAGGATTACGGATATATAAAGAATACCGAAATCCGAGTTATAACGAAGAAGTTATGACCTGTCGAAGTTTCGCGACAAAACCGACACGGTGCCGAATGACGTAAAAAGTGAGTTTTTGATAAACTACTTTTTAGCCTTATTGATCTAAACGAAAGTCGTAGTGTTCGTTAAACCGAGAGTATGTATAAAAAGAACGCCTAAATCTGACTTCGTTTGAGGAAGTTATGATTTTTCTAACTTTCAGCTTAGAAGTAGACATCTAAAAACTCGAATTTTAGATCGAGTGATTTTTAGCCTACACAACCTAAACGAGAATCGAAGGTCTCGTCAATAGTAGTACAACGGTAAAATGACAGACGAAAACGGACGTCGGATGAAAAAGTTATGAATTTTTAACGGATTTCCTGTCCCGGTCTGTTAAAAACTATAATATAAAAATTAAAATCAAAATTAGCCGACGAAGTCTAAACGAAAGTTGTAGAGCGCAATTTTACCTACGCGTGCATATAAAGAACGTCAAAAACGGATCTCGTATGCGAAAGTTATGGATTTTAGAAGTTTTTGCACAAAAATCGAGAAAATTCGCATAGTCAAGCTTCGGCCACGTCACCTTCGCTCTATGCGCGCCACGTGTCCGAAATTGCTGATTCATCCGAGGCATGTCGCAACCCTCGCATCCGAAGCGCTGGTCCAACCGCGGTCCCACGCGTGCCCTTTCTTGCGTGTCCGAGCTTCGCATGGCGCACTACCTTGCACCCCTCGGACCTAGACTTCGGTCCAATCAGAAGCCAACAGCTGGACCCTCGCACGTGTGAGCCATCTGTGTGCCTTCGCCTCCTGCTGCCGCGTTCCTTTGCTGCTGACTCACCCTTCTCGGCCGACCTTCGGACCTCGCCTATAAATACAAGGCTTGCGAGATTACCCGGGTAAAATTGGATTTTTGCCATTTTACACCCCTCTTTCAATATCTTTATCATTCCAACTTCCCCCGAAGCCCCGATATTATACCAAACACCCGAAACATGTCCCGAAGTGCCCCGAGAAGCCCGAGAAATTTATCTTTTCGGTATTGAAGCCCGACCCTCACAGAGCTCGGTTTCTCAATAAAACTCCCGGTTTTATTAGAAACGATCGTTTTAGGAAACGAAGTGCTGCTCGATTATCATTAAATCAAGTGAGTGTGTAGTCACTTTCACCTTAGACATATATATGAAGTATTTACCTTAAAATACGTGTTATGTGTAATTATATTAATTGTTTATTTGAGGTGACTGTTGAATAGATGTTTTATACAAGTTTTAAACTATATATGTATTTTATCTACAAATATGTTGGGTAAAACATGGGTAGACGAAATAGTCGATGTGTGTTAAAATGGTGAGAGGCCTCGATGTTGTTGTTGTTGTTGTTGCTGTTGTTGTAGTCGTCTAGCGGAGTATAGATGACGACCACGGACCTTTCTAGACAGTCCAGTGGAACACTAGCAGGTTCGCAACTTGTAGGTGTTAGTGAGCTAAATGTTCACTGGCGTACTCCATCCCCCTCGTGGTTGCCTTTAGGACATGTATGGCTGAGGAGTCCCCTTAGCAGTAGTGTCCATCCCGATGATATTCCTTAGGCTAGGTCCCTTATGATAGGTGTTTAGGGACGTAAAGTGAGGATAACGGGAATGGGTAATCAGGGTTATTGTTGATTGGTGAACTTAATAAGTTTATTATTATTGTGGGTTGAAAACCCTCTATGCTCACCAGGCTCCCAAGCATGACCCACTGAGTTTTTTTTTTTATATTACAGGTAGTGGACCCTGAGCATAGTCGGATGATGATGAGAGATTTTTGGATTATAGGCCAGTAGTTGTAAATAACTGTTGTAAGGCTTATAAAGTCTTGTTTATGCTTTTGATCTGTATCGGAACATGACATCCCGATGTTTTGATATAAAAGGAAAATATATACTTTCTTAAGGAAAGGTTTTGATAATTTTTATCATGTTTTGTTTTGGGGACCAATTCCGCAATATCTTTTAAAAGGATTTCTCTGACTTTATTTTTAAAGCATAAATTAAATCGGACTTTTCTGGCCGAGAAATTAGGGGATGTCACAAAGTGCTGCCCGCATAAAGCCCGATTTTTAATCAAAAACTCGCGGTTTCTTCGAGAAAGATCATCTATAGAAACGAAACGCTGCCCAAATCACCACTTATCAAGTTAGTTCATACCCCTATAATCTACATTTTTAATGGTTTTTAAATGCTTTTTAGGGGGGGGGGGAGGGGATACAAGTTGAATAATATAAATTATGTTAATAATTGTATGTGATAATAATCACACAAAGGATTTCCTTATGCTTTTAAGGATTACCAAATACTTCCAAAATGACTTAAAGTCATGTTAAATCTTTAAAGTCATGTAAACTCTTTTAATACTGTTAAATTCTTTGAAAAAGGTTTTATAAACTATTTCAAATTATAATAGCCAAAATCATGTTTATATATGTATAAATATATAACTAAGATTTGAAGGGCTTAGGACAAATAAATTATCTTATTTCCTTTTCCTTGTTTGGATGTGAAATTAAGGTGGTGTTATTTGTCCGAAGGTCGTTTCCTCCTTAATTATATATATATATATATATATATATATATATATATATATATATATATATATATATTATACATACATGGGAATATAAAAGGTTACTTCAGTCGGTATCATTACCTTTGTATCAGGCTGAGCAAAAGGGTACGTTCAGGAGAGATCATGCTAATCACATAGAACATAGAAATTATGATAGGTATAATTTATGATTCAAAACTAAATATACAAGTATGATTCACGATTGTATACTTTTCATTCCAAGTATACTAGGAAAGGAAAGTACTAACAATTCATTTATCTATACAAGGATACGTATAATACTTTTAGTATATGGATAATATATTAAAGAAGTAATAATACATCATATCGGGTTTGCATTAACAGGGGTACAAATACAACGTACCAGGGTTAGCAATCACGGGGTAATAATACATCATACCGGGTTTGCATTAACAAGGGTACAAATACAACGTACCAGGGTTAGCAATCACGGGGTAATAATACATCATATCGGGTTTACATTAACAAGGGTACAAATACAACGTACCAGGGTTAGCAATCACGGGGTAATAATACATCGTAATCTCGTTGAAACAATAAATTTGTGAGACACTTCATGGTGTACTTATCTAAGTACGACCTTAAGTCCTGACTTATTAACCAAAATCTCCTGGAGGGAGAGCGTGAATTTGTGTATAGATCTATACGGGGCTGACAATCCCGCACCTTCACTGTTCGCTACAGTTTGGCCGGCAGGCCTAGGGTGACAAATATCATATCGTACCGACGCCTGAAGAACGTCGCATCAGGCACATCAGTCATATTAGTATGGTTAATTGAACTCACATGGATAAAACAACGATTAAATTACTTAGTAATATACTTCTCTTAAAACAGTAAGAAAAGATAATTACATCCTATCTATTTTACTGACCAAATATACCTTCTGTTAGTTTTTTTACTTATAGTAAAAACTACGTATCATGAAAGCAAGTATGGCAAATATACTTGTACTTTTGGTTTCGGAACGTTTAAAACCACAAATAAGTATTATGGATAATATAATATTTTCCAGGATTAATACCAATGTTTTACTGTAGAACGGATATAACTAAGAATACTTTTACAAATGAAATGGTTTATGGGATTAAACTACTTTTACAAATGGAACGGTTTATGGGGATTTAAAACTACTATTCAGAAACGGTTTTATGAGGATTTAAAACTACTATTCAGAAACGATTTTATGGGGATTTAAAACTACTTATCAGATGGAACTTAGTCATTCACTCTCTTTAAACTAGTATAACATAAGGACCTTTAGTGGTTAATTCTATAATTCCTTAGTTTATACATCAGAGTTATATGTAAGTAATATCTGATTGACAGTGAAATGTGTGACTTCCGCCTTACTTCATGTTCCTTGTTTGGTTGTGGGCTTAGGGCTGATATACCCATTTAACTATCCATTCGATATTAGGTTATATATAATTAGTATAAAATAAGTAAATTGCAGAGGGAACTATTGAGGTTATCATTTTATCACATCAGGAAATATAGGATTTTCTGAAGAAACCAGCGAACTTTTCCAAAGAACTTAGAGTATACTTTATAGAACTAAAATACTTATGAACTCACCAGCTTAAATGCTGATCTACTCTTTCAAAATAACTTGTATTCTCAAGAATCCAGTAGACAGGTACACTCCCGAAGCTTTTGAGAAGACTACCTAGTACCGTACTGCGACTCCTGTGTTCTACTGTATCTACTTTGGTGTTTGAATATGTAATGTTTAAACACTTATGTGAAACTTATACTTATTAATGCAATGGTTGTTTGTACTTTGATTACTATATTGCATGTTTTGTGATACTTACATGAAGTCCTCCGCCCCCGAATGTTTCCGCCGTTCTGGTTTGGGGGTATGATAGATTGGTATCAAACAATTGTTTATAGTGAACTCAGTATATCAGTCATAAAAGATATACAACTATAAACCCATTGGGATAAAAACACTCTGACCAAGAGTTATACTTCAAAAATATAACAATATTTTATAAAAGTATAAGTACATGCAGAATATATATACTAGAATGAGTATCACAAGAAGAACAAAACAAAAGTATTTGGATGTTGGACATTACAGTTAAACCTGGACAGTTATGTAATCATATCTGGGATCAATATAGCCTGATCAACTATATTCATTTGAGATATGACCAACATGTGTTTGGGAGTGATTGTAGTGTTGCAACAAGTCTAAAACTTACCTAGGTACCAGAAGAATTCTAAAACCAAACATAAAGGTTAAAATACTATAGGAGTATATTGGGATGCTATAACAAGAAAACTGAAAACTTAACAACTTCTTATATCTAGAAGTCCAAGAATCAAACTTATAATACCATGAAAGTATTTTAGATACCATATATAACTTTGGGGAAATGCTAAAAAGATCTTTTCTGGTAAGTCTATAATTACTAAGTGGATACGTTAAGGTTATATATAGTTGAGATTTTATAGACTGAGAATATGTGATTTTCACTCTACTTCCTTTTCCTTGTTTGGATGTGGTTTTAGAGTAGGATTACTTATTTGAAGGTCTATTTGATCTGGATTATATATAATTGGTACACACCATGTGATTATAGAAGGACCAGAAAGGATCACCTTCGTAAAAATTTAAATTTTCTAATAGATTCTTTAGACATTCCCATTCTCGTATAAATCCCTTAGATAGATGTAGTCACTCCAGCAACCAATGGAAGAGTCAAGGAGGATCCAACAGAATTTCATTAGGAAAATTCTGAGAATGAAACAGATGAGAAATAAAGAAACTATAGAAATCATTTAGTGCCCTTACGGCCTTACCCTAATAAGGACACCAATGAGAGATTCGCATGAACTTCCGAGATTCAAAATCTTCATTACGAAGTAATGGGGATCAGTGTCAGAATCGGAACTAACACAGCTCAGGAATTCAATATACCTACGGAGGAGAAGGACACCCTATAGATAACAGGAGAGAACAAATCATTACCACCCAAAATAGAACAGGGAACAAAGGAAAACCACGCGTGATTCATGTGAAGTGTTTGAGCGCCTTTTCATTTAAGTAATAACTAATGAATGATACAACCTAGTGAGTTAGTGTTTACATTACTCACATTAGGTTTTGAGCTTATCTTGTTTTCCTGTCACGGCTAATAACAATAAATCGGATCATGAAATCTCAATTGATAGTGATTACTTCTCAAATTCATAAGTCTATTTTATGTAGACACTGTTATGAATTGTTTTCAAATATTTTCGAAAGTTGGAAAACGATATCCACCAATCAAAGGTAACTTAGTTCGGATGACACACGGTTCATTCTAGAAACTTATTTCTGCTCCTTACCAGGACTGCATCATAGGGATGCAGGTCGAATCATTGAGAACAGTATAACAAAACGAAAGATTTATATGTAGATACAAATTATTATAATACATCTAGAGCCAACGATAGTCTCTCACGAGCTCATTTTCTTATCATGAAACATAATCATGCCTCCGAAGAAACGTTACCAACCCACCGGAAAAACACCATTCCTTCAAATAGATACGGCTACGTTTCAAGCTGCAGTCACAGTAGCTGTAGCAGCTGTCATGGAACAACTTAATGCTAACAACGCGAATGTCAGTGGTAATGCTATCGACAACCCCGATCGTGGTGATGACCAAGTACAGCAACGAGTACCTATTTGTAAGGACACTTCGAACCTTAAGCCTAATATCCTGAAATGAAAGTTCGAGAACAAGAAAGGGAGTTGTTCAACTCAAGAACCCAATAGAGGGCAACGAACTGGGGCAGTCAATACCCCCATCAGCCCTGTTATTCTAGCACCGACCACGTCGTACTTACGAAACCTCCCACACTACAGCAAGTGCAACTACCATCATCATGGAGTTTGCCGAGAGCTGCATTGCAATAGATGCAACATGAAGGGGCACACTGCCCGCATCTGTAGAACCCCGGTTGAGTTCATCACTTCAACTACCAACGTTAGAACAAGTGGATTGCGGAATAGTTAATCTCGAAGGATCTAAAAGCTCAACAATAATATTAATAAGTTATAGTTAGATAGTTAGAGAGTTAGTTGCGGAAAAGTAAAGAAATAGAAATGACAACAATTGTTATATCAAGTATACACATAAGTTGATTCATAACAAGGAATGCATTCAAACCAAGTTAATAAGGAAGATCAAACTTAGTGATTAAGTCACAGAGGACTTGCTCCAGAGAGAGGTTATGATTAGTTGTGTTCTAGGAACGATTGAGAGTAAGGAGGGATGAGAAATAAGATAGAAGAATAGAAAAGATAACTTAGAGAAATGTATTCAGAATAGATGTGTGAGTTATCCGTATCGAATACAAGAGAATGAGCTCTAATTTATAGAGACTCGTGAAGAGCACTAGATTACATCTCTATGAGTAGCCATGCAAGGCATACTGGACAATAGAGTGTATTACAATAAAGACAAGTAAAGTAATCTAGCTAAGTGACTGCGGTAGGTAGACTCCGGTTGCGGTTGCTGATGATGAAGCTTGACTGCTGGTGCTGGATGACTGCGGTAGCTGAAGAGATTACGGTAGCTGAAGTTCAAGAGGGTCACTTTATATGATTCAACAATTTCCCCCTAAGTGACCTCTTTAACTTTTGTTCAGCTATCAAGTTTGAGGAACTTGATCAGGATCCACCAAAACTTCCTGATGTTTTCCAGCCAGGTGATTCTCCTTGAGATCTCGAACTTGACTTCTGCAGTTGTGTGCTTTGATTTTTCAACTGCGGTTTGGCAGATGTCAAGTTGCTTCTTGGTTAGGCGATGCATGGCAGTCATAGGAATGAAGTATTTGACATTATCTATCTTCCTTTTGAAAATGACTCCAAGTTCAGGAAAGTTGGTTGCGCCTAAGGATCTTTCTTGATAGCCTTCGGTAGGCATTGGAGCGGGCTCGAGAGGTGGCAGATCAAATTTCTTGGCAATTGTAGGATAGATATCTACATCGATCTTGGCGAAATCACAGACCAATTCCTTCAGAAAAGTATTGGCCTTTTCAAGCGCGATCTTCATTTTCGGGTGCTTTTCTGACTTGTTTTGGAACACGTTGGCAATAAGAAAGATTTCTTCCGGATTCATATAGGGAAAGTCTGCCTGGGTGCGGATGTAGTCATGCTCCCTTCTAGTGACGGTATACTGGATGTAGTCAGCCTTCATGAACTTCCGGATTTTGTAGTTCTTGACTGCGGATGGTCTATCGTTAGACCATATATTTTCAATGGAAGAGGCATGTTTAGCATGAAAAAGACTAAGTCTCTCAAATTCCATTGGCAGTCTTTTGTGATCAGGAAGGCTGCGGTCGAATTGCTCAAATACTGTGAAGTATTTGGCATTTGGGGAAATTGGGACATCCCAATAGCCATCAGTAAGGGGTTCAGCATAGGTGAGGTGGGGTCTGTAATCTTCGTCCAGCAGTCGGCGGTGAGGATTGATCCAAGAGTTTATTAAGGATTCGTCCATCATAGTATCAAAACCGCATTCTCTCCATATAAGCTCTGCAAGTTTGGCTGCCTTCCAATCTTTCTTCCTTTGGGAAGTGGCGGGAGTCAGTTGAGCTCGGAGAGGACATATGCTCAGCCAGATCTTTGAAGTGAGGGGGAGTCTCTGGCTTTTGAGGAGTGACCTTCTCTTGCGGTGGAGTGTCATGGGGTGGAGTATGGTGAGACGGTTGCGGTGAGGGCTGCGGTGAAGGAATTTTTTTTGTGAAGATGGGGGGACTCTGATGTTGTGATATGGAGTGATCAGAGTGATGGACTTCTTCCTCTTCACTTTGATGGACTTCGTCTTTACTTCCCCCTCTTGAGGAATTCAATGCAGGTGATTCCTCAAGCCATTTCTTAAGGCCATCAACCTTGGCAAAAACCGCTTGAAATTAAGCTTTGAGGGCTTCGGCCAACTGTTGATTATTGGGAATGGAGGAGCTGAAGAATAGCCTGTGTATTTCCTTTGTGAGCTGGAGGATCTCGGGACCATGGAAGTTGGAGGACATGGAGCGTTGCAGTCTGTTGATTGTTGCTTGAAGAACTGAGATAGTGGACTCATACGCAGTGTGAGTCTCAGCTATCAGTTTCTGAGACTGAGTGGCTTGATCCGCAATGGCTGCTTGGAGATCCGTTTTGATTGCGGTCACCTCAGTGATGAGGCGTTCCGCAGCAGCCAAAAAATCCTTGTGATCTGCTTTGTGGTTGTTGTCAAGGGATCGGATCCCCATTTCCACTTTGAGAGAAATTCTCTCACAGCCAAGCGTTCCCTTGTTTCCAGACGCTCTATACGTTCGATCAGGGACTGCGGTCCCGGGGTGTCTTCTGGTTGCGGTTGAGTTGGTTTGACCGCAGCTAAGATCTGATCGAATTTAGCTTGTAGGCTCATAAATTCTTTCCTGGTGACAACGTTCTTCTTCTTTTTCTTCTTTTCTTTGGGTTTAGAAGTCGAATGTTGAGAGCCACTGGATTCCTCTTCCTCAGCGAACATCATGAGGTCATCATCAGAAGGACTGGGCTTGTTTACCTCCTGAATGTCTTCATCATCAAGACTGAAGGTAGGAGCAGAACTGACTTCGATTGCGGTTCCTTCGTCTTGTGATTCATTGACTGTTGGAGTTGGAATAGGATTTGGAGTAGCTCTAGAGGTACCTGCACCTTCACCTGCTGCCTGAGCTTTAAGGACTGTTTCAGCCATCTCGGTCATCCAGTCCTGAACCTTTTGGATGGTGGCTACGGTATTGGCATTATTGATTGCGCCTGCCCCGTGCCACTGACTGGATATCTTGCTCCTTTTGCTGCTGCTGCTTAATCTGTTGTTCCTTGCGGGCTTGGAATGCCCTTTTGAAAGCAGCATATTTCTTGATTTCTGACTCAGTTACCGGATTGTACTGTAACCATGAGTCATTGGATTCACCTCCGTCAAAACCTTGGAAACGCACCGAAGTGTCCTTCTGGTCCACAGATCCTTGCATATTTGTGCTCACCGTGCCTAAACCACCTGATGCGGATGTAAGCAGAGTAGGGTTTCCTGAGCTTCCTCGGTCTCCTTGACCCGTGGTCAAGTTTGGCCTCGGCTCAGTTCTGGCATGGGCGGAAGAAGTGCCCTGCAGTTGGGAAGGTGTTTGAAGTGTTTGGGTGACGTTCAAAAGGATGGAGTGCAACTCCTCAGGTGAAAAGAAATGCAGTCGGGAAGCCCTGGAGACCTTAGGGCGAGCACCCGTGTCATCCTCTTGGGAGTGAACTGGGGGGGGGGAGTCTCCACGATGTCGTGAATCAGACTCACTTTCTGAGTCTGATTGGAAAATGATGGTGGTGTTGAATGGGTCTGCGGCCACCCCAAGGACTACCGGAGCCTTTTGAGAGGCTTCAGTAGTGGTCCGGTCACGCATTTGGCCAGGGGAATCGGTTTTTCTTTTCTTAAGGATAGCAATTGGTTGCCTATCCTCATCAGAATCACTACTAGGTGTAGGTGCGGTTGGTTTGGTTTTACGTTTCTTGGTGGGTGCGGTTGGTTTGGGAGCATCCTTCTTAGGGGTTCTTTGTTTCTTCTTGGTTGCCAATTGTTTTCTTCTTTGAGAAAGATTGGAGAGTGTAGTGGCAGAAGGGACTGCGGTACCTTCAGGGTTAACAATTGCGGATGGGATTTGAAGAGGCGGGGTAGGAAGGTATGGGGCAATACCTTCCGTAGCCTCAATGTGATCTGACGCATCAGCAGTCTCAAGACCAAGTGTGGAAATAATGTGGGTAGGGAGTCTGCGGATAGGTCCAAAAACAGTTTGATCAGAATAGGGATTGTACCTTTTGAGATCCTTAGTGACAAAGAAGTTGATGTCACTGCCCATGTCGATTCCAGCGTCCGCATGAAGGTCTGAAATGCAGAGTGACCAGAACCTTGCAAAAATGAGCTCAGTTGGGTTCTCCTTTGGACTCTCTTTGGGAATATATTGAAGGAAGTCGTCCCATAGGATCTGCCCGTAGTTTACATCGTGTCCTGTGAATATGCTCCACACCAACTCCAGTAGCTTGAGTCCCATGTTGTCTATGCCTCCGGTTCTGCCGGATAGACAGCGGATGATGAAATGGCACACAAACTGCCAAACCGCAGGCAACTGATTTTTCTTGAATTCACCAATTCCTCTAATTGGTTTCTAATACCCCATTTGGTAAAGGGCAGAGGTAACGTCTTCCATTGAAGTAGAGAAGATCTTGATGGAGGGATGAACCAGAAGGCTTATTGCAGAAAGAAACTTTTCTTTGGACAGGATAACCAAAGCATCATTAATCAGGTTGAGGTGAACTTCTTGAGGGTTTTCGATTGGGCGATAAGCAGAGAATGCACATTTGAAGAGGTTCGAGACTGGAACAACATCTGTAAAAGCGTCGAAAGGGCCAAACAGAGGGTGATTCTTGAGAAACTTGATCATCAGTTTGGTTGGAGCATTGTATGAAGAATGATCTTCAAATACTGCTCGAAAGTTGCTTGAAGCAATCGTTGGAGAGTCTGAACCGGTAGGATTCACTGAGCCTGAAACCTTGGATTGTTTCTTTGATGCACCTGATTTCACCATTGTAGGAGCTTTGAGAGAAGGAGTAGAAAATAGAGTTCTTGAAGGGTTTGAGAGAGAAGGTTCGATGTTCAGAAAGCGTAAAGTGATTTTGGGGAAGAAGATGGGTTTATAAAGAGGTGAAAAAAATTTAACCCTAGGTAAAAGGTAAGGATAAGGTAAAAACGTCGTAGGGGTTTGGAGGGAATCTTTGAATTGGGGATTAAATCTCAGCCACAAATAATGAAACGGTTTAAAAAAGATTTGGGAGATTTACTAAAAGAGGGTTTGCATTTAATGAAAAGTCAGACATCTATCAATGTGTCAGGTGATTGTGGGGTGACGGGGGGGAGGGGGGGGGGGGAAAGGAAGTTTTAACGGATGGGACGTGCTAGGGAGAGGAAAAGACAGATTAAAGATGAGGTTATGGAAAAACGTTCTTTTTGTCATTATACCTAAAATAGGTCTGACACAAGGTTTATTCAGAAAGAGAATGAGACAGTTTCTAAAGAGAATGTTTTTTTTATTTAATGTTTTATTTAATGAAGGATCATTAAATAGCACACAAAAGATTCAAGGGTTGATGAAACAGTTGAGAAATATCAATAATGATCGCGGATGGAAACGTTATTGCGGATGACCAGATGTCATTGCGGATGAACAAATGTCATTGCGGATAGGTAGATTTATGACTTCAGTAGAAGAAATTGAGAAGAGCACTTGGACAAAAATTAGTAATAACAAACAATAAAGACCCATGAAAAATAAGTATGATATATGGTTGCGATACCTAGACTGCGGTACCAAAACCATCTTTCATAAGTAACTTTCAGTTAGAACCACAACGGAGACAAAGAATGGTCTGCGGTATCTAACAATTCAAAAAGAATTGAGGGTCTGGATTCATCATTCCTAACATTTGCAGGAAGGTGTTAAGTTTTGTGGAGTCGAGTGCTTTTGTGAACACATCAGCAATCTTTTCATGAGAATGGACAAAAATGAGTTCAATGTTACCTTTCAAGATGTGGTCTTTGATGAAGTGATACCGTAGTTCAATATGCTTAGTCTTGGAGTGCTGAATTGGATTGTGAGAAATAGCAATAGCAGTTTCAGAGTCACAATAGATCGGTATCCGCAGCATTCTATACCCGTAGTCATAGTTGAGTTTTCATCCAAAGGACTTGAGAGAAACAGCTGGCTGCGGCCACATACTCAGCTTCTACGGTAGACAGAGAAACACAACTTTGTTTCCTTGAGGACCAGCTGACAAGTCTTCAACCCAAAAATTGACATCCACCTGAGGTATTTTTGCGGTCTAATCTGCATCCGGCGTGATCCGCATCTGTGAAAGCTTGCAGGCTGAAGTCATTGCATGCGGGGTACCATAGACCAAGAGATTTGCTTCCTTTCAGGTACCGTAGAATTTGTTTGGCTGCAGTCATAAGTGACACTTTTGGGTCAACCTGATACCTTGCATATACACGAGTTGCAAAGACAATGTCTGGCCTGCTTGCGGTGAGGTACATCAAAGAGCCAATGATACCTCTATAAGTCTTGTGATCCACAGATTCGCCTGAGGGATCAGCAGAGATCTTATAACCGAAGGCCATGGGGACCTTAGCAGAAGAACAGTTGTCCATGGAATATTTCTTTAATAGTTCAGTGGTGTATTTTTCTTGATGAATGAATATCCCTTGCGGAATTTGTTTCACTTGAAGTCCTAGAAAGAAGTTAATCTCTCTCTATTCATGCTCATTTTGAACTTGTTGGTCATGAGCTTAGCAAATTCATCCACCATTCCTTGATCAGTCGATCCGAAGATGATATCATCCACATATATTTGTACAAGCATAAGGTGGTTATCATTTGCTTTTCTAAATAACATGGGGTTAATCACTCCTCTCTTGTACCTGGATGAGACAAGGAATTCAGAGAGAGTCTCATACCATGCTCTTGGGGCTTGCTTCAGACCGTAGACTGCTTTTCAAGCTTGTAGCAGTGGTCTGGGAATTCAACATTTTCAAAACCTGGAGGTTGCTGAAGGTAAACTTCTTCTTTTAATTCCCCATTGAGAAAGGCACTCTTAACGTCCATTTGGTGTACCTTGACGTTCTTGTGGGCTGCGTATGCTAGGAAGATCCGGATAGCCTCCATGTGTGCTACCGGAGCATGCGTTTCATCGTAGTCAATGCCTTCCAGTTGACTATACCCCTTTGCAACTAGTCTTGCCTTGTTTCTGACTACCGCACCAGATTCATCCAGCTTGTTTTTGAATACCCATCTAGTGCCAACAATAGAGTGACCACGTGGCTTCGGAACGAGCTGTCAAACTTTGTTTCTTTGAAATTCTTCTAGCTCTTCTTGCATTGCAGCTATCCAGTCAGGTTCAAACAATGCTTCTTTGATCGTTCTGGGCTATACCGAGGACATAAATGCTGCGTAGTGGCAGTGATCAGATAGGTCCTTGGAAGATCTAGTTTGGATACCTGCGGATGGGTTGCCAATGATTTGACCTGGTGGGTGGTCCTTTGTCCATACGTGTAGACGGGGTTGCAGATGATCAGCAGCTGCGGTAGAGGGAATATCTTGAATATCAGGAGAGACTGCGGTTGGAGATGGCAGTTCCCCCTGGACTTGAGAACTGTTGGATTAGTGTCTAAGTCCATAACTATATTTGGTATGTACTTGACCCGACCACGCATGGTCCATTTGGGTTGCATGGCATCATGCACTTGGACAGACTAAATGAGAGAAATAAGATACTTATGGTTATTAATATATTATAAGTTCTAATATATTAATAATAAGAATAATAATATTTAATTAGTATTGATCAAGAATTAATTTAGAATTAATTATGTGATCAAAAGAAGACTAATTAAATATATGGGTTGATTGTGTAAATCATCCATAACTTATATAGTTGGCCAAAGCTCCATGGATAATCAAGTTGGGTTAAACCCATAGGATACTCCATCGATGCTCCATGGAGGTTACTTAACCCATGGGTCATGGAAATGAAAGGTCATGACAATTAGGGTTTACATGGTGTAACCCTAATTGTAACATACTATATACGAATCATATTATTCACCAAAATTGGCAGTAGTGTGTGTAAAAGAAGGGCTAGCCGATTTCTTGAAGTGTGGATTTCTCTCTAAGTTATTCCAAGAGCATTTGATGTTGTGTGAGCCATTTGAGGTGTCACATTTGAGGCAGTAGGCACTCAAGCCCCATGGAGTCCAGCTACACTACAAAAGGTATGTATTCTATCTATATTATTACCCAAGTATCTATGATTGTATGCTAGATAGGGTAATACCTTGGAATATTAGCATTTGCATGTATATTAGAGAAAACATAGATCCAAGGTATTTAGGTTTGCATGTACACCATAGGAGTGTTAGAATGCTCAAAACCCCAACAAGAACATCCTGCTGAGTCATCTTGGTTTGTTGAAACGAGAATGGAGTTTTCTAGAGTAGTTGGGAGAGGTTCCCCTTGGATTGCGGATGGGCGTTCCTCTGGAAGGAGCATATTGACATATTCTGAAAAGAGGCATCTCTTGTTCAGAAGTGATAGTCAAAATGAGAATATGGAGTTGTCTCCATAGGTGGAAGTTATATGTGTAAGATTAGAAAACTTAATGCAAGAAGGATATTCAAAGCATTGTGCTTTGATACTTCGTCTCCATGGAATTGATCTCCATTGGAATAACCTGTAATGACTGATGACAAGTCTTTGTGACTTTGTACATATTCATTACAAGAGGGTCTGTGCATATAAGTTTAAAATCTAAACAGATTTTGGTAAATGTTAGGAATTTGGAATTCTTACATTTTTCGATAAGGATTTGGGAGTGTGAAAAGAGAATCATTGAAAGTACGTTCAATCGATCTATTTCACAAAGTAAGGATCATAGACAAACATAGAGTGCATACTTGATGTATTGCAAAGCTATTTCTTAGAAAAACATAGTGTACATGCTTGGAGCATGGGACAACTAGTGTTTTCTAAATTCAGGTATAAAGTTGATAAAACCGAAACAATGAATAATGAGTAATCAGTATGGTGATAAATAAAAAGTGTTTTATTTATATTCATAGTTTGATACCATATTAGATTCATTTATTCTTGTGTTTCATTTTGCATGTTTTGACTTCCAGAATAAACTAGGTTATTCTTCCTGAATGACTAAGTTATTCAAACCATCCACAGTCGGTCATATGTTGGAAGTAGATATGAATCAAGACTGTCATGGGTTGGCTTGTACAGGTCCAAGTTGGTGGACAAAGTGGTGCTACAACACTCATGAGTGCTCATAAGTTCTAAGTATTGGATTCAACCCGCGCTCATTTGAATCACTTCATGGATTTTATCACGAGTGATCATGAGACGATAATATCGTATATTCTTCAAACCTAGAGATATGAGTTGTTACTATGAGTTGATAGTACATTGATTGCACGAAAACGCATTGGTAACTCGATGTTATAAAACGTGCCTTTGTGTATGATTCAACAAGTAGTAGAACAAGTCATATGAGTTGAAGTTTATCCATTCCTTTTACCTTCGGGATAAAAGCGATATCTGTGGGCCCCTCGATGATTTAGTGATGACACATGTGAGTGCTTGGCCAAGCCAGGACTGATTTGATTTGTTCAATCAGTCAGTCATCATGAATCGGAAATCGGGAAACAACAGATGGACAGAGAGAATGATTTATAATCCATGTCTCAGTCCATATGATATCTAGAATGGAGGAATATATGATCCCTTATCTAATGGACAAGTCATTGACAAGGTCAGAGTTCAGTTACAAGGTCAGAGTTCGACATCGGCTTTTGAGAGCTACGATTGCCAGTTGGTTCTTGAAGTCATACGAAATAATAGTTTTAGACTTATTCAAGTGGGAGACTGTTGGATTAGTGTCTAAGTCCATAACTATATTTGGTATGTACTTGACCCGACCAGGCATGGTCCATTTGGTTTGCATGGCATCATGCACTTGGATAGACTAAATGAGAGAAATAAGACACTTATGGTTATTAATATATTATAAGTTCTAATATTTTAATAATAAAAATAATAATATTTAATTAGTATTGATCAAGAATTAATTTAGAATTAATTATGTGATCAAAAGAAGACTAATTAAATATATGGGTTGATTGTGTAAATCATCCATAACTTATATAGTGGGCCAAAGCTCCATGGATAATCAAGTTGGGTTAAACCCATAGGATACTCCATGGATGCTCCATGGAGGTTAATTAACCCATGGGTCGTGGAAATGAAAGGTCATGACAATTAGGGTTTACATGGTGTAACCCTAATTGTAACATACTATATAAGTGTCATATTATTCACCAAAATTGGCAGTAATGTGTGTAAAAGAAGGGCTAGCCGATTTCTTGAAGTGTGGATTTCTCTCTAAGTTATTCCAAGAGCATTTGATGTTGTGTGAGCCATTTGAGGTGTCACATTTGAGGCACTAGGCACTCAAGCCCCATGGAGTCCAGCTACACTACAAAAGGTATGTATTCTATCTATATTATTACCCAAGTATCTATGATTGTATGCTAGATAGGGTAATACCTTGGAATATTAGCATTTGCATGTATATTAGAGAAAACATAGTTCCAAGGTATTTAGGGTTGCATGTACACCATAGGAGTGTTAGAATGCTCAAAACCCCAACAGTGGTATCAGAGCCTAGGGCTGTTTTCAATTATACTTGATGCAACTTATTTTTCAAGGCTGAGAATCTGTCCAGACAGAAAACTCGACGAGTTCTGGCCATAAACTCGACGAGTTTATGTGTTAAGGCATGAACTCGACGAGTTTCCTATAAGAACTCGACGAGTTTGTGTCCCAGACAGCATATCTTCGACTGTTTTGGCTGGAATTGGACTAGGAACATTACCATAAGTTGTTTTGAACTTATAAACTTGTTTTGATGTGGTAATGTTCAAGCTAATCCAATTTCAAAGATAATTGTCAATAGATTTATGTTTTGTATTAGTTTAAGTGTTATGCTAATTACATGAAAAAGTTTGATTCCAATTATCTTATTCATATGAGTTGCTTAGATTAATAGAAAAGTTTGATTGATTATGTGTTGTTGATCCATTTTAATCTAAGAGTGGATTTTAAAATGTGTTTGTGTAACTTGTCCTCAAGTTACATGAAAAGTCACATTAAAGTTTCTTAAAACTCATAAAAGTTCGCAATGATTACAAAAATGAAGAGTCTTGTCCTCAAGTTATGGAGGTTCAAGAGTCACTTCATTAAGTAATAAAACATGTAACCTTAATTAATTCCATAAGTTACAAAATAAAGAAAAGTTACATTCTTTTATTAGTTTAAAGTCTTCGATAACTTGTCCTCAAGTTATGGAACTTGAAGAGTCTTTTAATTAAAACTACATTAAACACATAAGTTATGCAATTAATTAGTTTTGAATAGTTTCAAAACTTGCCCTCAAGTTTTGGAATTTGAAAACTTTTCACTTATGAATACTTTAATTCCAAGTTAGCCCTTAGAATTTTAAAAGTTAAAGTTCAACCCTTATACTTTATAATATTATAAGTTAATAATATTTATATATATGTATAAGAGTAAAGTCAGTCTTACCATTAGTAGGCCTCATTCACGAAGCCGGTCTATAAGGGGGGTATAAGGTTACTGCCTATAAAATGGCAGTTTAATGGGTGTCCACTCTCACCCACCGCTTCCTTGACTGGTGGAGGGTCGTTAGCCGAACGGGTAGGACAAAGACTATAATTCTCCCTTCATTAAAAGTATTAATGATAAATACTAAGTAACTAAACACTTATAAATTCCCAATCTTAGTTACTTAGGAAAATGTGAAAAGGTGCTAATCCATGAAATTACACTTTGCACTTTGTTTAAGGCGTTAGTGAAGCGTGTGTGGTTAACCGGCACACTAACCTGGACTTAACAAGGTAGGCAAAGGGTAACTTAATGTTTATCATAGTATCTATGGAGCGTGTGTGGTTAACCGACACATCGATTGAGGGGTAAACACTTAAGGGTACCAAGTAATTTGCATGGTTACTTCACACCTTGTTTTGTGATCCTCTGCATCCCAGTCACAAAACCTGAAGGGCACACTGGAGATTGAAACATGCCATTGAAAAGTTCAATGAATCTCAAAAAGATCTAGTAGTTTCAAATCCAATTAAAACCTAATAATACATTTCGTTTATCTTGGTGGAAATTGGTGAATCGTCATTCACCTACCTTCAAATATTTTATAGCTTGGATTACGACATCCCTCTTCTAAGTTATAAAATAGATTGTTGGGTCCTAACCTTAATATTTCATATTGGGTGTCATATTAAGGACTTTAGATCAACTATCTTAAATATCTCCCAAAAGATGTCTAAGTTCAGACATCTATGATCTTCCCAAATCTCTTAGAACTTTACTTCTTTCACCTCCTCCAGTTATTCTCCCTAACCCACAAGTTCTTGAAAAGTTCAAGCTCACTCAAGCCATATTGGCAAGGCAAGGTCTAGGTGTGATCACATCTTGGAGATGAAGTCACATATTGACAAGCCGGGAGAGTTGGGTGTAAAAGTCTTGAGAAAGTTGGTTGTTCAATCACTTTCTAAGTCACATAGTGAGTTCCTTTGGGACTCCTATGAAACAGACTATGACAAGACCCTTAATAATCTTATCTATTTGCTTGGTACTGCTGAATTAGCAATGATTTGGAAGGCTAGTAAAGAAAATTTGATTAGAAGATCGACTTCCCAAAACGTTATGGACAGGGACAATAGTGACACAGGAAATCCAGAAAAGCATTCTCTTCCCAATGGAAAGGGATTGGCCATAGTCAACTTGGTTGACCAAATGGTAAAGAGAAAGGCTAAGTCTGAGATAGTCCCATGTACTATTACCTAAGGAAGGGGCTTTGGTTACGAAGCTGCCAAACTTACCTAAGGATGGTAAAGTCAATGAGTTTGACTTTATTTCAGGTAAAGTCCGTTGTCTAACTCTATTAAGTTCCTACTTGGAGATTCTTATTACATGATGTGACTGGGTCACATGTTGATGTTATAAGAATCAAAGAAAAGAGAGAAAGCTTAAAGGAAGTATATGCTGATTCTGATCGCGAAGATGGACTTCGATCGCATCAGAATTTTTGAGCTGTTACTTAGGAGTTATGACTCATTGCTTACGAATAGATAACAACAAGGTTTTCATATGGATTGTAAGGATGAGTTTTTCCGCAAAGTTTTTTAAAATAAAAGGAAATTTTTGATTTTATTTATTTTAAGTATCCTTACAATGGCATTTGTGGAAAAAAAATTGTTGCTTATATGATTCCATTGCTAGTAATATAGGAAAATGGTTTTGATTCTTTCATTTGTGGTAGTGTCTTAATTTACCAAATAAGGAAAGATTCTCATTCCCAAGGCTTCAATTGGATAGAAACTTGGAATCATGCAAGTTGAATAGTATGATGAATGAGAACTTTCAAGCATTGGAAAATTAAGACTTGTTCACATGAATGTGTGAATCAAGTGAAGGACTAAAGGGATCGAGTACACATTCTTGTGCACTGGTCATGTCCACCACAAAGCTCGTTAAGACTATTCGTCATGATTACCTAAAGTTTAGTAAATATGGTTATACTTATAAGTTTAAGTATAATTCTGAAGCATTGGAAAAGTCTCGATGTATGGCAGAACGAATGAGAAGAATCAAATTAGGCAGAAAGATTAAAGTTTCTCAAATATGAAAAGATGGGAGAGTACTTTAGTATAATGTTTTGTGATCATCTTAGTGATTAAAGAACCACATCACAATTGGTCTTCTAAGGACATCTTAGTGCATTCTTATGACTAAGAAGGGGAGTCATGAATTGTTGAAATGGTTAAATCAAGAAGATGAGTCATACTTCGTTTCAAAACAAGTCTTAGAGTCATACTCCAAGACTGTAAGTTGAGTGACATATCTTAAAGAAAGGTTCAAAACACTTGTCAAATGTAAGAGTAAAAGTGTCCTACTCTTGTACATTTGAAATTGGTAAGTTGTGATGTTTTGGGTTAAACAAAGACCAACTTAGGCCAAGTGTGTGAAGTGTTTGTCTTGATAAAGAATCCGCACTATCTCTTGTATATTTGGCAAGTGAGTCTTATATGTCAAGAGGACAGTGGGAGCCCTAAAGCTCTTGAAAGTTTCAAGACCTAATCAAGAATAAAACCTGGAATTCTTCACTAGCACACGACTTGAGGTGTATAACCTATCGTGTTGACATTTTTGTGCCTATTCAACTTGACTTTGCATAGGAGTTCTGAAAGTTCTCAATTGGTTGCACAGCTACTTGGAAGCTATGGCAGGCCCTTGTGCTGCCAGGTGGCTAGAACTTAAGATTGCACAAGTTCAATCCATATGAGTTTGGATTTGTCACTAACCTTGTCTTGTGATTATGGTTTTGACAAATTCATATGGGTAGGAACTCATACACCATAAAAATCTAAGTTTCATAAGGTTTCTCTCCGATTCATGAAAATGATGGTGAGGAAACACTTTCACTAAGTAGTTTATTAAGTAGATAGTAATCTTTGCATTCTCAAAGTCGTTAGTAGAGTACACTAACATGGACTTATGAGAAATAGCAAAGGTCTAACCAATTGAGACTATGATTACGGCATCCCTTTTCATAGTTCTTAAATTGTTTAGACACACCAGTGGGCTATCTACAATAAGGTGTATGATTTTGATAAAGTCTTATCAAAGCAATCTAGTATCAGAAATTTGAACTTTGGTAAGAAAGTCAATAAAGTATTGATTGCTAGCAGTCCACTAATTTCTGAATACATGTCAAAGCTAGTAGGAGCATAAGTATTATGCTGATAATTATCATGTTAGTGGGAGCATGATAATTATGATAAGTATTGCAAGTTAGCAATGTTAATTATAGAAAACAAAAGTTTCAATTCGTGAAGTTGCAGGGGTTGAAAAAGTTGTTTTGCTATAATTAAGGGAGAGGATATACTTCATTTTAGTTCTAAAGGCTTAGATTGAGACCTTAATCATCTTTAGTCAAGAATATATATATATATATATATATATATATATATATATATATATATATATATATATATATATATATATATATATATATATATATATATATATATATATATGAATTTCATGTTGGATTGGTTCAACTTAAGTAAATTCCATATATTGCGTTCTCAAAATTCGATTATGATTACGACATCCCTCTTCATAGTCAAATTTTGAAAACATGGCAATAAAAATATTGTAGCAAAAGACTGGTCTAGAATCATGTCTTTATGTGAGACATCATGAATCGTGTCCCATTTGCTTTGGGTACAGGATCGATTGCATGTGCTATAACATTTGTCCTTTCTAAATTTTTCCAAATGCCCAGAGGCATTAAGAATGGAAAAGGTCTAGATTTGGATATGACTAAAATGATTAAGCAATTGTCGAGGACAATCTACGGTTTACCAAAGATTGGTTGTTCAGGGACAGTTGGAAGTATAGTGCTAATTTTGGAAGGACCATATTGACATATTATGAAAATAGGCATCTCTCGTTCAGAAGTGATAGTCAAAATGAGAATATGGAGTTGTCTCCATAGGTGGAAGTTATATGTGTAAGATTAGAAAACTTAATGCAAGAAGGATATTCAAAGCAATGTGCTTTGATACTTCGTCTCCATGGAATTGATCTCCATTGGAATAACCTGTAATGACTGATGACAAGTCTTTGTGACTTTGTACATATTCATTACAAGAGGGTCTGTGTATATAAGTTTTAAATCTAAACAGATTTTGGTAAATGTTAGGAATTTGGAATTGTTACATTTTTCGATAAGGATTTGGGAGTGTGAAAAGAGAATCATTGAAAGTATGTTCAATCGATCTATTTCACAAAGTAAGGATCATAGACAAACATAGAGTGCATACTTGATGTATTCCAAAGCTATTTCTTAGAAAAACATAGTGTACATGCTTGGAGCATGGGACAACTAGTGTTTTCTAAATTCAAGTATAAAGTTGATAAAACTGAAACAATGAATAATGAGTAATAAGTATGGTGATAAATAAAAAGTGTTTTATTTATATTCATAGTTTGATACCATATTAGATTCATTTATTCTTGTGTTTCATTTTGCATGTTTTGACTTCCAGAATAAACTAGGTTATTCTTCCTGAATGACTAAGTTATTCAAACCATCCACAGTCGGTCATATGTTGGAAGTAGATATGAATCAAGACTGTCATGGGTTGGCTTGTACAGGTCCAAGTTGGTGGACAAAGTGGTGCTACAACACTCATGAGTGCTCATAAGTTCTGAGTATTGGATTCAACCCGCGCTCATTTGAATCACTTCATGGATTTTATCACGAGTGATCATGAGACGATAATATCGTATATTCTTCAAACCTAGAGATATGAGTTGTTACTATGAGTTGATAGTACATTGATTGCACGAAAACGCATTGGTAACTCGATGTTATAAAACGTGCCTTTGTGTATGATTCAACAAGTAGTAGAACAAGCCATATGAGTCGAAGTTTATCCATTCCTTTTACCTTCGGGATAAAAGCGATATCTATGGGTCCCTCGATGATTTAGTGATGACACATGTGAGTGCTTGGCCAAGCCAGGACTGATTTGATTTGTTCAATCAGTCAGTCATCATGAATCGGAAATCGGGAAACAACAGATGGACAGAGAGAATGATTTATAATCCATGTCTCAGTCCATATGATATCTAGAATGGAGGAATATATGATCCCTTATCTAATGGACAAGTCATTGACAAGGTCAGAGTTCAGTTACAAGGTCAGAGTTCGACAGCGGCTTTTGAGAGCTACGATTGCCAGTTGGTTCTTGAAGTCATACGAAATAATAGTTTTAGACTTATCCAAGTGGGAGACTGTTGGATTAGTGTCTAAGTCCATAACTATATTTGGTATGTACTTGTCCCGACCAGGCATGGTCCATTTGGGTTGCATGGCATCATGCACTTGGATAGACTAAATGAGAGAAATAAGACACTTATGGTTATTAATATATTATAAGTTCTAATATATTAATAATAAAAATAATAATATTTAATTAGTATTGATCAAGAATTAATTTAGAATTAATTATGTGATCAAAAGAAGACTAATTAAATATATGGGTTGATTGTGTAAATCATCCATAACTTATATAGTGGGCCAAAGCTCCATGGATAATCAAGTTGGGTTAAACCCATAGGATACTCCATGGATGCTCCATGGAGGTTACTTAACCCATGGGTCATGGAAACGAAAAGTCATGACAATTAGGGTTTACATGGTGTAACCCTAATTGTAACATACTATATAAGTATCATATTATTCACCAAAATTGGCAGTAGTGTGTGTAAAAGAAGGTCTAACCGATTTCTTGAAGTGTGGATTTCTCTCTAAGTTATTCCAAGAGCATTCGATGTTGTGTGAGCCATTTGAGGTGTCACATTTGAGGCACTAGGCACTCAAGCCCCATGGAGTCCAGCGACACTACAAAAGGTATGTATTCTATCTATATTATTACCCAAGTATCTATGATTGTATGCTAGATAGGGTAATACCTTGGAATAATAGCATTTGCATGTATATTAGAGAAAACATAGATCCAAGGTATTTAGGGTTGCATGTACACCATAGGAGTGTTAGAATGCTCAAAACCCCAACAAGAACATCCTGCTGAGTCATCTTGGTTTGTTGAAACGAGAATGGAGTTTTCTAGAGCAGTTGGGAGAGGTTCCCCTTGGATTGCGGATGGGCGTTCCTCTAGAACCTGAGAAGGTTCCCCCTGGACTGCAGATGGGAGAGTGATAATCCTTGGATCGATTCTCGTGTCAATGTTCTCTATGAGTTCATCATCCGAATCTGACGATACGGTTGATGGTAATGATTCTTTCCGGATAGGAACTTGAGCATCATCAAGTACTGGAACCTCGACGGTTGTTGTTAGATCTGGAGTAGAGCTTTCCCCCTCAACCGGAGAGGTGGAAGTATTGAGAGAAGCGACTTCGGATAGAGATGGTCCAGAAACATCAGCGTGTTGTTGTTCAGCTGCGGGTGACACAAGAACTTCAGATAGTTTCGCCGTTTCAACAGGATCGAAAAGATCGTCATAATTGACTTCAACTAGATTTAAAGGACCTGAAGAGGCAGGACTATCGCTTTCCATTATTGCGGTGGTTTTAGTGGATGGAGGTGCGTTGCGGATGTGAGAATCATCAAATTTCACATCGAAGCTTTCAATGATCAGCCTTGTACGTCTGATGAGCACTCGATAAGCAACCTTGTTAGTGGAATAACCAAGGAAGATGCCTTCATCAGGCTTTGGTGCAAACTTGTTAAGCTGATCGCGGTTGTTGATCACGAA
The DNA here is from genome assembly GCF_052849685.1 of Lactuca virosa. NCBI lineage: Eukaryota > Viridiplantae > Streptophyta > Magnoliopsida > Asterales > Asteraceae > Lactuca > Lactuca virosa. The sequence goes on from NC_136429.1 coordinate 91,418,242, forward strand.
ACATCTACACCCAAAGATATGAAAGAAGCGAACATTTGGCTTCCGGTTGTTAAGGCCCTCATATGGTGTTTTATTGAGATGTTTGCACACAATGCTTCGATTTTGAATAAAGCATGCGGTTGCTACAGCTTCAGCCCAGAAGTAAAGAGGAAGGTGTGCGAAGTTGAGCATAGATCTGGCTGCTTCTACGAGTGTACGGTTCCTTCTTTCTACTACTCTATTTTGTTGCGGTGTGTAGGGAGCTGAGAAGTTATGAGAGATGCCCTTGGTCACCAGGAAACTGTTGAGAAGATGATTAGTGAACTCGGTGCCATTATCACTGCGGATATGTCTTACTGGAAGCTTGATCTGAAGTTCGATCTCTTTGATGAAGTTGATGAAAATCTGCGGTGTTTCTGACTTGAGTCTGAGGAAGAAGACCCATGTGAAGCGTGTAAAGTCATCTACGATAACCAGTATGTACTTCTTGTGATGGAGACTGGCTATGGTTGATGGGCCGTAGAGATCAATGTATAATAGCTCCAGTGGTTCAGAAATTGAAGAATCCATTACCATAGGGTGACTTGCTTTGGACTGTTTACCACATTCACAAGCCGGACAGAGAGTATCGTTGCTGAATTTGAGAATGAGGAGACCTCTGACTAGTTCTCCTGTGACCAAGTTGTTGATGTACCTGAAGTTGAGATGAGCTAGCTTGCGGTGCCATAGCCAGCTGACTTCGGATACAACTTTGGATAGGAAGCACAACTGCGGTCTGCCAATGATCGGAGAGACATGCAAGGGGTACATGGTACCTTCGGATCGGGATTTGATCAAGCATGTGTTCCTATCACTTGTCATTACGTAGCAAAACTGATCATCAAATTCAACTCGATGTCCTGCTTTACATAGTTGGCCAACACTGATGAGATTGTGTTTAAGGCTTTCTACATAAGCAACCTTCTGAATAGAAAAATTCTCCGTAGTGAGAACACCGTAACCTCGGATGATTACATTCGTATTGTTACCGAATGTAACATTTCCACCATTGCATATTGGCCTGAAATCCCGAAGGTATTCTAACCTTCCGGTCATGTGCAAGGAGCAGGCACTGTCAATTAACCATTCTTCTTCTTGTTCCTCCTTGCACAAAGCCTGAGAATTACACGGTTAGTTTAGGCATCCAAACTAGTTTGGAGCCTGGGGCAATTGGTGAATTTTTGAAAGATGCATGGACCAAGGTTGCAGGGACGGGTCTCTTGTCAACTTTTATTCCTAGTCCTAGGTGTTTGTGCAAATTTGGAGTGTTGTGAGTTTTTGAAAAAGCACTACGTTTCTGACTCTGACTAGATTTGATATAGGATGAATCTTTTTGACAACTACATTGACATTTGCAAAAGGATTTTTTGTTATTGGATTTGACATTGTGCTTGGTCAGCGGTCCATAGGATGAATTGGACTTGTTACCGGTCCGAGTTTGAAAAGATCTGACATGAGTGTTGTTTAATTTCTGAAAAGTTTGTTTTGAACAAGGTTTAGCACGTGCAAATCTTTGAGTCCTTTTTGGTGGATTTGGTAGGATACCTTTCCATTTGTTGAAATTTTGACGTGACTTTAACAGTGTTGGAGTGGGTAAAATACCTTTCCATTTAGGATCATTTGAGGAATAGACCTGAAAACCTTTGTTTCGAAAGGACTGAACACCCTTTTGGTTTGTGTCAGAAGAAGTAAGAATGACTTTTGAATCGGTACTTTCCTTTTTGTTTGTTTTCTTGATTGAAGAGTTTTTTGAAAAGTAGTGTGAGAAAACAAATTTTTCTGGACTCTTGGACTTTGGAATTCAGACATGCTTCTTGTTTTTCGAAAAAGTTTGTCTATATGTGCCTCGAGATCTAAATTCCTCTTTGAAGGCCTTTTTGGCCAAAGATTTTGGTGAACCGCAGTCATTGTTGTTCAACTGCGGTTTCCTGGAATTTTTAGAATGATTTTGAAAACGTGGGCTTGAGTCATCCGAACTTGAAGATTCTGGGGTTTGTGAGCATTGACCCACTTCAAATTTCTCTATAGGTAATTCATGATGAATTGCCTGAAGGGTCACGGTTCCTTTTACTGATGATTCCGGTAGTGATGTTTTCACTACTGCAGAGTAAGTCTGAGTTGAGACTGCGGTGGGACTTTTGTGGGACTTTTGACTATAGTGTGATACACTGCGGTCTGAAGACAGAGGTGGAAAGTCTTTTGAGACTTCGAGGCCCTCAATGACAATTTCTTTATCAACTACGGATGAGGTTTGAGAATTTGGGTAAATGGTGCCACAGATAGGAATTTGATCACATGTATGAACCGAAACCTCAGGCACAATTTCCTCAATAACACAATTATTGCTTAGACTATGTAGTCTACCAAAGTGAGTTTTGATGTCTTCGGGAAAAGTCTTGTCATTGACTGGGAAAAGAAATTCTCGGCCTGGAGGGACATACAGTCTGTATTTATTGAACCGGGGTGAGGAATCCATTGCGGTAGGATATCCATTTGACCAACCCCAATTGTATGTATTGTCCACGGTTCCATTATTCACTAAATTTTCAATAGCTTCACTTTCATTGAACAATTTTTCGATTAAAAGATTTAGGCGTACAATTTCTCTCTGAGCTAAATCTCTTTGGTTCAAAGCTATCTCTAATTATGTTTCACTTAACATTCTCGCGTCTTTCTCTAACTCTAAGTCTATTTCTAACATAGCCAATTTGAGTCTTTTGTTATCCAGTCGTCCTCGTACATGGAACATCTCTTGGGACGAAATGTTCTTCTCATGTAAGGCTTTGTTATAGTCTGTAAGGACAGCAGCACACGTGTCATTAAGATCATCGATGTATGGTTGACAGTCATGCATGCTATAGTTTAGAGTTTGGATCATGAGTTTTACCTGTTCGACGATGCTTAGAGTTCCATCCTTTGCCATGTAGCAGTAGTTCTTTTCCAGCTTTGTGGACTCATCATCATCCACAGTTGCCAGCATGCAGATTTTCCCTTTTCCTTTGATACTGCTGATGGCTTCATCTTCATCTCCCGATGACCACACTTGATGGTCTCTTTTGACATGGGCTACGTATGCCCTTGCCTTTTCTTTATCTTCCAACTCTTGAGCCATTCTAAGGTAGAATGCTCTGTCTTTTACTACATTGGCCTTACAATCTCTTGCAAAGTGGTTCTCTTTGTTGCATTTGTGACAAATTACAACATCAGTTTTGTCTTCTGAGGGAGTACCGGAGTCAGTGGTTTGAGGAGACTGCGGTACCTCCTTTGGTTGATTAATTTCAGATTGCGGTGGTGGATGAGAATTTTTGGAATATCGAGAAGGGTTATTCTGGGAACCGAAGTTACGGTTGAATGGAGGTTTTTTGAACTGTTGATTCTTGCGGAAGGAAGGAGGTGGTAGACGGTTGAACTGTTGACTAACCAGAGCAATAGCCTTCTGAAATTATTCTTCATCATCATACTCTGAGTCAGCTTCGTATGACTGCGGTGGAGTGTCATACGATGAAGAGTAGGGTGACTGCGGTGGAGCTTGTGCTATGAGAGCAAGTGGTCCTCCGAAGTCAGCACAGTCTTTGAGTACGGTGGATTCTTGTGCTTGCAGCTCTCCATAGAGCTTGTAGAGTGACAACGAGTGAATCTTTCTATCGCCTTGGACTATCATCTTAGCCGTAGTCCAATGTCTTCCCAAACCATTAAGAAACTGAAGGTTTGTTTCATGGTTACTGCGGATGGTGCCCGCATTGGATAACTTGGTGACTATCAGATTGAACCTTTTGAAGGAGTCTTCCAAACTTTCGTCGGTATGAGCTTTGAAGTTGTTGAACTCATTGAGTGCGGTAGTAAGCTTCTTATCTTGTGCTTGTTCTGAGCCTTCGTACAGATTCTTGAGAACTTCCCAGATCTCTTTTGCTGATTTGCAATTTATGATAATATCGAAGTTGTCAGGAGCAACTCCACAGGAGATTTCATAAAAAGCAACAACATCATTTTCCATTTTATCGAGATCATCCTTGGTGGGACGGCTCATAACTGGTTGACCTCCTCCTAGTCTGGTTGTAGCGCCGTCGGTTTGGACAGGTGTAAGGACTGGGACATGTGGTCCTTCTTCTACGGATCGCCATGCATCTCTACCAAGTCTCCTTAAGTATATTTCCATTCTTTGTGACCAGTGATGATATTCATTTGCTACCAGTATTATGGCTCGGTTAGAACCACCAACACTGTTGGAAACGTTCAAAGATAACGATTGTGCCATTTGAAATTGTTTTTTTTAAGAAATGAGCTTAAGTGGTATAGAAGGCCTTTTGAAAAATCAGAGATCCGTTTTCAAAAAGCAACCACTATGGCTCTGATACCAATTGTTGAGAGAAAAACTTGGAGACACACTTGAACAAACGTTAGAACAAGTGGATTGCGGAATAGTTAATCTCGAAGGATCTAAATGCTCAACAATAATATTAATAAGTTATAGTTAGATAGTTAGAGAGTTAGTTGCGGAAAAGTAAAGAAATAGAAATGACAACAATTGTTATATCAAGTATACACATAAGTTGATTCATAACAAGGAATGCATTCAAACCAAGTTAATAAGGAAGATCAAACTTAGTGATTAAGTCACAGAGGACTTGCTCCAGAGAGAGGTTATGATCAGTTGTGTTCTAGGAAGGATTGAGAGTAAGGAGGGATGAGAAATAAGATAGAAGAATAGAAAAGATAACTTAGAGAAATGTATTCAGAATAGATGTGTGAGTTATCTGTATCGAATACAAGAGAATAAGCTCTTATTTATAGAGACTCATGAAGAGCACTAGATTACATCTCTATGAGTAGCCATGCAAGGCATACTGGACAATAGAGTGTATTACTATAAAGACAAGTAAAGTAATCTAGCTAAATGACTGCGGTAGGTAGACTCCGGTTGCGGTTCTTGATGACGAAGCTTGACTGCGGGTGCTGGATGACTGCGGTAGCTGAAGAGATTGCGGTAGCTGAAGTTCAAGAGGGTCACTTTATATGATTCAACACATTCCAATATGTCACCTTTGTGGTGAAATAGGACATTACAAGAGGGACTGTCCAACAGAGAAGAACGACGGGGGAGCAGGAGGAGTTTGACCCAAATGCATGGGAAGGCATCAAAAAACCCTGCTATATTTTGGTACGCTTCCAAACCCCGATAATTATCTATAATTATGATTACTCTCCCGTTCAAATTAAATCACAGCATTCATATAAAATTTGAAACCCTCACAGGTAAGCTATGATGGTTTAGTATATACATAAGGGTCATTTATAATTAAGATTTGTAGACTTAGAGTGAGAAATCCCGCCTTATTTCCTGTTCCTTGTTTGGTTGTGGATTTAGCGCAGGGTTGCTCAGTCAATGGTCTTACCAATCTTAATTATACATGACTTGTATACACCAAGCGATTATAGAGAGACCTAGTAAGGATCATTTCATGAAAGTTCATAATTTCAAATTATCAGAACCCTTATATTGGTAGTACCCGCCAATTTCGACTCAAAAAGGGGATTCATAACAGTAATAACAAAATAAAACCGAAAGCGCTGATGTCACACCCCCGAACCAGACGGCGGAAACGTCCGAGGGCTCGCGTGACTTAAATTGAAATATCATCACTACGAATTAACATGAAATATAACATAAACATCACCATGCATTAATACATTACAACTGACCTTGTTCACATCAAGTACATTGTCTAAATATTACATATCCATAGCATAAATTGTTTGAGAGTTTTCAAAACAGAACATCCTAACACACTTGGTATTGTTCTTCAGCTTATCTGTTACCTGAGAATACAAGTTATTTTGAAAACGGTCAACATATATAATGTTGGTGAGTTCATAAACAGGTTTGATATGAAAATGCTTTGTATTGTTTGTAAAACCCAGAAAATCCGATATTTTCTGAAACGGCAATTGTTTATACAAAAGGTGTGATGATCCATAAGTATATGCGTGAATGATTTCAAAACGTGTAAAAATGATATGTTTCCCCATGATAAATTCTTGCATTATAGTTATTGAAAGTACAAGTGGATAATGTTGTTTCCCCAGAAAACCCGATGTTTTCCGATAAAATAGTATGATTGTTTTGTATTATTGTATCGTCACAACGAATGAATATGATTCCCCATGATTACTTAGCTGGTATTGGATCTCTATGTGAGTCGTTATAACCATGCATGATAATGACTAGTTCGTATGTCTTGCCATTCTAGCGAACGCCGGAATTGATCTTAAGATTTTGTCACCCTAGACTGGCCGAGTCTAACTGTAGCGAACAACTTAGATGTGGGGGAGTCACCCCCGTATAGATCTATACACAAACTCTCGCTCTCCCTCCAGGAGACTTTGATTATAACTACAGACTACGACCGACACTTATTGGTATCGCCCGTTATTACTCACTTAATCCAAATGAATTTGAATAACCTTGATTAACTACCTGATTTTTGTTTACTTGAATAGAAGGTAAGCCTAACAGACGAAGAAAAGAGGACTACGAGGCCCTACTAGTCACGTATGTTATTTAAGGTTGTCGAGTATACGAAGGACGCGTTAGCCCATTTCGCATATGATTTATTTGGACCTTACTAGCAATGCTAATGGGCCACTGAGGCCCAATAGCATGTAAAAGCCATTGAGGGTCCCTTAGGCATGTAATTCGGTCACAAGGAGGCCCAATAAACATGTATTATTTATGTTAGGCCCAAAAGTCATGTTAATGGGTCACAAAGGCCCATTAAGCAGGATTAGAATTATTTAAGCCCAACCATTTGAATGTTTACTTGTATTGTATAGTACTAGTGTTGCGAAGTTGTTTAATCGATAAGTCATAAAAATCACCAAATTGTTTTATAACGATTCATAGATTTATAAAAATATATATACTTTTCTATTTAAATCCATAAGTTATAAAATTTTGTATAATTTGACCCAACATAATTGGCGAAAAATATTAGTTTGACCAATTCAGCCCCTTATTTTGGTAAAGTTGGCAATTTTAGTCCTTTTTAAAAAAAATGACATATTAGGTCCTTGAACTATTTTTCTTGACATTTTTCACCCAAACACTTATTTAAATAATATTTTAAGCCCAAAATTTAATTTTGGACAGTTTCAACCCCTTAGTTAAAAGATTTGCATTTAAATCCCCACTTTTCGCAATTTTTACAATTTTGGCCCAAAATTCCAAAATCTTTGCATTTTTAGTCCCTTTTGATAAATAAGGCCATTTTAACCCCTGAAATAGGTTCATTTACGTTTATAGCCCCTGTTTTGAGAAAACTTTCCATTTCATCCCCCTTAAATTTGATTTTTCGCATATTTGGGCCTAAATAGCCGAAAAGCCCAAATTTTAGCCCATTAGGCTAAAACTTACATTTTTAGTCCTTTAAAAAGCATAACATTTATAAAAACTCTTATTTTAGCTGTTTTGACCTTTTGATCCTTGTAAAAACCATGAATGACATCTTTTTCCCCATCTTTTGTTTATTTATCAAAATAGTCCAATAACCAACTTTATGTTGTAGTATGCTTATTATAAACCTTTATGGTACTTTATCTTGACATGTTGAGTGAAATATATCCTAGATCACATATTTTTCCTTCTTGAACTATAGATCTCGAAATATCTTTCATTTTTAGCACATAATCACCACATAAACACAAGAAATCACACATAACATACAAATACACATAGATCTTCACATTTTACTTGTATTCTCCCCCATAAATCATATGAAAACCAAAAATAGAGGGGTATGAACTCACCTTGCTTTGATGTTCACGGTTTTGAAGAAGAAAGGATGAAAATGGTGAGATCTTTCGGCCTAACAAGCTTCTTTAGAAGTCTTTGGGCTTAGATTTCTTCTAAGGAGTATGATCATGAATTTGAATGAATTAAAAGATGATTTTTGATGAGTTATAGAAGTTAAACTTTGGATTTAAGTAAAAACTTACCAAAGATTTGTGTTATGAGTGAAAGATCTTCTTGGCATGTAATCAAGTCTCGAAATTTTGAAGGAAGAATGGAGATGTTCTTGAGAGAATTTGATAGTATTGGAATGAAGTTTGGTATATGTGTGTGTTACTACCTTCGGCCGTAGATAAGAAGAGAAGGAGAAGAGAGAGATAGGTGAAGGGATGGATGCATGGAGATATGTGAAATTGCATGGAAGTCCAATATGTAATAAGGAGGTGGCTAACCCTCCTTAATTCCCTTAATTTTTTTTGTTTTCTACTTGGGCCGAGAGAGGGTAAAGGAAAAGGATGGTTTGGGCCTTTTGTGCTTGAGTCCCATAATATAAGGCCCAATTTGATGGTTTTCGGCCCATTGGGCCTTTAAGGTAGTTCACGGCCCAAATCTTGCATAAAAGAATGGATTTGAGTCCATTAAAGCTAATTGGATTTGTGATGGCCCAATAAGGCCCATTAAAGATAAACTAGTCCATTTTAGGCTTATAAATCCCAAAAAGGTTAAGTCTCATGAGAGTGGGTCCAATGAGAGCCCATTTAAGAGTTCTAAGCCCAAAATAGTCAAATTGGAAGCTTATTGGCCCATTAGGCCCAATAAGGAAATCCTAGTCCATATTGGACTTAAACCGGGATTTTTAGGGTTTCCAACCTTTTGTAGACTATTTGAGCGTTTGTATGGAGTGTTTGATGGAATTTTGTTGTCATTGAATAAGCATCATACATGCTTTCAAGTTTTAGTTACAATGTTATCCTTGTTAATTGTTTACAAAGCATCAGAACTCCTAGTTGTGACAACTGAAAACTTAGGTACATAGGATAGTTCACTATCCTAAGTAATCATTTCCCCCAGAACGACTTAATATCTATTTCGTCGAGAAAATTCTGACATCCTCATTCGACATGGTTTGGCCTGGCCCTTACCATGTGAAAATTCTTATGCTGTGTAAGAGAACTTTTTCCTTAATCAGCCGTTAGATGAAATTCTTCCAATCCATAATGCAAACCCTTAGGTTGTCTCTCATTTCAAAACTTCAGAAGTACCCATGCGAAGGGTACCACGCGCTTCTAGCCTACTCAGTAGACATGAAACTTCAAACGAAAAGCACCGAAGTAGTCTTAGAAGTCAGTATCCACCGAAGTACCCCAATAGATCTCATAGGAAAATCATTGTACCGCAGGTCAAGTTCAAGAATAGAGACAAAGAACTTATTAGGTTAATCTATCGTTGCTAAGTGTATACACGGCAGTGGTATATAATTTAGACTTAACAAGATTTAGGATGTGTAATTTTGCCCTATCTCTTATTCCTTGTTTGGTTGTGGACCTGGGGCAGAGTCATCATTCCGAACGTTTTGTCAAATCCAAATTATATACGACTCGTATACACGAGGTGATGATAGATGAGCCAAGTATGAGTCTTATCGAAGCAAAAGCCGCAGGCTTACTACAGCAACCGGAGATACCTGAGTGGAAGTGGTAGCGGATTACAATGGGCTTTATAATCAAGTTACCAAGGCAACAGGTGGACTTGATACCATTTTGGGTGATCGTCGACAGATTAGCCAAGTCTGGGCACTTCCTACAATTTTGAAGAAACAGGAAAGTAGAGACGATAACTAGAACGAGTGTTGGAGAGATTAGTCATAGGGCATGGTGTTCCAACATCTGTTATCTTCGTTGAGATAATAGAATCATCTCCCAGTTCAGGCAGTCACTTCAGAAATCTCTAGGAATTAGAGTAGTCATGAGCATATGTGATCGACTATGGTAAAGTATGGGATACCCATTTACTAATTAATCGAGTCCTTTATCATGCTAGCATTTAAAGTTGCTCTATTCGAAACCTTTTGTGGTCGCAAGTGCAGATCGTATCTGCACTGGACTAAATTAGGTGACACGCAACTAGCTAGAGGTCTAGGTTCCACACATCACCTTCACTGGTCTGGAATTCATCCGAGAAACTATCGAAAAGAAAATACGAATCAGGAAGCGACATAAAGCTTCCAGAGTTAATCAGAGAAGCTACGGCTTCAATAAAAGAAAATCCTTGGAATTCCAGGTTGATAACCTTGTCATATGAAAGTCTCACCCTAGAAGCGCAAGATACGCTTGAGAAAGCATGGAATACTAAATCCAAGGTACATAGGACCATTCGATATTCTTACCAGAATCGGTCTTTAGCTTATAAACTTAAACTACCACAAAAACTTAATAACATTCATCCCACCTTTCACATATCTAATCTAAAGAGGTGTCTATCCGATGAAATACTTGTTACTTCACTCGATGAAATCAAGTTAAATAAAAGTCTACACTTTGTAGAAGAACCAATGGAAATCATGGATAGGGAAATCAAAAGAACCAAGCAAAGTCTTATCCCGATAGTGAAGGTTCGCTGGATTGCAAATCGGGGACCTGAATTCACTTGGGAAAGGGAAGATTAGATGAAACGAAAATATCTACATCTTTCCCCTAGTCCATGAGTATCACTTCAGACTTAATTTCGGGACGAAATTTGATGAAACAATGAATCGAGTATGAAATGAATCAGAGTTTAATGATCAAAGTAGGATTGTGAGATTTGAACATAGATGTAAATATGATCTTGTTTCAGCTGTATTACGCTCTCAAGTTTTACAGAGTACAAATGACAATTCTGTAAAGACTCGTCCCCATGACTCTAGTAAACACTCCTATTTATAGGAGAGGAAAGCGTACAAAAAATATACTAAGGACTATGCGTTAAGATTTGAATACAATGCCCTAGTAAAATAGATTACATAAGATACGAAGACTCAGTTCATTTGAAGACATGAAACCCTTCGACTAATTACAACTCTATTTACCCTTACAATCTCCCCCTTTGTAATCAAAGTCGAAGTCTTCAACTTGTAAGCAGTTGAATTGAATACATCATCACTCTTCGTATCTCTGTGTACCATGCAATGACCTTCTTAATCTCCTTCTTGTCTCCTTCATTATTCTTCATGCATTGGTTCATACGAACAATTAAGTTCGTATACTGAGAAGTTGCATATCTCTCCACTTCGCACGTTTGGAACAAGAACCGATTTGCTCTACCAGCTTTGTCTTTTCATGCGAAGACAATCCCCAATGGTTTTAAGCAGATTTCACCATCTTCATATTTTTTCAGATCTACTTGTTTCTTTGTAGGAGCCATTGGTGCAGTAATTTCAATACCGTTCGCAGTAGCCAATTCCACATCAGTTTGAGCAAGACACTCAAAATAATTTTCAATAAAGATCTTGATGTGTTTGACTCCAAGTTGGAAAACATCTGGCTCTGTTTCTTGTAGAAAAGAGAATGACTTGTCTTTCAGGATTAATGCAACTTGTATAAGATCATACAAGTTCATTATCGGAAAATCAGCAATGGTAAACTCATAAACTTTTCCATTTGATCTGATCACTATGTATTTGAGATTCTGAATAACTTTTTCGAAGACCACGTCTCTTTTGATGCTTATAACTTTCTTGATTTTTAACAGTGATCAGACTTCTTCAGGTGCTTTTGACAACACTGAATGAAAACGAATTTTTATCTTCTTCCCTTCTTCTTTGTCTTTACACATAATTTCTGCTTTAAACTGAGGCATGATGAACATCATTTCATTTATAGGAAAGTCAAGCTGACTTGCATCAGTGTTTGAAACCACATAACTCTGTTTTGGCACCTTTTCGAATGAATACATATGATCAAACATGACTTTTGACTCAATTGTTTCATAGTTGTATTGCTTCGAAGGATCTCCTTTTTCCAAACCCACAGGGTCTTGTGCACGAAGAGCCATAACACTTTGAATACGCCTCATCCTTTCCAACTCCGCATCCACTTCATCCTTCTTTTCTTCCTTAGTCTTTTCTATGATCTTGGCTTTACCTTTATCTTTAGACTCAGACTCTCCCACCACAATCTTTGGTTTCGAAGCACTTCCAGCAGCTTCTCCAATCACAACACCTTTAATAACTAATCTGGTCATCGGAACCGTTGTGACCACAGTTGAAGTAACTGAACAAACAGATACAATAACAGGCTTTGTAGTTGGGATCTTCGAAGGAAACACTTTTCCCACCACCTTCGAATCTTCTTTACTCTCCTTTACTTCTTCACCAGTCTTCTTAGATTCATCTATCTTTTCTCCCCCTTGCACCCCTGTGAAAGCAGGTGGGGCATCTGATACTATTGGAAGAAGACTTGAAATGCGAGTAAGAGGAGATAATTGTTTGTGAAGAATAGCTTCGAACTGGATGAATTTTTGAGATAAAAATTATGGAGTGATAAACAAAGTGAACACTGGTTTCACAGACAACTCCTTCAACTCTTTTAACAAAACAAGCAACTCGCCAAAATTCTTGTTCTCCAATTCAGAAAGATGAGTAAGTTGAGGACTCATGCTTTCGTACAATTTGACAAATTTGGTGACAGCGTCACAAATAATGTCAACCTTCTGATGGATTGAAGTATAATCTTGTTGAACACTTTGAACTTCTCTCTGCATGTCTTCACGAAGTTGACGAATTTGCATGTTGACATCTTCGCGTACCTTCTTAACTTCTTGAACAAAAAGAACATGTCGTTCTTTTGTTTTGCTTTTCAGATCCTTGACCTCACCCATAAAATCAGATCGTTGAGATTTAACACGAAGTTCGTTATTCTGATCAGTGTAGTCAACTTTCTCCAAAATAACAGACTCGGAATCTTTCACCATTCCGGAGACTTTGCTGATTATCCTTGATTCCATCATCTTTAACATAGTATCAACTTCCAGAATTGAGACTGATGAACCTCCCCCAAAATCATCTTGAGATTGAATGATAGCATTCAACTTCGTATTCAAAATTTTGTACCGCTTCATGGTCATCAACATATGATCTGGAAAATTTTCTTCTTCTTCATCAAACTTTAGATCTTCAAAAGTTCCTCCAAAACCTTCGTTATCAGTTTCATTCTCCAGCATCATTGTATCATCGACAGGTGAAGTAGGTTTGGATGGATCAGTAGATTGTGAAGAAAAGATGGAAGTGAAAGGGGTATTGATTATGTTGTTGAATGTGGGTGAATCAGTTGTAGAAGTTACTGGAGGTAAAGATACGATAATATCAGAAGTGACATTAAGATTACCTTGAGCATCAGTCTTCGCACCTTCTTCACCCATGTTAACATTTGTATCCGTATTAGATACGTCTATAGTGATGTCAGAAGTTCGTGTCTCCTCATTAGATGACTTGACATACGAAACTTCGGGTGGAATAAGACTTATGTCTTCAGGAATCGAACTTTCTTTGACAAGATCAGCTTCCGGAGTTTCAGGAATTCTTTCTTCATCTTCTGTTGAAGTAGTGGCAATGATAAATTTTCTGGACTTCTTCGTTTTCGTTTGTGTCAATTGTTTTGCCACATCTTCAGCCCTTCGTTTCTTTGATGATGGAGAAACAGGCGCTGGAACTTCCCTGAATAATACACCTTGATGTGTATGTTGTGGTTTACGAACAACGTGGGGTGAAGATTTTCGAGACCTCATCTTAAATCTACGAAAAACCCCATTCTTCGAAGGGATTATTTCTTTTTCTTGGGTTTCTTCAACAGTAGGTGAAGTAACTGGTTCTTTAACAGCGATAGACACATCCGTTTGAACAATTTGTTCGACTATTACAGGTTTCTTCTTAGATGACTTCTTGGGCTTCGTTTCCTTCACCGGTTTTGCAGAAGAACCAACTTCATTCTTCTTCCCCCTTTTCGATTTCTTCTTCTCTTTTTCCAATAGAACACCAATTGTCACTGTGGTATCTATTGTTTGCAGATAAGCCAACAAAACTGAGTTCATAGGATCAACTCTTTTTAGCATTGCATCAAGAATACGAGCAACACTTGGGAACTCATCAGCATCATCAATCACCTCCTTTGGACTGCTATATACATGAAAAGTGACTTTTTCTTCGTCATTGGCTACTAAAATACCCTCTTTGTTGTAGAAGTACTGCAAGATCAAACTCCAGTATCTTGCACACGAAATACCATGTACAACATCTGTATTGTCAATACTTTTCTTGAACTCCTTCCATAACTGCGAAGCATAATCCACCGGTAAATCGTAGTATAGCCCTGCAACCATGGCGTATACCTCCATTCTTCCTTTGTCTAACCCCACTATTCTACCAGTTAAGCAACGTACAAAGGTTCCAAAAAGAAAATTCCAAATCGTAGGAAGACCTGACTTCTTGAAATCACTTATTTTGGATAGTGGTGGTTGATGTCCCATCTCGTTGAACATGTGTACAATTTGAGGATAAGTAAAATCCTCATACGGTGGAGAATTTGGGATATCAAGAATCTGACAGAAGAGTTTCTTTGTAAGTCTAACCTTCTTGTCATTGATTAGGTTAATCGTGACTGCATCAAAGGCTTTAGCGATTGAAGCTGTTGATCCCGCCTGAGATAACCACGAAATCGGTACAGAGAAAGAATTGAACATTGCCTTGGATAAAACAGAATTCTTCAAGGCAATCACGAGCATCTTCAATTCTTCAGGGTACTTAGATACATCAGCTTCAACTTGATAGTTGGTACCCTGGATCTTCATAATAGGCATGGAAGTAATATCTTCTGGAGTTTGAGAAGTTTCAGCATTGACATTAGCAGTATTCGCCATTATTAGGGTTTTGAAAGCTTGAAAATTCAGAGAGAATTGGGAATTATCTTTGAATGCGTAAAGTGACAAAAGACCCTTGAATCTCCTTTTATATGTAACACTCCTGTTTGAATTAAAAGCGGGATGTGCATTTAATGATTGCCGACGTGGCACCTTGAAAACCGGACCACTACTCCGTAGAAATAGACATGCGTCAAAAAGTAACTGTCCCATCGCCGTAAAACCCAGACACGATATCATACGTCATTGAAATACAGACTGTTTTGTTTGCCCCAAGAGAATTGTAATCATCGGACCCCTTCGGATGGAAGTTAGGCTCTTTCACTTTTGGGATGAAAAGCGAAGTCATATGCCAGATGTTTGAAATCATCAGCCTGAGTTGGTGTTACTCAGAACCTCAAGGATTTCGTGAGTGCAGTGTTCCAGAGAAAGTTAGACAAGAAACAATGAAATAAAAATTTTGGGATTTTGTGATGTCAAAAATTTAATTTGACACGAATGCAGTTAAACCCCGGGAAAAGGTTGCTTCGTTAATCATCAAGAGAGATGATCAACAGCTTGTGTATGTTCCCGTGAATTACAATCGAAAACTTGTAGAGAAGTTTCGAAGGGCATCTTTTGTAAGGCTACATAGGTGGCTTAATAAATTTCGTTACATATCAGCCTTAACATAAGGTGAGTAATTGTAACAGAAATTACTTGTTTGACCAATGTAGTCAGTTACAAGTGTGTTTTGAAAAATGTTTAAAGTAACTTTGGGATTCGAAGTAAACTCGCACGGAAATCATATTCATGAAAAAAAATTTGTGCTGGATCTTGTTGGGTAACAAACATCGTGGGTTTCGAATATTTGATCAAGATCACTCATATGAAATGAATATGATTTGGAGTTTTGAAAATAGGTACTGAAACAAATGTTTCGTAAAATTTGGAACATAGTTCCCCGTCAATTCCTTAATTTGCAAGAAATTTAGGTTTCACTTTCATCACGGTCTCATGATGTAAGATCATTAACACAGATTGTTGATATGTCTAAGTCTCGATTGGTTTGATCAGAGACCTCTCGGACATATGTCTTTGTGTGTGATTGTGAAAGAAATTTTAGATGAAAAAGATTGGTGAAGACACGAAGTGTACCTCTATTATATTTGGACAAAACAGTAAACTCTTTACTCATATGAGAAGAGTCAGGTAGCTCAGCAGACTAATGTGAATACAAGCCTGATTGGGAAGAAATCTTCGTATGAAAAGTTCATTAAGGCTTTTGTACACACACATTGAGTCATTGGAGGCTTTTGGACAACATGCAGCAGCATGCTTCTAGGGACATCTTAACTAGTTCAAAATAAGTAAAATGTAAAGAGTTGTAAGATTCATTTATCTGACCTTAGATCTGCAAGCATGTGCCTCTTCGTATGTTCAGAAAGATTTGCAACAAAGTTCTTAAAGGAAAAAAATATAAAATCTTTTTGTTGTTTTGAACTTTCAAAAATAAAAAACAAAATAAAGTGAAAATCTTTTTGATGTTTTTTTTTTCGAAAACTTGAAAGACAAAAACAAAAGAAAATCTTTTTGGATTTTTAATTTTCCGAAAAGTTGAAATACAAAACAAAAGAAAATCTTTTTGGATTTTTAATTTTTCGAAAAGTTGAAATACAAAACAAAAGAAAATATTTTTGGATTTTTGATTTTTCGAAAATTTGAAATAATACTTGTTGCAAAACACGAAATTTTAGCATTCCCTGATAAGTGAAAAATGTACGAATACGAAGGGGTCGAAGTGTTGATCATGAACAGTAACCTCTGTATCAATCCTGAAAATAAGTAACAAATTTACGAATTCGAAGGGGTCGAAGCATTGACTATGAACAGTAACCTCTGAACGCTGAATGACTTTGCTTTATCTGGTATTCAGCGCCTCTGGATCGTTTCTTATCAACCATCAATCTCCTTTTTCGCATGGAACTGAATTTCCATCGATCAATCCAAGTCCTTCGATAATTCTTACAAGAGATTTTTCATCTAACGCTTTCGTGAAAATATCAGCTAACTGATCAGTTGTTTTCACGAAATGTACTTCAATATTTCCATCCTCCACGTGATCCTTGATGAAGTGGTAACGAAGAGCTATATGTTTAGTCTTCTAATGTTGCACAGGATTATGACAAATTCGTATTGCACTTTGAGAATCACAATATAATGGAATCTTTTTCATATTAATTGCATAATCACGTAATTGACTTTGAATCCATATTATTTGTGAAGTGCAAGCAACAGCAGCCACATATTCTGCTTCAGCTGTTGAGATTGATACACATGTTTGCTTTTTCGATTACCAGCTCACTAATTTGCCATCAAGAAATTGACATCCACCACTTGTGCTTTTTCGATCAAGATTACAACCACCCAAGTCTGCATCCGAATATGCTTGTATAAAGAACCCAGTTTTCGAAGGATACTACAATCCAAACGAAATTGTTCCTTTAAGATAACGAAAGATATTCTTCACAGCAGTGAGATGTGGTTCTCATGGATTAGACTGATACCTAGCACAATTACACACAGAAAACATGATGTCAGGTCTACTTGCTGTAAGATAAAGTAATGAACCAATCATGCTCCTATATAAAGTTATGTCAACTGCAGGTTTATCTAATGATGGTGTTAACTTTATGCCCGTTGCCATTGGAACTCGTAACTTTGTGCTATTCGTCAATCCAAATTTTTCGAGCAGATTCTTCGTATATTTTTCTTGATTGATGAAGATCCCTTCTCTGTTTTGACGAATATTCAATCCAAGAAAATTATTGATTTTGCCCCTCATGCTCAATTCGAACTTACTTTTCATCAAATCTTCGAATTCTTTAGAGAAAGCAGGGTCAGTTGAGCCAAAAATAATATCATCAACATAAATTTGAACAAGAATTAGATGATTCCCAACTTTCTTTCGAAATAATGTGGGGTCAACAGATCCTTGTTTAAATTTAGATTGACTCAAAAACGAAGTAAGAGTGGCATACCATGCTCTTGGTGCTTGTTTTAAACCATAAACTGCCTTATGTAAAATATAAACATGATTTGGATATTCTTTGTTAATAAAACCTGGGGGTTGTTCCACATAAACAGTCTCTTCAAGCTCTCCATTTAAGAATGCATACTTCACGTCCATTTGATAAACATCAAAATCTTTATGAGCTGCATAAGCCAGAAATATTCGAACAGCCTCGAGTCTTGTGACAGGGGCAAAAGTTTCTTCATAGTCGATTCCATCTTGTTTTGAATATCCTTTAACAACAAGTCTGGCTTTGTTTCGAACAATGTTTCCATCTTTGTCAGTTTTATTTTTGAAAATCCATTTTAACCCGACAATCGAAACATTTTCAGGTTTAGGAATTGATCTCCAAACCTTGTTTCGTTCGAATTCATACAATTCAGATTGCATTGCAACAACCCAATCTGAGTGTTCCATTGCAACCTTAATTGTTTTTGGTTCAATTTTAGATATAAAAACATTGAACATGCAAAATTCTTGATGAGTATTCAATACCTCATTCTTTGCACGAATTTGAGCTCTTGTTAAAACTCCCTCTTGTGGATTCCCAATTACTTGATCCTTCGGATGATCTTTTGTCCATTTTTCCATTGGTGGATATGCTGGTTCAAATTCCAAAGGAGCATCTTCGTATATATCATCATTCTCAGAACCTGCAATCGAACAGGCATCATCTAAATCAGTATTATTTTCAATAATTTCTAAATGCTCCCCCTCAGCATTATGCTCCCCCTCAACATCATCATTTAATGTTTCTTTCTCCCCCTCGAAAGAATGCTCGCCATTATCTAATGTATTCGAATCCAAGTGCCCCCCTTCCACTGGATTGTTTTGTATACTTTCGTTTATTTCTTGAGGAGTTGATGTTGATTCATCAGTAAACTTCGCAAATTCTGGTATGTGATTATCAGGAGCATGAATTTTAGCATCGACTGCATGATCTGAAATTCCAAAAATGAAATCATAATCAATATCATCCATTTGTAAAGATTCAGTTCCAGCTTGTGTTTCTTGTAAAATTGGATGATTTGCAAATTTATGCTCATTTTGTTTAACATAGTAATCATCGAATGTGAGATTGAAAGTTTCTTCCACTTTTCGTGTTCGCTTATTTAACACACGATATGCGACAGAATTGTGCGAATATCCAAGAAAAATCCCTTCATCAGCTTTTGCTTGAAATTTCGAAAGATGATCCTTGAGATTCATAATAAAGCACCTACATCCGAAAACATGAAAGAATTTCACATTAGGTTTACGATTATTCAGAATTTCGTATGGTGTAATATTAAAACGCCTGTGTATGAAAGATCTATTCTGAGTAAAACATGCAGTGCATATTTCCTCAGCCCAAAGATATTGAGGTAAATTCGCATATGCCAACATGGTTCTTGCTGCTTCGCACAGTGAGCGATTCCTTCGTTCTACAACACCATTTTGTTGTGGTGTGAATGGAGATGAAAAATTATGCGAAATCCCTTTGTCCACCAAAAATGAATCAAGAACATTGTTCTTAAATTCAGTTCCATGATCACTCTTGATGTTTCGAACAATCTTCTTTAATGTTGTTTCCATCTTTTTGATAAAATCAATCATGATTTGTGCAACTTCGGATTTAAGCCTGAGAAAATAAACCCACGTAAATCTGGAAAAATCATCAACAATAACTAAAATGTATCGTTTCTTGTTGAGAGTTGAAACAGTCGAAGGACCACACAAATCAATATGTAAAACCGCCAGAGGTGCAACAATTTTCGAATCTATCGTAATTTGATGACCTTGTTTATGTTGCTTGCCAACTTCACAAGCTGCACATAAAGAATCATTATCAAATTTAAGTACAGGTAAACCTCTTACGAGATCTTGTACCACCAGTTTATTGATGTTTCGAAAGTTGAGATGTGAAAGTCTTCGATGCCATAGCCAGCTTAGATCAGATGTGGCTTTCGAAAGAAGGCATAGAGCGGGTTTGCCTACAATAGGATTGATGTCCAGAGTGAACATGTCACCTTTCCTTTTGGATTTCAGTAACACTTCGTTTGTGTTGACATTCGAAATAATACTTCCTTCTTCGTTAAAGAGAACTTGATTGCCAGTGCCCACAACAAGTTGAGAAACACTTATCAAGTTATGTTGGAGACCTTCAACATATGCAACACGATTCACTGTGAATTGTCCATTTGTGATCTTCCCATATCCTTTAACTTGACATTTTTTATTGTTCCCAAATTTTACTACTCCAGCATTTTTGAGACTTCGAAAATCTCGTAAATTTTCCTTCTTCCCAGTCATGTGACGAGAGCAACCACTATCAATGTACCACTTGTTATCATATTTCTCGTCACATAGTACCTACAATCAGTGGAAAAATTTAGGTACCCAAGACTTTTTGGGTCCTTGGAAATTAGATTTCAACATGGAATTAAATGAAGAATTTTTGACCCAGTCACAAACTTTAGTTTTGACACTATCAATAATGTCCACATCATCATTTGTAGGAACCGAAACATAAGATTTTGTTGGTTTCGGATGTACACTGACTTTACCCTTCGCATTTTGAGTTTGTGACTGAACTGTCTTCGCTTTTGTGACTGGTCTCCAAGCTTTGATGGAGATGTTCGAATCTTTTGAGGATGAACTTCCATTCGAAGAAGTATTGACATACTTTTCATAAGCTTCATTGATTTGTTTTTCTGAGTATTTGTTGGATTGATAAACTTTTCCTCGTCCTTCGAGCCAGTGATCTATATTTTTCCTTGAAGTTATGCCTTTTTCATGCGAAGCCTTTAGTGTTTGTTTCTTCGTATGATTAGGAAAATTTGGCTTTTGAGGAACAAAATCAACTTTGGGATTTGTTAGAAAAGAATGAGCATATGATGTATCAACAGTTGATTTCAAATGTTGATTTTGAAAGACTTGTTGATTTGAATTAGATTTATTTGAAAATGCTCTTGATTTGTTAGTGTTAGAAACTTTCGAAAACTTTGGTTGCTTATTCACTTCAGACCTTGTATGAGTTGATTGAGATGAATGTTGGGTTTTTGTTGAAAAAGAGGAATTTTTAGCTTTGAAAACATTTTTGGTTGATTGTGATTCAGACATCTTTTGAGACTCAACATTTTGCCAAAATATTTTCTTTCTTGCTTGTCGTTTTGAAATGTTGTTTTCCTTCGAAAATTTGTCAATTTGATCTTTAAATTCCTTAGAGTTTAGTTTGACAACTTTTTCATTTTCCTTTTCAACATGTTTTGTATTCTCTTTTTTAGTTTTTGATTTTTCAACCCATTGGCTTTGTGGTTTTTGTCGTTGAAACACATACGAATTCTTTGTTAAGTTGTTTTCAACTGTGTTTTGATTTGCAAAAAAGCCTTCATCAGTTGTTTTTGAATTATCCTCCTCAACTAACTTCTTTAATTCGGGTTTGATATTTTCAACATTTCCAGTAGTTACGAAGACTTGGTTTGGAAAAATAACATCATCAGTACACTTGAAGATCGGGTAAACCACCGTATTCGCTTCTAGGTTATGAGCACC
This sequence comes from Lactuca virosa, assembly GCF_052849685.1. NCBI lineage: Eukaryota > Viridiplantae > Streptophyta > Magnoliopsida > Asterales > Asteraceae > Lactuca > Lactuca virosa. Next base: position 91,439,523 of record NC_136429.1, read on the forward strand.
TTGTTCAGTCATCACTTTTTCAAAATTGTGTGTATCTCCATACACTTGGTCAACAACTATACGAGGAATTTCTTTTTCCTTTGTAACTTCCATTTTCTTCGTTTGTTTCTCTTCTTTCTCATCATCACTATCATCTGTTTGGCTGTCTCTGACTTCCACAATGTCCTCATCACAAACTTTCGAAGTTGAGGGTTGATCAGTGTCAATCTCAACCAAAAAATCCTTACCTTTTTCTTTTCCTTTAAATGATGATGCAACATTTATAATAGACAACTGAGAACAATCAACATCCTCAATATCACTGATTTCACTAATATTGTCAGAATTATCCTCAATATCAGCAAAATTAGATTGAGAATTAGATGTTGAATTCTCAGTCTTTTTCAAGATGTGAATTTGTTCAGACTTAGTCAAAGTGTCATTTACAATTTTAACCAATTCAGTTGAATCAAGACATTTATCTACTTTGACTATTCCATATCTATACTTATCATTCGGAACTTTGTTAAAATCAGCTATTTCTTTTTCACAGTCATACGAAATGTTATCTACCGTAGCTCTTTCATAAGCTAAAAATGGCAGCAATTTTCTATGTTGTTCTTTACTGATTTCGCACGAATGATGTAGTTCAGTTAATTTCCCATACAATCTTTTAGCTGAATTACAGTAAATGTTCCTCTGAGCTAACAACAGTTTAGATTCACTAGACAAGTTATCCCTATCAACCATGATATTAGTTATTTGAAGTTCTAAACAATTTATCTTAGTAATTTTCGAATCTAGTTTCTTCTGTGTCTCTAGCAACTGTATAGACAGCTTCTTAGCCTCATTGCTAGCAGATACCACAATTGAATCAAAATAAGTAACAGTTTCATCGAAAGATACTAATTCAGAATTATAAGCATGTACTGGAATATTGAAAGATTCAAGAATATTATGTACCTTCGTGGTCATCGGAGATTTGTCAGCGGCTTTTGATACGAAGCATTTCCCATGAACTTCGTATGCCTCCTCATCTGATTCTTCTTCCATCTTTGCAAACATTGCTCCATGGGTTGGATTTCGCATCTCCTCATCATCTGATCCAGATGACCAAATTTGATAAGTTCCATCTTCTTCTTGTTCACCACGAGCAACTAATGAAAGATTCTTTGCCTTCACACACACCTCCTCCAACTTTTCCACATAGTACGCTTCATCCTTCGTCTTATTCTTTTTCTCATCTTTCTTCCTCAGCATGCAATCATTAGCTAAATGATTAGCCCCGTTGCAATAATGACAATCAATCCCAGCATCTCCCTTTAACTTCTTCTCTGTTTTTCCCTCAACAAACTTCGTATCTTTCTTCTCTTCCTTCTTCTTCTCATCCCCAGCACTTTTACTCATAAAATTCCCTTTTGTCTCAGATGACTTTGCCTTCGAATTGAATGGCTTTTTGAAGAACTTTTTCACATGATTGTTTGAATAGAAAGCAATCGCCTCATCATCTGAATTCATGATGAACCCTTCGTCTTCGTCCGAAACATCTTTCTCAGCTTCCCTTTCAGAGATCTTCGAAACCAAAGCTAGTGGACCTCCCAAACTTGCCTTCGATTCTTCAGCAATTTCATTCACTTCACTTTCATGAGACTTCAGCTGATTGTACAAGTCATTCAAAGTTGACGTATTAAAGCTCTGTTGATTCTTAACCATCATGCTCACACTACGCCACTCCTTACGAAGACCCATAACAAAAATTAAATTGAACTCCATGGTTGATCTGGTGATACCATATCGATTGCATCGATAGATTAATTCATTAAGACGATCGTAGTAAACTTCAATCGTTTCACCATCTTTCTGTCTGAAGTCCTTCAGTTCCACTAAGCATTGCTTCACAGAGTTAACTTTTGTCTTCTCACTCCCCTGAAATTTCTCCTTGAGATTGTTCCAGATCTCCTTTGCAGTTGTACACCTCCTCACATAGTTGTAAACAACTGGAGGCAAAGCACCTCTTAGCTCTCTCATGCATCTCTTCTCTAGCTTTTTCAGACGATCAGACTGATTCTCAACTTCAGAACTTCCAGAAGATGATCCAATTGGTTGAACATTCGTTGGTGGATTGAGATTGCCAGAAATGCAATTCCACAGTTCTTCATCCAATCCGTTGAGATAATCCTGCATACGATCAGCCCATTGATCGTAATACTCAGGGATTAGCATAGGAATTTTGGTGGATGATCCTAGAAGATTAGAAAATGAAGTCATGGAATTAAGATTGAAAGACGCCATTGATGTACGGAATAAATCCTTGAGAATTTTTGAAGAAACTTTGAGAATTTGACAACAAACTATATGATTCAAATCAGAATCACTAACAAAACACTCGATTCAATGATTCAAGTGCAGAATCGAATCACTGACTTAGATCCAATGAATTTTTCACTTTCAAAAAGTGCGGAATTTCTTAAACCAAAAAGTTGATTTAAAAACATTTGAAAAGATGAAAATCAGATCAGAGATATGATTCCTGTTCTGATACCAACTGATGAAACAATGAATCGAGTATGAAATGAATCAGAGTGTAATGATCAAAGTAGGATTGTGAGATTTGAACACAGATGTAAATATGATCTTGTTTCAGCTCTATTACGCTCTCAAGTTTTACAGAGTACAAATGACAATTCTGTAAAGACTCATCCCCATGACTCTACTAAACACTCCTATTTATAGGAGAGGAAAGCGTACAAAAAATATACTAAGGACTATGCGTTAAGCTTTGAATACAATTCCCTAGTAAAATAGATTACATAAGATACGAAGACTCAGTTCATTCGAAGACATGAAACCCTTCGACTAATTACAACTCTATTTACCCTTACAAAATTCCCTCTAACGGGGTATAATGTAACACCAGTCAAGTTTAGGTCAAAAATAAATTGATCAATAATCGTAATTGGGATGAACAAAGTGGTAGAGATTGTAACAAGGTTTCCAAAAATATAAAGAACACTGAAATCCGAGTTATAACGAAGAAGTTATGACCAATCGAAGATCCGCGACAAAACCGGCAAAACATTGTTCAATGTAAAATGTGAATTTTCGATAAAAGGCTTTTTAGCCTTAACAATCTAAATGAAAGTTGTAGAATATGTTAAACCGAGAACTTTCATAAAAAGAACGTAAAAATCTAACTTCGTATGAGGAAATTATGATTTTTCTAAATTTCGGTTTAGCAGTAGACGGCTAAAAATTCGAAATAAAAATCGATCGATATTTAGCCAACACAAGTTAAACGAGAATCGAAGGTCTCATCAAAAGTAGTACAACAGTAAAAAGGGAGACGAAAACGGACGTCGGATGAAGAAGTTATGAATTTTTATCAGATTTCCTGTCCCGGTCTGTTAAAAATAATAATATTAAAAATAAATTCAAAATTAGCCAACGAAGTCTGAACGAAAGTCGTAGAGTATAATTTTACCTACACGTGCATATAAAGAACGTCGAAAACAGAGCTTGTATGCGAAAGTTATGAATTTCGCAAGTTTCGGGCACAAAAATCGAAAAATCTTGAAAACCGGGAAATTTCGCATCGTCACCATCCGGACACGTCACCTCGCATGCGAGACCTCCCCGTGTCACCACGTGTTCGCTGCTGATTTGACTGAAGTGTGGCCCAATGAGAAGCAGACGCGCCTCGCACCGGTGGCATCTTCCGAGCTCGCACACGTGCTTCGCTTCTCCTTCTGACGCGTGCCCTCCTCGCATGCGAGACACCTGTCCCCCCTTCGGATCCGAGACTTTGGCCTCGTGGCCTTCGCTTCTGACGCCGAGTGTCCCGGTGACTCATCTCCTCGGCCGAACCCTCTCCCCTATATAAAGGGTGCGAGACTCTCCAGTTCATAACCCATTTTTACACCATTTTTCATCCTTTTTCATTTCTTTCTCCTCCCTAAACTTTCTTACAACCCCCCAAGGCCCCGGTATCATATCTAAAACCCGAAGCAAGCCCCGAAGCCCTCGAATTCTCGAGAAGCTAACCTCTTTCCAGTCGAAGTGATGCCCGCATAAAGCCCGGTTTTTAATCAAAAACTCGCGGTTTCTTCGAGAAAGATCATCTATAGAAACGAAACGTTGCCCAAATCACCACTTATCAAGTGACTTCATACCCCTATAATCTACCTTTTTAATGGTTTTTAAATGCTTTTTAGGGGGGGGGGATACAAGTTGAACACAATATAAATTGTGTTAATAATTGTATGTGATAATAATCACACAAAGGATTTCCTTATGCTTTTAAGGATTAGCAAATACTTCCAAAATGAGTTAAAGCCATGTTAAATCTTTAAAGTCATGTAAACTCTTTTAATACTGTTAAATTCTTTGAAAAATGTTTTATAAACTATTTTAAATTATAATTGCCAAAATCATGTTTATATATGTATAAATATATAAATAAGATTTGAAGGGCTTAGGACTAATGAATCATCTTATGTCCTTTTCCTTGTTTGGATGTGGAATTAAGGTGGTGTTATTTTTCCGAAGCTCGTTTCCTCCTTATATATATATATATATATATATATATATATATATATATATATATATATATATATATATATATATATACATATATATATATATATATATATATATATATATATATATATATATATATATATATATATATATATATAGAAGTAAGTTCAAATAAAAACAGTAAATATTGTGAGAACATAAAAACACTATTTTTATGATATTATTTTGTAATGAATGTTGTATATGTGTATTGTTAAAGTAATTCTAATACGAATATTAACTTTTGATTAGTGATATATTCATTACAATGTTATTATTCTATTATAAACTTATGAATGTTCATTTTTGTAGTAAATTTTAATTTTAGTTTTAAACTTTGACTATTCTTTCATTCATTGCTGAATAGTGACATAAAGCTGTCGATACCAAAATTCATTGTAGAATAATAACATAAAAAAGTGTTTTTACGTTTTCACACTATTTACTGTTGTTATTTGAACTATTCCCTATATATATATATATATATATATATATATATATATATATATATATATATATATATATATATATATATATATATGGGAATATAAAAGGTTACTTCAGTCGGTATCATTACATTTGTATCATGCTGAGCAAAAGGGTATGTTCAGGAGAGATCATGCTAATCACATAGAACGTATAAATTATGATAGGTATAATTTATGATTCAAAACTAAATATACAAGTATGATTCACGATTGTATACTTTTTATTCCAAGTATACTAGGAAAGGAAAGTACTAACAATTCATTTATCTATACAAGTATACGTATAATACTTTTAGTATATGGATAATATATTAAAGAAGTAATAATACATCATACTGGGTTTGCATTAATAGGGGTACAAATACAACATATCAGGGTTAGCAATCACGGGGTAATAATACATCATACCGGGTTTGCATTAACAAGGGTACAAATACAACGTACCAGGGTTAGCAATCATGGGGTAGTAATACATCATACCGGGTTTGCATTAACAAAGGTACAAATACAATGTACCAGGGTTAGCGATCACGGGGTAATAATACATCGTAATCTCGGTTAAACAATAAATTTGTGAGACACTTCATGGTGTACTTATCTAAGTACGACCTTAAGTCTTGACTTATTAACCAGAATCTCCTGGAGGGAGAGCATGAATTTGTGTATAGATCTATACGGGACTGACAATCCCGCACCTTCACTGTTCGCTACAGTTTAGCCGGCAGGCCTAGGGTGACAAATGTCATATCGTTCCGATGCCTGAAGAACATCGCATGAGGCACATCAGTAATATTAGTATGGTTAATAGAACTCACATGGATAAAACAACGAGTAAATTACTTAGTATTATACCTCTCTTAAAATAGTAAGAAAAGATAATTACATCCTATCTATTTTACTGACCAAATATACCTTCTGTTAGTTTTTTACTTATAGTAAAAACTACGTATCATGAAAGAAAGTATGGAAAATATACTTGTACTTTTGGTTTCGGAATGTTTAAAACCACAAATCAGTATTATGGATAATATAATATTTTCCAGGATTAATACCAATGTTTTACTGTAGAACGGATATAACTAATAATACTTTTACAAATGAAACGGTTTATGAGATTAAACTACTTTTACAAATGGAACGGTTTTATGGGGATTTAAAACTACTATTCAGAAACGGTTTTATGGGGATTTAAAACTACTTATCAGATGCAACTTAGTCATTCACTCTCTTTAAACTAGTATAACATAAAGGACCTTTTGTGGTTAATTCTATAATTCCTTAGTTTATACATCAGAGTTGTATGTAAGTAATATCCGATTGACAGTGAAATGTGTGACTTCCGCCTTACTTCCTGTTCCTTGTTTGGTTGTGGGCTTAGGGCAGATACACCCATTTAACTGTTCATTCGATATTAGGTTATATATAATTAGTATACACTAAGTAAATTACAGAGGGAACTATTGAGGTTATCATTTTATCACATCAGGAAATATAGGATTTTCTGGAGGAACCAGCGAACTTTTCCAAAGAACTTAGAGTATACTTTATAGAACTAAAATACTTATGAACTCACCAGCTTAAATGCTGATCTACTCTTTCAAAATAACTTGTATTCGCAGGAATCTAGTAGACAGGTACACTCCCGAAGCTTTTGAGAAGACTACCTAGTACCGTACTGCGACTCTTGTCTTCTAGTGTATCTACTTTGGTGTTTGAATATGTAATGTTTAAACACTTATGTAAAACTTATACTTATTAATGCAATGGTTGTTTGTACTTTGATTACTATATTGCATGTGTTGTGATACTTACATGAAGTCCTCCGCCCCCGAACGTTTCCGCCGTTCTGGTTTGGGGGTGTGACATATACTACTATGCAACTTGGTATAATGCATATTGTGTTTTAGATGTTAAATCTAATTAGGTTTTTAAATGTAAAGCTCTTAGTGAATAATATAAAACACATCAAGTTTTTGGCACCGTTGTAGGAGAACAATTTAATTTTAGTTAGAAATTATCTGCTATTAGTTGAACGATCATTTTTGTGGGGTAAACTCTGCAAAAAGTTATTTTTTTTGTGTTTATAGGGATCACAACGTGGCAATCTCCATGCCACGACGTGGAAACTGATGTTTTTTATTTAGTTTTTTTTGTTTATTATGTATTTTCCAAATCTCGATGCTTTTGATGCCTTTTTTGAGGAAGTGGCCCATGAACTACAGCAAGGAGATGAAGGGTATGATATAGAATATGATTTGGAGGAACTAGAAGGATGGCTAGTAGAAAACTTGTATGAGTAACGAGAACAAGCTGAGTTGTAGGAACCATGACATGGTTTGATCATTACCACGACACGGTCTCCTGAATTTTCAGATTGTGTTTCGAAGCATGGGGTGACGATTCCATCTTTGGAGAGGGTTCTGATGTACAATCCATTTCTAATGAGTAGCCAACTAGTTCCCACCCTTGTCAATTTTTTGGGAGTTTATAAATTCACGCTCAACGGGCTAATTTTCGAAACAAAAAGGCAGATTTTACAAATTGGTCTGAAAAGAGTATACAAAGAAATGGCTGGATTGTCAACGAGAAAATTAAAAGTTTATCAAGTCAGGAGTCCAACTCAAGACTCACACAAAAAGAAGCGTTTATCGGGAGGCAACCCTACTTTTTAAACTAGTTTGCATTTTCTTTCCTTTATTTTTCGTTTTTCGTTCTTTCTAGGTTAAGTCAATCACTAGTCTTATCTTCTAACTTTGTTCTAGTGTGGGGTCATTAGAGCATGTTTGTGGTTAATAAAAATAAGTTTTTGAAAGATTTTTTTTGGGTTTTATAAATTAAATAACCCCATGACGTGGATGTCACAAGACCACGATGTGGGTTTTGAAAATTTCCCGATTGAAGACGTGCATCAAGTTCCCACGACGTGGCTACATATTTACCACGATGCGACGACCTAGGGGGGAAGAGATTAAACTATAGATTTTAATCACTTTTCATCTACCTAACAACACTCACGACGTAATTCTCTCGACCTCCCATACTTCACTTCGATTTTTTCTCTTTTCTTAATTTCATGCTTACGCCATCAAAGTTATGATTTCCATAATCTAATCCGTTTATTTTCGATAGCTATGCACTTGAATTCAGAAATTGGGTCGATTTTAGGGCTAAGGTTTGTGAAAATTGAATATTTTGGCTATAAGATATTAATGCATTTTATACTAGATATGTTTAGAATTACCTTTGGATGAAGCCCCTTGGATTTCATGAGCAAATTTGGCTAAAAACAAATCCCAGATTTGGAGAATTGTTGTTATTCATGGATGAACACCACGACGTAGTAGCTTGGTTTCCATGTGGTGGGAAATGGGTAACCTGTTTTTGTTTTGTTATCTTAATATGATTAAGGGGATCTTTTGGTGCCATTTTGTTTATCTGATTTGCAGGAAAATGGCTCCAAGGAGAAGACCAGATCAACAACCCTAAGAAAATATATCACAATTGCAGCTGTTCTATCAATTCCTGAGCGACATTCTGCAAGACATCTTGAGGACATACAACAACCGGCTTGGATGGCTTTACAACAGAGAATTTTCCAAATCACATATCATTGAATGGAAATGGATGAACAACAATGCGGTTAAAGAGCGTCTCAACCAATATTGAACTAAATTGTATAGTTGGGAAGGATTCTCGATCACATGCAATGGATGGCGACACTTATTTGAAATTTAATAACCCGTTTATCGGGAGCTTTGTGTTGAGTCCTATGCGATCATTAGTTTTGAGGAAAGCACAGAGGACCCTCACTATAGACAAGCGCTCATGTTTCAACTTGGTGGGCAATATTGAGAATGTAGTCTTGCTGAGCTTTCATGGAGGATGGGACTATATGGACGCAATGACGCTATGAATCCATATTTTGGCATGTTTTTACGAGCCTTAATATGGGACTTCACAATAAGGGTTCATGATTTTGAGTTTTGGACCACGAGTACAAACAGGTTATACGAACCGGGAACATCACATGAAAGTCAAATCCGGTCTCCCATCCACCGATTTATCCATCGCCTCAACACGTTTAGCATCAACCACAAGTGACATAGAGATAAAGTCCTGTGTCTTACTATTTTATACTTATGGAGCATCATTATTCCTAGGGTTTTCTACAACATACCTTATGTGTTGTCTCGTTTCTTAGGAGGGAAAGTAATGAGTTCACGAGCGGCAAGTCCTATCACTAGGGGTCATTTTGTGACCTGACTAGCATGATACCATGGAATTCTAGACCAGGACACGCTTCAAACTTTAACACTTATTCCAAGTCACAGTCTCACGGTAGACAATCTAGATACTATACAAGTTCTAGTCAATATTGGGGTTTAACATGCTATACCAACTGATGATCCAGAGGTGCCATTGGGAGGAGTAAACGAACCACGAAATAATAGGATGAGGTCGGCATACGTATCAGCCCTAGATTCCACTAGAGACATACCCACGGGGGGTGTGCCACCTATAGACCCATTTCAAGTTCGGGTTGGTCAATATTTTACCAATAATCATGGAGGAGTATCTTATATTGGCACTTTGAATGATATGATGTTTACACATATAGGACTTGTTCGACCAGAGCAATTGCCACCACAATTTCCTTCCATTTCGACATGGCAAGAGTTGTGTGCGACCGAAGATGGAGGAGCTAAATGAGTGGAACTCATGATAATGATGAAGAGTCATGATTATCCTTTTTATTTTAGTTTTTATGTTTTATGTTTTATTTGTTTGGTGTGCTTGTTTTGAATTATTTTTAGTTTATTTGGTTTGTTTTTATTTTGGGATTGTGACCTAATGATATTTGTTTTCTTTGTTTTACTTTAGGATTTTGTTTGATATTTGGTTTCGAAGAAATTAGAATGTAGAAAATGAGTTTAACATTCTAGAGAAAAAGTCGCGAGAGAATTTGAAGTAAACAATCGAGAGCCACAACTTTTGATAAGTGTGGGGTGCACGTTAGCTTATTCTGTGGATTTATGAGAGCATATTTAGCAATTGCAAGACTACAAATGGGGAGTGTTTCCATAACATGAAACATTTTCGAGTTAGAGCTAATTTGTATGCTCAGTTACCACGACGTTGTCGACACTTTCCCACATCATGGAGTTCCGTCAAGTCGCGATTATGGAAAATTCAAATCTCATCACCACGATGTGGTGTTACCTTTTCCATGTTTTGGAGACACATTTGACCACGATGAAAAAGTTCTTAGAATCGATGCCACGCCATGGTCGACACTTTCCCACGTCGTGATGACCATTCATTGCAACTTTTTGCAAAATTTTTCACCATAAGTCAGAACTCAGTGTTCTTGGTTTCATTTTTCCAGCACATTTAGAAGAATCAAAAGTCAAGTTTCAGCAACATTCGAGATGTCAAAGCTTACCCACTATAATAAGTCAATCTAATCTCGCGACTACATAACCAAGGAGAGTTCGTTCATTTTCTCCCTCTTTTATTTTATATGCTTTAATTGTTATTATATATAATGAGGGAATTGTATAATTTGAGTGTGAGGTATGTGATCGATTTAAGGATTTCAAGCTTACTTTTATAAAAGACTGATTAAAAAAAATGTTAGATTAAAAACAATGGAAATACATAGACTTGAAAAAATGGTCTAACTTAAAAATCTACTCCCTCCGTCCCAAAATTATAGTCCATCTTTCCTTTTTAGTTTGTCCCAAAATAATAGTCTACTTCTAAAAATAAATAACATTTTTACCAAAATACTCTCTCATTATTACTTAACCAACTAAGCATTTAATGGAACATTAAATGCAAAGTAAGGACAAAACTGTCATTTTATTGTATAAAGTTACCGATAATTAATGCTTCCTTAATCTATGTGTTTTTTGTCTGTGGACAATAATTTTGGAACGGAGGGAGTATTAAATTGAATTTTTTTTTGATACTATTATGTTAGGACTAGTTTTATGGTGTTGTATGGGATGATTTAATGTGAACTCTAAGATTTCCTCAAACCAATATGTTATAATATATTTGTGGCTTCCCAATCCTAATAAAATCATGAGACAAAAATGCGAAATTTTGTTGTTTGAAGGACATAATATGTTTTACTTTGTGAATATGTAGACCTTATAAAAAGCCTACCAGTGATGATTTATCTCTTGGGTCTTTACTGTTAAAATATAGCGAGTCAAGTTCCAAGTATTATCTATTTAATTTTACACTTTGTGTCTAGTTATATATTGAATAGGTAATAGTTCAGGAGTGGAGTCAATATGTGACATTTGAGACTAGTTAGTATTCTCCCCAGGGATATTTATATCTATCCACCTGATTATAAAAACTTGGATGGATGGGAAGAAAGTCGTTATATGGGTTTCATTGAAAGTCATTGGTTTCATTAGTGGCCTAAGATATTCCGAGTACCCCAATGAATTTCTTAAAAAGTCACAAGTTATACTATTAATAAAAATAAAGTTAGAATTGTTTACTTGCTTATATATGAAAGTTGAAAATGAAGTTATGAGAAAAGATAAAAAATTGGAAAAAGTTGTGAAAAATATAAAAAAGTGAAAAAGAGAAAAAAGTTCCAAAAAATAAGATGTTGCAATAAATTTAGTTTTTTTTAGAAAAATGATTATATATAATATTTTCTTTTAAATCCGAGTCACTTGGAATTTGACAATAACTTTTGAAACGAGAGCTGGTAAATAAAAGGGCATATGTGGTAGGAATGCAAAATTAATATTGTTCAAAATAAGTAGGAAACGTTTATGAGGATTGTAAGTATTTAGGTATTGGGAAGTACTTAGGATTACACAAATATATACATTGAGGTAAGATCTAGGTAGTGAGTTCAAGTTCGACTGTTTTCTGTGATATTGGTGAGCAAAGTTTTGATGTGATGTATTGAAAATAATAAGTTTTGCTTGAGGGCAAGCAAAAGGTAAGTGTGGGGTATTTTTATATTGTTATATTTATTCATATATTTAGTGTGATATTTAAGTACATTTAGCTACATTTTGGTTAATTATTAGGATATTTGGTGCTTATAAAGTGTAAAATCTATTTTGTAGCTAAAAAGTACATTTTCATAGGAAAAGGACTAAACTGGAAAAAGTTGGAGACTTGGAGGTTGGAAGAGCTCATCTAGAGGAAAAGAAGAGAATAATCGTGCAAAAAAATATGTGTGCCACATTATGGTCACTTACATTGTAACACCCGTAGATCCGAGCTAGTCAATTTAGAGACAATGAGCATCAAAAATAAGTTTTTGATGGAGGATTATTCAGAAGGAGTAATCTTAACCATGTTGTAGAATATGTCACAAGGGTTTCGTACATATAAAGAATGTCGAAATCCGAGTTATAACGAATAAGTTATGGCACGTCGAAGTTTCGCGACAAAACCGGCACGGCACTACGCGGCGTAATTAGTGAATTTACGATAGAGGACTTTTTGGACTTAGTGACCTAAACAAAAGTTGTAGTATATGTTAAATCGATAGCGTGCATAAAAAGAACGCTCAAATCTGACTTCGTATGAGGAAGTTATAATTTTTCTAAGATCTGGCCTAGCAGTGCACGACCCGAAACTCGAATTTTAGATCGTGCGGTTTTTGGCCAAAGCGAACTAAATGAGGATTGAAGATCTTATTAATAGGAACTCAACGACAAAAAGACAGACGAAAACGGAGTCCGTATGTAGAAGTTATGAATTTTACGCGGACATTTAACAGTGTAGTCACCTTCTACTGTTAAATTTAATATCGATCGAGAATTAGCCGATGGAGTCAAAAGAAAAGTTGTAGATCTTATTTTTACCTACGCGTGGATATAAATAACGTCAAAAACGGAGCTGGTATGCGAAAGTTACGAATTTTAGAAGTCGGAAGTGTGCTATGCGAAAATGGGTGATGTGGCACAATCTTGGCCATTGCTTTCTCCCCAAGTCTTGCCACCAGATGGTGACATGTGGCACCAAGTTCATCCATATTTCACCCTATAAATAGAACATCTCCCACCATCATTTTCTTCACACATTTCCCATTCTTTCTTCTCTCTACACTCTCTCTAAACCTCCCAAAAACTATCCTAGTGCTAGAAGAAAGACCCAGAGCGCTCGACGGCTCCGAGAAGAAGAGCTTTCGGCTCGGAAGTCCTGCCCCTGCAGAGCCTGGATTCTAGCCAAACCCCCTCGTAGGTAAGATACGCCTATCTAATTTTTAATATAGCTTTTGTTTAAATATAGTAACGTTATTAGGACCTTAAAATAATTATTTGAGCTATTATTATGGGTTATATAAGTGTCGTTATAATATCTTTTTAACTACTCGCGGTACGAGGAATCTGGTTTAAAGGGCCACATAGGGTTGTTGGATTTCAGAAGTGCTATATGCCAAAATGGTCCTGCCCTCCGGTGTTTTATGTCTGGCCCCTGTCTGTACATAGTAGTGGTTGGAAAATATTGTTTAAACGCTTATATAATAATAATAATGCTAAGACTAATAATTAGTCACGGTAAATATTAGACTAAAATTTAGCGATAATAATGCTAGGTTTCGTCGAAGGAAAATAGAATCGTTAAAAGTGAAGCGCTGCCCAAGTTTGGAATCATCACTTTAACAAGTGAGTGCATAGTTACTTTCATCTTACACATAGATATGAAGTATTTTATATAAATTACGTGCTATGTGTGCATATTATCTGTATACTTGTTATCTATGTTGGATGAACGATTTTATACATGTTTTAAATAATTTAAACTTTATATGTATTTTATATCTACGAATATGTTGGGTAAAACATGGGTAGACGAATGATGAGAGATGAAAGATGATATGAGTAAACATTGGCAGCTATAGACTTAGTGCCTAACAAATAACATCGGCAGCTATGGACTTAGTGCCTATTGAATAAATGTTGGTAGCTATGGACTTAGTACCTGTTAGATAAACGTTGGTAGCTATGGATTTAGTACCCGATGAATGAACTTTAGCAGCTATGGAATTGATGCTTTACGAACGAGCATTGGCAGCTATGGACTTAGTGCCTGTCATATAAACCCTGGAAGAAATGGACTTCGGAATGAACGAATGCAGGATAAATGACTCTTAGGGTAGACCTTAAGAGTAAGGAAGATAATGGCGATGGGTAATTGGGTTGATTGTTTGATGTTTAAACATAATAATTAAATTATTGTCGGTTGAAAACCCTATGTACTCACCAGGTTTCCCAACCTGACCCACTCAAGCTTATTTGTATCACAGGTGTAGATATGAAGTTACATTACACTGAGAGATTAAAGAGATGTAGATCACTAGTGTAAATGAATTTAAGTTCTGTTTATGCTTATGTTTCTGTATTGATGATGACATTCCAAATGTTTTAAAATGAACAAAAATACATTTCTTCGGAAATGCTTTGATAACGTATTTATCATGTTTTTATGGGAACAAATTCCGCAACATTTTTTAATTAAAAGAGGTACTCTGATTTTTATAAAGCATAAACAAAATCGGTCTTTTCTGGCCTTGAAAATGGGGATGTCACATACATGCCACAACGTGGTGACGTGTCCAAGCATGAAACATTCTCGGAAAATCTGCATGGAAGACTTGGTTTTAAATTGTGTTTGATAAATCATCATCCTAGCATGTTAAAGTTCTAATCTTTATTGCTTTACCTACAAGTTTTGTGTAGTTAGATGATCACTCTTATTTCATAAACTTGATATCTAGTTGTTTATGAACATTGAATTGTCAAATCTAGTAATTGAACAAATCCTAGAGTTAGGTGGTAAAAGTTAGTATCTTTGATTGTGTTAGAGGGCATTATTGATTCATTAGATGTGATTGTATTTCTTTTCTTTATCATAGATAGGTAATAATTAGATTTATCATTCATAGTCCATTTATTCTTAAAATCAATTTAGTGTCCAACTTATGCTTAAGCGTTACATAGTAGTTCATGAATTGGTAAAATACTAGGAAATCAGACCATGATAACTAGTAACTTATAATTTGGTAACCAACAAAATTAATTCTTTGCATAGAAATCAATCATAGGAAAATGGGGGATTCAAAGCTAAACCGAAGTACCCTTTATTCTTGATTTAAGAATAATTTTTTCCTTCTTCGTTTTAGTTTAAAGTATTTATAGTTATGTGTTTGAGTTAAGTTTTTATGAACTTGCAAAATCAAATAAAAACCCGTATTTAATGTTATTTCTTTTAGTTTAATTAGTAGCATTTATTTTCTTAATTAGAATTTATGTTCCCTATGTTCGACACCTTACTTACTTTACTATACTACTACGCGACTAGGTACACTGCATATTCTGTTTAGCTGGTAAAATTAGTTAGGTTTATAAATTTAAAGCTTTTACTGAATAATATAAAACACACCACATAGACTCCATTGTTGACATCTTGAAGCTTTTGGTGGTGTTTTGGAGACCTTGAAGGGGAAGAAGGTGCTTTTGGTGCATAGATCCAACAAAAAAATATCCTCATCATTTTCTTGCACTAATTATGGACTCTGTCAGTCCACAAGTCTCTATCTTTCAAGAGTAATCATCTTAAATCTAGACATAGAAGCTTGTTCTTCATGTTTCTTATGTTTTGGATGGATGGAATCCATAAAGTTGGCAAATTTAAGGATCTTTGAGGTCCCTTTGTGGTTATATGTTCTAGATCTAGTGTTTTATTGAAACATCCCAAAACTATAGGCCAGAAATTTCTTTTACAATTATTAGTAAAACCATAAATCATCCATCATCATAAAGTAGAAAATCAAGAATCATGTATCTCAAACATCATGTCAAAAACTGTCTCCAATCATATGAGAAAATATCAGAGTCTAAACAATCCTAGGCTGAAACTGTGGTGTGTGCCATGCGATCATCCCGAGCCTTTCCCCTTGCTAGTGGAAGTACCTGAAACCAAAACTGAAAACTGTAAGCACGAAGCTTAGTGAGTCTCCCCAAACTACCACATACCATACAAATATTATGCAACTAGGAGATACGGGCCCCGTCCACTCTCATGAAGATTCGGGCCACGCCCACACTCTGTTGTCTAGGAGATTCGGGCCCCGCCCACACTCTGCTATCAAACATGCATACAAGTATCACGCATACAACAAGTACAACTACAAATCAATCACATATCTATACTCAATTAATACTATAAGCATCGGGCCCCGCCCACTCTAAACTACTATAAGCTTCGGGCTCCGCCCACACTTACCTACTACATATACGCATCGGGCCCTGCACACTCTGAACTACTACAAATCACTTATACGGGTCGGCCTTGGTGTCGTAGACCCGTTCCTACTCAAGGAAACTCACCTCGCAATACTGGCTGCTAAAAACTCGAGCGAGGAATCATTGTCTGCTGCTTCGGCGACTCTCCGACTATCAATTCCATAATGACACTTAATCAGAATCTGCTAATCCTCTCTTATGGTAAAATGACCATTTTACCCCTGGTCAAAGTCAAAGTCAAAGTCAAGGTCAACTCCCAGTCAACCCAACTCGTCGAGTTATCTCCCAACTCGACGAGTTCCTAAATACTTAAGCCCGTAATCAACTGAGCCAACTCGTTGAGTCCCTTAACAGACTCGTCGAGTTCTGGCTGTCATAAGAATCAGGACAACCCACTTCAACTCGTCGAGTCCTTCCCTGGACTCAGCGAGTTCCCCTGTCTGATTAAGCCATCTCAATGGATTAAGCTCCTACCATTCAGATCTATGTTCCTTAGTTCGTTTGTCCACTGGAAAGGCCTTTCTAAGGGTAAAGTTTCCAACTTACCCATTCACAGCTCCTCTAAAAGGGTTTAGACAAAACCCTAATTCTTATAATACATGAATCTTGTCCAAAAGACAATATAATCTCAAATCCACGCATACAAATCCAGATCTAAGGTCTTAGCATCTGTTGGACACATAAAGCTTCGAACTTTCCTTCCATGCATGGTCTTTTAGGGCTAAAAAGACCATAAACTTGATCATATGCTTGCATGGGGCATCCATGGTCATAAAGTTTGCACCTTTATGCCATGGAACCCTTCCTAGATCCTATATTTGAGATATGAGTCACTTGGGACGTCCCAACCCCATGGACCAAGGTTCTTGACCCAAAGCTTTCATAATATGGATTTAACGAGATTGAAGACAAGAAGGATCAAGTTGGAAGCTTGATTACCAGAAAATACAGTAAATGAAGTGTAGCTCCTGGATCTACTCCTTCCCCTTTGAGTCTTCAAACTTCTACTTCTTCCACAAGCTTCACAATGCACAAAAACACTCAAAAATGGCAAGAACTAGCTCAAGATCACTTATGGCGGATTAGGGTTTCGATAATAGGGTTTGGAGGTGATGGAGGTTGGGGTGGAGGCCAGATATGGTGCTTAAATAGGGTGCAAACCCTTAAAATTAGGGTTTCCTCCAGATGGACCTACTCGCCGAGTCCAAGCTCGGACTCGTCGAGTAGACCACTTAAACCCCACGATCAAGCTGGCATCTACTCGACGAGTTAGGGCTACCACTCGTCGAGTAGCTCTTACAAAATGAATACTTTAAATAGATTAAATACGTAGCAAGAACGAGGCGTTACATTTATGGTGTCTTTGGTCTGATGCACAAGTTTTGAGCTTATTTCTTCCATTTTGAAGTAGCTTTAAAAAGACATGTATTGGACGTACATGTCCATAATGTATAGATTTTATTGACACATGTGGATGTATGAAATCCTCCTAGAAGGTATGGATGAGTGGCTTAAGGGATTAAGAGCTTAATCTATTAAGTTGGCCAGAAAAGGTACTACAACGTGGTGGCTTGATTAACACGACGTGCTGGTTGGTAGTTTTATGATTGTTTTGTTGTGAGGCTACCATGATGTGGCATATGCTTAGCCACGACGTGGTGGTCAACTAGAGTTGAACTTGACCGTTGACTTTTTGACTAATTTAACTTTTGGTCAACTTGAGGGTTTTAGGCTATAAATTAATGATTTGCCTCCGATTGATGTATAGGTGGCTCGTAGCGCCAATCTTTGTTTCGTGCGAGCTTTATTGATTATCTGCTAGCTTGAGAGGTGGCTCGTAGTGCCAATATTTGTTTTGTGAGTAGGATGCTGTTATGATGCAGTGATCTATTAGTCTGGTAGATCTGCTATGATTACATGTGTTTGCTTGATATTGCTTATTTGCATATGTTGACATATTATGGTTGGATTGAGGCGGTTCAGCTGCGTACTGTAGGCCAAGAGGCACATACGGTCCATTTGATATTGTAGGCTAGGGGTGAGCATTTGGACTGGACTGGACCAAACCGGGTCGGACAGGCTCTTGGACCAGACTGGTTTCAGAGAATATTGTGGACTACGGACTAGACCGGATGAGACTTACCGGATCCAGGTCCATGTTTGGGTCCAGGTCCGGGCTTTCCAGTTTTTGGACCCGTTTGGACCGGTACAACTTTATATGCATATGGTACAACTTGTTAAAATGCGTTTTTGCGTTTGATACAACTCGTTAAAACGAATATTTTGTGGGGTTGGATACGTTGCAACACGTTAAAATGAATATTTTTGTGGGTTTGATACGGTACAACTCGTAAAAATGAATACGTTTTCGTTTATTGTGCCCTTTGGACCGGTCAAACCTTGATTTTTTATAATTTATACAATTTGTTAGAAGGATTGTAACTCATTAAATATAACACCAAACACAACAAAATTATAGTCTAAAATAATCTAAAAACACTAAATTATACGTTGTTTGTCAATCCTACTTAAAACGAATGAGATATGCTTGTTTAAAGAACTTCACAGAATACAAAAGTTTAAATTTCTTGCTGAAAAGCTGAAATATTTCTGCTTTGATATCTCATCTTTGAAGGATTGTAACTCATTAAATATAATACCAAAACAACAAAATTATAGTCTAAAATCATCTACAAGCTCTAAATTACACGTTCGAAAAAACCACATGTCAATCCGCTTAAAACGAATGAGATATGCTTGTTTAAAGAATTTCACAGAATGCAAAAATTTAAATTTCTTGCTAAAGAGCTGAAATATTTCAGGTTTGATATCTCATCTTGGAAGGATTGTAACTCATCAAATATAACACCAAAAAAAAACAAAATTTATAGTCTAAAATCATCTAAAAACTCTAAATTACACGTCAGAAAAAACCACATATTAATCCGACTAAAAACGAATGAGATATGATTGTTTAAAAATTTCACAGTATACAAAAGTTTAAATTTCTTGCTGAAAAGCTGAAATATTTCAGCTTTGTATCTCATTTTTGAAGGATTGTAACTCATCAAATATAACACCTAAATAACAAAAGTATAGTCTAAAATTATTTACAAATTCTAAATTACACGTTGGAAAAATCCGCATGTTAATCCGACTTAAAACGAATGAGATATGCTTGTTTAAAGATTTTTACAAAATACAATTTTTTTTAAAAAAATAAGCCGGTCCAAAACCGTTTTTTACTCGGAACCGGGCAGACCCGTTAAAAAAACCAGAGCAATTTTGCTGAAATCCTAGAACCTAGATCCGGCTCGGGGGGTCCAAAAAACAGTCCGGTCTGGTCCACATGTCTAAATGCTCACCTCTACTGTAGGCCTACGGATAGTGGTCCAACCTAGTACTATAGGCTCGGGAAAGAAGTCTAACTATATGTTGTAGGCTTGGGAAAGTGGTCCAGGTGTACTGTAGGCCTTGCAAGGCGGTCCAGTCAGACTAAAGGCTCATGTGTACGTGCATTGTATGTATATTCTTTGTGTGTGTGGGGGGGGGGGGGGGACTAACTAAGCTTTGGCTTACAGTTATGGATTTACATGTTTCAGGTACTTCGGAGGATCAGGGGAAGGTGAAGGCGTGATTGTACAGATCATCCGAGGATTTATGTCTTGTGATGTTATTTGATACTCTAATCTATGGCTTTTGTTTTGAAACAATGGCTTGAACGACTTATGAGTTTTATGAAAATGTCTTCTACAAATGGAAAAAAATTACTATGGTTTTTGGGACGTTACAGATGCCGATGCTTTAAAGATTGCTATATCATAGGCGATGGAAAAAGGAATTTATAAAGGGGTAACTCTTCCGAATAATGGACCCACCATATCTATTTTTTAATATGCGAATGGTGCTAATTTTTTTGGGGAATGGTCAAAAGAGAATTCTCCCAACATTTTGAAGATTCTAATGTATTTTTATCTTGCCTCGAGCCTCAAAGTTAATCTTTCAAAGAGCAATATAAATGGAATTAGTGTTAGTAATAGACAAATTTGTGATATGGCGAATTGGTTAAAATGTAGCGTTGGTGAGTTTCCTTTCTTTTACATTGGAGCTGCAGATGGATCTAGTATGAACCAAAAATCAAATTGGGTGTCCTTAATGGATAAATATAACAATAAGATCTCAAATAGGAAAGCTAGAAATATTTCCCTTGGGAATTAGTAGTCTCAAAGCGTTCAACTATGCCTTGCTAGCTAAGTGCTGGTGGTGGTTTAAAAACGATAATAGATGAATTTGGTGTGATATCATTATGTTGTTACATGGGCCTAATGGTGGGATTAGGCACATCAAGATTGTTTCTAGAAGATGAGGGACTTGGGGTGTGATCAACCATCTTCACATGTACCTGATGCGTAATCAGGTTTGCCTTAATGGTTTATTTGTTTTTCAGGATAAAAATTGGAAGTAGATTGAATACAAAGAAGGATATTTTACTGGGGCATCGTGAAGGGAAATTATTGATGACCATCTTTTGGTACGCCTTCAACACACTACTATTTGGAACAAAATATTTCTTGGTAAAGTTAATATATTTGTGTGGAGATCTATTCTTGAATGATTTCTTATTCGTAGGAATCTTGAGAAAATTGGGGTTTCTATCAGTTCCCATTTATTTCCTGGTGGGATGTCAAGTCCACCAAGAAAATTACACCGTTTTCTTGCAAATAAAACGTAATATACTAGTAAAAAGGGGTATCGATCCTCGGGGAAATGGTTGTATTCAATCACCAATGCAATCCAATAAAACTAGTGTAATAAAACTAACTAATTACAATTAAACTAAAACGAGGGTTTAGTGATTGTTTGAAAACTAAAAGACTTGAAGAACTAAAATACTTGTAATTAAGCAAGATGATGAGATGCTCAAATATTGGAGAGAATTAGTCAACCAAGGCAACTCAACACAATGGACATTTGTGTGTTTATCATTAGGATTCAATATGCAAGCTTATCATTCATCCCAAATTGGTTATAACAATCATGAAACATGATATTCCAAGATTCCTAAAAGGTAGTATGGAGGTTGGGGAAACCCACAACACACCTTCTTAATCAAAATCAAGGATTCAATTGAAGCAATGGAACCCAAGAAAGTTGATTAGCCTTAAGAATGAAGGAATCCCTAATTCATGGAGGATATCAATGCTTACAAATCCATAAAGGAGTCATGATCCAAAAGGTAGAGATGATTTCTACCATCATAAATCCCTTGTTCTAAGCAAATTTAATGATTCAATGCTAAATCAAATAAATAAACCAACATCATTCAAATACCAAGCTCATGATCAAAGTATCAAACAAGTATATGAATTATTAACTAGAATCATAAACATAAGATAAATGACAATAAAGCATGAATCCTTCAAAACCCAAAAATATCCAAGGGTTTTAGTCCAAGTCAACAAAAATAATGAGATTAGCCACTCATGGAAACAAGAAAACAATCACAAAAGTGTTTTTGCATCAAGAAACTAACAATTACTAGAAGGATGAGAATAATGTAGATCAATCTCTCAAAAATTGCCTTCATGGTGCTCTAATCGTGGAAAATTGAAGTGTGGCTGCCAAACCTAATCCCCAAGGTAAAATGGTGAGCAAAATGACCAAAATGCCCCAAAGTGTGCAGTTGCGCGGGTACCCTCGCAAATGTTGTGTGACTAAGACCCCATCCTCGCAAATGGTGTTGAAACACTATTGGATCTTTTTCTCCACTACTCCACTCCACTACTCAAGATTCCCTTGGTTCCCTCCACACCTCACATGATTCAAATTTGACCAATCTTCTTCAAGCTTCAAATAGATAGTCCATGCCCAATAGGAAGAGTCCATGACCCATATTCATAAGCCCACTTCATCAAATTCTTCAACATTATAAGCCCAATTCTTCTTTGATGGATCCGGAAAGCCCAATAATGCCTTGAAAGTCCAAAAACCTGCAAAATACCTCTTGCAAAAGCCTACAAAATAGAAAGTACCCGACACAACTCACGATAAAGAAAATAAAGAATGCCTTGAAAGTCCAAGTATTAAACATTATAACCACATCAAGACAAGATCCATGATCCGGAAAGCTCAATAATGCGTTGAAAATCCAAGTCTTCAACACTATAACCACATCGAGACTCCAAAACCCTACAAAATACATTTTGCAAAATAGAAAGTACCCAACACGATCCATGATAAATAAAATAAAGAATATACAATGCAATACTAATAAAAAGGGCTAAAAATTCTAAAATAAACTATAAAAAATGAAATAAAATAAACTATCATGTCCCCTTTGTAACATTACATTATAGACAGAGTCCTATGTTATCCTGATTTTGTTTTGTCTCTTGCGAGGTACGTGCTGCCATCATCTAGTGGAATCAGGTTCTAGTGGATTGCAGATTTCTCCATGATCACTTTAGTTTTATTCTAGTTTTGGTACCCCTGTTGAATGAGAAATGATATATCGGATGTGCTTTCTGCTTTTGCTTGAACTATCTATGTAACGTCCCAATATTCAGAATAAGGTTTCATTTAATATCAAAAGCATTTGTTCCAATTCCATTCTCAAATATCGGATAAAAATAATTGTTTCAAAATAACAATCACAGTATTGAGATAGTAAGTAAAAAGTACGGAAGTCCCAAATATATCTAATGATACTATACAATCAGGTCGTGCTCTTCCCCTTGCTACCAAAACAACAAACAACCTAAAATATTTAAAACTGAAACCGTAAGCACAAAGCTTAGTGAGTTCCCCTAAATACCATACACAACATAAAATAACCATACCCTACAATAACATATATGTTTCAGCCAAACAGGACTAGCCTAACGAGTATGTTTCAACTCAATAGGCCTCGCCCGACGAGTTTATTTCAACCAAATAGTGCTAGCCCAATAGGTATGTTTCAAGCCACAAAGCCTCACCCAATGGGTTAGTTTCAGCCAAATGGGCCTAGCCCAACGGGTATGTTTCAACCCAATAGGTCTCACCTAATAAAACATGTAAGCATACAAGTAACCAACAAGACCCTACTAGTCTAGCATACTATAACACCTAGTGTCCTACATAGTATATTGAGAAGACTCACCTTAATTGAAGAGCTAAATCCAGCTACTTGAAGTCTATCGAATCAATTACATGAACCACATAACTAATCATAGGCTAAATCTCAGTATATTACTTAAAACCTCAAATTTGACGAAAAGTGAAATTGGTCAAGAAGTCAACATTCAACGTTCAAGTCAAGGGTCTTCACGTCATGATCAACCGCTAGTCACGTCGTGACCAACAAGAAACAAAATTTAGACCTGCGCCGTGAGTCTCAAACCTTATCATGCCACGAATCACATCTGAGCCAACTTTTACTTAAGTCCTTAAACCATTAAGTCAAGAGCTCAAAAGCTCATCTTTGAATCTTGTAAGTGACTTAATGGATAAAATTTCCAACTTTATCCATTCCCATGGATTAATCTCCTCTAAACTCCAACCCTAACTATAAAAGGGCCAAATCTCCTGCATCGAGCAAAAAAGGAAAGCATACATAACCATTTTTCCATCATCTAACAAATCCAAAAGTCATTTAAGTAACTCATATGGTTCTGTAGCTTTCGAAACTCCATTAACACCATAAAAAGGGACCAAAAGATACCATCAAGATATGCAAAATTAGATCTAAAGCAATAATTATCAAGATAAGAAATTTATACTTACAATAGTCTAGAAATATGATAACAATGATGGATCTAAACTGAGACAAATCTTGCTTGCACCAAGGGACACCTTCACCACCTTCAAGCTTCACCAAAAGGATGAAATTAACTCAAAAACACAAAAGGAGGCTACAAATTACAGGGAGGAACATTTCTGAGAGTGGTGGCTGCCTAAATGAGGTAACCCTATGGATTAGAGCCTTTACATAGGGAACAAACGCCGAGAATTATGGTTTCTCCATTCAGCAGAGTCGTGCCATTACATTAATTAATGTGTAACGTTGCGACCTGCCCAAGGTCGCATCGTGCATCCGTTAAATCCTTAAAACTTAAGCATTTCTGAAAATAGAATGTTACAATCTACAGATACATATGTGATAACATATTTAATGGCAAACTTAAGAGTTGTCATATGTTGACATTTGAACGACTTAAATATAGATCTAAAAAAGGTTATTTTTTAATTGATTTGATTGGTGTTGTAGCGCTTCATGATAGTTTATCAAACTAATATAATTCTAACTTCTAGCTAGCTTGTTTTGAATAAAATGTTTTTGCAGTTAGGAGATATGACGAGTCATAACGCATTTTAAGCGAAAATTTATGTAAATAACTTTTCTACTATTATCCAAATTTTTATATAACTTAAAATTTTATATATATATATATATATATATATATATATATATATATATATATACAACTTAAGTCGGTGTTTTTATGGCATGACGTTAGATACAAGCATTCGAGCTATGATGTGTTTTGTCGAAGCTATGGCCTATAGTTACGAGCTTTTTAACATATTGTTTGTGATTGGTCTTTATACATGGAGAAGTTGAATTTAATTTAGATGTTACCTTAGGTTGACGAATTAATGAATATTCGATAAATGTAAATTTAAAAGTGCATTGGTTGTGTCCATGTATTATAAGTTTATAACCTCACGTTTATTACAAAATAATGTAATAGAATTTGAAGCAAATAAACCATCGAAAATTTCATATTGCAATGCCTTAGTTAATTTCAACAACATACATTTTGTCACTCGCTTTTACCACAAAATTTTATTGTTTCACAACCTGCCGGAATACGCAAATTAAGCGTATTCAATTCATATACCATGACGGGAATAATACTAGCTAGCATAGTAGCATTAGATTTACAATTAATAAAATTAATTTGGAATAACATAAAGTTTCTTGATAATAATGTATTGTATGATTTTCTTAGCAAACTAATCATTTGCTTGTGGATGAGTAAATACTGCACCAATTGAACATGGTCCTCAAACCTGTATATAAAAATCATAAGGAAAAAAAGAAAAGTAAATAAAGCTCAAGAGACACTGAGTGGAGGTGTTCACTGTGCAGAAGAACTTGTGCTCACTATTGAATCCCGCATTATCTCCGCGTGAAATTAATGCATCCATCTAACTGCTCAACTGTATAACTTCATAAAGACAATAGTCGTCGTCCATCCCATTCATTTTTCCACTGTTAAAACAAACACATACATACACACACTTCGTGTATATATATAGACAACAATCTCAACATTAAATTACATCACACACTTGATCACCTTTTCCAAGGACACTTTGCTCTTTATAACATCTCTTGTGTTTGAAGTAACTTTTGCTGCATTTATAGAGATGGCAAGCGAGCAAAAGAAATGGTTGGTTATGCATGTAATTGCAATCATTTTTGCATTGAAAATGGTTTCTTTTGGGGTTAATGGTGATCCTCAAGTTCCATGTTACTTTATCTTTGGTGATTCTTTGGTGGATAATGGGAATAATAACGGAATCGCATCGTTGGCTAGAGCCAATTACTTGCCTTATGGCATTGATTTCCCAGGTGGCCCCACGGGAAGGTTTTCCAATGGAAGAACAGTAGTTGATACAGTTGGTAAGCTTCATATTCGTTTTCTTTGCTATAAATTGTTCCTTTACTTCAAAAACATAAACATTTATTACAATTGTATTAAATTTACATGTATAGTTTATGTTTTAAATATTTTATATTGGATATGTTCTTATAGCTATTATGACAAGAATTATGTCATGTTAATAGAATCTCAGTTACTTTCGTCAAATATTAACACTACTTTATACTCTGAAAATTACTTGATCCGCAGCTGAGCTTCTGGGTTTCGATGATTATATTCCTCCATATGCAAATGTTAGGGGCCAGGCCATACTTGGGGGTGTGAATTATGCATCGGCAGCAGCTGGAATCAGAGACGAAACTGGCCAACAATTGGTACGCATTTTCTAACATTTTACAATCATATTCTTATATCAACTTTGTTTTCATCACCATAATTAAATACTACTAAAAGATGAAGAATTCACATCTTTTTCTTTTATGTTTTATATTATAGGGTGCTCGAATCAGCTTTGGTGGGCAGGTTAATAATTACAAAAATACAGTGTCACAAGTGGTGGATATACTTGGAGACGAAAATTCAGCAGCAAATTATCTTAGACAATGCATTTATTCAGTTGGATTAGGAAGCAATGATTACCTTAATAACTATTTCATGCCTAATTACTACCAAACTAGCCGACAGTTTACACCCGAACAGTATGCCTCTGTACTCATTCAACAATATTCCCAGTTAGTAAGAGTAAGTAATACACTTATTACCCAACTTACGAATGAGCTTAAAGAAACATGTATGCATGACTAATTAAAAAAAAATATTATTTTTGGGACAACTTTCAGGAATTGTATAACTACGGAGCAAGGAAACTTGTGTTGAACGGGATCGGACAGATTGGGTGTAGTCCAAATGCATTGGCTCAAAATAGTCCAGATGGGACTACATGTGTGGCGAAAATCAACTCCGCAAACCAGATCTTCAACAACCAGCTCAGATCTCTTGTGGATACGTTTAACAGAGAACTAACAGATGCTAAATTCATCTATATCAACAATTATGGAATTTTCCAAAGCTTGATCAGTAGCCCTCGGTCTTATGGTACATATGCTAGACTTTGTTTTTTTATGCTTCCAATTCTAGCGGCTGGTTTTTAAAGAAACTTGGATTAATGTGTTTGATTTAATTGTGTAGGTTTCACCGTGACAAATGCTGGGTGCTGTGGAGTGGGAAAGAACAATGGCCAAATTACTTGTCTTCCTGGTCAAACACCTTGTCAAGATAGAGATGCGCATCTGTTTTGGGATGCTTTTCACCCTACTGAAGCTGCGAATGTGATTGTTGGCAGGAGATCTTACAATGCTCAGTCAGCATCAGATGCGTATCCAATGGATATCAACCGATTGGCTCAGCTGTAAACGTAATACGTTTTGCTACATGTATACTACTACATTGTATTGTATTAAACTCATAATTGTGTTTAATAATTCCTTTTGTATTGCCATTGTTTTGATAAATGAATATCAGTAAGTTTGTATGAGAGAACTACCTGGTCAAAAGACTTGCATGTAACCCACCCAAATTAAATTGTTTGATTCAAAACCCTCTACACCTACAAGGTCGGACCCTATAGTAAGGGCAAGGTAAGCTATTTTCTAACCGGCCAAATTTGTTTTAATAAATGAATATCAATAATGTACATTTGTATTGCCACAGACGTGCAAAAGTTAGGGGCCTTACTCTAAACCAGTTGTATAAACAGGAAAGGATGCCTTTTGGGGCAACTGAGAATGGCAAACCTAGTTGTAATTAAGTGAATATTTCCTGTTCCTCAATGAGAAAAAATTAAATATAGAGAACTTCATTTAAATATAGGTACTGGTGTAGACAAAGGAGAGAGTTAGACTAAAGTCGTTAAAGAGAAGAGAAGATGCCGTCAACATTATCTTAATTTACAATGTCATAATGAAGAAAACACAACGAAATGTATTACCTTTCTATCCAAAATTTGCATTAATTTGTTTGAGTAAATTAAACGAATGGTCCTTGTGTTACTTGTGCACCGAGTCCCTAAGTCGGGTTTTCCGTCCTTAAATGGCAAAATTGTTGCACGATAGGTCCTTAATGTAACCCTCCGTCAACTTGTGCTGTTAGTGAGCCCCAAGCTAGGGATAATTTAGTCAATTCATGTGTGGGGATCTCTTACTTCCTTGATGTTTGTTATTTTTTCACCACCGGATTCCATTTGAAGCTGTAAAAAACCAACAGACATTTCCCTTTTCATCCTCTCTTTTTTTGCTTTTGATTTCGAATCGATTTTGCAGATTTGGGTTTTCAACATCTTGAACGCCATGGAAGTCTCAGATGAAGTTTGTATTGCACACTCCTCTGGCAAGACCATTCATGTAATCCGTTTTTATTATTTTTTTTATTTTTATTTATTTATTTATTTTTTTTTTGAAAATTCAGATAAGCTACTTCGACAGCAACATCGACCGGTCTTTCCCGTTCAAGCTACTTTGACCGGCCCTTTTATCTTCTCCGACAAGACCTCTGAAAAATCCAAATCAGTCAAACCACAATTGCTGTCTACCACTACCACCTTTGTCATTGAGAACCACCTCCGCGTTTGACCACCACCTCTCCCATTGACCACCAGCATTAGCACTAACACCACCGCTAACATCATTGCCATCAACCACCGCTAACCCCACTAACATCAACCACCGTCAATACTATTAACAATCCCAATAATTTCAAAAATTTCAGTAAATACACAATAACAATCAAAATTATTATGCACAGTATTTTCCTATGATCCATAATTGTACTCCATCACCAAATATATACATGTTACAATAACCGGGCTACGCTAAAACATTGTGGGCTAAATACAATGGGCCACACAAAAAATAAAACAAATACAATAACCAATACAACATGAATAGCAGTAGTAAAGTATACGTCTAACAACCCCCCACACTAGGAACGAGAGTTCTTGAGCGGGCGTTGTGGATCTGAAGTGAAGAAATAACGAGGATGGAAGCCCTTTGGTCAAAATATATGCATACTGATAGGAAGATGGCACATGAAGAACACGGATATGTCCCAAAGCAACTTTGTCTCGAACAAAATGAATGTCTATCTCAATGTGTTTTGTACATTGACGATGAACAAAATTCGTAGAGAGATATACATCACTCACATTATAACATTAAACAAGAGTGGCAAAGAGAGGAGGATATAAAACTCATGTAAGAGACTGCGAAGCCAGCTAGTCTCGGCAACTTTGTCTCGAACAAAATGAATGTCTATCTCAATGTGTTTTGTACATTGACGATGAACAAAATTCGTAGAGATATACATCACTCACATTATAACATTAAACAAGAGTGACAGAGAGAGGAGGATATAAAACTCATGTAAGAGACTGCGAAGCCAGCTAGTCTCGGCAACTGCATTTGCAACACCCGTGTACTCGACTTTGGCATTGGACCGAGAAGTCGTACCCTGTCTCTTAGACGGCCAAGAGAGAATATTAGGTCCATGAAAAGCGCAGTATCCAGATGTGGATCGTCTGGATATGGGGCAACCGACCCGATCAACATCAGAATAGGCAACA
This sequence comes from Lactuca virosa, assembly GCF_052849685.1. Taxonomy (NCBI): domain Eukaryota; kingdom Viridiplantae; phylum Streptophyta; class Magnoliopsida; order Asterales; family Asteraceae; genus Lactuca; species Lactuca virosa. The sequence continues at coordinate 91,469,125 of NC_136429.1, forward strand.
AAACCTCGAGAAGGAGATGCATATAATTGTAGACCATGATCAAGAGTGCCCCGAAGGTACCTTAGAATGCGTTTAAGAGCTGAGAAGTGAGGTTCCCGGGTATCATTCATAAATAAACAGACCTACTGAACTGCATAAGTAATGTCAAGGCGAGTGAAAGTCAGATATTAGAGGGCTCTTACGAGACTGCGGTAGTGTGTCGGATCATCAACTGGTGGGCCAGTGCCATCAAGTTTAGCAGATGTGTATGTAGGAGTACGTGTCAGCTTGCAATTAAGCATGTGAGCACGCTCAAGTATTACAATAACATATTTTTGTTGAGATAAAAACATTCATTGACAATCTCGTGAGACAGAAGTACCAAAAAAATAATTTAGGGAACCCAAATCTGTCATGGAAAAACTTTGAGTGTAAAGTGATAATGATATGTTGAAGGAGACCCATATAGGAGGTTGTCAATACAATATCATCCACATACAAAAGAAGGTATGCAAGTTGATCACCCTGTGTATAAATAAATAATGAAGAATCAGAGTGACTGTTAGAAAATCCGTGGCATGTAATGAACTGAGCAAAGTGGTGATACCAAGCCTATGGTGCCTGTTTGAGCCCATATAGTGACTTTTTAAGTAAACAAAAATGATTGGGATGTGATGTGTCACGAAACCCCAGAGGTTGATACATGTAGACAGTCTCCTAAAGATGACCATGAAGGAAAGCATTTTGGACATCTAACTAATTAACTGGCCAATGATGTTAAATAGCCAGGCTGGGAATAGTCATGATAGTGGCCGACTTAACAACCAGACTGAAGGTATCATCGCAGTCGAAACCGACGCATTGAGTGCGACCGTTGGCAACCAAACATGGCTTATACCGTGCTAGAGATCCATCTGCATTAAGTTTCTTTTTGAACAGAAAAATACAGTTAACCACATTAGCATTAGGAGGCCCAGGTACAAGTACCCAAGTCTCATTAAAAATAAGTGCATTAAATTCTTTTGCCATAGCATTCAGCCAGTTAGGATCTTGGAAGGCTTGGGAATAGGCTCGAGGGATAGGTGAGGGGTCGGAATGGGACTTAGTATGAAGATTAAGTTTGGTGATGGGTTTGACAATTCCATGATGAGAACGAGAGGGAGCAGAAGCATTTTTTTGGTCAGCTTCATGAACCATAGGATGAAAGTCCGAGGGACCTTCGGTTGAGGAAGAGACACCTATGGAAGGAGTATCACTGGTTCTAGAGCCAACAATAGGAGGAGCGTCGGAGGGAGACCCGACGGTTGTGGGGTTAGTGGTAGAGGTGTGAGTAGGATTGGTGGCATCGGCGGGAGATGTAACACCGTAAACTTTAAGACCAAATTTTTCATTTTTAAAACACATAAAACTTATATAATATTTCATAAAACCACAAGTGTCTCAAATGTCAACATAAATCCACAATAAAAGTCAAATCCCAGAATCCTCAAAATAGTCTCGAACAGGTGTGTACAATCATGCTGGTGCCTTCCCGCGGTCCTAAGAGGTACCTAAAACACATAACACATAACACGATAAGCACGAAGCTTAGTGACTTCCCCAAAATACCACATATATCACATTAGCCACTCGAGGCTGTAACTCAATAAGACCCTCCGGTCAATGTGTCTCAGTGGAGACCCTCCGGTCCTATAACTCGGGTGGACCCTCCGGTCCTAACTCAATAAGCTCAATGTAATACTCAGCATAAATTACAAAGATATAATGCAAGATAACACAATACTCAAATAAGCACATAAGTCCCTCCGGTCACACAAAGTATCACTCATGGTAAATATAGTGAGAAGACTCACCTCGTACGTAAGCTAAGAAAATGTGTACTCCTCGAATACGAATCACCGAATCTAGCCTCCGCCTAGTCACATATGATAATTATCTCTAATTAACACTTCAATCACAAATTCTAAATAACTAAGTTATTTTCCCTCTCTAACTCTTGTATTGGGAAAAAGACCATTTTACCCCTCCATGGTCTCCATAACTCATGATTGACCAAACCCTATAGTCAACAGAAGTCAAACTCGAGTCAACAGTCCATGTTGACCAAACTCGCCGAGTGCAACCATGTGACTCGTTGAGTCACCTTGTTTTCTTCAAAATGTCGCGAACATCCAACTTAACTCGTCGATTTGTCTCATCAACTCGTCGAGTGACCCATATCCAGACTCCTCGTGGAAAACCCTAGCTGAGTCGTCGAGTCAGCTCATCGACTCGTCGAGTCCTATCAAACCCTTTTTCCATTCAGGCGATTTCAACGAATAAAACCACCATAAACTCTAGATCCAACCTCCCAAGGCTTGAATATCACGTAAAGCAACAAGATTTACGTCCATGCATGGCACCTAGGGCTTGAAATGCCAAAAACATGATCCATTTAGGGTTTTGCACACAAAAGCTCTACTATGGCTGAATAAAGTTGGGACCTTTGGACTCTATGGACCTCATAAGGTCCAGATATGATGTCTCAATGCTTAGCAAGCACAAGCCACACAAAATCTCAAGGAAATATGGAAAAAGCCCCAAAAGTTCCTTATTAACAAGATCTAAACAATATGATGAGCAAGGTGATGAAGTTTACCTTCCAACAGAAGCTCCAAGTGAAAGAACACTATATCCCACAACCTTTCCTTGTTCCTTGCTTGTAACTCTGTTCTTCTCTTCCAATGGTTCACCAAAAACACTCAAAATTAGCTCTCTCACTCTCTCTTAGCTCAAATGGTCGATTAGGGTTTCACACAGGGGAGTTGGGTGGCTGGTGAGGCGGAAATGAGGACATAAGGTCCTATAAATAGGTCCCAACCCCGGAGATTTAGGGTTTCATCTAACAGCGCCAATTCGGCGAGTTGGTCCCTCCGACTCGTCGAGTTGATCAATAAACCCACGTGGTCAATTTGTCCCTACTCGAAGAGTTGAGGCACCAACTCGTCGAGTTGCTCAGTCAAACTAATAATAAATAAATATATCATACCTCGAAGCCAGGATGTTACAATTCTCCCCCACTAGAATCAGACTTCTCCCTCGAAGTCTTACTCTGGAAATAGCTCTGGGTACTGCTCGCGCATCTCGGACTCCGGATCCCAAGTCCACTCGGATCCCTTCCGATTTCGCCACTGGACCTGAACCAGGGGCACCTCCTTATTCCTCAACACCTTCACATTCCGATCCAAAATCACTATCAGCCTCTCAATGTAATTCAGGCTTGCATCCACTTGAATGTCCTCTAAAGGAACCACTACCGTCTCATCGGCTACACACTTCCTCAACTGGGACACGTGGAAGGTGTTATGAATCTGACTCAACTCTGCAGGTTGCTCTAACCGATATGCACCTTCCCTACTCGAGCGGTCACCCTGAAGTGACCGATATATCTAGGACCCAACTTGCCCCGCTTCCTGAATCGGATCACACCTTTCCAAGGGGATACCTTCAAGAGAACAAAATCTCCGACCTGGAACTCTAACTCTAATCGCCTCCGGTCTGCGTAACTCTTCTGGTGACTGCAGGCTGTCAGTAACCTCTGTCTAATTTGCTGAATCTGCTCAGTCGCCTGGAGCATTAGCTCAGTGCTCCCCATCACTCTCTGCCCCACCTCTCCCCAACATATGGGAGTCCGACACCTCCTCCCATATAAAAGCTCGAAGGGAGGCATACCGATACTAGAATGATGTCTTTTGTTATATGAAAACTCAGCCAAGGGCAGATAAGTGTCCCAACTTCCACCGAAGTCCATAACACACGCACGCAACATTTCCTCGAGCGTCTGAATCGTCCGCTCACTCTGCCCGTCAGTCTGTGGGTGGTAAGCTGTACTGAAGTGCAGTCGGGTACCAACTCCTTATGAAACTTCTTCCAGAACCTGGAAGTAAAACGCACATCCCGATCTGACACTATCGAAGTCAGCACCCCATGTCGTGGCACCACCTATTGTACGTAGATCTCAGCCAATTTCTCTGCAGAAGAGCTCTCACTGATAGCGAGGAAGTGAGCACTCTTCATCAGCCGGTCTACAATCACCCATATCGCGTCAACCCCACTCGCAGTCCTCGACAACTTGGTGATAATATCCATGGTGATCTGTTCCCACTTCCGTTGGGGATCTCTAAAGGTGCAACTGACCATGGGGTTGCTGGTGCTCTGCCTTGACCCGCCGACAGGTCAAGCCTCTCTCGACTAACCAAGCCACATACCTCTTCATACAGGGCCACCAATAATCCCTCTTCAGATCCAAATACATCTTAGTGGCCCCCGGATGGATCGAAAATCTCAATCTATGTGCCTCCTCCATCAATATAAGTCGAGCTCCACCTGTATATGGCACCCAAAGCTGACCTCAGAATGTCATAAGCCCCCGACTATCTGTCTGAAACTTGGAAACCTGCCCGACCAAACGCTCTCTCTTACGGTTCTCCGGTCTCACAGCCTCCACCTGAGCCTCTCGGATGGTATCTAAGACTGGAGTCATCACCATCATCCGCATACACACATCTTGGATCGGAGCGCTCTCGGCTCTGCGACTCAAGACATCGGCTACCACATTATCCTTGCCTGGGTGATATAAGATCTCGCAATCGTAGTCCTTCACGACATCCAACCATCTCCTCTGTCTCATGTTCAGGTTGGGCTGATACATAAGGTACTTCAGGCTCTTATGGTCCGTGTATATGGTACATCGGACACCATACATATAGTGGCGCCAAATCTTGAGGGCGAACACCACCGCCCCCAACTCCAAATCATGAGTGGGATACCTCGTCTCATGAGGCTTCAGCTGCCTCGACCCATAAGCTATCACATGGCCCCTCTACATCAACACCGAACGCATCCCTGATATATAGGCATCACAGAAGACTACGAAGTCCTCCACTCCTTCCGGAAGGGCTAACACTAGAGCTTCGCACAATCTCTGGCGAAGAGTCTCAAATGAGGCCTGCTGCTTGGGCCCCCAAGCAAAAGTAACACCCTTCCGGGTCAATATGGTGAGGGGAACAACGATCTTGGAGAAATCTCTGATAAATCTCCGATAGTAGCTGGCCAGAGCCAGAAAACTCCTGATCTCAGATGGGGATCTCGGCACCTCCCATCTCATAACTGCCACAATCTTGCCCGGATCGACCGATATCCCATTCTGATTAACGAGGTGTCAAAGGAACTGGACCTCTCGTAACCAGAAATCACACTTGGAGAATTTGGCATTAAGCCTCCCCGCCCCCAAAGCCCCAAGAACCTCTCGCAGATGCTCCTCACGCTGCTCTCTGACCTCAATTAGACCAGGATGTCGTCGATGAACACGATCACCGACCTGTCCAACACAGGCATGCACACCCGGTTCATGAGATCCATGAACGCTGCTGGTACATTGGTGAGCCCGAAAAGCGTCACCACAAACTCGTAAAGCCCGTAACGAGTTCTAAAGGCCGTCTTCTGGATATCCTCCTCGTACACTCTCATCTGGTGATATCCATATCTCAAATCAATCTTTGAAAACCAAGATGCCCCCTGTAACTGATCGAATAGATCGTCGATCCTCGGAAGTGGGTAACGGTTCTTGACTATCAACTTGTTCAACTCCCGGTAATCTATACACACCCGATGTGAACCATCCTTTTTCATGACAAAAGGATCGACGCTACCCACGACGAGCTACTCGGTATGATAAAGCCCTTCCCCAACAACTCTTGAAGCTGAGAGGATAACTCATGCATCTCAGGCAGCGCAAGGCGATAAGGTGCCTTGGCAATAGGCGCCGCTCCCGGAACTCCACCTGTCCCTCAGGAGGCACTCCCGGCAACTCCTCGGGAAACACGTCTGGGAACTCGCACACTATCGGAACATCAGAGATAGAACTCGGTCTCTCAGTAGCAACACGCGTATCCACCACATACGCCAAAAAGCCCACACAACCCTGCTGTATACTCTGTCTCGCTCTGGCAGCAGAGCAGAAAGCTGATCCGGATTTGGTACCCTCGCCGTACACGGTAAGCATTCCCCCACTAGGGCAGCAGAGCAGAAAGCTGATCACAGCTCCAAAACGTCTCAACCAATCCATGCCTACGATGACACAGACATCACTCATCGCTATCGACACCAGATCTATCGGGAACTCGATACCAAAAATCTCTAACACACATCCTCAGAATACATCAGTAGTAGAAACCGCATGCTCGTCGGCTATGGAAACCCTCAGAGGTCGACTCAACGCCTCATGTCAGACACTGATGTGACGACTAAAAGCTAAAGACACGAAGGATCGACTCGCACCCGAGTCAAATAACACCAAAGCAGGTACATAACTCACAAGAAAAGTACCTAAATACAGCACATAATAAGTAAAATAAATCTCAATATAAAATAAATAAGGAAATACGTACCAGCGACAACATCAGGTGATGCGCGTGCCTCCTCTACTGTTAGCTGAAAAGCTCTCCCACGAGCCCTCGGAGCATCGCCCTTCACCGACCGACTATCAGCAGCACGCAAAGCAGCAGGAGTAGAACCCTGGGCTGATCCATGAACAAGTTGAGGGCACTCGGCCTTCCGATGGCCGGTCTGGTTGCAGTGAAAGCAAACTGCAAACCCCTTGGGACAATCCTTCGTCATGTGTCCCTCTTTGCCACATTTGTAGCAAATCCCCGCCCGACACGATCCCTCGTGACTCTTGCTGCACTTGCCACAAGTGCGGCCCTTCTGGCCCCCAGCTCTCGCATCAGCGGGCTTTGCCCACTTTGTTGTCGGCTGCGACTGCACTGTCTTATGTCCCTCCCCCGGGACTCTCTCTCCTCACTCGCCTACAACTCAAGCACTATCTCTCTCCGCCTGTCATTGGTCTGAAGCTCAGCCAATATCTGATAAGACGAGTTCGCCACGAACTACCGTATATCCCTCCTCAAAATGCTCAGATACCGGCTCACACGTGCCTCCTCAGTGGATACGTGCTCAGGGCAAAACAACGCCCTCTCATCGAACATCCTTGAAATCTCAGTCATAGTTTCTGCCGTCTGCTTGAGCGACAGAAACTCCTGGGCTAACCGTTCCCTCTTCACCTGGGGAACATACTCGTCTCGGAACAACCGTGTAAACCTCTCCCAAGTCACTGCAGCATGATCTGCAGGAGTAAAACTGGCAGTTACGAACTTCCACTAGTCCTTCGCTCCCAAGCGAAACACGTTCAGTGCAAACCGAACCCTCATATGCTCTGGGCATGAACACATGTAGAAACACCCCTCAATTTCGGAGATCCATCTCATATCAGTAATCGGATCGTGTGTCCCATCAAACTTCGGTGGCTTCGTGTTGCTGAACTCCCGTAGTAAGAACGAGTCACCTCCGTGTGGCCTAGCAGCGACTATTGATGCGGTGGCTGCAGCAGCGACAGCCTCAGTAACTGCCTCACATCTCTCATTGAAGGTCTGAATTAGGGTGGTCTTAATAGACCCAAAGATCTATGGTATAGCCTCTCGGATGGCTGCGGCCACCTCCTCATGAATGATCCTGCGGATCTCCTCGTCACTGGTCCCACTGCTCTCAGGGTTGTGGCGCGTGCCCACCATGATGTCTATGAAACACAACACAAAATTATCAGAGACTCACTCAAGTATACTCACACTCGAATTCCCACCCTTACATGTTCCTTAGAATCGTAAGGATTCTTACTTGGGTTGCATATAGATCATGTGCTTTCAGTAGTATGGGCCCAATACTACCTTCCACACCAACCTGTAGTCATACCAAGTCCTCCTCCTAGGATCTAATTCACAAGTACTCTATCTCTCACAAATATCAGACTACTCTCTCAGTAGGCTACTCGTATGCTCATCTAAGTATCTCTCCTAGATTATCCCTCGACTCAGAACTCAGCACATACTCAGGGAAAACACAGATTACACTAATCAATATCATCTCCTAGGCTAAGGCATCACAAATCATGCAACTCTAGCCCTAAAATACGAAATACCTAGCCTATTCTCTAGCATGCATTTCTAGTATCTCATGAACATCTCATAAATATCTCATAAAGTAACAATTAAGGGTATTTTGGGAAACCAACGTTCGGGTTGTGGCTGATTGTACACACTGCTCCTTCTCATTTTCTCTTAGAAACTCTTACTTATTTTAGAAAAATTCATTTCTTTTGAAATTTTTTCTCAAATCCTCAGTTTGAGTCAAGACATACCCGGAGGTGCATCCGAATCCCTCAAACCAAGGCTCTAATACCAACTTGTAACACCGTAAACTTTCAGACCAAATTTTTCATTTTTAAAACACATAAAACTTATATAATATTTCATAAAACCACAAATGTCTCAAATGTCAACATAAATCCACGATAAAAGTCAAATCCTAGAATCCTCAATATAGTCTTGAACAGGTTTGTACAATCATGCTGGTGCCTTCCCGCGGTCCTGAGATGTACCTGAAAGACATAACTCATAACACGGTAAGCACGAAGCTTAGTGAGTTACCCAAAGTACCACACATATCACATTAGTCACTCGAGGTTGTAACTCAATAAGACCCTCCGGTCAATGTGTCTCAGTAAAGACCCTCCGGTCCCACAACTCGGGTGGACCCTCCGGTCCTAACTCAATAAGCTCAATGTAATACTCACCATAAATCACAAAGATATAATGCAAGATAACACAATACTCAAGTAAGCACATAAGACCCTCCGGTCACACAAAGATATCACTCATGGTAAATATAGTGAGAAGACTTACCTCGTACGTAAGCTAAGAAAATGTGTACTCCTCGAACACGAATCACCGAATCTAGCCTCCGCCTAGTCACATATGACAAATATCTGTAATTAACACTTAAATCACAAATTATAAATTACTAAGTTATTTTCCCTCTCTAACTCTTGGATTGGGAAAAAGACCATTTTACCCCTCCATGGTCTCCATAACTCATGATTGACCAAACCCTAAATTCAACAGAAGTCAAACTCGAGTCAACAGTCCATGTTGACCCAACTCGCCGAGTGCAACCATGTGACTCGTCGAGTCAACTCATTTTTTTCAGAATGTCGCGAGTATCCAACTTAACTCATCGAGTTGTCTCTTCAACTCGACAAGTGACCCATATCCAGACTCCTCGCGGAAAACCCGAGCCGACTCGTCGAGTCAGCTCATCGACTCGTCGAGTCCTATCAAACCCTTTTTCCATGAGGGTTTGATAGGAATCAACTATGGCTGAATAAAGTTGGGACCTTGGACTCTATGGACCTCACAAGGTCCAGATCTGATGTCTCAATGCTTAGCAAGCACAAGCCACACAAAATCTCAAGGAAATATGGAAAAAGCCCCAAAGTTCCTCATTAACAAGATCTAAACAATATGATGAGCATGGTGATGACTTTTTCCTTCCAACAGAAGCTCCAAGTGAAAGAACACTGGATCACACAACCTTTCCTCTTTCCTTTCTTATATCTCTCTTCTTCTCTTCCAATGGTTCACCAAAAACACTCAAAATTAGCTCTCTCACTCTCTCTTAGCTCAAATGGCCGATTAGGGTTTCACACAGGGGAGTTGGGTGGCTGGTGAGGCGGAAATGAGGACATAAGGTCCTATAAATAGGTCCCAACCCCGGAGATTTAGGGTTTCATCTCACAGTGCCAACTCGGCTAGTTGGTCCCTCTGACTTGTCGAGTTGATCAATAAACCCACATGGCCAATTCGTCCCTACTCGATGAGTTGAGGCACCAACTCGTCGAGTTGCTCAGTCAAACTCATAATAAATAAATATATCATACCTCAGAGCCAGGATGTTACAGGAGAGGAAGTTGATGAAAGAGGACCGAGAGGTTGAGCTGGGTGGCTAGGGTCATTAAAGATATTGCGGGTGTCATCCAACTTAAGGAAGTCAGAGTCAGGGGAATGAGTTGGAGTCATAGAGCCAAACAGAAAGATTGTTTTATTGAATATGACATGGTGGGAGATGATAATTTGATTTGCATGGAGGTTAAGACAACGAAAACCTTTGTGGATGGTGGGATATCCAATAAATATACAAGGAACCGAACGAGATTGAGTTTGTGAGTGTAGTTTATGTGAGCGTAGAAAATGCATCCGAAAACACGAAGGTGGGAGTAGGATAGATGTTTGTTCAAAAGTTTATGGTATAGGGTGTCATTTTGTAAGGTGGTGGAGGGAAGGATGTGAAAAAGATGAGAGGCCATGTGTAAAGCTTCAACCCAATAGGTTGGAGGGAGGTGAGTCTAAAAAAGCAAAGTGCGTATGAGGTTATTTATAGTTCGAAAACTACTTTCAGATTTCCCATTTTGTTGGGAGGTTTAAGGATAAGGGGAGCGCATATGGATGCCACTGATGTCACATAATTGATGAAATTGAGAATTATCAAATTCTTTACCATTGCCACATTGAAAAGTTTGTATGTCAGTATGAAATTGATTTTCGATGTAAGCACACAAGTGAATGAATTTAGAAAAAATGTTGGATTTTTTATGAAGAGGTTACACCCACACAAAATGAGAAAATTAATCAAGAAAAATGACATAATATTGAATTCCACTATGAGTTAATAAAGGAGAAGTCCAAACATTTGAATGAATAAATTGAAATGGAAATGTAAATTCGTTATTCAACAATGAAAAAGATAAAAGAACATGTCTGCCTAGTTGACAAGCATAACACAAACTAGGAGACTTCTTATTATTACATGTGATAGAATTATTGGAAAGTAAATAATGGAGAACTTTATAGCCGAGATGACGAAGACGTTGGTGCCACATGGATGAGATAATAATGAAAAGCACTTGAGGAGGTGGAATTGTAAGGGGATATAAATCGCCTTGGCTATCGCATCGATAGAGGACTTGTTTTGGGAAAATCTTTCACAGAAAAACCAAGCTAATCAAATTTCATACTATATTTGTTATCACGAGTGAATTGACGAATATAAACATGGTTTTTAATTATTTGAGGAGTTATAAGAACATTTTTAAGAGAGAAGGTACGAAAAGGATTAAGGCTAATAGAGGAGTTACCTGATTGTGTAACGGGAATATGAGATTCATGGTACAAAACGATTGCGGAAGAGAGGTTGTTTGATCCAGAAAAACATTCTGTCATGGAGTAGGCTGATGAAAATGTGGGCTGGCCATAAAAGCTTGCTGAGGATGGGCTGAGGTCAAATTGGGCGATGTAGGTTGCTGAAAATTGCAAGGCCTACTATGCTGGGAGTTGGCCCAAAAAGTGTTGGGAGGAGGTAAAAGCCCAATAGCATTGCGTTTGGGTCGTTGATCGTGAGACGCATCACCAGATCAAGGGTTCCAAATCCCCCAGCCGTTGTTACCAGCATGACCATGTGCACCAAAATTACCAGTCACACCACTTGTTCTACCTCTGTTGCTTCATCTACCGGAACGACCGCTCCTGTCTCCGCGTCTGGAATTCTGACCCCTGCCTATGCCATTAAAGTGAGTTCCACGGTGGGTTTTTGGAGGCCGTTTTTCATGATTCTGATTCTGGTTTTCATGCATGGTATTTAGAATAGTAAGGACTGAAGTGTGATCTTGATGAATAGCTTGCACCATACAATTTTGTTCCTTAATCATGGAACGTTCCTCTAGCGTTATCATTAATCACATTTCAAGAAAAGTCGGGAAAAGTTTCTGATGTCGAATGGTGGTAACCAAATGAGAAAACTTTGGAGAGATGGCCAATAATGGCATAAATAACAAGATTACGTTATGGAAACGGGGCTCTGATGTTGGCAAGAATATCAACAATTGACTTTATATGGGTGTAATATTAGACAATCGTTGAGTCACCAATAATGATCGAACGGAGTTCATCATCAAGTTCCATGGCCTTAGATTCTTTGTTTTCAAGGAAAAGAGCTACTATGGTTGCTATAACGTTATGTTTGAGAATGGTTAGAAGGAGAGGCTGAGTGAGAGTGCCAAACATTCATTTTTTGACAATATTATCAACTTCTTCCCACTGGGGATCATCGGCTTTAAGAGACGAACCATCAAGATGACCATAGACGGAATACCCACTGCAGGTAGTCTTGAATAATTGTTTCCATGCATCATAATTCATGCGATCAAGATCAAGTAGAAGAAGGAAATAGGACTTTATGTTTGTGATGCCAAATATTTTGTCAGTATGTTTGGTTTTGGAAGAGCCTGCAGCATCTGAAACAATCATGATGGAGAAGAGATAGAAGGCGTGAAAGGAAGGAGACGAGATGAGAAGAAAAGAAGACGCTGCCTTGAGGATCGACTAGGGTTTTAGAGATACTAGTATGATACCATGTTATTCATAATATTTCCCATGATCCATAATTGTATTCCATCACCAAATCTATACATGTTACAATAAACGAGCTATGCTAAAACATTATGGGCATATATAATGGCCACACAAAAAATAAAACAAATACAATAACCAATAGAACAAGAATGGTGGTAGTAAAGCATACGTCTAACAAAAATAATGCCAGAAAAATGCATCAGAACAAAATTATAAATGTGTAAATCTTTTTTTGTTTCTATGAATTCCAAAAAAAGACATGCATAAGAAAAATCCCAAAAAAAAAATTAAATAATCCTAGAAAAAAATTCGTTTCTATAAATCCAATTGTTTATCGATTTTCCTTTCTCGTTTCTATAAATCCGACCATAAGAGCAATTCAAGAAATTCTCAAACAATCCAAGCAAAAAGATGGGTCGATAAACCTATAAATCGTCTTCAAACACAAATCCGAAAATCATACCTGAAATCAAAGGAAATGGACAGTCAAAGTCAAGAAATTTACTCCTCATATGAAATCAAACCAGAAATCAAGAAATTATTTGCAAATACTCCACCAAAAATATGTCATATTGACAACTACGAGGCGAAGGTGTGGTGGGATTTTGTGTCTTTCAATCTCGATGAATGTAAATACTTTACCACCGAATCTTGAATCGTTCTCCTTTTTCACACCTGTTTCTTCTCTACTGAATGCGGGGGGTCGTGGGATTTTGTGTTCTCTAGTGACAGTCCAGTTTCTAATCGTCGTGTTCTAAAAGTGAGAGGAGAGGATGGTTTGGGATAAAGGAGGTGGAAACAAGTCAACAAACAACATAAGTTGACCGATGGTTATAATAAATTACCCTTCACCTAAATTGACTTGATTACCCCCAACATTCGGGTTCACTAACAACACAAGTTAACGGAGGGCTACAATAAGGATCTATGGTGCAATAAATTTGTCATTTAAGGACTCCAGAGATGAAAAACCTGAATTAGGGACTAAGCGTGCAAGTAGCACCATAACATAAGGACCATTCATGAAAGTTTCTCTATTTTTTATTACCTAACCTTCTATATATATATATATATATATATATATATATATATATATATATATATATATATATATATATATATATATATATATATATATATAGGTGGATTCAATTGAGAAAATAAAAAAGGTTGAGAATGGGGAATCATTCTCAGCCACTCATTTAATTAGCCTCTAAACATAAATGACACGATGGCAAACTTGTAAATATGATATAATAGCCTTCAATCACAAATACGTAAGTGTAGAGAATTAGATAACAGTTGAAATTCATTCGTTTTTTGCTCTTTCAATCCAACCTTCAATTCTGCTTGAATACGAACATATCTTCAACATCTACGATTAATTATACTCGCAGCATCATTAGAACAACATCATCGATAATCAACAAAAAATTCAATTCGTATCATTCATTCAACATCGTTCATCAAATAAAACATCGAAATTAAGGTTAGAAAAAGATCAAATCATTTTTTGTTTGAAAATTTTCATATATTTCTCTACCAATCTACTATTTTGTAAGATTTAAATAGTCAAAGTATCATATTTATCACATTTTTAAAAAAGTTAACTTGTATGCACTCCAACTGTTTGATGAAATGCATAAACTAAATTACCACGTTATATTCACATATGAATATGTTTTCTCACCTGAATCAATATGTGATTATTAAAACACAAAACAAATATACAAGTCTGTATGTTATTAATATGTGAATAACATATAAAAATTATATATATTTCTGAGAACACCTTGTAATATTCATATATGAATATACTGTGCAATATTCACATATGAATATACCAACTATTATTCATAAGTGAATATACGATCTAATATTCACAAGTGAATATATTATGTACTATTCTCATGTGATATACCATGTAATACTATATAATATTCACATATGAAAATATCATCTAATATTCATAAGTGAATATATCATCTAACATTCACAAGTGAATATACTATGTAATATTCACAAGTGAATGCATCGTCTAATATTTAAATATGAATATACTATGATTAGTATATGTTATATTCATATATGAATGATACTTAAATTGTAAAAAAATTAAACATAGTTTTTATTCATAAGTGAATAACGAATGTACTGTAGTAAAAAACCTGATTCATTTTTATTCACTTATGAATAACGATAGCTGAAAATATAAAAAAAAATTATTTTATCTTAAAACTATATCAATATGGATATCTATTTGTAGAGAATAAAAAATCATGAATTTTGGTATATTTAAAATCATTTTTCGATAAAAATAGCTTCTTAAAAATTTAAAAAAAACGAAAAAACTATGTTTTTGTATATATTAAGGTAATGCTTAGCATAGTTTAAGGAAACATATTTTGTTGGAAAACACATGTGCATTCGTTTCCCATTTCCGCCGGTACGTTGGAGGTTTTTGCGGCAAAAATAAATGATTGGCTGAGAATGATTCTCCCATTCTCAATCTTTTTTTTCTCAATTGAACCCTCCTCTATATATATATATATATATATATATATATATATATATATATATATATATATATATATATATATATATATATATATATATATATATATATATATATATATATATATATCACACGCATACACAATCAGTAAAAAGTGCCAAACCTATTGCTAATTTTAGTGTTATCTGTCATTTATTATAGTTGGAATTAACATGATTCCCAATGGGGCTAAAACAATGATAAAAAAGTTAGTGCGGATTTCATACTTGTATATAAGACGAGTTTGATGGGTTTCGGGACTCATTAGCTCAATCACAAGGCCGCGGAAACAATAAACAATTTGATCTAAAATCAAAATATATGGATCTAAAGTCAACTAATATATGCAATTTATTAGAACTCAATAGATCAAAAAACATAAATTTGATATCTTAGTTGGTTTCTTCTTCTGACGAGCTACTGTAATGGACTTGAGAACACAAAGGACAGTTCATCTTCTAAAATCGCACCCAAGATACAAACAAGAAATAGATCCAAGCAATCCTCGAACTATGAGATTCAAACATAATCGAAATCCTAATTATGTGGTTGGCCACGACGTGACTATTGGATTAAGGTGTCTAACCTCATAAATAAATTGCTATACTATTGTAATTAAAAGCAAAGTTCTTTTTGGGTTGCCCTCATAGCTAGAATTTGATTAGAATGAGATTTCTAGACAGAAGATAATTTATTAGTTCATTATGTGATTAGTAAATTAATTGGAAATTGTAAGAAATAATTTATTAATATATTATACGGTTAATATATTAATTAGACATAGTAATAATTAATTAAGAATTAATTAAAATTGATTTAGAATTAATTCTGGGTTAACTGGAATTAGTTAAAGGTACAATGGCTGAGTTGTAATTGTTCAATAGTTGAAGAAAAGAGAAGATCTAGAAACCTCCATTATATGGACGGTTTTTGATGCCCTATTTGGGTATTCTGGAAGCCTCCATTTCATAATAGGAAACTAGATAATTACTAAATTTGAAATATTATTATTATATGTTCAAATCTAGAGTTTTTAGGTTTTCTAGTAGTTATATAAAGAGCTATAACCCTTTGATTTCCGGCCTGCTTGATTCCCAAAGAATTCTAATTTCTATTGTGGTCCTCCTCTATTCTCTATTGTCTTCTAGTTTCCAGAGTTTGGGTGTGAGCGATTAGAGGCGTCATACTTTTGGTGCTAAGCTTTCCAAAAATCAACAAGGGAATTAAAAGTATTTTTTGCTATAACAATACAAAGATATGTAATCCTAATCTTATGATTTAGTAATTATAACCTACGGTTATAGTAGTTTCATTGTATGTTGCTTTCATTGTGTTAAGACATAGATCCAATAGGTTGCGTGCACCCTTAATTATTAAGGGTTTTTTCACAAGTACATAATTTTCGGAACCTATGTAATCCAACAGGTTATCAGAGCTTTGGTATTCAATTGATTGTGCATGAGATGAATCACATCAATTTGTTTTATGGACCTAGGCTCACAACCCCTTTTCATTTTTCATTTTTCATGTATTTTATCTATCTGACCCAAATGTTGGCTGTATTTTAGTGATTATCTAGTTTTTGAACTGTTAAAATCCATATTTTAATATGCTAGATATGATTATAACCCTAATTTGTATCTTGAGAAGCTAAATAAGGAATCCTAATTTTTAGTTATAAGATAATTAAATTGAATTATTCTTTATGGATTTTAATAATACATTTAATGAAATTATTAAGTAAAGGACAAATATTTAATCCATAATGTTTAAGTATTAATTAATTAAATGTTTAATTCAAATAAGTAATATTTAAACCTTGTGTTTTAAAATGTTTTAAAACACACCATATACATATATACAATTTTTAAATATAATATGTATAATAAAAGTTAGTCGAATCTCTAGTACGTCTCATTCATGAAGTCATCCTATAAGAGAGGTATAAGAAAATGACATATAAAATGACCGTTGAATGAGTATCCTTTTCACCCACCACTTCTTTGTGTGATGGAGGGTCGTTAGCCGAATAGATTTGATAGGACATAATTACATTAAAAGTATAGTGCTATTACGTAATAGAACATTCTTTAAAATCCCAATCTAGTTACTTTAGGAAAAAATGTGAAATGTATGCTAATCCATGAAGATGCACATCATTTCTTTATGAGTCATTAATGTAGCATGTGTGGTTAACCGACACACTAATGTGGGACTATAAAGATGAAATGATGAAACAAATCGTTTTTATAATTGTTGATGGATCATGTATGGTTGACCGACACATCAATGGGAGATCATAAATCGATCAAGGGTGTTTGAGAGGGTTTGCATGGTTATTCACATATTAATTGTGATCATTGGCATCCCAGTCACAATTGGTAAGAGCATAATCCGAGATTAAATATGTCATTGATGTTTCGATGAAAATCTCAAGAGTTCTAGGAGTTTCATGTGATTGAAATTAGTGAAACGTTTCTACCTACCTAAAATAGTTTCGTGATATAACTACGACATCCCTCTTCATATTAAAAAGTGAAAATATGGATCCTAGTATTAATTTAAATTTTCGGTTAATAATTAAGTATTCAAATCAACTAGCTTGAATTTTCTCTTTTTCTTTTTTTAGATGTATAGTTAAGACAGAAAAGGTGTTTCTCATTCTTTTGGAAATAGTTTTCCTCAATCCTTTGGAGATATTTTTCCACATTCAAGTCAATGTGAAATTGTCTTCCCTTCCTTGGGTAATGGTGGAACTGGACATCGGCCCTCCTCAACACTCCTGCCTCCTCCTCCTCCTCCTGTGAGTCTCCCAACATCACGTTTTCCTCAAGTTGAAAGATATGAGACTATTCAAGCCCTCTTGGCATGTAAACACCAAGATGGTGATGGGTTTTGATACAAAATATAAGTTTGTTTTTCACAAAAACCGCAACGGAAGTTTTATAAAAATAACAAGTTTATTTTTAGTTTATAACAAAACCAAACCATCAAGGATTCATTTATAGAGGTTATAATGAAGTAAAAAACAACCAAATATTGTTTTAGAATGAAAACCTTTGAAGCCTTTGAACCAACTTGGTTTTGGGGTGCTGAAGAAGATAGAACAAATTCAAGAATAAAATTTCTCTATGTGTATCCACTATCAAGAGTAAGGCACTTGGAATGCTAGTTCCTTGTTGTATTATTGAGTGTATTAAACCTTTAATTGCTTAAATCAAATAAGCACTAAAGGAGACAACTCAAGAGGGCTTCTAATTTTGCAACAATCTTTAAAAGACAACAAGAAGAGGAAGAGAAGGAGTTTTGGGAAATGAGAAGAAATAGAGAGATCTAACTAGAAAAACTAGCTCCAAACTCATGCACTAGACCTCTTTAAATACCCATGCAAAAGCAAAAGCAACCCCATAGTATAATCTAAAGTAATGACCTTACTTTAGAGGCGTGGGGAAGAAGGGAAGGAGGTTGATAAGCAACCTCCCATACCTCTCTAACTTTCGGCCACACCATTTTAAAGAAGATGAATAACTTAATTTTTATAAACTCAAAGTTTATAAAATATAAATTGTCATTAGGTAAAAGACAAAAAGATTCAACTAGTCCAAAAGGTTGTGCGTGACTTATTAATTCATACCATATGAAATAATAACTAGTTATACTCTCTTATAATTATTATTTTCACAAAAAAATAATTATTCCCTAATTAAATACATGAGTTGATATTATTTATTAATGATCATATTAATAATAAATATACAAAATATGTCAACTTGATAAATGTGTGACCCTATAGGATCATATATTATTAGCAATATCACTCAATAATGCTTCTTGGGCATATAGATTCAACAATCTCCCACTTGCACAAGATTCATTATAGACTGAAATAAACAGTAGCTGACGTCTAGCAACGGGCTACTGCCCCTAACAACATATGAAGGTTGTAATCCCATAAACAGCCAATTCGAGGAGCTCTAAGCTACAATTGTTACTAAAGGTGTGGTGTCAATTATTCCTTTGTCTCAAACATCATGTTGAACATGAGATATGGATCATGATCAATCTCATGTGGTGTTCAACTTTTAGTAAGGCCTTAGATGTCTAATTCTCAACGAATAAGAGGAAAAAAATTCCATCTTGACTACATACGCCCATCAATGTAGTTGATGTCATATCCAATGATGGCCCTTATGAATTCCTTTTACAAAGCAACGTTAAACCATGTCAAAGAACAATAATTCCTACACTTCAAGTCCCAAATATGTATATCAGGTCTAAGAATACAAAGATACAACCTTGATCAAAATATCACTCATGGCTACGATCCATAAAGTGATTTTGATGCGGGTTATGTCTAACAATCATTCCCTAATCAAGTGCGTTTAAAGTTGGTAGCAACACTTGCTATTTTCATCTCCATGAAAATCAACCAGTCCACTCATATTAGTCTTACCTCATAGATGCCCCCACAACTATGAGCGAATATGCAAATTTAGAATAATAACCTAGTTATCCAAGGATTTAAACATGCTAATATAGAATACAACAATTATTTAATGAGAGACTCATATCCAATATATCAACTCATTATAATATATGTTGCTTGTATCGTTCCAACATCCAAATACTAAATTTCAATAAAATACATCTACTTATATCAAAAAGGCCCTATAGTACCAACTTGATTTTCATGCTTTACCTAATGAAGGAGATTTGTTAAGTAGACCTGACAAACATGATTTGTATAAACTTCATGAATACAAACATCATCAGTTTTACATATATAACTCATCTATTAAGAAAAACTATTGAGAATGTATTAGATGCTTAAACATGACTTAGATACCAATACTTGCGTAATGGGATTACTTATAGTGATAATGAACTACATATTAAGCATCTTTGTATGTAGTTTCCAAACCACAATGTACTCTAACTCCGATGTGTAATTGTAATTAAAATATACATGGAAACACTATCCACGTAACTTTATCTTCATTCATAATGAGGACACTCCCGATAGTGATTGAGAGTCATCTCAATCTATTTAAAAGTTTAGTGCATGTGTAACAACTATAAACATAGATTTCTTTCAAATACACCATAGATTAGGAATATTTTGCAAGTAAGTGAGAGTGTTCCTTTAAGTCACACCATAACTTATTCTCGGATCATACTGGTATTATTCGACATGCTCTAAGCATACGATTTATATGGCCTTCATGCATAATCATGACACATATGATTAATTCAATTGCATCAGCATATGGAATACAATCATATTATCTAGTTCAAAACATTTGCACTAGGTTTTTGCTTAAAACCATGTCATGTGGTATTTGACAATATAAAACTCTCAGAGTCCTTTATCTTAAGCTCTTTAAGATCCTTGACAATTATTGCAATTTTACTTAATCTTTTTAGTTGCCATGATCTATATATATATATATATATATATATATATATATATATATATATATATCTTTATTCCAATAGTTAGTATGTCAATCACATATAAGACTAGGAATGTTATTGTGTTCCCATTAGCTTTGTAGAAAAAACAAAAGTAATCTTAATTTATAATTAAATCACATTATATAATTATCTTAAAAGAAAGAAGATTCTTACTTTGAGATGTTAGCTTAAATGTGAGAAAAATTACATTCATGTATGTTTTCTCCTTTCAAAAGTCACTTACTCTTTATATTCGCAATATATTGAGGAAGATTAATCTAGCCCATAATTGATAATCATAGATGAATGCATCTCTATGTGCTTTATTTGTTTCTGATAAACTATTGAGCAGATTTAACAACAGTTGAAAAACTTGCGACTTCCAAAGTATGATGCATTTAGCTTTAGCTCTGAATGTTCTATATTGGTCCCAATTTGAAAAAGAACTTTCTAAGAACTTGTCCTATGGAATGAAAATTAGTGGGATTAGTAGAAACTTCATCCTAAACAATCATTTAGGATAATATTCATAAATGTAGTTAGTAGATGCTAGAGTGGTTAAGATTATTGTCTAACATAAGCTCTAAAACTCCATACTTTTTAGATAATGATAAACCATTACATCCTTAGTCTAATGAAAGTATTTAATCCACACAGTAAGATTACACACGAAAGCACTAACAAGAAGAAGGAAAAACTACTTCTGCATTAACATGAAAAAAACTGAACAACATGCCTTATGAGGCTCACATGTAACTCCCGTAGATCCGGACTAGTCAATTTAGAGACGTTAAGCGTAAAAAAATGACTCTTTGATAGAAGATTATTTAGAATGAATAATCTTAACTAAGTTGTAGTACATGTTACAAGGATTCCGTACATATAAAGAACGTTGAAATCCGAGTTATAACGAAGAAGTTATGACCTGTCGAAGTTTCGCGACAGAACCGGCACGACACTGAATGACGTAAAAAGTGAATTTAAGTTGGAGCGATATTTAGCCTTAGTGATATAAACGAAAGTCGTACAGTTCATTAAACCAAGAGCGTGAATAAAAAGAATGCCCAAATCTGACTTCGTATGAGGAAGTTATGATTTTTCTAAGTTTCAGCTTAGGAATATGCAGCCCGAAACTCGAATTCGAGATCGAGTGATTTCTAGCCGAAACAATCTAAATGAGAATCGAAGATCTCGTTGATAGTAGTCCAACGGTAAAAAGACAGACGAAAACGGACGTCAGATGAAGAAGTTATGAATTTATAACGGAGTTTCCTGTCCCGGCCTACTAAAAATAAATAATAAAAAATAAATTCAAAATTAGCCGACGGAGTCTAAACGAAAGTTGTAGAGCGTAGTCTCACCTACGCGTAGATATAAAGAACGTCGAAAACAGAGTTCGTATGAGGAAGATATAAAATTTTGAAGTTTATTAAATAATTAAAATATTAAATTTAAATATAAAATCCGATATTATCTGAAGGGGGGGGGGGGGGGGAGTCACCGGACTTATCCGGGTTACGCCCAGCATAGCTGAGCATTACGCCCAACGTAATGCGTAGATTCAGCCCCTATAAAAGGGATGTGAGGGCAGCCGAGTTCTTTGCTCCTTTTCTCTTCTCTCTCTCTCCCGTTTTACCTCGTTTTTTCGTGCAAGAAATATCCCGAAGCCTCGGTATCATTCCCAAGACCCGAAGCAAGTCCCGAAGCCCCGAAGATCCCGAAAACTAAATTTTCCGAGCCGAAGCTCTGCCCGCGAGAAGCCCGGTTTTTGTGAAGATCTCCCGGTTTCACCGAAGAATACTACTTCTACAAGCCGTAGTGCTGTCCGATCATCTTCTGATCAAGTGAGTGTGTGGTTACTTTCTTTTAACACATAAATATGAAGTATTTGCTATGAAATACATGCTATGTGTTTATATACTGTTGTTTATTAGAGATAAGTGTGGAATGGATGTTTTATATGGTTTTTAAATGAGTTAAACTGTATATATGTATTTTATATCTACTAATATGTTGGGTAGAACACGGGTAGATGAGATAGTTGGTATGTGATAAAATGATGAGGTATGTAAGATGATTAAGAATAATATTGGTAGATGCACCAATTAGAGAATGTCATAATACTAGCAGATGCGCTTATGAATAATATTGGTAGATGCACCAAATAGAGAATGTCATAATACTAGCAGATGCACTTATAGGATAATCCTGGTAGATGCGCTTATAGGATAATGTCGCTAGATGCGCCTAAAAGAGAATGTCATAAACCTGGCAGTCGCGCCTCATAGTGTATGACGTAATCCTGGCAGAGGCGCTTAAAGGATGATGTTGGTAGATGCGCCTTATGTAGCAATAGATTTTGTGCCAATTCCTTAGGTCAATCCTTAGGAATGAATGAATGACAGGTAGTTGAATTCTTAGGGTAAAATCCTAAGAAATAAAAAAGATAATGGGAATGGGTAATGGGTTGATTGTTTGATGGTTGAATATAATAATTATATTATTGTGGGTCGAAAACCCTATATGCTCATCAGGCTCCCAAGCCTGACCCACTCAGTTTTCTTTGTATCACAGGTATTAATACGAAGACATATTTCACTAAGAGATTAAAGAAGATGTAAATCATTAGTGTAAATAAATGTATGTTCTGTTTATGCTTATGTGTCTGTATCGGAACATGACATCCCGAGATTTTGTTATATAATGAAAATACATTTCTTTAAGAAATGCTTTGATAAATTCTTATCATATTTTATTTTAGGAACAAATTCCGCATCAGTTTTCTTTAAACGATTACTCTGATTTTAAAAACAAAGCATAAACAAATCGGTCTTTTCTGGGCGTGAAATTGGGGATGTCACAGTTTAGAGACGTTAAGCGTAAAAAAATGACTTTTTGATAGAAGATTATTTAGATTGAATAATCTTAACTAACTTGTAGTATATGTTACAAGGATTCTGTACATATAAAGAACGTTGAAATCCGAGTTATAACGAAGAAGTTATGACCTGTCGAAGTTTCGCGACAGAACCGACACGACACTGAATGACGTAAAAAGTGAATTTACGTTGGAGCGATATTTAGCCTTAGTGATCTAAACGAAAGTTGTAGAGTTCGTTAAACGAAGTGCGTGAATAAAAAGAATGCCCAAATCTGACTTCGTATGAGGAAGTTATGATTTTTCTAAGTTTCATCTTAGCAATATGCAGCCCGAAACTCGAATTCGAGATCGAGTGATTTCTAGCTGAAACAATCTAAATGGGAATCGAAGATGTCGTTGATAGTAGTCCAACGGTAAAAATACAGATGAAAACGGACGTCAGATGAATAAGTTATGAATTTATAACGGAGTTTTCCTGTCCCGACCTACTAAAAATAAATGATAAAAAATAAATCAAAATTAGCCGACGAGTCTAAACGAAAGTTGTAGAGCGTAGTTTCACCTACGCGTGGATATAAAGAACCTTGAAAACGGAGTTTGTATGAGGAAGATATGAATTTTGGAAGTTTATTAAATAATTTAAATATTAAATTTAAATATAAAATCCGATATTATCCGAAGGGGGGGGGGGGGGAGTCACCGGACTTATCCGAGTTACGCCCAGCGTAGCTGGGCATTACGCCCAATGTAATGCGTAGATCCAACCCCTATAAAAGGGATGCGAGGGCAGCCGAGTTCTTTGCTCCTTTTCTCTTCTCTCTCTCCCGTTTTACCTCATTTTTCGTGCAAGAAATATCCCGAAGCCCCGGTATCATTCCCAAGACCCAAAGCAAGTCCCGAAGCCCCGAAGATCCCGAGAAGTAAAGTTTCCGAGCCGAAGCTCTGCCCGCGAGAAGCCCGGTTTTTGTGAAGATCTCCCGGTTTGACCGAAGAATACTACTTCTACAAGCCGTAGTGCTGTCCGATCAGCTTCTGATCAAGTGAGTGTGGTTACTTTCTTTTAACACATAAATATGAAATATTTCCATGAAATACATGCTATGTGTTTATATACTGTTGTTTATTTGAGATAAGTGTAGAATGGATGTTTTATATGGTTTTTAAATGAGTTAAACTGTATATGTATTTTATATATACTAATATGTTGGGTAGAAGATGGGTAGATGAGATAGTTGGTATGTGATAAAATGATGAGGTATGTAAGATGATTAAGAATAATATTGTAGATGCACCAATTAGAGAATGTCATAATACTAGCAGATGCGCTTAAGAATAATATTGGTAGATGCACCAAATAGAGAATGTCATAATACTAGCAGATGCGCTTATAGGATAATCCTGGCAGATGCGCTTATAGGATAATGTCAGCAGATGCGCCTAAAAGAGAATGTCATAAACCTGGCAGTCGCGCCTCATAGTGTATGACGTAATCCTGGCAGAGGCACTTAAAGGATGATGTTGGTAGATGCGCCTAATGTAGCAATAGATTTTGTGCAAATTCCTTAGGTCAATCCTTAGGAATGAATGAATGACGGGTAGTTATATTCTTAGGGTAAAATCCTAAGAAATAAAGAAGATAATGGGGATGGGTAATTGGGTTGATTGTTTGATGGTTGAATATAATAATTATATTATTGTGGGTCGAAAACCCTATATGCTCACCAGGCTCCCAAGCCTGACCCACTCAGTTTTCTTTGTATCACAGGTATTAATACGAAGACATATTTCACAGAGAGATTAAAGGAGATGTAAATCATTAGTGTAAATAAAATGTAAGTTCTGTTTATGCTTATGTGTCTGTATTAGAACATGACATCCCGAGATTTTGTTATATAATGAAAATACATTTCTTTAAGAAATGCTTTGATAAATTCTTATCATATTTTGTTTTGGGAACAAATTCCGCATCGGTTTTCTATAAACGATTACTCTGATTTTAAAAACAAAGCATAAACAAATCGGTCTTTTCTGGCCGTGAAATTGGGGATGTCACAGTTGGTATCAGAGCATTAGTTTAAGCGAACTAGGAATTTATAGGAAATTTCTAGACTTAAACTTAGAATGCTAAGTAATGATTGTGAGGAGTGTGTCTAAAATATGTTAGGTAGTACACCTAAATTGACACAAGCACTAGTTTATTTTAGGAATGATGCCTAAAATGCTTTTATATGCTAAATGTTTTGTGTGATAGCTATATTGATGCTATTATTTGTTCGGATCTATGGTCTGTTGCCGACCGGATCTGGAAACCTTATGTGTTTAGGATTCTAAGCACTACGATATTAGAACTAGCATGTAAACGTTTCGGGGTGATAAGGATATTTATACGTTTATCGTAATTAAAGCTTTCTTATCTTAAATTCTCGCTTGGTACACCGAATGTCTGCTTGGGTGCACAAAGGGTCATTGTGAAGACTCGTAGAGAAATTGAGTAAATGGAGGAAATGAAGAATGCTTATGATAGTAGATGACACCTATCAGAAGATATCGTAAGAGTGGTATCTTGCCTTTAGAGTATGTCTTATGAAATAACAGTACGTTTAGAGGAGTACGGTACGTCTGAAGTACACCTTCGATTGGCAGGATGATGGAGAGATTGGTGTAATTCTTGAGGTTGTCTCATCACCTAGCATTTCTATCACCAATCGAGTTGAAGTAAAATTGATGATTGAAGATACGCAATGAAGAAGTCCTAGTAGAGTCTAGGGAAATGGTTTATGATTATTTGGACGCATTCGTATGTGTTAAATTATTTTGTGATTTTAGGACTTGGGGACTGCGAGACAATACTTGGGACGAGTATGAGTAGGTGTGAAAGGTAGTAGATGCATATACTACCGGAAGCACAGGACTCACACTTGGATCAGGGAAAGTCACAAAGTTACCAAGAAGCTGGTGATTGATTCCGTTTTATTCGAGTATGTCATTACCCTTGTTTCGGTAATGACTAGTGAGATGGTTGTTATTCCGACCCTAGTGGTCATATAAATTTGAGTTCGACTGCGAGGAGTATGTTACGTGGTCTAGAGGACCAAGTTAGATGTAACATCTGACTTAAGTCAGAAGGTTGAAATTAATGTGATCGATAGTATTGCGCTCGTTGTTGAAAGATGTTTGCAGGTAGAAATGCTACATGCTGAAATGTGATTATATCACATTAGAATATGAAGGGAGGAATATTCCATTCTGGAATTTAACTCTAAAAAGACCGAGTCTAAGCGTCGCATCATGCGATGAGAGGTCAATAGAGCACGACCCATCGGTCTGTTACAATAGATAAAGGAAAGTATTTATCCTAAGAAGAAGAAGGAGTCCACAATAAGGACCCATTTTGTAACTTGAAGGTTATGATTGAAAGTCCAACATAGTACGAAAAGCAGATGCAAGATTGAGCATCGCCTGCAGTCAAGAAGCCCTAGAGTTAAATGCTCTTTCGAGGAAACATAGAAGTTACGGTTATTACCTAGGATGAAGAGATGACGTATGGAATCATTATTCAAGCCCTATTTCGTTGATGATTCTGGGACGTAATCATCCTAAGGGGGAGATAGTTGTAACGCCCGTAGATCCGGGCTAGTCAATTTAGAGACGTTAAGCGTAAAAAAAAAGACTTTTGATAGAAGATTATTTAGAATGAATAATATTAACTAACTTTTAGTATATGTTACAAGGATTCCGTACATATAAAGAACGTTGAAATCCGAGTTATAACGAAGAAGTTATGACCTGTCGAAGTTTCGCGACAGAACCGGCACGACACTGAATGACGTAAAAAGTGAATTTACGTTGGAGCGATATTTAGCCTTAGTGATCTAAACAAAAGTCGTAGAGTTCGTTAAACCAAGAGCGTGAATAAAAAGAATGCCCAAATCTGACTTCGTATGAGGAAGTTATGATTTTTCTAAGTTTTAGCTTAGCATTATACAGCCCGAAACTCCAATTCGAGATCGAGTGATTTCTAGCCGAAACAATCTAAATGAGAATCGAAGATCTCGTTGATAGTAGTCCAACAGTAAAAAGACAGACAAAACGGACGTCAGCTGAAGAAGTTATGAATTTATAACGTAGTTTTTCTGTCCCGGCCTACTAAAAATAAATAATAAAAAATAAATTCAAAATTAGCCGACGGAGTCTAAACGAAAGTTGTAGAGCGTGGTCTCACCTATGTGTGGATATAAAGAACGTCGAAAACGAAGTTCGTATGAGGAAGATATGAATTTTTGAAGTTTATTAAATAATTAAAATATTAAATTTAAATATAAAATCTGATATTATCCGAAAGGGGGGGGGGGGAGTCACCGGACTTATTCGGGTTACGCCCAACGTAATGCGTAGATTCAGCCCCTATAAAAGGGATGCGAGGGCAGCCGAGTTCTTTGCTCCTTTTCTCTTCTCTCTCTCCCGTTTTACCTCGTTTTTCGTGCAAGAAATATCCCGAAACCCCGATATCATTCCCAAGACTCGAAGCAAGTCCCGAAGCCCCGAAGATCCCGAGAAGTAAAGTTTCCGAGCCGAAGCTCTGGCCGCGAGAAGCCCGGTTTTTTTGAAGATCTCCCGCTTTCAGCGAAAAATACTACTTCTACAAGCCGTAGTGCCGTCCGATCATCTTCTGATCAAGTGAGTGTGTGGTTACTTTCTTTTAACACATAAATATGAAGTATTTGCTATGAAATACATGCTATGTGTTTATATACTGTTGCTTATTTGAGATAAGTGTGGAATGGATGTTTTATATGGTTTTTAAATGAGTTAAACTATATATGTATTTTATATCTACTAATATGCTGGGTAGAACATGGGTAGATGAGATAGTTGGTATGTGATAAAATGATGAGGTAAATGATGAGGTATGTAAGATGATTAAGAATAATATTGGTAGATCCACTAAATAGAAAATGTCATAATACTAGCAGATGCGCTTAAGAATAATATTGGTAGACGCACCAAATAGAGAATGTCATAATACTAGCAGATGCGCTTATAGGATAATCCTGGCAGATGCGCTTATAGGATAATGTCGCCAGATGTGCCTAAAGAGAATGTCATAAACCTGGCAGTCGCGCCTCATAGTGTATGATGTAATCCTGGCAGAGGCACTTAAAGGATGATGTTGGTAGATGCGACTTATGTAGCAATAGATTTTGTGCCAATTCCTTAGGTCAATCCTTAGAAATGAATGAATGACGGGTAGTTGAATTCTTAGCGTAAAATCCTAAGAAATAAAGAAGATGATGCGGATGGGTAATTGGGTTGATTGTTTGATGGTTGAATATAATAATTATATTATTGTGGGTCGAAAACTCTATATGCTCACCAGGCTCCCAAGCCTGACCCACTCAATTTTCTTTGTATCACAAGTATTAATATGAAGACATACTTCACTGAGAGATTAAAGGAAATGTAAATCATTAGTGTAAGTAAATGTAAGTTCTGTTTATGCTTATGTGTCTGTATCAGAACATGACATCCCGAGATTTTGTTATATAATGAAAAGACATTTCTTTAAGAAATGCTTTGATAAATTCTTATCATATTTTCTTTTGGGAACAAATTCCACATCAATTTTCTTTAAACGATTACTCTGATTTTAAAAACAAAACATAAACAAATCGGCATTTTCTGGCCGTGAAATTGGGGATGTCACATCACACGATAAAAGAAACTGACAACTAAAGGTAACTTCTACCAATAAAGTAACTACCAACTAAGGAAAGATAAAAGCTGAAAACTGAACAGAAAGAAATAAATATAAAATTGACAACGTAACTCCTGCACATGCATTTAGGTGTTGTACTTTTAACACTTCCCCTCAACAGCTAATTTAAGCATCCCCATAGCATGACAGAACTCAAACAACTTCTTGATGGCCAAACCTTTTGTCAAGGAATCTGCAACTTGCTATGTGGTGTTAATATATGTCAGATCAATGTCATCTTGTAACACCTTTTCACGAATGAAATGATAGTGTACCTCGATATGCTTGGTTCGGGCATGGAATGTGGGATTCTCAGCAATTTGTATAGAAGATAAAGTATCATAGAATAGTGGTACACTAGTTCACCTCCTGTTTAAGATCCTTTAGCAATTGTACCAGCCGTACACACTCCTGAGCTGCCATTGCAGTAACTTTATACTCTGCTTCCGTTGTTGATAACGAGACTGTAGGTCGTCGTTTACTACACGAAGTTACCACACTAGATCCCAACATGAACAAGTAACATGTCGTTGATCTACGTGTATTGACATCACCAGCATAATCTGCATCACAGTAGCCTGACAGCTTGCTTTCTTCTCTTTTCTTGAAAGAAATACCCTAGTTTAGTGTCATCTTGATGTACCTTAGTACCCTTTGTACTGCATGTAGGTGAGGCTTTCTTGGATTTTGCATGAAAGGACTAAAAACTCCGACAACAAAGGCTATATCAGGTCTCGTTAGAGTCAAATATATAAGGCTCCCCACAATTTTTCTGTACATTGGAGCATCTTCCAGTTCTCTACCTGCTGTTGCACTAAACTTGGCATTTGCATCCATAGGTGTTACAGGTAGCTTGCTATCTAACATACCAAAATTATTTAACAGATATGTGGAATATTTCCTTTGATGCAACACAATCACATCATGCTGGTAGCTCAACTCTAAACCTAGGAAATGATTCAACCTTCCCAAGTCTTTCATATACAACCTAGTGCAAAGATTTTCTTTGAGCTGAGTAATCATTTAATCATAGTTTCCTGTGATTATCAGATCATCTAGATATACCAAAACCATAACAACCTTGTCTCCCTTACTTTTAACAAAAAGACTTGCATCAGAAGCGGTTATAGAATATCCGTTATGTTCGAGAAATTCAACAATTTTTCCGAACCAGGCTCTCGGTGATTGTTTTAGTCCATACAGGGCTTTCTTAAGGTTGCATACATATTGTCGATGGGTTTTACTCAATAAGCCCTGAGATTGATCCATTAGAATCACTCGATCAAGTTCTCCATATAAAAATGCATTACTCACATGCATTTGCCATATATTCCATCCTTTAATAGCAGCTAAGGCCAGTAGAACACTCATTATGGTTAGTTTTGCTACAGGGCTAAATGTTTCTTCACAATCAAGCCCGTATTCTTGAGAGAAACCTCGTGCAACAAGTCGATCCTTCAACCTTTCTACTGAACCATCAGCTTTCCGTTTGACTTTATAAACCCACTTACAAGAGATTGGCTTTGCATTGGTTGGTTTAGGGACCAATTCCCAAGTTTGGTTTCTCATTAGGGCGGTGTACTCTTGTTCGATGTCATTGATCCACTCCTTTTTAAGGCAAGCTTGTTGGTACGAATCAGGTTCTATTGCTGCATCTTCAACTACAGCAACATTTGCATATCTGGGGTTTGGTTTCTATGGTCTTGATGATCTTCTAAGACTCAAGTTTTCACCACCATCTTCATTATGACACTTGAAAGGAAATCGTTTGTTAGAATGATGGTTCTTTTGTTTATCCTCAGATGGTTCTCCTTTTTCAAACTTACGAGTCTTCTTCCCTGACTCATAGTTTTTGTTTTTATAAGAGCTCTTTTTGTAGTGCTGACTAGACTGTGATCGATACTTTCCTTTACCCTTTTCTGCATAGAGGGCTTCTTCATCAGTATTAATAGAGGCCCCACTCATCTGCTTCACTAAGGCTTCCTGTCCGGTTTAAAGATTCTCAAATTCAACGAGAGAAGGTTGAGTGGCCCAACCTTGAATCGCTGCTACGAAGCTTCTGAATTCTTGTTTTAGACCATGAATTATGATCCTTTTCATCCTTGTTTCACTTATATGTGACTGAGGATCAAGTTCTGTAATTTCTTTGCATGTAGACTTTACCTTGTAAAAGTATTGGGGAATTGTCATATGGCTCTTAGACACATATATCAATTCATTCTCAAGAAGTTGTAAGTTAGCATCATTCTTCTTAGAGAATAGGGTTTTCAACATATCCCAAGCCTCATTTGGAATCACTACATCCCTGATATGTTCCAAAATATCTTCTTCAACTCTTGTTTTTAAAACGAACATAGCCTTGCCTGCTTTAATCTTCCATTTTCATAAGGTTCCATTGTTATCTTCTGCCTCTGGTTGACTTGTTTCTGACCCATTTACAACTTCCCAAAGATCTTGCCCTTGCATGTATGACATGATGTAGGTAGACTACGTGTTGTAATTCTGGTTCTTAAGTTTTTTCGCTCCACAAGTAGTCTGAAGGTCAGCCATTGAACAAGTCTCTAATACCAGTTTATTAAACTTGAAGGCTAAAAGACACACACTTTTACACACTGTAAGATTAAACAGTAAAGCACTAACTAGAAGAAGGAAAACTACTTCTGCATTAACATGAAAAAAAACTGAACAACATGCCTTATGAGGCTTACACGAGAAAAGAAACTGACAACTAAAGGTAACTTTTACCAATAAAGCAACTACCCACTAAGGAAAGATAAAAGTTGAAAACTGAACAGAAATAAATAAACATAAAATTGACAAAGTAACTCCTGCACATGCATTTAGGTGTTGTACTTTTAACATATATATATATATATATATATATATATATATATATATATATATATATTCAATGTGTATTTGTTGGAGTAAGATAATTCCAAAATTTTATAAAGTAAATAGTTCTTTAAAATATCATATAGTAAACTGCAAGGTCTATGTTTTATCCTCTTCCAAAACTTGTACTACCGACATTCAACCAATAGTTAGGTGACCCTAACCTACTGGATAATACAAAGGCTACCTCAAACATCAAAAGATAGATCTAAGTGACCATGTGATCTTATGCCACAAGAACCATACTAATGACGAGTGAATATTTTTGACGGAATGAGTTGTGAATTGACTCCACAACTCTAAAAATGTTCCAAGAAGACTTGGTTTACAAAAACCATTTTCTTTGTCACAACGAAAGGTTTTTGATAGTCCCATTAAGTTCTATTTCAATCTTCACTATGAAACAATTTTAGAAAATCAAAAGGTTTCAACAATAACGAATAAATAGTCGTTAGTGAAATTGATTAAGCATCTATCACCAAAAACATTATGACACAAAATATACAAATCACCACCAATCCAAAAAGAAAAGCTCCAGTTTATGGTAAGTTGATGATATGAGAGAATCAATTTTATTGATGAGAAAACGAAACACAAAATATATCACACGCATACACAATCAGTAAAAGGTGCCAAACCTATTGCTAATTTTAGTGTTATCTGCCATTTATTATAGTTGGAATTAACATGATTCCAATGGGGCTAAAACAATGATAAAAAAGTTAGTGCGAATTTCATACTTGTATATAAGACGAGTTTGATGGGTTTCGGGACTCATTAGCTCAATCACAAGGCCGCGGAAACAATAAACAATTTGATCTAAAATCAAAATATATGGATCTAAAGTCAACTAATATATGCAATTTATTAGAACTCAATAGATCAAAAAACATAAATTTGATATCTTAGTTGGTTTCTTCTTCCGACGAGCTACTATAATGGACTTAAGAACACAAAGGACAGTTCATCTTCTAAAATCGCACCCAAGATACAAACAAGAAATAGATCCAAGCAATCCTCGAACTATGAGATTCAAACATAATCAAAATCCTAATTATGTGGTTGGCCACGACGTGACTATTGGATTATGGTGCCTAACCTCATAAATAAATTGCTATACTATTGTAATTAAAAGCAAAGTTCTTTTTGGGTTGCCATCATAGCTAGAATTTGATTAGAATGAGATTTCTAGACAGAGGATAATTTATTAGTTCATTATGTGATTAGTAAATTAATTGGAAATTGTAAGAAATAATTTATTAATATATTATACGGTTAATATATTAATTAGACATAGTAATAATTAATTAAGAGTTAATTAGAATTGATTTAGAATTAATTCTGGGTTAACTGGAATTAATTAAAGGTACAATGGCTGAGTTGTAATTGTTCAATAGTTGAAGAAAAGAGAAGATCTAGAAACCTCCATTATATGGACGGTTTTTGATGCCCTATTTGGGTATTCTGGAAGCCTCCATTTCATAATAGGAAACTAGATAATTACTAAATTTGAAATATTATTATTGTATGTTCAAATCTAGAGTTTTTAGGTTTTCTAGCAGTTATATAAAGAGCTATAACCCTTTGATTTCCGGCCTGCTTGATTCCCAAAGAATTCTAATTTCTATTGTGGTCCTCCTCTATTCTCTATTGTCTTCTAGTTTCCAGAGTTTGGGTGTGAGCGATTAGAGGCGTCATACTTTTGGTGCTAAGCTTTCCAAAAATCAACAAGGGAATTAAAAGTATTTTTTGCTATAACAATACAAAGATATGTAATCCTAATCTTATGATTTAGTAATTATAACCTAGGGTTATAGTAGTTTCATTGTATGTTGCTTTCATTGTGTTAAGACATAGATCCAATAGGTTGTATGCACCCTTAATTATTAAGGGTTTTTTCACAAGTACATAATTTTCGGAACCTATGTAATCCAACAGGGTTATCAGAGCTTTGGTATTCAATTAATTGTGCATGAGATGAATCACATCAATTTTTTTTATGGACCTAGGCTCACAACGCCTTTTCATTTTTCATTTTTCATGTATTTTATCTATCTGACCCAAATGTTGGCTGTATTTTAGTGATTATCTAGTTTTTGAACTGTTAAAGTCCATATTTTAATATGCTAGATATGATTATAACCCTAATTTGTATCTTGAGAAGTTAAATAAGGAATCCTAATTTTTAGTTATCTTTACTATATTATTAAGGATATTGCCCATTTCTTGAAAATTAAGAGGTACAATATCTATTACCTCATGTACAATCAATTTATGCTTACCAATCAATACATCACTTTACACTTACGTTTCACAAATTAACTTTAGAAACTAAATCAAGAAATTAAATAATAATTTCTACTTTCCTCTTATGTACCTCTACAATCGATAAAGCTCTCAAACAAATATCAAAAACCTAATCAGAAGCGCAACTCATCCGCTCGAGTCATCGTCCTCATCACCATGGCAGTGAACCACCACCCGCTCTCCAACCTCACAACACCGCCATTTCTGATCGTCGTCTCCACGAAGTTTGCGCTCTCA
Organism: Lactuca virosa; assembly: GCF_052849685.1. Classification (NCBI taxonomy): domain Eukaryota; kingdom Viridiplantae; phylum Streptophyta; class Magnoliopsida; order Asterales; family Asteraceae; genus Lactuca; species Lactuca virosa. Next base: position 91,503,522 of record NC_136429.1, read on the forward strand.
CAAAACTTTTTCCGGTAATGCCAACCCATCGTGATCCGTCAGTCTCACTCTCTCTCTACCCTAAATTGTTCTCCGTCCCCGCCACCACTTAGTTACGATAACCACCGCAACACTCATTAACACAACCACCAGTAAAACCAGTTCCAATCGGATTATCAAGGAGTAGACTCTGCAGTGAGACATGCTTCTTAGATAGGTAAACACATTTTGTTATTTGTATCTTCTTTTGGTTTTTCTATTTTCTGTATTTTGGTTATGAAATTAGGTTTTATTTTTCTTATTTATGTGGTACAGGTGTTCCATATTTGTAGAACAAATGCCATATACGACTTATGGATCACACAATCCTCTGGTATTATCCTCTACCTCATTCATATGGTTATATATTTGGAAAATGTGTAATTGGTATGATTTATTGTATGATGTGAAAATGACGATATGTGTTTAATTAATGAATTTCATTTTTGGTCAAAGATTTTAGCGTTGCTTTTTTAGGTAACATCAATATTATAGAGTTTTAAGCTCTTCCCTCTTTAGATTTACAAGTACATGAGTCAAAAATTGTATGAAAGTAAGCTTTACACCTTTGATATAGTTTGATGCTTTAAAATAATCATATATGCTCCCTTTTTATAATTTGTATTTGCTTTAATTTCAAGAATTTTAGATTGTAGGCCAGAGCGAAAAGGGAACTAGGGAACTAATAAGACTAGGTATGAATATAGATGTAGTTCCGGTTATTGAGGTGAAGTTATAACAAAGGGTAGGCCTAAACGAAGAAGTCACTGAAATTTATTTAGGCAAGTTATATCAACGGTTATATGTTTCTAATTTTTGTTAATGTGTGTATGTTTTGTGATTATGCCTTGACCTTGAAACCGCATGGTTGTCGTTTCTAAACATAAAAAGTTATTACACCTGATATATTCTTCTCTTCTCTGTATGTTTTTTTAGTTTGAACAAATGGTTAGGGAAAATCTGGACATCACCACCTGCTTCTTCCTTCCCTCATCGAGGTAATTCATATTTTGGCTGATAATTTTTTAAGATATGAAAGTTTTCTTTTCTCTCTTTTAGGCTTTGTTCCTTTCTCATCTTCTTCCTTTTCATTCTTTTCATCCGAGTACCCTATTAAAGGCTCAGCCTTATGCCCAATGGTGTTTTAGATTCTTGTATTTTCTCTGGTTATCAACCAGTTAGTGTTGTAGATAGTTGTATTTTATTTGGTTATTGACACTAAGTTTTGATTTTTATGGCATAATGACTTAAGAAGAGCTAGATTTGTTGTTTTTATGCAATTTACTTCACTGCAAGTTGAAAACAGGGGTAAAAGAGAAAAATTACTAGATCTAACTGAAGTGGAGATTAAATTAAGTTCATGTTGGTTTTTGAAGAGCTTTAGTGGATGGTATGTCATGAGTCAAGGAGATACTGCTATGATTTGCTCCTTGGTGGATAACTTTTAAACTTATTTTCTTTTTTTTTTCTTTTTATCAAAGATAATGTTTTATATAACAAATAAATTATGTTGATAACATAATCAAAATCATTTTATATTTTGCAGGTGACCCATGACACCTAAAGATACAAACCTTTTATAAGGAAATAGATCTATTATTTGTCATACTTAAAGTTTTCAATTACCATCACATAAAGTTTTCAAGTACCATCACAGGTTAGTCACCATCTTAACTTGATAGCTTGCCATGGGGAGAGGGTAAATGATGGAAGTTTGTGGGGCTTGCAACATAAGAACAAAAGATTGGGTATTATCAATTCAGTCTAACTTGTTGGAATTTTGACTATGGAATCTTTCTTATGAGGACAAGGTTTAAAATTTAGCAAGGTATGATAAGACCTTTTTTTATTGACTCATACACCAATATGTGCTTCTTCAATTCAGTCTAACCAGCAGTGGGTTTCTATTTTCTGTTTTAATTTTTATTTTTTTTCGAAATTGTGCTTCTTCAATACTAATTTTGGTCTATTTCCACTTTATAGATGAAGGTCATGAAGCAAGATGGCTGCCTAAAGTTCTTGTTCTTTCATCTCCTGCTTCATGTGTGATGTGTGAATGTTCAGAAGTTGAAAGTATATATATATATATATATATATATATATATATATATATATATATATATATATATATATATATATATATATTCATCATTTGGTTCACAAATTTGTTTGATTCCTCTATACAAAAGTTATGATTATTTTTCTGAACAAAAGAAACATTCATAAGTATGTCCCGACAAGGATGAGGAACAACGATTAGTACAATAAAAGCAATTAAAATTATTCTTTTATTTTATTTTAGATATTCTCTGTTTTAAAAGAGTGTTTTTTTTGTGAGTGTGAAGAGTTGAACAAGTATTGGAAGTTGTTCACATTGCAGCCAATAAAAACATTGTTCCTATGCCATGTTAGTCTTGTGGCGTCACAATGGGTTTGGGACAGGTAAGTTGTTAAATTATATTTCATTAGTTATGTGAACTGATAACCTGAAAGTGATAACATTGAGTTCTAGATTGAATAATCATTATGGTTTTTATGAAAGTGGTGCACAACAAGCTGTAGGAATACAATTCAGGCGTTAAAACCTAATATGGCTCAGTTTTTTTTTTTCCTTCTGCTGAAACTTAGATCCAGGTCAGTCTTTTTTTTAATGATAAAATGTGACTTCTCTTTGTTACTTTTTGATTTTCAGGTTTCTATTGTTGTAGGATAAAATTGGGAATAACATCAGGAAATGAATATCTCTATTCTATTTGTTCTTACATAAACCCCTCTGAATCAGGTAATCCCAAAAAGTTTCTTTTGTGAACATTTTATATGGATTTTAGTTTTGTTTCACTCTCAATCTTGATATGTTTTTCAGACATGAGAGAGGAGAAAGCCTATGATTGCAAGCCCTAAATTTCAACTTAAAGGTACATCTTTCTTTCACATCACATTATCAAAAGATATAAAATGGAAGCAGGATCTTTTTGGTCATTCTTTTGCTAATTATCAGTTTTGTTTTAAGATGGAAGGGTATTAATGTCAAAACACTAACTTATTCTTTTTTTTTTCTTTTTGTAAATTTATGTTTAAGGTATTGGTTAGTAATGCATTGATGATTAGATTTCTTAATGTGAAGCTTTAGATAGACTGATTTGTAAAAAAAAACTTGGGATCTCTACAGAAGTACAACAAGAAGTAAATTCTTTAGCTTTAAAATCTTTGTACTTTGATGATTTTATCATTCATGCGGTTAAATTTGTGATGAACAACTAAAAATTGATTAAGATCTTTCTAAAAGGCAAAATGGTCATTTTTTGGTTATTATTTAAGATACAAGTTTATTCTTCGTTTTATGGTTATGGATTGATACAGAGTGAAAAAGAAAAGCAAAAGGAGAAGATATCAGGGGATTTTTAAAGGAGGTCGGATGTTTTGGTACAAGAAATGGATAGAGGGCAAAATGGTCTTTTTTGGAGTTTGTCAAAAATAACAGGGTCATTTTTGTTAGAAGTGTCCATCAAGATTATGGATAGATCATGGGTAGAGTGGAATGGTTTAAAATTTTTTAAAAAAATGGTGCAATAAAAACAACAAATTGTATTTTGATGATTATAGGATTTGGCATATTGTTTTTTTTTTGTTATTGACATTTGCGATTGGTTACAGAGGAAGGGATAATGCATTTTTAAAATTTTATGGTCTTTTGGATATGGATAGTAGCAAACTTTTGGTTTTTATTAATGTAAGAGGCTTAACGGGGTGTACTATTTGCATCTCCAATTTTTTTGATGTCGGGTACCAGAGGTATTTGAAGTGGAAAAATTCAAAATTTGATTGACATTCTCCTTTACTCTTGCAAAGATACTGTGATGATTATTGGAGGACATGGAAGTTTCAATTTAACATTTGCAAATTGAACAAAATTGTCATTTCCATGAATTTTAATAAATTTTGAATTGAATGAATTTCTTTTTTCTGTTCAATCCCGAACATTTTAGTTGGTTGGCTTTGAGTTTTTTCCAAAAAAAAAATATATATTTTTTCGGTTCAATCCCGAACATTTTCATTCGTTGGCTTTGAGTCCCCCACCCCCCCCCCCCAAAAAAAAGAATAAAAAACAAACGCAAAATGATCATTTGGTATCCTTTAAGCACACCAACATAAGCACACTTATATTTTTAGTTAATTCTTATTTTAGCTACATATTTAAATTTAGTGTTTAATAAATTAATATGAGAATAAGAAATAATTTATCCAAAATGAACAAAAATATGACAATTGACAACCGATAAGTAAATTAGTTATACATGAAATATACACATATATTAAATATACTTTAATGATTCATGATATTTTTTTTATATATTTACGACATGCATATAAAATTAAAAATAAAATAATTGTTGGGAAAATAACACCCCCTCCTTAAAAATACTATATTTGTCCCATATTTGTTGTTAACTTTTTTATTTTTAAAGTCTTTATTGCTCAACTGTAATCTTAAATATGTTTGTTTTTTGATCAATAATATTTGATGTAAAATATATGAATGAATTGTGTTTTAAATGTCTTTTCATTGTTATATGTTTCATCGACTAATATATAACACAAATAAAAATATTTAAAGTCAAAATTGAAAAATAAATGCTTGAAAAGTGAAAAGTAAATTGTAAATTTGGAACATAAGGAGTAACAATTAATAGTTTATATTTGACTTAATTAAGATTTTAAATTTTTTTATTTACGACTTATTATTTTTGTTACATCCATCTTATCACCGAATACATCTTCTTCTTTTACTACAAATTTGTAAACAATCTGAACTTTTCATTTTTATTCTTACTAATTTCGTATAATGTTACCATAACTTTTATTGATAATTGTTTAGATTTAGTAAATTATTTGCACAAAAAAACTAATTTCTTCTACAAAGTAATTTTTGAAAAACTATTCACACCCGTCGCTTGGCGCGGGTAAACGGCTAGTAAGATAATTAAATTGAATTATTCTTTATGGATTTTAATAATACATTTAATGAAATTATTAAATAAAGAAAAAATATTTAATCCATAATGTTTAAGTATTAATTAATTAAATGTTTAATTCAAATAAGTAATATTTAAGCCTTGTGTTTTAAAATGTTTTAAAACACACCATATACATATATACAATTTTTAAATATAATATGTATAATAAAAGTTAGTCGAATCTCTAGTACGTCTCATTCATGAAGTCATCCTATAAGAGAGGTATAAGAAAATGACATATAAAATGACCGTTAAATGAGTATCCTTTTCACCCACCACTTCTTTGTGTGATGGAGGGTCGTTAGCCGAATGGATTTGATAGGACATAATTACATTAAAAGTATAGTGCTATTAAGTAATAGAACATTCTTTAAAATCCCAATCTAGTTACTTTAGGAAAAAATGTGAAATGTATGCTAATCCATGAAGATGCACATCATTTCTTTATGAGTCATTAGTGCAGCATGTGTGGTTAACCAACACACTAATGTGGGACTATAAAGATGAAATGATGAAACAAATCGTTTTTATAATTGTTGATGGAGCATGTATGGTTGACCGACACATCAATGGGAGATCATAAATCGATCAAGGGTGTTTGAGAGGGTTTGCATGGTTATTCACATATTAATTGTGATCCTCGGCATCCCAGTCACAATTGCTAAGAGCATAATCCGAGATTAAATATGCCATTGATGTTTCGATGAAAATCTCAAGAGTTCTAGGAGTTTCATGTGATTGAAATTAGTGAAACGTTTCTACCTACATAAAATAGTTTCGTGATATAACTACGACATCCCTCTTCATATTACAAAGTGAAAATATGGATCCTAGTATTAATTTAAATTTTCGGTTAATAATTAAGTATTCAAATCAACTAGCTTGAATTATCTCTTTTTCTTTTTTTATATGTATAGTTAAGACAGAAAAGGTGTTTCTCATTCTTTTGGAAATGGTTTTCCTCAATCTTCTGGAGATATTTTTCCACATTCAAGTCAATGAGAAATTGTCTTCCCTTCCTTGGGTAATGGTGGAACTGGACATCGGCCCTCCTCAACACTCCTGCCTCCTCCTCCTCCTCCTGTGAGTCTCCCAACATCACATTTTCCTCAAGTTGAAAGATATGAGACTATTCAAGCCCTCTTGGCATGTAAACACCAAGATGGTGATGAGTTTTGATACAAAATATAAGTTTGTTTTTCACAAAAACCGCAACGGAAGTTTTATAAAAATAACAAGTTTATTTTTAGTTTATAACAAAACCAAACCATCAAGGATTCATTTATAGAGGTTATAATGAAGTAAAAAACAACCAAATATTGTTTTAGAATGAAAACCTTTGAAGCCTTTGAACCAACTTGGTTTTGGGGTGCTGAAGAAGATAGAACAAATTCAAGAATAAAATTTCTCTATGTGTATCCACTATCAAGAGTAAGGCACTTGGAATGCTAGTTCCTTGTTGTATTATTGAGTGTATTAAACCTTTAATTGCTTAAATCAAATAAGCACTAAAGGAGACAACTCAAGAGGGCTTCTAATTTTGCAACAATCTTTAAAAGACAACAAGAAGAGGAAGAGAAGGAGTTTTGGGAAATGAGAAGAAATAGAGAGATCTAACTAGAAAAACTAGCTCCAAACTCATGCACTAGACCTCTTTAAATACCCATGCAAAAGCAAAAGCAACCCCATAGTATAATCTAAAGTAATGACCTTACTTTAGAGGCATGGGGAAGAAGGGAGGGAGGTTGATAAGCAACCTCCCATACCTCTCTAACTTTCGGCCACACCCTTTTAAAGAAGAAGAATAACTTAATTTTTATAAACTCAAAGTTTATAAAATATAAATTGTCATTAGGTAAAAGACAAAAAGATTCAACTAGTCCAAAAGGTTGTGCATGACTTATTAATTCATACCATATGAAATAATAACTAGTTATACTCTCTTATAATTCTTATTTTCACAAAAAATAATTATTCCCTAATTAAATACATGAGTTGATATTATTTATTAATGATCATATTAATAATAAATATACAAAATGTGCCAACTTGATAAATGTGTGACCCTATAGGATCATATATTATTAGCAATATCACTCAATAATGCTTCTTGGGCATATAGATTCAACAATCTCCCACTTGCACAAGATTCATTGCAGACTGACATAAACAGTAGCTAAAGTCTAGCAACGGGCTACTGCCCCTAACAACATATGAAGGGTGTAATCCCATCAACAGCCAATTCGAGGATCTCTAAGCTACAATTGTTACTAAAGGTGTGGTGTCAATTATTCCTTTGTCTCAAACATCATGTTGAACATGAGATATGGATCATGATCAATCTCATGTGGTGTTCAACTTTTTAGTAAGGCCTTAGATGTCTAATTCTCAACGAATAAGAGGAAAAAATCCCATCTTGACTACATATGCCCATCAATGTAGTTCATGTCATATCCAATGATGGCCTTTATGAATTCCTTTTACAAAACAACGTTAAACCATGTCAAAGCACAAGAATTCCTACACTTCAAGTCCCAAATATGTATATCAGGTCTAAGAATACAAAGATACAACCTTGATCAAAACATCACTCATGGCTATGATCCATAAAGTGATTTTGATGCGGGTTATATCTAACAATCATTCCCTAATCAAGTTCGTTTAAAGTTGGTAGCAACACCTGCTATTTTCATCTCCATGAAAATCAACCAGTCCACTCATATTAGTCTTACCTCATAGATGCCCCCACAACTATGAGCGACTATGCAAATTTAGAATAATAACCTAGTTATCCAAGGATTTAAACATGCTAATATAGAATACAACAATTATTTAATGAGAGACTCATATCCAATATATCAACTCATTATAATATATGTTGCTTGTATTGTTCCAACATCCAAATACTAAATTTCAATAAAATACATCTACTTATATCAAAAAGGCCCTATAGTACCAACTTGACTTTCATGCTTTAACTAACGAAGGAGATTTGTTAAGTAGACATGACAAACATGATTTGTATAAACTTCATGAATACAAACATCATCAGTTTTACATATATAACTCATATATTAAGAAAAACTATTGAGAATGTATTAGATGCTTAAACATGACTTAGATACCAATACTTGCGTAATGGGATTACTTATAGTGATAATGAACTACATATTAAGCATCTTTGTATGTAGTTTCCAAACCACAAAGTAATTGAGAGTGTTCCTTTAACTCACACCATGACTTATTCTCGGATCATACTGGTATTATTCGACATGCTCTAAGCATACGATTTATATGGCCTTCATGCATAATCATGACACATATGATTAATTCAATTGCATCAGCATATGGAATACAATTATATTATCTAGTTCAAAACATTTACACTAGGTTTTTGCTTAAAATCATGTCACGTGGTATTTGACAATATAAAACTCTCAGAGTCCTTTATCTTAAGCTCTTTAAGATCCTTGACAATTATTGCTATTTTACTTAATCTTTTTAGTTGCCATGATCTATATATATATATATATATATATATATATATATATATATATATATATACATATATATATATATATATATATATATATATATATATATATATATATATATATATATATATATATCTTTATTCCAATAATTAGTATGTCAATCACATATAAGACTAGGAATGTTATTGTGTTCCCATTAGCTTTGTAGAAAAAACAAAAGTAATCTTAATTTATAATTAAATCACATTATATAATTATCTTAAAAGAAAGAAGATTCTTACTTTGAGATGTTAGCTTAAATGTGAGAAAAATTACATTCATGTATGTTTTCTCCTTTCAAAAGTCACTTACTCTTTATATTCACAATATATTGAGGAAGATTAATCTAGCCCATAATTGATAATCATACATGAATGCATCTCTATGTGCTTTATTTGTTTCTGATAAACTATTGAGCAGATTTAACAACAGTTGAAAAACTTGCGACTTCCAAAGTATGATGCATTTAGCTTTAGCTCTGAATGTTCTATATTGGTCCCAATTTGAAAAAGAACTTTCTAAGAACTTGTCCTATGGAATGAAAATTAGTGGGATTAGTAGAAACTTCATCCTAAACAATCATTTAGGATAATATACATAAATGTAGTTAGTAGATGCTAGAGTGGTTAAGATTATTGTCTAATATAAGCTCTAAAACTCCATACTTTTTAGATAATGATAAACCATTATATCCTTAGTCTAATGAAAGTATTTAATTCACTTGTTTGGTTATATATATATATATATATATATATATATATATATATATATATATATATATTGTTAAACTTGAAGGCTAAAACACACATACTTTTACACACAGTAAGATTACACAGGAAAGTACTAACAAGAAGAAGGAAAAACTACTTCTGCATTAACATGAAAAAAAACTGAACAACATGCCTTATGAGGCTCACACGTTAAAAGAAACTGACAACTAAAGGTAACTTCTACCAATAAAGTAACTACCAACTAAGGAAAGATAAAAGCTGAAAACTGAACAGAAAGAAAAAAATATAAAATTGACAAAGTAACTCCTGCACATGCATTTAGGTGTTGTACTTTTAACACTTCTCCTCAACAACTAATTTAACCATCCCCATAGCATGACATAACTCAAACAACTTCTTGCTGGCCAAACCTTTTGTCAAGGAATCTGCAACTTGCTCTGTGGTGTTAATATATTTCATATCAATGTCACCTTGTAACACCTTTTCATGAATGAAATGATAGTGTACCTCGATATGCTTGGTTCGGGAATGGAATGTGGGATTCTCAACAATTTGTATAGAAGATAAATTATCACAGAATAGTGGTACACTATAGTTCACCTCCTGTTTAAGATCCTTTAGCAATTGTACCAGCCATACACACTCCTGAGCTACCATTGCAGTAGCTTTATACTCTACTTCTGTTGTTGATAACGAGACTGTAAGTCGTCGTTTACTACACCAAGTTACCACACTAGATCCGAACATGAACAAGTAACATGTCGTTGATCTACGTGTATTGACATCACCAACATAATCTACATCACAGTAGCCTGACAGCTTGCTTTCTTCTCCTTTCTTGAAAGAAATACCCTAGTTTAGTGTCATCTTGATGTACCTTAGTACCCTTTGTACTGCATGTAGGTGAGGCTTTCTTGGATTTTGCATGAAAGGATTAAAAACTCCGACAAAAAGGCTATATCAGGTCTCGTTAGAGTCAAATATATAAGGCTTCCCACAATCTTTCTGTACATTGAAGCATCTTCCAGTTCTCTACCTGCTATTGCACTAAACTTGACATTTGCATCCATAGGTGTTACAGGTAGCTTTCTATCTAACATACCAAACTTATTTAACAGATATGTGGAATATTTCCTTTGATGCAAAACAATCAGATCATGCTGGTAGCTCAACTCTAAACATAGGAAATGATTCAACCTTCCCAAGTCTTTCATATACAACCTAGTGCAAAGATTTTCTTTGAGCTGAGTAATCATTTCATCATAGTTTCCTGTGATTATCAGATCATCTACATATACCAGAACCACAACAACCTTGTCTCCCTTACTTTTAACAAAAAGACTTGCATCAGAAGCGGTTATATAATATCCGTTATGTTCGAGAAATTCAACAATTTTTCCGAACCAGGCTCTCGGTGATTGTTTTAGTCCATACAGGGCTTTCTTAAGGTTGCATACATATTGTCGATGGGTTTTACTCAATAAGCCCTGAGATTGATCCATTAGAATCACTCAATCAAGTTCTCCATATAAAAATGCATTACTCACATGCATTTGCCACATATTCCATCCTTTAATAGCAGCTAAGGCCAGTAGAACACTCATTATGGTTAGTTTTGCTACAGGGCTAAATGTTTCTTCATAATCAAGCCCGTATTCTTGAGAGAAACCTCGTGCAACAAGTCGAGCCTTCAGCCTTTCTACTGAACCATCAGCTTTCCGTTTGACTTTATAAACCCACTTACAAGAGATTGGCTTTGCATTGGTTGGTTTAGGGACCAATTCCCAAGTTTGGTTTCTCATTAGAGCGGTGTACTCTTCTTCGATGTCATTGATCCACTCCTTTTTAAGGCAAGCTTGTTGGTACGAATCAGGTTCTATTGCTGCATCTTCAACTACAGCAACATTTGCATATCTGGGGTTTGGTTTCTATGGTCTTGATGATCTTCTAAGACTCAAGTTTTCACCACCATCTTCATTATGACACTTGAAAGGAAATCGTTTGTTATAACTATGGTTCTTTTGTTTATCCTCAGATGGTTCTCCTTTTTCAAACTTACGAGTCTTCCTCCCTGACTCATAGTTTTTATTTTTATCAGAGCTCTTTTTGTAGTGCCGACTAGACTCTGATCGATACTTTCCTTTACCCTTTTCTGCATAGAGGGCTTCTTCATCAGTATTAATAGAGGCCCCACTCATCTGCTTCACTAAGGCTTCCTGTCCGATTTAAAGATTCTCAAATTCAACGAGAGAAGGTTGAGTGGCCCAACCTTGAACCGCTGCTACAAAGCTTCTGAATTTTTGTTTTAGACCATGAATTATATGATCCTTTTCATCATTGTTTCACTTATCTGTGACTGAGGATCAAGTTCTGTAATTTCTCTACAAGTAGACTTTACCTTGTAAAAGTACTGGGGAATTGTCATATCGCTCTGAGACACAGATAGCAATTCATTCTCAAGAAGTTGTAAGTTAGCATCATTCTTCTTAGAGAATAGGGTTTTCAACATATCCCAAGCCTCATTTGGAATCACTACATCCCTGATATGTTCCAAAATATCTTCTTCAACTCTTGTTTTTAAAACGAACATAGCCTTGCCTGCTTTAATCTTCCATTTTCATAAGGTTCCATTGTTATCTTCTGCCTCCGGTTGACTTGTTTCTGACCCATTTACAACTTCCCAAAGATCTTGCCCTTGCATGTATGACATGATGTAGGTATACTACGTGTTGTAATTCTAGTTGTTAAGTTTCTTCGCTCAACAAGTACTTTGAAGGTCAGCCATTGAACCAGTCTCTAATACCAGTTTGTTAAAGTTGAAGGCTAAAAGACACACACTTTTACACATAGTAAGATTAAACAGGAAAGCACTAACTAGAAGAAGGAAAACTACTTATGCATTAACATGAAAAAAAAACTGAACAACATGCCTTATGAGGCTTACACGAGAAAAGAAACTGACAACTAAAGGTAACTTTTACCAATAAAGTAACTACCCACTAAGGAAAGATAAAAGTTGAAAACTGAACAGAAAGAAATAAACATAAAATTGACAAAGTAACTCCTGCACATGCATTTAGGTGTTGTACTTTTAACATATATATATATATATATATATATATATATATATATATATATATATATATATATATATATATATATATATATATATATTCAATGTGTATTTGTTGGAGTAAGCATAATTCCAAAATTTTATAAAGTAAATAGTTCTTTAAAATATCATATAGTAAACTACAAGGTCTATGTTTTATCCTCTTCCAAAACTTGTACTACCGACATTCAACCAATGGTTAGGTGACCCTAACCTACTAGATAATACAAAGGCTACCTCAAACATCAAAAGATAGATCTAAGTGACCAGGTGATCTTATACCACAAGAACCATACTAATGACGAGTGAATATTTTTGACGGAATGAGTTGTGAATTGACTCCACAACTCTAAAGATGTTCCAAGAAGACTTGGTTTACAAAAACCATCTTCTTTGTCACAACGAAAGGTTTTTGATAGTCCCATTAAGTTCTATTTCAATCTTCACTATGAAACAATTTTAGAAAATCAAAAGGTTTCAACAATAACGAATAAATAGTCGTTAGTGAAATTGATTAAGCATCTATCACCAAAAACATTATGACACAAAATATACAAATCACCACCAATCCAAAAAGAAAAGCTCCAGTTTATGGTAAGTTGATGATATGAGAGAATCAATTTTAAATATGAGAAAACGAAGCAATTTATAAAATGATGAAGCAGATATCAGTAGAAAAAGTAGGTCACCTCCAAACAGTCTCATTTGCATCTGTGAAAATGGGATTGTGATGTTCTATCAGATACTGAAGTTAATTCGCACCCCAAATCTTTCCTCTTCTTGATCGTTGATGATTGGAGATGATGGTACACAAAGAGTATGAATGGAAAATTTGCAATAAAAACATGAATGGGGTAGGATGTAACCAAGGTGATGTTGATAATTTATTAGTTGCATTCTTTGTTATTAATTTTCCAAAATACATGGCTAGTCTTCTAGATATGAAATGGATAATGAATGTTGAAGGTTTCAAAGAGGTGGAGGTTAGTTATGTGGTTGGAACATGGCTATGGTTTGAGTTCACATCAGTTGAGGCTTGCATTAATTTCAAAATACATGCAACTATGAAGACTTATTTTAAAGAATTACGTAGTGTATCTAAGAATTTCCTGGTAAAGGAGAGAGTTGTATGGATCAAAATACAAGGTCTTCCTTCGTGTGCTTTGTCTGATACTACAGTCAAGAAGGTAGCTTCTTTGTATCGTACTTTTATGTTTATTGATGAAGATCTCGAGGAGAAACGTAATAGCGGAAAAGTATGTGTTAACTCTTGTTTGGTGAGCATTATTTGTGATAGTCTGGTTGCTGTTATTGCTGGCACAGAATATATCTTTAGTGTTCAAGAGACTGCCTCATGGTATCCGACCATTAAAGGCAATATTGACGAGTCTGATGGTTAATCTATACATAATTATGAGGAAGATGATTTTGTGGAAGATGAGCGAAGAAACAATGCTGAGAGTGAGGATAATGGTGCACATGATTCCAATTATAGTGCTAGTGATCTCATGTTGACTTAGAGCATGATAGGTTTCATGAAGGAGTTGTTGATGAAGAATCCAGCAAGTCAAATCACAAGATGATGGGTGAGATGGGTGAAGCATCGGTACACTCTAAAGTACCATTACATGAAAATAAAAAATTCCCTTCTACTGAAGTTGTTGTTTTGGAATGTGTGGATCCAGAATTGAATCAAAAACAGAATGACCCTGAGAATGAGGTTGCGGAGGTAATGGCTATCGTGGTTGGGTCTCTTGGGGTGGAAGGTTCGGTTGATGTCGATAAAGGTGGAACTGATTCGGCCACCCTTCCCCCGGGCTTTCATGCATTCCAATTTCATTCTCCTATTCAATCCGGATCAGCCCCTACTGGAAAGTTTTGGTCATCTTCTTCTCATAAAGGTAATGGAAAATTACTTAGAAAAAATGTATTACGATTGGTTCTCTAATTGAAGGTATGGAGCGATATGTAGAGTTTGGTAAGATGCTTGGATGTGAATTTACTGGATGCAAAAATGACACTATTAAGATGGTCGATAGAAATGGTGCTACAGGAAAATATAAATGAATTTTTTGTCCATTAATGTGTGTGGCATTAAATGCCATAGGAAGAGGAGATGGATAAAAAAAATGTATGTGTTGATCATGGTATTAGTGTGTTGGGTATTTTGGAAACGAAACTGACGTGTTTAAATTATTTTATGTTTGTTTTGTGTGGGGAAATTATCAATTTGAAGTGGCAAGTAGTAGTGAAAGGGGTCGATCTGGTGGTATTTTGACTGTGTGGGATCCGGTTGTGTTAAAAAAAAAGTAGGATCTGGTCTGTTGATAATAGTCTTATTCTTGAGGGAGAGGTGGTGGCCTCTAATGTGAAATGTTTTATTGTGAATATCTATGGTCCAGAAGATAGACATAGAAAAAAGGAGTTATGGGATTACATTGCATCCTTTATGTGACATAATAAAGGGGAATTCGTTATATTTGGTGTCTTTAATGTGGTTCGCTCCACTGATGATTTGGTGTCTTTAATCTGGTTCGCTCCACTGATGAAAGAAGTGGCACAACTTTTTGTTATCCTATGACGGATGACATTAATAATTTGATTATTGATATGGACCTTATTGATGTTCAAATGGGGGAAGGAGTTTTGCCCGGGTTGATAGACAGTGTTTGAAGATGGCTAGACTTGATCGTTTCCTTTTTCTAATGGGGTTATAGATCTTTTTTAGAATATGGTTGGTATTGTTCTCACTCGTCTATGGTTGGATCATAATCCTGAAGTGTTAAAAAATGAATCTATTGACTACGATCCAACTCCCTTTAAGTTGTTTCATTCTTGGTTCTTAGTTGATGGGTTTGAGGGTATGGTGAAAGAGGTTTGGGCTGATTTTGATGCTGAATAAAATGCCAATAAGTTTATTATCTTTAAAAATAAACTTAAAGGCTTAAAAGAAAAAAAAAATGAAATTTTGGCACAAGGCCGTGGCTAATCAAAATCGTGGCCTCAGGAAGGATTTATTGGAGCAACTAGATGAGATATACAAGGAAGTTAATGGCGGCGTGAACGACAATGATTTGGTAAGGGTTGTAATTGATATTGTCAAAAAGATTTCTGACAATGGAATTAGACATGGTTTGTGTGATTTTGTATTTAGTTTATGATTTTTGAGTGATATGTATGTTTTCTCATATTTACGCAGCCTAGTGTATATTTGATTTGTGTTTATGCTCATTGTAGTGTATTTGCATGAAAATGGAATTAGACATGGTTTGTGTGATTTGTATTTAGGTGTATACTTTTCTATGAAATTGAAATTCGACGTCTAAAATGGTAGGATTGTATGAAATTGGATGTATTGCTTAATTGTTTGAAATTGGAATTTGAATTGGATGTGTTGTATGTTTAATTGTATGAAATTGGAATAATAGCAACTTACTTCTAGTAATGTATTGTATATACATGTATGATTATGTGATATTTAGGATTAATAGTTTGGCTTAATTAGGTTATTAATAACAACTTACTTCTAGTAATGTATTGTATATGGTTTCAAAGTGCTTAATTTTGTTAGTGACTTAATGTTGGTCATTACAACTTCAGCTGTTGGGAAGACTGGTAATTGGTTGACACATGAAATTGGGAGGTATTTGTGGAACATCGTCCCTTTGAACGTATCTTGTTGGGACAATGTTTCCCCCGCATTAAGGAATGCAACAGTTATGCATATAAAGGTAGCTTGGATAATATTTTAAGTTTAGTTGTGATTGTTATTTAATTAACTAATTTTTTTCTATTTGTAGAATAAGTTTGATTTGGATAAGGTTAACTTGGATCTGGAGCATGCACATTTGTTGTGGAGCATTGATTCAAGTCTTGGAAAAGTTACAGAGGCCGAAAAAGTGAAGCCCATTCTTATTTTAAGGAAATCGGGGGGGGGGGGGGGGGGGGCTGCAGATATCTCAATGGCACTAAGCACCCCCCTCCCCCCAAGGGTTTGTCATCTGAAAATTGGGCGAAGGCAATCGAACATTTTTAATCGCCCAAATTTTTAAGGCGTTCGACGTCAAACACAGAAATCCGTGAAAAACAACTAGTTGTAAACAGACAGGGGTCGAGCTCGTACAACAATGCATGTTTTAAAGAAGTAAGTTATGATATATTTAAAGTATAATTAATCTAATTTTTAATGTTAAATAGGATATCACTCGAATCGAAGTATTCTGTAAAGCTAATTTCAATCGCCAAGGGGTATTTTATAGTTCTGCAGTCGAGCAACAATACGTATGTGGTTAATTTGTGTTTTCATATAAGTGTTTATATCGTCAAGGGTATTTAGTAATCTAATTTTTATGATGTTTATCATTTTTTGAGAATACATAATACTTTACTCCAGGTGATTAATCAACAAACCCAAGCTTCTTCTGCAGCAAGCGGTCTAACACCAAGTAATATAAGACAATGTTTTGAAAGAATATTTGGTGTTCGACGCGGACATATCAGAGGCATTGGGCGTAAACCTCCTATCGTTGTGTCTATGTAGGATCAGGAACAACCGATGACACATGAACCACCACAATCACGGGTAATTGTTAGTTTATGTTGAAAAGTATAATGCTATAATGGTAAAACGAAAAAAAAGTAGGACGCTATAATGATATGTTGGTTATGGTTTGATATGTTGATATTTTGTAGTTTGATCATTTTTGGAAAGTAGAATGCTATAATGATATGTTGGTTATGGTTTGATATGCTGATATTTTGTAATTTGGTGATTTTTGGAAAGTAGAATGCTATAATGATATGTTGGTTATGGTTTGATATGTTGATATTTTGTAGTTTGGTAATTTTGGAAAGTAGAATGCTATAATGATATGTTAGTTATGGTTTGATATGTTGATATTTTGTAGTTTGGTAATTTTTGGAAAGTAGAATGCTATAATGATATGTTGGTTATGGTTTGATATGTTGATATTTTGTAGTTTGGTAATTTTTGGAAAATAGAATGCTCTGGTTATAGTTAGATATGTTGGTATTTTTTTATGTTGGTAATTTTTGGAAAGTATAATACTATTATGATATGTTGGTAATATATTTTGTTTTCTTTGTAGTTGGAAATGTTGCAAACGATATTAAAGAACCCGAAATGTTCTGCGACATTGGTAGAGTGGTTTCGCTCATTGCCATCACCAAATAATAATGAAGGAAATGATGAGAGTGGTGACGACGAGTAAGAATTTTAGGATTTTATGAAATGTTTTGTTTAGAAGAATACTTTGGGTTGTATGGATTAATATTTTGGATTGTGGATTAATATTTTATAAATGTTATATTGGTTTTGGTTGTGTATGGGTTAATATTTCTATAAAATTGTACCAGATTTTATAAACGCTAAATGTTTTTTATAATTTTAATATTAAATAAACAAAGAAAAAAAACGAAAACAGTTTTTGTGGTGACGTCGTTAGCGGCGTCCGAACATTATTAGCGCCGACGGTTGTGTATTAGCAGCGACAAGCAATCCATTAGCCACGAAGCATTACCAGCGATGTTTTTGCAGCGACACGTCACCGCTAATACCTATAGCGGCGACATGCGTCGCCGCTAATGCCCGACTTTTTTATAATGTAAGACTAAGTGGGGTGTTGAACGGGATGAAAATTCTAAGTTTTTTCATTCTCATTTAAAAAGAAAAAGAAGAAAACTAGTTATATCTGGTCTCATTGTGGATGGTTCATGGATGATTGATCCCATTGAAGTAAAATTTTAATTTTTTAAAGTTTTTCAAATATAAATTTAACCGGTTTAATGGTGCTTCGGTTATTTTCCCTAGCTCTCCATTAAAAAAAAAAACTTTCTTCGGAGTAGGCTTTGAGTTTGAGTTGAGTGTTTATTGAAGAAGAGATTAGGACTGTTGTATGGTCTTGTGGGAGTGATCGTGCCCCAGGTCCTGATGGGTTTTCTTTCCGTTTCATTAAACATTTATGGGATCTTATTAAAAATGATGTGTGCAGGTTTGTTTAGGAGTTCGTAGAGATTAGTTATATCCCGTACGGATGTAATTCTGCTTTTCTCACTCTAATCCTAAAGAAAGATAATTCTACGTGCATTACAGATTATATACCTATTAGCTTAATTGGGGTGCAATATAAAATTATTGCGAAACTTTTAGCTAATCGTTTGGCGGTGGTGATTGATAGTATTGTCAGTTCTGAGCAGTCTACTTTTATTGGTAAATGAAGTGATTGAGTGGTACAAGCAGAAAAAGAAGGCTTTCATATTTAAATTATATTTTTATAAAGCTTACGACTATGTGAGATGAGAGTATCTTTTGAATTTAATGGAGTTTGCGGGGTTTGACAAGAAGTGGATTGGCTGGATTAAAACTATCTTACAATCCTCTTGTGCTTCAGTTCTGGTTAATGGGTTGGCTACTCGGGAATTCACTTTGCAGAGGGGTCTTAGGCAGGGAGATTCTTTATCCCCTTTTCTTTTTGTTATTTTTATGGAAGGTATGCACATGGTTTTTTAAGATGCAGTGAATCAGGGTTTGTTTTGTGGTCTCTCTATTGGAAACGATCATGTGGCTCTCTCTCATCTTTTTTTTTTGCTAATGATGCTCTATTTCTAGGTGAATGGGAGGAAACAAATATTGCTAACCACATTGTGGTTCTTAGTTGTTATTATTTAGTTTATGGGTTATGTATTAATCTGTAGAAATCAAATTTTATTGGGATTGGTATAAATGATTATGAAGTTGAAAAGAGGGTCCTGTGTACGGGATGTTCTGCTGCTTCCATTCCTTTCTTGTATCTTGGTCTTCCTGTTGGGGAAAATATGGGTATAATTGATAGTTGGGGTAATTTATTTTGAAGTTCAAGAAACGTCTTGCTCATTGGAAATTTCACTTGCTTTCAGTGGGTGGTCGATTGACCTTGTCAAAAGTTGTTCTTGGTAGCCTTGGTATTTACTATATGTTGTTGTTCAAGTCTCTTGAGGTTGCGTATAGGCTGGTTGAATCCTTGAGATCTCGGTTATTATGGGGTACTGAAAAAAAGGAATGGAAAATTTCCTGGGTCAAGTGGGAATTGGTGTTAAATTCCACAGATAAAGGTGGGTAGGAATTGGCAGCTTGAAGGCCTTTAATTTGGATTTTCTTTATAAGTGGAAATGGAGATTCCATACAGATACAAACTCCATTTGGGTTAAGGTGATTAGAAGTATATATGGCTCTCAAGGGGGTATGGTACCTCTCATCTTATGTCGAGAGGTCGTGGAGTGTGGTTGTCTATGTAGAAGAAGCGGGATAAGTTGCATGTTGATGTGGTTTTGCCTCATTCTTTTTTTGTGAAAATAAATTGGGAATGGGAACGGTACTTGGTTTTTGCAAGAAGTTTGGTTCGGGAATCTGAGTTTAATTGTTTGATTTTCGAGGCTCTATGCATTGGAGAATCAAGAAGATTTCCTTGTTGCTAATAGGTGGCAAAATGGTGAGTGGTTTTGGGCTTGAAATAGGGATATCACGAGTGGTGTTTCTGCTGATCAACTTGCGTAATTAACTGGGATGTTATATCAGGTGGTGTTCTCGGATAGGAGTGATAGGTTGGAGTGGGAGTTAGCAATAGATGGATAGTTTACAATTAGTAGTACCAAGTGTTATATAGACGAGTGTACCCTTCCTTCTGACTCTATTGCTACTAGATGGTGTCGTTTAGTTCCGATCAAGGTTAACGTTCTTCTTTGGCATGTTCTCTTGGATAGACTTCCTACTAGGAACAACTTGGATTCAAGAAACATCGATTTTCCCTCGGTGATGTGTGCTTTGTGTATGTCGGCTAATGAGGAAGTGAATCTTGTGTTTGTTTCCTGCGATGTGGCGAATCAGATAAGGATTAAGCTGATTAAATGGTTAGATCTCCCTTTCCACATTTTCTCTAATATTTTGGAGTTATTGTATATGGTTGACTTGATTAGGGTTAATGTCGAGAAGAGGAAGGTGTTGTAAGTTATTGTGTTGACCACGATTTAATTCATATGGAGATACATGAATAGTGTGATATTCAATTCACCACCTATTTTTAGGAGTGCCCTTTTTGAGAAGATTGTTATTACTTTTTTTCAATGGTTTGTTGGTAGATATAGTAGAAATACTATTACTTCGTCATTATGGATTGAAAATCTAATGATCTAAGGTTATCTGTGACAACTGTCAAATTCAGGTAATTCTTGGACTCATTTAACTTTTTATAAACCATATATTCACATCATGCCAAGACCTAGTAATAGAAATTAGGTCACAATATTGTATAAACTAGGATCCAACTAAAATCTAGGACTAATATACTTGACTCTTACGATTCTAGTAAGTTGTCTAGCTACTGTAGGAAATGCCAATACCCGAATTAGAGCGAACTCTAAACAATTGTTACAATTAAAAAAGGGTATAAAACCCTAAAAATAAATTAAAATATTCTAATTTCATTTCAACATGATGGTAAATATCTAACAAAGTTCCAAAAGCCCTAAAGAGCCCAAAAATCCAAATTTATAAACTTTAAAATCTAAAACCTGTATAAGATTTGTTATAAACCTTATTATATCAAATTTAAATAATTAAGTTATGGGATATAATCAAAGACCTAAAAATTTAATTATCAAACATACATCATATTTTATGAGCTAAAAACAAAGATTTTAATAAGTTAAGAATTAAATAAAGAAGCCTCTTGATAAAAATTAGGGTTTTATAAAAATTAAAGAGAAATTATATAAAAATTTTATTATGAGAGAAAAGACCCCTCTCATACTCAAAAAAATCGTCCACCACATCCCATGCTCCCTCTTCCCCAAGTCTTTCAATCATTTTATCTTCTCTCACACAACAACTTCCCTTCACCCTCTCTCTCACACTCCACTCTTTACCACACTCAAACTCTCTGTTTCTCTCTTAAAACCCAAAAAATTCTCCAGCCAAGAACATCTATTAACCTTCAAATCTTCATCTTCTAGGGTTGTTCTTCAAGGTAATCATGAAAATCTTTCATCTTCCTTCACTTTCTTTCTTGTTTTAAAGGTTTTTCTTGCACTTCTTCTTCTTCTTCTACACCATTCTTTATGAACATTCATGAACATATCCATGAATTTCGAGTTTGATGATGATGGTGGTAGGGTTTCCCCCAAGAACAACATGCATGTTGTTTGATGGTGAAATCCAAGGACCAAAACCTATGTCAAACCCTAAAATACGAATTTTTATAAGTCTTGAAGATTCATCTACCTTATGCATTCAAGTTTTTCCGTGGAAAACATCACTATGGACAAAATATGTCCATACATGGTCTTCAAACCGTGATGCATGTGATGAACATCAAGTTAAAGAGCTTGATGATCAAAGTACATTGTTAATAGTGCATGTAAATGATTTTATTCATAAAAAAATCTAGATACCTTTTCTGTTCGAAATAAAATTTCCTCAGATTCCTCGTAAGATGATATGAGGATCTGGAAAATCCCAGGAGCTTTTATCATTTGTTAATTTATTAAAATTGTTACAAGAAAACAAGGCCATAAAACATTTAAAGTACTTTCTGAGGTCTATAAATCCTAGGTAAATTCGTGGATGACCCCTAAAGTAAATGACGACATCTCAGTAAGTTTCATCGATTTTGGTTACTGTTTGTTATGGTTATGAATTTTCTTTTTGTTTAATTCAAATAAATCACAAAACCACTTCAGGGAATGAGAAAAGGCTATCTAAGATTTTTCGTAGATCCTACCTCATGTGGAATACTCAGAAAAATATTTTCAGAAATTTTCATAATGCATAACTAGGTTTCCCCGATTTTTGTATTTATATTGGACTAATAATGGGAAAAATAGTTCTACTCATCCAAAATTTATGAAAATTTACCAGAAGACATTATAATAGATTAGAACTTTAAATGAAAATTTGGATGATTTTTCTATTTAGTATGCTATTTTTCTTCTATTATCTAAGATGAAATACACTTAAATCCACAAAATAAGATTACATATATAGAAATCACCATTGGTATTTTTTCCGGATTATGTACACTGTAAATGAAGTTTAAATTTTTTTTGGTAATTTACTTTAGCTGTTTGATAATTATTCACCAAATAATGATTATCCAACAAAATAAAACAAAGAAAAATAGCAAGACTAATTGAAAAATATCTTTTATATTTTTCACAACTTCTATATGTATAATAACAGTGTTACAAAAAGTTTGGGAAATATTGGAAACTGCTTTCTATTTATTTCCATTTTTGTTAGAATAAATGCACAAAAATTATAAAATTGGGATAAGCTGTTTAGATACCCATTTTTATATTTTTTCCAGCTTCAGTATGTTTAGTGGTAGTATTATAAAAATTTTGGGAATTTTTATCATCTGGATGCTATTTTTCACGAATTTATATTGTAATGAAGGCTTAAAAATTTGGAAAAATAGTTAATCACATCAAAAATTCAAGGGAAAATTTCTGGAAGACCTTTACGGTATTTGGAATGAAAATGCAAAATTTGATGGATTTTGGAAACTGTTTGATAATATTTTTGTCTTTTTAGGACTTTAAAACACCTTTAAATGTGTTGAAATGCCCTCAATTAATATTACAGAAACCTGGTAAATAATAACCAGAATTATCTTAATCACATGAGTTATAAAGTATCACCATTTCAGAAAAATTGTTACCCATTTAATACAAAAGCAATATTAGAACAAAAATTTGGCATTTATCTATTTGTAGAATTTAGTATATTAGCATTAGATTTCGTCATAGAAACTCACTAGCATGTGTTTGATGTCGTAGGATCCCGGTAGTAAAGGCATTGGTGTATTTTGAAGCACCACTTGTAGATACTTGAAACATTGTGAGTATTCACACCTTCCCCCTATTTTCATTTTTTATGTTTTTGGGGTGGAAAAACATGTCCAAACTATTTATGATTGATGTATTTATATTGAATTGTATCAAACTTGATTGCTATATTTTGCTATATTTTGTTGTGTATGTGTATGTTATTGTTAAAACATGAGGCCTTATCGTCTTAAGTCCCTTCCACTTTACCCCAACCATTAACTCTTTGAGCTAATGGTCATTATGAATAGCGCTATTACGAATTGACAACTCCTCACTCGACCGATGGCTTGAGTGCATGATAGCATATTCATCTATGGAATGATAAGCATAGATCTTGATAGGGCATCAGTCATAGGCTTGGTTGTGAACTCATTGTTTATTCATATACATATAAACTTGTGTATTAATTATAGCAATAAACTTTGTTTCTCATTATAGGAATGAACTTTGTTTCTCATTATAGCAATGTACTTGTATTTATGGAAAGTCTTATACCAAATCTTGATTTTGTACACTTGTGAACTTACCAACTATTTTCATAGTTGACCCTCGTTTTACATGCTTTTTCAGGAAATAATTAGTAAGTGGGTATAAAGATTCATCATCATCGAGCATGCTGCATCGTGTGGAAGTTATTTTATGAAGTTATCTTTTGAACAATGTCATTTTGGAAAACTTGTATTTTGTTTTGTTTGAATTATGGGTTGCAAACTTTTAACTACTACTATGGTGATGTATCTTTATCTTTTGCAATGAAACCTTTATCGCTATCATATCTGGCGTTTCCGCTTTAGTAGGGTGTGTTAGAAAGGGTATCAGAACTAAAGTTATAGGGAACATCACTTTTCTTTTAAGAAAACACAACCTGTAACCAAAATGTATAAATTTTCTTTTGCATCGAACATACTACTAATGTAATTAGGTCGGGGGTTGTATTATTGGACCTCAATTAAACATAGCCTGATCACTACTGTTTAATTAAGGAAAGATTTATACAAACCTTGAGCTAATTATAACGGGAAAATGTTCAACCAAATTTTTGTGAAAACTTTATTTCAAAAATTAAAAGGTGAATTTTGGTGTGTGTAAGCATTGCATATTATAGGCATTCGTTGTTATTTATTTCATAACTCATTAAAACTATGTCTCAGTCCACTATGTTGACATCGTCATCCTCTCGTGCTACCCCCTCTACTGATGAGTCCGGCTATGTCACCGTTATCCCTCGACGTGATCCCCCCGTCTCTGTGGAAGAAGACCCCTCGGAAGACACAGAAGACATGGGATACTCGGTGGAGATCAGCAGCGGAAGCACCCCGAGTCGGAAAAACGAGGCATTGCCTGTATCGGTGTTACCACAACCGCTACCATCCGAGCCTCGTATCTGACACACTGCAAGGAAGAACGTCTGTAGGCCTATGGGGATATCATTCGATGGAGCAGGACCCAATAGGCTAGGACCCAACATGATAGGACCGAGAGCACCCCCACCACATCGAGTCATTGGGATACCTGTCAGGAAGGCAGGTATGACACCGGAGGAGTCCCGAAGAATGCAGTGGATGGCAGCAGACCTACAGCCGAGTCTCCCAATAATAGATGGGCATCAGGAGGTTTTGGATGAGGTGATGACAGGAATGGGTATCCTGTTTCAGCATGGTATGGAGGCTAAGGGTACTGCTAGAGCTGCCAGGCGAGTGGCAGGTCGTGCGATAACCGCATGTTATGTGTTCAGAGGGCTGTTACTGATCATGATGTGGATGTTTCTTGTTAGGATAGCGATTCATATTTGGTTCTGATTTTAGTATTTTATTTTATAATGTAATGAAAACCCATGTTGGGTGACTTTTGGGAGAAACATTAAAACTTTATTTTGGGAATGTCGTTTTGGTATTAAAACTATTTTGTATGGTCTTGAAAAAGATAATTTTATGTTTGAAAACTTTACTATGAGATCAAACCTTAGATTTTATTTAGTCAATTGTTCAATAAAAAGATTTTTATTCTTTCTTTCTTTTCTCAAATCTATATGCATAGTAATAATGCAAACCATTAATTTGACAACACATATGGTTTTAAAAATGGTAGTGAATCATATATTATACATTATTTTATATATTTATTTGTATTTTTTAACTTTTCTCTCTTGTGTCTTAGAACCATGGCAGGAAGGCCTACTCGTGGGCGCCCAAAGAACGAAATACCCGATGTTGCTCAATTGGTAGCACAACAACTCATGGCAGCAATCCGAAACATTGTTACTCAAGTAACTGCGGGTGTTAGTGTAACCCAAGGAAGTAGAGGAGGAAATCAGGGAAGCAATGAAAGAGAATGCAACTATAAGTCCTTTATGGCCTGTAAACCTAAGGAAGTCCATGGAAAGGAAGGTGCGGTCCGGTTGCTGAAATGGATTGACAGCATGGAGTCGGTCCTTCACATTAGCAAATGCCTCGAACGCAACAAAGTGGAGTATGTAACTTGTCTACTCCAGGATAGGGCATTAACCTGGTGGAGTACCCTAGTGCAAACCCGAGGCCGTGCAGCGGCATATCAGCTAACTTGGGAAGACCTGAAGAAGCTACTGAAAGAGGAGTATTGTCCCAAGGATGAAATTCAAAAGCTCGAATCTGAGTTCTGTAACCATTCTGTGGTTGGAACACAAATAGAGAAGTGCACAATTCGATTTCATGAGTTGCAAAACTGGTACCTCACATGGTCAGTCCTGAGGAGAAATGGATTGAACGCTACCTTTGGGGTTTGGCACCTGAGATTCGAGGAATGGTTACTGCAGCTAACCCAACCACCACTCAAAGTGCAGTAAGTCAAGTAAATCGACTAACCAATGATGTGATAAGAACGGGAGGCTCGACAAAGGAAAACTTTAGTAGCAAGAGGAAGCCAGCATATCAAGGAGAGAAGAAGTCTGGAGGCAAGTCAAGGAGGAAGTAGAAAGTCTCAAGAAACTTTATGGTAAGAGCCCAGGAGCAAGAACCAGTGAAAAATCAGGAACAGAAAGTCGTGGAAACTCAGGAGCGAAAGTAGTACACATGACCGCATCTGAAGTGCAATAAGTGTAACTTCCATCACAAGGGAGCTTGCCTTGTGTGCCAAAAATGTAACCAGACAGGCCATTACCCGTAGTATTGTAAGCTGAATAAGGACGGAAAAAGGGCATGTTACGAGTGTGGGAGTACTGATCACCTCCGTAATGCTTGTCCCAAACTAAACAGGGGGCCTGGTAACAACATACAAGACCAGGCTAGGAAAACTTTCCAAGGAAATCAAGGTGGGCGGCCAGGAGGTGTAGCCTTTGTGATTGGTGTAGAAGAAGCTCGTCAAAACCCTGAAGTGATTACAGGTACGTTCCTCCTAAACAATCACTTTGCATCAGTAATATTCGATGCGGGAGCAGATAGGAGTTTCGTTTCTTTAGCATTTAGACCATTAATTGACTTGAAATCAAGAAAGATGAGGAATACTTATGCTATTGAACTTGCTGATGGGTATGAAATTAGGGCTAATGAAATAATTCCAGGTTATACTTTGAACTTAGCTGATAAACCCTTTAGCATTGACCTATTTCCCATAGAGCTAGGTAGTTTTGATGTAATAGTAGGAATGGATTGGTTATCCAAGAATAGAGCGGACATTGGTTGTTACGAGAAAGTCATTAGGGTACCTCTCCCCAATGACGAAACCCTTATCATACACGGTGAGAAGCCAGGAAGAAGTTTAAACATTGTGTCAAGCATGAAGATTCACAAGTACCTGAAGAAGGATTGTATTGCATTCATGTCCCATGTAGTAGAAAGAGAACCTGAAGCTAAGCAAATCAAAGAGATCCCGGTGGTTCAAGACTATCTCGAAGTATTTCCGGAGGAATTACCCGCTCTACCCCCACACAGACAAGTCGAATTTCGGATCGACATAATTCCCGGAGTAGCACCAGTAGCAAAAGCACCATATCGCCTCACGCCATCCGAGATGCAAGAATTGTCCGGACAACTTCAAGAACTTCTAGACAAGGGGTTTATACGACCAAGTTCTTCACCTTGGGGAGCCCCGATGTTGTTCGTCAAAAAGAAAGACGGGTCATTCCGAATTTGTATTGATTACATAGAACTGAACAAGTTGACAATCAAGAATTGATATCCTCTTCCTCGAATTGATGACTTGTTCGATTAGTTGCAGGGCGCTTCATAGTTTTCAAAGATCGACCTCCGATCAGGATATCATCAACTAAGAGTTCATGAAGAAGAAATTCATAAAACAATGTTTAGAACCCATTATGGACATTATGAGTTCTTAGTCATGTCTTTCGGACTCACAAACACGCCATCTGTTTTCATGGATTTGATGAACAGGGTCTGTAGACCATACCTAGACAAGTTCGTAATCGTATTTATTGATGGCATACTTGTTTATTCACAAACCAAAGAAGATCATGAACGACATTTGAAGTTAATATTGGAGCTATTGAAGGAGCAGAAATTGTATGCCAAATTCACTAAGTGTGAATTTTGGATTCGTGAAGTACATTTCCTTGGCCATGTGGTTGGTGAAAAAGGAATTCATGTATATCCAGCTAAGATTGAGGCGATCAAGAAGTGGGAAGCCCCCAAAGTCCCGACAGAAATACGACAACTTCTAGGATTAACTGGGTACTACAAACGCTTCATTGAAAATTTCTCAAGGATTGCTCAACCATTAACATCCTTGACCCAAAAGGATAGAAAATTTTGTCTGGGAAAAGAAACACGAAGAAGCTTTCCAAATCCTAAAAAACAAACTATGCAATGCACGAATTCTGGCCGTACCAGAGGGATCAGAGAACTTTGTAGTGTATTCTGATACGTCTCATGAAGGTTTAGGATGTGTGTTAATGCAAAAAGATAAGGTCATTGCGTATGCTTCCAGACAACTCAAACCGCATGAGAAGAATTATACAACCCACGATCTAGAACTAGGAGCAATAGTTGTCGATCTTAATATATGGAGGCATTATTTGTATGGAACCAAGTGCATCATTTATACCGACCACAAAAGCCTTCAGCATATCCTAGGTCAGAAAATGTTAAACAGGCGACAGAGGAGATGGGTAAAGTTGTTTAGTGATTATAACTGTGAGATACGATATCAACCAGGCAAGGCTAACGTAGTAGCCGACGCTCTTAGCAAAAAAGTGTTGGGTCAAAAATATGGTTTATACTTTGCTTTTCTAAGAAATTGTATTTTTCTGTAATGTGTTGTGAGTTTACGACCGTAAACTGAGTTTACGGCCGTAAACACGTTTACGACCGTAAACCCATTTTGCGGCCCAGTCGAGTATATATAGGGGTGAGGGGTGTGAGGAATAGAATGATGAACACTAGAGGAGCTTAAGTGTGTATTTTTTGAAGGTGTTCTAGAGAGAGAGAAAAGAGAGTGTGTGTTAGTGTGTGTGAATCTTGTATCCGGATATTCATTCATAATCAATACATACAAGATTCATATTATTCTTCTTCTCCTTCTCTTCTATTTGATCTGACATCATCCGTTTGATTGGGATTCCGCACCATCAAACGGATCTGATTGATACACAGGCAAATTAGGGACTAACAATTGGTATCAGAGCTTGGATTGTATCAGTCAATTTTTTTCAGATCTGGAGCTTATTTGATCTTATTTTGAAGAGTTTTTTGCGTTTTTGGATAGATCGTGGCAAAATAAGGGGGGTTTGTGCTTCGCGTTTTTGATAAAAACGAGTTTTTGATCGAGTTTTGGAGCAAAAAAGGTGAAAAATCGTGTTTTTCCTTCGTAAACAGTAAACCCCGTTTCCGGACGTAAACCCCGTTTCCGGCCGTAAACCCCGTTTTCGACTATAAAACCCCGTTTTCGGCCAAAAACCCCGTTTTCAGTTCTAAGGCTATATTTTTGGCTAAAAAAAAAAAAAAAAATTATTATTATTATTAATTAGCTTTTAAGTTTTTTTCTTTAAATTTCTAAATTGACTTTGACTTTTCAAGTTTAACCTTTGTCTTTAAACTTTGATTTTTAAATTTTCAAATTTAGATTTTCGGTTTGATTTTTTAAGTTTGGCTTTTAAGTTTGATTTTAGCTTCTAGTTGTGTTTTAATGGCTTTTGAGGTCTACGAAGACATGAAAGAGAGACAGGATATGTTAAGACAAAAATTCAACATGTTCAACTATATCCCTGGAGAAACCCTGGAAGCTCAGTTGCAGCGATTTACTACACTTACTTCTGAGATGAGTATAGCTGGGATTTTCTTGACTAAATCTGAGATAAACAAAAGGCTGCTTAATGCACTTCCGAAATCGTGGGATATGAACGTGGCTGACATCAAGAAGACAAAAGATCTCAATCGTCTTAGTCTTGCTGATATAATTGAAGAACTTGACGCTTTGAATTGTCGAAAAACAATGAGTTCCGCAAACCCTCCGGTCAATGAAGTTTCATGTTCTCAATCATGTGAAGTTTCATGTGAAGATACGATTAAATTTCTTCGGGAACATAATGATTTATTAAAAAGAGAAGTTGAGGACCTGAGATATGAAGGTTATCAACTCAGGAAAGGACAGAAACCCCTAAAGGCCCAGTTAGAAACAAAAATAAAGGACTTTAGGAAGCTTCAGGAAGAATTCAGCAACAAGTGTGAAAATTATGACTATATTAAGAGACAACTTGATGCTGTAACCGAAGAACTTGACGCCTTGAAAATTAAGTGTGGAAAAACTGATGTTAGTTTCAAAAATTATACTGCGTCAAGTAAGACAGTCGACTCCTTATTTGAAACCCAATTAAAATTCAAAGATAATCAAAACAAGGGTCTAGGGTATGATAGTGTTCCTCCACCTTTCAATCATAACTACACATCCATCCCTTCGACACAGGAAGAAATTGACAGGGAGGCACATCTTCAATATGGCAAACCAGCTGGTTTTGTATCAGGAGGCATTATTAATGTTGATAATCCTAATGCTCCTGATGTTTCTGTTACATGTGCAGGTAAAGTAGTAGAGGATGAGAACAAGGAGAACACCATTGAACAAACCAACATCTCCTTGAGCCCTGAATCTGTTGCTTCGAACTCAGTTGCTTCTGATCAACCTGTTGTTCAGAAATACAGACCACCAATTCCAGTGAAACAGAGTGCCTGTTGTAACTGTGCGTTTGGGAAAAGCAAGAAACAAGGCAAAGATACGCCACCAGGGGCAGGAAGAAACAACTTAACAGTGAA
Source organism: Lactuca virosa (assembly GCF_052849685.1). Taxonomy (NCBI): domain Eukaryota; kingdom Viridiplantae; phylum Streptophyta; class Magnoliopsida; order Asterales; family Asteraceae; genus Lactuca; species Lactuca virosa. Next base: position 91,534,050 of record NC_136429.1, read on the forward strand.
GAAAAAGACATGTTTTCACTGTGGAACACCTGGACACATTGCCAGAAACTGTCCAAATCGCGCATACGTTCCTTACTACGCACAAGGCTGGCAGAACGCGCCAAGAGGGAGATACTCCAAAAGAAACCCCTCAAGGTCACGTTCAGACCATGGTGACTGGAACGCGCAGAAGGCCAAGAATCAAACCTACAAGGCCAAGAATCCGAATCCCAAGGGCAAGAAGGGAATGCCGGCCAAGAAGCCAAATCCAAGAGATGCTCCCGTGAAGCCAAAATCAAAGTCATCTCAACGGCGGAGATCAAGATCAAAAGAAAGTACTGAGCCACCCATCGGATCGGAAAAGAAATGGGTTAAACCCAACTACAAATGGGTTCCAAAGGCTCACTCTCCCAAATCAACTAATGACTCTAATATTTCTTCATCTTCTGTTTGTGATAAACAGGATATGTCATGGGAGAGAGTACCGTGCAAGGATGACAAAGGTCGACCCAGTTTCAAAATGGACTGGGTTCCAAAGACCAACTGATCCCGCTATGTGTCGGAGTAGCTATGAAGGCATATCATCAGACTTCGGTTTTGTTGGTAGTGGCTGTTCCTGGCACATGATAGGAGACATCTCTCAATTGTACAACACTCAGAACATTGTCTGGGAGTATGTGTCCTTTGCGGGAAAGGAAGAAAAGAAGGGATCACACATGGGGTTAGTGCTTAATGACATGAAGAATTTTCGGATCTGTTCTGAGATTATGCGTGCTGTTCTCAGACCTTCTGGATGCAAATTCAATCGGTGACTTACGGTTTGAGTTTTCCTCTCTATACTCCTGAGTTTTTCTTAAGTTGATTCGATTTAAAGACTAATTTTTGTTTTAGGATAGTTTAAATTTGCGCATTTACTTTCGTTTCTCTCCTATGCACAAATTTAGGGGGAGAAATAAAAACAAAACAAAAAAAAAAATTAGAAAGTTTTAAACAAAATCCAAAAACATTAGAAAATCCAAAAAATCCAAAAATATGTTGGTTAATGAAATGAGTTTGAGTGAAATGTTTTGGGAAGTGATATTATCAAGTGATAACAGGCAATCTGAGTCTGCGTAACGTACCCAAAGTTGAAGGGTCTATGCTCTGGGTTTGATGCGCTGGTAGGCACGAAAGATTCTAAATGGACTTGACTAGGCAGAGTTGAACTTAAGAAATTCTTAGACTTGACAAATCTTGACCTAGTTAAATCCGTTTAGCCTGACAATACGACGCTCGGATAGGTTGAGCAGGGAGATATATGGGAATCTACTCGTCACATTAAATGAACCCGTACTTGGAACCGTGGATTAACTTTTCCTCGATGTGCGGATTTTGTCCTTAATTCCGGTATTGATGGGGCGACATGTAAATTCCGATGAGTTAGGTCTGTAGAAAATCGTTTTCTTTCTCTTCCTATCTGCCAGTCATATGTTGCATCCTTTGCGTGATTGGAAGAGATCCGACCTGGACAGCAACATATGCAAATCTATTTCTCTGCATATTATTTCTGTGAAACTCTTCCTATCTGTTAGCCATATACTGTCTCCTTTGCGTGACTCATAATCCGACCTGGTACACAGTATATGCACCCTTCTACATCTCAATCCCTCTAAGAACTATAATTAATAATAATCTGAATCCATTCTCTCTCTTAATGATTGTCTGCTCACCCGATGTAAGGAGTACTCTGGAAGTTCTTGATTACTGGGGCATATCAGGAAGCGGGAAACATGTTCCAGTACAATTAAAATTGAACACTCAAAGATTGTCTATAGATCTCGCTGCTCAATTTAGGTGGACAACAATATCCCTGGTCGTCGTCAGCTGAATGGTCCTTAAGATATAGTATCTAGGAACTTAGGATCAGATTTAATATCTAGGAACTTAGGTTCACCTTGTCTTATAACAAATAGTATGTCCTAAATCTGTCACAATTTTTCGTGTTTAAGTGGACAACAATACCGGCGATCGACCAGACAAAGACGTGAAGATGAAAGGTACCGACAAGTGGATTATGGCTGTCTAAAAACTTTGATCCCAAATCACTCTTAAAGTTAGATATCATTTTATTTTTGTTAAATTTGTTCATAGTTTTCTTCTAATTTAAATATTAGGGAAGAATTAAAAATTTTAAAAACCAAACAAAAATCAGAAAATTAAAAATCCAAAAATAGTGTTATTTATGTTTTATTTCTTGTTCAAGAAATTCAAAAATCCAAAAATATTTTTGTGTCTTGTTTTGTCTTGAAAAGTGAATTCAGGTGAAAATGAAACTCATGGAAGTTTGTGTCGAAGATTTCTGAGCCAAGGCTTCATCCGTGAGCATCGAAGAATTTTCATTCGAAGGAGAAAGAAATGAAGATTATTCTTTCGACATTCAATCTTTCAACCCCAGAAGCAAGGTGAAGCTGCACTTGAAGATAATGTGTCGGATTGCATTGAAGCCTCCTCAATCAGTCTGCTGCTATCTTGAACCTGCTGAAGTGATCTAGAAGTTTAGTTCTCTCTGATATTCTCTCTGAAGATTCTCAAGCTGAAAGCGCCATCTTTCAAGAATCTTATCAAGAAGCCTCCTCACCCAACGTGCGTTCAAAGCCAAATTCTGAAGAAAAGCCCAACTGCTCAAGATGAAGTCATTCATGGAAGATTCATATGTTCATCTTGATGCTGTGAAGAATTCGAAGATTAAAGCTGAAGCCGAAGCTCCCAATGAAGATTAACAAGAAAAGTCAGCTACTTTTTAGGGGAGCTTGTTGGGTCAATTAAGAAAAGAAAAGAAAGCTATAAACCAAGGGGGAGATTGTTGGGTCAAAAATATGGTTTATACTTTGCTTTTCTAAGAAATTGTATTTTTCTGTAATGTGTTGTGAGTTTACGACCGTAAACTGAGTTTACGGCCGTAAACACGTTTACGACCGTAAACAGAGTTTACGGCCGTAAACACGTTTACGGCCGTAAACCCATTTTGCGGCCCAGTCGAGTATATATAGGGGTGAGGGGTGTGAGGAATAGAATGATGAACACTAGAGGAGCTTAAGTGTGTATTTTTTGAAGGTGTTCTAGAGAGAGAGAAAAGAGAGTGTGTGTTAGTGTGTGTGAATCTTGTATCCGGATATTCATTCATAATCAATACATACAAGATTCATATTATTCTTCTTCTCCTTCTCTTCTATTTGATCTGACATCATCCGTTTGATTGGGATTCCGCACCATCAAATGGATCTGATTGATACACAGGCAAATTAGGGACTAACAAAAAGAAAGAGTGAAACCTTCCCGTGTGAGGGCTTTGGGAATGGTAATTCAGACAAACTTGAAATCTCAAATCATTGATGCCCAGGAGAAAGCCTTGATCAAGCAAAATCTTCTAGGTGAAACTTTACATGGTTTTGAAGTGAGAGTTGAAACTAAACCCGACAGAGTACGTTATTTTAAGGGTAGAGTTTGGATTCCAAGAGTTAACAATCTGAGAGACATAGTACTAGAGGAGTCTCATCGATCTAAATACTCAATCCACCCTGGAGTGGATAAGATGTACAAAGATCTTAAAGAGTACTATTGGTGGCCTGAAATGAAAAAGGATATCGCCTTGTATGGTGGAAAGTGTTTGACATTCTCAATAGTCAAAGCTGAACATCAAAAACCATCCGGCTTACTGCAACAGCCTGAAATTCCACAATGGAAATGGGAGAAAATATCCATGGATTTCGTAACCAAACTCTCTAGGACTTCTAAGGGTCATGATTCGATTTGGGTCATAGTGGATCGATTGACAAAATTTGCTCACTTTCTTCCCTTTCGGGAAGACTTCAAGATGGAAAAATTGGCCCAAGTCTACCTCGACAAAATTGTTTCTCTACATGGTGTAACTCTATCTATCATTTCTGATAGAGATAGTCGTTTCACATCACGATTTTGGTGGATGTTACAAAAGGCTCTAGGAACCCAGAAAAATTTAAGCACAACTTACCATCCTCAGACAGATGAGCAGAGAGAACAATACAAACCTTGGATGACATGCTACGGGAGTGTGCCATTGAATTCAAAGGAAATTGGGATACTCATTTGCCTCTAATCGATTTTTCCTACAATAACAGTAACCACACGAGTACCCACTGTGATCCATATGAAGCATTGTATGGACGCAAGTGTTGTTCTCCATTATGTTGGATAGAAATTGGAGATAGACAATTGGCTAGACTTGACCTTTTATAGGAAACAACTGACAAGATTGCTATCATCAGAGATAGGCTTAAAGCCGCCAGAGATCGTCAGAAAAGCTATGCGGTTAATCGTCGAAAACCTTTAGAATTCCAAGTTGGAGACAAGGTACTTCTAAAGGTGTCTCCTTGGAAAGGGCTTGTACATTTTGGTAAGAAAGGAAAACTAAGCCCAAGATATGTTGGACCCTTTGAGATCAATGAAAGGATCGGTCTGGTGACATATAAACTCTAATTACCCCAAGAGTAAAGCGCCATTCACAACACATTCCACGTCTCCAATCTTAAGAAATGTTTAGCCGACGAAGCATTGATAGTAGCTCTGGAGGAAATCAAGATCAATGATAAGCTGAATTTCATTTAAGAGCCGATAGAAATCCTTGACAGAGAGGTGAAACAACTCAAACAGAGTAAGATTCCGATTGTGAAAGTTCGATGGAACTCAAAACGCGTGCCGGAGTACACTTGGGAGCGTGAGGACTTCATGAAGGAAAAGTATACACAACTTTTTCCATACGATGACAAACGATGACATAGAATGAATTTCAGGACGAAATTCTTTTTGAGTAGGGCATACTGTCACAACTGTCAAATTCAAGTCATTCTTGGACTCATTCAACTTTTTATAAACCATATATGCACATCATGCCATGACCTCGTAATAGAAATTAGGTCACAATCTTGTATAAACTAGGATCCAACTAAAATCTAGGACTACTATATTTGACTCTTACGATTCTAGTAAGTTGACAAACTACTGTAGGAAATATCAATACCCGAATTAGAACGAACTCTAAACAATTGTTACAATTAAAAAAGGGTATAAAACCCTAAAAATAAATTAAAATCTTCTAATTAAATTTCAACATGATTGTAAATATCTAACAAAGTTCCAAAACGCCTAAAGAACCCAAAAATCCAAATATATAAACTTTAAAATTTAAAAACACTATACGATTTGTTAAAAACCTTATTGTATCAAATTTAAATAATTAAGTTATGGGATATAATCAAAGACATAAAAATTTAATTATCAAACATACATTATATTTTATGAGCTAAAAACAAAGATTTTAATAAGTTAAGAATTAAATAAAGAAGTCTTTTTATAAAAATTAGGGTTTTATAAAAATTAAAGAAAAATTATATAAATATTTAATTATGAGAGAAAAGACCCCTCTCATACTCAAAAAAATCGTCCACCACATCCTATGCTCCCTCTTCCCAAGTCTTTCAATCATTTTATCTTCTCTTACACTCCAACTTCGCTTCACCCTCTCTCTCACACTCCACTCTTTACCACACTCAAACTCTTTCTTTCTCTTTCAAAACCCACAAAATTCTCCAACCAAGAACATCTCTCAACCTTCAAATCTTCATCTTCTAGGGTTGTTCTTCAAGGTAATCACGAAAATCCTTCATCTTCCTTCACTTTCTTTCTTGTTTTAAAGGTTTTTCTTGCACTTCTCCATCTTCTACACCATTCTTTATGAACATTCGTGAACATATCCATGAATTTCGAGTTTGATGATGATGGTGGTAGGGTTTCACCCAAGAACAACATGCATGTTGTTTGATGGTGAAATCCAAGGACCAAAACCTATGTCAAACCCTAAAATACGAATTTTTACAAGTCTTGAAGATTCATCTACCTTATGCATTCAAGTTTTTCCTTGGAAAACATCACTATGGATAAAATATGTCTATGCATGGTCTTCAAACCGTGATGTATGTGATGAACATCAAGTTAAAGAGCTTGATGATCAAAGTACATTGTTAATAGTGCATGTAAATGATTTTATTCATAAAAAAATCTAGATACCTTTTCTGTTCGAAATAAAATTTCCTCAGATTCCTAGTAAGATGATATGAGGATCTGGAAAATCCCAGGAGCTTTTATCATTTGTTTAATTTATTAAAATTGTTACAAGAAAACAAGGCCATAAATCATTTAAAATACTTTCTAGGGTCTATAATTCCTAGATAAATTTGTGGATGACCCCTAAAGTAAATCACGACATCTCAGTAAGTTTCATCGATTTTGGTTACTGTTTGATATGGTTTTGAATTATCTTTTTGTTTAATTCAAATAAATCATAAAACCACTTTAGTGAATGCAAAAAGGCTATCTAAGATTTTTCCCAGATCCTACCTCACGTGGAATACTCAGAAAAATATTTTCAAAATTTTTCATAATGCATAACTAGTTTTCCTTGATATTTGTATTTATAATGGATTAATAATGGGAAAAATAGTTCTACTCATTCAAAATTCATGAAATTTACCAGAATACCTTATAATATATTAGAACTTTAAATGAAAATTTGGATGATTTTTCTATTCAGTATGCTATTTTTCTTCTATTTTCTAAGATTAAATACATTTAAATCCACAGAATCGGATTACATATATAGAAATCACCATTGGTATTTTTTTCCGGATTATGTACACTGTAAATGAAGTTTACAAAATTTTTTGTAATTTACTTTTGCTGTTTGATAATTATTCACCAATTAATGATTATTCAACAGAATAAAACAATGAAAAATAGAAAGACTAATTGAAAAATATCTTTTGTATTTTTCACAACTTCTATATGTATAATAACAGTTTTACAAAAAGTTTGGGAAACGTTGGAAACTGTTTTCTATTTATTTCTATTTTTATTAGAATAAATGCACACAAATCATAAAATCGGGTTAAACTATTTAGAAACTCATTTTTATATTTTTCCCAGCTTAAGTATGTTTAATGGCAGTAATATTAAACGTTTGGGAATTTTTATCATCTGGATGCTATTTTTCACGAATTTGTATTGCTATGAAGGCTTAAAAATTTGGAAAAATAGTTAATCACATCAAAAATTCAAGGGAAAATTTCTGGAAGAAATCTACTGTATTTGGAACGAAAATTTAAAATTTGATGCATTTTGGAAACTGTTTGATAATATTTTTGGATTTTTAGGCGTTTAAAACACCTTTAAATTTGTTGAAATATCCTCAATTAATATTACAAAAACCTGGAAAATAATATCCAGAATTACCTTAATCACATGAGTTATAAAATATTACCATTTCAGAAAAATTCTTACCCATTTAATAGAAAACCAATATTATAACAAAAATGTAGCATTTCTCAATATGTAGAATTTAGTATATTAGCATTAGATTTCGACATAGAAACTCACTAGCCTGTGTTTGATGTCGTAGGATCCCGATAGTAAAGGCATTGGTGTATTCCGAGGCACCACTTGTATCTACTTGAAACATTATGAGTATTCACACCTTCCCCACTATTTTCGGTTTTTATGTTATGGGGTGGAAAAGCATGTCCAAACTGTTTATGATTGATGTATTTATATTGAATTGTATCAAACTTGATTGCTATATTTTGTTGTCTATGTGTATCTTATTATTAAAACATGAGGCCTTATCGTCTTAAGTCCCTTCCACTTTACCCCAACCATTAACTCTTTGAGCCAATGGTCATTATGAATAGCGCTATTACGAATTGACAACTCCTCACTCGCCTGATTGCTTGAGTACATGATACCATATTCATCTATGGAACGATAAGCATAGATCTTGATAGGGCATCAATCATAGGCTTGGTTGGGAACTCATTGTTTATTCATATACATATAAACTTGCTTATTAATTATAGCAATGAACTTTGTTTCTCATTATAGAAATGTACTTGTAATTATGGAAAGTTTTATACCAAATCTTGATTTTGTACACTTGTGAACTCACCAACTATTTTCATAGTTGACCCTCGTTTTACATGCTTTTTCCGGAAATTGTTGGGTCAGAAATATGGTTTATACTTTACTTTTCTAGGCATTAATAGTTTTCGGTCGTGTAATATATTTTTGCAGTTGTATTTACGGCCCAATAGGTGTTTACGGCCGTAAACCCATTTACGGCCGTAAACCCATTTATGGCCCATATTCCCTAAGTATATATATATATATATATATATATATATATAGGTGTTAGGTGGTTGAGGAGGGATTGATGAACAGAAAAGGAGTGTACGGCCAAGAGAGAGAGAAATGAGCTTTAGTGTGTGTTAGTGTGTGTGAATCTTGTATCTGGATCTTCATTCTAATCAAATCATACAAGATTAATCATCTTCTTCTTCTCCTTCTCTTCTATTTGATCTGACATCATCCAATTGATTGGGATTCCGCACCATCAAACGGATCTGATTGATACACAAGCAGATTAGGGACTTACAATTGGTATCAGAGCTTGGATTGTATCAGTCAATTTTGTCAGATCTGGAGCTTATTTGATCTTATTTTCGAAAGAGTTTTGCGTTTTTGAATAGATCTCTGAATATTAACGGGGGTTTGTTCTTCGCGTTTTTCATAAAAACGAGTTTTTGATCGAGTTTTGGAGCATAAAGGGGCAAAAATCGTTGTTTTTGGTCGTAACCAGCGAGGGGGTGGCGGCGTGTACGGCCAGCAGCTAGGGTTTCCGAGGAGTTTACGGCCGGAGTCGGAGTTTACGGCCGGAAACAGTGTACGGTCCGAGGCCTCGGAGTTTACGGCCTCAGAGTTTGCGGTCGTCAGTGAGCTTATGGTGCGAGAGTTTGCGGTCAGCAGCGTGTTCGAGCCTTGTTCAGCGAGTCCGAAGTTCGCGGCCAGCAGGAGTCCTCGCAGGCGCGCCTTTATTTAAAAAAAGGGGAAGCGCAATTGAGGATGCCTTGGATCGAACCCGGGTCTCCCATTCTTCCCTCCATCGCGCCTTACCAGTTGGTCTAGGAAGTCTCTTGGTTCACTGCTTCGAAATTTAATTCAAAAGCAGTCCTGTTCGGTTCCTTATTTCGCATTTTTACACTTTTAACCCCAATATCAATTTCTTTTTATTTTTAAGTTCCATTTTCAACCAAAAATTTTAGTTTTTAAATTTTGACTTCTATTTTTGAGTTTTTACTTAAAATTTTGACTTTCACTTTTAAAGTTTGACCTTTGACTTTAAACTTTGACTTTCTCATTTAACTTTTAAATTTTCAAATTTAGCTTTTCGGTTTGACTTTTAAGTTTGACTTTTTAAGTTTGACTTTTTAAATTTGACTTTTAAGGTTGACTTTTGAGGTTTATAGTCAAAGGGCATTTTTAAATTTAAGTTTGACTTTTAAGTTTGATTTTGGCTTCTAGTTGTGTTTTTAATGGCTTTTGAGGTCAACAAGGGAAATGAAGACATGAAAGAGAATCGTCAAGATATGTTAAGACAAAATTTCAACATGTTCAACCACATTCCCGGAGAAACCCTGGAGGCTCAGCTGCAGCGATTCACCACTCTCACTACTGAGATGAATATATCTGGGGTCTTCTTGACCAAGTTGGAGATAAACAAAAAGCTACTGAATTCACTTCCGAAATTGTGGGATATGAACGTGGCTGTCATCAAGAAGACAAAAGATCTCAATCGTCTTAGTCTTGCTGCTGTAACTGAAGAAGTTAATGCTTTCAAGTGTGGAAAAACAATGAGTTCCGCAAACATTCCGGTCAATGAAGTTTCATGTACTCCATCTTGCTAAAAAGGGAAGTCGATGACCTAAAATACGAAGGATATCAACTTAGGAAAGGACAGAAACCCCTGAAGGCTGAATTAGAAGCAAAAATCAAAGACTTTAGGAAGCTTCAGGAAAAATTCAGCAACAAGTGTGAAAATTATAACTATATTAAGAGACAACTTGATGCTGTAACTGAAGAACTTGACGCTTTGAAAATTAAGTGTGGAAAAACAGATGTTAGTTTCAAAAATTATACTGCGTCAAGTAAGACAGTCGAGTCCTTATTTGAAACCCAATTAAAAATCAAAGATAATCAAACCAAGGGTCTAGGGTATGATGGTGTTCCTCCACCTTTCAATGATAACTACACATCCATCCCTATGACATAGGAAGAAATTGACAGGGAGGCACATCTTCAATATGGCAAACCAGCTGGATTTGTGCTAGAAAGTGTTGAGCTGAACGATTCTAATGTTTCTACTTCATGTGCAGGTAAAGTAGCAGAAGATGAGAACAAGGAGAAAACCATTGAACAAACCAACATCTCCTTGAGCTCTGAATCTGTTGCTTCGAACTCAGCTGCTTCTGATCAACCTGCTGTTGAGAAATACAGGCAACCAATTCCAGTGAAACAGAGTGCCTGTTGTAATTGTGGTTGCGGGAACAATAAGAGACAAGGCAAGGACACGCCACCAGGGGCAGGAAGAAACAACTACACAGTGAAGAAAAAGGCTTGTTTTCACCGTGGAATACATGGACACATTGCCAAATATTGTCCTAATCGCGCATACATTCCCTACTATGCACAAGGGTGGCAGAACGCGCCATGAGGGAGATACTCCAAAAGAAACCCCTGAAGGTCACGTTCAGACAATGGTGACTGGAACGCGCAGAAGGCCAAAAATCAAACCCACAAGCCCAAGAATCCGAATCCCAAGGGAAAGAAGGGAGTGCCGACCAAGAAGCCAAATCCAAGAGATGCTCCCGTGAATCCAAGATCAAAGTCATCTCAACAACCGACATCAAGACCAAAAGTAAGTACTGAGCCACCCATTAGATCTAAAAAGAAATGGGTTCCGAAGGCTCAATCTCCCAAATCAACTAATGACTCTAATATTTCTTCATCTTATGTTTGTGATAAACAGGATATGTCATGGGAGAGAGTACCCTGCAAAGATAACAAAGGTCGACCCAGTTTCAAAATGGACTGGGTTCCAAAGACCAACTGATCCCGCTCTGTGTCAGAGCAGCTATGGAGGCATATCATCAGACTTCGGTTTGTTGATAGTGGCTGTTCCAAGCACATGATAGGGGACATCTCTCAACTGTACAACATTCAGACCTTTGTTTGAGAGTATGTGTGTTTTTGAGAGAAAGGAAGGAAGGAGAGGATCACATGGGGTTAGTGCTTAATGACATGAAGAATTTTCGGATCTGTTCTGAGATTATGCGTGCTGTTCTCAGACCTTCTGGATGCAAATTCAATCGATGACTTACGGTTTGAGTTTTCTTCTCTATACTCCTGAGTGTATCTTAATCTGGTTCGTTTTAAAGACAATTTTTCATTTTCTTATAGTTTTTCGTTAGTAGGCATTATTTGGGAAGTGATATCAAGAAAGTGATAACGGACAATCTAAAACATGTGTAAAGGACTGAATCTGAATTGTCTAGACTCTGTGTTTAATGTGCTGGTAGGCATGAAGGATTTGACAGTGTGGATTTAGATAGAATTGTTTGGACTGAACATACGACGCTCGGGTAGATTGAGCAGTGAGATAAACACGGGAACTTACGGGATACACTAAATTAATACGCATCTAGAACAATGGTTCAACTTTTCCTTGCTGTACGGACTTATGTCCTTAATTCTGGTTCTGATAGGGCGACTGGGGGGTTCTGATAAAGTAGGTCTGTAGGAAATTATTTTCTTGCTTTCTATCTGTCAGTCATATGTTGCTTCCTCTGCGTGATTGGAAGAGATCCGACCTGGAATGCAACATATGCAACTCTATTTCTACGCACCTCTTTATCTATGAAATTCTTTCTATCTGTTAGCCATATGCTGTCCCCTCTGCGTGATCGGAAGATCCGACCTGGGACACAACATATGCACCCTACTACCTCTCAATCCCTCTATCTCTGTTAGTCATATGTTGTCCCCTCTGCGTGATTGAAATAGATCCGACCTGGGACACAACATATGCATCTATCTCTAAATCTGTCTTCCTTCTTAATAATTGTTTACTCACCTAAAGTAAGGAGTCCTTAGGAAGTTCTTGATAACCAGGGTATATCGGGAAGTGGGGAACACATTCTAGTGCAACTAAAATTGAAACATTTAGAGGTTGTCTGTAGATATTGTTGCTTAATTTAGGTGGACAACAATACCCATGGCCGTCGTCAGCTAAATGGTTTACTTAGAAAAATTTGTCGATATCCTTCGTGTTTAAGTGGACCACAATACCGGCAATTGACCAGATCTATTCATGAAGGTGAAGGTACTGATAAACAAGTTCAGGCTGTCTCACAACTTTGATCCCAAATATTTTTGTCTTTGTTAAATTTGTTCATAGTTTTCCTCTATGCACAAAGTTAGGGGGAGAATTAAAAAAAAACAAACAAAAAAAAATTCAAAAATCAAACAAAAAAAAAACAAACAAACAAACAAAAATCAGATAATTCAAAATCAAAAAAATAGTGTTATATTCTGTTTTATTTCTTGTTCATGAAAATCAAAAATCCAAAAATATTTTTGTTTCTGTTTTATTTTTTTCAGAAAATATGAAAAACCCAAAAATATTGTGTGCTAAATTTTCTTTTAGTTTTGTTTTGTCTTGAAAAGTGAATTCAGGTGTAGATGAGACTCATGGAGACTGTATCGAGATTTCTGAGCCAAAGTTTCATCCGTGATCATCGAAGAATTCTCATTCGAAGGAACAAGAAATGAGGATTATTCTTTCAACTTTCAATCTTTCAACCCCAGAAGCAAGGTGAAGCTGACTTGAAGATTATGTGACGGATTGCATCGAAGCCTCCTCAATATATTTGCTGCTATTCTTGTACCCGCTGAAGTGATCCAGAAGATTAGTTCTCTCTATTATTCTCTCTGAAGATTCTCAAGCTGAAAGCGCCATTTTTCAAGAATCTCTACAAGAAGCCTCCTCACCCAATGTGCGTTCAATGCCAAATTCTGAAGAAAAGCTCAATGGCCCAAGATGAAGTCATTCATTGAAGATTCATCAAGTTCATCATTAAGTTGCGAAGAATCTGAAGATAAATGCTGAAGCCAAGCTTACAATGAAGATGAACAAGAAAGCCAGCTACTTTTTAGGGGGAGCTTGTTAGGTCATTTAAGAAAAGAAAGCTATAAACCAAGGGTGGGATTGTTGGGTCAAAAATATGGTTTATACTTTACTTTTCTAGGCATTAATAGTTTTCGGTCGTGTAATATATTTTTGCAGTTGTATTTACGGCCCAATGGGTGTTTACGGCCGTAAACCCATTTACGGTCATAAACCCATTTATGGCCCATATTCCCCAAGTATATATATAGGTGTTAGGTGGTTGAGGAGGGATTGATGAACAGAAAAGGAGTGTACGGCCAAGAGAGAGAGAAAGGAGCTTTAGTGTGTGTTAGTGTGTGTGAATCTTGTATCTGGATCTTCATTCTAATCAAATCATACAAGATTAATCATCTTCTTCTTCTCATTCTCTTCTATTTGATCTGACATCATCCAATCGATTGGGATTCCGCACCATCAAATGGATCTGATTGATACACAAGCAGATTAGGGACTTACAGAAATAATTAGTAAGTGAGTATAAAGATTCATCATCATAGAGCATGTTGCATCGTGTGGAAGTTATTTTATGAAGTTATCTTTTGAACAATGTCATTTTGGAAAACTTGTATTTTGTTTTGTTTGAATTATAGGTTGTAAACTTTTAACTACTACTATGGTGTTATATCTTTATCTTTTGCAATGAAACCTTTATCGCTGTCATGTCTTGCATTTCCACTTTAGCCGGGTGTGACATTATTTGTGTTCTTTTTTTCTCTAGCTTCTTGTTAGATGCTTTTAAATTTTAATATTACGTTGTTAAAAAAACTATTCATGGATTGAAAGGATTACATACATCACTTATGTACAATTCTTTTTCAAGCCTTTTGTTCTTTAACTACTAATAAATAAAGGCACTTGCGAATCATCTTCCCATATAAATAGGATTCGCGTATATCAAATGAATCAAGCTCATTTGCCTTCAAAAATTCCATTCTTTTGCTGTTGGTATATATGTTTCATATTTATATAGTTATGATGATTATGACATATATAATTTTCAATGAAATATCATTTTATTATTTAGATGTTATGATTAGAAAATCTAGATTTGTATGTTCTTTGTTATTGAAAACGTTAATGTGTTCTTCCAAAAAATCCTATTTATTCTTTGTAAATGAGTTGTAGTCTTAGTAACTTAAGACCAAAAAGTATCAGTTTCTTATGCTTAAAATTTGTAATGCGAAGTTCTAATTTATGTAAATGGTGTGACCCATAGTGTTACCCCTATGATTTCTTAGTGTATACAAGTTATATATAATGAAGATCGAACGGACAGTCGAATGGGTGGATCTTCCCTAAGCCCATAACCAAACAAGGAATAGGAAGTAAAGCGGAAATCACATATTCGACTGCCTATCGGACTTTCATTGTATATAACCCTAACGTATACCTTAAGTAATCATAGAGTTAACCATAATGATCCTTTCAGAAATGTAAGTTGTAATGTACTAGAAAAATAGTGTTATGTGGTTGTATTTGTATGTATGTTCCCTGTAATGCTAATCGTACCGTATTAGTAAGTAGTTAATGTATTACTTGTGGTATAACAATGTGTACTCCTAGAAATCCCATAGCTTTCTTCTATAATCCCTTAGTGTATACAAGTTATATAAAATCAAGATTTAATAGGCCGTCGAATATAATGGGTTTGCCCTAAGCCCACAACCAAACAAGGAACATGATTTAAGGCGGACCCAACAATTCTAAGTCGATCGGGTATTAATTTTATATAACCCTGGCATATAAACTAAGAAATCATAGACGAAAATATGATTCTTTGTTGTTCAAAACCGATATGTATGAATACTGTACTTGAAAATAGTGTAATATAGTTTTATTATTCGAATAAAACCATTGAAGTTACGTTTGTACCGTAAACCAAATGTTTTAGTTAATGCTTATTGTGAGAGTTCATTATAACCATACTAATATGACTAATGCCCTGCACAACGTTCTTCAGGCGTCTGGAAGTTATGACATTTGTCACCCCAGAACTTCCGTTCCATCTGTAGCTAACAGTCAGGGCGCGGGATTTTCAGTCCCGTATAGATCTATACACAAACTCACGCTCTCCCTCCAAAAGACTCTGGTTATAATTCAGGATTTTAACGGGTACCTAGTTTGGTACAACAAAGGAGTGATTCACAATCCTGTATTAACTAGCTTACATAAAGTGTGTTGAAGATTTTTTTTCCTTGTTATCGTATGTAGTATCCTTTTATAGTGTTTACAATGTATAAAATAATCGTATTTTCATATAATCATTCCTTTAACCCAAAGAGTAAATTAACGTGAATGTTCCCCAAACTATACCTATTATACTTTAAAAATGTATGTTTCAATGAAATGGTAAAACGTTCGTATTTTTAACAACTTGTACGTAAGAGTTTATAAGTTTGGTAGTAACAATTTTAGCATTTTTTGCATAAAATATATAAAGTATGTGAGAACATAATAAACGATTTATATTTTTAAACACATGATTTCCTTGTGTTTTACTTGTATCCCCCCCCCCCTAAAACATAGAAAAGCTTGGAAATTGTAGTAGTGTTGATTATGATGGCATGTGAAGAATAAGAAAATATCTAGTGAATCATCATGTAAAATCAAGAACACTAGGAGTAAATAAATCTTTGTAAGCTCATATTAGATCTAGAAAGGATATACAAATGGGTTTGTACAAAGTTTCTCTCTCTAGTCTAACATTCCAAATGGTTCCTTCTTACATAAACTGAGTGCCACTCACTTCCTTATAAAGGAAAGGCAACTCATTACACATACAAGTGGGTAAAGCCTCATCCAAGCATGACTTTGCACCCTAACAGTCTCCCCCTCAAAGTTAGGATTGGATGCCCCGACTTTAGTCTCCAACGAGCTAGCGCGATCAAGACCAAACTCCCCCTCGAAGTAACACCGGTCTTCAAATCCGCAAATGAATATCCGACAAACCTGCTTCGAATACCCATCATTCCCCTCCTTTTTATAATCAAAAAATGATTATAAAACCCATTAAGGGTGAGAAGCGCCTGAGGAATAAACTTCACAATACTCCCCCTTGATGTGTACCAAAAATGAATCGCCAAAAATCTTGCACGGAAAAACAATCACGAAAAAGCCTCAAAAAATTTCCAATTTGTGAAAAATTTTGACTTTTTTGGTGAAAGTTGCAATATTTTCCAAAATCCGGGTAAAAACTGTCAATAACAGAATTCTGCAGGGACCCGTTGCGCCAAAAACAGCCAAATATGCGAAACTCTAGCTCATTTGCGAAACTGGGCATAAAGCGTAAATTCGCACAAACTGCAGGGACCAGAACTGTAAAATCTTCATTCTCTTAGAAAATAAGCCAAATTTCGAAGTTGGGTATTTGTTGCCAACATTTCCAAACTGTAGGGGCTAAAAGAGAAATTCTGCCATTCTTCACAAACTTTTACTCCAATGTCGAAGTTGGACCTTTTCTGCCACGTCGTTAAAAGTTGAGGGACCAATTTCGAAATCTTTATGCTTTCTTCCCCCAATTCATTTCCCAGTTGGTGAATCAGGGAACGAAGATTTCGGGGGTGTTTGGCTTGTCTTTCTGACAGGCAAAAGTCTTTTTTGGAAAATATAAAAGGTAAAAGATGTTTGGTAGAAACATTTTAAAAACTACTTTTGGATTTTAGATAGAAGGAAAACTGACTTTTTGGAAAAGTTAGGAAAACCTGACTTTTTGTAACTTTTCCAAAAAGAACTTTTGCCTCTCAAAAAGATAAGTCAAACACCCCCTTCATCTCCTTCCCAACTCATTATTAATCTTTCGAAAGTAATAACCAATAAAATCTTCGTTAGTTCCCGTCGAAAATCTTCGTTTTTAAAACATTCGTTATCAAATCCTTCGTTTTTCAAAACCAACGAACGAACATCTACAAAAAATGAACTAACGAATCCTTTAAGATCATCAATTCGTCCTTCCCAACTCCAAATTTAGCAGATTTCGTCTGCAATCACTTCAACCCGTTGCAAACGAATCCTTCACTATAAAATCTTCGATTATCGACATCAATTGCAAATACCAAAGTTTCGTTACTTAGACCAAACACACCCATTTAACGAATTCACAGCTTTCGTTCTTATCAAGCCATCTATCGACCCCAAATTTGCAAGTATGTATCGATTTCAGTTTCACTTCTTCTCCATTTAAACAACCGATCAACGAAATCAAAATCGACTCCAGTCCTTCTCAGACCTTCGATTCTCAATCTCAAAGAATTCGTTAATAACGGCCATCGATTCCAAAATCTTTGATATCACAAAAACGCATACTTCTTTGTCAATACAAGGACCTCAGAATCCAACAGATCCCAAATTAACGAACATAGACTTAAACTTACGAAATTTCAAACCCAATATCATCGACACCAACAACGAATCCTCCTAATTCGCTTTTCATTCTAGTCAATATCCAATCTTCTTTCCCAGTCGATGCCAAATCAACAAATCAACATCGATATCAAATACTTTCGAAATCAAAATCATTCGATTCCTAACTCCAACTCAATCCATCAATAACGAAACCAACAATATCTATCGACATCCAAAATTGAGTTTTCGCCATCAAGAACATCGACACCTCCAAATTCGAAATTAAACTCAAATCAGACTAGATTTCGACTATTCAAACACAAATCCAGATGACTCATTTGATTCCTGACCTATCCAAATCGAATTCAACAATCGACTCCAAGGAATACTATTTGACTCTTAAGGGACTCAAAACAAGTACATCAAAATCGAAATCAATTATTGACCCCAAATAATATCAACTTCACCGAATTCATACAAGTTATACTCATCTGTTCGGACTTCAATCAATTTCAGTTCTAATTTCTCAAGAACAATGATTTTGACTTTAAAAAGTCAACTCAAATAGAAACAGTAAGCCTTCGATTTTATTAGACTTTCCAGTCGACTATGGATTCTAAATCACCAATCGATCTTATAATCAACAATCATCAATACTCAATCGAAGTGATATTCAATTCACAGTAAAAGAAAACGATACTTCAAGAACTCGATAAAGTCACGAAGGTATAAAACCTTTATGCGTATTGATTATAATGACGAAATGAATCAAATGATTTATGGACTCAAGATTGATCAGTTATTCGACTCAAGAAATGATGAACAGTATCGAATTTAATCATTGTATAGCGCACGAAATTGGACATGAACAGTACTTTAATACTTTTTGGGCTCAATCAACCGTCTAAGTGAACAGTAACATTAGAAATTTTGATTGGGTTTTATTTTGGATCAATGAACAGTTATCAACATACGATTTTGATTATGTTTTTGGAATTGATCAAAAAGAAATATGTGGATCAACAATGGGGTTGAAACGGATTAGATCCAATGAGTCAAATCGATCAAAAATGAAAAACAAAAAATATGAATCGAAATCATGGACGTTTTGGAATCCATTTGAGAATTTGAGATACCTTTTTGACGAATTGATTTCCTTTTTCAACGAACGAATCAAATTTAGAAGATCTTAGTTCTTTTCTTGGAACGAGAAAATCTCCAATTTGAATATTGTACCACTCATTATGCGTGATGTACAACTCGTTCTTCGTGTTCTTTAACGATCCAAGAACATCTTCAAAAGAACCACCAACACTTTTGGGTTTTGACTTCAAATTCAATGCAATATTTGGAGATTGTTGCTTCGGAACCCAAATTTGCTTCACGGATTTCGGATTCACAACATTTGACGATTTTTGTGAGTAAACCCGCTTGTTTTTGCGATTGATCTTCTTCTTCTTTTCCTTTCTCATCTTTTTGCATCTTGAAGACTTGACTTCATGAACAAACCTACTTTCCACAACATCAACTTTGTGAGTTTGAATCAAATCTTTTGGAGTTTGATACTTGTGAATTTCTTGGATCACCGTCTTCCGATAGAGAATCATTCCTTCAAACGAATCACAAGAACACAACATATCATCGGTTTGAACTCCAATCGAGCAAAAAACTTTTTCATAATGAAAATTAACTTGAACTCCTTTTTCTTGAACATCAAGATCATCATCAAGAACACCTTCCCGAGCTTCACGACAATTTGCATAATATTCAAGTTTATTGCTTCCATATTTGCATTCAACATGAGGAATTCCTTTTATGACTTCTCCATCTCTTCTATTTCTTCGTCTCTTTTGATATGTTGTAACCAAACGATCAAACAAATCTTTGGTTTGAAAAATTGGACAACTAATTAATTCTCCAACTTCATTCTTTTCTCCATTTACAACAATATCACATTCACTTTTCAATCCAACAATCAAGCAATAAAGAAGAGATTCAAAAGTGTATTTGCCTTGAGAATCTTTACTATGTATCATCCATTTCTCCATAATTGCAAGAACTTGAAAATTTCTAGAGAGAGAAAGTGATTTTTAATGGGTTTTCTAGAGAGAGAAAGTAAAAATCACTTGAATTCTAGTGAAGAAAATCGAATTATAGATAGAATCAAAGATGAATTCGATTTCTAGAATACAAACTCTCTAAAACATGAAGATCAATGATCAAAAAATGAAACACCAAATCAAGATAGCCATCAAGGATCAATTCTTGATCAAATCAAGAACACCCGCTCTGATACCAATTGTAGTAGTGTTGATTATGATGACATATGCAGAATAAGAAAATATCTAGTGAATCATCATGTAAAATCAAGAACACAAGGAGTAAATAAATCTTTGTAAGCTCATATTAGATCTAGAAAGGATATACAAATGGGTTTGTACAAAGTTTCTCTCTCTAGTCTAACACTCCAAATGGTTCTTTCTTACATAAAATGAGTGCCACTCACTTCCTTAAAAAGGAAAGGCAACTCATTACACATACAAGTGGGTAAAGCCTCATCCAAGCGTGACTTTGCACCCTAACAGAAAATTGTGGGGGTATGAACTCACCTCGAGCGTGATTACGGTTAGATAACGAGGTAAAAGGTTGACTTTGAGCTAGAATACGTAAAGGGTGTCGTATCCTAATCGTTTTAACACATGGTAATATGTTAATTTGATGAACTAATCATGGGAAGTATTTGAAATAAAACAAAATTAAATGATCTTACCTTAATTTCTAATAACATCTTTGAAGAACTAGACTCACTGGGATTGTTTTGGACTTGTGGGTGAAAGGAAAATGGGTTTGTATTTTAGAGGATTTGTGAAGAATGTCTACTGAGGAATTGTTTTGAATGATCTCTATTTCATGACTTAAGTAGGAAGGAAGGATAATGTGAGGTGACATTTACGTTGGTAAATGTAACATATCACTTTGGGAACTTAAAAAAGCTAAAGTATCTAGATATTTAAGGTGTTTTTGGCCATAAACTTCACATGGGATGGTTGATTTCGGTTTGGTGTGGTCCATATTTGAGTTTCCGGCCATAGACATGATCTAAAAAGAGTTTTCGGTCCTAAGTGGCTCCTAGAAATGAAATTTCGGTCTTGGCTTTCCTCCATGAAGAGATTCCGGTCCAAGGGGTAAACATGATGGGGATTTCGGTTCTGGTATGGGATCATGGCCGGAATCTCTTTGTTCTTAGATTCTTAAAACCGAAAACCCCTTAGTGGGGTATCATTCATGCTTTTTGATTTACTTCCTTGACTCATGTTGACTTGCATTTATCTTATATATGCATGGTTTTCAATATAAGTATATATAACTTATATAAGTATTGTTTTCAAAGTATATATATATATATATATATATATATATATATATATATATATATATATATATATATATATATATATATATATATATATAGGGCTTGGTTATAATGTGGATGGACAATTATTGTGCGGACGTGTGGACAGTGATACTCTATAAGAATTACTAAGAGAATAAGTTGTTTAGTAATGCGAATACATTCAACCTTTCAAAAATATCGTCATTTTCATGCATTTTCACTAATTCTTATTCATTTTTGTTCTCACACATCGTTTTTCACTCGTTTTCATTCTGACAGAATACGACTCAATAAACATTCTGATAATATTCTGACAGAATGAGAATAATAATAAAAAGTATATAATAACCTTACAAACGATTTAATTAGTAAGAATGTGTGATAATGACAATAATTATGTAAGATTGAACGTATTCATATTATCAAACAACATATTTTCTTTGTCATTCTCACAGAATAGCACTATCCACACGTCCGCACAATAGATGTCAATCCACATTTGAACCTAGTTATATATATATATATATATATATATATATATATATATATATATATATATATATTAACATATATAAGTATGTATTCTTGGCATTGAAAGTTCTCATTGTATTAATGTTATGGTGTTAATTCACTTGAACACGGTTATAGTTTACACTTCTATTTGAACAAGTTTGACTTAAATTGATTTCAAATAATGGGATGCTACATTATTCTTCTGACGAGCTAGTGGATTGGACGAGCTAGTCAATTGGACTAGAGAAACCCAAAGGGTCTTGGGTACGCCCCTTGCGGGGCCCAAGGGGAAATGTATGGAACTCCAATTCTACCAATCACTTTGTATCATCCATGAGGGTATGGTACCGTACATAGCACCACAAAATGGAATATTCAAATGTAAAAATTAATTTTAGTAGAAATGAAAACTCATTTCTTTCTTACTCAGGATTGAATGATACATTTAGGGTAGATGGCCTATTAACTATAACATCCATAAGAATAAAGTAGTTTGAAGATGTTAATATAGTTAAGTGCAATGGTTTGAACTTATGCATTATTTTAGAAATGTGAAAAATAGTTGATAAAATTGATAACATAGAGTCAATGTGTGAATAATGCTAAAAATGATATAATTATCAATTTAAGGTAAAGCCTATTTTTGAATAAGTTAGAAAGTGCCTATAGATACGAACGTGTTTTATTGAATAATCACTTATCCAAGATATGTTAAAATATGTAAAATAGATTGCTATTATGCTCTAAAGTGGGTCAAAAAGGAGAGTTCTAAGCTATGGTGTTAAGTGTGTATATTATCCAATTTATAGTAGTACTTGTGCTGGATCATGTTATTATATATTTTCAGAATTATAGTGGTACATAATGATGTGAATGGGAATAAGGATTATGTAACGACCCAAAAATCAAGGGTAAAAGTTTCATTTTTAATATAGCTAAAACATTCATACCATTTATTCCAAACATTTCAAATCATCATTAAGTAAAACGTTTATCAGAGTTCATCCCAAAATCATTCATTGCGGAAATCATAGGTATGTGCACTGCGATCAATCCAAGCTCTTCATTTCCAAATCAATGATACCTGAAACCAAAACTGTAACTGTAAGCACAAAGCTTAGTGAGTCCCCCAGAGCATACCCCATACACAATCTACATAACACATACCATATTAGCTATAAAAGCTACATATATCACATAAGCCATGCATACATAAACCTATAAGGATGCCATGGGCTACCCCACGTGGTCTTTACCTAGGAATGTCATGGGCTACCCCACATGGTCTTACATCCAATGCCATGGGCTACCCCACATGGTCTTTACCTAGGAACTCCATGGGCTACCCCACATGGTCTTACATCTAATGCCATGCGCCACCCCACATGCTCTTTACCTAGGAATGCCATGGGCTACCCCACCTGGTCTTACATCCAATGCCACGGGCTCCCCCCGGGGTCTTCCATGCGAGTATCACAAAGACAACTAACATAACACATATCAGATAATCACTAGCATACCACTTACCATAAAGCTAACTATCATACCACATATCTCTACTACATCTACTGTAACGCATAACATAAAATGGGCCAGCCTTGGTGCATTAGACGCATTGGTATGTTGAGAAGACTCACCTCGCACTGCAGAAGCTTCCCGCATGAATTCCTTAGCTGCTGCCCCGCCAGCTTCCCATGCTATCACTATCGATCAATATACCCAATTAGCAATTGGGTCCCATATCAAAATACTTAATCCATGCATGGGGTAAAATGACCATTTTACCCCTAGCCCAATATGATCCAAAACTAAGGCCCAAACCCAAACCAAATGCGCAACATTATAATGTCCATAAGACCATCAATGGCCCAATTTTCCAAATTGGGCCCGGACCTTTCTGACGGACCTTATACTAAAGCCCAATATTCTCCTTATTTAATAATCCTGACCTCAATTGGCCCACGAAGGCCCTCAACAACCTAATCCAAGAATTGGCCCAAACCGAGGCCCACAAATGTGAAGTCCATTTCTATATTGGCCCACAAGGCCCAATAGGCCCGACTATTCCAATATTGGCCCAAGATACATTCAGGCGCAACAAACCGCAAATCCAGTCCCAAAACCATTAGGGCCCAAAGGTCCGAAGTCCACTAAGGTCCAAGTCCTCCTGAGAGCATACGCCCAACATACCTCTCCTGTAAGCTTAGCGTACTGAGCAAATGGACTCTACGCACAACGTACTACATAGTACGCCCAACGTAAAAACAGCCCATGCACCAAAATCCATTAAGTTCTTAATAATTGATCCAACATGTCCAAATCACAGATCTGAGCTATAGTTAACGTCTAAACCTATAAAGTCACTGACTTGGTGACTTTGCATGCTCCAAACAAACCAAACTCCAAAAATGGCATTTTACTTCCATAAAAGTGACCCTAACTCATGCATGAACCCAATAAGACCTTCAAGATGACAACTTTCTGTCTTAGGGACTCAAATAGCATGAAGGGTGGCAACCCCAAGTCTAAGAATCGAGTTTGAAGCATAAAGCTTCATCCTTGGGACCAAAAAGGAACCAAAACCCAAAAAATGGTAGATCTAAGAGATGAATGATCATGTTCGAAGATTTATACCTTCATCAAGGTGAGAATGAGTCATAAAAGCCAGATCCATAAGCTTCTCCATGATACCTATCTTTGCATCAAACTTCATCTTCTTGAAAATGGATCAAACACCCCAAAAATGGACTCCATAAGCTCAAAATGCCACCATGGATGATATGTGACGATTTCTGGGGTTTAGAGGGGTGGAGGCTAAAGATATTAGGGTTATGTTATGAGATAAGGAGTTTAAATAGGGTCCAAGTCCCTAAAATAGGGTTCTGATCTGACTGGAGTATGCCCAGTGTACATATGGTACGCCCAACGTACTCCGGGGAACATTCGCGACCCTCCTGGTCAGTACGCCCAACGTACTCCAAGGTACGCCCAACGTACTACCTTCTTCGTTAGTACACCCCGCGCACACTTTGTGTACGCCCCGTGTACTCGGCTAAGCCTGAAAGCACGAAATTTATGTAGCCCGATTCCGACAATCCTTATATCCACAGAAAGGTGACGAGAAGCCCTACACTTCTAACAACTCAAACCTTTCTTAAGACCTTCCGAACACAAATCAATTTTCCAC
The DNA here is from genome assembly GCF_052849685.1 of Lactuca virosa. NCBI lineage: Eukaryota > Viridiplantae > Streptophyta > Magnoliopsida > Asterales > Asteraceae > Lactuca > Lactuca virosa. Next base: position 91,558,590 of record NC_136429.1, read on the forward strand.
AAAAGCCGGAACTGCCACTTTACCAAAATACCCCTCGGCTCCAAAACACGAATCGAACACCCGGACCACTTCTAATACATCACCCGCACCCAAATGGGCCTAGAACTTACCTTCCCAAGAGCCATAATCCTTATAATGACCGACCTTTGAGCCACAACCTCAGACTAGGAGTCAATTCGGAACTGAGCGTTACAACTCTCCTCCACTTAAATTAGATTTCGTCCTCAAAATCATGCATCACCATCCCCGACATACCGGACAACCTGAGCAATACCGCGACAAACCCGTGAATACCACAACCTACCCAAGGCAACTGAAACTAATCCTCGTAGGGTTTTAGAACCCGGAGATGAACGAATTCTGAAGTCTCGAGATGGTCTGTCTCCCTGACAGACATCCCACATCGAATCATCATCGAACTGATTTCACAAGAAACCAGTCTAGATAGAATACTTCCCACTCGTAATACCTTGAGGCTTCCTACAGAACAAAATCACCGATCAACTGTGATTACCGAATAACCAGCAATTCCATATAGACCCCAAATCACTGAAGTTGCTCTTACTCCTCTTGCTACCGCATGGCTGCTTTCCTGGAGAGCAACCGAGGACCTCCCTGGTCCCAACCTGTCTACCAACTATCCGGAACACCGGACGCCTACCCGATTACTGAGCAAAAAACACACGCGACAATCTCTTGCTACCTCCGATGGATACCTCGTCTAACAAATAACTACCCTATCTCCTTCAATCCATTTGATCCATCCGATCATGATAGGCTGACAACCTGTCGTCACTGAATCCGATGTAAAAAGGTGAATACCACCATAATAACTGTAGTCTTACATCATACCCGACCTCCTTCGACCTACCGTTTCCTGATTCCGACTTGTTGTTGCTCTATTATGGATAGAGCCACCCGAGACACATCACAATGGTTTAAACTACCATCAAACCAACCCGTTCACCACCCTGGAATTCTGCCCTCGATGCGCTTGGAATATAGATGCCCTACATCCCAACTCTCTGAAACAAAATCCTACACGAATTCCGATTCAGGTTCCTAAGCAAATCCAAATTGTTACTCCGCTCCTATCCAAAGATCCTTGAATCGGCATTTGCATAATGTACCATGACTTCCCATCATCCTTTACTCGATCGATTAATAAATACCGTTAGCCGATTCCCTGAGACTTCCAGTCTCGCACCCGGTCCAACCACCAGGTTCTTACGAGATCCAATAACAGGGCTACCCAGCCGTAGCTCTACAGAAACATGCACTAATCGACCACAAGATCCTGTATCACAAGGTCCAACCCTTAGCTCTGCAGTCTCTACCGGTTGCATCGTAAATTCCCATAACCATTCGGGCTCGCCCCCGGATAACTGATCGGTCAATCACCTCTGGTCCTGATCCTAACTAAGATGTGGCTCCCCCACAACCCTGCGAACTAGCATGCCCTAGTCCAAATCACCTTAAAGAATCTGTGAATGCTACAACACCCCCGCAGTCTTACAACACTCTCTACTGCTAGTGAATGCTACGTCTCCCCCGCAGTCTTACAACATTATACCCTAACTGACCATTCGTGAATGCTATGACTCACCCGTAGTCTTACATATATTTCACCCTTGCTTCTGTCCTGGATACCTGGACGGTTCTCCCCCACTTAGATTCAACTGAGTCCGCTCGGCACACAAAAATTGAAGGATTCCCAATCCTCATTACGTTCCAATGTTCACCTTGCTGACGGCCGGTGCTTACCAAAACTAGCACACCATAAATATCCCTGCCCAAACAACACACTACCTAAAAATAGTCATAACTCCCTCGTTCAAACCTTTGAACCAACCCTGAAAATGACTGGTGCAGGTGCACTCACTGTTCCTCCCTAATCGTCAGACATTCGACCTCCTTGTCGTCCGCCTGAACACAACGAAAATATAACGGGCTTGCTCCCTATGGGCAATCCCTGAAGACGTGGCCAAACCTGCTACACCCGTAGCAACCCAGATCACTGAACAGATTTCGACAACGACTCAGAGCAATCACGGTACACGCGGAATCCGCTCTGCAAGATACATCCGTCTGAAAATCTCTCAAAGATTCCTCGACATGCTGAATGGCATCTGACAACCCTTGCTAACGCAGACAATAGCAGAAAACCAACCCGAGATCCAACTGATCACAATTTCCAAGCAATACAAATAACCAATATCCCCTGGAAATGGCCGAAGATAGCATATCCGCAAACATCTGAAGGAATCCTGACCACCTCCTCCTGTGATACCTCGACCACCCTGAGAACATGATGTAACACCTCATTCCGATCCCAATAACAATCCAAACCCTTGGAACAAAACTTCATCACACAGTTTCTGCAAGCACTACAGCGGATCCGACCCTGCTGGCCCCTCAAAAGGTGACCCAAACTCTTAGGTCTCCGCCCGAGACCCTCCAATAAGTTCATCTGACCTGAACCTGTCTCATTGAGGTGCTCCTAATCAATCTTCCGTCCTCGGTTCTGAGATCCATATCATTCAGGGTCTCGCACCATAACACCCACACCAGCTTAATCGCCAACGGCTGAACTACAGTATTTGGAGCAACCTCTGCTCTAAACCGACTATAAACTATTCCCAAAACATAGTTTCAAATCCCAAAGCGCAATAAATCGCACAATCAACCCTTGCCTCCTGATACAAGAGATCCAAGGCGAAATCGAAATCTTGGTAGTCCTTCCGCTAACTGGCTCACCACCAGAGCCGGGATCAAACCCTGGTCCTTCCCCTTGCGTGCTCATCCTCATTCTACACTGCAGCTATCCCCTCGGTGCAATCATAACCAAGAATTCCCCTTCCAAGGCTTCTTAGATTCTCCAAGTCTTTCCCTGATTCGAGTATGGATCTTGTGCTTTCAGTAGTACGGGCCCAATACTACGTTCCACACCTATCCATACTTTCCTCCGAAATCATCCTGAATCCTCTAAGTCACCTACTCCCATGATGCACTAAATGTCTGCTAAAAAGCAAGACGATCTCTATCGTAGCACCTCCTAGGCTCCCCCTTGGTTCCAACTTCACCGAATCTCCCCACTAAACTCACTGGAGCATATCCTAGGCTTTCCTAGGTTCCCAACCTCACCCAGTCCTCGGCTGCTGAAAGATTCCCAGTAATATCAACTAACTACCTTATGAATATAGCCACATGCAACAGAGATCAGATAATCCTTCGAGTAACAGGCTTAATCGTAGAACGGTTAGACTCAGACGAGAGCAGTGCAATAGGGACAACTCAATCACTCTGAGATTATCAAACCTGTGCCACATGTGACCTAGCATGTTCACTTAGTAGTTAGCTCATATTGCTAGAAGTCCCACAAAGCACAAAGCAAGCAACATTCGGACAACGGAAAACTAACCAACATATTCCAGTCGAAAAATTCTATCTATATGTCCTATTCACAATCAGGTGACTCAAGTCACTAGTCTCATCCTGGGCTTACCCTAAGGTAATCTCCAACCCACAAACTATCATTTAACATTCGGCCCGTATACCGCAACCCATGCTGTCCACATCCACCCTTGCTGTCGGCTGCCTTTTGCATGCAAATTATACACAGAACATGATCTAATGGACTGTCGAATAATAGACTCTACCCTAAGACCACAGGAAATAAGGTCAAATCAGTGATTATAAGGCTATAAGATCCTAACCGTATACAATTTTCAAAACATACACATTGTAGTTACAAATACCAACTATCATTCTCATCCCAGCATGACATCCAATATCCTCATGGCTACAAGCACCACATAACAGGCCAACCTATTGCTGACTACTCAGCACTAGCATGCAAGTCTACCAGCTCATATACATATACATGCATCTCCCCTTGGTGCCTTACACCCATTGCTATGTTGAGAAGACTCACCTCGCACTGCAGAAGCTTCCCACATGAATTCTTTAGCTGCTGCCCCGCCAGCTTCTCGTATCACTACCGATCAATATACCCAATTAGCAATTGAGTCCCATATCATAATCCTTAATCCATGTATGAGGTAAATTGACCATTTTACCCCTGGCTCAATATGATCCAAAACTAAGGCCCAAACCCAAAACAAAAGCCCAACATTATAATGTACATAAGACCATCAATGCCCCAATTTTCCAAATTGGGCCCGGACCTTTCTAATGGACCTTATACTAAAGCCCAATATTCTCCTTAGTCAATAATCCTGACCCCAATTGGCCCACAAAGGCCCTCAACAACCTAATCCAAGAATTGGCCCAAACCGAGGCCCACAAATGTGAAGTCCATTTCTATATTGGGCCACAAGGCCCAATAGGCCCGACTATTCCAACATTGACCTAAGATACATTCAGGCCCAACAAACCGCAAATCCAGTCCCAAAACCATTAGGGCCCAAAGGTCCGAAGTCCACTAAGGCCCAAGTCCTCCTGAGAGCGTACGCCCAACATACCTCTTCTGTAAGCTTAGTGTACAGCGCAAATGGACTCTACACACAACGTACTACATAGTACAGCCAGCGTACGAATCGCCCATGCACCAATATCAATTAAGTGCTTAATACTTGATTCAACAAGTCCAAACCACAAATGTGAGCTATACTTACCATCTAAACCCATAAAGTCAGTAACTTGGTGACTTTGCATGCCCCAAACAAACCCAAACTCCAAAAATGGAATTATACTTCCATAAAAGTGACCCTAACTCATGCATGAACCCAATAAGACCTTCAATATGGCAACTTTCTATCTTAGGGACTCAAATAGCATGAAGGGTGGCAACCCCAAGTCTAAGAATCGAGTTTGAACCATAAAGCTTCATCCTTGGGACCAAAAAGTAACCAAAACCCAAAAATGGTAGATCTAAGAGATGAATGATCAAGTTCAAAGCTTTATACGTTCACCAAGCTGAGAATGAGTCCTAAAAGCCAGATCCATAAGCTTCTCCATGATTCCCATCTTTGCATCAAACTTCATCTTCTTGAAAATGGATCAAACACCGCAAAAATGGACTCTATAAGCTAAAAATGCCACCATGGATGATATGTGACGATTTCTGGGGTTTAGAGGGGTGGAGGCTGAAGATATTAGGGTTAGGTTATGAGATTAGGAGTTTAAATAGGGTCCAAGACCCTAAAATTGGGTTCTGATCTCACTAGAGTATGCCCAGTGTACATATGGTACGCCCAACGTACTCCGGGGAACATTCGCGACCCTCCTGGTCAGTACGCCGAACGTACTACCTTCTTCGCTAGCATGCCCCGCGTACACTTTGTGTACGCCCCGTGTACTCGGCTAAGCCTAAAAACCACGAAACATCCGAAGGCCATAACTTGTTCGTTATAAGCCCGATTCCGACAATCCTTATATCCACGGAAAGGTGACGGGAAGCCCTACACTTGTAACAACTCAAAACTTTCTTAAGACCTTCCGAACAAAAATCCATTTTCCACAAAAGCCTGAACTGCCAGTTTACGAAAATACCCCTAGGCTCCAAAACACGAACCGAACACCCGGACCACTTCTATTACATCACCTGCACCCAAATGGGCCTAGAACTTACCCTCCCAAGAGCCATAATCCTTATAATGACCGAACTTCGAGCCACAACCTCATATTAGGAGTCAATTCGGAACAGAGCGTTACAGATTAGATAAAATTATAAAGTAGAATGCTATTGTTTTCCAAAATAGAACTAAAATGTTTTTTAGTTGATGAAACATATGTGAATGTTTTTGTAGCTAATGCAACATATGTGAAGTTTGCGAATTAGATGAAATGTTATAATGAGATGGAAACATTTAGGGAGTAGTGTAGGGTACATAGGGTATTTAAACATAAAAAATAAAATAGGATTCCTAGGTCACATACACATGCTAATTAGACCCCTAAAAAATTCGCATTCAGACCGAGTATAATGATTGTGGTCGTTATCTCATTAAAAATAAACCAACTACACCTACGTAGATGAGTTAAGTCGAGTCAAACTCACAAGGAGTTCATGGTTATACGTTGTGTTAAAATAGTCAAAAAAAAACTATTACTTGTAATTGTCACAAAAAAAATTCAAACTAAGATGTAAATAAAGAAAAGTAGAAACTTTATATTGAAAATGATTACGAATGAGAAAAAAGGTTACTTCTAGTTCAGTGTCGGATGATTAAGAGTAACGTGTTTATTCTCCCTTAAATTCCAATTAAATTATCAAAACATAATCAAGGGTAATTAACATGCAATAAATTACTTTGGGAACACAATATGTTATTCCAACAAATTGTTTTACTCCCTATGTCTCCTTGGATTAGGAACAATAAGTGGTTTAGTAATATTGTTTCTTATGATTATTAATTCCAAGGTTTAGCTTTTAAAATAACAAGTTTGGAATATTTTATGTTGATTTAACCGATCGTCTTAATTCCTAAACAATATGAACTCGGAACAATTAGTGAATTCACAATATACTTTCTTAATTGTAAAATCAAACACATTCATCAAACCCAATTCCAATTATTGTAAATAAAAATCAAAACTTTAAGAACACAACAATGACTAAAACTAATTGGAATAAATGTAATAATCATATCAAATTCATTTGAGTAACCTACAACGTTCCCAGAAGTAACCCTAATAATTTATCCTTCGTGACAATTGAAAAGCACACAACTTTAATCAAAACAAGAGAATTCGACATCAAATTCATAAACAAATTAAAGATCATAAAAAGCTAGCAATGTCTAACAACTGAAAAAAATTGAAATGAATGAACCTTGGGGAGAAAGTAATAAAATGATAGAGTTTCAGAAGATGATGATGAATTGGCAATCTATAATGTTTGGGAGATGTCGAAATTGTTGATTTAGAGATGAACGGATGACGACTCCTAAGGAACTAGGAATCAAAGGGTGTTCTCTAACTATTCCCAGATGTTTTTGATCTTTAAACAAATGAAAAGCTCTCCAAATTTGTCCTTGGATGCTTGGAGTCAAAGATGATTTTTAGGGTGTTAGTTCTTTCTTTTTATAGGAAATGCACCATTTGTGTTTATCCTCTCGACGTGAAAAATATCTAGCACGATTTTGAAATTTTCGACGATGATTTGTTCATGTATGACATTGTAAAAAATACGTCTCTCCCCTTCCAAAATCATCTATAAAGTTGTTAAATCTTCCCGGTTGATTTCAGCTGCACCCAAAAATCATCCTCCAGGGTCCCCAAAAGCGTTTCGCACTATTTTAGTAGTTGTTTGGTTAGTTTTTCAGTGTTTTTCTGCATCCCTCGTCGTTTCACTTTGTTCTTCATTCATTAAAAGCTCAAACTTGATATTTTCTTCTTTCATTCAACATGTTTCTAAGAGATACTTTTGATCGTTTTGCTTGAAGGTTCTGCCAAATTTCTTCAATTTTATTGCCTAAATATTTTTTTCAACATTGTTTCAACGTAAGGCCATTCTAGGGTTATCATGCATCAAAATAAATGTGTAACATTTGATTTTCAATAATTTTTTAAGAATTAAATTGGGATTTATAAATTTCAAGAGTTAGACATATGCGTGGTGCGACATTTGGCAGGTCGCATCACTAGCCTTTAATGAATGTCACGATGTGAGATGATACTGGTCACGAGGCGACCATTTTGAGGTAAGAAATCCTAGTTCTCAGCCTTTGGTCCCTATTTAAAGGCATTAAATTCTACGGTTTGCCTCATTTGTCATTCTCCATCCTAAGAACTCGTCCCTTACCCAAACCCTAGTGCCCTTATGTTTGCTTTGAGTGTTTAATCTTTGTTTTGGTGAAGAAGGTAAGAGAGTGATGATTCTTGGCACCAGGAGTGGTTCTGCCTTTAATTTAAACCTTCTATTTGATTTTTGGACTTGGGTAAGTCATAAAGTCTCTATTTTTATAAATGCTCTCTTTGTTATTGGCTTAGTAATGTGTATTTGGTCCCTTTTAATTAAAGCTCTTGGAGTTTGAGGAACTCCAGAGCTTTTTATGACACTTTTAACTTGTTGGACTTCTATTAAGTAAGAAAAAGGACCATGCATGGGTTTTATTGAGTCCATGCATAAAGATTTAACCATTAGAGAGCTTATCAGACTTAGGGTTTAAGATCTTGCATTGTGGTGATGTCAAAATGGATAAATTTGGTAACTTTGTCCATTAAGCATGCTGCTAGATTCAAATATGAAGTTGTGAGCCATAATCTATGAGGATTAAACACTTAATGGAAAGAGGGGTTTTCGTTGCATATCATGGCATGACATAGAGCAGTTATCGGCATGATCCAAGAAGCTGATTCTGACTATTTTGTCATGCAGTGATGCGCGGTGCGACTGGTCCTTGGTGTCGGCACTACCATTAACTGGTGACCATTCACTTTTGACCATTTTGACTTTTGTTCAAACCTAGGGGTTTGAGTGGTTGATTGAGGTATAACCGTTGTTTGGTTTACGTGGGACGTGTAGCTGATTCTACGTGATCTTCAGTATTTTCATTTTAGCTTATTAATTCATGAAAGTTTTGTCAGTATACTTTATATTACAATATGTATCCTCTATATATATTTTGATGTCGATATTTTGTTGTGTGTTGTTAGGCAAGTAGACTAGCTTAGTCAGCTGCCTATTGTTGTTGGATTGTTTATTTTTTTGTCTATTATATATGCCGACATATCATTTGGTGAGTTAAGAACGATTCAGCTTTGTGCTGAAGGCCTTTATTTGTATGTATTTTGTGTGATTGTGTGTGTGTGTGTGTGTGTGTGTATATATATATATATATATATATATATATATATATATGTATGCCTTTTATGTGTGTGACATCAACGGTCTTCAACCGCTTTGGCGCAGGCTGCGACTATATCGGGGCCGATCTCTGCTCCCTCGTCTACAAATAAATCTCATTCTCACACTGCCTGGCGGCCTCTTGCATCTGTAACAAAGAACCATAGCACTGGGTGGAAACAAACTCTATGATCTCCGTATTGAGCATGCTCAAGTAACGGGTCATCTGAGCCTACTTAGATGCAGCAAACTCAGGAGAAAACATAGCCCTCTATATGAACATCTTGGTGATCTCCGTCACCGTCTTCGTCCCCTGCGTTAAATCCAGGTACTCATGGGCCAACCTTTCACACTCCACCAGCGGCACATATCTGGAGCAGAACATCTCTGAGAACTGCTCCCAAGACATAACAGCTCTCTACTTAGCAGAAAATGAACTAGTAGCAAGTCCCCACCAATCCTTCACTCCGGTCCTCAGAAGGTTCAGATCACACCTGACCTTCTCGTCAGCTGGGCAAGAACAGGTGAAGAAACATCCCTCCAGATCAGATAGCCACCTCCTGGCTATGATCGGGTCCTGCACCCCATCGAATGTCGAGGGCTTAATATTTTTGAAGTCCCGATACTGAAAAACCCGACCCGATCCAACCCATGCAGCCACAACGGATGTGGTGGCTGCAGCAGCAACAGTCTCAGACAAAGCAGCATAACGCTCATCAAGGTACTCAATCATGGCAGTCTTAATAGACCCAAACATCTCTGGCAATTGAGCTCAAAGAGAGCAACAATATCCTTCTGCAGGATCTCCCTGATCCTGTCATCCAACGCAGTTGACCCATCCTTACTACCAACTCGTGATCCAGATCCAGACCTAGCCTCAAATAGTGGTGTAGTCACAATACTGAAAATAAACCAGGAGGATATTAGATAATACTCATATCATAGCAGGGGAACCAACTCCCAACAACGGCCTAGGGGTTGTGACTTCCCAGTTACGCGTACGGGTCCTCTCCTTTCAGTAGTATGTACCCATACTACCATGCACACCTACACATATTTTTCTCAGAAGATCATCACAACCCTAACAATACACACTATCGTAATCATACACTCAATCCGCACTCCCTAGAGGAAAGGCTAAACATCTCGAAACTGGTCGGCTGACCCCACACAACTCATCTATGAAACTTTCACCAACCCTGCAGCACTCGTGTATGCTGGTCATACATAACACTGGACCCTATAGATAGTTGAATATCTGATCCTACCCTAAGCCATTCATCAAACAAGAATAGGAAATATGGCCAAACCAAACATTCTCAAGCAATAGAATCTTAGTTATGCATAACCATGATGCATTCACAAAGCAACTACAGTAATGATGTCAATTCCATTAGAGAAGATCTCTAGGCTATCAGGCATCATATAATCAGAAAATTCTATCATGCAAAATCCTGAAGATCCCTAGCCTATCACTAGCATGTTGTTCTAACATATCACAATATCAAATAATACTATAGTATTTTGGGGTCAACTTACTCGCTTCGGCTGATCGTACACATCACATCCTCCTTGATTATTTTGAAAACCATTTGAAATTTTGTTTTTTAAATCTTTTCCTTAGTTTGAGACTGGATTCACACGAGTGTTCCTCTAAATCACTCAAACCAAGGCTCTAATACCAACTTCTAACATCCATAAAATTCATGAAAAGTTTAAACTTTTAAAACAACCCATAAATCATAATTGTTTACAATATAGTTTTCAAAACATGTCTAATATCATAGTTTTCCGAAAATCACAAAACCAAACACGAGGAGGTGCATGATCACGCCTTCGCCTTTTCGCGATCCTCCAAGGTACCTGAAACATAATCTAAAGCTGTAAGACCAAAGCTTAGTGAGTTACCCCAAAATACCAATACACCACAAATAGCACATATATAATAACAACATGAAATGGGTCGACAACTAACATACTGGATTACCCCTGAGCCTAAAACATAAGTCTGGCTAGCCCTTGGCCCACAACTTATGTATGGCTTGCTCCCCGGCCTAATCAGTCCTCAGACTGAATCTCACTAAGCCCTCAGTACGAGTCTAGCATGCCATTCCTAGCCCTCAACTTGTATTTGGAATGCTCATGAGCCCTGAATATGAGTTTGGCATGCCCTCTTCGGCCCTCACCTCAAATCTAGCTTGCTGTAGGGTTTGTTGGCTATAGCACAGAGCAATACAACCTCAACCTAACCTACACAATATGTTGACATATAACAAATAATAACATACACAGATAAACATACAGTATCATAGGTAGTCCTACAGGTCTACCAGACTAGCATATCAAAACTAGCATGCATATCTACTCCATACTCAACATATCAACTAATATCAGGTTATCAAAAAAATGGGTCGGCCTTGGTGCGGTCGACCTGAAATTATAGTGAGGAAAACTCACCTCACACTGCTGAATCACATTGAAAGTCTCCGGTTGCTGGCTCATAAAAATCCCCGTGCTATCATAACAAAATAATCATCCAATTAATAATTGGATTACAACCAAGGCTAATAGTCTATCATTACGGTAAAAGGCCACTTTACCCTTTCCCTAGTTAGGCTAATACCTAGGCCCAAAACTTGATCCAAAAGGTACAAAACTAAGCAATCACTCAAGGCCCATAATCGGCCCAATCTTCCAAATTGGGCCCAAACTCCTACTTGGGCCTTACCCTAATAAGGGCCCAAGCATCTAAGGGCCCAATACTCAGATGGTCTAATAAGGGCCCAAGCATCTAAGCCCAAAAAGGTGGCCCAAACTTGAAGCCCAAACTCCTAAACCCAACAGACTGAGTACATGGGGCGTACCCACCTGTACGCTCAGTGTACTCCGCCTTGACCAAGAACGCACTGTTGACCACCTACGCCCAGCGTACGCCCTGGTACGCCCAGCGTACGTGGTGTCCATGAAAAACTTTGAATAAGATCTTATTCCATTAAGTCCAAACTTCCAATATCCATATCCAAGTCCAAGATGGTGCTCTTAACCATAAAGTTTCCAACATTATTGTTATGCATACATCATTAAGACCCAAAACCCACTTCCTAGTTGGTCTTAACCACTAAGGACCTCTACATTTTGCATGCAAGCACTAAAGGAGTAAAGAAGGCATTTTTATGACTTAACACAACTAAAATCCTCCAAAAAGGTGGCTCCTTTGGTCTTAGAGTAGCGTTTAGTCATTGAGTCCAAGAAAAGGGGACATAACTCATAAAACTCCATATGGCTAGATCTCTAAGGAATACAAGTAAAGTTTAAGACTTTATACCTTCTAGAGCTTCCCAAAGAGATGAAGATCTCAGATCTACAAGTTTGAGTCCCATACCAAAGCTTCTCAAAGAATCCTTTCTTCTTTCTTAAACACTAAGAACACATACACACACTTAAGCTCAACATACACAAGGGATAGGGCTTGCAAAATTGATTCAAAGAGGGTGGAGGCTGAAAGGGTGAGGGAAATGAGATTATAAGGGATATTATATAGGTCTTAACCCTAAAATTTAGGGTTTTAAAAATCTTATGAGTACACCCCGCGTAGATAGACGTACGCCCCATATACTAGGGTGTGCCCTAGTACGCTAAGCGTACACATGTACGCATGACGTACTCTCATTCCTTCCAAATTATGATTTTTCCACTAGGGTTTCTCATGGCTACTTCCTTCTATTACAGGGACCAAAATGACATAATTTAAATCCATAAGGATGAATTTGAAAGTACCTGAATACCGGGGTGTTACACTTTCACTACCCGACAAATTGTGTGGCGTGCCCAGACAAGATGAGTGGCACGCATATGGTTTTTTAGCATATAACTAGCCTTACAATATCAGTTCATTCGCCACACTTCTTCTAATAATCTCTATCTGTTTTCTTCTCCCTTAGCCAAAGAAATCTTAGTGTTTAGGGTATTTTGGCGAAGCCGTGAGTTCCCTATGCACCCGGGGACTAGTAGCTAGTAGGCCGGACTTCTTCCAGCGTAATTTTTGAACTTCTATCTAGGAAATATGTATAAGTTAGATTACACTCAATATTTTTTAGTGTAATTTATATTTATATTCATATTCGTTATTATGAGTCTATAAATATAAATTATCAGTGATTCCAAGTCATTATACTGATTGATGTACTTACGAGGTTGATGTCTTGGAAAGATTTAGTGAGGTGTTTAAAGCGGGATTTCCAAACAATATACTTTATATACCAAACAGACCCTACCTGGTTGTTCCATAATTGATAGATCATGTTGTAGACATTAGGATTAGTGAGGAATCTAGAATATCGTTAGTCGCAAGAAATATGAGACTAAGACTTAGTGATAATTGAACCTAGGTCATGTCATAAGAAAAGCTAAATTACCAAGGCGAAATTCTGTCTAAATTCTGAGGCATCCACTTTTATCAAGTGAGTGCATAGTTACTTTGATCTTATATATATATATATATATATATATATATATATATATATATATATATATATATATATATATATATATATATGTCACACCCCTGTACCGAAACGGCGGAAACGTTCTGGGTGGAGGACGTCATGTATAGTATCACAACAATTACATCATAGTAATCAAAGTAAACACAATCATTACATTAAGATATGAATATTTACATCTATTTGATACATAGCTTGTATACATCAAAATTATAACAAAATATAAAAGACGTGACTCTATAAGCTCCGTCTTCTCAAAAGCTTGCGGGAGTACCTGGCTACAGATTTCCTGAGAATACAAGCAATTTTGAAAGACTATCAGCATAAAGTTGGTGAGTTCATAACCATGTTTTTGTAGTGAAAACCTGTCATTGAATTCTGTAAAAATGTTTGTATGCTTCCCAAGAAAATTCAATATTTTCTAACATATGTGTTTGTTAATGTGTTCTGTAGTAGTGTATAATATATTAGTTCGTACGCCTGGTTACCACCAGCTGTATTGTATATCATTGTCTTGAATGAAAAACCCTTGTATGAAAAACCTGGCTATTACCAGTAATGTATAGAATGTTCTGTTTGAAAACCCTGGTTACCACCAATATGTATACAATGTTTTGTTTGTAAACCCTGGTTACCACCAGTATGTATAACAGTTTTATTACTTAAAATAATAAAACCATGTATTGTATCCCTTGGAATCCTCCAGAAGTGTATAGTAGTTCTATTAATTAAAATAAAACAACGAAGAATGAAATCCCATAAACAAATGTTAGTTTATACTATTGTGAGTCGTATAACCATGCTTGATATGACTGATGACCTCATTCTTCAGGCGACGTACGGTATGATATTTGTCACCCCAGGCATGTCTGCCTAACTATAGCTAGCAGTTTAGATGTGGGATTGTCAGTCCCGAATAGATCTATTCATAAATCTCACGCTCTCCCTCCAGGAGACTCTGGTTACACTAAACATTGAGGATTTTACCAGTACCTCAAAGGGTACAATAGAAGAGTTGTCTCACAATCCTGTATTAACTAGTTCATGTGTAATTCTGTATCGTTTTCTCGTAATTGAAACCGTTTGTATACTTGGTAGAGTATTAATAATTATACTTAAATAATTATTTGGTGTTATACTCTTGCTATCCGAACGTAGTAATGAATATCATAAACTCAAGTTGTCATAGTTTATATGTTTGCCCATATATATAGTCTGAATCAGTAAAAACTGTGTAATGAATTCCCCAAACTATAACCATTATAGTTTGCCTGAAATGTTTTGTACTTGGTTCGTGAATTGTTCTGAAAACTATGCAATTATAATATCAAGCTGAAAACGTCCCTTATGCTCAACATGTTACAAAAAGAATAAAATATCTAAATATTTTATAAAAATGTGGAAATCATTTGACTGTATCAATTACATAAGTTTTAAACTTGTTGACATTCTTCTGTATTAGTTCACAAAATCATTTGTGATTGGCTTGTATTCCCCCCTGAAAACGTTAAAAATCATAAAAGCGTAGGGGTATGAACTCACTGTTAGTTGGGTGCAAGCGTCGAATCAACGAACTGGAAATGAAGACCCTCGAGTTGTTGTATGTGGCACTTAACGGAATCCTAATAACAATTAAATACATATATGTATCTAAATTAGCGATTTCATTAGATGAAGTGTTAGAAAACACTTGCTTTCGGTTAAGGAATGTTATCAGGAATTGATTGAATCAGGGAAAACGGGTTTTCAGTCCCATTCACCACTAAGGGAGGGTTTGCGGCCGTGAAGAGGTTTATGGCCGTGAACTGTTTACGGCCGTGAAAAGCCTCTTGAAGGGTTTACGACCGTGAACTGTGTTCTTGAAGGAATTATGAATTTTTGAAAGGTGTACGACCGTAAACGCAAGAACAATGATGTTGGATTAGATGAAAAACGCGTTTTAGATATTCCAAAACAACCTCGAAAGGTGATTCTTGATGATTTTCAGAAGAAACGAGGGTGTTTTGGTGTTTACAGTTGAGAGGTTAGAGAGGGAAATGAGGGAGTTTTCGGCCAGAAAAGTGTAAATGAGGGGTAGGTGCTCAGATTTATAGGGGGATCCATGGTCGGTGGTGGGGGCCACCTGACACTGGCCGTATGCGGGTTTACGGCCGTAAATGAGTTTACGGCCGTGAACATCACTTAGGCCGAAAACTATTGATTTTTCAAAGGAAACTCGGGTTTTTCGCATGATTTCGTTTTTGACTCATATATAAAATTCAATTATATAACTAAATGATTTTCCAAACCAAAGGAATTTGACAGAACTCAATAAAATTAAAATTTTATTAACGGAAATCAGCTAACGGTAACGGAAAAAGGTTCGGGTTGTCACATCATCCCCCCGTTAGAGAGAATTTCGTGCCGAAATTCAAACATAGAATACAAATCATGGACTCGGAAAGAGATGAGGATACTTCTGTTGCATTGAATCTTCACACTCCCAAGTGAATTCAGGTCCTCGCTTGGTAATCCAGCGGACCTTCACTATCGGTATGTGACATTGTTTTGTTCGTTTGACTTCTCGATCCATGATTTCGACCGGTTCTTCAACAAAATTAAGGTTCTCATTGATCTATATCACATCAAGAGGGATCACAAGGGTTTCGTCAGATAAGCAATTTTTAAGATTCGAAACGTGGAAGACGGAATGAATGTTGCTAAGTTCTTGGGGTAAACGGAGTTTGTATGCTGCGGGACTGATCCTAGCAAGGATCTCGAATGGTCCTTTGTATCTCGGATTTAGCTTTCCACGCTTCCCAAAGCGTATCATGCCTTTCCAGGTGAGACCTTCAAAAGAACACGGTCCCCAACCTGGAACTCCAAAGGTTTTCGTCTCTTATCGGCGTAGCTCTCTTCTCTATCTCTTGAAGCTTTTAGTCGCTCCCGGATTTGTACGATCTTTTTCGTGGTTTCACGGATGATCTCTGGGCCAGTGAGAGAGCTATTGGGAATTTGACCTCTAACTAACTGCGTGTCACCCACCTCAGCCCATCACAGAGGGGATCTGCACTTACGGCCATAGAAGGCTTCAAACGGCGCAACTTTGATGCTAGTGTGATAGATGTTGTTGTAGGGGAAATCGACCAAGGGCAAATGGGTGTTCCACGACTTACCAAAGTCTATGACACATGCTTTCAACATGTCTTCCAATGTCTGAATGGTCCTCTCACTCTCTCTGTCTGTCTGTGGATGGTAAGATGTGCTCATGTCCAGCTTAGTTCCAAGAGCCTTCTGTAGTGACTGCCAAAATCTCGAAGTGAATCTGCTATCCCGATCGGAGATAATGGACATAGGCACACCATGCAGACGAACTATCTCTTGGATGCGGATTCATGTAAGTCTCTCCATTTTGAATGTTTCTTTGATTGGCAGGAAGTGGGCGGATTTAGTCAATCGATCGACAATTACCCACATGGCATCGTACCCACTCAGAGACTTGGGTAACTTAGTGATGAAATCCATTGTAATCGTTTCCCACTTCCACTCAGGTATTTCTGGCTACTGAAGTAGACCTGAGGGCTTTTGATATTCCACCTTCACCTTGGCGCAAGTCAGGCAATTGCCCACGAAGGTAGCGATCTCTTCTTTCATGTTTGGCCACCAATAGAGTCTTTTGAGATCCAGGTACATCTTATCTGAACCTGGGTGAACGAAGTATCTAGTCTTGTGAGCTTCGTTCTTGACAACCTCCCTGTAACCGCTGGACTTTAGGGTCCAGATCCGGTCCATGAAATATTAAACTCCGTCTCCTCTGATCTCCAAGTTATTTTACATTCCCCTTAAGGCTTCATACGACATGTTCTTAGGTTTTAAGGCTTCCAGCTGAGCCTCTCTGATTTGAGCGGACAAATGGGAATGGATGGTCATTGTTAGTGCCTTCGCTCTATGACTTGAATGCTCTTTCTGGCTGAGGGCATCCGCTACCACATTGGCCTTGCCGAGATGGTAGCGTATTTCGTACTCATAATCACTGAGTAGCTCTACCCACCGTCGTTGCCTCATGTTCAATTCTTTCTGATCAAAGATATCTTGTAGGCTCTTATGGTCGGTGAAGACAGTACACTTGGTTCCGTAGAGATAATGTCTCCAAATCTTTAACGCAAAGACCACTGCTCCTAACTCCAAATCGTGAGTTGTATGGTTAACCTCGTGTGCTTTGAGCTTTCTCGAGGAATAGGCAATAACCTTTTCTCGTTGCATGAGCACACAGCCTAGGCCCTAATTGAATGCATCACAGTAGACCACGAAGTCCTCCGTCCCTTCAGGTAGAGACAAGATAGGTGCGCGGCATAGATCCTGCTTCAATGTTTGAAATGCAGTGTCTTGCTTTTCTCCCCATCAAAAGGGTACACCTTTCTGAGTCAGGGTGGTTAAAGGCTTAGCAATCCTATAGAAATTCTGGATAAATCTGCGATAGTAGCCAGCGAGACCCAAGAATTGACGGATTTCTATGGGCGTCTTCGGTGCTGACCAATTCTCAATCGCTTTGATTTTGGAAGGGTCCACGTGTATGCCTTCCTCGCTAACCACGTGACCAAGAAAAGTTACTTTTCTGATCCATAATTCGCACTTTGAAAACTTCGCATAAAATTTCTCTTCCCTTCGTGTTTCTAACACTAGCCTCAAGTGTTGTCTATGATCTTCCTCACTCCAAGAGTAGGCAAATATATCATCAATGAACACGATTACGAACTTGTCTAGGAAAGGGCGGCACACCTGATTCACCAGATCCATGAATACTGTTGGTGCGTTGGTTAGACCAAAGGGCATGACTACAAACTCATAGTGACCATAGTGAGTTCGAAATGTTGTCTTGGGAACATCACTCTCATGGACTCGTAGTTGATGGTACCCTGATCTCAGGTCTATCTTTGAGAAATAGCGGGCTCCTTGGAGTTGATCGAAGAGGTTGTTGATTATGGGTAGGGGATAACGGTTCTTGATGGTACTCTTGTTCAGTTCACGATAATCTATGCACATCCGAAAGCATCCATATTTCTTCTTCACAAACAAGACCGGGGCTCCCCAAGGTGAGGAACTTGGCCTGATGAATCCCTTGTTGAGTAGTTCATTGAGCTGGCTGGATAACTCTTGCATTTCTGCCAGCCCTAGACGGTATGGGGATTTAGCTACGGGCGTAGCTCCAGGAATTAAGTCGATTCAGAACTCGACTAGGCGCTTGGGAGGGATTCTAGGAAGCTCTTCGGGAAAGACATTAGGAAAGCTTCAGACTTCGGGGATGCTCTCGAGGTCTTTAACTTCCTTCTTTTCATTAACGACATGGGCTAGGAACACATGGCACTCCTTTCGCAGATATTTCTCGGCTTTGATGCATGAAATGATATGGAGGTTTGATATGAGTTTATCACCATAAATAATGAGGGCTTCGCCAGAGGGAAGATTAAGGCGAATGGATTTTTCATAACAAAGGATATCAGCACGATTGGGGCTCAACCAATCCATGCCAATGATGACGTCGAAGCTTTATATGAAAACTGGCATAAGGTCGATTGGAAAGGAATGGTCGTTTAGGGTAAGGTTGCAGCCGATGAATATGCCGTTAGTGCTCTCTTTCATTCCATTTGCCATCTCAATGGTGAATGTTTCGGTTAAAGTTTAGGGTTTATGCTGGAGTAGATGCTTAAATGCATGACTAACAAAACTTCTCTCTGCACCAGAATCAAAAAGAATGCATGCATAAGAGTTGTCAAGGAGGAACGTACACGTAACAACGGTGGGATCAGCAACTGCTTCCTCCTGGCCCATAGCTAGCACTCTCCCTGTGCTGCCAACTATTGTCGCCTTCGGACAATTCCTCTTGAAGTGACCGATCACTCCACAGCCATACCAGGCTTGACCAACACCCGCTCCAGGAGCCTAATTGGTTGGTTGGGTTGGTGTCATGCAAACTCGAGTTGTGTCCCCCTTCTTGCCACAACTGTTGCATAGCATTTCACGGCATGGCCTGTGATGATGATAATTGCTCTTTATCGCATCGAGGAAGGGTACCAGCATATCTACTAGTAGGTGCTTGAGCAGGAGGGACGGTGGTGGGAGTGGTAGCAGCATGAACTGCCACTACTTGCTGTTTCTTGGAGGGATCCTGCGAAGGCTGGCCCTTACGCTTATTCCAAAACTTTTTCTTTCCACCACTCGCCTTCTGTGGTTCAGGAACGGCTGCCACTGCATCAAGATTAACCCCGTGATCTATGAGAGTTTGCGCTAAACACTTGGCACTGTCGAATGTGAGAGGTTTAGCATCCAAAACATTTCCTTGAGTTGGGGGCGTCAATCCCCAAATGTACCTCTCTATCTTTCTGCTATCCGGGGTGACCATTCTCGGACAAAGAAGATCCCGATCGCAGAATCTAGCTGTATAAGTGGCAATGTCGGAACCCTTCATCTTCGGGTTCCAAAGCTCGTACTCCAACTTCTGCATTTCACCTCTTGGACAGTACTCAGCAAGTGTAAGTTCCTTTAAACTCTCCCAACCCATGGCATTGGCTACAGGCAGAGTTAGGGATCTGACTCGGCTATTCCACCAAGTCAGGGATCTATCGGTGAAGGTGTAGGCATCAAACTTCACCTTGCTGGCCTCAGAACAAGCACAAATCTCGAAAATCGATTTGATCTTCTCGAACCACCGGGTCACGGCAATGACTCCTCCATTGCCGTCGAAGGATTTAGGCTTTGCATTCATGAAATCTTTGTAGGAACACTCCTTCTGGTGCCCTTGACCACCATCAAGATTAAGGGGATGGGTACCACTTCCTGACCCGCTAGAGCTGCCAGAATTTATCTGCGACATTGCGGCAGCCATAGCGGCCGTGACTGCTGCTTGGAACATGGATGGGTCGAACTGAGGAGGTGGTGGCATCGGAACCATCGGGGGATTATTCTTCTTTCTGTTGGGTCTTTTATTCGGGGGCATCTTGTTCTAAAAATAATCAAGAAGAAGAGGATGGTAAGCCCCTAGATGCAGGTGATATGAAATAGGGCATATCCCAACATGATAGATAAAGCGTTCTACTAAACGACAAACAAAGAAAGGTTACCAATGCAAGTAAACTATCGCTAGGAAGAAATAAGTAGCAACACTTGGAATGCATTTCTACACTGTATTCGGCTCTAGCTAAAGTACTCCAATAGTATTTTAAGTTGTATACTCTGTTCTATCGATATCTTGATGTATATAGCTTGGTAAGTTTTAGGCTTGCTGCTTACGTCTCAAATAAATATAGTTGATCAGACTATATTGATCCAGACATGATTACATAACTATCCAGGTTTAACCGCAACGTTCAACATCCATATACTTTTGTTTTTTTCTACTTATGGTACTGTTTCTGGTACGTATCTATACTTATATACATCTTATAAAATACTTATATTTTAAAAAGTATACTTTTATTTCAAATCACTTCGGCCCCTTAGTGTTTATAGTTGTATACCATGTAAGGTTCGATATACTTAGTTCACTATAAACAATAGCTCTGATACCAATCTGTCACACCCCCAAACCGAAACGGCAGAAACGTTCGGGGGTGGAGGACGTCATGTATAGTATCACAACAATTGCAACATAGTAATCAAACTAAACACAACCATTACATTAATATATGAATATTTACATCTGTTTGATACATAGCTTGTATACATCAAAATTATAACAAAATATAAAAGATGTGACTCTATAAGCTCCGTCTTCTCAAAACCTTGCGGGAGTACCTGGCTACAGATTTACTGAGAATACAAGCGATTTTGAAAGAGTATCAGCATAAAGCTGGTGAGTTCATAACAATGATTTTGTAGTGAAAACCTGTCATTGAATTCTGTAAAAATGTTTGTATGCTTCCCAAGAAAATTCATTATTTTCTAACATATGTGTTTGTTACTGTGTTCTGTAGTAGTGTATAATGTATTAGTTCGTATGCCTGGTTACCACCAACTGTATTGTATATCATTGTCTTGAATGAAAAACCCTTGTATGAAAACCCTGGCTATTACCAGTAATGTATAGAATGTTCTGTTTGAAAACCTTGGTTACCACCAGTATGTAGAGAATGTTTTGTTTGAAAACCCTGGTTACCATCAGTATGTATAACAGTTTTATTACTTAAAATAACAAAACCATGTATTGTATCTCCTGGAATCCTCCAGTAGTTTATAGTAGTTCTATTAATTAAAATAAAACAATGAAGAATGAAATCCCGTAAACAAATCTTAGTTTATACTATTGTCAGTCGTATAACCATGCTTGATATGACTGATGACCTCAACGACGTACTTCCGGCGTCGTTTGGTATGATATTTGTCACCCCAGGCATGCCTGTCTAACTGTAGCTAGCAGTTTAGGTGTGGAATTGTCAGTCCCGATTGGATCTATTCACACATCTCACGCTCTCCCTCCAGGAGACTCTGGTTACACTAAACGTTGAGGATTTTACCAGTACCCCAAAGGGTATAATTGAAGAGTTGTCTCACAATCCTGTATTAACTAGTTCATGTGTAATTCTGTATCGTTTTCTCGTAATTGAAACCGTTTGTATACTTGGTAGATTATTAATAATTATACTTAAATAATTATTTGGTGTTATACTCTTGTTATCCGAACGTAGTAATGAATATCATAAACTAATGTTGTCATAGTTTATATGTTTGCCCATGTATATAGTTTGAATTAGTAAAAACTGTGTAATGAATTTCCCAAACTATACCCATTATAGTTTGCCTGAAATGTTTTGTACTTGGTTCGTGAATTGTTCTGAAAACTATGCAATTATAATTTCAAGTTGAAAACGTCTGTTATGCTCAGCATGTTACAAAAGGAATAAAATATCTAAGTATTTTATAAAAAATGTGCAAATCGTTTGACTGTATCAATTGCATAAGTTTTAAGCTTGTTGAAATTCTTCTGTATTAGTTCACAAAATCATTTGTGTTTGGCTTGTATTCCCCCTTGAAAAAATTAAAAATCATAAAAACGTAGGGGTATGAACTCACTGTTAGTTGGGTGCAAGCGTCGAATCAACGAACTAGAAATGAAGTCCCTCGAGTTGTTGTATGTGGCACTTAACGGAATCCAAATAAAAATTTAATACATCTATGTATCTAAATTAGCGATTGCGTTAGATGAAGTGTTAGAAAAACACTTGCTTTCGGTTAAGGAATGTTACCGGGACTTGATTGAATCGGGGAAAACGGGTTTTCAGTCTAATTCACCACTTAGGGAGGGTTTGCGGCCGTGAAGAGGTTTACGGCCGTGAACTGTGTACGACCGTGAAAAGCCTCTTGAAGGGTTTACGGCCGTGAACTGTGTTCTTGAAGAAATTATGTATTTTTGAAAGGTGTACGGCCGTAAACTCAAGAACAATGATGTTGGATTCAGTGAAAAACGCGTTTTAGATGCTCCAAAACAACCTCCAAAGGTGATTCTTGATGATTTTCAGAAGAAAAGAGGGTGGTTTGGTGTTTACAGTTGAGAGGTTAGAGAGGGAAATGAGGGAGTTTTCGGCCAGAAAAGTGTAAATGAGGGGTAGGTACTCAGATTTATAGGGGGATCCATGGTCGGTGGTGGGGGCCACCTGACACTGGCCCTATGCGGGTTTACGACCGTAAACGAGTTTACGGCCGTGAACATCACTCAGGCCGAAAACTATTGATTTTTCAAAGGAAACTCGGGTTTTTTCGCATGATTTCCGTTTTGACTCATATATAAAATTCAATTATATAACTAAATGATTTTCCAAACCAAAGGAATTTGATGGAACTCAATAAAATTCAAATTTTATTAACGAAAATCGGCTAACGGTAACGGAAAAAGGTTCGGGTTGTCACAATATATATATATATATATATATATATATATATATATATATATATGAAGTATTTAGATAATTAAATGCTATACGTGCTTATGTGCAAAACATTTTGTGTTCGATGAAATATTATAAGATGATTTTTATATGATTTACTGTATATATGTATTTTTTACCTATAATATGTTGGGTAATAATGTGTAATGAGGGAGGAATGGAATAAAGAAGGAGATGGGTGTTGGGAGATGAAAATAATAATAAAAGGACTGAACCTAGTAGTACTACAATACTAAGTGATGTAATCATCTAACATAGTATATATGACAACCACCAGACTATTTGACGACAGTCTGGTGCAACACATGCAGCGATGGACTTCATGCCTATTTAATGTACTTTAATTCCTACTAATGACAGTGTGGAGAAATCGATGTAACAGTACTGTCAGCAACAATGATTAAGATAATCCTTAGGATAGATCCTTAGGAATGAAAATAGAAAGAAACCTATTGAGATGTATTGTGGCAAAATACATGTATCAATATTGTCAGCAACGATGGCTGTCACACCCAGCTAAAGCGGATATACGGGGCGTGGTAGTACAAAGGGTTTCATAGAAAAAGTTAAAAGACAACACCAACCATAGTATTAAAAATCATTACAAATTTACAATGAGTTTGAACAACTTTTTAAAAGAAATTACAATTTATTTAAAAGACAACACATGTGAATGTCCTACAAGTGATGTTTCCCTATGTGCCACTTACTCGATGATTCCTAAAAAAGCATGTAAAACAAGCGTCAACTATAAAAATAATTGGTGAGTATTCACGGGTTTATAACATAATATAGTTTGAAATCATGAAAATCAGAATATTGATAACAATTTCCATAAACAAATGTTCATTGCTACAATAAGTAAATAAGTTTTCGTGAATAGAAGTTCGTTGCTAAAACAAGTAATAAAGTTTCCATAAATAGAAGTTTGTTGCTATTATGAGAAATAAAGTTCATTGCTCAAATAAGTAAACAGGTTCACTGCTACAAAGAGAAAACAAGTTCGTTGCTACAAATAGCAAACAAGTTCGTTGCTAAGACAAGTAAATAAGTTTCTTGTAATAAAAGTTTGTTGCTATAATGAGAAACAAAGTTATTTGCTATAAAAAGTAAGCTAGTTTGTATGTATATGAGCAAATGAGTAAATAGGTTCACTGATGCCTTATCAAGATCTATGCTAAAACGAGTAATAAACTTTCCATAAATAGAAGTTTGTTGCTAATATGAGAAACAAAGTTCGTTGCTCAAATGAGTAAACAGGTTTACTGATGTGTCACACCCCAAAACCGGAACGGCGGAAACGTTCGGGGGTGGATGACGTCATGTTTAGTACAAATCTAAAAGGATGTATACCCTTGAATAGTTTTTAAATCAAACTTTTGTTCTTGTAAAATAATGTACTTTAGTATATTTGAATCATGAATTTATGTTATGTGAATCATAAATTATACCTATTATAATTTATATGTACTTTCTGTATTGATAACGAGTGTTCATGAATGTAACCCCTTGCTCAACATGTTACAAAGGGTAATTGTAACTAAACGAACAAACTTTTATACTTGCATACATATACAAATATATATAAGTAAAATTTAAATGAAACTCGAACAAATAACTGATACTTGTAATCCCACATCCAAACAAGGAAAAGGAATCAAAGTGGGTTATCAGTCCTAAGCCTTTTAAATCTTATTTATATAAATATATGTATACTAGTATTATTTTTGGGGAAAAATATGAGTTTATAAAAATAGTTAAAAGAAGTTTGATATTTTGAAATTCATTGAAAATCATTTGATTTGATGATAACTGAAATCCATTTTTATAAAATATTGAAATCACTTGTTTATAACACAAAAACTTTGTGTTAGACTTGTATTCCCCTCCCCCCCCCCCCCCCTTAAAACAGTAAAAGCTATGAAAATGTGGGGGTATGAACTCACCTGTAGTGAGTAGTTCGGATGAAAGAGTGGTATAGGATGCTAAGTGTCAAGTGAAGTCTTGAGCACACATACGGATCCTATTTAGAATATAATGACACATATATGTATAATATTTATACTTTCAAAATACAATGGTTGTTTCTACTTTGATTACTATAATGCGTGTGTTGTGATACTACAAATGAAGTCCTCCACCCCCGGACGTTTCGCCGTCTGGTTTGGGGGTGTGACATGATGCTCTATCAAGATCTATGCTTATCGTTCCATACAGTATTATGGTATCATGCACTCAAGCAATCGAGCGAGTGAGGAGTTTTCAATTCCTAATAGCTATCCATAATGACCATTGGCTCAAAGAGTTAATGGTTCGAGTAAAGTGGAAGGGACATAAGACGATAAGTCCTCATGTTTCAAGTTGCTTAAACATACATAGAAAAATATAGCAATCAAGTTTGATACAACTCAATTTAAATACAACGAACATGTTGAATCAAGAAAGTGACCCTCTTGAACCTTAATCTGAACTCCTCCTCTCTACCGTAATGCCGATTCTACTACCGCAACATGAAGCCATCCGCAACCACCTTGTCTGGAACAATGACTTAGTTTTTAACTTATGCTTTTACAATGTATTGTCCAGTGTACCTTGCATGGACACTTTCATTGATTTATAGTCCTTGTAATGTTCTCGGAACTCTATAAATAGAGTCTTACGCTTCTAATGAAACATATCTCTTATCAGATATACATCTCCCTTATCTCTTACATCTTATCTTACTCATTACTCTCATATTCTCAAATATCTTACATAACTTAAATTCCTACCTTAAGATCGAAATCTCTCCTTCGGAGCAAGTCATTCTTGACTTAATCACCTTAAGCTGATCACACTCACTAACTTGGTTTGAATGCAATCCTTGTTAAGAATCAGCTTAGTGTTTACTTGATATAATACTTGTTGTCATTTATATTTCCTTACATTTTTGTAATTATATTTCTGCATCTAACTATCTAACTTTCTAACACTAACTTCTTATTATTGTTGAGCTTTATGATCCTTTGACTTAAACTTATTCTGCATTATAACTTGTTCTAACGTTTGTTCAAGTATGTTTCTCAAAAAAATTTCTCTCAACAATTGGTATCAGAGCCAAAGTGGTTACTTTTTGAACAAAACTCTGATTTTGAAAAGCCTTCTATACCACTAAAGCTCATTTCTTTAAAAAAAAATACAAAACAAGGAAATATGGCACAAGTATTATCTCTTAACATTTCCAACAGTGTTGGAGGTTCAAATACAGCTCCAATATTTGTGGCAAATGAGTATCATCACTGGTCACAAAGGATAGAGAAGTATCTAAGAAGTATTGGACGAGATGTGTGGAGATCTGTACAAGAAGGACCTCATGTCCCTATTCTTACTCCAGTTCAAGCCGACGGTGCTCAAGCCAGACTTGGAGGAGGCCAACCTGCCATGAATCGTCCCACCAAGGATGATCTTCATAAAATGGAAAATGATGCAATTGCCTTTTATGAAATATCCTGCGGAGTTGCTCCTGGCAACTTCGACATCATTATCAATTGCAAATCAGCCAAAGAGATTTAGGATGTTCTCAAGAATCTGTATGAAGGTTCTGAGCAGGAACAAGATAAGAAGCTAACCACCGCACTCAACGAGTTCAATAACTTCAAAGCTCATGTGGGTGAAAGCCTTGAGGACTCTTTTAAAAGATTCAACCTCATTGTTACCAAGTTATCAAATGGTGGCACTATTCGTAGCAATCATGAAACCAATCTTTAGTTTCTTAATGGTTTGGGGAAACACGGGACTACTTCAAAGATGATAGTCCAAGGTAACAGGAAGATTCACTCACTCTCTCTTTTCAAACTATACGGCGAACTCCAAGTACAAGAATCAACCGTGCTCAAAGATTGTGCTGATTTCGGAGGGCCACTTGCTCTCATGGCCCAGATTCCACAAAATATAACTCATCAACCTTACTCTATTTACTATGAAAACCCACCACAGTCTTACACTCTTGTTAGTCAGCAGCTCAAGCGATTTCCTCCAACCTCCTTTCGCAAAAATCAGCAGTTCACTATGCGTCCCTTTAATCGAAACTTCAACCCTCAAAACAATCACCCTTGATATCCAAAACACCCTCACCAATCTCCGCAAACCCTAAAATCTCATCAAGCCAAGGAGATACCGCAACTTGTTAAACCAACTGACTCCAGTGCCACAACTGAAGTTAAAGAATATGTTGTCATTTGTCATAAGTACAACAAAGAGAATCATTTTGCTAAGGACTGTGAAGCAAATGTATTTAAGGACAAAGCCTTTTGTCTCCGAATGACACAGGAGATGGATGAAAAGGTAAAGTGAAGGGCATATGTGGCACAGGTGAAAAGAGATCATCAAGTATGGTCATCAGGTGATGAGGATGAAGACTTCAACATCAAGGGCAAGGGTAAAATTTGCATGTTGGCAACTGCAGATGAAGATGGTTCGACAAAACTGGAAAAGAACTATTGCTCATGGCCAAAGACGGAACTCTGAGCATAGTCGAACATGCTTTGTGCAAGGAGGAACAAGAAGAGGAGTGGTCGGTCGATAGTGCCTGCTCCTTGCACATGAGCAGAAGGTTAGAATACCTTCAGGATTTCAGGCCTATTTGTAATGGAGGACGTGTTACTTTTGGTGATAACTCAAAAAGTATCATCCGAGGTTACGGTGTATTAACAACAGGGAACTTCTCAATACAAAGAGTTGCTTACGTAGAAGGCCTCAAGCATAATCTCATCAGTGTAGGCCAACTATGCAAAGCTGGTCATAGGGTCCAGTTTGATAATGAATACTGCTACATCATGACCAGCGATAGAAGCACCTGTTTGATCAAATCCAAATCCGAAGGGACCATGTATCCTTTGGATGTCTCGTTGATCATTTGAAAACCGCAACTATGTTTTCTGTCCAAAACCGTATCCGAAATTAGCTGGTTGTGGCATCGCAAGCTAGCTTATCTAAACTTTCGGTACATCAACAATATTGTCACGAAAGAACTCGTCCGAGGCCTCCCAATTATGAAGTACAACAATGAAACACTTTGCCTTGCTTGTGAGTGTGGAAAACAATCAAAGGGAAGTCACCCACTGGTCATTGATTCATCAATTTCTGAACCTCTAAAGCTGCTGCATATTGATCTCTGTGGTCCATCTACCGTAGCCAGTCTCCATCACAAGAAGTACATACTGGTTTTAGTTGATGAAATTGAACTCAAAATCAAGCTACCAGTTCGCAGAATCCAAACTGACAACGGAACCGAGTTCACTAATCATCTCCTAGATAGTTTCTAGGTTTCCAAATGCATCAATCACAACTTCTCTGCTCCCTACACACCGCAACAAAATGGAGTAGTAGAGCGAAGGAATCGTACTCTGGTAGAAGCAGCCAGATCCATGCTCAACTTTGCAAACCTTCCTCTATACTTTTGGGCCGAAGCGGTGGCAACGTCATGCTTTGTTCAAAACTGAAGCATTGTCTACAAGCGTCTCAACAAAACACCTTATGAGGGCCTCAATAATAGAAAACCGAATGTCCGATTCTTTCACATATTCGGGTGTAGATGTTTTGTGATCAACAATAAGGGTCACCTTAACAAATTTGCACCGAAGTCAGATGAAGACATATTCCTGGGCTACTCACCAAACAAGGTGGCATATAGAGTTCTTATCAGACGCACACGACTAATAGTTGAAAGTTTTGATGTCAATTTCGATGACTATTATGTCCGCAACACTGTTCCTTGAAGAGAAACAAAAGCAATCCTGGAAAGTGATATCCCAGCCTCTTCAGGTCCTCTTCACATAGTTGAAGTTAACTATGATGACCTTTTCGACCCAGTAGAAACTGGTCAACTTTCCGAAATTCTTGTGTCACCGGAATCTCAACAACAACATGCCGAAGTCTCTAGGCCCTCCATCTCTGAAGATTTGTCGCACGGAACTTCCACCTCGCCGGTTGAGGGGGAAAGCACTACTCCGGTTCTGACAACAACCATCGAGGTTCCAGTTATCGAAGACATAGCTCCCGTTTCTATCCACAGAGTCTCCAATCCATCAAATGCTTCCTCGGATTCTGATGAAAAAGAGAATATCGACACAAGAACTGATCCAAGGGTTATCACGCATTCTTTATTCCAGGGGGAACCATATTCGGTTCTAGAGGGACTCCCATCCGCAATCTAGGAGGAACCTCATTCTGATACAAATCCTACAGTCAAAGTCCAAGACACTTCTGCAGGCTGCTCACAAGTAGAGGGGGAACTGTCGTCTCCTACCACAGAATCCTATGATGTTGTTGACATTCCTTCCACCGTAGCCGCTGATCATCAATTACCTCGTTTACATGTCTGGACAAAAGAACACCTGTCATGTCAAATCATCGGAAACCCATCCACAGGCGTACAGACTCAATCTTCGCATGATCTTACGGACCACTGCCACTATGCAGCCTTTATGTCCGCAGTCGAGCCCCGCTCCATTAAAGAATCCCTTTTGGAGCCTGACTGGATAACTGCCATGCAAGAAGAGTTAGCAGAATTTGAAAGAAACAAAGTGTGGAAGCTCGTTCTGAAGCCAAAAGGTCACACTATAGTTGGAACAAGATGGGTGTACAAAAACAAACTCGATGAATCCAGTGCAGTCGTGTGAAACAAGGCAAGATTAGTTGCCAAGGGGTATACTCAAGTAGAAGGTGTTGATTATGATGAAACATATGCCCCAGTAGCGAGGATGGAAGCAATACGCATCTGCTTAGCGTATGCAGCACACAAAAATATCAAAGTACATCAAATGGATGTAAAAAGTGCCTTTTTTGAATGGTGAACTGAAAGAAGAGGTTTACTTACAACAGCCTCTAGGCTTTGAAAGTCTAGAGTTCCCAGATTACTGTTTCAAACTTTAGAAAGCAGTCTATGGTCTTAAGCAAGCACCGAGGGCATGGTACAAGACTCTCTCTGAGTTTTTTGTCATGTCAGGATAAAAAAGAGGTGTGATTACTCCCACATTATTTTGAAAGTCAAATGGAAATCACCTTATTCTTGTTCAAATTTTTGTGGATGATATCATATTCGGGTCAACAGATCAAGGTATGGTGGATGAATTTGCAAAGCCCATGACTAATAAGCTCCAAATGAGCATGAATAGAGAGATCAACTTCTTTCTAGGACTCCAAGTGAAGCAAGTCCCTCAAGGGATATTCATTCATCAAGAAAAATATACCTCTGAACCGCGGAAGAAATATGCAATGGATAATTGTTCCTCAGCCAAGGTTCCTATGGCCTTCAGATATAAGATTTATGTTGATCCTCCGGATAATCAGTGGACCACAAAACTTATAGAGGAATGATTGGTTCCTTGATGTACCTCACCACAAGAAAACCAGATATTGTCTTCGCAACATGCTTATGTGCAAGATACCAAGCCGATCCCAAAGTATCGCATTTTAACGCAGTCACGCAGATACTCAGATACTTTAAAGGAAGCAAAGCTCTAGGCCTTTAGTGTCCCGCAGGGAACGACTTCAGTCTTCAAGCCTTTACAGATGTGGGTCATGCCAGATGCAGATTGGATAGAAAAAGCACTTCAGTTGGTTGTCAATTTCTTGGAGGAAGACTGGTTAGCTGGTCTTCACAGAAACAAAATTGTGTTTCCTTGTCTACCGCAGAAGCAGAGTACGTGGCCGGAGCGAGTTGCTGTTCTCAAGTCCTATGGATGAAAACCCAACTGATGGACTACGGATACAGGATGTTGCGGCTACCGATTTATTGTGATTCAGAGAGTGTTATAGCGATTTTTCACAATCGTATTCACCATTCGGAGACGTAACACATTGAACTTCGGTACCATTTCATCAAAGACCATATACTCAAAGGTAACATTGAATTGATTTTTGTCCCATCTCACGAAGAGATTGCGGATGTGTTTAGAAAAGCACTTGATGTAACAAAACTTAACAGTTTTCTACAAATTTTAGGGATGATGAATCCGGATCCACAATTCTTTTTGAATTGATAGGTACCGCAGACCACCTCTGGTCTCCATTGTGATCCTAGTTAAATATATCTATCATACATGGTCTCAGTATACCTCGTATACCACAACCATATATTATACTTATATCTTTTGGATCCTTATTGTTTGTTATTTCTGACTACTTTGTCAAGTGTCTTAGTTTCCACTACCGTAGTCACACCTCCATCCACCGCAATGAAAAATCAATCAACATTGAACAACCAATCTGTAGTCATATTGAATGATTTCTCAACAACTTCATAAATTCCAGGACACTGTGTGTTATTTAATGATCTTCATTAAATAAGAAAAATATTCTTTTGTAGCATACAATGTTTCCTTCTCTTCAATAATCACCTTTTTCATGTCATACCTATTTTAGGTTAAAAGACAATTAATTTGCTTTACCTGTAAAAGAAATCTTTTAAGAAATCTTTTACCTTTTCTCTATCACATCACATTCCCCAAGCTGTCTAATCCGTTTCCACTTCCCCATTACCCAATGTTTTTCAGCCTTCCCCCTCCAAATCAAATTCAACGTGGGTTGACCTTTCATTAAATGCCCTCGTTATTTTTTAAAAAATAATAAAAAAACAAAATCAATTTCTTCTAATTTATTTTATTTATGGCTGATAATGGTTAAAACCCAAGGGTTTTTACCATTCACAGTTAAAGATAGGGTAAATTCTATAATCTTTTGAGATCTGGAACTATATAAACACTTTTTCCATCCCAAGAAAGCTTTATGCTTTCTGAACCCTTAGACGATCTTCATCTTCTTGCACTCAAATTTTACTGCAAGTTCTTCAAATATTTTCAAAATGGTGAAGTCTGGTGTATCAAAGAAGCAATTCAAAGCATCAGGATCAGTGCAACCCACTGGTTCTGAATCCACCAAAAGAAATCAATCGCAGTCAATTGCCTCAAGCAATTTTAGGGCAATATTTGAAGATCATCCATCTGACAACGATTCTATTCGCCTGATAATCAAGCTCATATCTGTTTACCCCCTGTTTGGCGCTTTTGATTCATTCACTGATGTGGTTCCACTCTCAACCCGTTTCAAATGTGCATTCTCTGTGTTTTGCCCAATCAACAATCTGCAAGAAGTTCATATGAACTTGATTGATGATTCTTTGGTCATCTTGACTAAAGAAAAGTTACTGAATGCCATTAATCTCCGTGTTCTTCCTTCCACACGCTTTTACTCTCCAAGCTCGAGTGACATCATCTCTACCCTCTACCAGATGGGCTATCAGAAGAAACAGAAAGGAATTGGTGAATTCAAGAAAGACCAACCGCCTGCGGTCTGGCAATATGCATGTCATTTCATCATCCGAAGTCTCTCTGGAAGAACCGGAGGCACATACAACATGGGTCTCAAGCTACTTGAATTGGTGTGGAGCATCTTTACAGGAAATGATGTTAACTACAGGCAAATCCTATGAGATGACATTCTTCAGTACATTCCAACGAGGAATCCAAGGACAGCCCCAACCGAACTCACATTCGCATGTTTCTGGTCGTTATTCATCTCAGACCTCCACCGGGATGCAAGCCTCAACATGGGAAATGACAAAAATCTTTTCATCACCTGAGATCTTAAAAGGTACACACCCTCGAAAGATCAATCAATTTTTGGACCATTAAGACGATTACCTATACACGTATTAATGACTATTGGACTTGAAACCAAAGAAGTCACAGATAATATAGAGGCTACGGAAGGTATTGACCCATCTCTTTCTACCTCACCTCTTCCCAGTCAAAACATTCTTTTCTCAACAGAACCCCACGGTCCAGTGAGTACCGCAGTCCCTACTACTACTACGCATTCATGTCAACCACTTTCCCGGAGGGTAAAACTACTGGTATCTTCAAAGAAAGCCCCCCGTGGCAAATCCAAGAAAGGAAAAACTTCCAAGAAACGCAAAACCATTGTGTCCTCGGATGAAGCTCCTGCTCATTCTCAAAGCCTCCCAGTAAACATTGACGATGAGTCTGATGATGAATTCGGTCCAGCTCTTGTTCACAAAAGACGAAAGACCAACCCTAGTCCTAGGCATATGCGTGGCCAGACTAATACTGCAATCTCTCGAAAGACTCTGGTAGTCATTGGGGTCCCCACCGACCTATTCGCTACAACCCTCTCTAGCTACTCAGACACAACAAGTGTTCCTGTTTCATCTAATCATGGAGACTCGACCCCAATTGAATCCCAAGAGGATTTAATTGGTTCTACACGCCCTAAGGTCTCCAGGTCTTCCCACCTACATTTCTTTGAACCACAGGAATTGCACTCCATACTTCTTGATGTCACCAAACACTAGATACACCTTCCCAACCACAGGGCATCTCTTCAGCCCTTGCTAGAACTGAGCTGAGGCCACACTTGACTACGGGTCAAGGAGACCAAGGAAGCTCAAGAAATCCTACTCTGCTTACATTACAATCAGGTGGTTTAGGCATGGTGAGCACAAATGTGCAAGTATCCATGAACCCGGGGGACACCCCGGTGCGACAACAATTATTTGACAGATATGATTCTAATGACTCATGGATTCGGTATCAACCAAATACTGAATCCGAAGTCAAAAAGTATGAACCTTTACGCTGAGCTTTCCAGGCCCGCAAGGATCAACAAACCAAACAACAATAGCAGAAGGAGAAGGAAATTAATACTGTTGGAGAGTATTGGGCGGACGCAATCCACAACGCCCACACTGTTGCCACCATTCTTAAAGTTCAAGACTGGATGAACTCTATGGCGAAAACAATCCAGAAAGCTCAAAATCTTCAAGATGGTGTAGGACCTTCCAAACCCCCTCCAACTGCCGAAATCCACGAATCCAATGAAGATGGTACAACAATTGAAGTTAGCTCCGGACCAACCTTTGGTCTGGATGATCTGGATATGAATGAGGTAAATTAACCACCTCAATCAGATTATTTTATGATGATAGATGAAGAAGACTTCAGCGGTTCTCAGCACTCCACTTCCAAGCCAAAGGAGAAGAAGAAAAAGAAGAAAATGGCGGTCACTCGCAAGGAATATTTGAGTCTCCAGGAGAAAGTTGATAAGATCTTAGCAGCAGGCACAACCCCGCAACCAACGGAAGCTGCTGGTCCTCAGTCCATTCCTGAATGCCTTGAACGATTAGAGACAAGGGAACGACTGGCTGCTGAAAGAACATCCCTCAAAGTTGAAATGGGTATTCGAGCCCTGGATAAAAACACAACCGCAGACCACAAAGAGTTTCTCGCAACTGTTGAACGACTTATTCAGGAAGTCACAGCAATCAAGACTGAACTTTAATCATCCATTGCTCATCAGGCTACTCAATCTAATAAGCTTGTTTAGGAAACTCACAATGCTTACGAATCAACCATTGTAGTGCTTCAATCCACGATCAATAACCTACGACGCTCCTTGACCACAAGCTTTCATGGTCAAGAACTTCTGAAGCTCAAAAAAGACGTCCATCAATTGTTGTTCAACACATAGATCCCCGACGATCAGCAACTGTCTGATCTTCTCAACTCTCATTTCAACAATGTCTTTACTAAGATTGATGGCCTCCGTCAATGGTTTGAGGAGCAACAAGTTACTTCCTCAAAAGGGGAAGTGAACGATCAGAACCGCAGCTCCATCAATCTAAATCAGCAATCCATACTCCATACTTTGGTCCATCTCATTTTGCATCTGCTCAGCCAAGGATCGAGACTCATCATGCAAAAACTCCCACTCCGGTGCCATCTCCTCCCAGATCTCCTCCACAACATCCTCCTTCTCCGCAACAATCTCCTCCCTGTCAAGAAACCCCTCCTCACTTCAAGAATCTAGAGCCTGTCATGTCATCCGAACACTCCAATGACTCTCCCACAACCATTCAAAGTAAAAAGGATTGGAGAGCTACGAAATTCGCCGAGCAAATTTGGAGAGACCATGGCTATGATACAACTATGGATGAATCCCTGATTAACTCCTAGGTCAATCCTACAAGAAGATTACTCGACGAAGACTACAGGCCAGTCTTGACGTTTTCCGAACCTCCTTATGATGGTTACTAGGACATTCCCATCTCTCCAAATGCTAAATTCTTCACGGTCTTTGAACCTTTTGACCGAAGTCTCCTAGATGACAAAAGGCTTCCACTTGAGTTTGAAAGGTTAAGCAAGTTTCATGTCAAGCACGGATCAGTTTTTGAAAACATATGGTCCAACGACAGACCTTCCGGAGTCAAGAACTACAAAATCAGGAAATTCATGAAGTCAGAGTTCATCCAGTATACTCTAACGCGAAGAGGAAGTGATTATTTCCGAACTCAAGCTGATTTTCCCTGTATGAATCCGGAAGAGGTATTTTTAGTTGCTAGGGTGTTTCAGCTCAAGTCGGAGAAACATCCCAAAATGAAGATAGCTTTTGAAAAAGCCTGTGAGTTTCTGAAATCCGGAGTATGCGATTTTGCCAAGATGGATGCGGATATTCATCCAGCCCTTGTTCAGAAATTCAACATTCCTCCACTTGATCCCGTACATGTTTATACTGAAGGATATCAAGAGCGATCCTTGGGTGCAACCAACTTTCCAGAACTGGGAGTTTTGTTAAAAAGAGCTAACAGCGATGTGAAGTAATTCGTTCCCATCACAACCATGCACCGCTTTACCCGCAAACAACTAGAAGTCACCCAGACTTCGTTGCAAAGATCAAAGCACACTACTGATGAAGTAAAATTCGAGATCACCAGAAGGATCACTTGGCTGGGTGAAGTGAGAAAATTTCGGTGGATGCTGATCAAGTTTCTGAAGCTGAACAAGTGAGAAGGTTAAAGAGGTCACTTAGGGGAAATTGTTGAATCAAGAAAGTGACCCTCTTGAACCTTAATCCAAAGTCCTCCTCTCTACCGCAATGCTGATTCTACTACCGCAAAATGAAGCCATCCGCAACCACCTTGTCTGGATCAAAGACTTAGTTTTTAACTTATGCTTTTACAATGTATTGTCTAGTGTACCTTGCATGGACACTTTCTTTGATTTATAGTCCTTGTAATGTTCTCGGAACTCTATAAATAGATTCTTCCGCTTCTAATGAAACATATCTCTTATCACATACATCTCTCTTATCTCTTACATCTTATCTTACTCATTACTCTCTTATTCTCAAAGATTTTACAGAACTTAAATTCTTACCTTAACATCGAAATCTCTCCTTCGGAGCAAGTCATTATTGACTTAATCACCTTAAGCTGATCACACTCACTAACTTGGTTTGAATGCAATCCTTGTTAAGAATCAGCTTAGTGTTTACTTGATATAATACTTGTTGTCATTTATATTTCCTTACATTTTCGTCATTATATTTCCGCATCTAACTATCTAACTTTCTAACACTAACTTCTTATTATTGTTGAGCTTTATGATCCTTTCAGTTAAACTTATTCCGCATTATAACTTGTTCTAACGTTTGTTCAAGTGTGTTTCTCAACAGTTTTTCTCTTAACAGAACAATAAATAGATTTTAGGACATGCTTTTCCACCCCAAAACAAAAAAACCGAAAATAGGGGGAGATGTGAATACTCACAATGCTTTGAGATGATGCAAATGATGCCTTAAACTAAGTTCCATTTCTACAACTGCCAATTTCTACAACGATGTTACACACTAATGAGTCTCTAGTCGAAAATCTAACACTAGTATACTTAATTTCTACAATAGAATTATGCCAATATTGTGTCAAAATTAAGTTTTGTATAAGTTGCAAATACTTTTCTGAAAATTCAGATTTCCATATACCAATTGACTTATTAACATTTGTAAGTGACAAATCCCATTTTGTGTTATTGTTTGAAATGCATTTTAACACCTTTGGAAGAGCTTTACAAACTAAAAATCCAAACTTTACATTTCAGTTCTAACTATAATTTAGAACCCTCTTGTGATTTTTCATGATTTTTAAATATGTTTAACCATTTTTCCAACATTTAATTCCTTGAAAACATCATAAAATCGTGAAAAATAATAAACAGTTAATAAAAATTCTCAATCTATCTGTAAAACTCTTATACAATATATATAAACTGGAAAAAATAATCAAATTTATTTTCAAACAGATTAACACAATTTTATGATTTTTGTGTATTTATTATAGCAAAATCAAAATAAATAGGAATCAGTTTATAAAATTCTCCAACATTTTGTGTCACTGTTATTTAACATATATAAGATGGAAAAATTATCAAAGTTAGTTTTCAAACAGTTTAACTATTTTTGTTTATTTTATTCATTTAAATAAGCATTAATTCGTGAAAAATTATTAAATAGCATGTAAAATTCACTAAACTTTGTTTTTTTGATTTGTATGTAATATAAGATATTCTGATGAAGTTTCATAAGCTTTAGATAAACGTAGCTATTTTTCATCAATTTAATCCTTTAAATATTCATTAAATCGGGAAAAATAAGAAATTGTCTTGGAAAAATCTAAAATTTTGTTCATGAAGTCTTGATGGTGTCGAGAAGATGCAACAGTTACGGAATATGACTTTGGAGATTCTTAACTGTATTTTGCTTTTTATTTCTCTTCAACAAAAATAAATTATAAATCAATAAAAAACAGCCTTAGAAATGCATACAACTTAATGAAAAATATTTATTCAGAGCATAGGTGATATTCGAAATTTACTAAAATTAATTACCATCAAAAGTATTTTATATGAATTATTATGCTATTTTCTTGAAAAAATTACAAGAAATCTAGAAAAACGATTTATTTTATGAAAATCTCTAGATCATCTTATTTTGTTGTTTGGATTCTGAGAAAAATCGGATTTGATCAAAAACAAAGTTTTAGATATTTATTTATTAATAAATCCTTTATAATCATTTTTAACAAAGTACTTTCATCATCAAGCCTTTAAGCTTGGTGTTCATCACATGCATTATGATTTGAAGAAAATGAATGAACTTATTTTTGTTTAAAATGATGTTTCTAAATGAAAAACTTGAATGCATGTGGTTTTGAATCTTTAAAACTTGTAAAACATAGGTTTTGATCATTGGATTTCACCTTCTAACAACATGCATGTAGTTTTTGAGTGAATTCCTTCCACCATCGTCATCAAATTCGACATGCATTAACATGCATGTGAATAATCTCAAATAAAAGTGTTTATGGAGAATAAAAATGCAAGAAAACTTGATATTTTTGAAAGAAAAGTGAAAAAGGGTAAGGAAATTGATTTTTCCTTGAAGATCAACTTCAAATGATGAATATTCTTGAGTAAAATAAGAGATGTTTGCTGGAAATTTCATGGATTTTTGAGCTAATTCATAGAGGGAAAGAATGAGTGTTTTAGAGAGAAGAAAAGAGAGATTCTATCTCTCTGGATAGCTCATCTCTCTCGTCATATCTTTAGGGTTATGCTCCACCAAAATCTTCCATCAGAATACAAAGATTCTTATGAGCTCATGAATAATTGAATGTAAAAATCTCCCCCGCAAACTTGACTTCTATGTTTGTCAGCTTCAGAGAGAATGGAGAGAGAAGTTTCTAGAGAGAGAAAGAGAAAGGTGTAGTGAAAATGATTGACTTTGGAAGGAAAAATGAGGGGAGAGAGAGGCATTCCGAATTTTGAACTTATGAGGAGGATTTCATTTTATTTTATTTTATTTATTTTTATTTAATTCCTTATTATTTATAAAATTTCTTTCAATTTATATAAAATGTGTATTTTTTATAAATTTTGTTCATAACTCTTAGATTTTTAGCTTATAAATGTAAGGTTAATGTTAATGAACTAAACTAATTTCCTTGATTATATTTCCACATTTTAAATATATTAATTTGATATAATAGTGTTTATAAAAACTTTTATGGTATTTTAATATAAAACATCATAAATTTAAGTTTTTATGACTTTTAGGGTTTTAAGGAATTTTGTAAATCTTTGGATATCAAATTTAATTGAATTTTGAGACTTCAAACAATTTTAGTGTTTCATAACTCTTCTTCAAGTTAGAAATAATGTTTGTAATTTATTTTTATCGGTTTATTGGCATTTTTATGTAGTGATTCTGAGATTCAAGTGAATTTCATGAATCAAGTATAGTAGTCCTAGTTTCAACTTTGACTTAAGTTTCTATGAGACTTTGACCTAATTTCTACTTCGAGGTCAAGTGCATGATGTGTCCACATGATTCATGCAAAGATGTTCAATTCAAGGAATGACTCGAATATGGATAGTCATTACAGTTAATTAGTTGTAGAATTCACATACCAATGTGAAACCTAAGTACACTATTTTTCAATTGTACTTGTTTCCAAGTTTCTAGTAGGTTATAACTTAGCTTCTAGTTACCAAGTCTAGTATGTGTCATGCCTATACGTGCAACTAAGTTTATTCAAATCTAGAACTATCTCAAATTTTAACGGTGCCCTTAGGATAAATCCTTAGTGATGAATAAATAAGAAAACGGGGATGGTTAATCGGGTTAATTGTTTGATAATTAAACATATTAACTACATTATTGTGGGTTGAAAACCCAATGTACTAACCAGGTTTCCCAACCTGACCCACTCAGATTCTTTGTCGCACAGTTAGTGGTACAAAGGTAAATGAACGATGAGAGATTCAAGGGGATGTATACTAATAGTCTGCGATACTATAAGACCTGTTTATGCTTATGTTTTGTATCAATTATGACATACCAAGACTTTTATAAATCAATGAAAAACTTTTCTTCGGAAATACATTTATAGGACGAAATTGTTCATTTATAAATAAACTATGTTTTAAATAAGCATAAATAAAAAAAAATTCATAAATGACCGTAAAAATGAGGATATCACACTTGGTATCGAAACTTTAGTTTAAGAGAACTAGGAATTTAGAGGATTTCTAGACTTTAACATAGAATGTTAAGCAATGATTGTGAGATGTGTGTCCATTATAATTTTGGGAAAACACCCGAATTGACACAAGCACTAGTTCACTTTAGGACAAGATGCCTAATTTGCTTTTATGTGCTAAAGGATATGTATTATAACATGCTTTAGGTTGCCTATCAAAATTGTTGCTATTAGGTTTAAGGTCTGCTGACGAATTC
Source organism: Lactuca virosa (assembly GCF_052849685.1). NCBI lineage: Eukaryota > Viridiplantae > Streptophyta > Magnoliopsida > Asterales > Asteraceae > Lactuca > Lactuca virosa. The sequence continues at coordinate 91,598,948 of NC_136429.1, forward strand.
TGCATTTATAAATAAACTCTGTTTTAAATAATTATAAATAAAAAATTCATAAATGGCTGTAAAATTGGGGATGTCACAAGTTACCCTTAGGAGCCCCAAGAATTTTCGTGAGGGGCAGATGAACCACTCAGGTTGTTCATCGTATTTAGACAGCTTGGTTAGCTCACAACAAGGAATCACTTATCTATTGTCAAGGATTGGCAACTATGGATCAACTTTAGAAATGGGTATGTGCGATTCCTTGTTTCATGTCCTATCAAATAACGTCATAAGTATGGGAGTAACTGAGTGTTTGAGGACAACCATCAATTTTAGTGTGGCCATAAGGGTATTTGTTGGTGCAATGAGGTTCTCTTGGGAATCATCAATATTTGCAGGGTTTTTAGATTCAGATTGTTCGGCCTATGATGGATTGGTTGGTTTCAACGACTATCATGGACTTTTTCATTTAGTTGAGAATAGTTGGTTGAATATGATGGAAGTCCAAGTTATCGAATGGAGCTTCATCATAGTCTTCTTTTCCATGTGTGGCATGGGTTTTCGTGAAGTTCATTATCAGGACGTCGCATCTATTTCGTTTATGGTCGGTCGATCTGACATGTTCTAGGAAGCATCATTATGGATTTGTTGATACAAAAAGTGGCCCTCTTTAGCTAAGGAACCGTAGTCTGGAATGTTGGTGATACCGTAGAAGAAGTTGATTACCGAAGCTGGAGAAGATTCTTTGCGAACCGCAGTGAACCGCAACCGCAACAACTACCACAGAGATGAATGATGACTGAATACTTTTCATGTTGCTTTACTGACTTAGTGTGTTTGCTTAGTTTTGTCCAGTGAACCATGCATGATCACTGAAGTCAGTATAATAGTATTTTTTTATTTCAAATGTATCTTTTCGGGACTCTAGAAATAGAGTTTCCCACTTCATGTAATAGACACCTTCACAATCTTTCTGAACTATTATTGCAATACAAAGATCTTTCATCTCTATCTATTATTTTGTGATAAACAGAGTTCCTCTTCACCTTAAGTTGTTCGCATTTACTAATTTGTGTTTGATTGCAACTTATTATCTTATACTAACGTTTGTTCAAGTGTTCTCTAATAGTTTTTCTCTCAACAATTGGTATCAGAGCCAAAGTGGTTGCTTTTTAAACAAAACTATGATTTTGAAAACCCTTCTATACCACTGAAGCTCATTCTTGAAAATTAAAAAAAACAAAAAAAATCGATACAAAGGAAATACGGCACAAGCTTTATCATTGAACGTTTCCAACAGTGTTGGAGGCTCGAATAGAGCTCCAATAATTGTTGCAAATTAATACCACCATTGGTCTCAGAGAACCGAAAGGTATCTCAAGAGGCTCAGTAGAGATGTGTGGAGGTTTGTGGAAGAAGGACCCCATGTCCCTGTTCTTACTCTCGTTCAAGCTGATGGTGCACAGGAACGACTAGGTGGAGGTCAGGCAGCAATGAATTGACCAACTAAAGATAAACTTGACAAAATGGAGAATGATTCCATAGCATTTATGAAATCTCTTGCGGTGTGCTCCAGATAATTTTGACATCATTATCAACTGCAAGTCTGCCAAGGAGATCTGGGATGTGCTCAAGATTCTCTATCAGGGGTAAGAATAAGCTCAGGATAAAAAACTCACCACAACTCTCAATGGGTTGAACAACTTTAAAGCTCTTCCTGGTGAAAGTCTTGACGATTCGTTCAAACGGTTCAATCTCATCATCACGAAGTTATGAAATGCTGGTACAGTTCGAAGTAATCATGAAAAAAACTGCAATTTCTAAACGGTTTGGGAAGACATTGGTCTACCCCCAAGATGATTGTGCAAGGGGATAGAAGGATTCATACTTTATCCATATTCAAGTTATATGGAGAACTTCAAGCACAAGAATCAACTGTGCTAAAAGATTGTGGAGATCTGGCTGGACCACTCGCCCTGATGGCTCAAACTCCACAAGTCAAAACTACTTAGCATTCATATCCCATAGAGATTCATCCTACCAACTTTCATATAACAGCCCACCACAGTCATATAAAGTTGTTGCTGAAATCGATGACGAAGAAGAATTCCAAAATGCCATCGCCTTGATCAGCCAACAGTTCAACAGAATGCCACCACCATCATTTGCAAAAACCAGTAGTTTACCAAACCACCTTTTAACCGTAACTTCAATCCACAAAATAACCACTCAAGATATCCCAGAAACCCTCACCATCCAGCCCAGCCACATAATGCACATCATACCAAAGAGGCACCACAGTCCAACAAACGATTTGACTATGGTACCTCAACTGAAGATAAAAATGAAGTAATTATCTACCATAAGTGTCATAAAGAGAATCACTTTGCCAAAGACTGCAAAGCAAATGCAGTTAAGGACAAGTCATTCTACCTTAGAATGGTCCAAGAGATGGAGGAGAAAGAAAAGGCAAAATCTTATGTTGCTCAAGTAAAGAGGAATCATCAAGTGTGGTCATCCGGAGATGAGGATGATGAGTTCGACAACAACAAGAGAAATGGGAAGATCTGTATGGTTGAAACTACTGAAGAGGAAGGGTCGTCAAATTTTTAGAAGAATTACTGCTACATGGCCAAATATTGCACTCTCAGCATCGTCGAACAGGTAAAAATCATGATCCATTCTAATAAATACAACATTCATGATTATGAACCATACATAGAAAGACTTAATGACATATGTGTTGTTGTCCTTTCAGACTACAACAAAGCACTAGATGAAAAAAATATAGCATCCTAAGAGCTATATCTCATGAGAGGAAGACTTAAGGATAAGAGACTTAAGGTTTCCATGTTAGAAAAGGATTTGTTACTAGAAAAGGATGCTAGGATGTTGAATGAAACTCGGTTAGATATTACTTTAAATCAACGGGATGATGCCCGGAGAGAGATTGTACGTTTAAATCGATTAATAGAAAAGCTCTTTAATGAATCTGAAGCAATTGAAAACTTAGTTAACAATGGGTCGTAGACAACACCTATAACTGGGATGGTCCATTGGGTACTGAACCGACCAGAACTCTACTCCCCGGTTCAATGTTGATCGTCCCTATGTCCCACCAGATCGTGAGTTTCATTTCTCAGTCAAAGATAAAACATTTCCCGAAGACATAAAATGTCACTTCGGTAGGCTTCACGAAATGAGTAACAACTATGTCATTGAGGAAATTCTTCCCGAATCCTCGGGTAATCCAAATGATCAATTACCCATCATTGGCACAATTTTTCCTGATTCTCATTCCACTTCAGATGTAGACGAAGAAATCAATGTGGAAGGACCAGAACTAGTTGTAAATTGTCCATCCCTGCCTTCTATAAAATGCCCCAACAAAAGGCCATCTTTGACATACTCTACGGTAGTCCAGTCATATGTACCGCAGACCCCGGTCAAAAACACAACGATTCTTCAGCCCATTCTTAATGAATTGCCAATTGAAAATTTTGAATTTGGACAATGTTCTTAGAGTCCTGAACTTTCTAGTTCTGATGACTCAAGTCCTCGTTTTTCAACTCATTCAAAGACTTTCAAGAAACCTCAATTAAATGTCTTTGATTTTGTTTCTCCAAAGACTCAAGCAAAATTGGCTTTCAAAGAGGAACTCGGATCCCGAGTTAAAAAGCGGGAAACTGATCTCAATAATAAAACTTTCAAACAAGCCAAGCTTTCAAATTAAAAGAATTTCGAAAAACCCATTAATGCCAAAAATCTTTCAAAAAAATACTACAGTCAATGGATCAAGCAAAAAGGAATGTATTGTGACAAACTCTTTTTCAAACACTCCCGCAAAATCTCAAAAGAAAGTCACGTCATTTCAACAATATTCCTTAAACGATCCAAAGTGGAAGGGTATTTTGCCAACTCCTGAATGTTCAAAATCACATTAGTTAATCATCAGGTCAAAACCTAAGACTAGTTCACGTGACACAACTTTTTCAAGTTCCAAGGGCACTGCAGCCAAATTTGACCCAAGGACCGGTCACAAGTCTCCAACCACATCCTCCGGACCATTGACAAAGTACGGTGTCTGGATAAATGAGAAAAATCTCCCCTTTGGATTTTATCCACGAAAAACGTCACATCCAATCTAACCTCATAACATCCCAAAAGTTGTGAAACACCCTGGACTAGGCTCAAAAAATGGAAAACAACATGTTCCTAAATTTCACGTGGATTCATCCATTAAGAAAATTTCCCATGTGACTCCGGGCTCCAAACTTGTTTGGGTGGCCAAACTAATCAATTAATTTGCAGGCAATGTGCAAGGAGGAACAAGAAGAGAAGTGGTTAATCGATAATGCCTGCTCCTTCCACATGACCAAAAGGTTAGAATACCTTCGTGATTTCAGGCCAATCTGTAATGGTGGACACGTCACTTTTGGAAACAATGCTAATGGAATCATCAAGGGTTATGGAGTACTGACCACGGGAAGTTTCTCAATTCAAAGAGTTGGTTACGTAGAATGCCTCACGCATAACTTGATCAGCGTGGGTCAATTATGCAAGGTTGGTCATCGGGTTGAATTTGATAGTGAATATTGCTACATAATGATAAATGATAGAAACACATGCTTGATCAAATCCAAAGTCGAAGGGACAATGTATCCCTTGGATGTCTCATTGATCATTGGCAAACCGCAATTGTGTTTTTTGTCAAAGGCAGTATCTGAGGTAAGTTAATTATGGCACCGCAAACTTGCTCATCTCAACTTTAGATATATCAACAACCTGGTCACCAAAGAACTAGTCTGTGATCTCCCTATCTTGAAATACAGTAACGATACGTTGTACAAATCTTGTGAGTGTGGAAAACAAACAATGGGAAGTCGTCCTCTGATTGTCGATTCTTCAATTGTTGAACCTTTAGAGCTACTTCACATTGATCTATGCGGTCCATCTACCGTAGCCAGTCTTCGTCACAAGAAATATATTATGGTTATAGTTGATGACTTTAATCGTTTCACTTGGGTCTTCTTTTTGAGATTCAAATCTGACACACCACAGATCATGATCAACTTTATAAAAGAAATAGAGCTCCAGATCAAACTACGAGTCAGGAGCATAAGAAGTGACAATGGAACTTAATTCACTAATCAACTCTTGAAAAGTTTTTTAGTTTCCAAGGGCATCAGTCACAACTTTTCGGCACCCTACACACCAAAACAAAATGGAGTAGTAGAGAGAAGAAATCGCATATTGGTCGAAGCAGCTAGATCGATGTTGAATTTTGCCAATCTTCCTCTCTACTTCTGGGCAGAAGTAGTGGCAACTGCATGCTTTGTTCAAAATCGAAGTATCATGTGCAAACGTCTTAACAAGACTCCTTATGAGGGTCTCAACAACCGCAAACCCAATATCCGATTCTTCCATATTTTTGCTTGCAGATGTTTTGTGATCAACAACAAGGATCACCTTAACAAATTTGCACCAAAATAAGATGAAGGAATTTTTCTTGGCTACTCAACCAACATAGTGGCCTACAGGGTTCTCATAAGACGTACAAGACTGATAGTAGAAAGTTTTGATGACTATTACGTCTGCAACACTGCTCCTTCAAATGAAACGAAATCTATACTGGAAAGTGATATCCCAGTCTCTTCGGGTCCGTTGAACATAGTTGAAATCAACTATGATGATCTTTTTGACCCTGTAGAGACAACTCATCTCTCAGAAATCCTAGTATCTCCGGTAGCCCAACAACAACATGCTGAAGTATCTGGTCCAACCTTGTCTGAAGAGTTGTCACTCAATACTTCCACCTTGCCAGTTGAGGGGGAAAGTTCAACTATGTTAGAAGTGACAACCATAGAGGTTCTAGTACTAGAAGATGTTGCTATGGTTTCTACCTGCATAGTCACTAACCAATCAAATGTTTCTGAAGACTCTGAGGATGAAGAAGTTGAGAACATGAACACAAGAACAGGCTTAAGGGTTGTCACTCACTCATCAGTCCAGGGGGAACCGATGTCATTGGTTCAAGGGGAACCGTCTTTATTTCAGCGGGAACTCCCATCCTCAATTCAGGGGGAACCTCCTTCAACAACTGCAGTTTAAATTCCTATAGTCCAAGATACATCTGCGGGCTGCTCCCACTGTGACAACCCGAAATTTCTATTCGGTACAACCATACACTTCAATAGAAGTCAAAAACTGTTTCTACTAACTTTCAAGTTTTTAGGAATAAGTTTGAGGGTTTATAGATTAGTACTTCAGGAGATAACAGGAGAGAGGAAGCATTAGGGTTTATTATGCAACAATAAAGTCCCAAAACTTCAAAAGTTTGGAGTTTACGGCCCAAACTTGGTGTTTACGGTCGTAAATGCCAAGGGTATATATATGGCACTTAGCCATTTTATTCACTTTTTCACTTTTCAAGAACAAAACTCAAATCCTCTCAAGTAGCATCCGAGTTTTCCTTCTAGATCTTCAACTTGTAAGTGTTTCTAGCCCTTTTAAGTTGATATATTACTTAATCTAGTGATCTAACACACTTTCATCCGTGAAATCATTCCAAAAAGTTAGATCTTCAAGTTTCACCAAGAACACACACTAGTGTTCTTGGACTTTTAGCACCTTTTCAAGCTTCTAACTAGTAAGTACTTCTATCCTAGAGTAGTATAAGGCTTGTTACACTTCTAAACATCAAGAAATCACCAAAGAAACAAGGATCAAAGGTGTTTACGGTCCAAGAACACCTTGGACCGTAAACCCTAAAAAGGGTGCCAAAGTGTGCCCTAGCCCCTTATAAGCCTTGGAAACTTGCATAGATCCCTTCGTTAATGAGTTTAGGACATGAAAACATCAAATGACCATAAACCATTTGGGTTTACGGCCGTAAACCCAAAGGCAAATGGTCCAAGGACCGTAAACTCCAATTAGGAGTGAAATGGTGCCCAAATCACTTCCATAGGCTTATACTTCAAGTGGAAATGCTTCTAAAGGCTTGTAGAGCTTAAAAACAACAAATGGTCAAAGAAACATGAGTTTACGGCCGTAAACTCATGGGTTTACGACCGTAAACTCAAGGAGTTATGGTCACAAACCGTAAACTCCAAGGGAGTTTACCCTTGAACCCCAAACTCAATAGCAAGGTCCTACAACACTTAGATGCAATCCTTATGACTTATAACACCTAAATAAGGTGTTTTACATGTCCTAAGAGGTCTTAACCTTGTTAATTAGTTGTATAAAGACTAATTGGATACATATATGTGTTATTATATGTTAACTAGGATCATTGTGTGTGTACAAGTCTTCACTTGGCACTTAGCATCCTACATCATCCGATCATCCAAACAACCCACTACAGGTGAGTTCATACCCCTTAATCAATCTTTTAAATGATTTTAAATGCTTTAATGGGGGGGATACAAGTAGAAAACAGCATGTTATAGAATCAATCACATGTGATTTATAACTGTGTTTTCAACCAACTGATTTCACATACATCAAAATGTGATAAACACAATGGTTTTCAGTCCTGTTATACTTTGTTATCAAATGAATTACTTTTGAAATGTTTTATAAAATGACATCAAGTCATCATTATTATTGTCCAAAACTCTTAAATGTTTTACAAAACCTCTTTCAACTTATTTTTTAAAACCATATCTATACATTTATGTTTCATGTATATATGTATTGATATGAGAGCTTTCATTCTTCATTCGGTTCCAACACTCTTGGGTAGCAAGGGTGTATAAACCTACTTGGGCACTCAACTTACATTCCAGTAAACTATTATAGGTATAGTTTAGGGGATACAAAACATTATTCCTATTACAAGGAATTACACCAGAGTCAGTTCATTCATGAGTCTATACTAATACATCAATATGAAGAGATACTAATACATCAATATGAAGAGATGCTAATACGTCAATATGAAGAGATACTAATACATCACCCACAATATGAAGAGATACTTTTACATAGATACTTCTACATGGATACTGTTACATAGATACTATATGATGAGATACTATTACATATTATATGTGTAGATACTATTATATATATACTTTACGGGACTAACCATTCCTACACCCTGCTGTTAGCTACAGAGGAAAATGCACATCTACGGATGTCTACGGTTAATGCTATTATAGATATACTTTACGGGACTAACCATTCCTACACCCTGCTGTTAGCTATAGAGGAAAATGCACATCTACGGATGTCTACGGTTAATGCTATTCGGCAATTACTATGCCGTGATTATCCTAGTACCAAAGGATAATACTTAAATGATTATATTATTACCTTTATTTTTTGACACATTCACATAACCGACGAGGTAGATTATACTAGAATATCCTAGTACCAAATGATACGACGTCAGTTATTATATTATTACCTTTATTTTGTGACACATTCACATAACCGATGAGGTAAATTAGATTTGAATAATAATAGTTGTGCAAGGAAAAACCTTCACTTATGTAGAGGTTCAAACTTTCAAAACATTCGAGTCTTGGTAGAAGACTACCTTTTATACTAGTAGGAAATATGGGATTTTCTAGGGTTTTCTCACTTATATCAAATGTTTCATCAACAATTGCATGTCTTTCATAACAACTTTCCAAATCAATGACACTAAAATACTTATGAATTCACCAGCTTTATCCTGATCTACACTTTCAAAATAACTTGTATTCTCAGGTCACCAGTAGACAGGTACGATGACCAGGTTATAAGAAGACGGAGCACAGACAAGACTCGTCTTTTATTTTGATTACATATTTTGGTGTCTAATTACAATGAAAGAACACTCATGTATTAAAACTTTACTTTTAATGCAATGGATGATGTTGTTGCTTGTTTACTACTTTGCACTGTTATGATACTTTACATGACGTCCTCCACCCCAGAACGTTTCCGCCGTTCTTAGGTTTTGGGGTGTGACACCCACATTGAGGGGGAACTATCTTCTCCAACCGTAGAGTCTTCTGACATTGAAGATATTCCCTCAACCGCAACTGCAGATCACCAACAAGTTCGTCTTCACATTTTGGACGAAGGATCACCCACCAGGTCAAATCATCAGCAACCCCTCTTCAGGTATTCAAACTCGTTCCTCATCTGATTTGAATAACCAGTGCCATTATGCAACATTTATGTCTTCGGTCGAGCCCAAAACTACAAAAGAAGCACTCCTAGAGCCCGATTGGATTATTGCTATGAAAGAGGAACTTGCTATGTTCGAAAGACAAAAGGTCACACAATCTTCGGTACAAGATGGGTCTATAAAAACATGCTAGATGAATCTGATGCGGTGGTGTAAAACAAAGTCAGGTTAGTTGCTAAGGGGTATAGTCAACTTGAAGGCGTTGACTACGATGAAACATATGCCCCCGTAGATAGAATGGAAGCAATATGCATCTTCTTAGCGTATGATGCATACAAAAACGTCAAAGTGCATCAAATGGATGTAAAAAGTGCCTTTCCGAATGGAGAACTTAAAGAGGAAATCTATCTTCAAGAACCTCCAGGCTTTGAAAGTCTAGAATTTCCAAACCACTGCTACAAGCTGGAGAAAGTTGTATACGGTCTTAATCAGGCACCGAGGGCATGGTATAAGACTCTCTCTGAGTTTCTTGTCACGTCGGGATACAAAAGAGGTGTGATTGATCCCACGTTATTTTGACGAGCAAATGATAATCACTTGATTCTTGTTCAAATATATGTGGATGATATCATTTTCGGATCAACTGGTCAGGGTATGGTGAATGATTTTACAAGGCTCACGACAAGTAAATTTCAAATGAGCATGAATAGAGAGATCAACTTCTTTCTAGAACTTCAGGTTAAACAAGTCCCTCAAGGGATATTCATTCATCAAGAAAAGTATACCACTGAGTTGCTGACGAAATTTTCAATGGACAATTGCTCCTCAGCTAAGGTCCCGATAGCCTATGGATACTAGATCTCAGCTGACCCTACCGGAGAGTCAGTTGACCACAAAATCTACCGATGCATGATTGGATCGTTGATGTACCTCACTGCCAGCCGACCGGACATTGTATTTGCAACAGGTTTACATGCTCGATACCAAGTTGACCCTAAAGTATCTCAGTTGACCGCAGTCAAGCAAATCCTCAAATATCTAAAGGGAAGTAAGCATTAGGCCTCTGGTACCCTGCGGGCAATGACTTCACTCTTCAAGTATTCACAGATGCGGATCATGCAGGATCCAGATTAGATCGTAAAAGCACATCAGGTGGATGCCAGTTCTTAGGAGGAAGATTAGTTAGCTGGTCTTCAAGGAAACAAAATTGTGTTTCTTTGTCTACCACAGAGGCGGAATATGTGGCCGTAGCCATCTATTGTTCCCAAGTCCTTTGGATGAAGACTCAACTTATGGACTGCGGTTACAGGATGCTGCGGGTGCCCATTTACTATGATTCAGAGAGTGCAATAGACATTTCTCATAATCCTATTCATCACTCAGAGACAAAGCATATTGAACTATGGTACCACTTCATCAAAGACCACATCCTTAAAGGTAACGTCGAACTCATTTTTGTGCCCACTCACAAAGAAATAGCAGATATTTTTACTAAGGCAGTCGATGCTACAAAGCTAAATGGATTTTAGGAAATGCTAGGAATGATGAACCCAGACCCCCAATTCTTTTTGAATTGATAAGTACCACAGGCCACGTCTTGTCTCCAAGGGTGAAGGAATTGCTTCTGTTCTTTTCAAAAAAACTCTTGAAGCACTTTCTTCACTGCAGTTCTAGAATAATATATTCTTCATATTCTTTTCAGTATACCTTGTATACTGCAATCACATATGCTCAATATATTCATTGGGTCTTTTATTTCTTTTATTTCCAACCTTCATGATCAAGTTTGTTTTCATCTACCACAGTCACTTTGCTTTCTACCGGAGTTGCATTGAATGAACCTGCACTCATTACTTCATAAATGTTTTAATATTGTGTGCTAGTTAATGGATTTAATAAAAACTTTCTTCAAACATTCGTTTTGTTGCACATGATATTTCAACTCTTTTCAAATGACATTCCTCAATCAGGTTCCTTTTTCGGATAAAAAATAAGTGAATTGTTTTTCCATAAACGAAATCTTTTAAGATATCTTTTTCCTTAACCAGCCATGTCAAACAGCCGTTTGATGTCTAATCCATTTCCACTTCCCCATTTTTCACAACGGATAAACCACCCTCACCCCACAATCAACCAGCGTGTGATCATGGACCTGCAAAAACATTAAATGCTCCTCTTTTCCCGGAAACAATTTAATTTTGTTTTATTTTAATTGTTGCTGATAATGGTAAAAACTCAAGGGTTTTTAACTTTAACAGCTGTAATTAAAGTGATAACAATAATTTTTGAAATTCGGAAATATAAAACCCCCAATTCTTTCCGACATAGCTTTTACGCCTTCTGAACTCTCTCTCGACGAACTTCATCTTCTTCATCCTCTTGCCAAAACATTTTCTGCAAGTTCTTAAACTTTTTCTATAACAATAGTGAAGTCTCGCATCTCAAAGAAACAGTCAAAAGCATCCGCTTTAGGCCATCCCATTGGTTCTGAATCCACCATCAAAGATCAAACATCATCGATTGCCTCAAGCAATTTCAGAACAATCTTTGAAGACCATCTGTCGTACAACAAAGCTATCAAGTTAATGATCAAGTTCCTCCCATCTCATCCACTGTTTCGTGCTTTCGATTCCTTCACAGAGGCTGTTCCTCTGTCCTTGCTGTTCAAGTGTGCCTTCTCAGCATTTCGACCTAGCCAAAATCTGCAAGAAGTTCATATGAATCTTGTGGATGATTCACTAGTAGTGCTAACAAAGGACAAGTTTCTAACATCAATCAATCTCAAAGTTCTTCCATCGACAAAGTGAAGGGTTTTGAGCATTCTAACACTCTTATGGTGTACATGCAACCCTACAAACCTCGGATCTATGTTTTCCCTGATATACATGCAAATTTGATTTTCCAAGGTTCTCAACCTAACTAACATGTTATGGGGTACTTGTAATATAAAACTTTAGTAGAATAGCATACTGTTTCTTGTAGTTGTTTGCTTGGAGTCTTGAGAGCCTATCACTAATAATGTGGATGCCTCAAGTGGAATCACAAATCACCATAACACCTTGGAAGACTTGAGAGAATAGAATGCACTTAGTAGAAATCGGCCCACCTTGTTCTCACACACACTAGTGCCATTTCATGTGCCAAAGACCTCTTTATATAGTATGGAGGATTAGAGTTACATTCATGTAAACCCTAATACCCATGAACTTTCATTTACATAGGATCCATGGGTTAAAAACTCCATGGACTATCCATGCAAGTTTAGCCCATCCTAAGTGAACTTGGCCCATTATATATATATATATATATATATATATATATATATATATATATATATATATATATATAAGAGTCCATATTTAATTAGTTCCTTTTGATCACTAAATTAATTCTTGATCAATGCTAATTAAATAGTATGATTTCATATTAATATATTATAACTAATAATATATAAATAAATCATAAATATACTACTCTCAAAAGATTATCTAAACAAATTGTTTTGGTGAAGTGCAACCCAAATGGACCATGCCGGGTCGGGTCAAGTACATACCAAATATAGTTACGGACTTAGACACCTTATCCAACAGTCTCCCACTTGGATAATTCTGCTAACTATAGTTGCAAGTATGACTTTAGGAACCGACCAACAATCGTAGATCTTAAAACTCTGTTGAACTATGAAGTGTCATTTTAGATAAGTGATCATATAATCCCATGTTCTAGATATCAACCGGACAAATACATGGAACAAAGTCGTACTTATTGTCCAACAGTTTGTTTCTCGATTTCTAATTTGTTTGACATAGAACTAAACTGAACACATCAATTTGGTTCTGACCGGGCCCGGAACATAGGTCAAAACAAAATCATCGAGGGGCCCAGATATCGCTTTTAATCCTCCAAGGACTAAAAGGAACAGATAAACTTCGACTCATATACTTGTTCTACTACTTGTTGAATCATACACAAAGGCACGTTTTATAACATCAAGTTACTGATGCGTTTTCGTACAATCAATGCACAACCAACTCATAGGCAACAACTCATATCTCTAGGTTTGAAGACTTATATGATATTACTGTCTCGCGATCACTCGAGATAAATTCCATGAAGTGATACAAGTGAGCATGGGTTTAGTCCAATACTTAGAACTTATGAGCACTCATGAATGTTGTAGCAACCTTTGCTATGTCTAACCACCTTATACATCTACAAGCCCAATTCATGACAGTCTTGATTCATACCTACTTCCAACATATGACTGACTGTGGAGAGTTTGAATAAAGTAATTATTTTGGAAGTCAAAACATGCAGAATTGAAACAATAGTAAACAATTGACACAAGATAGCAACACCTTACTTGTAAATAAACAACAACTTTTATTTAATCATCAAATATCAATTACATTTTACAAGTTTAAAAGATAGTTATCTAATCTGTAAAACTAACATCATCCTTCAGTCTGATGCGCCTCACACGCTGCAAACGCCTGACCCTAGTCAGTCCCTTCGTGAGGGGATCTGCTGGGTTCTCTTCTGATGATATCCTCTTTGCCACGAGGAGTCCTTCTTCTATCTTGTGTCTTATGAAATGATATTTTTTGTCAATGTGTCGGGATCTGCAATGATCTCTCGGTTCCTTGGCTAACGCAACCGCACTATTGCTATCACAGAACATCTCCATAGGCTCCTTTATAGCTTGTACAACTCCAAGGTCTCTGATGAAGTTCCTCAGCCATATCGCCTCCTTCGCCACTTCACTCGCTGCTATGTACTCTGATTCACACGTCGAATCAACTACCGTCTCCTGCTTGGAACTTTTCCATGTAATCACTCCTCCATTCATGGTAAAGACCCAGCCCGACTGAGAGCGGAAATTATCCCTATTAGTCTGAAAGCTAGCATCACTATACCCCACTACTCTCAAGTCATCACTCCTAACAAGGGTAAGGACCCAGTCCTTAGTCCTCCGCAGGTACTTGAGAATGTTCTTCACTGCAGTCCAGTGAGCCTTGCCAGGGTTCCCCTGATATCTGCTGATCATGCTCAAAGCGAAGGGCACATCAGGGAGGGTACAAGTAATAGCATACATGATCGAGCCAACAGCGGAAACATATGGTAATCGACTCATCTCAGCTATCTCAGCCTCTGTACTCGGGCTCTGAGCCTTGCTTAGTTTTGCACTTTGCTGGATCGTTAAGTCACCTTTCTTGGAATTCTGCATGTTGAACCTTTTCAACACTTTGTCCACATAGGTGCTTTAACTAAGTCCAATTAGTCTTTTACTCCTTTCTCTTAATATCCTTATCCCTAGGATATAGGCAGCTTCTCCAAGGTCCTTCATAGCGAAACACTTCCCAATCCAGGACTTAACCTCCTGCAAAGTTGGGATGTCATTTCCCATGAGTAGTATGTCATCCACATACAGTACCAAGAAGCTAACTATACTCCCACTAGCTCTGGCATATACACAGGACTCATCTTCGCTTCTCGAAAAACCAAACTCTTTCACTTTCTCATCAAAACAAAGATTCCAGCTGCGAGATGCTTGTTTCAATCCATAAATGGATTTCTCAAGCTTCCACACTCTATCAGGGTACTCTGCACTGACAAAACCCTCTGGCTGACTCATGTAAACATCCTAAGCCAACTTGCCATTAAGGAAAGAGGTTTTGACATCCATTTTCCATATTTCATAATCATGAAATGCAGCAATGGCTAGCATAACCCTAATAGACTTAATTTTTGCTAATAGTGAGAAGGTTTCATCATAATCAACTCCCTGAGTTTGAGTGAAGCCCTTCGCAACCAGTCGTGCCTTATAACTGTGCACTTTCCCATCCATGTCAGTCTTCTTCTTGAAGATCCATTTTCACCCGACCGTCTTACGACCCGGTACATTGTCAGTCAATTTCCAAACTTGATTGTCATACATGGACTGAATCTCGCTGTCCATAACCTCCTTCCATTTAGCAGACTCATGGCATGCCATGGCTTCCCTATAGCTGTTACGTTCATCCAAATTTACTAGTGTACTATAACTGATAAATGTATTACCTTCCGCAGTAATATGGAAACCATAGTAATGCTCAGGTGGATTCCTAACTCTAATGGAACGCCTCAGAGGTACAGACTCGTCGGTTGGTTCAACAGGAGTTTCCTCCTCAGGTTGATTGCTAGGGTTTGAGGTTCCTTCACCACTTGACTCTTGAAGCTCTTCAAGGTTAATCTGCCTCCCACTGTTTCCTTGGTTTGTAAATTCTTTCTCGCGAAAGACCCCTCTCCTTGCCATATATACCACATTCTCACTAGGTCTGTAGAAGAGGTAACCAAAGGATTTATCTGGGTAGCCGATGAAAATACACCGCTCACTACGAGGTTCAAACTTGTCATGAGTCTTACGTCTCACGAAAGCCTCACAACCCCAAATCTTGATGTGGTCTAAATTGGGAACTTTCCCAGTCCATGTCTCGTGAGGTGTTATGGAAACCTTTTTGGTAGGGACACGATTAAGGATATGGGTGGCAGTCTCTAAGGCATACCCCCAGAATGAGATTGGTAACGAAGCTCGACTCATCATGGAACGAACCATGTCTAAAAAGGTTCGATTGCGCCTCTCAGCCACACCATTAAGCTGTGGTGTTTTAGGAGGTGTCAATTGTGAAACAATTCCACGTTCCTTAAGACAGTCAAGGAACTCTAAGATACTCTCCTCCTCGATCGGATCGGAGTAGCTTAATGTTCCTGCCCAGCTGATTCTCCACTTCCTGTTTAAACTCTTTGAACTTTTCAAAGGTTTCTGACTTATGCTTGATTAAGTAGACATAACCATATCTACTGTAATCATCAGTAAAAGTCACATAGAAGCGGTTAGCATCCCTAGTGGCGGTTATGAAGGGTCCACACACATCTGTATGTATAAGGTCCAACAAACCTTTACCCCTAGCAAAAGTACCAGTGAAGGGTGACTTAGTCATTTTTCCAAGTAAACAAGATTCACAACTATCATTCGAATTTAAGTCAAATGACTCCAAGACTCCAGCCTTTTGGAGTTGGCCTATGCGCTTCTTGTTGACATGTCGAAGATGACAATGCCACAAGCATGCCTTATCCAAACTAGTGGAAGAGTCGATATGCAACAAATTATTTCCTAAGTTGTCTACAACCGACACAGTTTCATATACACCATCACAAGGTAATGCTTTAAAATAAAGAACATTATTATAAAAAGCATTAATACCACCACATTCATTATCAAATGAAAAAGTAAATCCTTGTTTGAACAAACCGTGAAAAGAAATAATATTTCTCGCCATTTCAGATGAGTAACAACACTTATTCAAATCTAACATTAACCCACTACTTAGCAACAAAGAATAAACTCCAATCTTGGTGACAGGTGAAGCTTTCCTATTCCCCATGATCAAGTTTATCTTTCCGTGCTCCGTATCATCACTTCTTCTTAGGCCCTACAAATCAGAACATATATAAATACCATAACCTGTATCAAGGACCCAAGAATTAGTATGCGGTGAGTTATTAGACAATATAGTATAAATACCTGCATGGGTAGGTTTAACCTAACCATCCTTAACATCTTACAGGTACTTGGGGCAGTTTCATTTCCAATGCCTCTTATCATGACAATAGATGCATTCAGCTTCCTTTGGGTTGGAAGAAGGAGTGACAGAACCACCTTTGGTTCCACTCAAAGAGGAGCCATCAAGAGACTTTCCCTTGGTACCCTTCGAATGGGTCTTCCTCTTTTTCCTTCTACTTTTCCCGATTGCCAGAACAGGGGCGGTGTTAGGAGTAGGAGTAGTAACAACCGATTTACTTTTCAGACCACTTTCGGTGGTCTTCAAAAGTCCTTGACGCTTGCTAAGTGTGACCTCCTCCTTGTTTATGTGATAGGTCATTCAGAATTGATGATAACTAGTAGGTAAGGAGTGCAATATGATCTATATACCCAACTCCTCAGGGAAGTTCACATTCAACTTCAGCAAACGGTCCACAAACCTTTGCATTTTCTGCATGTGGCCCGTGATGGATTCATCATCCTTCATTCGGGTTGTTATCGTGGAAGAGATGATTTCATACCTTTCTTGACGAGCACTCTGATGGTAGCGGTCCATCAGGTCCATGTGCATTTCAAAAGGGTAAAAGTCCTCATAGGACTTCTGGAGTTCAGCTGTCATTGTGGCCAACATTATACATGCCTCCTTGGTGGCATCTCTCTCATGTGCCCTAAAGTCAGCAATCTCCTGTGGAGTAGTAGTAGACTCATCAATTTCTTTCAGATCCTTGTCGAGGACATATTCCTTGTCCTCGTAACACGTGACCATCCTGATGTTCCTGGTCCAATCATTAAAGTTTGAACCATCAAAGATGACTCTCCCACAAAGGTTCATGAGAGAGAAGGAGTCGGTAGGGTTTGAGCCAGAAGCAGCATTGTTGGAAGACATCTGAAAAGAAGAAAGACAATTTTAGATTAGAGATAGAAACCTTAATAAGACACCCAAATGTAATATTATGGCTAGGACCCAACACAATACTTTATAACTTGGAAGAGGGATGCCGTAATCCAAACTATAAAATATCTGAAGGTAGGCGAATGACGATTCACCAATTTCCACCTTGAAAAACGAAATAAATTATTAGGTTTTATTTGGATCGAAACTCCTAGATCTTTTAAGATTCATTGAACTTTTCAATGGCATGTTTAAATCTCGATTGTGCCCTCTCAAGTTTGTGACTGGGATGCCAAGGATCACAAACAAGGTGTGAATAACCATGCAAATTAACTTGGTACCCTTAATTTTTATCACCTAATCAATGTGCCGATTACCCACACGCGCTCCACCGATCTATGATAAACATTAAGTCACCCTTTGCCACTCTTACTAGTCCATGTTAGTGTGCCGGTTAACCACACACGCTCCACCAATGACTTGGTAAGGTACAAAGTGTAATTTCATTGGTTAGCACCAATTTCACATTTTCTTAAAGTAACTAAGATTGGGAATTTATAAAAAGTTAAGTTACTTTATATTTATCATTATAATTTTAATGAGAATTATAGTCCTTGTCCTACCCGTTCGGCTAACTATCCTCAGCCAGTCAAGGAAGTGGTGGGTGAGAGTGGACATCCATTAAGCTGCCATTTTATTGGCAACAACCTTATACCCCCCTTATAGACCGACTTCGTGAATGAGGCCAACTAACGGTAAGACTGACTTGATCTTATACATATATATATATATATATATATATATATATATATATATATATATATATATATATATATATATATATATATATATATATATATATATATATATATATATTATTAACTTATAATACTATAAATTATAAGGGTTGAATTTTAACTTTTAAAACTCTAGGGTTTGGAATTAAAGTGTGCGTGAGACTTTACAAATTTCAAGACTTGAGGGCAAGTTTTGAAACCATTCAAGACTTTTCATTTCTATAACTTATGAGTTTTAATGGTTTTAAAGAAAACACTTTTGGAATTCCATAACTTGAGGACAAGTGATGGAGTCCATTAATTGGCATTTAGATCAAGAATTACACTAACAAACAATTTGCAAATAATTCCTATGATCTACTAAAACTCATAAGTATGAACATTCATATCAACAATTTCAAGAATCATATAAACATATATAAAACTTGAAAATTTGATAATAATCATTGAAAATGGATTAGCATAATCATTACCACATCAAAATCAGGTTTTATAAGTCCAAAACAGATTAGGGTAATGATTCTAGTCCATTTCCAGCAGCAAAACTCGAAAATCTGCACACAGGGCCTCCTACTTGCCGAGTGTAAGAACCTACTTGACAAGTAGGATGAGTTTAGACTTGGACTCGTCGAGTCCCCCCAAGGACTCGGCGAGTCCACTGAAGAGTGAACAGTTTTTCGACTTTTTCAAGCATTTTGCATGAAGTATAATGAAAACAAGCCTAGACTCTGATACCACTGAAGGGTTTTGAGCATTCTAACACTCCTATGGTGTACATGCAACCCTAGAAACCTTCGATCTATGGTTTTTCTATTATACATGTAAATTTGATTTTCCAAGGTTCTCAACATAACTAGCATGTTATGGGGTACTTATCATATAAATATTTAGTAGAATAACATACCTTTTCTTGTGGTTGATTGTTTGGAGTCTTGAGAGCCTAGCACCAAAAATGTGGATGCCTCAAGTGGAATCAAAAATCACCAAAACACCTTGGAAGACTTGAGAGAATAGAATGCACTTAGTAGAAATCGGCCCACCTTGTTCTCACACACACTAGTGCCATTTCATGTGCCAAAGACCTCTTTATATAGTATGGAGGATTAGGGTTACATTCATGTAAACCCTAATACCCATGACCTTTCATTTCCATAGGATCCATAGGTTAAAAACACCATGGACTATCCATGCAAGCTTAGCCCATCCTAAGTGAACTTGGCCCATTAGATATATATATATATATATATATATATATATATATATATATATATATATATATATATATATATATATATATATATATATATATATATATAAGAGTCCATATTTAATTAGTTCCTTTGGATCACTAAATTAATTATTGATCAATGCTAATTAAATAATATGATTTCATATTAATATATTATAACTAATAATATATTAATAAATCATAAATATACTACTCTCAAAAGATTATCCATACAAATTGTTTCGGTGAAGTGCAACCCAAATGGACCATGTCGGGTCGGGTCAAGTATATACCAAATATAGTTACGGACTTGGACACCTTATCCAACACAAAGTTCTACTCCCCCAGCACAAACGATGTGATCTCTACCCTTTATCAAATGGGTTACCAAAAGAAGCTCAAAGGTGTTGGTGAGTTCAAAAATAACAAATTACCATCTGTATGGCAATTCGTGTGCCGTTTTGTCATTAGATGTCCCTCAGGAAGGACTGGTGGTACTGACAATATGGGAATCAAGCTCTTAGAGATGGTTTAGAGTATCTACATGGGAAACGCAGTCAACTATGGCCATATTTTATGGGATGACTTCTTGCAATATATCCCCAAAGATGTTCCAAAAGAGGGTGTGATAGAGCTTACTTTTGTTGGATTTTGGTCACTTTGCATCTTCGATCTACACAAGGAGGCCAAGCTTGCCAAGGGCAACAACACAAATATGTTTTCAACCCATGATCTCAAAAGGTACACTACCTCTAAATATCAAACTATATTTGGGCCCATTAGATGTTTACCGATGTATATCTTGGAGTCCATTGGACTTACTACGGTGGAGGTGGATGACCACATAGAGGCTTACGAGTGATATTGCCCCATATCACTCTTCCCCGCCTAGACCCAGTCAGCCCACCGCAACACAGGACCCCCAGACTACCGCAAACCAAGATACTCAACCAAAATCCAGAAGAGTCAAATCTCTTGTGGTCTCAAAGAAAACTCCCAGGAACATTGTGAAAAAGGGAGTTGTTCCCTCCAAGAATCAAAAATCCAAGTCCGTAGACTCTTCTATTGCAGATCATCAATCTCCTTCCAAGGCTTTTAACTCTCCAGTTAATGTTATTGATGACACTCACCCTGAGCCTTAGGCTGCAGGGGATATTTTTAGGAGAAAGAGACTTAAGTTGACCCCTAGTCATGACCATATGCGAACCACGACACATACCGAATTTTCTCAAAAGACTCTGGTAGTCATTACAGTCACTGCAGACTCACCCTCTAAAACCCAAACTCACCACTCAGGTAAATAAAGTGTATCTATTTCATCTCATCATGGAGACACACCCCCAATTGGATTCCAAGTCGACCCAATTGTGACGAGTCGCCCTAAGGTCTATAGGGCATCACACTTGCACGTATTTAAACTTCAGGAGTTGCGCTCCATTTTACTTTGTGTCACACAAACACTCGATACACCAGTTGCACTGCATGACACTTCTTTCTTAGCCCTTGGCGGAACTGAGCCGAGGCCAAACTTGACTTTAGGTCAAGGAGACCAAGGAAGCTCAGGAAATCCTATTCCATTGACATAACGATCAAGTGGTCTAGGCGTGGGGAGCACAAGTGTGCAAGGAACCACAAACTGGAAGGACACCTCGGTGAGACAAGGATTTGACGGTTACAACTCTGATGATTCTTGGACTCGATATCATCCAAATACCGAGTCCGAAATCAAAACATTTGACGCTTTTAAGAGAGCAGTGCAAAAGATAAATATGCAACAAGTCCAACAACAACAAAGGAAGGAGGAAGCCATTCAGACTGTAGCAAAGTATTGGGTCGATTCCTTCAACAATGCCAAAACGGTCCATGACATTCTTACCATTCAACAATGGACGTCTACCATGGAGGAAAATGTTCAAAATGCTTATCAACTGGAGAACATTTTTGGCACTTCTAAACCTCCTCCCAATGAAGAAGATCACGACTCCAATGACGATGGTACCGCAATTGAAATAAGCTCAGCTCCCATGTTCGGTTTAGATGATGACACTTTTGAGGATGTTCAATAGACCCTTCCCTCATATGATTTTATCATGGTAGTTGATGACGAGGAATCGAGTGGATCACAACAATCACCTCCAAGCCGAAGCAAAAGAAGAAGAAGAAAAAGATTGCGGTGTCTAGAAAAGAGTTCCTTAGTCTGCAAACCAAAATCGACCAAATCTTGGTCGTAGTCTCTACCAATCAACCGCAGAACACTGAATTTGCAACCCCGCAGTCACTTATTGAACGATTGGAAGCAAGGGAGCAAATGGCCGCAAAGCGTATGATTATCAGGGTTGAAATGGATATAAGGGAACTGGACAATAGAAGAACCGTATATCACAAGGAGTTCATCTCGACAGCTGAAAAACTCATCAAAGAAATAACTGAACTGAAGAATGATTTCAATTAATTCCTTGAAAAAGAGGCAAATCATTCCAAACAGCTTGTCAAAAAAATCCATACTGTATACGAATTAGGTCTTGCGGTCCTCTAAAACACAACTAATAGGTTACGGCCATCACTCACTGCAAATTCGAGTGTTGATGAAATTCTCCATCTTATAAAGGAGATTTATCAACTACTCTTTAACAAAGAAATCCCGAACAATCTTCAAGTTTGTGAACCGATGAAGTCTTAGTTTAATGAATCCTTTCATAAGATCGATGGGCTTAAGCAATGGTTTGAGGAGGAACAGGAGGTTGTTTCCTCAAAAGGGGGAAGTGAAGGCACTCCAAGGAGAGAACAAGAACAACACCCTTCACAATCAAAGACCCCTTCGGTTCATGAAAATCAAACACCTCCAATAACCTCCTCCTACCGAAGAACACAAAAAACCACCAACTCCATGGTCTTCACCGCAACCATCTCCACAACAAACTCCCCCGCAACAAGATCCTCAAGAGAATTCTCAACAGACTCCTCCTCAATTCAAATCTTTAGCACCTACAATGTCTTCTGATCACTCTAAGGACTCCCGAGCCGCTCTTCAAAAGAAACGTGACTCGAGGGCCGCAAAGTTTGCTGAAAAAATCTGGAGGGTACATGGATTCGATACAACAATAGACGAGTCACTAATCAACTCTTGGGTAAATCCTACCCGTAGGCTGTTGGATGATGACTATCGACCAATCCTAACATATGCTGAACCTCCAACAGATGGTTACTGGGACATACCCATCTCTCAAAACTCCAAATTTTTCCAAGTATTTAAACCATTTGATCTCAATCTTCCAGATGATCAAAGACTTCCAATGGAATTTGAACGTCTGAATCTTTTTCATGCTAAGCATGGTTCAGAGTTTGAGAAAATATGGTCTAATGATAGACCAGACGGGGTGAAGAACTACAAGATAATAAAATTCATGAAAACTGATTTTCTTCAATATACACCCAAGCGGATTTTGTTTGCATGAACCCGAAGGAAATATATCTGATTGCCAGGGTGTTCCAAGTCAAGGCTGAAAAATACCCTATGATGAAGATTGCTTGTGAAAAAGCTGGTGAATTCCTCAAGGCTCTGGTAAGCGACTTCGGGAAGATTGATGCAGAAATTCATCCAGTCCTTGCCAAAAAATTTAATTTTCCTGAATTCGAGCCTGCAGCATACACTAACGGTTTTCAAGAAATGTCACTTGGAGCAACCAACTACCCAGAGCTAGGAGTTGTTTACAAAAGAGCTCAAGATGGTCCAAAATGCTTCATTCCGGTGATCGCAATCCATCGACTCACCAAGAAGCAACTAGACACCAATCTGGCTTCAATCCAAAGATCGAAGCATACTACGGATGAAGTCAAGTTTGAATTCACAAGGAGAATCCATTGGTTGTTCGAAGTTAGAAAATTCTGGTGGATTATCATTCGGTTCCTCAAGTTGCATAAATGATGAAGATATCTAAGAGGTCACTTTGGGCGAAATTGTTGGTAGAAAAAGTGACCCTCTTTAGCTAAGGAACCGTAGTCTGGAATGTTGGTGATACCACAGAAGAAGTGGACTACTAAAGTTGGAGAAGATTCTTTATGAACCGTAGTGAATCGCAACCGCAACAGCTACCGCAAAGATGAATGATGAATGAATACTTTTCATGTTGCTCTACTGACTTAGCGTGTTTACTTAGTTTTGTCCAGTGAACCTTGCATGGTCACTGAATTCAGTATAATAGTATTTATTTATTTCAAATGTATCTTTTCGGGACTCTATAAATAGAGTTTCCAACACCATGTAAAACACACCTTCACGATCTTTCTAAACTGT
The DNA here is from genome assembly GCF_052849685.1 of Lactuca virosa. Lineage (NCBI taxonomy): Eukaryota > Viridiplantae > Streptophyta > Magnoliopsida > Asterales > Asteraceae > Lactuca > Lactuca virosa. The sequence continues at coordinate 91,622,844 of NC_136429.1, forward strand.
TATTGCAATAAAAAGATCTTTCATCTCTATCTACTTGATATAACTTGTTGTCATTTATATTTCCTTTACACTTCCATAACTAACAGCCTAACACTTCTAACTTATTATTGTTGAGCTAACTTGATCCTTGAGATTAACTTATTCCGCAACTTATTATCTTGTACTAATGTTTGTTAAAGTGTTCACCAAAAGTTTTTCTCTCAACAGGATTATTCAAAGTTTTCCCTACGGGTTGGGAGTTTCCATAAGTTAGTTGTGCATTGTTGAAAATCTGTTTAGATTTTACAAGATCTGTAATCTTGTTTCATATCTTTAAGATAATGTTTCCATTAGTGGGTTGATGTAACAAAGAATCTATTATCTATTATCAAGGATTAGAAACTGTGGATCAATTTTAGAAATGGGTATGTGCAACTGAGTGTTTGAGGACAACCATCAGTTAGAGTGTGGTCATAACGGTATGTTTGTGTGTGGTCATAATGGTATGTGGTGATAATGGCTAACAAGTAATGTCACAAGTATGGGAGTAACTTTTTGTTTGAGGACAACCATCAGTTAGAGTGTGGTCATAATGGTATGTTTTGGTGCAATGAGGTTCTCTTGGGTACCATAAGTATTTGTGGGGTTTTTGGATTGAGATTTTTTGGCCCATGATGAATTGGTTGGTTTTAGCGAATATAATGGACTTTTCTAGTTAGCTGAGGATTGTTGGTTAAATATGATGGAATTCCATGTTTTAGAAACAAGTTTCAGCCCCTGTTGAGTGAGTTAATAAATGTTGCATACAGTCAAAGGAGGACGTACATATACGTCATAAATCCATGTAAGCATCACATATAGGCAACAAAATCTCATATCATTAAATTATCGCAAATTAATAAAATATCTCAAATCAATAGGGGCATCTCAATCAGCAAACCCATCACATTTTATTAAAACCATCGCATGTCAATAGAAGCATCACATACCAACACAACATCATATATCAACAAACGCATCGAATATCAATAAAGGAATCACAAGATAGACATTAGTTTCTCACTACATCCTACTCCAAAGGAGCTACCCAGTTCACTACTCGTGTGCCCGCATTGTCAAATGCTCTAAATGGCTCATGACTTCCACCCAAAACATCGACCCTAGACACCCCTTTCACTACTCCGACTGTGAGGAACACAAGTATTTCATTGGTTGTTCACGATTGGTACCAACAATTTTGTACAACCGAAACATCGACCCTAGACACCCCTTGTACTAGTCCTCCACTATATGACCGCACCACTCCATTCTACGAACAATGTGGTTACATTGTACATATATCATGCGTCACAAGGTTTTCTACATAGACCATGCGGCCTAAAACACAATAGCTTAAGCTCTTTCCTATATGTCCTCTTTTCAACCTCTTAGGCACCACTACATATCCAGATAAGGTTTTAGGCAAAGTATTTTTCATTACCCAAACCCACTATGAATAAACTCGTACAATTCAATAACTCGTCATATAATGCAAACAATTTTACAAAAACCACCAATGTTATAATATTCAACAAATTCAGTAACAAGTCATCAAATCATAATCAACTAGTCATATTTTCAACCAAATTTAAGGTAGCATATCATAAACATCAAAATTATCAAAATAGAGTCAAATAATCAATTAAAAACCTAAGCACGTCAACTAGCATAAAAGCATATCAAACAAACACATAGATACACAACAATGGTAATATTGACATAAAGTGGATCAATGATCCATACATGAAATGTTCTTCTTGACTTTTGAACAACTAGTGAGTAAGCTACTAACTCACCTTAGCCTTGATGAATCCTTTATTAACTTCAATTTCTAAGCTTCCTCAAAGTTTTCATGACCTCACCTAGCCACATATGACATTAAATTATTTAGTGCATTCATAGTATAAAAGAATATCTTATCATATTTTACTTTTATATTATATTTTAGTTTTAATTCCATCAACGGCCCTGTTCCATGTTTTGATCATAAAACATAATATACAACTCCAAACAAGATGATTTAGGACTTTCTGGAAACTAGACTTGATTTTCTAAAGCTTTATTCTTTTGGTGATTTTGTCTAATTCGGACCATAATGGCCTCTAATGCCCGTGCAAGATAGGTCAATGAATTTGTCCACATTTGCAATTATAGCAAAAATCACCATATACTTCAAGTCTTAAGAGAGGGAATTAAATCCAATAAATCTTGCACACATTTAGTCTCAAATGAATGTATTAAGACATCAATTGAGTGTTTAATGGAAATTCCAAATATATTACACACCAATGTTGAAAGTAGGATGCCCTAAACATATAGACTAACATCTAGACTCAATTTCTAGATTTTGAACTGAGACAACAGCCTGATCAAAACCACTTTAAAACCACTGAATACTGCCAAAGTTACAATATTTTTCCAGTAGTTCGTTCTTTTAGAGTTCATATGATTTTTCTACAATTTACTATGGATTTTACAAAATGGGATATCAATGCAATTAATTTCTGAACAATCAGTGAAAATGATGATGTTCACCCTAGTTAGGACCATCATTAGTTCAAAAGAAAAATGAAGGACATGCTAGACTAGAAACGTTAAATTTAGGACATCCGAGCTTCTATAATTTTTCTAGATTTTTTTTTAAAAAAGGGGCAGAATAGGTAATTTTATACTATTTCCTAAATTTGACTTTTAAGAGTTAATTAGCAGCTTAACCCATGATGTCATTACCCACAAGCAGGAATTTAAGCTCTTAATAGTAGCACCACTTCATTGAGTTAAAAAGGCAATTCCAACTTCAAATCATAACCGAAAGTACATTGTTTTAAAGGGAAAAACTAAAGTATGATGTTAATAAGAGAAAGCACGATTATGATTTGGGTTTTCTCCACCATTAAGCCGTTTTGAGGTTGGAAAGGAATCACTTACTACCACCATTTTGTGGTTAGCAGTGGTGACCATGGTGGTTCATGGTGGTGATGAGGGTGAAATTAGACCAAAGGAGAAACCAAATTGCCTTCACAATCTCAACAGATTCTCAAGAAATTGAAAAGGAATCGCATGAGAACAAAATTAAAGAATTACCAAGAAGAGAAATCAACTATGGTAGCTTCAACCTCATCCACAGTTGAGTTCGATTGCCTACAAATCTTTCTTGTCACTCCCTTTTGGGTTTTATCTCCTCGCCTTCAAGCACACCTTTTCTTATGGATCGACATACACAACACAAGCGAATCGGCGAAATTTATTTTGATCGATAACTTAATCCTCCTTAACAAATAAATTATTGGTAATATGCACGTTAAGCCAAGGAAAACCAAACGAATGAGGCTTCATTAAGCCCATAACATGTCGGACGTAACCCATGGGGGGTTTAAATGTGATTTTTCAAAACAGACCTCTATAATTGCAAGATTTAATTCCAAACACCCTAAACCTAATAAATATACATTCCAAGTTTATATTATTCACAGTTAAGCCACTCCACGTTCTAATTATAATAAATGATCGTTGTTTAGTTTTATTCAATTTATAATCTTTGAATAAAAATAAATTTACAATGATTAACATTCATGTAATGGAATATTAACATCGTTAACATAAGGATTTTTGGTTCGTTACAGTTCTCCCCTCTTTAAAATGATTTTGTCCTCAGAATCTCTAAGTCACTACATCATTTTATTTAGATTGCGTCTTCGAGTTATGCTCCACATTTGATCGTAGGTCTCACTTTGTATCTCAGCCTTATATCTCTACCAAACTACTTCGATCTATCAATTTACCCAGGAATGTTTCCAAAGTACTAGAGACTTCCCACAATGTGCACCACTATAATATATTTACATATTATTTTCACCATATGATACATGTCACAACCATTAGCTCATTGTCAAGACACAAAAACCACTAGCTATAACTTCATGCCTCCTTGTGAATCAAAGCTTTAGTTACCATATTCACCTTACCACAGTGGTAACTTATGTTGCGAACATAATGGACAAGAAACTTAATCGAATGTTGCTACCTCACATTCAGATCCTTCTCACTTTGAATGTGTAGTAAGCTCTTATGATCAATGTATAGCGTACAACTTGTACCATGCAAATAATAACACCATAGCTTAAAAGTAATAACCACTCCCACAAACTCCTAATCATATACTGGTTGATTGACCATAACACTCTTTGTCTATTGGGAAGCATAAATGATCACTTTCCCTAGCTTCATCTTCTCACAATATAAACCAGAATAGGGTGTAGGTACCTATTTATCTTCATCTTAATCCTATTCAATCTTGGATAATTGACACCCGACCACATGTCTCGTCTTTCTTTTAATGAATTCGACCGATGCTCCCTAAGACGAGGAACTTGGTCGAATAACCCGCACTCAAGCGCTCATGAAGCGACGAATCCATTTCGTTCATTTCAAAATGAACCAACATAGAGGGTGTTTTGGCTTTAGGAGCTACATTAGGAAAAATGTCAAACTAGAACTCTACGTGACGTGGTGATGATAAACCTGTGTGATGCTAGTTTATGCATCCTTTAGGGTAGTTTTTCTTATCATTTTAGCATCATATTTTGTACATTTTCATGTGATTTATTTAAATAATGTTCAGCTCGGGTATTTTGTTAGAATTTTCGTACTGCTCGTGTTTTTTTGTTAATTTCAGATAGTTCGGTTTTTTTGTTAATTTCAGATAGTTCGAGTGGAGCAGTGCTTTAAGAGCAGTTAGATGTGTGTTTGAAGCTTAAAATGGAGCTTGGAACTTATGAAGGATTCTGAGGAATGATTGGAATATGTTTTAGTCAAGAAACATTCGATCGAATTGATCACACAAAGATAGATTCTACAATCTGAAGCTAAAGGATGTTGTTGGCAGCTTTGACCCTCTGTCAGTCTTTTGACCATATCTCGTGAACCGTAACTCCGATTGACGTGATTCAAATCCTTCTAAAAACTAGACAAATAGGAAAAGTATTCTGATACCGACAAGCTTCACCGGATACCGACAAGTATGAGCATTGCAATACCGACAAGGATGAGAATTGGAGCATCGCATAAGGAGGTAGATGAGTCGCCACTAAGTAATCACTTGGATACCATTTGAGGGCATTCTGGATTCGACTCACGAGGAGACATGGAGGTTTAACCCATACGTGAGACCTTATTACTACGCTACGATTTAGCTGTAGATTGTTTCCACCTTGAGCTTAAAACTTAACATATGATATCCCTTTGACCTCTATAAAAGGCTAGAAACTGCATTGACACCATAAAACGTTTTACAACAATTTTTCTTGTCCTTTATCTTGGGGAAAAGACATCGGTACTCGCCTTATACTCGCCTTGTACTTGCCTTAGTATTTAGGTACGATCAGTTATACTAATCTACCTGTTTCTTACTTCTTAATCTTCCATTGAAAAGTTATTTCACTTCATCGGTTTTATTTATCATCGAAAAAAAATATACTTTATAACCACTTCATACAACTTACTCGACCTTTCCTAACAATGTAAGTTATATTTCTCGTTAAAAACAGCCAGCTTCACTTTTGACAATTTGCTTTAACTTAACACTTCTCTCCAAAACTCAATTTAACCAATATTGGTTTTAACTTTGCTATTTCAATTTCATTTCAAATCTATTTCAATGGATAAAGGTGATTGAAAGGGGCATATAAACCATTTTAAACCTAGCTAACCATTTTGACATGTTTTCGAAAAACTCATAAACATTTTCTTTTATAATAGTGTTTAGACTCTATGCTATAAAACTTAAACATATGACATTGAAGTTCATATTACGTGTAAAAGCTTCACCGGATCTTTCAAATCACTTTTGTTTTCGCTCTTTTGACCACTTTCTCATCTAGGTATTGTACTGTACTTAAATGTGTTTTCTTGAAACCCAACATGAAATTTTTACAACTTTCTACTCAAAACGTGTTTACAAAACATCACCTATACCTATATTTCAAAACATACCTCATTTGTTTATTCTTGTCACACCCCCCAAACCGGAACGACGGAAACGTTCGGGGGCGGAAGACGTCATGCTCAGTATCATAACCATAATGAAGAAAGTAAACACAACCAGCATAAATATAATTTAAAAGGTTACATCGTTGCAAAAAAAATACATTTTTCCAAATAAATTACATATGATGTCAAAATAGTTCAAAAGAAATATGTGCCTTAGCGTCTTGCCTTCAAAAATCTTGTGGTTACCTGTATTACTGAATACCTGAGAATACAAATTGTTTTTGAAAGAGTATCAGCATTAAAGCTGGTGAGTTTATAAGAAATTTATGCATGAAAAATGGATGTTGTTCCTTAAATTTTGTTACAAGTTTGTTTCCAGAAAATCCAATATTTTCTAAAAGGTTTGTTGTAGTCTTAACTGAACCAAGACTTAGTATATGTAAGTAAATCATCATACTTACGTGTGGTTTTATATTTAATTAAAACTCCTTAAATCCCCGTGAACTGTGTGTTTTGTTAATTCCCCATGTGAGATGTTATAACCATGCTAAAACTCGAAGACCTCGTACTCGACGTTCTTCAAGCGTCGGAATTGTTATGACACTTGTCACCCCAGACCTGCCAGTCTAGCTGTTACAAGCAGCTTAGGTGCGGGTTTGTCAGACCCAATATAGATCTATACACAACTATCACGCTCTCCCTCCAAGAGATTCTGATTATAATTACAGGACTTTTATGTGGAACTTAAGAGTACCCCGAAGGTGAATGTCTCACAAATTTATTCATTAACAAGTTCACGTTGGTTGTAACGAAATACCCGTTTTGTAAATGATTGTATTACCATTTCTTTGTTAAATGAGGTATTCAAACTATACCTATTATAGTTTATCAGTTGTATGTTATGATTTAATGAAACCTTGATATGCATGACTTTGTATTTCAACGAAAATGACATTGAAACTACTAAGTGTAAATCATACACACCTTGCTCAGCATGTTACAAGCTGTGAATAACTCTTAAACTTGTGTTTAACAATTTTACCCTTAACTGTCAATGTTTTAGAATATTTACAGAAAAATCATCGTAAGTCGAAAACTAAATCCGTAAACTCGGAGAGTTTGGAAAAAGAGTCTACTATGTTCATAAATTATACTATAATTTTTGGTGGTCTCAAACCAGTGTGAAAATGTTCATCTTCACAACCTGGTCCGATTTCGTTGCTGCAGTGATAGGCAGTTTAGTGAAAATCACCATAAATTGTAGAAAAATCGTATGGATATGTGAAAGTAGTCATTTTAAATTTATAAACCTGAACTATTTGCATTTTAAACAGTTTTGAAAAATATTAAGTTTAAGTTGGGTAAAACAGTTCGTAAACAGGTCACAACTTTTCTGTTGTAAGCTGTCAAGTTAAGTTTTAAATATGTTTTGGTGTTTTAACTTGTAAACCCCCCACCCCCCTGAAAACTAAAGAAAACTGGAAAATCTAGGGGTATGAACTCACCTTGAGTTATTTCTTGAAGATTGGAAGGTCGAAGATGAGGAGTATCAACTCAAGAACACTTGATGAACACGCGAAATTTTGGATGATCCTAAGAACGATTTTTGGTGTTAAAATGTGTGTAGATGATTCAAGGATGTTGTGAACACATGGAATAACACTTGATTTTAGATGAAATACCTACCAAAAAGTGAAATAATAGCTCAAGAACTCCTTCAAAAAGTGGCTGGAAGTAGAGAGAGAAAAAGAAGCCTTCTTGAGGGGTAAGAGAAGTTTAAGTGTTTGATGGTGAAGGAAATGATCAAGGCAAACCAAGAAATCCTCCAGGGATTTCTTTATATAGGAGGTTGCTGGAGAAATTTGAAAGATTGATAGGATGTTTGCCTTGGTTTGTGTGATGTGGATAAGATTGGGCCAATGAGGAGGTGACACATGGAAGGCAAGTGGGCACACTTGACCCACTTGTAGGGTAGAATATCCTTAGATATTTCTATTAATGAAATAATGATTTTTTAATTAATAAATCCTTGAGAAATGAATAAAATATGAGTTTAGGGGGTTTAAAATGATAAAAATATGAATTTGGTGAAAAATCCTCGTCAAAAACGGGCTTAAGAAGCGAAAGTGGTCGAAAACCGGAAAATAGAAGCGAACCTGCGAGGTTCGGTCCTTAGGAGGTGAGAACCGAGAGAAGGGAAAGGAGGAACCGAAGGGAGGATCTCGGGTCCGAAGGTGCGAGAGGAACGAAATAGACCGAAGGCTCGATTCATTTCGGGTGCAAGAGGTTCGGTCCGAGATGGCTAAGTTCGCTTCTGACAGTTCTGTTCGGTCCTGAGCAGTTCGGTCCTGAGGGACCTTCGGTCCTAATAGGAGGGTTCGTCTCTAAGAGGTTCGGTTCCTAAGAGGGTTTCGGCCCTATTTAGCCGTTTTTCGATATAACTCCCCGATTCAAGCGGTTTTTGGCCAAGTTAAGGGTCGGGATGACCCGGATGACTATAAGAAGTTGAGAGAGATTTTGAGAGAGATTTGGGAGAGATTTTTTTTTAGTCAATATTATTGCATAATCTCGTAATGCAAGGTTTTTGAACTCCGTTATGCCTCGTTTATGATTGTTTTAAGTCCCCAAAAGGGTTCATAGTCGTGTTTTGATGTGTTTAACTCCCTTTTTAGGGTTTCATATTGATAAACACATAGATTCTCCGAGACACTTGAATTCTTGACATACAAATGCATATTTTTATACATAGAATAAGTTTTAACATACAAGTACTAGTTAAGTTTGACCGGTTTGACATGTTGACTTTGACTTTGACCTGTTAACTTTGACTTTGACTTGTTGACTTTGATTTTGACTTGAATTTGACGGTTGTCACATTATCCCCCCGTTAGAAGGAATTTCGTCCTGAAATTTGCATTTTGAGATGGACCTTAAGGGCTGGGGAATAGATGTGGATACTTTTGTTTCATTTTGTCCTCATGTTGCCAAGTAAATTTGGGTCCTCGCTTGGCGTTCCAGCTGATCTTTACGATAGGAATGCGGCGTTGTTTCGTCGATTTGACATCTCGATCCATAATTTCAATAGGTTCCTCTACGAAGTGGAGGTTCTCATTGATCTCAATTTCTTCCAAAGGAATGAAAAGGGTCTCATCAGACAAACATTTCTTTAAGTTCGACACATGAAAGGTAGGATGAACGTGATTGAGTTCTTGTGGTAATCGTAGCTTGTATGCCACCGGGCCAATCCTAGCGAGGATTTCGAATGGTCCGATATACCTTGGATTTAGTTTCCCACGTTTTCCAAAACATATTAATCCCTTCCAAGGTGATACTTTTAGTAGTACTCGATCCCCAACTTGGAATTCCAAAGGTTTCCATCTCTTATCCGCGTAGCTCTTTTGTCGGTCTTGCGAAGCCTTCATTCGTTCTCGAATTTGGACGATCTTTTATGTTGTTTCCCTGATGATCTCCGGGCCAGTGAGTGTGCTGTTAGGAACTTGCCCTCTTGCTAGTTGCGTATCGCCCACCTCAGCCCAGCACAGGGGTGATCTACACTTACGGCCATAGAGGGCTTCGAACGGAGCAACTTTGATGCTAGTGTGATAACTATTATTGTATGAGAATTCTATAAGGGGTAAATGAGCATCCCAAGCTTTTCCAAAGTCTATCACACAAGCTCTTAACATGTCCTCTAACGTCTGAATGGTCCTTTCACTCTGCCCATCGGTCTGTGGGTGGTAGGCTGTACTCATGTCCAGCCTAGTTCCCATAGCTTTCTGCAGTGACTGCCAGAATCGTGACGTGAACCGACTATCTCTATCGGAGATAATGGATATCGGTACTCCGTGAAGTCGCACGACTTCTTTAATGTAGAGCCTTGTCAGTTTCTCCATTTTGTCTGTCTCTTTTATCGGTAGGAAGTGTGTGGACTTGGTTAATCTGTCGACGATTACCCAAATGGTGTCAAATCCACCCGTCGTCTTAGGTAACTTGGTAATTAAATCCATTGTAATCCGCTCCCACTTCCACTCGGGTATCTCTGGCTGCTGAAGTAGTCCCGAGGGCTTCTGATACTCCACCTTAACCTTGGCGCAATTCAGGCACTTGCCCACAAAGGTAGCTATTTCGGCTTTCATGTTCGGCCACCAATACAGCTTCTTGAGGTCTAAATACGTCTTGTCTGAGCCGGGATGCACTGAGTAACGAGTTTTATGAGCTTCTTCCATGACAATGTCCCTGAATCCACCAAATTTTGGTGTCCAGATCTGGTTCATGAGACAACGAACTCCATCATCCATGACTTCAAGATTTTTGTCCATTCCTCTCAGCGATTCTCCTGCCACGTTCTTTGGTTTTAAGGCTTCTTCATGTGCCTCTCTGAGCTGTGCGGACAGGTGTGAATGGATGGTCATGGTTAACGCTTTTACTCGGCGGCCCGAGTATTCCTTTCTGCTTAAGGCGTCCGCAACCACGTTGGCTTTTCCGGGGTGACAACGAATCTCAGATTCGTAATCGTTTAGTAATTCCACCCATCGTCTTTGCCTCATGTTGAGTTCTTTTTGATTAAGGATATGCTGAAGGCTTTTGTGATCAGTGAAGATAGTGCACTTGGTGTCGTAGAGGTAATGTCTCCAGATTTTCAGGGCGAAAACTACTGCTCCCAATTCGAGATCGTGCGTCGTGTAATTTACCCCGTGCGTCTTTAGCTGTCTTGATGCGTAGGCAATGACCTTTCCTCGTTGCATCAACACACATCCTAGACCTTGGTTTGATGCATCGTAATAAACCACAAAGTCCTCGGTTCCATCCGGTAAGCACAAGATCAGAGCACTGCACAGAGTTCGTTTCAGCGTTTAGAACGCAGCCTCTTGCTTATCCCCCCCAGACAAAAGTCACCCCTTTTTGAGTCAAGGTGGTGAGTGGTTTTGCGATTTTAGAGAAGTTTTGAATGAACCTTCGATAGTAACCGGCGAGCCCTAAAAATTGTCGGATTTCGGTGGGTGTTCTTAGTGCTGCCCAACTTTCGATTGCCTTGATCTTTGAAGGGTCCGCATGTACTCCTTCCTTGCTGACTACATGTCCGAGGAAATTCACTTCTCGAATCCAAAATTCGCACTTCGAGAATTTTGCATACAATTTCTCCGCCCTCAGTGTCTCCAGGACTTGACGTAAATGCTGGCTGTGTTCTTCCTTACTTCGGGAGTAGACTAGTATATCATCGATGAAAACAATCACGAACTTGTCTAAGTAAGGTCGACACACCCGATTCATCAGGTCCATAAACGTTGCGGGTGCATTTGTTAAGCCGAAAGGCATCACTACAAACTCGTAGTGACCATAGCGTGTTCTGAAGGCAGTCTTGGGAATATCCTCCTCTTGAACTCGTAGTCGATGGTACCCTGATCTAAGGTCAATCTTTGAGAAGAAACTTGCTCCTTGCAGCTGGTCAAAGAGGTCGTCGATTCGAGGCAAAGGGTATCGGTTTTTAATGGTGAGTTTGTTTAATTCACGGTAGTCAATGCACATACGGAACGATCCATCCTTTTTCTTGACGAACAGGACGGGTGCTCCCCAAGGTGAGAAGCTTGGCCTTATGAAACCTTTGCTTTGTAGTTCATTCAATTGACTAGACAATTCCTGCATTTTGGCTGGGTCTAGACGGTATGGTGATTTGGCTACGGGGGTAGCTTAGGAATTAGGTCGAATCGGAATTCGACTTGTCTAGCAGGGGGCACTCCAGGAAGGTCTTCCGGGAATACGTCGGGGAAGTTACAGACCTCCGGAATGTCTTTTATGTTTTTCTCTTCTTGTTTCTTGTCTACGACGTGGGCTAGGAAGGCGTGGTACTCCTTGCGGAGATACTTTTGAGCCTTGACACAAGAAATGATTTGAAAGTTTGAGCTAGGTTTTTCGCCATAAACTACGAGAGTTTCGCCATTTGGCAGATTAAGGCGAACGGCCTTTTTGTGACATAGGATTTCAGCATGGTGAAGGCATAACCAATCCATGCCAATGATGACATCAAAACTTTTTATGGTGAACGGCATAAGGTCGATTTGGAATGAGTGATTGTTTAAGGTGAGGGTACACCCGGTGTAAATGTCGTTAGTGTTCTCTGTTTTTCCGTTAGCCATTTCTACGGTGAATGTGTCTTTTAGTGTTTGTGGTTTTTGTTTAAGCAAGCGTTTAAATTGATGTCTCACGAAGCTTTTCTCCGCGCCACTATCGAAAAGAATGCATGCGTATGTGTTGTTGAGGAGAAACATACCGGTGACCACAGTTGGATCTGCAACTGCTTCCTCATGACCTATCGCCAGAACTCTGCCCACTTCACCAGGGTTGGGGTTTCTTGCCTTCACGCAGTTCCGCTTGAAGTGTCCTGCCTCTCCACAACCATAGCAGGTTCGACTTGCTCCGGCGTTGGCAGCTTGTGTTTTTTGTTGGACTGGAGCTTTACAAAATCGAGCGGTGTGCCCCTTTTTGTTACAGTTGGTGCAATGAATTTCACGGCATGCGCCGTTGTGGTGAAAGCTGCACTTGTTGCACTTGGGTAGGTTCTCGGCGTATTTCCTTATCGGAGTTGGGTTTGCAGTGGTTGTGGTGGCGTGACCAACAACCACTTGTTGCTTTTTGGCAGGGTCTTGAGCAGGTTGACCCTTCTTCTTGTTCCAAAACTTCCTTTTGTTGTTTCCCCCTTTAGCTTGCTCGGGGGTGGTTGTCACAGTGCCATGGCTGGCTTTATGGTCGATGAGTTGTTGTGCCAATTCTTTGGCACTGTCAAAGGTAGTTGGCTTTGAGGCCAATACGTTTCCTTGAAGTTGGGGAGATAGTCCCCATATGTATCTTTCCACCCTTTTGCTTTCTGAAGGAACCATCCCGGGACACAGCACAGATAGATCGCAAAACCTTGAGGTATAAGACAGGATGTCAGAGCCTGTCATTTTGAGACCCCAAAGTTCTTCTTTCAACTTCTGTATCTCGCCCCTTGGGCAGTACTCCTTCATTAACATGGTTTTCAGGTCTTCCCATGTTATCGAATTAGCCACCGGAAGTGTCAATGCCTTGACGTGGCCATTCCACCAGGTGAGGGCCCTTTCAGAGAATGTGCATGCTGCAAATTTGACCATGCTTGCTTCAGGGCATCCGTATGTTTCGAAGATGGATTCGGTTTTCTCGAACCATTGCAGCAATGTTATGGCACCTCCGCTTCCATTGAAGGTTTTGAGTTTGGCATTTGTAAAATCTTTGTAGGTACACTCTCTCGAGTGTCCTTGGCTGTCCCCGTGGTTAGAATTTGCGATACCATTACCCGCACCACCCGTATTATTGGTGCTGATTTGGGACATTGCGCCTATTACTGCGGCTGTCACGGCAGCCTGGAACATTACTGGATCGAACTGAGGGGGTGGTGGCAGTGGTGGCGCTGCAGCCCCTTGGGCGTTTCCACGTCTAGGATTTCTATGAGGTGGCATCTTCTGTCATATCAAGAATGAAAAGACAATAAGTCTTTGATAGCACTCACAAATCGAAAGTTAAAACTAAATATTATTAGTTCTTTATATGCATCACGATTCCGACTTGTAAAGATATTGTAAGAGTCCATTCATACTAGAGGTCTATAGGTAATGAAATATAGACTTTATGAATTTTGATAGTTTTGATTCACATGAAATGCCTGTGATATAATCCATACCGGGCCCATCCATCAATCGTTTGATGTATAATATTTATATATAATTAAGATTAAATAAACTTTCGAGTCTAATGGGTCTGCCCTGGGCCCACAACCAAACAAGGAACAGGATCCAAGGCGGAACCACTATTTCTAGGTCGACATGGTCTTAATTATATATAACTTTGATTTATACATCAAGCAATCATAAATCGGACACCAGTAAATTTAGTCTGAAAACAATCCCTGTCATGAACTTGTTGTTATGTTTCCAATAAAACAAATAGCATGTCAATTTCATTGATATAACTTAGTATACAATATTGGGGAAAATTTGACCCTACGAGGGGTCTATGTTACATCTATGTATGGAAAAAAATTTGACCGCCTAACAGGTCCTGGAAGTGTAAACACTTAAATCGCGAGATCGGACATAAAATACTAGAAAATAATAGTAATATTTATCCGCAAAAGTAGATTAATCTGAAGCGAGCAGCGCAAACACTACTTGCGGCGGTTGAAGCTCTAATGATCACGAATTGAAGACACGAAGTTCCTCATTTCGGCTCTGGATTTAGTCGCCTGGCGTTCTGCGTATGTCAGACGTCCTTCTAGAGCGGCTCGGTGTTCTCGTAGTTCTTGTACTTCGGCTCGGGTTGCGGTCATTTCCCGTCGAAGAAGCTTGGTGCGGTCTCGAGTTCGATCGTGGTCATCATCCAACCGGCGAATGTGAACGGAGTTGACTTGGCTGGTGGCACCAACTTCCATGAGGTGGCGGGTGTTTACCCTGGTTTGCTCCTCGTGGCGTGCGACACGGTGAACCATGATAGGAAGGGCTCTGTCGGCTGACCCTCCTTGGCTGAGGTCGTAAAAACCTCGTTCCATGCCATAGGGAGGTCGTTGGCCTTGCTCTCGGCTCCATCGATGTATAGTTTCGGCCTATTGGGGCGTCGGGTCTTAGAAGTGTTGCGGAGGGATAGGGGCAGGGTGTGGGTTGTAAACTTCGGGTTCTGAGTCAGTTCCATCTGAGTCTTCTTCCTCTTCACCATCCACTAATTCTTCCTCCTCCATGGGTTCCTCGTCCTCCATAGGTTCCTCTTCGGAATCTTCATCTGCATCTTCCACAATCCAACCGACATTCCCTTGGTTGGGGAAGTAGGGATCACCTGGCAAGTGAAATCCTGCCATCGCGCCTGTACGAGAATAGGGATAAGAAGGATATCGCGAGAAATTTTGGTATAAGAAATTATTTATCGCAACTTATAATGTGATTATTACGGTTTTTGTGTTAAAATACTCCTATAGTATTTTTATGTTTGATTCTCGAGGTTGTTGGTAAGTTGAAGACTTGTTGCACATCATGATTCTTCTTCGGCATATGTTGGTCATACCTTGGCTAAATATAGTTGATCAGGCTATATTCATCCAAGATATGACTTCATACCCCGAAGTTGGATCATGGTGCCCAACTTGTCTCGATACTTTTATGTTATTGCCTTTATGATACTGAATTAATGGGTGCGATTGTACGAATACTTTTATAAAAATAATAATTTCTATTTTTAAAGTATTTTTGAAAAGCAACGTCAGAGAATTTTGTCCCGTTGTATTTATAGTTTGTATATCCTACGTGGTTCGATATACTTAGTTCACTATAAACAAAGCTCTGATACCAATCTGTCACACCCCCAAACCGGAACGGCGGAAACGTTCGGGGGCGGAGGACGTCATGCTCAGTATCATAACCATAGTGAAGAAAGTAAACACAACCATCATAAATATAATTTAGAAGGTTACATCGTTGCAAAAAAAATACATGTTTCCAAATAAATTACATATGATGTCAAAATAGTTCAAAAGAAATCTATGCCTTAGCGTCTTGCCTTCAAAAATCTTGTGGTTACCTGTATTACGGAATACCTGAGAATACAAATTGTTTTTGAAAAAGTATCAGCATTAAAGCTGGTGATTTCATAAGCAATTTACGCATGAAAAATGGATGTTGTTCCTTAAAGTTTGTTACAAGTTTGTTTCCAGAAAATCCAATATTTTCTAAAAGGTTTGTTGTAGTCTTAACTGAACCAAGACGTAGTATATGTAAGTAAATCGTCATACTTATGTGTGGTTTTATATTTAATTAAAACTCCTTAAATCCCCATGAACTGTGTGTTTTGATAATTCCCCATGTGAGATGTTATAACCATGCTAAAACTCGAAGACCTCATACTCGACGTTCTTCAGGCGTCGGAATTGATATGACACTTGTCACCCCAGACCTGCCGGTCTAGCTGTTGCAAGGAGCTTAGGTGCGGGTTTGTCAGACCCAATATAGATCTATACACAACTATCACGCTCTCCCTCCAAGAGATTCTGATTATAATTACATGAATTTTCTGTGGTACTTAAGAGTAACCCAAAGGTGAATGTCTCACAAATTTATTCATTAACAAGTTCACGTTGGTTGTAACGAAATACCCGTTTTGTAAATCGATTGTATTACCATTTCTTTGTTAAATGAGGTGTTCAAACTATACCTATTATAGTTTATCAGTTGTGTGTTATGATTTAATGAAACCTTGATATGCATGACTTTGTATTTCAACGAAAATGACATTGAAACTACTAAGTGTAAATCTTACACACCTTGCTCAGCATTTTACAAGGTGTGAATAACTCTTAAACTTCTGTTTGACAGTTTTACCCTTAACTGTCACTGTTTTAGAATATTTATAAAAAAATCATCGTAAGTCTGAAACTAAATCCGTAAACTCGGAGAGTTTGGAAAAATAGTCTACTATGTTCATAAATTTTCCTATAATTTTTGGTGGTCTCAATCCAGTGTGAAAATGTTCATCTTCACAACCTGGTCCGATTTCGTTGCTACAGTGATAGGCGGTATTGTAAAAATCACCATAACTTTTAGAAAAATCGTATGGAGATGTGAAAGTAGTCATTTTAAAGGTATAACCCTGAACTGTTTGCATATTAAACAGTTTTGAAAAATATTAAGTTTAAGTTGGGTAAAACAGTTCGTAAACAGGTCACAACTTTTCTGTTGTAAGCTGTCAAGTTAAGTTTTAAATATGTTTTGGTGTTTTAACTTGTATTCCCCCCCCCCCCCTGAAAACTAAAGAACACTGGAAAATGTAGGGGTATGAACTCACCTTGAGTGATTTCTTGAAGAGTGGAAGGTCGATGACGAGGAGTATCAAGTCAAGAACACTTGATGAACACGCAAAATTTTGGATGATCATAAGAACGATTTTTGGTGTTAAAATGTGTGTAGATGATTCAAGGATGTTGTGAACACATGGAATAACACTTGAGTTTAGATGAAATACTTACCAAAAAGTGAAGTAATAGCTCAAGAACTCCTTCAAAAAGTGGCTGGAAGTAGAGAGAAAAAGAAGCCTTCTTGAGGGGTAAGAGAAGTGTAAGTGTTTGATGGTGAAGCAAATGATCAAGGCAAACCAAGAAATCCTCCAGGGATTTCTTTATATAGGAGGTTGTTGGAGCAATTTGCAAGATTGATAGGATGTTTGCCTTGGTTTATGTAATGTGGATAAGATTGGGCTAATGAGGAGGTGACACATGGAAGGCAAGTGGGCACACTTGACCCACTTGTGGGATAGAATATCCTTAGATATTTCTATTAATGAAATAATGATTTTTAATTAATAAATCCTTGAGAAATGAAGAAAATATGAGTTTAGGGGGTTTAAAATGATAAAAATATGAATTTGGTGAAAAATCCCCGTCAAAACGTCAAAAACGGGCTTAAGAAGCGAAAGTGGTCGAAAACTGGACAATAGAAGCGAACCTGCGAGGTTCGGTCCTTAGGAGGTGAGAACCGAGAGAAGGGAGAAGGAGGAACCGAAGGGAGGGTCTCGAGTCCGAAGGTGCGAGAGGAGCGAAATGGACCAAAGGCTCGGTTCATTTCGGGTGCAAGAGGTTCGGTCCGAGATGGCTAAGTTCGCTTCTGACAGTTCGGTTCGGTCCTGAGCAGTTCGGTCCTGAGGGACCTTCGGTCCTAATAGGAGGGTTCGGCTCTAAGAGGTTCGGTTCCTAAGAGGGTTTTGGCCCTATTTAGCCGTTTTTTGATATAACTCCCCGATTCAAGCGGTTTTTGGCCAAGTTAAGGGTCGGGATGACCCGGATGACTATAAAAAGTTTAGAGTGATTTTGAGAGAGATTTGGGAGAGATTCATTTTTAGTTAATATTATTGCATAATCTCGTAATGCAAGGTTCGTGAACTCCGTTATGCCTCGTTTATGATTGTTTTAAGTCCCCAAAAGGGTCCATAGTCGTGTTTTGATGCGTTTAACTCCCTTTTTAGGGTTTCATATTGATAAACACATAGATTCTCCGAGACACTTGAATTCTTGACATACAAATGCATATTTTTATACATAGAATAAGTTTTAACATACAAGTACTAGTTAAGTTTGACCGGTTTGACATGTTGACTTTGACTTTGACCTGTTGACTTTGACTTTGACTTGTTGACTTTGACTTTGACTTGAATTTGACGGTTGTCACAATTCTATTTCAAATTAGTTTTATAATCTATAAAGTTTCTAAAATTTACATCATTTCAAAACTTAGTATTCACTTTTAAATTTCCAATGATGTACTTTTAACAAAATGTAATTATTCTTTTAAATATACTGAGTTTTACCTTATCCGTTTTAACCATTGTTGGAGTCAAGCCTAAAAGTTCAAAACTGTCAGATTTTCAATTACAAGTTGTAGTGCTTCTTCTTTTTCACAAATGGAGTTTAACTTAATAGGTAACTCGTAAATTTTTAGCAAACACTTTAAAACTTCTGCATATCTATGTAACCATCAACATACATCAAGGACTGAAGTTGAAATATATCTCAACTTAAGTTTTAAATCTACATATAATTATTGATCTTAAAATTTTAACAATAGCAATCTTGCCGCTGCTAGCTTCATTTTTTTTCCCCCGAACTTGATTTCTTGCTCTCCTTCTGATTTGAGATCTTGCACACTCATAATAATAACATAATACATGGTCTAATTTTGTTTTTTTTTATTTATTTTGATTCTCTTGTTACCATGTTCATACACATGCAGACTAGAAGTCTACCCTTTCGTTTTGAGCGACTAATGCGTGTATAGTCGTGAGACATAATTTTGATTTAATCAACTTTGATATATTCAATTACGCCTTTTATCACATACATTTTATTTTTATTATGAAATCTACTGTAAACAAGTAATCCTTATAGACATTGCTCTTTTGTTCTAAATTCGGAAACTTGATTTAAAATACAATTTTCATTGTATTTTTCCTTAAAATTAATACACAAGATGACTACCCTTATGCTTATCATTTTTCTATATCCGGAAAATTTATGTGAAGGATATGTTTTCTTATGTTTCTTCTTTTCTTTAAATACATAAAAAGTTTTAAATGTTACGATTATCTATCCTTTAACTGATTTTTTTTGTAGGATCAATAAATAAAAAATGCACTATTTTCAACGATCGACATTTTTACACCTTTCTTAAAATAACATTCTACTTTGCAATTTCCAGTGAGTTCCTAAACTCTCAACCATGTTTTTATAAATATTCTGACTCCTTGTAAACTTGAATTTGTCCTGACTTAAACAATTGGACAATTTTTCAAAAAGTTGTAATATGAATACTTCTATATAAATCCCCTTAATGACGACTTAAACCATTAACTTTAATTTATCTTTTTAATATGTTACTACTTCAATATATCTTGATTCTCTTGGAATTATTGAACATTTCGATAATAGTGAGATTATTTATCATTTCTAAACACTTAAAATGCTATATAAATAAGGTGATTTAATTTATCATAAACTTTCATCGCCTCCATTTGCAACAATGACTCTCTAAATATATATATTCTTCGAATATGGTTCTATTATAGTAAGAGTAACCGTAGTAGTAAATATTGCTTCGCAAATCCTTGATTGTTTCGTAATTTATTTTATAGACGACACTTAAATAGCCTTTACATTTGAGATGTACCAAAACTTCGTTGCCTCCCCTTAGTACGTATTTTTAGGAACTTACCCTCGATCGCTCATCTTTCATTCATGCTACCCCTTCTTATTTCAGAATATATCTTTTCCAGATGTAGTAGCCAACCCGTAAGTGAACAAATTGTTCCTAATCTCTTCTTTATTAGGCAGCAAATTTGCACTTAGTGCTGATTTAGAATGCAACTTAAGGATCAATGCGGATTTAACGCTCAATGCAGTTGGTGCTTCAGCAAAACTTATAACGCACTTTTAAGTTAGATAATATCTAACTAGATAATCTTTTCAACTAGGTCACCATGGTTGGATCATGATTTCCATGATCCTAATTTCTCACAATCAAGACGACAGAACTCGATTTAGGGATACACTAATTTGATTATAGCTAAAGAGTTGGGCTCTTCCCTTGAGGAATTAACCCAAAATAATCAAAGATCTCTTCAAGTCACCATCTCTCCAATTATACAATTGTATTCAGCTGAGTTTTTGTTTCATCTCAATGATTCATGTCTGTTTTCTCACTATATTTTATATTATAGTATGTATCCTCAGTATGTTAGGATGTCGATATATTGTAGCATGTTGTTAGGAATCTAGACTAGCTTTTTTGGTTGTTTATTGATGTTGAATTGTATATTTGTTTATCTAGTATATATGTCGACATATCATGTGGTGAGTTGCGGGCGGTCTAACTTTCTGTTGAAGGCCAGAATACTCTGGGAAGACAAACTTTATGCTGAAGGCCAAAGGGACGGACTAGCTTTATTCTAGAGGACAAAGGAGCAAACCAGCTGCATTGTATGCATGTTGTTATGTGTGGTATTTTCGAGAACTCACTATGCTTTGTGTTACAGTTATAGATTAAATGTTTTCACGTACTTCTTCAGTTTTGTGAGAAGGCGAGTGCATGACTGTACACACACATCAATGGTTTTATGATTTGAGATTCCACAATGTTTTTCTTACAACTCTGATTTTTTATTATGGTTTATGAACAAATGGTTTTATCTTGAATATAAGTTATGGAAATGGGTATCTAGCTTAATTTAAAATTAAAATTTTGGTTAGAAAAATGGGACTTTACAAAACGAATTAATCAATTTTATATTAAACCAAAATTGTCCGATTGTATAAGAAAGCCCAAAAATAATCCTTAGCTTCTAGTGTACACTAAGCAAGTTTTTCAAAATCATAAACTCACACAAACAGTGTAAGTAAGAGGATGTGACCATTATGACTTATGTTTACTATGAGTTTAAGTGATAATTAATTTAGCTAATTTTTTCTCCAAACGTGGAGACTCAGTGTATGGGTTCTAAGACGTGATTAGTGTGTAACTTAGGCTCAATTTCGGTGAAACCAAGTGTGAATAAAAGACAATTAATCATGTACTGTCTTGGATTAAAGCAATCCTCTTACAATCTTTCAAATTGAATGGTGACTTTAATGAAATTAAAATTATCTATGAACTCTAGTTTCATTAATCAACTTGCATTATTGAACTCGAGTTATATTATGAAAGATTGAGCATGGTAACATATCATTATTTTAAAACAATATGATTAAAGCTTGGATTATTTTCTACCTTATGGATTTTAGTAACGAACCCTAATTCTTCTTAGAAAGTTAATAAGTGCATAATTGCATGAATATTAGTATATGAAATGATCATTATAATAAGCGTGGCTCAATAGTATGGCAATGTAACTTTATTTATTGGTAATTGGGTGTTTGATTAAGAATGGTCTAACTTTGTTTTATGATTTGAATCAAGTAATTGTCAATGGAAATGATTCCAATAAGTGAATATGTGAATCATAATAGTATCAAGAATATGAAGTGTGACATTGAATTGAAATGTCATATTAAGGAGACAAGATTATGAAAGTAGTGAATTGTTAGTATAATGTTATGCTTAGTACAGAGGACAAGTTTTATGACTTCTAAACAAGTGTATTGCGACATATCAAACATGTTTGGAAGTAATCTTGAAGAAAGGATGAGATAGACTTTACTTATGCTAACTTACCAAGTTGAGTACCTGGAGATTTTTCCTCTTTTGGGTATGTGCCATAACTACGAATATTGCCAGAAGCCACAAAGGACAGTTCTCTTTCAAATAGTATAGACGAAAGCATTATTAGAAATCAAATCACCCAAATAGCCAAAAGCTACAAGTGATTATTCTCTTTTAAATAGTACAAATGAAAAACTTTATTACAGATTAAAGACAAAAATATTCAAAAAGACCCTTTAATGACACGCATTATGTGTTGTAAAAGCCAAAAAAAAACATGGAAATGTTTGTCAAGGAAGGCCCTGTCATAAAGGAAGACGACACGCTTTTGCGTGTCGTAAACTTACAATGCGCATTTACGACACGTATACACGAAACGCATTGCGTGTCAAGGAAGGCATTGTCATAAAGGAAGCTGACACACATATGCGTGTCATAACCTTACAACACGTATTTACAATATGCAGTGCGTATCATTAAAGTCCCTGTCATAAATGTAGATGACACGCATTTGCATGCTATAAACTTCAGCATCCCTAAATCATAGTCTCTGTGAGCGTGAGGAGCTGTAAATGGTTGGCTCTTGAACTAAGGCTTGTTAACTTGAGAATTCGTTGCAATCTCCGATAATGTGAGGTAGGCCCGCGGTTGCCAACGGAAAGATGAGAAGAGGTCGTCGGCAGGAGATAAACGGAGGTAGCAAACTTTTCAGAGAGCACTCATTGAAAGAAAAATCCCTAGATAATGGTCCCTCCGATTTCATGATATGATAAATGGTTGGAACGCGTGTTCATTTTAAGAATTATAAAGCGACATTCTTACATGATACACTTTTCATAATGGGCGCCCTCCGTCTTTTTTTTGTTCTGACGTTAATTTTAGGACACGCAAAAATGCGTGTCCTAAATCCTTCACATTTTAGAGAGATGACATTATTTTTAGGACACACACTATTGCGTATCATAAAACACTGTGTGTCATGGTTCGCCTGTCATTAAAGGCCTATATTCTAGTATTGATTTAAACCGAAGCTCCTTGCATATACCTTGAAATACTTTTAAAATACTATATGCATAAAAAATTGTAATGATACCATAGAGTCATTCAAATTAATTGGCTAAGCGACTCTACGTGTTCATCCATTGTATAAATACTGGACATTTATTGTTATTATGCAATTACAAATAATACAATACTAACAATATTTTATTTCTTTAGCAATTCTTTCTCTTTCTTTTAGCAGGAATAATAAATTTACACAAAATTATTCATGTAGTAAATTTTAGAAGATCATAAATAATAAGAAGAAAAGGAATGACCGTTTTAACCATTCTGAAAGAAGTAGACTTTCCATTCGGGGTGGAGACTATAGAAAAACAACTAGAGCAAGCTAAGGAAATTGAAATAATTACAATTCTGTAAAGAACATATTGACAAAAAACACACTAGATTGTTTTATCTTGTTATTGACTTTTTGCTCCTTTCCTCATTCACATACCAACCCAAGCATATATCATTCTTAACAACTCTAGGATCAAATGGGCCATTATTTGGATGTTGCAAAAAAAAGTTTTAGGACTTTTACCAAGTTGTGTAAAGGGTTTTACTATTTATGGCTTGTTTTTTGTTTGTTTCTGTTAATTAAGAAGAAATTTGGTAGTTTGTGTTTGATCCTTCTTTTTTTTTTCCTTTCATTTCCTTCTTTTAATTGGTACTATACATGTGACATCCCCAAAATCACGACCAGGAAAGACCGATCTAATTTATGCTTTTAAATTAATATTCACAGTAATCCTTTTATTTAAAAGAGTTGCGGAATTTGTTCCCAAAACAAAATATGATAAATAGAAATTATCAAAGCATTCCTTAAAGAAATGTATTTTCATTATATATCAAAACTCGGGATGTCATGTTCCGATACAGACACAAAAGCATAAACGGCATATTATAAGCCTTACAACAGTTATACACAACTACTGGCCTATAAACAAAATATCTTCACAAGTTGTCCAACTTATGCTCTCGCGCCACTACCTGTAATACAAATAAAACTGAGTGGGTCAGGCTTGGGAGCCTGGTGAGCATATAGGGTTTTCAGCCCACAATAAATAATTATATTCAATTTTCACCAAACAACAATAACCTGATTACCCATTCCCGTTATCCTCACTTTACGTCCCTATGACAACAACTATTACAAGGGACCTAATCTAGCATTTTCATCGGGACGGATATTACCGCAAAGGGGTTTCCTCGACAAAAGATGTCCTAAAGGCAACCATGAGGGGGATAGAGTACACCGGTGAACACATCCTTCACAACACCTACAGGTTATGAACCTGCCTGTGTTCCACTGGATAGTCTAGAAAGAGTCTGTGGTCCTCATCCATACTCCGCTAGATGACTAGATCAACAACAACATCGAGGCCTCTCATCATTTTATTTCATCACACATCCACTATCTACCCATGTTCTACCCAACATCTTTGTAGATAAATATATATATATATATATATATATATATATATATATATATATATATATATACAACATAAAACATGTATAAAACATTCAATCAATACTCATTTCAAATAACACATAACATATAAACACATAGCACGTATTTTATAGAGAATACTTCGTATTTATGTGTTAGAAGAAAGTAACTACACACTCACTTGATAAGAAGAGGATCGGACGGCACTACGGCTCTAAATGTAGTATTTCTTCGGTGAAACCGGGAGATCTCCACAAAAATCGGGCTTCTCGCGGGCAGAGTTTCTGCTCGGGAACTCTTTTTCTCGGGATCTTCGGGGCTTCGGGACTTGCTTCGATTCTCAGGATGATACCGGGGCTTCGGGGTATAAGTTACACGCAAAACGAGGCAATAACGAGTGAGAGAGAAGAATTTGAGCACTAAAACTCGGCAGCCCACGACATTTATTTATAGGGGCTGATCCCTGCGATTACGTTGTGCATAACTTCAGAGTACGCTGGACGTACTAAGCAGATCAGACCGAATGCGTCACTGCTTACGGACCCGGGGAACTCGAGTGGTGGAGTAGGGCGACGTGGCCCAACCCAGACCATGAACCATGAGTACGTTGGGCGTACTCATGTACGCTGGGCGTACTCCGCATTTCCAAACTTCTAAAATTCATATCTTTCGCATATGATCTCTGTTTTTGACGTTCTTTATATCCACGCGTAGGTGAGACTATACTCTACAACGTTCATTTAGACTCCGTCGGCTAATTTTGAATTTATTTTTGTTATTATATTTTTAACAGGCTGAGACAGGAAAAGTCCGTTAAAAATTCATAACTTCTTCATCTGACGTCCGTTTTCGTCTATCTTTCTTCCGTTGGACTACTATCGACGATATCTTCGATTCTCGTTTAGATGGTTTCGGCCAAATATCACTCGATCTCAATTTCGAGATTTGGGTTGTATACCGCTAAGTCGAAACTTAGAAAAATCATAACTTCCTCATACGAAGTCAGATTTGGACGTTCTTTTTATGCACGCTCTCGGCTTAACGTATTCTACAACGTTCATTAAGATCACTAAGGCTATATATTGCTCTATCTTAAATTCATATTTTACGTCATACAGTGTCGTGCCGGTTCTATCGCGAAACTTCGACAGGTAATAACTTCTTCGTTATAACTCGGATTTCGGCATTCTTTATATATATCCGGTACCCTTGTCACGACCACTACAACCTCCTTCATATATATTGGGCTTATCTAATATTTTATTATTACGCATATTTTTATTCTTAATTCATTTAAGCCACACAATTAAGCATAAACACATAATACTCAAATAATACATCTTTATTATTTCAAAACGAGTTACAAAGGTTAACCTAGACTGTTACATCATCATTGATGCCTAGCCTAGAAACACAGGCGTTACAATTCTCTCCACCTTAGAATGATTCCGTCCCCGGAATCACACATCAGCAAACAAATGCGGATAGCGACCCATCATGTCACTCTCCGTTTCCCAAGAGAGATTTGGCCCATTCGTATGTTTCCAACGGACAAGCACTAATCCGACCATCTTGCGTCACAACTTCTTAGTCTTTCGGTCAACGATTGCCTCTGGTTCTTCAATTAACCTCTTATTTTCATCAATTCTTAATTCAGATATTGGAATTATGTCGGGAACTTCTCCCGTGAACTTCCTCAAATAACACACATGGAAAGTGTTATGAATTCCATTCAGTTCTTCGGGTAATTCTAGCTTGTAAGATTGGGTCCCAATCCTCTGAAGAACTTTAAACGGTCCAATAAACCTTGGACTTAACTTTCCCCTTTTACCAAATCTTATAAGTCCCTTCCACGGTGAGACTTTAAGCAAAATCGAATCCCCAACTTCAAAAGTCATCGGTCTTCGCTTGTTGTTAGCATAGCTCTTTTGACGTTCCTGAGCTGCTAACATTCTCTTCCTAATTATTTTCAACTTTTCAGCAGTTTGATGGACTATCTCGGGTCCCATAAACTGCTTTTCCCCAGCCTCAAGCCAACAAGACGGCGTACGACATTTTTGTCCGTACATAGCTTGATAAGGTGCCATCTTTATGCTCAAGTGGAAACTATTATTGTAGGAGAATTCTACCAAAGGTAAATGTTCATCCCAGTTACCTTGGAATTCTAGGGTACATGCTCGCAACATATCTTCAAGAGTTTATATCGTTCGTTCGCTCTGACCATCAGTCTGTGGATGGTAAGTTGTACTCAAACACAACTTGGTACCCAATTCCTCTTGTAGACTTCTCCAAAATCGCGAGGTGAAACGGCTGTCACGATCTGACACAATCGTTAACGGAACACCATGAAGCCTCACAATTTCCTTCACATAGGAATTCGCAAGCTTATCCATTGACCATTTCTCATTGGCTACTATGAAATGCGCACTCTTAGTGAAGCGATCAACGACCACCCAAATCATGTCGTGACCATTCTTTGTTCTGGGCAGTTTAGTGACAAAATCCATAGCAATGTCTTCCCATTTACCCATAGGCACATGTAAAGGTTCTAAACTCCCGTATGGTTTCTGATGTTGTGCCTTGACCCTTGCACATGTCACACACTCTGCCACGTACTTTGCAATATCAAGCTTCATCGTCGGCCACAAGTAATAGGGTTTCAGGTCCCTATACATTTTAGTGCTGCCAGGATGAATTGAGTACATGGTTTTGTGAGCTTCTTCCATCAGAAGACCTCTTATTCCTCCTGACTTAGGTACCCAAATACGATCTTGGAATACCTTCAGTGCATGACTGTTTGTACCGAACATCACCGTTTTGCCCAAACGTTCTCCCTTTCGGTCATTCTTCTCAGAAGCTTCTTCTTGAGCTTTCTTTATACTCTCCATAATTGTAGAGACAACTTCTATTCTCAACACTCTTGGCCTTTTTCTTTCAAGATTGACTTTCCGACTGAGAGCATCAGCGACAACATTTGCTTTACCGGGGTGGTAAAGTATCTCACAGTCGTAGTCTTTAAGTAACTCTAGCCAACGTCGTTGCCTCATATTCAATTCTTTCTGATTAAAGAGATATTGGAGACTCTTGTGATCAGTGAAAAGTTGGTACTTCGTGCCATAGAGGTAATGCCTCCATATCTTTAGAGCAAATATTACCGCTGCCAACTCCAGATCATGAGTGGGGTAGTTCTTTTCATGCTCCTTCAGCTGTCGAGACGCATATGCTATCACCTTTTCTCTTTGGGTCAAAACACAACCCAACCCAACACCAGACACATTGCTGTAGACAGCGAAGTCCTCAACTCCATCGGGTAGAGAAAGAATCGGTGCCTCACATAGCTTCTTCTTTAGCAGCTCGAATGCTTCTTTATGTTTATCACTCTGAGCATAAGTAGCTCCTTTATGAGTCAAAGCTGTTAATGGAGTAGCGATCGAAGAAAAGCCTTGGATAAACCTTCGGTAATATCCGGCTAATCCTAAAAAGCTTCGGATCTCCGTGGGACTTTTCGGTTGCTCCCACTTCATCACAGCTTCAATCTTTGCTGGATCAACCATTATCCCTTCTTGGTTGACCACGTGACCCAAGAATTGGACTTCTCGAATCCAAAAATCACATTTGGAGAACTTTGCATACAACTTCTCCTTCTTCAAGACTTCCAGCACTTCTCGCAAGTGTCTGCCATGCTCCTCTTGGCTTTTCGAGTAAATTAGAATGTCATCTATGAACACTATCACAAATTTATCAAGGAACGGATTACAAACTCTGTTCATTAAATCCATGAATACTGCTGGAGCATTGGTTAGTCCAAACGACATAACCAAAAACTCGTAGTGTCCATATCGTGTTCTGAATGCAGTCTTCTCAATATCCAGCTCTCTTACTTTCAGCTGATGATATCCTGACCTTAGGTCGATCTTTGAAAAATAACTTGAACCTTGTAGTTGATCGAACAAGTCATCAATCCTCGGCAACGGATATCTATTCTTTATTGTTGCCTTGTTCAGCTCTCTGTAATCGATGCACATCCTCATACTCCCATCCTTTTTCTTTATGAATAACATCGGAGCTCCCCAGGGTGATGAACTAGGTCTAATGAAACCTTTGTCCAATAACTCCTGAAGTTGCATCATCAGCTCCTTCATCTCCGTCGGTGCTAGTCGGTAAGGTGCTTTTGCTATTGGCGTCGTCCCTGGTAACAAGTCGATACGGAATTCTACTTGTCGATCAGGCGGTAATCTGGGAAGATCTTCGGGAAATACTCCCGGATAATCACACAGGACAGGAATGCTCTGTATCTCCTTTTTCTCCTTCTTAGCATCGATCATGAATGCGAAATATGATATACGTCCTTTGGCCAAACACTTTCTGGATTTCATTAGCGAAATGATTCCAAAATTCACTTTGCGTTTGTCCCCATACACCATAAATGACTCTTTCCCTGGCGGGTTTACTTTTACTATTTTCTTTCTGCACAATATTTCGGCATCATTGGCGCTAAGCCAATCCATTCCCAGCAAGATGTCGAAACCATTTAGTTCAATAGGCAATAATTCCTCGCAGAATTTATTCCTATTCAAATCAATTAAGATGTTTTTCATACGATGGCTAACAGGTACAAACTTGCCACTAGCAACTTCGACTAATAAAGCATTATCTAGTCTATCGACAGGCAAAGCTAGTTTTCTACCAAATTCATGCGAAATAAAGGAGTAGTTGGCTCCAGAATCAAATAAAATTTGGGCAGACAATTTGTTTACGAGAAAGGTACCTGAAGCGACATCAACTTCATCTTTAGCAGCCTCAAGTGTCATCTGAAAGGCTCTCGCCTTCGGCTTTGGCGGAATATTGGGTTTTGCTGCCTCTTTCTTTTTCGGACAATCCCTCGAGATGTGCCCCTCCTCACCACACCCATAGCAGACTTTCTTGGTAAGGTTGCATTCTATGGGATAGTGCCCTGGATTTCCACATTTAAAGCATGTGGTTTCCCCGCCACATTTCCCAAGATGCTTCTTCTTGCATTTGTCGCACCATTTCGCTTCGCCTCCCCCACCTCCTCTCGAGCTAGACTTCGAGAATTTACCCTTTTTGCTGGACCCCGAGGGTCCGTCGAACTTCCTCTTCTCACCAATCTCTGACCTCTCCAGACCCTTCTCCCTGATCTGGGTCTCAACATTTCTAGCAGCCTAGATGGCGGCTTTCAATGTGGTTGCTTGCTTAACCATTGGACCATAGTCCGCTGGTAGTCCGAGGGCAAACTTGTTGACCTTGGAGAGTTCAGTTGGAACTAAATATAGGATAAGCTTCATCTTTTCTGTGAAACTAGCAGGGTATTCAGTAACGCTCATTTTTCCCTTCTTCAAATTCTGAAACTCGTTATTGATTTCCAGAAGGTCCTGCTCGGAACAGTATTGCAATTTGAGTTGCACCACAAAGTCTTCCTAAGACATTTTGCTCGATTCTCCCTTGGGCATAGAGTCAGCTAACAGCTTCCACCAACTCAACACGCCAGAGTTTAACAGAGGGATCGCAAGAGCGGTCTTCTGTCTGTTACTGCATTCGCAACTCTCGAGCATTGTCTCCATTTCGGAGATCCAGTTTATAACTTGTACCGGCGTCGGGCTTCCAGATAGACATGGTGGCTTGGATGCCATGAAATCCTTGTACTTACACCTACGCCCATCATTTCCTCCATCCTGGTTGATTTGCCTAACAATCGGTGGGTTGGCTTGACCAACAGTCCCACTGAAGTTTCCTCCTTCCGAAGGCCCTTCATTCAATTCGGGTTGTTCAATCGGCATTGAAACTTCTTCACGATTCTACCGAAGCAGACGTCTCGTTTCTTCCATTTGGCGATCCAACATCGTTTGAATCATCAATTGTACCCCAGCCATTGTCATTGGCTAAGGTGCTGCTGCTACAACAGGTACTCGCTCAATCATAGGTGGTTGATTCCTATTTTCATCTGCGTTTCCAACGCCACTTCTGGTTCTTACCATTTTTGATCTATACACCGAATAAGGTGAAATTAGATCCTCATCCATTACAGATAATTAAATCATCCTTATCACTCTGAAACGTTTACATGCTAGTTCTAATATCGTCGTCATACGCTTAGAATCCTGAACACATAAGGTCTCCAGATCCGGTTGGCAACAAATGTCACACCCCCAAACCAAGGATGGCGGAAACGTCCGGGGGTGGAGGACTTCATGTATAGTATCACAACAACGAGTATAATAGTGCTCAAAGTAAATACAACCATCATAAATATAATTGAAAAGGTTACACCATAGTATATGTTTACATGTTTCAAAATCAATTACATTATGATGACAAAATGAACTGTTTGACGATTTAACGTCCCATCCTCAAAGTGCTGATGTTTTCCTGTTTCACTGATTTCCTGAGAATACAAGTAGTTTTGAAAAGTGTCAACAATTAAGTTGGTGAGTTCATAAGAGTTTTGTTTGAAAAAGAAACTGTTTTC
Organism: Lactuca virosa; assembly: GCF_052849685.1. NCBI lineage: Eukaryota > Viridiplantae > Streptophyta > Magnoliopsida > Asterales > Asteraceae > Lactuca > Lactuca virosa. The sequence continues at coordinate 91,653,568 of NC_136429.1, forward strand.
CTTGTAAAAGCGACAAAGTATGTTTCCAGAAAATCCAATATTTTCTTTATTAAGTGAAATGAATGATTCTATGTTATGCGATAATGAACCCTAGAAGAACCATAGATTCCTTCTATAATCGCCCAACGTATATAAGTTATATAAAATTTAAGTTAAATAAACCGTTGAATATAATGGGTTTACCCTAGGTCCACAACCAAACAAGGAACAGGAGATGAGGCGGGCCCACCAACTCTAAGTCGATTGTGACTAGATTCTTATATAACTCTATCATATACACTTAGCAGTTATAGCTGAAGTCTAACAATTCTAGCTTTATGTAGTTTTAACAGAAATATGTTCCAAAGAAAATCCAATATTTTCCTTATAAAAGTTAGGTAGTCCTAAATCCCAGGACCGAAAATGAACAAGTATTTTCCATACTTAAAGATATAAAAGTGATTTTAAATCGGCATAAAACCATTTTTAAAGTTAGGTAGTCCTAAATCCCAGGACCGGGAATAAACAAGTATTTTACCATACTTAAAGTAATTCTTACAAGTTTAAATCGACATAAACTCGTTTAGTTTAGAATTAAAACCCCTTTTCAAAGTAGAAGTTTCTATGTAAACTTGAAAGATTGTTAACTACCTATGTGAGTCGCTATAACCATACTATGACGAGAAATAACCTGCACAACGTTTTTCAGACGTTAAGATACTATGACTCTTGTCACCCATAGACCTGCAGGTCCCGTTGTAGCTAGCAGCAAGGTGTGGGGTGTCAAACCCAATATAGATCTATACACAATTATCACGCTCTCCCTACAAGAGACTCTGGTTATAACTTACAGGAATTGGGATCCCGTACTCGAACGTACGGGGAGAGAATTGCCTCACAACCTAAGTTAACTAGTTTACACATAGTTTGATATTAAAACCTCTTCCGTGGAGGAAGTGAAATCACCTTTTCTGAATAAATTAGTGATATGAAATCCTTAAACTATTACTATTATAGTTTATCATGTAGGATATGAAAAAAAAACCCATTTGTTTTGAGAGTAAAACCTTTTTCATGTAGTAAAATCCATAAACTATGCTTAATGTAGTTTATTACATGTGTTCGAAATAAATGAAGAATCCTTATTATGAATGACTAAATTTCAGTTTATGATTATAAACTAACAAGAAAATACATTCAATATTTAGAACTTATTGTTATACACTTTGCTCAACATAATACAAAGTGTTATGAAAGTTATAAGTTGTTAACTAGTTTTTAACCTTTCTGCACTCTTTTAGAAAAATCATAGAAAAATCATACGAAGTCGAAAATTGAATCCGTAAATTCTGAGACTTCATAAAATGTGCGTAGTTTATTCGTAATTTTTATTATGATTTTTAGAAGTCTTTAACTTGTGTTAAAATGTTCATATTCACAGACTGGTCCGAATTCGTTTCTGAAATGATAGGCAGTTTTGTAAAAATCACCATAAATTGTAGACAAATCGTATGGAGATGTGCAAGTAGTAATTTTAAAGGTATGAAGCTGAACTATTTTCATATTAAACAGTTTTGAAAGATATTAAGTTTAAGATAGTCAAAACAGTCCGTGAATAAGACTCAACTTTTCTGATGAAAGCTGTTGTTTGAGTTTAGTTGTGTTCTTGGTGTTTTAACTTGTATTCCCCCCCTGAAAACTAAAGAAAACATGAAAATGTAGGGGTATGAACTCACCTTGAGTGATTTCAGTAGATGGATGATGAAGAAGAGAAGTGTTCAACTCAAGAACACTTGGGAGATACTTGAAGATTTGAAGATCTAACACAAATATGACGATATTTGTGGAAGCAATCTATGATTTGGATGAAGGATAGTAGAATATCTAAGTGTAGGAGGAAGATACTTACCAAATGTGGAGGAAAAACCCAACACCAACCTTTGAATCTCGAATTTTTAGAGAGAGAAAGTGTAAGAGAGGTGTTTGTTCTTTTTGAGAAAGAGTGAATAAAGTGGGAGGAGAAATAAGGACTTCTCCATCTTTTGTTCAAGATTATGGCTAAACAAGAGTGTAAAAATGTCAATGATTGACTAGTTATGGGTGAATAGTGACTAGGGGTTGTACTATGAAGGTATGGGGAGGTTGTTTGTGTCCTTGTCCAAAGGATAAGTCAACACTCCTCCTAAATATCTTACCAACTAGATTTTATTCTTAGGCAAGAATTTTCCCCAAAATATAATTAAAATATGAATATTTGGGCTTTATTATGTTAAAATATGAGTTTGGGTGAACATCCCGCGTTAAAATCTCGAAAAACGGGCTTAAAACGAAGTTTGGGTCAAAAACCGGCAATCTGGATTGAACCTGCGAGGTTCGGCTCCAAGGGAGTGAGAACCGAGAGTGGAGAAGGAAGGAACCGAGAGTAGAAGGGAGGACCGAAGGTGCGAGGGTTCGGTCGTGGCTCGCATCTCGGAACCGAAGGTCAAGTCCTCGGACCGAAGGTCAGGTCCTCGGACCGAAGGTGTAGTCCTCTCGGACCGAAAGTGAGAAGAGAAGAGCAGAAGGTCGGGCTCGGTTCGGAATGATCAGGGGACCGAAATAGACAGAGTGCTCGGTCCATTTCGGTTGAGAGGGTTTCGGTTCTCAGGAGGTTCGGCTCCTAAAAGGTTCGGCTCCTAAGAGGAGTTTCGGCTCCTAAGAGGGGTTTCGGCTCCTTAACGCCGTTTTTCGCGTAGACTTCCGTTTTCGAGCGGTTTTCGACTAAATTAAGGGTCGGGATGCCCCGAGTGATTATAAGGAGTTGAGAGAGATTTTGAGAGAGATTTGGGAGAGATTTGACATACTTGGAGAGATTTGACATACAGAGAGAGATTTGGGAGAGTTTTCACATTCTTGGAGAGATTTCTCATACAGAGAGAGATTTGGGAGAGATTTCACATTCTTGGAGAGATTTCTCATATAGAGAGAGATTTGGGAGAGATTTCACATTCTTGGAGAGATTTCTCATACAGAGAGAGATTTGGGAGAGATTTGGGAGAGATTTCACATACGTGGAGAGATTTGGGAGAGATTTCACACACTTGGAGAGATTTCTCATACGGAGAGAGATTTGGGAGAGATTTCACACACTTGGAGCGATTTATCCTACTTGGAGAGTTTTGGGAGAGTTAGAGTGAAAGAGATTAGGAGAGACTTCTTTTGTGACCTTTTTGAGTGTTTGGCTTCGCAACGCAAGGTTTGTACATCCCGTTAAGTCTCGTTATGATTGTTATATGCCCCTGAGGGTTAAGGAATAATGTTTTATTGAGTAGTTTCATCACTTGCCCTGATTAGGGCTTAGAATTTCCGAACACGTGAAAACTCTAAGTGATACTTTGTATTAAAATTGCGAGTTGTTCATTAAGAAACATAATGGAAACCCTAATGTACAAGGGTTAGATGAGTTGACCGGTTTAACTCGTTGACTTTAGTTGACTTTGACTTGGCCAAAAATTGACGGTTGTCACATCATCCCCCCGTTAGAAAGAATTTTGTCCCGAAATTAGTGTTTCGATTGGGACTTCAAGAATTTGGGGGAAAGATGGGGGAACTTTTCATAGTATAAGAAATTGATATGGTGGGGAAACAACCCGCCTGATGTTAAATGACGTCCTTGGAATTTCTTATTGTAACTTGAGCTGAGTCGATTTAAAAGGAGTTATTGTTTTGGAATGATAGTGTATTCTACGTGTCCCTTTATGCTCTCCGCTTTATACTTGGTATTACTACTATGAATATTTTATAATGTAGTTAGCGAGTTCCAGCATTACGAATGTTTCAACAAATTGTGATGAAATTTGCATTATAAGTCCTACAAGTTCTTTTATAATCGCTTGGTGTAAACTAGTCGTATATCATTAAGATTGCAAGGGCATTCGGATGGGTGACCCCGCCTTAAGCCCACAACCAAACAAGGAACAAGAAATGAGGCGGAATCACACATCCTAAGTCCATAGAATCTTAATGATGTATGACCATGATGTTTGCACTAGCCATCATAGATTCACCAGTAAAAACCCTACGTTTTTATATAGAAGATAAGACTTATTCGGGTTTTGCCGTGTTCTCGAGATGCTTTCAGCCTTTCTCGAACTTGTGCTAAGTCATAAGTGATAACTTCTCTTTGGAGCGCCGCATAGGGCTTGCTTTAGTATTTCTCGTTTGATTAGATCGGTAGGGAACATATGGGTTCGGTTTACACGACTAGACTTATTCGGATGATAGGGCGTTCACTTGCACTCCTGGGTAACCTGGTCCCGAAGTTCATGGCAGGACTGGTACCTGGTCCATCTATCATTAACTTGCGCATATAGGTCGTATGTACTTAAGGTTGGCAAGACAGTTGGATGGGTGATTCTGCCCCAAGTCCATAACCAGACAAGGAACAGGAAATAGGGCGGAAGCACACATCCAATGTCCGTAGAATCTTAATTATACATTATCCTCGCGTATACACGTAGTGGTGATAGACTAACCGTATTCGTCCCAAGCTTCTGTGCTTGAACCTTATCTGCTGCGTGAAGGGTCTCCTGGAAATACTTGTGGTAAGGTTTCGGAAGGTATAATACTCCTCTGGTGAGTGTTTTTGGGTTTCACAGCGAGAGATGACCCGAAGGTCCGTGCTGGATGTGTTTATGGGAGACGAAGGTTTCAATATTCGGTGGGTTAGGTGAAGGGTCCTTTCGTAGCCGTTAAATCGGGAAGGTGAGGACTAAACCAATCGAAATTGAATGATGACAACAGTATCTTTTTACTACGAGGCTTAAAAGGGTGAGATGATAGTGAGTCTTGAATAAGGGTTTATACGTCGGGAGTTATTTATCTTAGTTCTGAGTGTATCGTGTTCCGGTTGTTTATGGTGTTCTGAAAACAGTTCATAACGAGAGTCTACATATGATAAACTTATGAATTTTAGTAGCATTTCCCCCAAAGAAATAATACGCATGCCCCTTTTATTTGTATGATTTTAGCATATTTAGTTTTTAGAGGAAGGTTTTGAGCTTGATGCAGGTCCACACCACATCATTGCAAGAAAAGTTTGGACCGCAAATAAATATCTCGACTAGTGTAATCACTAACTCGTGGGGTCGGGCCTACAAATGGAGGGGAGTAACACCAACGCATACTCATAGACCTAATCTACAAGGTCTTGTGAATAAAATGAACTCTGCTTACGATAATACGTCCCCAAATGGCAAGTTGCTGATGGCGACTCCATCCCTCGATCAATGCTGCCCAACGGGGCACAGGCTCGATGGAGTCGAGACGGTTTGTGAGAGCCCAGGCTATGTGAGGAGAGTTGTCGATCTCTGGCTCCACCTCCGACTCTTTTCCTCAACACTCACTAACTCTCCGGGTTTGGAAAGTAGGGGCCTCCTGGTATGTAAGATCTTGTCGTGCTGTCCGTGCGAGAATAGGGGTGGAAGAGATAACTAATAGACGTCTGATCCTATAATTACTTATAGGGGTGATCCTTATCAGTCACGTCTATAATCACATAGTGCATACCAGTTATACATAATCTGAGATAGAATAGACCTTCGAATAAATGACTCTACTCTAAGTCCACAACCAAACAAGGAACAGGAAGTAGAGCAATAGTCATAGATTCTGAGTCTATAATATCTTTAATTATGTATAACCTTAGCGTATGCACTCAGTCATTATAGACCTACTAATAGGGGACTTTAGTTTTCACATAAGTTGATCATAGTATCACCAAATACTCCTATAGTATTTTAATATTATGTTTGGTTCTTAACGATTTTCTTGTATGGGTGTTGGTAAGTTGATAGACTTGTTGTCCACCATGACTATCCCCCGGCACATGCTAGTCATTTCTCGGACGAATATAGTTGATCAGGCTATATCCCTCCCAGACTTGATTGCATATCCCAGGGCATACTCACATTGCACAACTCCTCTATTTTTAACTTTTGCGTTTTCCTTAGACATGACACTAAACCGGTATGCATGTATGTACTTTTAACAAGAAACTATTTATTTCTAAAAGTATAGTTATTTGAAAATGTTAAATCAGAGACCTTAGTCCCAATGCATTTATGGTTTGTATATCTTATGTGGTTCGATATACTTAGTTCACTATAAACAATGCTCTGATACCAATTTGTCACACCCCCAAACCAAGGATGGCGGAAATGTCCGGGGGTGGAGGACTTCATGTATAGTATCACAACAACGAGTATAATAGTGCTCAAAGTAAATACAACCATCATAAATATAATTGAAAAGGTTACACCATAGTATATGTTTACATGTTTCAAAATCAATTACATTATGATGAAAAAAATGAACTGTTTGACGATTTAACGTCCCATCCTAAAAGTGCTGATGTTTTCCTGTTTCACTGATTCCCTGATAATACAAGTAGTTTTGAAAAGTGTCAACAATTAAGTTGGTGAGTTCATAAGAGTTTTGTTTGAGAAAGAAACCGTTTTCCTTGTAAAAGCGACAAAGTATGTTTCCAGAAAATCCAATATTTTCTTTATTAAGTGAAATGAATGCTTCTATGTTATGCGATAATGAACCCTAGAAGGACCCATAGATTCCTTCTATAATCGCACAGCGTATATAAGTTATATAAAATTTAAGTTAAATAAACCTTTGAATATAATGGGTATGCCCTAGGTCCACAACCAAACAAGGAACAGGAGATGAGGCGGGCCCCCCAATTCTAAGTCGATTGTGACTAGATTCTTATATAACTCTATCATATACACTTAGCAGTTATAGCTGAAGTCTAACAATTCTAGCTTTATGTAGTTTTAACAGAAATATGTTCCAAAGAAAATCCAATATTTTCCTTATAAAAGTTAGGTAGTCCTAAATCCCAGGACCGAAAATGAACAAGTATTTTCCATACTTAAAGATATAAAAGTGATTTTAAATCGGCATAAAACCCATTTTAAAGTTAGGTAGTCCTAAATCCCAGGACCGGGAATAAACAAGTATTTTACCATACTTAAAGTAATTCTTGCAAGTTTAAATCGACATAAACTCGTTTAGTTTAGAATTAAAACCTCTTTTCAAAGTAGAAATTTCCATGTAAACTTGAAAGATTGTTAACTACCTATGTGAGTCGCTATAACCATACTATGACGAGAAATAACCTGCACAATTTTTTTCAGACGTTAAGATACTATGACTCTTGTCACCCGTAGACCTGCAGGTCCCGCTGTACCTAGCAGCAAGGTATGAGGTGTCAAACCCAATATAGATCTATACACAATTATCACGCTCTCCCTACAAGCGACTCTAGTTATAACTTACAGGAATTGGGATCCCGTACTCGAACGTATGGGGAGAGAATTGCCTCACAACCTAAGTTAACTAGTTTACACATAGTTTGATATTAAAACCTCTTCCGTGGAGGAAGTGAAATCATCTTTTCTGAATAAATTAGTGATATGAAATCCTTAAACTATTACTATTATAGTTTATCATGTAGGATATGAAAAAAAAAACTCATTTGTTTTGAGAGTAAAACCTTTTTCATGTAGTAAAATCCATAAACTATGCTTAATGTAGTTTATTACATGTGTTCGAAATAAATGAAGAATCCTTATTATGAATGACTAAATTTCAGTTTATGATGATAAACTAACAAGAAAATACATTCAATATTTAGAAACTTATTGTTATACACTTTGCTCAACATAATACAAAGTGTTATGAAAGTTATAAGGTGTTAACTAGTTTTTAACCTTTCTGCACTCTTTTAGAAAAATCATAGAAAAATCATACGAAGTCGAAAACTGAATCCGTAAATTCTGAGAGTTCATAAAATGTGCCTAGTTTTTTCGTAATTTTTATTATGATTTTTAGAAGTCTTTAACTTGTGTTAAAATGTTCATATTCACAGACTGGTCCGAATTCGTTTCTGAAATGATAGGCAGTTTTTGTAAAAATCACCATAAATCGTAGAAAAATTGTATGGAGATGTGCAAGTAGTAATTTTAAAGGTATGAAGCTGAACTACTTGTATATTAAACAGTTTTGAAAGATATTAAGTTTAACATAGTCAAAACAATCTGTGAATAAGACTCAACTTTTCTGATGAAAGCTGTTGTTTGAGTTTAGTTATGTTCTTGGTGTTTTAACTTGTATTCCCCCCCCCCCCCTGAAAACTGAAGAAAACATGAAAATGTAGGGGTATGAACTCACCTTGAGTGATTTCAGTAGATGGATGATGAAGAAGAGAAGTGTTCAACTCAAGAACACTTGGGAGATACTTGACGATTTGAAGATCTAACACAAATATGACGATATTTGTGTAAGCAATCTATGATTTGGATGAAGGATAGTAGAATATCTAAGTGTAGGAGGAAGATACTTACCAAATGTGGAGGAAAAACCCAAGACCAACCTTTGAATCTCGAATTTTTAGAGAGAGAAAGTGTAAGAGAGGTGTTTGTTCTTTTTGAGAAAGAGTGCATAAAGTGGGAGGAGAGATAAGGATTTCTCCAGCTTTTGTTCAAGATTATGGTTAAAGAAGAGTGTAAAAACGACAATGATTGACTAGGTATGGGTGAATACTGACTAGGGGTTGTACTATGAAGGTATGGGGAGGTTGCTTGTGTCCTTGTCCAAAGGATAAGTCAACACTCCTCCTAAATATCTTACCAACTAGATTTTATTCTTAGGCAAGGATTTTCCCCAAAATATAATTAAAATATGAATATTTGGGGTTTATTATGTTAAAATACGAGTTTGGGTGAAAATCCCGCGTTAAAATCTCGAAAAACGGGCTTAAAACGAAGTTTGGGTCAAAAACCGGCAATCTGGATTGAACCTGCGAGGTTCGGCTCCAAGGGAGTGAGAACCGAGAGTGGAGAAGGAAGGAACCGAGAGTAGAAGGGAGGACCGAAGGTGCGAGGGTTCGGTTGTGGCTCGCATCTCGGAACCGAAGGTCAAGTCCTCGGACCGAAGGTCAGGTCCTCGGACCGAAGGTGTAGTCCTCTCGGACCGAAAGTGAGAAGAGAAGAGCAGAAGGTCAGGCTCGGTTCAGAATGATCAGGGGACCGAAATAGACAGAGCGCTCGGTCCATTTCGGTTGAGAGGGTTTCAGTTCTCAGGAGGTTCGGCTCCTAAGAGGTTCGGCTCCTAAGAGGGGTTTCGACTCCTTAAGGCTGTTTTTCGCGTAGACTTCCGTTTTCACATTCTTGGAGAGATTTCTCATACAGAGAGAGATTTGGGAGAGATTTCACATACTTGGAGAGATTTGGGAGAGATTTCACATACGTGGAGAGATTTGGGAGAGATTTCACACACTTGGAGAGATTTCTCATACGGAGAGAGATTTGGGAGAGATTTCACACACTTGGAGAAATTTCTCCTACTTAGAGAATTTTGGGAGAGTTAGAGTGAAAGAGATTGGGAGAGACTTCTTTTGTGACATTTTTGAGTGTTTGGCTTCGCAACGTAAGGTTTGTACATCCCGTTAAGTCTCGTTATGATTGTTATATGCCCCTGAGGGTTAAGGAATAATGTTTTATCGAGTAGTTTCATCACTTGCCTTGATTAGGGTTTAGAATTTCCGAACACGTGAAAACACTAAGTGATACTTTGTATTAAGATTGCGAGTTGTTCAATAAGAAACATAATGGAAACCCTAATATATAAGGGTTAGATGAGTTGACCGGTTTGACTCGTTGACTTTAGTTGACTTTGACTTGGCTAAAAATTGACGGTTGTCACAACAAACCATATATCTAAACAAATAATATCATATATGGCAAACATATAACATTTAGCACATAAAAGCATTTTAGGCAACTTTCCTAAAATAAACTAGTGCTCGTGTCTAAAATATAACAGACACTCATCTCACAATCTTCACTTAGCATTCTAAGCTTAAGTCTAGAAATCCTACAAATTCCTAGTTCGCTTAAACTAATGCTCTGATACCAACTGAGACATCCCCAAAATCATGGCCAGAAAAGACCGATTTAATTCATGCTTTTAAAATAATTTTCAGAGTAATCCTTTGATTTAAAAGAGTTGCGGAATTTGTTCCCAAAACAAAATATGATAAATAGAATTTATCAAAGCATTCCTTAAAGAAATGTATTTTCATTATATATCAAAACTCGGGATGTCATGTTCCGACACAGACACAAAAGCATAAACGGCATATTATAAGCCTTACAACAGTTATACACAACTACTGGCCTATAAACAAAATATCTTCACAAGTTGTCCAACTTATGCTCTCGCGCCACTACCTGTAATACAAATAAAACTAAGTGGGTCAGGCTTGGGAGCCTGGTGAGCATATAGGGTTTTCAACCCACAATAAAAAAATTATATTTAATTTTCACCATCCAAGAATAACCCGATTACCCATTCCCGTTATCCTCACTTTACGTCCCTATGACAACAACTATTACAAGGGACCTAATCTAGGATTTTCATCGGGACCGACATTACTACAAAGGGGTTTCCTCGACAATAGATGTCCTAAAGGAAACCATGAGGGGGATAGAGTATGACGGTGAACACATCGTTCACAACACCTACAAGTTATGAACCTACCAACATTCCACTGGACAGTTTAGAAAGAGCCCGTGGTCGTCATCCATACTCTGCTAGATGACTAGATCAACAACAACATCGAGGCCTCTCATCATTTTATTTCATCACACATCCACTATCTACCCATGTTCTATCCAACATATTTGTAAATATATATATATATATATATATATATATATATATATATATATATATATATATATATATATATACAACATAAAACATGTATAAAAAATTCAATCAATACTCATTTCAAATAACACATAACATATAAACACATAACACGTATTTTATAGAGAATACTTCGTATTTATGTGTTAGAAAGAAAGTAACTACACACTCACTTGATAAGAAGATGATCGGACAGCACTACAGCTCTAAATGTAGTATTTCTTCGGTGAAACCGGGAGATCTCCACAAAAACCGGGATTCTTGCGGCCAGAGTTTCGGCTCGGGAACTCTTTTTCTCGGGATCTTCGGGGCATCGGGACTTGCTTCGGGTCTTGGGATGATACCGGGGCTTTGGGGTATAAGTTGCACGTAAAACGAGGCAATAACGAGTGAGAGAGAAGAATTTGAGCACTAAAACTCGGCAGCCCACGACATCTATTTATAGGAGCTAATCCATGCGATTACGCTGGGCGTAACTTCAAAGTACGTTGGGCGTACTCCCTTTACAAAGAGTACGTTGGGCGTACATTGAGTACGTTGGGCGTACTAAGCAGATCAGACCAAATGCGTCACTGCTTACAGACCCGAGGCACTCGAGTGGTGGAGTAGGGCGATGTGGCCCAACCCAGACCATGAACCATGAGTACGCTGGGCGTACTCCGCATTTCCAAACTTCTAAAATTCATATCTTTCGCATACGAGCTCCGTTCTTGATGTTCTTTATATCCACGCATAGGTGAGACAATACTCTACAACTTTCATTTAGACTCCGTCTGCGAATTTTGACTTTATTTTTAGTATTATATTTTTAACAGGCCGGGACAGGAAAAGTCCGTTAAAAATTCATAACTTCTTCATCTGATGTCCGTTTTCGTCTGTCTTTCTTCCGTTGGACTACTATCGACGAGCTCTTCGATTCTCGTTTAGATGGTTTCAGCCAAATATCACTCGATCTCAATTTCGAGATTTGGGTTGTATACCGCTAAGTCGAAACTTAGATAAATCATAACTTCCTCATACGAAGTCAGATTTGGACGTTCTTTTTATGCACGCTCTCGGTTTAACGTATTCTACGACTTTCGTTAAGATCACTAAGGCTAGATATCGCTCTATCTTAAATTCATATTTTACGTCATACAGTGTCGTGTCGGTTCTGTCGCGAAACTTCGACAAGTCATAACTTCTTCGTTATAACTCGGATTTCGGCATTCTTTATACATTCGGAACCCTTGTCACGACCGCTACAACCTCCTTCATAGATATTGGGCTTATCTAATATTTTATTATTACGCTTATTTTTATTCTTAATTCATTTAAGCCATAAAATTAAGCATAAACACATAATACTCAAATAATACATTTTTATTATTTCAAAACGAGTTACAAAGGTTAACCTAGACTGTTACATCATCATTAATGCCTAGCGTAGAAACACGGGTGTTACAATACGTCAGTCGTGTAATATACACATCCTTTGGTTTTTCTAGGCACATGTTCACAACAAAGAGACAAGGGTTGTTCATCATATGGATTAAACAAAATTGTTTAATTGTCATAATTGGTTCGGATATTTATATTGTTTTATTGGCCTTCAGCAAAACTAAATTATCACTACTATAAATGGAAATTATAGGTTGGTTATATTTGCATATATAATAAGCAATCTCGTCCGTATTGTATTAGGGGTGTATTAGATTAGAGGTATAATAGAAAACGGTTAAACAGTGGTACTCTATCTCACTCATATAAGACAACTTATTCATGGTTTAAGCTTAGTATAGCCCTAGACTATCCGTATTACATCCCCACAACCATCTGTACCATATAACCATCAATAATCTCATATGATTCAGTTTTGTATTAAAATTAACATTATTTTATCCCCAAGTGTACTCTATAACAACATATTAACACCAAACATCAAATTTATCACACAATGAAATATAGAATAAAACAGAAACACAAACAAACATGGTACAGAACATAGAATAAGAGTACTTTGTCTAGTAAAGAGGACTATCTGTTAATCCTTCAAGAAGGCGATATTGGTATTCTACCGGTTGAGCTGTAGCATTGCTTTAAGTATTAAGGGAAAACGCATGAAAAGTACTAATGAAAATTTTGTAGGCTTGAAATAATAAAATAGCATCATGAAAAATAATATAATTATGATGAGAGATAATAATATCAATTTTTCTAATTACCTCTATAGAAAAAATTGAAACTAAAAGACCTATCTTCATTGTTAAAACATATATTGCATTCCATCTTCCGTCACATTTTAACCTATATCAAGAAGGTTAAGTGAATAAAACAAACATAAATATATTACAAATGGGAACTATAAAGAGAAAATAGTTACAAAATGAATCGTTACAAAAGGAAATAACCTTCAAAACTCACATGATATAGAAATAGTCAACATACCGTAGCAGCGAATTTCCTCTGGAGTGGACTTTACCTAATGTTGAGTTCGTAGATAAAAGGAATAAAGAAAAGAAAACGATATTGGACTTTATCACGTGATGATTTACTTGATAAGAAGAATAAAGAAAAGAAAATAATATTGTCATAAAAAATATGTTCCTAATTACAAATATAGAGTTGAAGAAACAATGCGTTGTTTGTTGTAAACTCACATGCCATTTCTTAGCCTTTTTATGTCCACATTTGGCTTTTTTTTTTTCAAATCCAGCATTTCCAATTCATATTAAAACCCATAAAGAAATACACTAAATAATGTGATAAAATCAGTCGAACCTTGAAAGATTTTATTTTCTTTTTCCTTTGAAAATCCACAAGGTACAAAGTTGAGCTAGGTTTAGATAACAAGAACAAACGTGGGTTATGCTTTAACTGTTAAGTGAATGCAGGAGAAAATGTTGCTCAAAAAGTTAGATTGGGTGTCAAGAACTATTTAAAGACAACATTTAGTGATCCATGGCCTATTTATTCCCAACCTTGAGTCCTATTCTTCAACCATCTACACAAAAGGAAAATGAAAACTATGAAACCCCTATAAGGAAAAGATCTTTAACTGTTTTGTGTATAGAATGTTAATGCTAAGAACTTCTAAATACATTATCAAACAAGTGACCTTTTATTAATACTTGATGATAAATTACATTTTCTATGCAACACGTCACACATCCTTTAATAATACTTAGTGAGTCTAGAGAAGTCATATCTTAAATAATTTAAACCCAATTCATTCAGGCTTCCTTCATTCCAACACTGGAATATAACAATGTAAATAAAAGAATTGCTAGAATTTTCAAGTATGCTTAAAATGATTAGAGGTAACTGCTCTAGATATTTAAAAAAATCATTAAATAAAACGAAAAACCTTATTCGCGAAGTAAACTAATCAATAAAAACACCTTTGTGGAATTTCATCGAACACTTGGTGCTTATCTAAAAGCAAAGGTAAATGGTGAATGCACAACCTTTTAATCAAAACAGGAAAACCGTAATTTGACCACAAAAGAAATTGAAAAACCTAGTTTAGTTTAGGTACCTCACATCTCAATTCATGAAATAATAGATAGACGAAAGACAAATTGCAAAAGATAATTTCAGATTGATGAGATTGTAAAAATGAACATCGAATTACTTACAAATGCTTAAAGGCTCCAGAATGTATTCATATCTAACTACGAGATAGAAGAAAAATAAATGGATTATACACCACATTTTTACAAGATTCACTAGAGATGAATCAATCAATATAATTTTTAGTGAGGTATGTTGCAAACATGTCTAAATTTTCAAAAAAAAAAGGTAGATTACAACAAAAAAATTTATGAATCAAAAACAATAATTGAATCTGAAGCGGAAAATCATACCAGAATAAGTTGGATCCTTCGAGTAAGCTTTAACTTACTTTAAAATTGGCAACAAAATTAGGAAAACGAGAAAATATTTATCAGCAAACAGAGATGAAAACATAAAGAATTTTTGTTCTTTGAAACTCAATAATGGATTTTAAATATTAAGGAAGAAATTGATTAAAAATTTTAAAGTCATTGTAGAAACTTAATTTGATTTGGTTTCTGAAGTGAGTACCTCGAATTTGATGTGCAGTCATTTCCAGAAGAAACTACTACGGACGGTGTCAGTGGCATGAAAAACGGTGTGAGCGTTGTGGTTGTGATGGTGGCATGGAACCATAAATATAGAAGTAGCTCAACCAAGTGTTGGGGAGAGGGGGAGAGGATGAATATATTTAGGTTTAGGGAAAATTGCACAAAAGTCACTACGTTAACTGAAAATTTCGATTTTGATAACATTTTTTTTATCTCAATTAAGTTCATATATTAACAATGTTGTTGCAGTATCAACCAAATGATAGTTCTCCCCGTTCTCCTAGTAACCACATTTTTCAAATTGCAATAAAGTAACTAAGTTTACCAAAAATTCGATTGTAACACTGTGTTTTTTTCTCAATTATGTTGTTACATTTTAAATGTTGCAATGTCAACCAATTGACCGGTTACCATCAATCTAGCAGGTTACGAAATAAATGATATAAAAACATTTTTAAGTGGAAGCCACATTAGATCCTATGTGGCAGGATTGAGTTTCGAATATAGGGTTTGCATCGAACCTATTATTGGGTTTATTTCAAAATTAGGTTCAATAACTACGAGTTTAGCAACGGAAGCAATTTACAATGAATAATTACCAACAATTTTATACCCACTAATGAATAATTACCATAGAAGGAAAAAAATTACAACCTTTGAAGACTTTGATTTCTCTCGGGAGTTTGGAAGTTAATGAAGATGGCAAGAAGACAAAGGAGAGCTCCTCTATGGCTTGACACAAAAGATAACCAACTTGACTTGGATGCTAGTCCTTCTTGTAAATTAAGCTCTTAATCCTTTAAGAACAAAAGTCAATCTTTTGTCTTAAAGGCGAGTATGAAAGTGTCACCTTCTTCTTTTATCATATTAACCATTTAAGCGAGAATATAGAGAAAGGGAGAAAAGCCATGATTTTTGGTCTGGCAAAAGAACCAACCACAAAAGCTAGTATTTTCTTACAATATCATAAAAAAAGCATGGTATCTCTTAACTTGTTAAGGCTTGATGTATGATAAAAGTATAAGAATACTAATTCAGTCTTTAACTAATCAAATGAAATCCAGTAGTCTAGAATGTTCTAGATCAAGGAATTGGAAAGTCAGATACCTGCCAAACATATGGATAATTATCTTGTGACCGGATATTTTTTAGTTTAGAGTTGTAATCCATCCCAATAAATAGAGGTATCCTAGACCGAATTTGAGCATGCACGAAAGATGGAAATCTCTCTAGACTAACTCTAGTATTCGACGATAGTAACCCGATCTTGAAACCCTATATTGTAGCCTCACACGTTTTGTGTGGAAGGTTCTACACAGTGCGTAGGTTTCAGATCAGAGTTCTAGCTTGCATCGTTTAGGGTGTTTGTCATTGGTTAAAGTCATTCTTTACTAGTCTGTTCTTTGGGTGCGACTATGAAAGAAGAGTCCCTCGTTGGACTCTTAGCACTCATTATTCCCCATAACCCAACACTATATTAGAATAATTGGCAAGCAATCACCAACAACCCACCCCTAGGGGGTGTCCTCGGCCCACAACAAGAAAGAGAGAAAGGGTGTTTAACACTCATCCATTTTTAATAAAATCAAGTCTATTTTTTTATAAGAACAAAAGCCCTTTTAGTTAATTTTTAAAAAATACATATGACTATTAGAAATCATACCTTTATGATTTAATTTGATACTTATTATTGAAAAATTATATTTTAATAAAATTATTTTCCAATTATTTACAAGAAATATAAATATTTATCAAGAATCAAATTCTTATAAGTATTTAATTTACATCAAGCATATAGATTTTTCACCCACCATATATCTTCTTCTATTTTTCTCCTCTTCCCATCAAAGTATTTCTTCACAAATGGCGTCTAAAAAGGTAGGTACAATGGTTTATAATTACTTACAAGCAACAAAAAGGGCATAATCACCTTTTCATTAGATGTTATTGTGATTTAGAAGCTCAATTTGTACAACAAGTAAATTAAGATCCCTACAATGTCGATGCAGTGGTTGAAACTCACTAAGCATTTTTTGGATTGACCTTGTAGAGGTCTTCATTTACTTTTTATACAAATTGAGTTTCTAAACCATAATAGCATCTCTTGAAATGGTGAGTTCGCTCTTTTCTCTGACTTTTAAGTGATCTGAACTAGGGGTGAGCATTTGGACCGGACCGGACCGGCTCTTGGACCGGACCGGTTATGGAGAATTTTGTGGACCATGGACCGGACCGGATGAGTCGTGTCCGTGTCTGTGTCCGTGTCCGGGTCCAGGTCCGGGTTTTCCGGTTTTTGGACCCGTTTGGACCGGTACAACTTTAATTGCATAGAGTATAAGTAATCGACATTGATGTATAATATTCTAACTTGCAAAATTAATACGTTTCCGTTTCATGCCTAACTAATCTACATTGATGTATAATATTATAACTTGCAATTTGCAAAAATTAATTTTCCAAATAAAAGCAACTAACATATAAATCAAGTTCACCAACAAAAGTTAAACAATTTTAAGACAAACATACAAAAGTATTACCGTAACAACAAAAATCATAGTTTAAACTTTAAAATCAATCAAACTAACAAACTTCATATACTCATAATCTAATCTTCCATTGGCCTCTTCCCCATATCATTGTCATCCATATGTAACATATTTAAAGCTTGTGCAATCTCTACATAAACACAAATGAAAATGTTGTTAGTATTTAATAAAAAGTAATAATTGTATAAAAAAAGAATAAATATTGTAATTATAGTATAAAATAATACTAAACGCGGACTCGGAATTATAGTATAAAATAATACTAAAAAGCTGAAATATTTCAGCTTTGATAGCTCTACTTTGAAGGATTGTAACTCAGTGAATATAATACCAAAATAAACAAAATTATAGTCTAAATTCATCTACAAACTGTAAACTAAATGTTGGAAAAAACCGGAGGTCAATTCGACTTAAAACGAATGAGTTATGGGTGTTTAAAAAACGTCACAGATTACAAAATCTTGCTGAAAAGCTGATTTTTTTCAGCTTTGATAGCTCTACATTGAAGGATTGTAACTCAGTGAATATAATACCAAAATAAACAAAATTATAGTCTAAACTCATCTAGAAACTGTAAACTAAATGTTGAAAAAATATCTCCGGTCAATCCGACTTAAAACGAATGTGTTATGGGTGTTTAAAAAATGTCATAGATTACCAAATCTTGCTGAAAAGCTGAATTTTTTCAGCTTTGATAGCTCTACTTTGAAGGATTATAACTCGGTGAATATAATACCAAAATAAACAAAATTATAGTCTAAATTCATCTACAAACTGTAAACTAAATGTTGGAAAAAACCGCAAGTCAATCCGACTTAAAACGAATGAGTTATGGGTGTTTAAAAAACGTCACATAAATCTTAAACATGTCCAACCGGTTCTAAACCCGGTAAAAACCGGACCGAACCGGGAAAAAAACCGGATCGGACCGGAGAGAAATCTTAGAACCGAGAACCGGCCCGGGGGTCCAAAAAAACAGTCCGGTCCGGTCCGGTCCACCGGTCCAAATGCTCACCCCTAATCTGAACCACTAGATCGACCTTTAGACACCATTTGTGAAGAAATACTCTAACGAGAAGAGGAGAAAAGATATTTGATAGGTTCCATGTAAACCGCATATTTTAAAGTCAATCATTTCACATCACAATATTGTAATGTCATTTATTTGGTAACTTGCTAGATTTATGGTATCAAAATTGAAATTTTAGTAAACTTAGAGACTTTATTGCAATTTGGGAAAAGTGATTAACGGAAGAACATGAAGAATCGTTCATTTGGTTGATATTGTAACAAAATTGTAAATATAATGACTTAATTAAGAGAAAAAAGATACAGTGTCAAAATCGAAATATTCGGTTAACTTAATGACTTTATTGCAATTTACCCTTATATTTAAAATGAAATAACAAATATATAAAAAATTATACTGTTTATGGAATACGACGATGCTTATTTAAGTCAATAGTGAAATACAAATTTTCATTTAACTTAACAATACTCTAAGTCTTCATTTAACCGTATTATATTTTTTTTTCCTTTTCAAATACAGTGGATGCTAATAACAATATTCTATCCTCCGTATCTTAATTACGTTTTTCTAGTAGTGTATTATTTTTGATTTTGATCGATTATGGTTTATAAAATAAGAACTAACTAGTCCAAAAACCTGAATAATAATTTATGATTTATTTGTTTATATATATATATATATATATATATATATATATATATATATATATATATATATATATATATATATATATATATATCTTTAATTATTTATTAATTTACTAATTTCTTTTTTAGTATATTAAAAAGCATCTTCCAATAAAAAAAACCTTAATATTTACTTCTTATTAAAAAAAATTATCTATAAAATATTAAATTATAAAATATTTTTCTTAATAGCTGTTTATAAATTTTAATTAAGAATTACATAATTTATTTTTGTTTCTTTTATAACCTTTTAGAAACCTTATTATAAAACCGATCAAAAAATTTAGTATATTTCAGGCTGATTTGAATTTAGTTCGACAATTCTAAATTTCTAATTAACCGCCGTACCATGGGATTATCTACAGAAAAGTCCCAAACTTTTTTCAAAAGTTTCAATAAAGTCCTAAAAGTTTTTTTTTGAACAAAAAAGTCCTAATATTTTGAAAAAATCATATAATCTATCATTTGCTGTTCAAATATAAAAAAGGACTTTTTCGTAAATTTAGACAAAAAATCAAAATATTGGGACTCTTCTGTAGATAACCCATACCATGCTAGCTTTGTTTCCTTGGACGTTGAGGAAACACATACATCATTCTGCTAGTTTTAGATATACATGATTAAATAGTTGAGATTTTTCAAAATACTTCCAAAGTGACTACAATCACATAAATGCATTGCTGGCATTAACAATTTTTTTTTTTTGGAATAGTAACTCAGTTGTAATTAATTTTAAAAATATATATGTATAAGAAATGGTCCCTGTATTTTTTTCAGAACTAAAGTTTAGTCCTTAAGTTTAAAAAGTTTCACAGATGGTCTATCTGTATTCAAAACTTTTGATGTTTGGCTCTTATTGCTCACTCCGTTAAGTTTTGTTCGTTAACTGAAGGACATTTTCGTAATTTCACTACCACAGATACTATTTATGATGTTTTTTGTTATTTAAAAAAATGTTGGTATTTAATATATATATATATATATATATATATATATATATATATATATATATATATATATATATATATATATATATATATATATATATATATATGGTCTCTCTCTCTCTCTCTCTCTCTCTCTCTCTCTCTCTCTCTCTCCCCTAATGCACTTCACCATTTCTACACATCACTTGTAGTAGAATGCCTTGAAGGCTCAAACCCACTAAACGAGGGATGCATAGATCCATGACTCTTGTTACGTTACCAGGGATACATAAGTCGTATATTGCAGCCTTAAAATCTTCTAAGTCATCCAAGAAATGTATTTATAAGAACACAAACATATATACACACAACAAACACATGCCCACACACCTGCAGATCGATGATGAATACATAAACACACACACATACACTCCATAACTGATTTACAAATGTATATGTGTGAGTTCTTTTCGCTTATCCATGGAGAACACTACAAGAAAATCACCCTTTAGCGGCGACGCTATTACCGGCGACGGAGGCCTTTAGCGGCGACTCTAGAGATTGTCGCCGCAAAAAGCCCATGTCGCCGATAATAGCGTCGCCGCTAAAGGGTGATCACCCGAATCCGCGTTTTCCCCTTCCGTTACATCTAAACCGTTCGATCAAATATCAAATCCAACGGTTGGGGTCCCTTATCCGAACTAACCTAATATCGGCGACATATGTGTCGCCGCTAAAGGTTGAAATTGTCGCCGCTAATAGTTCACTAAAAAATGATGTGGTACCCTTCCCTCCAGATTGTCGCCGCTATTGTGACAACCGTCAAAATTTGAGTCGGTTCTAGATTTGACTAGACTTAGTTGCACATATAGGCACAACACATATTAGACTTAGTAATTAGAAGCTAATTTATAACCTAGTAGAAACTTGGAAACAGGTAGAAACAATGGATGGTGTACTTAGATTTCACATTGACATGTGACTTCTACAACTACTTAATTGTAGTGACTATCCATATTCGGGTCGCTCTTTGAATCGAACACCTTTTTATGAATCATATACACACATCATGCACTTGACCTAGTGGTATAAATTAGGTCCGAGGCTCGTAGGAACTTAAGTTAAAGTTGAAAACTAGGGCTAGTATACTTGATTTCTCAATTTCGCTTGAATCTCGGAATCACTACATAGAATGCCAATAAACCAATAAAAATAAATTACAAACATTATTTCTAATTTGAATAAGAGTTATGAAACTCTAAAATAGTTTGAATTTTCAAAGATTCTATTTATTTCAATATCCAAAGATTTACAAACTCTCAAAAACCCTAAATGCCCCAAAAACCTAAATTTATAAAATTTAACCCTAAAAATTCTATAAAATAGTTATGAACCTCAAAATATGATCTTATAATAATTAAAATTATAAAAATGCATTCAAGGAAAATAAAATTTAACTCATTACCATTTACCCTTAATTTATAAATAAAAAATCAAGGTTTTATGAATAAAAACTTGATTTTAGTGCACATTTTATATAAAAATTGAGATATTTTATAAAAGAACTTAAATTTTATAAAAGAAAATGAAAGAGAAAGGGGTATTACACCTCAAAAATCGGCCCCCCTCACCTCATTTCACTCTCATTCTCCAACACACACACATCTCTTCTTTCTCTCTCTAAAAACTTCTCTCTCACTTCTCTCTAAAACTGACGAACATAGAAGCTGAATTTATGGGAGAGATTTTCAGAGTAAATAATTCACGAGTCAGCATGAATCTCAGTATTTTGGTGAACAATTTTGGTGGAGGATAACCCCAAAGAGATGACGAGAGAGATGAGCTATCCAGAGAGATAGAATCCCTCTTTTCTCTCTTTTCTTCTCTTTAAAACCTCCATTCCTTCTCTTCCTTTTACCCACGAAAATTTCCAGCAAAAACCACCATTTTGCACAAAAATATCCATCATCCATAAGGACTCATCAAGGTAAAAACACCTAACTAAATCATGCATGCAAGTTTCCACTATTTTCTTATGATTTTATGTGCATATTACTTCAAAAACCAACTTCTACTTCTTGATCTTCTTCAAATTTGTTTTCTTTTGGTTAAAATGGTTTTTAGAACATCATGGATGTGTTTTAACACCATGCATGTATGATAAACAAGGTTGCATGTTCATGATCTTAGTGCAAAAATCGATTTTAAGGATCTAAAACATAAAACTCAAGTTAAGAGTTCTTGAGAAACAAAACTTTGTTCATAAATGCATGTATTCATTTTTATAAGTTTCAATCTTTTGATCTCTGGAAACATGACCATAACATGCATGGATCATGATTTCATAAAATATTTCAAAAGATTTACTCAAAGAAATGATGAAAACCCACTTTTCTAACCAATCATCATGCATGCAATCTGCCAGATTTCTTTGCCTTACTTTGAACTGCCATATCTCACTCATTTCTTAACTAAAATTCGAGATTCTTTTTCTGAAATTTAATATTGTGAGTTGGCTTTCAAACCCATCTGACCTCACTGGAAAATTCGAACATTTCGATTTTTAACAATTTTTACAAAAATGTTGCTCAATCAGCACCTTTTTGTGAATACTAGTTTTGTATTGCATGTTCAAAGGTCTTATTCCTCACTAGAAATCTAGGAACAATTTATTTGAACACTTAACATCATGCATTATGAGGTATAAAAAGATCTTGATTCAAAAGTCTTTAGAACATGTTGCAAAAATTCTCAAATTAACATCAATAATCTTTACCAAAATCACAAGAATCAAGTTTTCTCTATAATTGTTTGAGCCTTTAGGCATGTTTTTCGACATCAAAAATAAGAAAACAATTTTTCATTGTTATTAAATTGTTTGGAGATGCATTCTGGAAATTTTCAGCTCAATATATATTTTCTTTATTTTTACATGAAAATAATAAGAAAATAGAGTGTTAAAGCATATAAAATACTTACACTTGTAAATAAATTCGGAAAAAATTTGCGGATGACCCCTTAAGTTAATAAACATCTCTCATGAAGTTTCATCGATTTTTGTTACTGTTTAGTATGGTTTTTAAGTTTAGTTTTATATAGCTCCAATAAATCATAAAACCACTTTAGGCAATGTGAAAATATTATTTCTTATTTTTCGCAGCTTGTAACTCATATTTAAGACTCAGAAAAATATTTTGGGAATTTTTGAAAATGTATATCTATTTTTCTTGAATTTTGTGTTTATAATGGACTAAAAACAGGAAAAATAGTTTTACTCATCCAAAATTCATGAACATTTACCAGAAACTCTTATAATATGTTAGGATGATAAATAATATTTTTGATGATTTTTATCTTCTGTATGATATTTTTCTTCTATTTTCCCAAGATTTAATACACTTAAATGTACAAAAATCATTAGATTGGGTTAAACAGTTTACAAATCCATTTTTATATTTTCCCAGCTTAATTATGTGTAATAACATTTGTAAAAAAAGTTTTGTAGATTTTTGAAACTGTTATCTATTTATTTCTATTTTTATAGAATAAATACACAAAAATCAGAAAAATTGTGTTAAACTTTTTGAAAACACATATTAATATTTTTCCCAGATTATGTACACTGTAAAACAGTTACACAAAAATTATAAGAATTGTTCATGATAATTTACTATTTTTCCATGATTTTATGATTATTCAAGGAATTAAATGGTGAAAAATAGTTAGACAAATCAAAAATTCAAGAAAATTTATCTTAAGGTCTTTGACTTCAATTAAAACTGAAATACAAAGTTTGGCAAATTTAGAACTAAATTGATTTAGTTTTTGAATATTTAATCATTAGAACACCTCTTAAAATGTTAAAATTAACATTTCAATAATGAGAATTTTCCACTTAAATTGTTATATAACAATTGATTCGTTGAAATTTTAATTTTCACAGAAAAATGTTTGTAACTTATCAATATTAAATTTTGACACAATATTTGCATAATTCTATTGTACTAGTAAGTATACTAGTGTTAGATTTCGATTAGAGACTCACTAGCGAATACCATTATTGTAGGAATCGGTAGTGGTACACGTGGAACGTAGTTCAAGGCACCATTTGCATCATCTCAATGCATTGTGAGTATTCACGCACTCCCCTATTTTCGGTTTTTATGTTTTAGGGTGGAAAAGCATGTCCGAAAAACTATTATTTGTTCGTTGTATTTAAATTGATTTGTATCAAACTTGATTGCTATTTTATTGCTATATTTCTCTATGTATGTCTATGCAACACGAAACATGAGAACTTATCGTCTTAAGTCCCTTCCCTTATACTTTTCTCCAACCATTAACTCTTTGAGCCAATGGTCATTATGGATAGGGCTATTAGGAATTGACAACTCCTCACTCGCCCAATTGCTTGAGTGCATGATACCATATAATCTATGGAACGATAAGCATAGATCTTGATAGGGCATCAGACATAGGCTTGGTTGGGAACTCATTGTTTGCTCATACACATACAAACTTGTTACTTATTATAGCAATAAACTTTGTATCTCATTATAACAACGAACTTTTGTTACTAAATACTTATTTACTTGTTTTAGCAACAAATTTGGTTGCTTCTTATAGTAACAAACTTGTTTGCTCATTGTAGCAATGAAACTTGTTTACTCATTTGAGTAACAAACTTTATTTCCCATGAGGATATGAACGTTGCATCTCTTTTGGGCAACATACTTTATTTCTCATGATGACAATGAACTTTGTTTATACAAACTTATTTACTCATTTTAGCAATATATTTTTATCTATGGAAACTTATATCAAAATTTTGATTTCGATTCATGGAACCAATATTTTTTTTTATCTGTGAGTACTCACCAACTATTTTTATAGTTGACGCTCGTTTTACATGCTTTTTCAGGAATCATCGAGTAAGTGGCACTTAGGGACACATCACTTTTAGGAGCATTCGCATGTGTTGTATTTCAATTTACATTGTAATTTCTTTTAAAAGTTGTTCAAAGCCATTGTAAATTTGTAATGATTTTTAATACTATGGTTGGTGTTGTCTTTTAACTTTTGCTATGAAACCCTTTATACTGCCACGCCTCGTGTTTCCGCTTTAGCGGGGTGTGACAGAAATGGTATCAGAGCCGAAGGTTATAGAGAATACCGGTTTTCCTTTGGAGAACCACAACTATAGCCAAAAAATTTCTAAACGTTTTTTAAAATATAGAACATACTACTGGTATAACTAATTCGAGTACGCATTATTGGACTTTAATTAAGTATAGCCTGGCCAACTATGCTTAATTAAGGAAAGTTAATGTGAGGCTGGAAACGGTTATAGTAGAATTATGTTCAAAACAATTTTCAACTTAAACTTTTGAAAAACAAAATTTTTCGGTGTGTGTACGGTCATTGCATATTATAGGCATTCATCTAGATACACTTAGAAACTAAGTGTACTTTTATAACAATGCCTTTATTTAGAAATATTCTTGTTCCTTATCAAGTGCTAGGTTAACCACTTAGGTTATATCAGTAGCCACTCTAGGAGCAATGCACATAGTACTAAGAATGGGTATTCCTCGGTAGCTATTGACTTTAGATGTAAGGTTAGTAGCTAGATATACACTAGTAATAATCTTAAGTCGAAACCTATACCAATTATTCCTTAATACCTCTTCATCGTCTTCGTATTAGAGTTACAACTAGGAAAAAGCGTTTCGATACTGACACGAATGATAATTGGAGCATCACGTAAGGAGGTAGATGATTCGCCACTAAGTAATCACTTGGATACCATTGGCGGGCATTCCGGATTCGAATCACAAGGAGACACGGAGGTTTAACCTATATGTGGGATCTTATTTCTACGCTACGATTTAGCTCTAGGTTGTTTCCACCTTGAGGTTAAAACTTAACATAGGATATCCCTTTGACCTCTATAAAAGGTCGTCAACTGCATTGACACCATAAAATGTTTTTCAAACAATCTTTCTTATCCTTTATTTTGGGGAAAAGACATCGGCACTCGCCTTATACTCATTTTGTACTCGCCTTAGTATTTAGGTACGATCAACTACACTAACATACTTTCTCCTTACTTCTTAATCTTCCATCGAAAAATTATTTCGCTTCATCGGTTTTATTTATCATCGATAAAATATTTTATAACCACTTCATTCAACTTAGTAGACATTTCCTAACAATGTAAGCCATATTCTTGCTAAAAATCTTTTGACAACTTGCTTTAACTTAACACTTTTCTTCAAAACTCAATTTAACCAATATTTGTTTTAACCTTGCTATTTTAATTTCATTTCAAATCCACTTCAATGGATAGATGTGCTTTTAAGGGCATGTAAACCATTTAATCCTTGCTTACCATTATGACACGTTTTCGAAAAACTTAGAAACATTTTCTTTTATAAAAGTGTTTAAACTCTGTGCTATAAAACTTAAACATATGACATTGAAGTTCTTATTATGTGAAAAAGTTTCATCGAATCTTCAAAACACTTTTGTTTTGACACTTTTAACAGCTTTCTCATTTAGACATTGTAATTTAGCTTAATGTGTTTTCTCGAAACCCAACATGATATTTATGCAAATTTCTACTTCAAACATGTTTATAAGAAATCTCTAATACTTGTATTTCAAAACATACCTTATTTGTGTGCATTGCTTCAATATGGTTTTATAATCTATAAAGTTTTTAAAATTTATAGCATTTGAAAACTTAGTGTTCACTTTTAAATTTCCAGTGATACACTCTCAACAATGAATAATTATTCTTCTAAATATATTGAGTATTTACCTTATCCATTTTAATCATTGTTGGACTTCAGTCTAAAAAGTCAAAATTGTCAGATTTTCAATTGCCATTTGTAGGGCTTCTTTTTTTTCCCACAAATGGAGTTTAACTTAATAGATAACTTATGAATTTTTAGCAATCCTTAGCAAACACTTTAAAACTCCCACATGTCTATGTAACCATCAACGTACATCAAATATTGAAGTTTGAAATATATCTCAACCTGGTTTTAAATCTACCTATATGTATTGTTCTTAAAATTTTAACAATAACAATCATTGCCACCGCTACCTTCCTTTTTCTTTTCCCCGAACTTGATTTCTCGCTCTCCTTCTGATTTTAGATCTCGCACGCCCATGATAGTAACATAATACATTGTCTAACTTTGTTTCTGTCTATTTTGCTTCTCGTGGTATCATGTTCGTACACATAAAGACTAGAAGTCTACCCTTTCGTTTTGAGCGATTAATACGTGTATAGTCGTGAGACATAATTTTGATTTAGTCAACTTTGATATATTCAATTACGCCTTTTATCATATACATCTTGCTTTTATTTTGAAATCTACTATAAACAAGTGATCCTTATTTACATTTGCTCTTTCGTTCTAAATTCGGAAACTTGATTTAAAATGTAATTTTCATTGTATTTTTCTTACAATTAATACACAAGATGAATACCATTGTTCTTATCATTTTTCTAAATCCGTAAAATATATGTGTAAGAATACATTTTCTTATGCTTCTTGTTTTCTTTAAATACATTAAAAGTCTTGAATTTTACTATTATCTATTCTCTAAATGATTGTTTTTGTAGAAACACTAAATTAAGAATGCACTATTTTCAATGATCGATATTTTACACATTTCTTAAAATAGCATTCTACTTTGTAATTTTTAGTGAGTTCCTAAACTCTCAACTTTGTTTTCATAAATATTCTGACTCGTAAGCTTGAATTTGTCCTCACTTAGACAATTAGACAAATTTTCAAAAGAGTAATCAAAATATTTTTGTTTAAATTCCCTTATTGATGACTTAAACATGTAACCTTAATTAATCTTTATATTATTTTACTACTTCGTTTGATCGCCACACATGTATTTTCATTATCTTGGAATTATTACATATTTTGATAATAGTGAGATTAATTATCATTTCTAAACACACATTTTGATAACAGTGAGATTTTTATCACTTCTAAACACTTAATATGCTATCTACACAATGTGATTTAATCGCCTCCATTTGCAACATTGACTCTCTAAATATATATATTCTTCGAATATAGTTCTATTATTGTAAGAGTAACCGTAGTAGTAATTATAGCCTCGGAGATCCTCAATCATTTCGTAATTTATTTTGTAGACGACACTTAAATAGCCTTTACATTGGAGATGTACCAAAACTTCGTTGCCTACCCTTAGTACGTTTTTTAGGAACTTACCCTCGATCGCTTCCCTTTCATTCGTGTTACCCATTCTTATTTCGGAATATATATTTTCCAGATATAGTAGCCAACCCGGAAGTGAACAAATTGTTCCTAATATCTTCTTTATTAGGCGGCGAATTTACACTTAGTACTAATTTAGAATGCGACTTGAGGATCAATGCGGATTTAATGGTCAATGCAGTTGGTGCTTCAGCAAAACTTATAACGTTCTTTTAAGTTAGATAATATCTAACTAAATAATCTTTTAAACTAGGTCGCCATGGTCGGATCATGATTTCCATGATCCTAATTTCTCGCAATCTAGACTGTAGAACTCGAATTAAGGAAACATTACTTTGATTATAGCTAAAGAACTGGGCTCTTCCCTTGGAGAATTAACCCAAAATAATCAAAGAGTTCTCAAAGTCACCACCTCTCCAATTGTACAATTGCATCCGATTGAGTTCTAATAGAATTCGTCACGAATTGAATTTCGGGACGAAATTCTTTCAACCGGGGGAGACTGTGACAACTGTCAAAATTCGAGTCGGTTCTAGATTTGACTAGACTTAGTTGCATATATAGGCACAACACATATTAGATTTAATAATTAGAAGCTAATTTATAACCTAGTAGAAACTTGGAAACAGATAGAAACAATGGATGGTGTACTTAGATTTCACATTGACATGTGAATTCTACAACTACTTAATTGTAGTGACTATCCATATTCGGGTCGCTCTTTGAATCGAACACCTTTTTATGAATCATATACACACATCATGCACTTGACCTAGTGGTATAAATTAGGCCCGAGTCTCGTAGGAACTTAAGTTAAAGTTGAAAACTAGGGCTAGTATACTTGATTTCTCAATTTCGCTTGAATCTCGGAATCACTACATAGAATGCCAATAAACCAATAAAAATAAATTACAAACATTATTTCTAATTTGAATAAGAGTTATGAAACTCTAAAATAGTTTGAATTCTCAAAGATTATATTTATTTCAATATCCAAAGATTTACAAACTCTCAAAAACCCTAAATGCCCCAAAAACCTAAATTTATAAAATTTAACCCTAAAAATTCTATAAAATAGTTATGAACCTCAAAATATGATCTTATAATAATTAAAATTATGAAAATGCATTCAAGGAAAATAAAATTTAACTCATTACCATTTACCCTTAATTTATAAATAAAAAATCAAGGTTTTATGAATAAAAACTTGATTTTAGTGCACATTTTATATAAAAATTGAGATATTTTATAAAGGAACTTAAATTTCATAAAAGAAAATGAAAGAGAAAGGGGTATTACACCTCAAAAATCGGCCCCCCTCACCTCATTTCACTCTCATTCTCCAACACACACAAATCTCTTCTTTCTCTCTCTAAAAACTTCTCTCTCACTTCTCTCTAAAACTGACGAACATAGAAGCTGAATTTATGGGAGAGATTTTCACAGTAAATAATTCACGAGTCAGCATGAATCTCAGTATTTTGGTGAACGATTTTGGTGGAGGATAACCCTAAAGAGATGACGAGAGAGATGAGCTATCCAGAGAGATAGAATCCCTCTTTTCTCTCTTTTCTTCTCTTTAAAACCTCCATTCCTTCTCTTCCTTTTACCCACGAAAATTTCCAGCAAAAACCACCATTTTGCACAAAAATATCCATCATCCATAAGGACTCATCAAGGTAAAAACACCTAACTAAATCATGCATGCAAGTTTCCAATCATCATGCATGCAATCTGCCAGATTTCTTTGCCTTACTTTGAACTGCCATATCTCACTCATTTCTTAACTAAAATTCGAGATTCTTTTTCTGAAATTTAATATTGTGAGTTGGCTTTCAAACCCATCTGACCTCACTGGAAAATTCGAACATTTCGATTTTTAACAATTTTTACAAAAATATTGCTCAATCAGCACCTTTTTGTGAATACTAGTTTTGTATTGCATGTTCAAAGGTCTTATTCCTCACTAGAAATCTAGGAACAATTTATTTGAACACTTAACATCATGCATTATGAGGTATAAAAAGATCTTGATTCAAAAGTCTTTAGAACATGTTGCAAAAATTCTCAAATTAACATCAATAATCTTTACCAAAATCACAAGAATCAAGTTTTCTCTATAATTGTTTGAGCCTTTAGGCATGTTTTTCGACATCAAAAATAAGAAAACAATTTTTCATTGTTATTAAATTGTTTGGAGATGCATTCTGGAAATTTTCAGCTCAATATATATTTTCTTTATTTTTACATGAAAATAATAAGAAAATAGAGTGTTAAAGCATATAAAATACTTACACTTGTAAATAAATTCGGAAAAAATTTGCGGATGACCCCTTAAGTTAATAAACATCTCTCATGAAGTTTCATCGATTTTTGTTACTGTTTAGTATGGTTTTTAAGTTTAGTTTTATATAGCTCCAATAAATCATAAAACCACTTTAGGGAATGTGAAAATATTATTTCTTATTTTTCGCATCTTGTAACTTATATTTAAGACTCAGAAAAATATTTTGGGAATTTTTGAAAATGTATATCTATTTTTCTTGAATTTTGTGTTTATAATGGACTAAAAAAAGGAAAAATAGTTTTACTCATCCAAAATTCATGAAAATTTACCAGAAACTCTTATAATATGTTAGGATGATAAATAAATTTTTTGATGATTTTTATCTTCTGTATGATATTTTTCTTCTATTTTCCCAAGATTTAATACACTTAAATGTACAAAAATCATAAAATTGGGTTAAACAGTTTACAAATCCATTTTTATATTTTCCCCAGCTTAAGTATGTGTAATAACATTTGTAAAAAAGGTTTTGTGAATTTTTGAAACTGTTATCTATTTATATCTATTTTTATAGAATAAATACACAAAAAACAGAAAAATTGTGTTAAACTTTTTGAAAACACATATTAATATTTTTCCCAGATTATGTACACTGTAAAACAGTTACAAAAAAATTATAAGAATTTTTCATGATAATTTACTTTTTTTCCATGATTTTATGATTATTCAAGGAATTAAATGGTCAAAAATAGTTAGACAAATCAAAAATTCAAGAAAGTTTATCTTAAGGTCTTTGACTTCAATTAAAACTGAAATACAAAGTTTGGGAAATTTAGAACTAAATTGATTTAGTTTTTGAATATTTAATCATTAGAACACCTCTTAAAATATTAAATATTAACATTTCAATAATGAGAATTTTCCACTTAAATTGTTATATAATAATTGATTCGTTGAAATTTTAATTTTCACAGAAAAATATTTGTAACTTATCAATATGAAATGTTGACACAATGTTGGCATAATTCTATTGTACTAGTAAGTATACTAGTGTTAGATTTCGATTAGAGACTCACTAGCGAATACCATTATTGTAGGAATCGGTAGTGGTACACGTGGAACGTAGTTCAAGGCACCATTTGCATCATCTCAATGCATTGTGAGTATTCACTCACTCCCCTATTTTCGGTTTTTATGTTTTGGGGTGGAAAAGCATGTCCGAAAAACTATTAATTGTTCGTTGTATTTAAATTGATTTGTATCAAACTTGATTGCTATTTTATTGCTATATTTCTCTATGTATGTCTATGCAACACGAAACATGAGAACTTATCGTCTTAAGTCCCTTCCCTTATACTTTTCTCCAACCATTAACTCTTTGAGCCAATGGTCATTATGGATAGGGCTATTAGGAATTGACAACTCCTCACTCGCCCAATTGCTTGAGTGCATGATACCATATAATCTATGGAACGATAAGCATAGATCTTGATAGGGCATCAATCATAGGCTTGGTTGGGAACTCATTGTTTGCTCATACACATACAAACTTGTTACTTATTATAGCAATAAACTTTGTATCTCATTATAACAACGAACTTTTGTTACTAAATACTTATTTACTTGTTTTAGCAACAAATTTGGTTGCTTCTTATAGTAACAAACTTGTTTGCTCATTGTAGCAATGAAACTTGTTTACTCATTTGAGTAACAAACTTTATTTCCCATGAGGATATGAACGTTGCATCTCTTTTGGGCAACATACTTTATTTCTCATGATGACAATGAACTTTGTTTATACAAACTTATTTACTCATTTTAGCAATATATTTTTATCTATGGAAACTTATATCAAAATTTTGATTTCAATTCAAGGAACCAATTTTTTTTTATCTGTGAGTAATCATCAACTATTTTTATAGTTGACGCTCGTTTTACATGCTTTTTCAGGAATCATTGAGTAAGTGGCACTTAGGGACACATCACTTTTAGGAGCATTCGCATGTGTTGTATTTCAATTTACATTGTAATTTCTTTTAAAAGTTGTTCAAACCCATTGTAAATTTGTAATGATTTTTAATACTATGGTTGGTGTTGTCTTTTAACTTTTGCTATGAAACCCTTTATACTGCCACGCCTCGTGTTTCCGCTTTAGCGGGGTGTGACAGCTATTGATAAGTGTCACCGGTAAAACCCTATTTGTCGCCGCTAAAGGCGTCGCCGGTAAAGCCTCTCGCAGATAAAAAAAAAACGCACGCAGTAGACTTCATTCTTCCATATTCTGCTTTCTGTTTACCTTCGCTACCCTTCGCCCCTTCCAGCTTCTTCCGAGTTCATCTTCAATTTGCTTGTTCCATCCCGATTTCTCCCCACATTGTGTCATATTAAGGATATTAAGGATGAAGGTGTGATTTGGGACCGATTTCTAACTCAATTTCTTGAAGAAAGGTAATTTGATTTGATAATTTCTTTGATAATTTCCTTGTTAATTTGTATGTTAACACTGAAAAAGTGTTGATTAAATTTCTAAGATTTGGTAATTTAATTTGTATGTTACCCTTGCAAATATTGTTGAAGAGATTTGTGACATCTTGGATGGCTCCCAGGTTTTGTTGGAGGACATTTGACCTTACAAGCAAGGAAACATCATCTTTACTGTCGATTTGTAGCTTCATCGGGTGAATAGCAGTTTTTCCGGCTACATATCCGTTGATTTCCGCCACTACTGGTTCTATTATTTCATTTTTTTGTGAATTTGGTATTTGTATGTGAAAATTATGTGAAAATTGCCATATGTGAAAATTGTGTGTATATTTGATATTTGTATGTGAAAATTGTGTGTATATTTGATATTTGATGTATGTGGTATATGAGTATTTGGTAGAACTATATATATGATATGTGAAATTATATGTATTTGTTATAAGTAGGATGTTATTGTGTGTATGTGAATGTATGTATGTTTGTTGTAAATGTGGTATATGATTGTGAAATTTTTGTATTTGGTATAAATAGGATGTTATTATCTATATATGTGAAATTATGTGTATTTGGTTTAAGTAGGATGTTATTTTGTGTGTATGTGAATGTATTTGTATTTGGTGTATATGTGGTATATGTATGTAAAAGTATATGATTTTCATGTTTGGTATAAATAGGATGTTATTATCTAATCGGATGTTTGTTTTGTAATTAGCGTTGACACTATTATTTTTGATATTTAATCGGATGTTTGTTTTGTAATTAACGTCGACACTATTATTTTTGATATTTAATCGAATATTGTTATGTAATTACCGACGACATTATTACCGGCAACCAAAATCATTAATTAAAAAAAAAATTAAAAAAATGAAAACTGTTATTACCGTTGACACTATTACTGGCGACAAGACTCATTACCGGCGACATAGTTATTAGCGGCGACACGGTCAATACCGGCGACGTTTCTCATTAGCGGCGACAAAGTGATCAATAGCGACGAAGCAGTAGTGGCGACTTAGTACTGGCGACGCGTCGCCGCTATTAGTATTACCGGCGACATTTTGGACTTTTACCGGCGACTTTTGTCGCCGGTAATGGCCTTTTTCCTTGTAGTGGAAGCTCTTTGAATGATAATTGGCAGCCCTTACAATACCCATAACGGTGAACATGGGTGGTGGTGCAAGGAGGTAGTTTTGAGATGGTAACAATGGTGGTTAATAGGTGTTTAAAGGGTGGTCGACGAAGCTATATGATGGAGATGGTGTTGCACATCTGGAGCATCATAGAAACAGGTAGGAAGATGGTGTTCGGTGGGAGGTTCGATGATGATGATAATGCTCATGGAGGTTCAATAACCATCGGTGATGGGAAAGAACCACCCACCATAAGCCACCAAAGTCCACCATTATCCCCGCCGTATTGGTTTATGGATATGGTTTCGGCGAGCATAGATCGGAAGGAAAACAGTGTGGAGCTACCCTTTTTGTTACAGATCGATCATACAATTGAAGAAACATTGATAGAGAGAAGTGTAGATCGAATGGCAAGCAGTCTGGAACTCATTTCAGAATACGGAGCTTCTACATCACATAGGTTGGATTAATTTTTTAGAAGAACTCGATAACATAAGCCCTCCTTCCTCGTTCTGAAACCTGCAACTCAAAACCCGTACATGGATTTCAGATATATTTTTTTATTTTTGTAATTCTTTCTAACTCTATTAAGCAGAGTTACTGAAATGATCTGAATCAATTTCTATGTATGTTATTATGTTACTATTTTATTGAATGGATGCTGTGTATGTTTATTTTAATGAAAGATTTTGGGTTTTTGGAAGGAGAAAAGATGATGAAAGGCGGGAAGAAGATAAAGAACAAAGTCGTAAGTGTTTTGGCTGTAATCCATGGTTGTATATGAGAGAGGGAGACCCTTTATATATTAAATAATTATATTATATGTTTTTTTTAAATAACAAAAAACATCATAAATGGTCCCTGTGGTAATAATATGTCGAAAATGTCCTTTACTTAACGACCAAAATTTAACGGAGTAAGCAATAAGGACCAAACATCAAAAGTTTTCAAAGCACAAAGACCATCTATAAAAAAAAAATTAACTGAAGGACTAAACTTCAGATATTGGAAAAACACAGGGACATGTTTTTTCTTAATTT
Organism: Lactuca virosa; assembly: GCF_052849685.1. NCBI lineage: Eukaryota > Viridiplantae > Streptophyta > Magnoliopsida > Asterales > Asteraceae > Lactuca > Lactuca virosa. The sequence continues at coordinate 91,688,798 of NC_136429.1, forward strand.
AAACTTGTTTCAAGCTTTTTTTATCCATCATAATCCATTTAATTGCCACTGCATTTCCATGGGGGAGGCAATTAGTTTAATAGGTTCGATGATTAAAACGGTAACATTTTCTTGTCAAGTTTCCATTCAATGTTACGTTGGTCATCTCTCATTGGTTTAGGTTACGTTTGCTCAACTTGAAAGCTATAAATCAATTCTCTTTGAGTCCCTTCATACAATTCATCAAGATCCTAGATATCAGCCATGTCATGTTTCCACAAAAAATTTATGATCATAGTGTTTCATAGTGTTATCTTACCAACATGGGTAGTTGGAAAACAACAAGTGCCATGTTACTTCATTTTTGGAGACTCCTTAGTTGACAACGGCAACAACAACCATTTGGTCACCTTTGCCAAAGCCATTTACCTTCCTCATGGCATTGATTTCAGTTCTGGGCCAACTGGAAGGTTTTGCAATGGGCGAACCTTTGCTGATTTCATGGGTTTTTCTCTGGCTTCATTTTTCCTTTTATGATAACTTACATGTATCTGCGCCTAATCTGATACATTTTCCACGTATTTGCAGCTGAGCATTTAGGTTTTAATAGTCGCATTCCTCCATTTGCTCTTTCAAATGGGTCCGATATACTACTAGGACTAAATTACGCATCAGCAGCAGCAGGAATTCGCAGTGAAACTGGCCACCATCTTGTGATTTTCATACGAATGTGACACTAATTAAGTCACTAATTAATAACAGTTACATAGTTGCCGGCATATATCATTTTAAACGTACAATATATTGGAAATTTAATGAAAATCTATTGTGCCTTACAGGGCGATCGCATAACATTCGATCAACAACTGAAAAATCACGAAATGACAGTGTCGAGTATCAGAGAGATTCTAGGGGAGCCTGGGTTGGCATCACAATACCTAAAGAAGTGTCTCTATCATGTAGGATTTGGGAGCAATGATTACCTTAACAACTATTTTATACCAGCAGTGTATGAAACCAGCAGCATGTTTACAGTTGAGAAATTCACACAAGTCCTTATTCAACAATATCGTAGACAGATATTGGTGAGTACTTACATATGCCTCCGCTTTTGCCACCTTTTTTCTTGGTTTTGGCAACATATACCCACGCCATAAAATAAACCAGGTACTTGGATTTTTGTATGGGGTCTTCGAGATTGCTTTTTAGACTATTTTGGTTGATATAAGCACTTTTAAGCTTTGAATAACTTTTTTTCACTCTTATATATTCGTTTATTTGCTACTAGCATGATTTATAAGTACATGGTGCCTTAATATTCCAGGATCAGCAGTTCATAAGACTACCTCCTTTAATGACCAAACTAAGTTCAGTCATCAATCAAAAACATATTTAATTAAAAAGAAAAGATAAAAGGAAAACCGTGAACGACCAAAAGCTTTTCTAGACGGCATACCCATCACAGCAAGTACAATGTTACCGCCATATGGACCTCTTCTATTTGGTTCATAATTAATTAGTTTTTAGCGAAAGCTCTAATTTATAAATCCTACTTTATTTTTTTAATAGAAACAAAATATATATTTAAAAATGCCTAAAAGAATTTTTTAATAAATAAATACCGATATTGATGTATTTGTAAAAGAATAAAATTTGGGTATCTATTGAAAGGGAAAAATTGGTTTGGTGAGTTGTGTAGTGGAAGAGATAGAATGTAGTTTTTAATTGATTGTTGAGTTTGATTGTGAAAAGACCTTCATACACAAGAAATGATTGATGTAGTATTAGCATACATGAACCTTGCTGTAAAAAATGTAAGCTAATTAATGCTTTTTAATTGTCTATATCTTAGACATTATACAGTTATGGAGCGAGGAAAGTATCTTTAAATGGCTTGGGTCCTGTCGGTTGCACCCCATATGAATTGTCACGTCACTCTACGAATGAATCATGTGTAGAATACATAAACACAGCGGTTCAACTATTCAATCACAATCTCAAATTACTTGTTGATGAGCTCAACAACGATACCAGCCTACAAGATGCAAAATTTATCTACTTGAACTTCTATGATATGAGTATGGAAGTCATTCGACAACCTTCAGCTTTTGGTAAATATTTTGTGTCTTGCTTCTTCAGATTTATTTCCAGGCAGTTTCATTGTTATAATTTAAAATTAATACAATTATAAATAACTACTACTTTTATAAATAAGGACTCATTTTCTTTACATTGGTATAGGATTTACCGTAGCGAATAGTGGATGTTGTGGAACAGGGTTGAACAATGGTGCTCTTACATGTCTACCATTTGAAGTTCCATGTTTGAACAGGAGCGAATATTTCTTTTGGGATGCATATCATACTACTGAAGCCGCAAACAGAATTGCCTCCAAAAGGTCGTATCTTGCAATTAATCATGTTGATGTTTATCCCATTGACATTTATCACTTGGTTCAACTCTAGTTGTGGTTTGCATTGTAAGTGATTTACAATCCTACCTAATAAACGAAAATCATTTTACTACTTGTCATCCTTTTATGGATTATGCCACATGTCATTTTGTGGTAAATTTATATTAAATTATGTCTATGTGTAATTTTGTGATTTTTTTAATTTTATTAAATTTCATTTAATACTTAAATGTAATAATAAATTTATATCCAATTCATTAATACAATTTTCTTTATAATTGCTAAATTTTTAAATTGAATCTAATTATTTTAGTTGTTTATTTATTTAAATTATTTGTTTAAATTTAAAAGATAAATAAGCACTTCAATTTTAATAATTAAATATTTTTCTTTTTTTCTTATAAATTTAAATTTTCTATATTGTTAGATTTTCATTTTTGTATATTTTTTTTAGATACTAATGTAATATATTGGTCTCACAACTAGTTGACAATTAATTAAAATTTTGATATGTAATAATAGTTATTGATAAAGTTTATTTGCTTGACTTTGTCGATTGTCATCATTTAATGTCTAATCCGTACTAGTTACATCATTTTGAAACCGTAAGGTTCTTCAATAGAATAAATGAAAACAACTAGAGCTGAACAAATATATGACTTACGCTAACCATAATGTGATTCAAAGAAGAAATATTATTCATAACTAGAAAGGTTACCTCCGTTATACGGGGGCCAGAAGCTTTCAATGTTGTTTCCGAATTGATAGATATGACAGACATAGAAGGTGCAATGATGAAAATTTTGGGCTTTGCCCCGGACAAAAAATGTAAAAGTTTTGACTGCAAGGACCAGAAGTGTGAAAATGGCTAAAGAATTAAAGGGGTAGGAATTAGCAACTTTTTAGAAAATGGATCAAAGTTGTCAAACCGTTAAAGTTTTGTGGCCAAACTTTAAATATTAAAAAGTTCCAAAAAAATGTAAAAATATTGATTGCAAGGACCAAAGTGTCAAAATGGGTAAAGAATAATGATCAAAGTTGCCAAAAACATCCAAATTTAGTATTCCTAACTTCCAACAATAATACAGGGACCAATTCTGCCAAAAAATGGAAAGTTGAATGGAACACAAACAAAATGACATGAATAAATTAATTAAAGAAGTACAGGGACCGGATATGTAAATCAAGGGACCAAATTTGGACAAAGTATCCAAAGTTTACTACTTCTTTCTTCCACAACTTTAATATATATATATATATATATAATAATTAATGATTAGCCGTTTGTGTTGCTTAAAGATTCAAATCCATTTAACCCAAGTAAAACATGAAAATAAGACGAACAAAACCAAATCACAACAAAAAGATTGAGATTGTTCAGTTTAGAGACATTAGCTGTAATCTACATCCACATCAAGTCCTTGTTATTTATTTCTTCTTATTAACTCTTTTATATCGGAAAATGTAAACTAAAAATATGTGAACAAATGAAGTTCTCTTTGTTAATTATTTTCTTTCTACATCACTAAAAAGCCTTTGTTATTTAATTCTTCTTAACCCTTTCTACATTATACATGTCTATTTATACTACAGTAGTACAAAACGTATGTATTTAATAGTGAGATGAGTTTATTATTATTATTATTATTTTATTTTATTTTTTTTGTGCGGTGGCACAACAAAAAACATTACCTATAGCGACGATAAAAAAACGTCGCAATTAATGCCTAAAGTTGTCGCTAATACCTTTAGCGACGACATGTCGTCGCTAAGGGTCTTCGCTATTACCTCGTAGCTAATGGTCAATTGTCGTCGCAATTAGTGTCTTCTCTAATAGGTGTCGTCTCTAAAAGCCTTCGAAGTCGCTATAACCATCGTCTCTATTGATATTCCGGCCACCACTCGGAGTTTTTTCTGGCAAGACTTCTCGGGGCAGTCATCGTCGCAATTGGTTCATTTCGTCAGTAAAGTTGTCTCCGCTAATGTTTTTTTTATTTAAAACAATTTATATTTGTATTAGTTTATATATTATAAAATGCAGATTTTATAAAAATACAGAAATCGATACATACCACATTTCATAAACTATTTTATAACATAAAACAATACATACCACATTACATAAAACATCAAATATACCACATTAAATAAACTATCTAATAAATTCAAAACAAACATGAAATATATCATCCATAAACTATCTAATAAATCCAAAATAATATCATCCATAACATAAAAAATAGAAATACTAGGCGTCTTCGTCTTCCCCGTCGTTGTTTTCCTTGTTGTTAACTTGGTTCTTAAATGAGTTAATAATATCTCCAATTGTCGTAACAAATGCCAAATTTTGGAGAAAACTGCTGACATCCACATCATACAAAGTAAGTATATAAGTTAAAATATCAAACTGAAAAACGAATTATTGTTACTTAACAATTAAGTCACAAACACATTAAGTCATTAACAATTTAACAAACTATCAAACCACCAGATGAATTAAGTCTTTAACAATTTAACAAACTATCAAACCACGAAATCAATTAAGTCATTAACAATTTACCAAACTACAAAATTCATAACAAATGAATTAACAACTTAACAAATAAGCAAAGTATCAAACTACCAAAATTTACTATAAATGTATCAAGTTCTTCACAATATTCCAAAGCTACCAAATTCTATAAGAGTTTAATAAGTATATGTGTTGGTTACGGTGCATGTGACTATGACTGTAATTGGGATGGAGCACTTATACCCGTTGTAGAATGAGGTTTAGGCCTGATGCCTCTCACATGCCCCCTTCGAGCACCTAACGCCTTCTCAAATATCGTGATCCAATCAAAAGAGTATGGATCACCACCGGAGTCGGTTATATGTTGAGTATGTAAAGCAACCTCGCTAACTAAAACATTTTGTATTTCACGAAGATTGTCAATATACTTTAAAACTAACACAAAAGAAAATCAACAATCTACTTTATATTTAAGTAATAAAAACTTACATATTGGTCTTCAACTAACCGTTCAACAAATTCCCCTTTTTTATTCACATGCCCACTATGAAATGCTTCAATTCTATTCAAATTCTGTTTAACATTATAAAATATATTTTACTTGAATAATCATTAAAAAATATGTTATAACTGAATAGATATTACTTGAACTTACGCTCTAAAAACTAGCACTACCGTAGCTGTACATCCCTCCATGATTCTTAACTATTTGCTTCTTCCGACATTCTTTGTTTGCACTGGATCATTTTTTATGCTCATCTGTTAAGAAGTGGTCAATAGCATCACTCCAACGCTGCGGATCCATACCATCAGGGGCTCGAACCCTTGCTGCCTCCACATCCCCTTGCAAATTAGTAAAACGAGTTTTTGCAAAATGTTTGCGGGTTTTATACCGAGCACATATATGATTGTTCAGTGACTCCCAAAAAACTGAAGCCATGGGATCATTTGAAAACACTCCAAAATCAAACCATGTCTACAAAAGACTAGAAAAGTTAAAAATAAATCAAAATTAAACATATTAAATATAATTTTATAAATAATTTACCGAAACATATTGTAACATGCCATCCTTTTCAGCTTTAGGAACTTCTTTCCATGTGTTTTTATCCAAAGCGATGTCTCGCAACATATAATTCGCAACCTCCCAAATGAAGCATTCATATACTTCCCCAATCGGCATGTACGTATTTCTTCAGAGGCCGTTTGTTGTTAGCTTCAAATAACTTATACATGTTTTTGTTTACTGCCATGCCTTTTCGTTTTGGAGGTAGTGTTTCATAAGTCAAGATAAATTTTTATATACATACTATATGAAATACAAAGAATTAGAATAAATCTTAATTACCATCGATCTGGTGATCACAAAAACCTCCACGAAACAGATATGGTGGCTCGTCAGCACCGTCACCTCCATGGTCCATCACAGCAGCCACGAGATGGAGCAATGCAATAAAAAAATGACATCCTGAAAAAGTATAACATAATATGAATATATATACATACAATATGATATGATTATAACAAATACAAACCTTATTTTACTAGTCAAATGTAATGTATTTTTAATCATTCTCGCCCTCAGACACTTCAGTGTCTATTGACACATCACTATAATAATCGGAATCCTCCTCATCATAATCAGTCTCGCAATCAGACACATTATTGATGATACCCATTGGCAGACCAACTTCAATTTCGTCTTCAATAGATTGGGAATTTTAAAAGTACTGGTCAAAGTCGATTGAAAGAGTGAAATTAGAAGAAGCATTACTAAGAACGACATTGGTTGAATCATTGTCGGCATTTTTAATAAGATCATGGTCGACATCGTTCATCGGTAGATCCCAAAATCTTCTATGATTAACATTTTCAAAAACCCACAATAGGCCGTTATTTTCGTCACTTCGAGAAGGTTCTCGGATGTAAAACACTTGATTGGCATGCGTAGCAAATATGAGTTGTCTCCGCTGCTCAATTTGCATTGTAGTTCGATACTGGTGAAATTATTATCAGATTTAACTCATGTAGCATCGAACCACTTGCAATGAAAAAGTACAGTAGAATAATTATGAGGATAATGCAACTCGAAAAACTCTTCTAGCTGACCGTAATATTTCTGCTTATTATCTCCCTCTATTAGAACCCCCTAGTTTTGTGTTGATTGTTGGGCGTCACGCATAAGTACCATAAACCTAACACCATTCACTATGCAAGCAGTGTAAATAAAGGCATTCTCATGCGCACCAATTGAAAGAGCCGATAACACCTGGTTAAACTCTGGAGATTTTTGTTTTTTCATATCATAGACCTTGTGAAGGAACCATTTAGGTAATTCGATTTTTTCATCACTTTCAGAATGTAGTGATTTGAATTCACAACATTGATGAAACAACCATATAGATTTAGTAAAAATGGAGAAATTAAAAACAGAAAATGAATTAAAAAAATAAGAACACTTATAGAATATACTTTCGGACTTCGTCACAACTATCAAGCATAAACCATTTTAAGATGTTTTCTCTCCTTTAGACTAAGATTTTTTATTTTCTTTGTGCTAGCCGGTCGACATTTATACTCAAACACCCATAACTTTGTTTCTTTTATGACAACATCCTCGTTTCTTTCAAGGCGATTTAATCGAGTCACGACATCTAACATCCCGGCATGACGTATTTCCAAAATTCACGCTTAAGTAGGAAGGTTTTTGATTTTTAGCCCTTGGGTATGAGGAAGCTTGCAAAATGACCCATAGTGGCATTTTGGCAATTTTGGCCAAGAGGGTAGTACGTTGGGCGTACGTTATGTACGCTAGGCATACTGGGGCGGACCCTAGTACGCTGGGTGTACACCACGTACGTCGGGCGTACGTGGTAAATGCTTAAACCCTAATTTTCAGGGTTTGGTCCATATGTAAGCAACATTAAATCTTCATTCCTCATTCCCTCTCCAGCCTCCAACCTTCATTTCATCTTTTGCAACCCTAATCTCTTGTGTGTGATCCTTTGAGCTCAAAAGAGTGTGTTTGTGGTGCCTTTGATGCAAGGTGAAGAAAGAAGCATCATCTTGGAATTCAAGACCTTCTAGATCCAGGAACACCTCACCTTCAATATCTATTTTGAGGTATAAAGTTATGAACTTGATGATTCTATGCATAGATATAAGTTAGCCATAGAGTTTGTGTCCTTTAGGTCCCATTATCTGGGTATTTTGAGTATAAGCTACTCCAATAGATTTAAGTTGTCCTTTCAGTCACTTTTGAGGTGTTTAGAAGCATAAAAATGTAGTCTTGACCATATATTTCCTTCTATGCATGTGTTTTGAGGTCTTAATGGGTTAAGTAGTTGAGATTTCTGATGTTAAGACCTTCTTGGCTATGCAAGACCATAAAGTTGGAAACTTTATGCTCAAAAACATTATTTCAGACTTAGATCTGACTTTGTACGTGAAACTTTGGTGTAATAAGATCTTAATGGGGAAAGGGCTGACCAAGCGTGTACGCTGGCGTACCAAGTGGTACATTGCGTGCACGCGGTTAGAGTCCCATCATCTGGTCAACCATCGAGTACGCCCCACGTACACACGATTACGCCCAATGTACTCGGCTGGGTCGACTCGGCTAAGTTGGCTCGGCTGGGTGTTGACTTGACTTTTGACCGTTGACCAACTTTGACCAAGGGTATTTTGGGAAGTGTTATTAATCTATAATGGGAAATGTTCTGATTTCTACGAATCGAGTAGTGTCGGTTGTCGGAGCAGATATTTATTCAAACTGTGTGTGGATTAAGAGGTGAGTTTTCCTTACTGTACTTATGCGTCGAAGGCACCAAGGTCGTCCCATTGGATTAGATATCCTGATTTTTTTTATGTTGTTATGCAGAGTTATGTGGTACTGCTTATGTGATTATACTGGTAGATCTGTAGATCTACCTGTGTTATCAGTTATTGATTGATAATGTTATGCATTAATATGTTATGGTTTACTGGGTTGAGGCGGACCAGTGGATAGACTGAAGGCCAAGATACCCAGGGCGGTCCAGATAGAATGAAGGCCTGCAAGGCGGACCAGTCAGGCCGAAGGCCCAGAGAGCAGTCCAGATAGGATGTAGGCCCGGTGAGGGTGTCCAGTCATGCTGAAGGCTTTGTATGCATGATGTTGTTTGTTATGTTTATGTGGTGGTACCTTGGGGGAATTCACTAAGTGTTGGCTTACAATTTTAGATTTGTTTCAGGTACTTCTGAGGAACGCGACAAGGCGAAGGCATTACCGTACACATCCTTGGTTTTATGTTGATAATCGTGGGAGACTCTGATTTTGAATAATGTTTTTGGAAACAATGGTTATGTAAACACTTCTTTTTAGTAAATGGGTTTTTTGAAAAGCTTAAATTTGTTGTGATTTTTGAGATGTTACATGACATCTTCAAGGTACATCGAACAAAATGATGATGCCTCTTCAGCGACATAACCCTCAGTTATAGAACCTTCCGGCCTCGCCTTCTTTCTGACATAGTTTTTTATTTTTTTTCGTATACCTTTCAAAGGGATACATCTATCTCATACATATTTGGCCTCTGTAAATAGATTTATCAGGTAAATGAAAAACCAAATGAACCATATTATCAAAAAATGCATGAGGATATATCACTTCTAATTTGCACAATATTTTAATAATGGCTGCTTTCGCTACTTTCATATCATTCACCGATAGTGTTCTCGAGCAAAGTTTCTTTAATAACATACAAAGCTCTACTATTGGTGTATAAGTACCTTTGGCCAAAAGCACTTTAACTCCAATGGGTATCAAATGTTGCATAAGAATGTGATAATCATGAGGTTTCAACCAAATAATGTCAGTATGGTTTTCATTCACTTTCTTACTGATGTTAGATCCAAACCCATCCGGTAGTTTCACATCTTTTATAAACTTTCAAAAACGAATGCGGTCGGTTTTCATGAACGAGTAAGAGGGATGGGGTTTAAGGAACTTGTTGCCACTCTTTTTCAACCATTAACTTTTCCGAATGTTCAGTTTTGTCAAGTCCGCTGAAGCATTTGATGTGTCTTTAGACTTATCATTCATCAGAGAAGTATCCAAAATACTCTCACCCACATTTTTTCAATATGCATAAGATCAAAGTTGTGCTTCAGCTCCAGAGAAGACCAATACTCAAGTTCAAATAATATGCTCTTTTTAGACCAATTCTACTCAAAATCCTCACGATCTCTCTTAATACCAGCTCATTGAGCAACTACTTTACCCAGTAGACGAAACAATAGACAAGCGTGTTGTGCTTGTATTTCTTCCCAACTAAACTGTCTTGGAGGGTCTCCTTTCTCGTGTTGGCCATTTTAGGCCAAAAATTTTCTCCATGGATTGTCAACATCTAAGAACCGGCGAAGAACAACATATACGACTTTATTTGATACTCAGTTTGAGGGAGTGTCTTCATTGCAAGTTGGACAAGCTCTGTACCCTTGTCCACTCCAACTGAATCAACTACTACGAGATAGAAAGTTGCTTATTGTCCATAACAACATCGTTTTCATATTGAAGAATGTACATGTCACTGCATCTTTAGTACGTACGCCAAAACTGCACAACTACTTCAACTCATCCACCAACAGCCTAAGGAACACATCCAAGTCCTTCCTGGGTGATTTGGGGTCGGCAATCAATAAGATCTAATTGAAGTAGGACTCTTTCATGCATAGCCATGATGGATGATTGTAAGTGGTGAGTGTGGCAGGCCACGTGCTATAAGCATTACACATGTTACCAAACGAATTAACACCATCAACAACAAGCCCTAAGCATATGTTTCGGGGTTCCTTCGATAAGTTAGGATACTTCATATCAAATTTTTTCCATGAAGTACCATCAATGGGATGAAGCATCGTACCATCTTTGGATCGTCTGGGGTTGTGCCAAAACATATCTTTAGCTGTGTGTCTAGAACAGTACAAACGTTGTAGTCTGGGGGTCACAGGAAAGTATCGTAACACCTTATGAGCCACCTTCTTACCCTTTGTATTTTCATCAACCCAACGACTCTCATTACAAACTGGACACTTTCGCAACAACTTGTGTTCTTTCCAAAAAGAAAGCATTCATTTTTAAATATGTTTATCGACTCATAACCCAAGTCAATCTTTTTAAGTGTCTTTTTTGCTTCATAATGTGACATGGGGGACCCTATTTCCTTGAGGAAATGCAGTTTGCAATAACTCAAGAAGCTGATGGAATGAACTATCATTCCATTTATTGATCACCTTGATATGCATCAGCTTTGCTAAAAAGTCAAGGGACGAGAAAGAACATCCATGATATAATTTTAATTGGATTTCCTCTAATAGCTTTTGAAATCTATCATCAACACCGCTACCCTCTGTATCTGGGTTTCTTTTGCCACGGTTCGTATCGTTTTCAATCACACCCCCCATAACATCAACAATAACATTGGCCATCTCGTTACTATGTGGTATGTTTTCTACAACTGGATGAACTGTATTTTCCATGTGATACTTCCATATAATATAATGTGGACTAAAACCATGTTGAAGTATATGAAATTTCATTATGGCTAGTAGTATAAATTTATTGACATTATGTAAGTCCCCAAAATTTAGCTTGAGTATCAATCCGATCAACTTGATGGTGCGGAATCCCAATCAAGTGGATGATGCAAGATCAAATGGAGAAGAAGAAGAAGAAATAGATGAATCTTTAATGTATTGATGATATGAATGATGATCCAACATAAGATTCACACACACACACACACTTCTTCTCTCTTGTTTCTCTCTAGCACATGCATATGACAAAGAATGCTCTCTTAACCGAAAACACCCCTCCTTTGTCTAATACATTGGCCAACCATAACTCCTCACTCTATTTATACTTATGGACTAAAACCCAAGGCCCAAACCCAAATGCTAGACCGAAAACACAAGGGTTTTCGGTCCAAGCTACAAATAAACCCAAGGAATTTTCGGCCTTAGACCGAAAACTACAATATCTAAGAAAAGCAAAGTATAAACCATATTTTAGACCCAACAATCTCCCCATTGGTTTATAGCTTTTATTTCTTTGAACCCAACAAACTCCCCCTAAAATTGTAGCTTGCTTTTCTTGACAATCTTCAATATGAGCTTGGCTTCAGCATTAATCTTCGATTTCTTCACGACTTCAACATGAGCATATGAATCTTCTATGCGAGTGACTTCATCGTGAACAGTTGGACTTTTCTTAAAAATTTGACTTTGAATGCACGTTAGGTGTGAAGGCTTCTTGAAAAAATTCTTGAAAAACAGCACTTTCAGCTTGAGAATCTTCAGAGAGAATAACAGAGAGAACGAATCATCTGGATCACTACAGCAGGTTCATAGATAGCAACAAATTGATTTAGGAGGCTTCAATGCAATCTGTCACATAATCTTCAAGTATAGCTTCACCTTGCTTTTGGGGTTGAAAGATTGAATGTTGAAAGAATAATCTTCATTTCTTGTTCCTTCGAATGAATATTCTTCGACAATCACGGATGAAACCTTGGCTCAGAAAATCTCGATACAGCCTCCATGAGTCTCATCTACATCTGAATTCACTTTTCAAGACAAAGAAAAATTTGAGATAAAAAAAAAACTAAAAAACAAACTTAGCACACAATATTTTTGGATTTTTCATATTTTCTGAAAAAACACAACAGTAACGAAAATATTTTTGGAATTTTGATTTTTCTGAAAAAGAAATAAAAAAAAATAACACTATTTTTGGATTTTTTTTAATTTTCTGATTTTTGTTTGATTTTAAAATTTTTAATTCTCCCCCTTAAATTTGTTCATAGAGAAAAATTATGAACAAATTTAACAAAAACAAAAATAATAGCTAACTTTAAGACTGATTTGGGATCAAAGATGTCAAACAATTCAATATCTTTTATGGGCACACACCTGCATGCTTAGATCTAGTCAATCACTGGTATTGTGGTCCACTTAAACACAAAGGATATTTGACAAATTGGACAGATTATAAGTGACAAATCATTGTGATCTATATTCCTAAATGGACCATTTTTCTGACGATGACCAAGGATATTGTTGTCCACATAAATTCAGCAGCAAGATCTACAGACAACCTATTAAATGATTCAATTTTAGATGTACTAGCACGTGTTTCCTATTTCCTGATATACCACGGTAATCAAGAACTTCCAAAGAACTCCTTACTTTAGGTGAGTATTCAATCATTAAGAAAGAAGTCAGATATAGAAGTACATATGTTGTATCCCAGGTCGATGTTTTCTAATCACGCAGAGGGAACAACATATGACTAACATAGATAGAGGGTTAGAGAGATAGTAGGGTGCATATGTTGTGTCCAGGTCGGATCTTCCGATCACGTAGAGGGGACAACATATGACTAACAGATAGAAAGAATTTCATAAATAAGGATAATCATAGAGATAGAGTTGCATATGTTGCATTCCAGGTCGGATATGTTCCAATCACGCAATGGAGGCAACATACGACTGACAGATAGAAAGCAAGAAAATAATTTCCTACAGACCTACTTTATCAGAACCCCCCAGTTGCCCTATCAGTACCGGAATTAAGGACATGAGTCCATACATCGAGGAAATGTTAAGCCACAATTCTAGATACATATGATTTTTAGTGTATCCTGCAGGTTCCCATGTTTATCTCACTATCCAATCTACCCGAGCATCATATTATCAGTCCAAATAGAACTATCTAAGTCCATACTGTCATGTCCTTTCATTGTCAATCTATGTCTAGTCCTTTTGAATCCTTTGTGCCTACCAGCACATTGGACACAGAGTCTAAACAATTCGGCTTCAGTGCATTGTACGATTTTCACAATGCCCTTTAGCACTAAGCTTCATATCACTTCCGAACAATACATACAAATGAAAAACTATAAGAAAATAAAAAATTGTCTTCAAAACGAATCGTTTTAAGAAAAAACTCAGGAGTATCGAGAAGAAAACTCAAACCGTAAGTTACCAATTGAACTTGCATCCAGATGGTCTGAGTACAACACGCATATTTCAATCTCAGAATAGATACGGAAATTCTTCACATCGTTAAGCACAAACCCCAAGTGTGATCCTTTCCTTTCTTTCTTTCCCACAAAGGACACATACCCTCACTTAAAGTTATGAGTGTTGTACAGTTGAGAGATGTCCCCTATCATGTGCTTGGAATAGCCACTATCAATAAACCGAAGTCTGATGATATGCATCCATAGCTGCTCCAGCACAGAGTGCAGGATTAATTGGTCTTTGGAACCCAGTCCATTTTGAAACTTGGTTAATCTTTGTCATCTGAGCAAGGTACTCTCTCCCATGACATATCCTGCTTATCACAAATAGAAGATGAAGAAATGTTAGAATCATTAGAAGATTTGGGAGTATGAACCTTCAGTACCCATCTGTAGTCGGGTTTAATCCATTTCTTGTTCGTTCGGATGGATGCTTCAGCACTTGCTTTTGAACTTGAAGTCGATCGCTGAGATGACTTTGACCTAACCGGTCTTGGTTTCATTGGAGCATCTCTTGAGCTTGGCTTCTTGGCCGACATTCCCTTCTTGTCCTTGGGATTCTGATTCTTGGCTTTAGGATTTGGAATCTTGGCCTTCTTCGCGTTCCAGTCACCATTGCACGATTGTGACTTTGAAGGTTTCTTTTGGAGAATCTCCCTCTTGGTGTGTTTTGCCATCCTTGTGTATAGTAGGGAAACTATGCACGATTTGGACAATTTCTGGCAATGTGTCCAGGTGTTCCACAGTGAAAACATGTCTTTTTCTTCACATAGGAGTTGTTTCTGCTTGCCCCTGGTGGTGTGTACTTGCCTTGTCTCTGATTGTTCCCACATGCACACTTGCAGCAAGCACTCTGTTTCGCTTGTTTTGGTGGCCTGTATTTACCAACAGCAGGTTTAGAAGTAACTGAGTTAGAAGCAACAGATTCAGAGTTCAAGGAGTCATTGGTTTGTTCAATAGTGTTCTCCTTATTCTCATCTTCTACCACTTTACCTGCACATGAAGTAGAATCATCAAAAACGTTCACCTCAACATTCTCAGTTAGCCAAGATTGTTCAATCTTAACTGAAGCTGGTACAGGGGTTTGGTCAAACTGAGTAGGTGTGTCTTCATCGGTGGTCTCAAGGGGTGGGTTATAGTTGTTATTAAAGGGAGGTGGAACGTTATTATAGCCTAGACCCTTGGTTTGATTATCTTTAAATATTAGTTGCTTTTCAATCATGGACGCAACTACCTCACTTGATACATCAAATTTCTTAAACATGAAATCAGCATCATTATATTTAGCTTTCAATGTATCAAGTTCGACAGTCAAGTTAGCAAGTTGTTCCTTAACATAGGTATAATTTGCACATTTGTTGCTATATTCCTCTTGTAGTTTTCTAAAGTCCTTTGTTTTAGCCTCTAATTGTGCTTTAAAAGGTTTCTGGGCCTTCCTAAGTGTATATCCTTCATATTTCAGGTCCTTATTTTCCCTTTTTAGCAAATAATTTTGTTCACGAAGAAATTTAATCGTAGCTTCACAAGATTGAGAACATAAAACTTCATTGAACGGGATGTTTGAGGAACTCATTGTTTATCAAAAAAAATGCCCTTTGACTTTAAATCTCAAAAGTCAACCTTAATAGTCAAATTTAAAAAAATCAAACTTGAAAGTCAAACTTAAAAGTCAAACTGAAAAGCTAAACTTGAAAACTTGAAAGTTAAACGAGAAAGTCAAAGATAAAGTCAAAGTTCAAACTTGAAAGTCAAAGTCAATTTTTAAGGTCAAAAGTCAAATTAGGAAGTCAAAAATCAAAAATCAAAGTTTTAGGTAGAAAATGGAATTTTAAAATTCGAAAAATTGATTTTTGGGCTAAAATTGTCAAAAATCCGAAAATAGGAACCGAAATTGCGATATTTGATCTGGATCGGGCAAAAGTTAAACATGTGGCATCCTAAACCAATTGGTAAGATGGTGGGTTGTGTGTGTGGGAGACCCGAGTTCGTTCTTTGCTCCATCCCGAATTTTTATATATATGTTGCTGACCGAACACGTGCGAGACTGCTGACCGAATACCTGTTGGGCCGAAAATACAAAGCGAACACGTGCGAGGACCGAACACGTGCGCGACCTCGCACCGCAAACGGCAAACTCGCTTTCGGCTGTAAACACTTCGGACCGAACACTCCTCGGACCGCACACGCGATTTCGCCCGAGAACTGCTGAACCACAAATGAGTTTCCGGCCGAAAATGCTCCGGATGCCCTAGCTGCTGACCGCAAACCGCCGCCACCCCTCGCAGATTACGACCAAAAACAATGTTTTTCTCACTTTTTAGCTCCAAAACTCGATCAAAAAGCCATTTTTATGAAGAACACGAAGAATAAAACCCTAATATTTCTTCAAAAACTAATCAAAAACGTAAAATCCCTCAAGAAAAAAATCCAAAAACGCTCCAGATCTTGCAAAAATGATTAATACGATCCAAGCTCTGATACCAACTGTAAGTCCCCAAAATTTAGCTTGAGTATCAATCCGATCTACTTGATACTGTGGAATCCCAATCAAGTGGATGATGCAAGATCAAATGGAGAAGAAGAAGAAGAAGAACTAGATGAATCTTCTGTGTATTGATGATATGAATGATGATCCAACATAAGATTCACACACACACACTTCTCCTCTCTTGTTTCTCTCTCTAGCACATGCGTATGACAATGAATGCTCTCTTAACCGAAAACGCCCCTCCTTTGTCTAATACTTTGGCCAACCACAACTCCTCACTCTATTTATACTTATGGACTAAAACCCAAGGCCCAAACCCAACTGCTAGACCGAAAACACATGAGTAAACCCAAGGAGTTTTCGGCCTTAGACCAAAAACTACAATATCTAAGAAAAGCAAAGTATAAACCATATTTTAGACCCAACACATTACATTTGTTACTGTTTGGTTTTTGTTTATTTCTCCCCCTAAAATTTGTGCATGGGTGAGAATGAAATCACTAAAATGCGCAAATTTAAACTAACCTAACCTAGAACAAAAATTTAATCCTCAAAACGAATCATTTTCAAAAAGCCCACAAGCACATCGAATCGAGCTTTGTTAAAAGGCTTGGTGAACAGATCCGCTACATTATTAGCAGATGGAACCTGTTCCAGCCGGATGAGCGAGCGCTCATAACAGTCTCTGATAAAATGAATTTTGATATCAATGTGCTTGGTTTTGGAATGTTGGACAAGATTTTTAGTAATTTGAATCGCGGCCTCATTATCACAGTAAATGGGGGTTTCTAGATAATTCAAACTGTAATCCAACAACTGATGTTGGATCCAGATAACTTGAGAACAACAGGCAGATACAGCAACATATTCCGCTTCTGCTGTTGAGGTTGAGACGGTATGCTGTTTCTTGCACTGTCATGACACCAGCCTATCTCCAAGGAATTGACACCCTCCTGATGTAGATTTCCTGTCAAGCTCACAGCCTCCATAATTACTGTCAGCAAAAGCATATAAATCAAATTCAGAATTTTTCGGATACCAAAGACCGAATTTTGGGCTGCCTTTGATATACCGAAAAATCCTTTTGACAGCAATAAGATGTGAAAGTTTAGGATTAGCCTGATAACGTGCGCATTGACAAACTGCAAACATGATGTCGGGACGACTTGCAGTAAGATACATCAACGATCCGATCATCGATCTGTAGTGTGTCTGATCTACGGATTCTCCATCAATATCTGGATTCAGCAGGGGTCTTTCGGCCGTTGGTGTCGATGCAGGTTTTACGTCTTGAAACCCGAACTTCTCAAGAATATCCTCCACATACTTAGCTTGATGGAGCAGGATTCCGGTTGAATTTTGTTTGACATGAAGCCCCAGAAACATGGTCATTTCTCCTAACGAACTCATCTCAAACCTCTTTTTCATCACGCCTTCAAACTCTTTGCATAGCTGTGGACTGGTGGACCCGAAGATAATGTTGTCAACGTAGATCTGGACTAGAATCTGATCATTACCAACATGCTTGATGAATAAAGTTTGATCGATAGTACCACGAGAGTATCCATGCTCGAGCAAGTGCTTTGTGAGAGTCGCATACCACGCTCGAGGAGCTTGATGTAGCCCATCCAACGCCTTGTCCAACTTGTAGACATGATTAGGAAACTTTGAGTTAACGAACCCAGGGGGCTGATCAACGTAGATTTCTTCCTTCACCTTGCCATACAAGAAGGCTGTCTTGACATCCATTTGGTAAACCGTGAAGTTCATGTAGGAAGCATACGCAAGGAAAATACGAATAGCTTCCAAGCGAGCCACTGAAGCATAAACCTCAGTGTAATCAAGACCCTCGACTTGTCGAAACCCGCGAACCACCAATCTTGCTTTATTGCGCACTATAACACCAGAATCATCCTGCTTGTTTCGATAGACCCAACGTGTGTCAAGAGACCTTTTTCCCTTTGGTAACTCAACCAATTTCCAAACCCCGAGCTTTTCAAATTGATTTAGCTCTTCATGCATAGCATCTACCCAGTTGGGCACATTCAAAGCCATTTCAACATTCTTGGGCTCTATTTGAGAGATAAAGCAAGAATAGAGACATGTATTGACATCTCCACTCTGACTTCTGGTTTTAACTCCATCACCCAGCTGACCAATGATGTTTTCGATCGGATGATCGCGTTGAATTCTTGAAGGTATGTCTTGGCTGACATCATTGAGCGAAACGGGAAGAGTGTGAATGTTGAAACCTCCATCATTTGCTGATTGATCCACATTAGATGAATCTGCTACAAACTCATTAGCAATTTCTTCAGGAAAGAGTAGTTCCATAAAAGTTGGAGTGACAGCGGAAGCATCTCTAGACATGAACTCTCTTTCAACTGGGGTAAGAGGTGTAGCATCAGCATCTGGAATGTCATTTTGAACTGGAGACTCTGGACTACCAAGTCGAACAGGTGACTCCCCCTCAGGTGGAGCAGATGACTCCCCCTCAACCGTTGGAGGTCTGTAAACAACTTCTTCGTCTTCGTCTTCAGAAATAATCTTCGAACCAGAGGAAGACCCATATGAACCATCTGAAGACACATTTAAGGATTTGAAAAGCGATGTGTAATCAAATAACCAATCAGGGCCCACTCGAGCATCTGTTTCATTCTCCTCCAGCCAGCGCACGTCAAAGGATTCTACAATCTGCTTCGTCTTCTTATTGTAAACCCTATACGCGGTGCGTGCAACATATCCTACGAAGTAACAATCATTGGCTTTAGCATTGAACTTGGGGTTGGACTCCGAAGAAGGGTGCAAGGGCAGCCAAATACACGGAAATGACTGACTGAAGGCTTATGACTATATAGAATCTCATACGGTGTCTTCATCTGAGCTTTGTTGATTAAAACACGATTTTGAACGTAACAAGCAGTGTTAATCGCCTCAGCCCAAAAGAAAACAGGTAACTTGGAGTCACATAGCATCGTCCTTGCGGCGTCTTTCAATGCTCTTTTCTCTCTCTGTAGAACACCTTCAAATGCACACACTTAAGCTCCTCTATTCTGTTCATCAATCCCACCTCAACCACCTAACACCTATATATATACTAGGGGAATATGGGCCATAAATGGGTTTACGGCCGTAAATAGGTTTACGACCGTAAACACCCATTGGGCCGTAAACAGGGTTTATGGCCGTAAACACCCACCTGGCCGTAAACCAGACCGTAAACTCATAAAACATTACAGAAAAATACAGTTGCCTAGAAAAGCAAAGTATAAACCATAATTTTGACCCAACAATCTCCCCCTTGGTTTATAGCTTTCTTTTCTTAATTGACCCAACAAGCCCCCCTAAAAAGTAGCTGGCTTTTCTTGTTAATCTTCATTGGGAGCTTGGCTTCAACATTAATCTTCAAATTCTTCACAACTTCAAGACGAACATGATGAATCTTCAATAATTGACTTCATCTTGAGCAGTTGGGCATTTCTTCAAGAATTTGGCATTGAATGCACGTTGGGTGAGGAGGCTTCTTGATAAGATTCTTGAAAGATAGCGCTTTCAGCTTGAGAATCTTCAGAGAGAATAGAGAACGAAACTTCTGGATCACTTCAGCAGGTATAAGTCAGCAGCAAACTGATTGAGGAGGCTTCAATGCAATCTGTCACATAATCTTCAATTTCAGCTTCATCTTGCTTCTGGGGTTGAAAGATTGAATGTCGAAAGAATAATCTTCATTTCTTGCTCCTTCGAATGAGAATTCTTCGATGATCACGGATGAAGCCTTGGCTCAAAAATCTTCGACGCAAACTCCATGAGTTTCATCTTCACCTGAATTCACTTTTCAAGACAAAACAAAACTAAAAGAAAATTCAGCACACAACTTTTTTGGGTTTTTCATATTTTCTGAAAAAGAAATAAAACAGAAATATTTTTTATTTTATTTTTTTATTTTTTTTTAATTTTTGTTTGGTTTTCAAAATTTTTAATTCTCCCCTAATATTTAAATTAGAAGAAAACTATGAACAAATTTAACAAAAATAAAAATGATATCTAACTTTAAGAGTGATTTGGGATCAAAGTTTTTAGACAGCCTTTATCCGTTTATCAGTACCTCTCCCTTCATGAATAGATCTGGTCAATCACCGATATTGTGGTCCACTTAAACACGAGAGATTGTGACAAAATTAGGACATACTATAAGTGACAAGACAATGTGATCCTAAGTTCCTAGATAATATTCCTTAAGGACCATTCAGCTGACGACGACCAAAGATATTGTTGTCCACCTAAATTGAGCAGCGAGATCTACAGACAACCTAGTGACTGTTCAATTTTAAATGTACTAGAACATGTTTCCCGCTTCCTGACATACCCCAATAATCAGGAACTTCCAAAGTACTCCTTACTTTAGGTGAGCAGACAATTATTATGAGAGAAGTCAGATTTAGAATGCATATGCTATACACCCAGGTCGGATCTCTTCCAATCTCGCAGAGGGTGAAACATATGACTAACCAGATTTAGAGGGATTGAGAAGTAGAATGGTGCATATACTGTGTACCAGGTCAGATTGTAAGTCACGTAAAGGAGACAGTATATGGCTAACAGATAGAAAGAATTGCATAGATAGAAGATGCAGAGAAATAGAGTTGCATATGCTATAGTCCAGGTCGGATCTCTCGATCACGCAGAGGAAGCAACATATGACTGACAGACAGATACAAAGAAAATAATTTTCTACAGACCTAATTTATCGGAATTCACCAGTCACCCCATCAATACCGGAATTAAGGATAGAATCCGCACATCGAGGAAAAGTTAATCCACAGTTCCAGATACGAGTTCTTTTAATGTGACCAGTAGATTCCCATATATATCTCCCTGCTCAACCTATCCAAGCATCGTATTGTCAGGCTAAACGGATATAGCTAGGTCAAGATTTGTCAAGTCTATGAATTCCTTAAGTTTAACTCTGCCTAGTCAAGTCCATTTAAAATCTTTCGTGCCTACCAGCGCATCGAACACAGAGCATAGACAATTTAATTTTTGGTACGTTACGCAGACTCATATTGCCTGTTATCACTTGATAATATCCCTTCTCGTCAGAACACCTACAAGCAAAACTGTCAGCAACAATATTTTTTAATTTTTCTGATTTTTTAATGTTTTTGGATTTTTGAATATTTTCTGAAAAAAAAATAAAACAGAAACAAAATATTTTTGGATTTTTAATTTTTTTGGATTTTTAATTTTTCAAATTTTGAGATAAATTTTAGTTTGCATTTAGTTTATCTCATTTTTTTTATTTTTTTATTTTCATTTTATTTTATTTTTATAATTGTCAAATATTAAAATTTTAAATTCTTAAATTTAGAAATTATTTTATTTTTATTTTTGTTTTAGTTTATTTTAATTTTAATTTTATTTTTAAAATCCTCAAAAGTTTTATTTTTTGAAAATTATTTGGGATTTGGAATGTGCCTTATACTGTGTGGAAGACAGGTAAATTTGAACAGGGTATAAAAGGAGGACTTTACAGCCGGAAACCATTTACTCCTCGTTTTCAAAACTTCCGGCCGTAAACCCTCTCACACTCTTTCTCCTCTCGAAAAAAATTTCTCGTGTTTTTGCAAAATCGTTCAGTTCATCTCAAAGGTATGCTAAAAACGACCATGGGAATGCATTTTGTTCATCGAATCGACTGCTTTTGGGGGTTTAATCGAAGATTTTCAGTTCGTCGGCGTTTACGGCCGAAGCTTACGGCCTAGGAGTTTACGGCCGTAAACTCCATTTACGGCCAGGAGCTTACGGCCATGGGTTCACGGCCGTAAACCCAAATTGGACGGTAAACCCCATTTGACCATTGTTGACCGTAAACTCCCATTTGATCAAAATAATACTTTTTAAGGCCAAAAATTAAATTGATTAATTAAGAAAACTTAAAACTTTAATTGCTCAAATTTTTTTGTTTTCTTACTTGGCTTGTTTTAGTGCAGATCAAATGGCAAGTTTGAAGTTTGCTGACATGCACAACTTGGCTATTATATTAGCTGATCCTTCTGCAGTTCATGGCGAATTCAGGTCGATGATCCACAGGCTGAGAGAATGTTGCCTACCCTCTGCCATTACTGTGAACCCAGTGGTCTATCAGAGAATTGTCCCGGAGTTCTGGCAGACTGCTAAGATGACAAGAGACAACGATGGTGCAGTGACTGTTAATGTTATTTTGAAGGGTTGCAAGATTGTGATTACTGAGCAATTTATCAGAGAAGCGCTAATGATTGATGATCAACCTGATTTTCCTACTGAGATCGGGATTAAAGATGTGCAAAAGATTCTCAAGAAGATGGGGTACGAAGGCATCTATCCTCCCACTATGAAAAAGCTTCTGCCACCATACTGGAGATTCGTAGCTCATGTTTTCGTGAGCTACATCTCGAGCAGAAGGTCAGGTGCTGATGAAATCTCTCTAAGGAACACTGGAGCCATTGTTTCTCTTGCTGCCGGAATTGACTTCAACTTTTCAAGATTCATCCTAGACGAGTTCGTGGTGAACATCAATGGTATAAACCGGGATACCTTCTTGATGTATCCTAGGTTCATCCAATTGTTCATCGACATTCAATTTCCGGAGATGGTCAAAGAGGGAGAAACCCTAGATATGAAGTCGTTAGGTCCTCACACTGTTGGGCTTATTAAGCAAAATCGCAAGGGCAAGGTCGTCTTCCAAGGATTCCATCCTCTTGTGAAGTTCGGAAGATTTGCTGAGATAAATGAATCTTCCGAGTCTCATGGAACATCAGACAAAGTATCCTCTGAGCCCACTTCTTCTGAGAGGGTCATTTCTGAAGATGATGTTATCATAGTGTCGGATCATGCTGAAGAAGAAGATACTCCAGCTCCTAATGCACATATAGCTGAAGAACATGATCTGACATCTGTTCAGGTCCAAAGTGATTACAATGAAGGGTCTTCAAAAAGTGGGACTGAGACTGATTTGTATGAAGACCTCGATCTTACTGGCTTCGATAAGGATGAAATCCCTTTAAACTTTGGAAGTAATGAAGATTTCATGATTGGTGAAAACCTCAACACGCTACTTGACAATATCAATGATGTTGCTCATCCAGCAACGGAGATACGGGAAGCTGAAGACGTTCTTGAAGCCACGCCTCCTACTACCAATCAAGTGGCGGAAACAGCAATTCCTATGGTGACAGTGTCAGGGATTCCTCCCCTTGATATTGTTTCTCCTACATCTGAGCCACTTAAGAGTGATCGCACAACAACACAGGCCTCTCAACCTCCTATGAAAAGAAGAAGACTTGACCCAAGACAGGGAATTCTTGTTCCTGGTACACTTCAAGGCTTTTCAACTCCACCAACAACCACTCCTGCTATTGTCTCATCAGAACCTTTCAGTGAAGGTCCTAGCACCACTAATGAAGCTGGTGGTTCTTCTTTCCCCACAGGATTTTCTCCTCCCAGGCCCGATCATGATGCTGCTTCAGTGAGGATAGCCATGCATTTGGCTAAAGAACAATTCTCAACGCCTCCCTCCCGTGGTAAAGGAATATCTTTTGGGGAAGACAATTCTGGAGAAGAGAATCCCACTATGCTTGGACTACATAAGGAGATCAATGTGCTGAATCAGAAGAATATAGAGCTTGATATCAGGGTTACAGACCTTCAGAAGAATATAGAGCTTGATATCAAGGAGACCAACCAAGTTAAGCAGATTCCTAGTCTTCAGAATCATCCAGATGGATCTCTCAAGTCTATGCTTTACTGGGTATTTAATGAATCTACGGCCTCCGCTGTCATAAAGCTTGAACATGGATGTATTCGCTTATATAACAAAAGAGATCTGCTTTAGTTCGGAAAATGGGATATACATCAGCTTTCTCTTCATCAGATCAAGGTCGCTGAAGACATCTTTGAGTCTGCTGCTAAGGAGTACACTGCCATGGTTACTGAAATTATCCGAAAAGAAATGTGGTATGGAGCTATGGGGAAGTCAGACGTGCTGGTGGTTGATATAGACTAAGTCCAAGCTAGCACCAAACCAAGGGGGAGATTGAAGGGTCCAGTTAGTGGTTTGGTATAGGCTTTCATTGTAATAGTTCCTTTTGAGTCTTTATTATGTTTTAGTGAGTTGTTTAGCAGTTTACGGCCCTGTGATGAGTTTACGGCCGTAAGCCTGTTAAAGATCCGTTTTAGGACCTTACAGTTACACAGACATATGATTTGACCTTTGTTATTGACATGAGGTTTGGACCTCTCAAGAAAAGATTTGAGTCATTGTTGGAACACGATAGAGTTATGGTTTTCAATAGTTGTCCAGGTTTTATCAATAGACATGTAGTAACTGAAACATAAGTTAGGTTTTAGTGTTTACTCTACAAGAACTAAAATTAGTATTGAATATTTATAAATCGGATAGAGCATTCATAAGATTAGGCTTCGAAACCCACTTTTTCAATACTTTACCTCATATGTGAATGTGTATTACATGATTGACCGTTGAAGAAAAATTCGAAAACATTTCCCCTTAGCTCTTAATTATATATAGAAATATACATCCGAGGACCAAAGAGAAAATAACAACCAAATCTTTCTTAAACAATCAATCATGTAGTACGCATTCACATCCTAAATGAGATTAAGTATTCAAAAAGTAGTCCCAAAACAGGGACAGCCTGAAGTTAATTACTAAATCAATTTCAGACAGGTATTTATAGGATTTTGATGATTTTAAAAGGAAGAGACTTAAATAAAAAAACTATTTTTTTATTATAGCATTCTACTTTAAATAATTAAGTTATTAAATTACAATTTAGTAGAGTTACGTCTTATATTTTTTGTTTTTTTTTCGATTATATTATAACATTTTATTTTAAATAACTTATTAGAATTGTAGTATATTTTTATTATTTAAAGCATCTTACTTATGTAGTTTTTCTATTATAGTATTGTACTTTAAATAATAATGTGAATTATAACATCCTACTTTTTTTGTTTTTTTATTTTAGTATTGTATTTTTGATGATTTAAAAGGAAGAGACTTAAATTAAAAAAACTATTTTTTTATTACAGAATTGTACTTTAAATAATTAAGTTATTAAATTACAATTTAGTAGATTTACGTCTTATATTTTTTGTTTTTTTTTCAGTTATTTTAAAACATTTTTATTTAAATAACATATTATAATTATAGCATCCTACCTTTTTTTAATTATAGTATTGTATTTTGATGATTTTAAAAAAGTTCTTATTATACCATTGTACTTTAAATAATTAAGTTATTAAATTACAATTTAGTAGACTTACGTCCTATATTTTTCTTTTTTTCGATTATATTATAACAATTTATTTTAAATAACCTACTAGAATTCTAGCATCCTACTTTTTTGTTTTTTGAATTCTAACATGTTGAATCATAATATTTTACATAAAAATAAACATATACACAAATACCAAATGCATATATACACATATCAAGTATGCATACATATAGTTTCTTTTTTATGCATTCGAATATACATATACGCACATATATACATACCAAATACACGTGTTACATACATATACACATTCTAAATATCAAATACAAATACACATATCAAATACACAATTTACATACTACTAATTTCATACTTGACCATAAAAACCTAAATCAAGGAAAAATCATATACAAAAAAAACATATGAACAAATTTTGATCCATTCACTACCAAATACACATATATACTTTGAACACAAAAAACTAAATCAAACAAAAATCATACACAAAAAACTGCAAAATCAACGTGTGAAATCACATTTACTAGATATACATACTTATGTATTCAATACAAACACAAACACATATATTCACATTCATCATACCCTAGCAAATATAAACGAATGCATATACAGTTCATTGTGGCCGGAGAAATGGAAAATTTAACGGTCTTGTGATGGTGGTGGTCGCCGAAAAACAGCCCTGTTGTGGCGGTGGTGGTATGTCGTCGAAAAAACAGTCCTTATAACATCAAAATTGATGAAATTAGGTTCGAAATTAGGTCCATAAGAGAAAGAGAAAGAGAAAGGAGGGATGTCGAGTACGTTACCTTCTCTGGAGATTGTCAGAAAAGCTACGTTATTGTCGTCCGACACCGAGTGAAGTTTTTCCGGCGAGGTAAGTGGGAGTGGAGGGAAGTGGCGCCGCCGGTGAACTCGTCTAGTCGCCAACCGATGAAAATTGTCGCTCTTTGTCGGTGAATTTGAGCCATCACCGGAGAAAATGAGGAGAGATTAAGTGGCAGTAAGTAGCGTTTGATCTGGGACAAACGCAAGAATAAAAGGAGTGACACCTTTTGTGTCACACCCCCGAACCAGGACGGCGGAAATGTCCGGGGAGGATGACGTCATTGTATAGTATCCTAACAATTGAATATGAATGAAAACATAGCAACCAGAAAACATACATTGAGATAACAAACTTACATTGTTTACATATTGTATTTGTTCATCAGTTACACAAAAGTGACAATAAGTAAAGTTTCATAAGGTTGCACCACTTGATCTCATAGCAGAGCTGATTACTTGGACTGGTTCCCTGAGAATACAAGTCGTTTTGAAAAGCGTCAACTAAAAAGTTGGTGAGCTCATAAGCATTTTTGTATAAAAATGGTTTTGTACTTGTTCATAATGGTTCTCTTAATACTTTCAGAAAATCCGATATTTTCTATGAAAATGGTTTGTAAGTCACGTTCCAAAACTGTGAATATATACATGCATGTCCTTTGTTTTCTTTTGTTTGTAATTGTAAAGAGTATTGTCACACCCCAAAACCGGAACAGCGGAAACATTCGAGGGCGGAGGACGTCATGTACAGTATCATAACAATGCAAAATAGTAATTAAGCAACAACATCATCCATTGCATTAATAGTATAATTTGATACAAGTGTGTTCTTTCATAGTAATAAGACACCAAAACAAGTAATCAAAATAAAAGACGAGTCTTGAACATGCTCCGTCTTCTCAAAACCTGGTCGACTGTACCTGTCTACTGATGACCTGAGAATACAAGATATTTTGAAAGCGTAGATCAGCATTTAAGCTGGTGAGTTCATAAGTATTTAGTGTCAATGTTTGTATAAGTTTACTGAAAATGTTTGTAAATGTTCAATGTAAATGTTTGTATATGTTTGAAAACTCTTAGAAAATCCTATATTTTCTACTAGTATAAAAAGTAGTCTTCTACCAAGACCCGACTGTTTTGTATGTTTGTTTCTCTGTAAAAGTGGATGCTTTTCCCAAATATGAATATCATTACCAAAATATAGTTTTATGTTACCCTTTATGTGAGAAGATCACAATTTGAATATAATGGGAAACTGTACGTGTACTGTAGTATTACATGTAGTAACTACTGTAGTAATAACTACCTTAAACCAAAAGGCTTATATAAGGTAAAATCTGATGAGGTTGTTACCATACTAAACCGTCTATAACACGGCGATGTAAGACGTCGGAAGAAATGACATTTGGCACACGTAGACTTGCAAGTCCCACTGTAGCGAACAACAACGTGTAGGATAGTCAATCCAGTATAGATCTATACGCAAACTCACGCTCTCCCTCCAGGCGATTCTGGTTACAAAACGTGACACAACAAAATGGTTGCTGTGTCCTGAGGTAGTATCTCACATTATGTTATCTTGAATCTTGTTATAGTATACTTGATATAGTAATAGTATTCTATGTATAGTATTTTCTGTATAGTATTCTCTGTTATAGTATTCTCTGTTATAGATTTCTCTGTTATAGTATTCTCTGTCTAGTATTCTTTATTATAGTATTCTCTGTCTAGTATTTGTATATGATATTATTCTCCTAAACTATACCTATTATAGTTTACTAGTAATTTCTGTAGTTTGAATGAATGAAGGTATGCCTTTGCTACCCAAAGGTACTGAACTGATTGATAGTACTTTTATATCTACATATGTATACATAATATATAACTGATATTTAAACGAAATTCGGACAATTAACCGATACTCTCAGGCCACATCCAAACAAGGAAAAGGAAATAAAGCGAGTTATCAGTCCTAAGTCCTTTAAACATTACTTATATAACTATACATATATAGACATGCATTTGACAATATATAAGTTTAAAAAAGAAGTATTGTAAAACATTTGAAGAGTTTAATAATAAATATTGATGACTTGATGTCAATTTATAAAATGATTTAAAAGCAGTTTGGCATATAAGAACAAGTTTGATAAAGAGTTTAGCATGAAAAAGAGTTTGATAAACATTTGAAGTAGTTTCTTTGATAAAACAGTTAAAAATATAGTAAATCCGTTTGTTTGATAGTTATTAATCACATGTGATTGATATAATAACTATAATGTTTCAACTTGTATCCCCCCCATAAATGCATTTAAAATCATTTAAAAGGTAGATTAAGGGGTATGAACTCACCTGTAGTGAGTGATGCGAATGTAAGATCGGTAAAGGATGCTAAGTGTCAAGTGAAGACTTGAGCACACACGGATCCTATTTAGCATATAATGACACATATATGCATCTAATTAGTGTTTATAACAACTAATAATGAAATGGAACAACCTTAGGGACTAGGAAACACTTGTAATGAAGTGTTAAACCACATAGGTTTGCATATAAGGGATGTAGGGCCTCACATAGGAGTTTACGACCCAAATGGCATTACCCACATGAGTTTACGACCAATGGGTTTACGGCCTAATGAGTTTACGACCGTAAACTCATGGTAATTTGTACCAAAGTGTGTGTTAAGGTCTAATGGTCCTCCAAGAAACGTTCTAGTTCATTAACTTAACTCCTAGAAGAGTTTAGAGTCAAGATGGCACCATTTTAGGGGTTTACGGCCATGAGTTTACGACCACATGAGTTTACGACCATAAACTCATGTCATTTTGTGCATAAGGGTGTTTTAAAAGGCTTTCAAGCATTAAGGAAGGATCCTATGTTCATGTCACGCCTTAGGAAGAGTTTAAGGTCCAAATGTCCCACTAATTAGGGTTTACGGCCAAAGGAGATGCTCTTGGCCGTAAACACCTTTTGTTCTTGATTTCATGTTGTTTTCAAGGCCTTAATCCAACATCCTAACTAACTAACAAGTATAGGAGGTAGATACTTACGATTTAAAGGCAAAAGGAGGGTGTTTTCGGCCCAAAAACACCTAAGTGTTCTTGATGTTCTTGAGGATCTTGAAGATTAACCCAAAGGAAGATGTTAATGGATGGAAATCAAAGGGTGATACTAGATAATGAGATGTATCAATGATTCAAGGGAAGAACACCTACAATCTTGAAGATCCAAGAGTAAAAATCGATGCTAGTTGAGAGAGAATCAAGTTCTTGAGGTTGAAATGGTAAAAGTGAAGAAAAATGGCCAAGAAACATATATATAGCC
The DNA here is from genome assembly GCF_052849685.1 of Lactuca virosa. Taxonomy (NCBI): domain Eukaryota; kingdom Viridiplantae; phylum Streptophyta; class Magnoliopsida; order Asterales; family Asteraceae; genus Lactuca; species Lactuca virosa. Next base: position 91,718,699 of record NC_136429.1, read on the forward strand.
AAGAGTTTACGGCCAGCCATGAGTTTACGGCCGTAAACTCATGTGCCTTGGCCGTAAACTCCTTATTAAGGGGTTTATGGCTTGATTTTTGGTTTTGAACTTTAGTTGACACATCCTAACACTTAATCCTTTGATGTACTAGGCTCAGAATGCTCAAACAGACTCTAAATAGTGCTAAAAGTTAGCAGAAACAAGTCTGACTTTGATTGAAGTGAATGGTTTGTACAAGATAGAAATTTCGGGTTGTCACAAGTATGTTCCCAGAAAATCCAATATTTTCTTATAAGTAAACTGTAGGCTTAAACCCTAAGACCAGAAGTGGAAGTGACTGTGTACTGAAAAATGATATGCAATTCTATAAAAAAACCGGTGAAGTGTAAGCTTCCCGTAAACCAAAATAGTATTGTTAATCCCTAAGTGAGTTCTTATAACCATGCTTGATATGACTGTTATGCCTGAACGACGTTCTCCAGGCACCGGAATTTGTAGACTTTTTTCACCCTAGACTTGTCGGTCTAACTGTAGCGAACAGTTGAGGTGTGGGGTTGTCAATCTCGTATAGATCTATACACAATGGTCTTACTCTCCCTCCGGGAGACTCTGGTTATAAAGCAGGACTTAAGGTGTACGCAAGGTAGGTACGTTGAAGAGTAAGTCTCACTAGAGCATTAACAGATTTACATGAACTATGACTCCTTTTTCTTGTAAATGACATAATTATACCTTTAAATAATTATATGTTTCTTTCGTAATGATAGTGTGGTGTTTGTGACTCCCAAACTATACCAATTATAGTTTATTATGTTTGTTTGTCAAGAGAATCTATACAATCATATATATATAAATACATATAACTTAACATGTCTAAATGATTTAAAAGAATATATCATATAAACTTACATCTAACACCAGTATAAGAACTTTTAGTATGATAAAGACAATTTCTAGTTTTTGACTTTTTTGTCCATGTTTTTAGAAAAATTATAGAAAAATCATCGTAAGTCGAAATTTGGATCCGTAAAATCTGAGAGTTTAAAAAATGAGTCTACTTTGTTCATAATTTTTATTGTAATTTTTAGTGGTCTCAAACCAGTGTGAAAATGTTCATCTTCACAGACTGGTCCGAAATCATTTCTAAAATGATAGGCCGTTTTGTAATAATCATCATAAATTGTAGAAAAATCATATGAACGCGTGCGAGTAGTCCTTAGAAAGGTATAAACCTGAACTATTTTCATATTGAACAGTTTTGAAAAATATTAAGTTTAAGATGGTCAAAACAGTCTGTGAATAGACCATAACTTTTCTATTGAAAGCTGATGTTTAAGTTTAGATTATGTTTTCATGTTGTAACTTGTATCCCCCCCCCCCTAAAACTTGACGAAAACATGAAAATGTAGGGGTATGAACTCACCTTGGTCTTTTTCGTGAGTTGTAGGAAGGAAAGTGAAGAGATTTCGAGCCTAGTCTTGAGCTTGAAGAGATTCTCGAAAATGGGTGATGTTCTAAGAAGCTACACACGAAAATGGTGTGTAAATGTGATGATCTTAACCTTTTGATGTAGAAAATCACTTAATTTTTACAAGAAACTTACCTAGATTTCTGAGGACCACTTGAAGATGTAACTCCTCTTGATGGTGGTTCACGAAAATTTGGGAGAGAAAGGGAGAAGTTCTTGAGGGTGAAGTGAGTGAAAGATTTTTGTGGTGTGTGTGTGTGTGAAATCGGCCACAAGTATAAGAGAGGGGAAAGGATGGGTTGACTTTGTGATGCTTGATGGGAAGTTTTCCTAGAAGTATGATGGTTAAAAGCTTTGGTGTTTGTGGGATAAAATTGAGGTGGCAAGCCTTTTTCCTTTTCGGATTTTTCCCTTTTTTTTTGCTTATGCCCTAACCGAACTCTATACGGTTTTCGGCCTTTATGGGCTTCTTAAATGGTTTTTCGGTTTTGGCTTGGCCCATTGAGAGGTTTTCGGTCCATTAAATCCCAAAGATAGAAGGGTGTTCGTTTTTGGAGTATGTATGGGCTTTTTGGGTTTAATTAGATCCAATAAAAGGGTTTTCAGCCCAATAAGGACCAAAGGAAAGTTTTCGGTCTATAGGGTGTTGGGCCGAGAATTCTTGGGCCAAGGCCCAAAATTAATTGAGCTTAGCTATTGGATCGAGTTTTGGGCTTGCATGAGGCTATTTCAACTTGATTCTCAATGTATGTACGTATGTATTCAAATAACATTGTAGCTTGAATGTCACTAATTTGATGTCACAAGGTTACATAGAGGAAATTGTTTTGTACATGAATCATAATTTAAACCCTAAATTTCCTAGTTGTGACATTTTGGGGCAACGCCTTTAGTGACAACATTAGGGAAATAGCAGCGACGGGTTGGAGGGGAAAACACGTGCAATTTCTACGTGAGTTGTAACACTCAAAAATCACAAAATTTTAAAATTTTCAAAATCAACCGTTCATCACCATTGTTTACAAAAATAGTCATTGTTTCAAAAGTATTATTTCAATTTATAGTTTTCCTCAAGACCCAGTGATATAAACAGGAAGCTGACGATCACGCCTTTGCCTTTCCACGGTCCTCTAAAGTACCTGAAATGATAAACTAAAAAATGTAAGCCAAATCTTAGTGAGATCTCCTAAAGTACCAACACACACACACACACACACACACACACACATATATATATATATATATATATATATATATATATATATATATATATATATATATATATATATATATATATATATATATATAAAACAGCATATACTAGGTCTACAGCTAGAAAGACTGGATTACCCCTGAGCCCTCAGTATGAGTCTGGCATGCCATTCAAGCCCTAAACTCATATCTGTAATGCTCCCGAGCCCTCAGTATGAGCCTGGCTTGCCATTCGGACTCTCTAATCATATTTGGAATGCTCACGGGTTTTTTTGCTACAGCACAAAGTAGTACAACCTCAACCAAACCCAATATGTCGACATATGTAACAGATAAACATAAACATAGAACCAACAAATACAGATAATCATACATATCTACTAATCAGCCACAAACTAGCATAATACTATCCTAACCCCGATAAATAATCTAGTGGGCCGGCATCGGTGACTTTGACCCACGGTACAGTGAGGAGAAACTCACCCCACAGTCTAACAATAGTTGAACAATACACTGCTCCGAATATCGGCTCTACATATCACCTATTCAAAATATAGAGAACAAGGCTTAACTATAGCTCAAAAATACCCAAAATACCCTTAAGTCAAACTTGGTCAACCCTGTTCAAAGTCAAATTCAATGGTCAAGGTCAACGGGTCAACTAGGTCCACTCAGTTGAGTACGCGGGGCGTACTTAGCTCCTACACTGGGTGTACTATGGCTTTGATCGGATTAGGGTGTTTGACTTCGTACGCCCAGCGTATGCTAGGTTACGCACGGCGTACGCACAATATCCCATTTTCCTTAATAAGAGCTTAATACATTAAGCTCTTACGTCCCAATTTCAGATCCAAGGCCAAAATACCACTAATATTCATAAAGTTTCCAACTTTATGACTTTGCATGCACAATAAGCGCTTAATACATAAAATCCTAACTTCTTAACACCTTAAGACCTTCTAGAGCATGCATGGGGAAAAACTAAGCATCAAGACCACATTTTTATGACTCGAGACCCCTCATTATGTCTGAAAGAACGACTTAGTCGACTAAGAGCATGCCATGCTCAAGAATCATCATATATGGGACCAAAAATGCCCTAAATGAAGAAATGGATAGATAAAAAAGATTAGATGATCAAGCAAGGAGGTTTTTACCTGCTGTAGGTGGTTAGCAACAAGAGAATCCCATATCTAAGTTGCTTCTAAGCCCCAAGGTCATCCCACCACCACCTTCTTCTTTTTCAAGAATGTCACCAAAACACAAAGATGAGCTCAAGATGCACTCTTCTCACTTAAGGTTAGCTAGAGGGACGTTTTCTCAGGTGGAGGCTGATGAGGCGATGAAAAATGAGGTGATAATGATGCTTATATGTGGACCAAACTCTAAAAATTAGGGATTATGGATCCTTCACATATGCCCTACGTACGCGGTGTAAGCTTAGAGTACTAAGGTCCGGCGAAGTACGCCTAGTGTACAGAACGTACGCCCAACGTACTAAGGCTTCGGCTAAAAATCACCAAACTTCCACTACGGGCCATTCTTTCAATCTTTCTTAAGCACGAGGGTCAACATGCAATATTCCTTCATACATAGGGTTAAAATTGAAATTACCTCATCATCGGGAGAGTAAGCCATCGAATCAGGTAAAAACGTAGGGTTAAGATCTCTTTTGGGGTGGTCACACGGATCGACAACATTAGCGACGACATGTCGTTGCAATTTTCGTCGTCTCCATTTCTTCATGCGAGATGAAACCCTAACCGATGGATCATTAAATAAAATGATCATGATGCATTTTCATGTGGGACACTCTAATCATCAGTGGCAGGCTATTAGCGACGCCACTATTAGCGACAACAGACACTTTTAGTGACGACAAAAAGCGCGTTTGTCAATTGTTGTCCCTAAAGGTTCGTGTCGTCGCAAATAGTGGCGTCGCTAATAGTCTTATTTCTTGTTGTGTGGTAGCTAGACACCGCATCATTAAAAGATCCAAAACTATTTTTACATTAATAAATCAAGGGACCGCACCATTTAAAATATTTGTTGATACGGTTTCCCTAAAACCACAATAAAAGAACATTACAACACATTTATTCATACAGTTTCCCTATAACCGCACCATTAAATATGTTTATTTGCTAAAAAATCAAATATCTCGCTTCATGAATTTCCTAGGTTTTTAGAACTCCGTCTTTTTTTTTCTCAAGTTCCCTCCACTCCTCTTTCCTCATGTCTTATGTTGCTCCCTTCTTATCATTTTCCTTCTCTCTTTTTCCATCGCCTTCACCGATTTAGCTTTCACCACTAGTCAACTTCTTTGTCATCGTCGAATCATGCTTCCCTCGCCACCATCATTGATCCCTATCGCCCCATCCCTATCATTTCCGATTCTGACTGCCACCTCCTTCATCATCTCCGATTCTTGCCGATTCCACCCCCATAATTGCCGATTCTTGGCTTCAGGTACTCGATTTAAGTTCAAGAGCGTTATGACTCTTATTTCTCTTTGATAAATCGACCTCTACTATTATCCTTTTTTTGTCCATCGCCTTCAACACATCATCAAGACTCTCAGCTATGTGTTTGATCCAATGATTTATCGATTTTGATTCATAAAATCTCTTACAGTATTTGTATTATACCGTGATTTCTTAATTTAGGGTTTCAACATATAACTTTTAATTGATTAATTCTCTTTTAGATCGGTCCTTATGAAACCTATGGTGCAAAAAATGTCAAGGCCACACTTAATGTACAACTTAATGTCTATGGGATTGTTGAAATAGAATATGCATCAATAAGTGTTATTTCTTGCCTAATTTGCTTAAATGTCGTTGAAAATATAATGATATCATTTTCTTTTGTGTTTGTTGCCTCAATTTTTAGAAGTTATGCTAATAGTGGCTCATAGTTCTACAAAGAATAATGTTGTGGATCATAAACCTGCTAGTTCTAGCTTGGTAATTGCAAATCAATTAAGTTAAATTTTTGAAAAAACATCTTATCTTTTTGGTGAAACTTTATATATTTATAAGTTTATTGAAGATATTGTGTTGGGTTATTAGGCCTATGTTATTTAGTCAGTTTTGTACTCATAGTTTGGGTCTGTCCAACCGTGTTTGTCTTTCTAGGGTTTAGTATATAAGGTGCATGCATGCATCCTTATCATTAACGCTTTGATTATTATCTCATTTATTGTACTTTGACCCTAGCGCACCTCTACAGAGGAAGTTCTTCATCGAGCTCTTCTGAGGTGTGACTATATTTTAATCATTCGACATACGGATTGATTCATTGAGTGTTCCAGTATTTATTGTTCTTGTTTATTTACCTGTTAAAGATCTAATCGATCTAAAGAGTTTTTAACTCATCAATTGGTATCAGAGCAGGAGACTGTGTAATCCATACGCATCTCTTCTGTTGAAGAAGGTTTTAGGGTTTTCCGCTATTATCGTTTTCTGCTGGAACCGTCATTCTTTATTGACGCCGTTCTTAGACTTCGATCATACCCTAACTTTGTTTACTAGTCTGATCTTAAACAGGTTTCAAAACAAAATCATCATGTCTCCTGACGATTCACAAACGAACCCAATCAACATCTCCAATAGTATCGGATCAACCACCAGGATTCCAATCTTGTATACTCAAGATTACGAAGTATGGACGCATCACTTTGAAGACTATGTGATCGGTTCTAAAGACAATGGGTATTTAATCTGGGAAGCGATCATTGTAGGTCCGTTCGCTCACACTGGCACAAACCGAATCATAAAGACTCAAAAGGAGTATAACTAACTTATGGTTAATGTTAAAGATGTTCCTCAAGATGAAAAGGAGAAGTTTGTATGCAATATTAAAGCGCTTAGAATGATCAGATTTGCCCTACAGTCTGACATCTTTCGGTTGGTTAGCTCATGCACGACGGCGAAAGAGGTTTGGGACAGATTGAAAGAGCTGTATTCTACCAATGAGGATCTTGAGCATTCGATCCAGACTCTATTGCTTTCAGAGTTTGCAGATTTCTAGCAGAAACCTGAAGAGAAGCTTATCCAAGCCTTTGATCGCTTTAATCATCTTCTTAGCAAAATGATAAAGCATGGCATAGAGAGGAAAGTTATTGAGCAGAAGGTCATATTCATGAATGGCCTAAGATCCGAATGGATGGCTGTAGTGTCCACTGTAAAGGCCCATGAACAATTCAAGGCTTACTCTTTGGCGAAGCTAGTGGGGATACTAAAGTCACATGAAGGTGCAGTGAGTAAAGAAACAAATGTGGTTTCTAACATGGGTTCTTTGACCCTAATTTCCAAAGGAAAGAATGCAGTTGAAGAAGAAGAAGATTTAGATCTCTCTGAATTTGATCTGACCAATGAAGAATATGCTTTGATGGTTTCAAACCCAAAGAAGTTCATTCGCAGAAGGTTTCCCACCAATAAGAACCGAATCTGGCAAGGAAACTACAGTTCAGAAAAGGCAAAGGAGGAACCGAAGATCACTCCCTAGCAAGAAGAACCGAAGAAGGAGAGCAAGATGTCAAGTGACTCAGGATTTAATTATCACTTTTGTTGAGGCAAAAACCACTTTGCCAAGGACTGTATGTTGAGGAAGATGACAGAGAAGAATGAGAGTGAAGACGATGAAGCATACCACCTGTGAAAGCTAGAAGAGATTAAGAAGAAGAAAGATGCTGCAAATAACACTATGAATGTTCTTATTGTGCAGGAAAATGTTGTAGATGATGAATTTGGTGGTGTTGAAGTATGGTCTACCGACTCAGAGGATGAAGAAGTGAGAAAGCCTACACATGGCAGGGCTTTCGTGGCGAAAGAAGATGAGTATGCTGCTGAAGGAAAGTGTTTGATGGTGACAGCTGGAGTGTCACAGATGAAGGGTTACACCACTGATAAGGGTCGAGATGAAGAGAACGAACGAGAAGACAGGTGCTTCGCTGCCAAGCCTGTTGGTGAGCAGCTCAATGAGTGCGACCAGTTGATCAAGAAGGTACAATCTATTCTCGAATCATTAAAAATCCCTGTCACAGACTATGAAAAGGAATTGAACGGATTAAAATCTCAATTTTCTAGTTTAAGTGGTAGTTTAACCCAAAATCGCCTCACAAATTCTAACCTAACTGATCAACTCAGCAGGGTGTCTTTGAAGAGTGAGGAGAGGCGAATGGGGATTGAGCAAAAGGAGAAAGAGTTAATTAGAATTAAGGATGAGACAATTTATTTGCAAAATGATAATTTGAAGCTTTTAAAACAAAGAAATGTTTTTTGTTTAATTTCTAAATGTTTATATTTCAATATCACTCAGTTGCATCTGGATTGTGAAATAGGCAGGAAAATTCACAGTATGATTCTTCCCTTCCTTGAATTAAAGGAGGACGAAATTGATGCTGATGTTTATGATTGTGAAGTTGTTGTCTCATCTGATGAAGTCTCTCCTGGCAATAAAATTGGTCTTAACAAAATTGAATCTTTTATCCAGTCCAAAGACCACAAGGACATGCTTAAGAATTTATTAGACGAAAATGATAAATTGAAAATTAAAACCGAAACTATGCAGAAATTTGATTCGTTGAATGCCAAGTTGAGTTCAGAAACAAAAATTAATGTTGAAAATACTTCTGAATTTGATGAGGATGATGATATGAGTGAAATATCTGTAGAAGATGAGTTAGACTGTTCTGAATTTGTCCAGAGCGAACCCGAACCTACCAAAAATCTCATTTCTGAAAACTCGGTTGAATTCGCTCGTTTGTCCCAAAATAAGTCCAAAGTTATGAAAGAAAAGGTTGTGGTGTATCAGAAGGTACAAACCACGCCAAATCAAGTTTATGCAGTTATCGGCATTACACAGAAGCAAACAGCCGAACTCACAGCATTAGTAAACGAAGATAATGCTGAAGGATGTGATGAATTTTTCTGGTCGTCACCAATAGACAATGCTGATGAAACGGTCGGTCTATCTGAGAAAACATCATGGAGGGTTAAAGGCAGATATGTGGCAGAACGACTCAACAAGCCGACACATTTCGATATGCCAACAACCAGTGGTACCAAAACGATTCCAAGTGAATGAGTTAAGGTGACAAGCGAAACCTCCTCGTTAAAGAGCGAAAGTCATAATAAAAGATCGAAATCGAAGGTCAACGTCCATAAAACTCCTAAACAGGTGTCTGAAAAGAAACATCAACGTAACAGGAGATACAAGAAGAATCTCACTGAAAGGAAACAGTTTTGGCGGTCCCAAAACCCAAATTACATTCGATCAGACAAGAGTACAACCGCTAAGGATAAAGGAGTGTCAAAGAATCAATCTACTTCTTGTACTCAATGTTATTCATGTAGTCAAGCAAACGGAAAGGGAAATTTCGGTCCCCAAAATAGAAGCGAAAGAAAGCAAAAGAGTGGTTTCGGTTCTCATCTCAACAACCGAAGGGGCAGTTTCGGTTCTTCATCCACAAGCGAAAGGACCCGAAAGCAAGGTTTCGCTTCTAAAACACATTCCTCTCACTCAAAGCACAATCCTAAAGAAGATGTGAAGGGAAAAGGGAATATCATCTCAGGAGACGAAAAGAAGATGAATACTAACCTAAGGAAACAAAACCAAATGTTAGAAAACAATAAATATCCAATTCCTAAACCTAAGGTTGAAGCGTCAAAAGATAATAAAATCAAAGTTTTTACAATCAAAAGAAAAGATGAAACAACCCTAATAAAACGAACTTACTTGGTTGATTCTTCTATTGCTATACCCTGTCATGTAAAAGGCTCACAAGGACCCAAGAAACTTTGGGCTCCTAAATCTGCTTAATTTTTGTAGGTTATGCGTGACGAGCAGTTCGACAACGAATGGTACATTGATAGTGGCTGCTCACGTCACATGACAGGGAGAAAGGAAGAGCATCGGGAGTTTCGAGCTCTTACGGATGGTGGTTGTGTCAAGTATGGCAACAACTCATTTGGCACAATAAAAGGCTATGGAATGATCACAAATGGAGATTTCTCAATCAGAAAGGTGGCATATGTAGAAGGCTTGCAACACAATCTAATCAGTGTTTCGCAACTAGTGGTGGGAACATGACTGAAGGTTTCGTTCGATGATGAAGGGTCAGAAATAATAGAAAAGAAGACCAAGAATGTTCTGCTGAAATCCCAAAGAAAAGGCGAAATGTATCCATTGAACCTTAATCCAATACGAGGGAAGCCATCTATATGTCTACTAACGAAAGCACATTCTGACGAAAGTTGGCTGTGGCACAGAAGGCTTTCGCACCTCAACTTCAAAGACATCAACAAACTAGTTCTTGGTGATCATGTGCGAGGACTTCCACTTCTCAAGTTTGACAAGGAACACTTGTGTGCCACCTGTGAGATGGGAAAGCAAAGTAGAAAAAGTCAACCAACGATCGTGAACACGAAAGTTATAGAACCTTTGGAACTTCTACACATCGACCTTTGCGGTCCTTCTGCTATTGAAAGCGTTGGTGGTAGTAAGTATATACTAGTAATTGTTGATGATTTTTCTCGTTTCACTTGGGTGTTCTTTCTTAGACAGAAATCAGATGCAACTCCAAAGCTCAAGGATTTTATCAAACAGATTGAAGTTCAACTGCGAAAGCTGGTTCGCAACGTTCGCAGCGACAATGGGCTTGAATTCAAAAACAAAGCGTTTGACGAATTTCTTGCTGAAAAGGGAGTATCACACAATTTCTCCGCTCCTTATACCCCACAACAAAATGGGGTCGTTGAAAGGCGAAGCCGCTCGTTGTGTGAAGCAGCCCGAACCATGCTCAGTTTCGCTTCGTTGCCTCTGTATTTCTGGGTTGATGCTATTGCCACTGCTTGCTACACCCAGAACCATTCTTTTCTCAACAAGCGATTCGTAATAACTCCTTATGAAATTCTAAACAACCGCAAACCTAAAGTCAAGTTTTTCCATGTGTTTGGTTCCAGATGTTTCATCTTCAATTCTAAAGAGAACCGAAACAAGTTTGATGTGAAAGCAGACGAATGAATCTTTCTTGGGTATACGCTAACATCAAAAGCATATAGGGTTCTGAACAAACGCTCCAAGAAAATCGAAGAAACGTATTACGTGTCATTTGATGATAACTACGTGAAGAAACTCACTTCCAGCAAAGAACCAATGGATGAAATCTTTCCTCAAACTGGTCAAGTCTCGATTCCAATCTCCAACTTATTTGAAGAATATGTGATGCTCTTTGATGAACCAGAGACTGCCATTCTCTCTGAAGCGAAAGCCGCAGACAACGAAGTAGACAATCTGAAGAAGGTTATTGACGAAGCTGCTAAAGTAATGGAAAGTGAACCTTTAAGTTCAAATGGATCTCATGAATCCGCCACATCTCAAAATCCAAGTGAATCTTCCCATTCCACATTCCAGGGGGAGAATCCTTCAACCACCATACTCAATGAACGTCCAATCGAGGGGGAGAATTCTGAACCTGAAGTCGAAACTGTTTCATCATTCGAGGGGGAGATTGTCAATACAAATGATGAAGATGATGATACACAGTCAGAATTCAAAGAAGAAGTAAATGCTGAATTGGATCCCTCCTATGATCCAAATTACCCTCCCCTCATCAAATGGACAAAAGATCATCCAAAAACCCAAATCATTGGTGAATCATCAGAAAGAGTTCTCACACGTTCTCAACTGAAAGCGAAACAAACTGCTTTATTCTCTCCAGTGGAATTCTGCATATTTAATTCGTTTGTCTCCAAAGTTGAACCAAAGACTGTTAAAACTGCACTCGATCACTCTGATTGCGTACAGGCAATGCTAGACGAACTCAACGAATTTGAGCGAAACAAAGTATGGACACTGATTCCTACACCAAAGGATGCATTTGTGGTTGGATTGAAGTGAGTTTTCAGAAACAAGATGGACAACGAATGGAACGTGATCCGATACAAAGCTAGACTGGTAGTCAAAGGATATTGTCAGGAAGAAGGGATTGACTACGAAGAGACTTTCGTACCCGTTGCTAGATTGGAATATGTTCGCATCTTCTTGGCATATGCATCACACAAAAACTTTGAAGTTTTTCAAATGGATGTGAAGTGTGCATTCTTAAATGGCGAATTGGAAGAGAGCGTTTGTGTGGAGCAACCGCCTGGGTTCATAAATGAAAAATATCCCAATCACTGTTATATTCTTGACAAAGAGGTTTACGGTTTAAAGCAAGCTCCAAGAGCCTGGTATGAAACTCTTACTCGTTTTCTTAAAATTTCCAAATTCAAGCAAGGTTCAGTTGACCCAACCTTCTTTTGCAAGAAAGAGGGTGACCACTTGATGATCGTACAAATTTATGTTGATGACATCATATTCGGATCTACTAATCCCATCCTAACAGCTGATTTCCGAAAGTTGATGGAAACTAAATTTCAAATGAGCTCAATGGGTCCAATTAACTTTTTTCTTGGATTAAACATTAGACAGGGACTAGAAGGAATTTTCATTAATCAGGAGGCTTACACGAAAACTCTACTCGCTAAGTTTGGAATGATGGGAGAGTCAAAAGTGAAGGTTCCCATGGCGTTTGGCACGAAGTTAACACCTTCTCTGGAAAAACCAGCTGCTGACATGGCCCTCTATCGCCAAATGTCACACCCCAAACCAGACGGCAGAAACGTCCGGGGGTGGAGGACTTCATTTGTAGTATCACAACACATGTAATATAATAATCATAGTACAAACAACCACTGTATTAAAAAGTATAAATATTTACATGTGCTTCACTTTGTATACTGAAACCAAAAAGTTGTACAAAAGATAAAGACAAAACATAAACTGCTCCATCTTCAAAAGCTCGGGTGTACCTGTCTACGGGTTCCCTGAGAATACAAGTAATTTGAAAAGAGAGTATCAACATAAAGTTGAGTGAGTGCATAAGTATTTATGTTTTGTAAGAATGTTTTCTGTTTCTTGAATATGTAAATTGTTTCTAGAAAATCCTATATTTTCTGTTGTATATGAAAACTAGTTGTATATGTATCAAATTGTTCTGTTTGTAAACCAATGTTCTGTACTTGTAATCTTTATGTAAACTTGTATCTTGTAAACTGTATCTAGTAAACTGTATTTTTGTAAACTGTATACTGTAAACTGTATCTTGTAAACTAGTACTTTGAAAATGTACTTAAGTTTAGTAATTATACACTAACGTATTGTTAATACCTTTTTAATGAGTTATTATAACCATACTAACTAGATGGTCTGACCCAACGCTATGTATGCGCTGGAAGTTGATGATAACAATTGTCACTCACAGGCGTGTATGCCTGACTGTAGCTAGCAGTCCGAGTGCGAAGTTGTTAATCCCAATATAGATCTATACACACATTGTTTCGATCCCCTGCTGGAGACTCTGGTTATAATATCAGGACTTTATTGTATCGTTTAAAATGAATTAAACTAACTATACTCTTTGACTCATAAAAGCGTATAACGTTACATGTATAACAGTTATGAAATTCCAATCATTCTGAAATGAATGATTGATAGTATATTCTTGAATTAGAATTCTTAACATGTATTTGAATGAATGAATACACCTGAATAGTTTTGAATAAAACCTTTGTTTTTATAAAATAATGTACTCTAGTATGCTAGTGTCGTGAATTAATGTTTTGTGTATCATAAATTATACATATTATAATTTACATGTACTTTCTTATTTGATAACGAGTATTCATGTATGGGATCCTTTGCTCAACATGTACAAAGGGTAAATGAATCTAATTGAATAAACTTTTATACGTGTATACATATATAAATATATATAACTAAAATTTAAATGACATTTGGACAAACAACTGATACTTGTGATCCCACATCCAAACAAGGAAAAGGAACCAAAGTGGGTTGTCAGTCCTAAGTCTTTTAAACCTTATTTATATAAATATATGTGTACTAGTATGATTTTTGGGGAAAAATATAAGTTTATAAAACATTTAAAAGAAGTTTCATATTTGGAAATCCATTTTTGGTAATTTGATATCTTTTTGAAATAACTACTTTAAACCACTTGATTTGATAAGATGTTTGAAACCATTTGTTTTGATAACTGTATTCCATTTGTTATAACATAATATCTTTGTGTTATACTTGTATTCCCCCCCCCCCCCTAAAACAGTAAAAACTATGAAAATGTGGGGGTATGAACTCACCTGTTGTAAGTTACTCAAATGTAAGATTGGTGTAGGATGCTAAGTGTCAAGTGAAGACTTGAGCACACACGGATCCTATTGAACATATAATGACACATATATGTTTATAATTAGTGAATAAACATCTAATCATGAAAGGTAACACCCTATTAGACTAGGAAACTCTAGGTTTTAAGTATTACAATCACATATGATTGCATACTAAGGGTGTATGGCCATTCTAATGAGTTTAAAGCCAACATGGTAAGTCTTATATGAGTTTACGGCCTAGAGTTTACGGCCCTATGAGTTTACGGCCGTAAACTCATAGTATCTTGTACCATTTTGTGTTTTAAAGTCCTAGGTTCTTCCTTAAGGTGTTCTAGACTTAGTTCCAAGGCTTAGTAAGAGGTTTAGGGTTCATTTACACCCTTAATTAGGGTTTACGGCCTAAGGAAATTGCCTTGGCCATAAAAACCTTTTGATCTTGATTTCTTTATGATTTCAAGTAGTATAATCAGTAAGTATTACACAAAGGAAGGTACTCAAGGGTTTAGAAGCCTTTAGGATTGTTTAAAGTCAACATATGCTTCATTATATGGGTTTACGGTCAAGGGAGATTGCCTTGGCCGTAAACTCCTATTGTTCTTGTCAATTGGATGATTCCTAAGTGTTCTTCAAGTATTAGAAGTATATAGCAAGCTTAGGAGAGAGTACTTACAATATAGAAGCTTGATAGGGTGATTAAAGTCCAAAAACACTAGTGTGTGTTCTTGGTGTTCTTGGTGAAATGAAGAACACTTGAAAATCTAGCAAAATGGAATGATTTCATGGATGAAATCATGTATAATCACTAGATAAGGAGATGTAACAACAATTCAAGTGAAAGAATTCTTACATTTTTGGAATATCAAAGTGAAGATCTTATGATACTTGAGAGAGAAATTGGGTTTCTGGACTTGAAATGGAAGCGGAATGATGAAAAATGAAGAAAATCTATATATGTATATGAGGGTTTACGGCCGAGGAGTTTACGGTCCGAAGTCGGCTAAGTGTTTACGGCCGAAACCTCGTTTACGGTCTGCGAGGAGTTTACGGTCCGAGGAGTTTACGGCCGTAAACTCTTCGCGGTCCGAAGCGAAGGGATAATTGTGAAGCTTCTCAGATTTTCAAGCCTTTTCCTTCCAAATTCAATTGTAGGTATTTTAAGGATTTTAACAATTAAAGGTTGTTATTATAACCTAAATAGAAAGCCCAAACAATTAAAAAGAGCTTTAGTTAACCTTTTTTTGACTTTAGTTGATTAGAGTTGACTTTACAAACAGAAAATAACAGGATGTTACATTATCCCCCGTTAGAGAGAATTTCGTCCCGAAATTAGAGTTTAAGCAAATAAGTAGTTATTAAATACTAAACGAAAAATGAGTATATTTCAGTTTCATTTGATCCTCGCATTCCCAAGTGAATTCAGGTCCTCTTTTGGCATTCCAGCGAACCTTCACTATCGGGATACGGCTTTGTTTCGTTTGCTTGACCTCTCGGTCCATGATTTCTACAGGTTCTTCCACGAGGTTGAGGCTCTCATCGATTTCGAAATCATTGAGTGGGATAACAGGAGTCTCGTCGGACAAACACTTTTTCAAGTTTGAGACGTGGAAAATAGGATGTATGTTATTTAGTTCTTGAGGTAGTCGGAATTTGTAAGCTACGGGACCAATTCTAGCAAGAATCTCGAATGGTCCTATATACCTTGGATTTAACTTGTCACGCTTTCCAAAGCGTATCATGCCCTTCCAGGGTGAGACCTTCAACATGACGTGGTCACCAACCTGAAACTCCAAAGGTTTTCTTCTTTTGTCGGCGTAGCTTTTCTGTCTATCTCTGGAAGCTTAAAGTCGCTCTCGGATTTGTACGATTTTCTCCGTGGTTTCGCGAATGATTTCCGGACCAGTGAGGGTACCGTCAGGAACTTGACTTCTAGCTAACTGTGTATCGCCTACTTCAGCCCAACACAGAGGGGATCTGCACTTACGGCCATAGAGAGCTTCAAAAGGAGCAGCCTTTATGCTAGTGTGATAACTATTATTATACGAGAATTTAACAAGGGGTAAATGAGTATCCCATGCCTTAACAAAGTCTATCACGCAAGCTCATAACATATCTTCTAAAGTTTGAATCGTCCTCTCACTTTGTCCGTCAGTCTGAGGATGGTAGGCTGTACTCATGTCTAGCCTAGTTCCCAAAGATTTTTGTAAAGACTGTCATAAACGAGAAGTGAATCTACTATCTCGGTCGGAAATAATAGATATTGGAACACCATGCAGTCTAACGATTTCTTTGAGGTAAGTTCTTGTTAGTTTCTCCATCTTATCAGTTTCTCTGGTCGGTAAGAAGTGTGCGGACTTGGTTAATCTATCGACGATTACCCAAATAGTATCATAACCACCCGATGTCTTGGGTAACTTGGTTATGAAGTCCATTGTAATCCGCTCCCACTTCCATTCTAGTATTTCAGGTTGTTGCAATAAACCTGAAGGTTTCTTGTATTATACCTTCACCTTGGCACAAGTAAGGCACTTGCCCCCAAAGGTAGCAATTTCGGCCTTCATGTTTGGCCACCAGTATAGTTTCTTGAGGTCCAGGTACATCTTGTCTGAACCTGGATGAATGGAGTATCTGGTTTTATGGGCTTCATTCATGACTACTTCTCTGTAACCACCAAACTTAGGTGTCCAGATTCGGTTCATGAAACAATAAACTCCATCATCCCTGACTTTGAAATTTTTATCCATTACTCTTAAGGCTTCACCTGCCATGTTTTCAGGTTTTAAGGCCTCAAGTTGAGCCTCTCTGATCTGTGTGGACAGATGTGAATGGATTGTCATGGTCAACGACTTTACTCGGCATCCTGAGTATTCTTTTCTGCTAAGAGCGTCAGTTACTACGTTAGCTTTACCAGGGTGATAAAGTATCTCACAATCATATTCGTTTAGTAGCTCCACCCATCGTCGTTGTCTCATGTTTAGCTCTTTCTGATTGAAAATATGCTGGAGACTTTTATGGTCTGTGAATACTGTGCATTTCGTGCCATATAAGTAATGTCTCCAGATCTTCAGAGCAAATACTACTGCTCCCAGTTCAAGATCATGTGTTGTATAATTGACTTCATGTGTCTTTAGCTGTCTTGAGACATAAGATATCACCTTTCCTCTTTGCATAAGAACACATCCAAGCCCTTGATTAGAAGCATCACAGTACACTATAAAGTCCTCTGTCCCTTCAGGAAGAGATAGGATTGGTGCACTACACAAGGCTCGTTTCAGCGTTTGGAACGTTGTTTCTTGCTTCTCTCCCCAGCTAAATGTTACACCCTTTTGCATCAGGGTGGTAAGAGGTTTAGCTATTCTAGAGAAATTTTGGATGAATCTGCGATAATAGCCAGCAAGACCTAAGAATTGACGGATTTCTGTAGGTGTTTTGGGTGCTGACCAGTTTTTAATAGCCTTAATTTTGGAAGGGTCGACGTGTATTCCTTCAGAACTGACCACGTGACCTAGAAATTCAACCTTTCTAATCCAAAATTCACATTTTGAAAACTTCGCATAGAGTTTCTCTGTTCTAAGAGTTTGCAAAACTTGACGAAGATGTTGGCCATGTTCCTCTTCACTTCTTGAATAGATAAGAATATCGTCGATGAAGACTATGACGAATTTGTCCAAGAAAGGACGACACACTCTGTTCATCAGATCCATGAACACAGCAGGTGCATTCATCAATCTGAATGGCATCACTACGAACTCATAATGACCATAACGAATTCTGAACGCGGTTTTGGGAATGTCATCCTCCAAAATCCGTAACTGGTGATACCCGGATCTTAAGTCTATTTTTGAGAAGTAGCTCGCACCTTGAAGTTAGTCGAACAGATCGTCAATGCGAGCCAAAGGGTATCGATTCTTAATGGTAAGTTTATTCAGCTCGTGGTAGTCTGTACACATACGGAATGATCCATCCTTCTTTATGAATAAAATTGGTGCTCCCCAGGGTGAGAAGCTTGGTCTTATGAAACCTTTACTAAGAAGTTCGTTAAGCTGGCTGGATAATTCCTGTAATTCTGAAGGTGCAAGACGGTAGGGAGATTTGGCTACTGGGGTAGCCCCTGGAATTAAGTCGATTCTGAACTCGACTTGTCGTTCGGGAGGCACGCCTGGAAGATCATCGGGAAAAACGTCGAGAAAGTTACAGACTTCACGAATTTTCGCGATATCGTTCACTTCTTGCTTTTTATCTACAACATGAGCTAAGAAAGCACAGTACTCTTTGCGAAGGTACTTATGTGCCTTGATGCAAGAAATGATTTGGAGGTTCGTTCCAGGTTTGTCGCCATAAATAACAAGTGTTTCATTAGTTGGTAAATTCAGACTAATGGCTTTTTCATAACATAGGATGTCAGCACGGTTAGGACACAACCAATCCATACCTATTATGACGTCGAAACTCTTGATAGAGACCGTCATAAGGTCAATAGGAAACGAATGGTTATTCAAAGTAAGAGTACATCCTATGTATACGTCGTTGGTGGATTCAGATTTCCCATTATCCATTTCGACCGTGAATGTTTCTTTTAATGGTTGAGAGTTTTGTTTTAGCAAGTGTTTGAAATTATGGCTCACGAAAATCTTCTCAGCACCACCATCAAATAAAATGCATGCATAAGTGTCGTTGAGAAGAAACGTACCCGTAACTACTGCGGGATTTGCCACAGCTTCATCCTGGCCCAAGGCTAATATTCTCCCGACTCCACCAGCATTTCCAGGTTTAGGACAGTCTTTCTTAAAATGTTCTACTTCACCATAATTGTAGCATGCTTGACCAATTCCAGCCGCAGGTACTTGCTTAAGTCGTTGGGGTGGTGCTCTACAGAATTGGGCAGTATGCCCTTTCCTGTTGCGGTTAAGACACTGCATCTCCCTCCAATTTCCATTATGGTGAAAATTGCACTTGTTGCACTTCGGAAGATTACCAGCATAAGGCTTGGCTGGTGCTGGATTAACAGGAACAGCAGCAGGTACAGTAGCAGCATTAACTGTAACTAGCTGTTGTTTCTTTGAGGAATCCTGTGTAAACTTGCCTTTCCTCTTGTTTCGACCCTTCTTCTTCTTGTTGTTGTTGTCATTGTTGTTGTTGTTGTTGTTTCCCTTCGGTTGTTCTGGTAAAGCAACCACTGATTTTTGACGGGCTCCGTGATTGATAAGAGATTGTGCCAGCTCTTTGGCACTGTCAAAAGTAACAGGCCTCGAAGCTAAAACACTTGACTGAATTTGGGGCAACAGTCCCCAAATATATCTCTCAATCTTCTTGCTCTCTAGAGCAACCATCTCCGGGCACAGAATTGCCAGATCACAAAATCTACTAGTATAGTTTGATATATCAGAACCAACCATTGTGTGAATCCAGAGTTCCTCCTCAAGTTTCTGAACTTCACCTCGCGGACAGTATTCCCGTATAAGCATGGCTTTGAAGTTCTCCCAGCTTATTGAATTTGCCACTACTAGAGTAAGGGACTTAACATGGCTATTCCACCATGTTAAATCTCTTTCAGAAAAAGTACAAGCAGCGAACTTGACTTTACTGTTCTCATGGTAGGAGCAAATTTCGAAAATTGCTTCTGTCTTCTCTATCCACTGCCTTAATGCCATGACTCCTCCAGTTCCATTACAGGTCCTGGGTTTGGCATTGGTAAAATCTTTATAAGTTCATTCTCGCGAATGACCATGACCTTTGCCTTGGTTAGCAGGATTTGTACCAGCTCCAGACCCACTAGCACCAGAAGGATTAATCTGAGCCATAGCAGCAGTTACAGCTGCTGTGACCGCCGCTTGGAACATAGCGGGGTCGAACTGAGGAGGTGGTGGCGGAGGTGGCACCGGTGGTTCATCAGTATTTTGACGTCTTGGATTCATACGAGGAGACATCTTTTTCTATAAAAGTTAACAGATACAATGATGATAAGATATCAAGAATGAATATGAATTCTGATATCTCTGAACTAAAACATATAGTTCAATATGAATCTTGGAATGAATTGGAAATAGAAGTCTATGACAAGTATAACTTGTAACTGAATAATATGAAGGATAACGCTATATCTTATACGTAGACTTAACTATAATTAAAAGAGTGAATAGGAAACGAATAGAGTATTTCCTAATTGCGACGGGTATCATTTGCATGAAACCACATCTCAGCCATTTTTGCCTAAGCGAGAATAGGGATAAGAGATATAGAATATATAGTTAGTAACGATGAGTTTCTACAAGAAAGACCTACAATTAACAAATAATGTACTAAGTACAACTTGTTCTAGATATTACTATAACTATAAAGTGCATATTAATTATATATAACTTGGTTATATTCGACCTTCGATTAAATGACCCGGCTCTAAATCCACAACCAAACAAGGAACAGGAAATGAAGCTAAATCACATATTCTAAGTCTATATAATTTTAATTATATATAATTGTAATATACCCTTAATATTTATAGTTCTACCCTTAATTTGTTCTATTGTTTTCACATGTTTGTTATTAGTATATAGTGCCTAAAATACCCCTATAGTATTTTAATCTTCAGGTTATATTAATCCCAAATATGATTACATAACTGTCCAGGTTTGACTGTAATGTTCAACATCCAAATACTTTTAAGTTCTTATGACTGTGATACTGTACTTGTAGGTATGAGTGTTAGTATACTTCTTGTAAAAATACTTAAATTTTTAAAAGTATACTTATAGTCAGAGCTCTCAGCCCCAAATGTATTTATAGTTTGTATATCTTTTATGGATTGATATACTAAGTTCACTATAAACAATGCTTTGATACCAATCTCTCACACCCCCAAACCAGACGGCGGAAACGTCCGGGGGTGGAGGACTTCATTTGTAGTATCACAACACATGTAATATAGTAATCATAGTACAAACAACCACTGTATTAAAAAGTATAAATATTTACATGTGTTTCACTTTGTATACTGAAACCAAAAAGTTGTACAAAAGATAAAGACAAAACATACACTACTCCATCTTCAAAAGCTCGGGTGTACCTGTCTACGGGTTCCCTGAGAATACAAGTAATTTGAAAAGAGAGTATCAACATAAGGTTGAGTGAGTGCATAAGTATTTATGTTTTGTAAGAATGTTTTCTGTTTCTTGAATATGTAAATTGTTTCCAGAAAATCCTATATTTTCTGTTGTATATGAAAAGTAGTTGTATATGTATAAAACTGTTATGTTTGTAAACCAATGTTCTGTACTTGTAATCTTTATGTAAACTTGTATCTTGTAAACTGTATCTAGTAAACTATATTTTTGTAAACTGTATACTGTAAACTGTATCTTGTAAACTAGTACTTTGAAAATGTACTTAAGTTTAGTAATTATACACTAACGTATTGTTAATACCTTTTTAATGAGTTATTATAACCATACTAACTAGATGACCTGACCCAACGCTATGTATGCGCTGAAAGTTGATGATAACAATTGTCACTCACAGGCGTGTATGCCTGACTGTAGCTAGCAGTCCGAGTGCGGGGTTGTTAATCTCAATATAGATCTATACACACATTGTTTCGATCCCCTACTAGAGACTCTGGTTATAATATCAGGACTTTACTGTATCGTTTAAAATGAATTAAACTAAATGTACTCTTTGACTCATAAAAGCGTATAACGTTACATGTATAACAGTTATGAAATTCCAATCATTCTGAAATGAATGATTGATAGTATATCCTTGAATTAGTATTCTTAACATATATTTGAATGAATGAATACACTTGAATAGTTTTGAATAAAACATTTGTTTTTCTAAAATAATGTACTCTAGTATGCTAGTGTCGTGAATTAATGTTCTGTGTATCATAAATTATACCTATTATAATTTATATGTACTTTTTTATTTGATAACGAGTATTCATGTATGGGATCCTTTGCTCAACATGTCCAAAGGGTAAATGAATCTAACTGAATAAACTTTTATACTTGTATACATATACAAATATATTTAACTAAAATTTAAATGACATTTGGACAAACAACTGATACTTGTGATCCCACATCCAAACAAGGAAAAGGAACCAAAGTGGGTTGTCAGTCCTAAGTCTTTTAAACCTTATTTATATAAATATATGTATACTAGTATGATTTTTGGGGAAAAATATAAGTTTATAAAACATTTAAAAGAAGTTTCATATTTGGAAATCCATTTTTGGTAATTTGATATCTTTTTGAAATAACTACTTTAAACCACTTGATTTGATAAGATGTTTGAAACCATTTGTTTTGATAACTGTATTCCATTTGAAATCATTTGTTATAACACAATATCTTTGTGTTATACTTGTATTACCCCCCCCCCCCCTAAAACAGTAAAAACTATGAAAATGTGGGGGTATGAACTCACCTGTTGTAAGTTACTCAAATGTAAGATTGGTGTAGGATGCTAAGTGTCAAGTGAAGACTTGAGCACACACGGATCCTATTGAACATATAATGACACATATATGTTTATAATTAATGAATAAACATTTAATCATGAAAGGTAACACCCTATTAGACTAGGAAACTCTGGGTTTTAAGTACTACAATCACATATGATTGCATACTAAGGGTGTATGGCCATTCTAATGAGTTTATAGCCAACATGGTAAGTCTTATACGAGTTTACGGCCTAGAGTTTACGGCCCTATGAGTTTACGGCCGTAAACTCATAGTATCTTGTACCATTTTGTGTTTTAAAGTCCTAGGTTCTTCCTTGAGGTGTTCTAGACTTAGTTCCAAGGCTTAGTAAGAGGTTTAGGGTTCATTTACACCCTTAACTAGGGTTTACGGCCTAAGGCGATTGCCTTCGCCGTAAAAACCTTTTGATCTTGATTTCTTTATGTTTTCAAGTAGTATAAGTAGTAAGTATTACACAAAGGAAGGTACTCAAGGGTTTAGAAGCCTTTAGGAGTGTTTAAAGTCAACATATGCTTCATTATATGGGTTTACGGTCAAGGGAGATTGCCTTGGCCGTAAACTCCCATTGTTCTTGTCAATTGGATGATTCCTAAGTGTTCTTCAAGTATTAGAAGTATATAGCAATCTTAGGAGAGAGTACTTACAATATAGAAGCTTGATAGGGTGATTAAAGTCCAAAAACACTAGTGTGTGTTCTTGGTGAAATGAAGAACACTTGAAAATCTAGCAAAATGGAATGATTTCATGGATGAAATCATGTATAATCACTAGATAAGGAGATGTAACAACAATTCAAGTGAAAGAATTCTTACATTTTTGGAAGATCAAAGTGAAGATCTTATGATACTTGAGACATAAATTGGGTTTCTAGACTTGAAATGGAAGAGAAATGATGAAAAATGAAGAAAATCTATATATGTATCCGAGGGTTTACGGCCGAGGAGTTTACGGTCCGAAGTCGGCTAAGTGTTTACGGCCGAAACCTCGTTTACGGTCTGCAAGGAGTTTACGGTCCGAGGAGTTTACGGTCGTAAACTCTTTGCGGTCCGAAGCGAAGGGATAATTGCGAAGCTTCTCGGATTTTCAAGCCTTTTCCTTCCAAATTCAATTGTAGGTATTTTAAGGATTTTAACAATTAAAGGTTATTATTATAACCTAAATAGAAAGCCCAAACAATTAAAAAGAGCTTTAGTTAACCTTTGTTTGACTTTAGTTGATTAGAGTTGACTTTACAAACAGAAAATAACAGGATGTTACACCAAATGATAGGGTCTTTGATGTATTTAACAGCAAGTCGACCAGACATAATGTTTTCTGTTTGTTATTGTGCAAGGTTTCAAGCTAATCCACGCGAACCTCACATGATGGCTGTAAAGAATATTTTTCGATATCTGAAGCGAACCTCATCTCTTGGTTTATGGTACCCTGCGAAATCAGGATTCTTCGTACAAGCATTTTCAGATGCTGATTTAGGGGGTTGCGGTTTATATCGAAAAAGCACAACTGGCGGGTGTCAATTTCTCAATGGCAAGCTGGTGAGTTGGCAATCAAAGAAACAAACATGCGTTTTGTTGTCAACACCTGAGGCTGAATACATTGCTGCAGCTTCGTGCACATCTCAAGTCATTTGGATTCAAAGCCAACTTCGAGACTATGGCTCAAATATGAAAAGAATTCCACTCTATTGTGACTCCGAAAGTGCTATACGCATATGTCACAACCCAGTGCGACACTAAAAAACGAAACACATAGCACTGAGGTATCACTTTATCAAGGATCATGTGGAAGATGGCAACGTTAAGATTCATTTCGTAAGATCCGCTAATCAATTGGCTGATATATTCACCAAGGCCCTACCTGAGGTAACAGTTAATAAAATCCTTCAAGGGCTGGGAATGATGGAAGCTGACTCTATACCAAATCCACTATCACATTCATAAAACCGTCACTACGAATCGTTGCGAACGTTCGCAGGCTTTCGCATTCCGCTATTCATTAACAGTCTGTTTTATCAATGCGAATCATTGCGAACGTTCGCAGTAGTTCGCAAGACACTGTTCATTTGTGGTTTGGTATTTCAAATATCCTTTTGTATATTTTGTGTATTTTTACTTATCTCTTTGTTTAATTTTCTTATGTTATCTCCGTTTTCAAAATTTTTTAGTACTGCGAATCGGTGCGAACGTTCGCAGCCTTTCGCAATCAACTGTTCATTACTCATCACTACGAATCGGTGCGAACGTTCGCAGCCTTTCGCAGTCCACTGTTCACTATCAGTTTTCTTTTTCCTTATTTTCAGAAAAACTTCAAAAACCAAAAATAATTTATTTGCTTTATTTTGCTGCTTTCCAAAACAACAATATCACAAAAATATCTTTATCTTTTGTTCATTTTCTTTGCACACCAAGATCATAAACGAAGATGTTAGCATTAAATATCTACTTGAGTGATGGGGCAGGTATAACTCTTTTTACTTATGTATTAGCTAAGTGTCCCTAGAAGCATGTTGTTGTATGTTGACCTAAGCCTCAACGACTCGACTGTGAAGCCTTAATGAATTGATATCACCAATCAATTCTTCCCAATCAAGCTGCGAATTCACATTAGTCATGAGCTACCTTACTCTTCTCGCATCGAGTTAAGAGTTATTTGCATGTTCACATTCGCATTGCAAAGGTACTTTCGCTTTCTTGTAACCATCTACTCTCTTCTCCATCACGTTCGCATTCATCAATATAACCCTTGAGACTCTCAGCAGTTCCCACTGAGGTTTATGGTTATGCAAACTACTGTGTTAATGATCTTAGTTTCGTTCTACCACGAACTGAGTGAAACCCCAAATTCAATACCCACAATGAATTGACAGTGAACAATCACATGTTCTAGTTTTCACCCAAGAATTAACGAAACCACTTTCGTGGGAAGTACCATGAAATCTCTTTTTATTTTTTTGTGTGATCTTTATGAAATTGTCTATCACCAAGACTTTTCTTCCCATAAGATCCAGTTTATTTTTTTTTGAGATTTCAATAATATTCCAAGTCAATGATAAATCTTCCCAACCTACTCGTTCAACTGACTACACTGGTCACACGAGTACCCTTTCCAACTTTCGCACTTATGTCAAGTTCGGAGTTTGGTTAATGGATAAACCACCTTTACCAGCCTTATATATAAAAGATGCCTTTCAGTGTTTCTCATCAAACAGCTGATCGTATTCAACAGGAAACCGAACAGGCACTTTTTAGTATCTCTTGACTGTGAAGGAAGAGATCTTTGCCTGGGATCAATAGTTTTATGTCATCTATATGACATCACAACATTCCACAGATAAATCTTGTTTTATTTCTTTTTCTTTGACACTCTTGCACGAAGATCCTTGTGATTTTCAAAAAGTCTTGTTCGTGGTTCTATTTCAATTTCAGGTTCGCAGTCATATGTACTCAAATTTCTTTACTGCGAAAGTAGATAGGCTGACGCGGCAATTCTAAAAGGATCAGAATTCAAACGGGCACGTGAAAAGTTGAACCGCCAGCTATTCTTATGCCGCGTGACGCATGCCTCTGACATGTCATATCTGTCAAATCGCGCTTTTTCAGGAAACGGTTCAGTTCTCGATGTTAACTCTCCGGATTTCTCTCACCAAAATCAAATCGTATAAAAGGATTTTGACGGTTCATTATTTACTTATCACTTTTACAAAAATTCTCTCAATGATTTTTGGCGATTCAAAGGCTTTCTTCTTCCAAGCTTCATCAATGGCGGCTTCTTCTGAAAATCGGTCTGTGCAAGATCAAACCGCACATTCCACTCTTCTTTCAGTGAATTCACTCTCGCAGATCTGCCATGTTTGAACCCCCATGACTGGATGGTAATTTTCAACATTTTGTTGTGTGAAAAGGAGAAGTACGAACCGGTGTTTGCTCATCTTCAGGTTATGATCAAGTCTTACATTCAGGAAGTTGGCACGATGGATGTGGAAATTGCTACTGTTCTAAGGGGAAAACCAAGTGTTGCTCGGAACGAAGCTCCAAAATACTTCCAGAAGCTCAAGCCCGGAAGGATTTAAAATGAAGGATGGTTTGTAGTTTACACTGCGAGAGATCGTCCAGGTGCTGATCGACGTAAGTTATACTTTCATCTTGAAGACAAGCATCTGTTTCCCACTTCTTGTCTGGAGTTTATTTTGGAACTTGTTGCGAAGTACAAGGGCAACAACAAAGATGATGTGAAGTGTTTCACTGATGTGATCACTTGGTATATTTGTGTTCGCAAGTTGCTGCTGAGTTTCATTCCTAAAGTCTATGAAGTGCAGAAGCGAATCGTGAATTAACATGGCCATGGTTTCACTTAACGCAAAGGGGGAGATTGTTGAAGATATTGTGTTGCGTTGTTAGGCCTATGTTATTTAGTCAGTTTTGTACTCACGGTTTGGTCCTGTCCAACCGTGTTTGTCTTTCTAGGGTTTAGTATATAAGGTGCATGCATGCATACTTATCATTAACGCTTTGATTATTATCTCATTTATTGTACTGTAAACCCTAGCGCACCTCTACAGAGGAAGTTCTTCATCGAGCTCTTCTGAGGTGTGACTATATTTTAATGATTCGACATACGGATTGATTCATTGAGTGTTCCAGTACTTATTGTTCTTGTTTATTTACCTGTTAACGGTCTAATCGATCTAAAGAGTTTTTAACTCATCAAAGTTGGATAAGTCATGGCAAAACATCGTTTCACAATGCAGGTTGTGGAAGCAATACATGTATAGAATTATGATATCATGGCCACATAGATGAGCTATGTGAAGCTCAACAAAGAGCACATATGTTTGCAGAGGAAGATATAAAGGTGGAGAAAACTAAATAAAAATGTGGTTCCTTTTTATGTTTTAATGGTGCGACTCTAGCATTTAATGGTGCGGTTGTCATCCCTTTTTTGAAAAAAAAAGTAGTTTTTGGTACAGTTTTATAACCACACCATTAAATAAGGATATTTTCATACCATATTTGTTGGTGTGGTTCAATATCAGCATCAACAAAAGCTTTCTGAACTAGTGCTATCTAGTTACTCCAAGTATCCACATCATTACAACTATTACATAAAGTATATGTGATACGCCCCTTAGAGATGGACTCACAAAATATCATGGAGAGACATCATCGAAAGTATATGTGCGATATTTGATCTTTGATCTTTGACTTGGCTTGGTAATAACATCAGCAAGCTGCAATTTCCTATGGATGAGCATAAAATGGAGGGTCTTCAGCACGAATACAGTGCTAGTCAATCCCTATATGATTCATGTATTTTTGAATATAGGATTAGAGCATCTCCAACCCACTCCCATTTTCCATTATTTCCCCCATTTCTTCCTCCATTCCTCTCCAACCCTACCCCATTTATTCCCCTATTTTGGGGGAAATGAATAGTATAACACCATATTTGGTGTTATACTATTCATTTCCTCCAAAATGGGGATGAACTTTGAGTTATCGATTTTAGTCCCTCTTTTTATATATTTATACATTTATGGTTTTTTATCTACTAATTATAATTTAAATGTAATATTTAATACTTATAATATTGTGTTATATATTAAATTATATTAATTAATTATAAATATAAACTTTGTTTTTTTTTTTATCAAATTCATATTAAAATTTAAATACATATTGAAATTTTAAAACACGATAACGTATTTTACAAAAGCTTATAATTAAGTGTTATAAATATAATATTATTTATTTAATATTATTGTAATGAAAAAAATATAGATTATATATTTGTTAAAACCAAATTAATAGAAGGGGTGTGTTTGACAGTTTATATAAGTTAGAAGAATGAAATAAACTTTTTGGGGGTAAAAATAAAGTAAAAAATGGAGTAGGGTTGGAGATGAAACACTATTTACCTCATTTTTACTTAATTTTTGAGGTAAAAAATGAAAATGGGTTGGAGATGGTCTTAAAAGCTAATTGAATAACATAATTGTTATAAAAAAAACATATAAGAAGTACAAGCAACCATATTAATTCACAAGTAATAACTACTAGGGGTGAGCATGGTGCAATTTTAGGGCCAAACGGAACCACAAACCGCAGGGTGCGGTTTTTGAATTCTAGAAACTGTTGGGTGCGATTTTTCCATGGTTCGGTTTTGCGGTTTTTAAGTGCGGTTTCAGTTTGTACCGGTTCGGTGTCGGTTTTAAACCGATCAAACATATGGTGCGGTTTTTGATGTTCACCAGTACGATATTTTTAACCGTGGTGGTCATGTGAAGATTTATGATTATATGACATGCTGTCATTTCGTTTCCTCACATTTAGAAGCTCTAATTTTGAGTTTTTTTATGTTGTTTACTTGATCACTTCATTTGCAACTCATATTCTCAAACTCATTTTTTTATTCAATTTGTGCTTAGAAGTTACAAACTTGAAAGTTGTAGCCCACATAGTGTTTATACTTTACACATAGTCATTAAGTCACAAACACGAAGTGACAAACTCACATATTAAACGTAATACCTAATTACTAATTACCGTCAAGTTCAATATATAATATATGTATAAATTTTTATTAGTTTATTAAATATGTATAATTGTATAATATAAATTAGTGATTTGTTTTATTGTTAATAAGCTTGCGGTGCGGTTCAGTTTTGGTGGTCCGGTTTCTAGATAAAAACCACACCGCACCAATAAATTCGGTTTTTCAAAAAAATAAAATTTGCACCATCTTTTTTTACGTTGGTTTCGGTTTTTCGGTTGTGATTTATTGCGGTTTTTGCGGTTTTTCTTTTATCGGTTCGGTTTTTGCTCACCCCTAATAACTACGGTATCTAGTTTGGTATTCTTCTTTAGTAAAAGATCGAGAAACAATTGATTGCTTATTAGACTTTGAAGAAATTAGCGAATCTCTAAATTAGAAAATAATAATAATAATAGACCGATGAGTTATATGAGACATCCAACACATGTTGAATCGCTAAAATCCTTTACTGAAGTTGCATCATTGAAATCCCATAACCAAATTTATTGTGTAGGAGACAATAATAATCATATTTGGATGAAGTTTCCCATAGCCAAAATAATCCAAATTAACTTGCATATAAGAAACACTTGGATTAGTAAAAAAAAAATAGTAATATGATACGAACAAATCAATCAACAACATATGGTCTTGTAATTGTAAGATATATGAGCTTAATGAACCACTCTATTTGTAGGGGTTAGCTTGAAATAGTAGTATAAAACATCATTTTTAAGATTTTTAAATCATTTTCAACATCACAGAATTCCAAAACATATTTTTTCTGCATAAGTGGTTTAAAGGTATACAAGGGCAACCACAAGTGATTAAGAGGCTAAAGTGGAAAATTATATTTTCAAGTTTTTCAACATAGTAACTCTTCTAAATGTTTGATCAACCACTCCATTTACCTTCGGTATGTACTATTAATATTTCTATAACTTGGATACTAGTAAAAATAGTACCTTAGGCTTAGGAAGCCTAAATAATCACATTGAGGTTAGGAATCATAAATATAATATATAAATAAACAAAAAGTTTATATTATTAAACAAATTCATTTCATCTTAAATCTTAAAATTTATTTCTAAAAAATGTACACAACAATTAAATCACACAATGAATGTAAGGTGGAGTGTATGATATAAAACTATTACAATGAATACAACGTGGAGTGTATAATATCATCTCCGATAAATAAAGGTGTTTTTTTGTCACATGTCATACTCTCATTCAATTTCCCAATTGTGATTTTGTAGTTATTTTGAATTAATTTTTTTTACATGTCATTTTATGAGTTTTTCTATTTTATTAAATTTCATATAATATTTTAATATAATAATTGCAATAAATGTAGTAATAAATGAATATCAATTTCATTAATGAAATTACCTATTAATTTTAAAATTACCAAAATTAAAGTTCATTAATTTCTTTTATTTATTTAAATTATTTGTTTAAATTTAAAATATAAAAAACATTTCTATTATAATAATTTATTATTTTTCTTATTTTATTATGAATTCAAAGTTCTAAGATATTTTTAACTTTATATTTAACTTTTTTTTAATTAACTCATATAATATATAGGTCTCATAACTAGTGGACTAATATGTCCAATTACCAAGTCTTTGTATTTCTTTAGTTTCCCATGGTTTCCTTTTTTGGCCTTAAGGGATGATGGTTAACACGAAGCGTATCCATGAAATTTAGCAAAAATCACATCGACTATAATAAATGAAGATAATTTTGTCATATGTCAATCTCTAATGAGTTTTGACACTTGTCATTTTGTGATATTTTTTCAATAAATAATATCCACATGTCAATTTATGTTTTTTTTTTCAATTTTTAAAATAAAAAAGCCACATAATACTTATACTTATATATATAAAGTATCAAATGTAATAAATATTAATAAATTGCAATTAATATGTTTCTTCATTCCTTATTTCAATTTTTTTTTGAAAAAAATATTTACTATTTACATTTTAATATTTTTTTTAATCAACCAGTGTAATACACAGATTTTACACCTAGTTTACATAAAAAATTGTCTCAACATCATCGTCATTGTAGAAGGTAGTTACACATACCAAATGAAGGGATTAATTTCAATACCCAATATGCATCGACTATAATAAATGAAGATAATTTTGTCATATGTCAATCTCTAATGAGTTTTGACACTTGTCATTTTGTGATATTTTTCAATAAATAATATCCACATGTCAATTTATGGTTTTTTTTTTCAATTTTTAAAATAAAAAAGCCACATAATACTTATACTTATATATATAAAGTATCAAATGTAATAAATATTAATAAATTGCAATTAATATGTTTCTTCATTCCTTATTTAAATTTTTTTTTTTAAATATTTACTATTTACATTTTAATATTTTTTTTAATCAACTCGTGTAATACACGGATTTTACACCTAGTTTACATAAAAAATTGTCTCAACATCATCGTCACTGTAGAAGGTAGTTACACATACCAAATGAAGGGATTAATTTCAATACCCAATATGCATCGAAGGTTTTCCACAATTTCATTCAATATATATATATATATATATATATATATATATATATATATATATATATATATATATATATTGTGACAACCTGTAAAATTTTATCTTGTAAAGTCAATCCAATCAACCAAAAGTCAGACTTAATTCTATTGCATTTTAGCCTTGTTAAGGGTCTTTCTAATGAGTTCTAAGCCTAGTACACTTAAGGTTTGTGTGTAAGGATGTGTTAGCTAAAGTTCATTGAGTTGCAATCGAGCCGGAAACTCCATCACAAGGAGTTTACGGTCGCAAACTAGAGTTTACGGCTGTAAACTCTAGGCAGCCGTGAACCCTTCCCCTTATGCATCAATTTCCTTCATTTCTTCATCATTCCTCACATCTTCAAGGCTGAAACTCATTTCTCTCTCAAGTATCATCAAGAACACTTCCATTTCTCTTCATAATTATCTTCAAATCATCATCCTTTTCACCAAGAACACCAAGAACACCTACTTGTTTCTTGGGCCGCAAACACCCTAAAGACCTCCAAAGTGACTCGTTTGTGCCTCGGGACTTCATTCGTGGAACTTCTCATCCTTACTCGAATCTTCAACTGAATCACCCACATAAGGTGGGTTCATACCCCTATAATCAATCGTTTGAATGTTTTAAATGCTTTTAAGGGGGGGGGGGAATACAAGTTGAACACAATGATATTGTGTAAATGTTTATCTGTGATAACCATCACATTAAAGGATTTCTTATGCTCTTATAAGTGATCAAATCAATTCAAAAACTCTTTTAAGTTATGTTAGAAGGTTGTTTATAAAACTCTGTTTTTAAAGTACAATCATAACTCAGTAGATAATTGAGTCTTTTCTACAAATCAGAGACAGTACAAAACAAGCATACTAGTAAACTATAATAGGTATAGTTTATGGGTTCAGAACATACAATAACAAGAACAGGGAGGAACATACAATAACAAGAACAGAAGGTACATACGATAACAAGAACAAGATAACAATAATGTGAAACCACTACTTCACGACATAGCAATATACTTGTTATGTCGCGTTTTGTAACCAGAGTCTCCTGGAGGGAGAACGGACATTGTGTGTATAGATCTATACGGGACTGACAATCCCGCATCCCGACTATTCGCTACAGTTTGGCCGTCAGGCCAAGGGGTGACAAATGTCACATCAGTTCGGCGCCAGAAGGTCGTCGTGTTAAACACCTGTCAATCAGTATGGTTATAACCTCCTCACATTTTAACATTAATTAACAAACTGGTTTTTAAGGTAGTTAGTGCTCAGTAGTTACTTTATACAACATTACTGTACACTTTCATTTTCCCATTACATTCATATAGTGATCTTCTCACATAAAAGGTAATGCAAACTATTTTCTAGTAAAGATAGTCTTAAACTTGGGAAAACTGACATCATTACAAAAGACAAACAGAACAGTCGAGTCTTAGTACACTCAGATAGAAGGGGGCCTATAATGATAACCTTATAATTCCGCGGTAGATACATCAGGAATATATATTAATCGGGTCCGGTAGACAGTAGAATGTGTGCTTTCCGCTTCATTTCTTGTCCCTTGTTTGGTTGTGGGCTTAGAGCAGATTTGCCCAGTCTACTATCTATTCGATCTTAGCTATATATATTCCGTATACACCAAGTAATCATAAGGAGTACCAGGTATGGGTTAGGTCATAGCGTACAAATTCAATACACCGTTTTCTAGTACAAAAACATACTTTTCAGGTAGAACATTTAGTAGGCTAAACTAGAAACTTATCAGAAAAAGGGTTTAATTCATTTATTAGACCAATATAAATTTAAGGACCTTTAGTGGTTAATTTTTATAATACCTTAGTTTATACATCAGGGTTATATATAATTAATATCCGATAGGCAGTTGGATGTGTGCTTTTCGCCTTACCATCTGTTCCTTGTTTGGTTGTGGGCTTAGGGCAGATTCACCCATTTAACTATCCGTTCGATATTAGATTATATATAGCTAGTATAAACTAAGTGATTATAGAAGGAACTATTGTGGTTACCAGTTTTACTAAAGGAAATATATGATTTTCTTAAAGAATGTTTTCATCAAATATAAAGAATTATTACAGTTAACTCCGTAAGTACCAAATGAATACGCCAGGATTATATACAGTGAAGATCTAGCAAACAATGGGATGTGTGACTTCCGCCTTATTCCCCTGTTCCTTATTTGGTTGTGGGCTTAGGGCAAATTCACACAATCGATTTTCTGTTTACTCTAAATTGTATATAACTTGTATACATTTAGTAATCATAGAAGCAATTGTAGAGTCATTTTTACTTCCATTCATCATATCAGAAAATATAGGATTTTCTGGAGGAACAGGTGAACTTTTCTAAAAAGAACTTACAACGTACTTTTCATCACTTAAATACTTATGAACTCACTAGCTTAAATGCTGATCTACTCTTTCAAAATCACTTGTATTCTCAGGAAACTAGTAGACAGGTACGCGCACTGGGATTCAGAAGATGGAGTACAGTAGCTTCATGTCTTGTTTAGTTATTTACTTTTTGAGTCTATCTTTTGCGAATCACATACTTTGTAAAAACTTTCATATTAATGCAATGGTTGTTTGTTACTTTGATTACTATGATGCATGTGTTGTGATACAAAACATGACGTCCTCCGCCCCCGAACGTTTCCGCCGTTCCGGTTTGGGGGTGTGACATATATATATATATATATATATATATATATATATATATATATATATATATATATATATATATATATATATATATATATTCAAATGTTTCTAGCAAATATTGTGATCCTAAATGCACCAATCACAATTTAGCAAATAATTAAATAATTTATTAAATGAATAAGGGTATATTTGGGTTTTTGACACATTCAATTAATGAGATCATTTAATTATATCATTTAATTAAGGAAACAAAATAATTAGGTTTGACCTAATCTCTCTCTTTTATCTCATGTATTCTTCACCTACAAAAGCAAAAGAAATCGGCTTCAGAGTTTCACCCCGTCTTCTCCACTGTCGCTGCTTCAAATAGCCAGCCACCACCGCCAACCACCACCTTCATCGTTTGTAAGTACCTCCTGAACATTTTTTGATGATCTTTTTACCATTGTCAATCAAAATCGAAGCCACAGAACCATTTATGCTTTTTTCGATCGTATGGAAACCGAACACAGGAGGTATACCCTCCTGTGTAACTCTTTTCGATCGTATGAACCCTCATCTATGAAATTTTAATCCAATTGCTTTTTGAGTTTGATTTTGGAACACAATCATCAGTTTTTTAACCAACAAATAAATATATATGTTTATGCATTCTATGTATCCTGCTATTTCAATTTCATAGTTTTTTTTCTATTTAGATTGTTAGGTTTTTTAATGCATCTTAATGTCGATCATTCTGCTAGAATGGAGTATCGAATTCTAATTTTGTCAGAATAGAATCATGAATTCCTTGTCACCTTAAGCAGTGAATTACCGTAAACAATTCTGTCAGAATAAAATTGGTTTATGTTCTTGTTATTGGTCTTGATTCTTGTAGAATGACATCCTAAATAATGAGACATTACATTCTTTCAGAATAATATACATTTCAAGTTTAGGGATGATTGTTAATGTTGGTTTGTAGAAATTATAGTTATAATCTATTTGAATGTATATCACATTATATTAGAATTTATTATTTTATTGTATTTAATGCACTAAAAATTTTAATATTTGAAAGTTGATTATGTTTTGCTTGTGAATTTAGGTTTTGAAGAGGTTGCCATTAATATGAAAAATGAAGAAAACATGGAGAACGATATTGTATTCTAACAGAATGTATTCTGTCAGAATTTATAAATTGTTTCTTAACAATAATATTCTTTCGGAATAGAGTAGTGTTTTTGTTAGATTTTGATGTTTTTTTTCTTTTTTTTAACCATATTTAGTTTTAATCTTTAAGAATAAATGTAATCCTTAAACCACTATTAGTCATAATTTTTTTAGAATGATTGTAATAATTGTTTATAGTCTTTTTCTTTACTTATGAATGTAAATAGTGATTCTAAAGAATAAAATCCGTATTATTTAGAAAATGTTATTCTTGATAATATGTTGTATAATTCTTTAAGCATGTTTAATATAAAAAGTATCTTGAATGAAGCAATATTCTGCAAGAATAAAACCGCAAATATATTTACTAGTTTATTGTTGACTTTTTGTCATTCCGACAGAATAAAATCGGTTATTATTAAAAGTAATGTTAAAATTTAATTAGAATTAATTTAAAAATTCAAATTTTTTTAAAAATAGGGAATTAATGATCCCTTAAAATCCGAAAATTTCCTTTTTTAAAATATGTTAATTGACCAAAATACCCTTTTGCTGAAATTTGTGTGATTATAAGATACATGCTACCCTATTATAATATCATAGACCCTAAGATCATGATTGTTGATTCTATTCATCCGGTGGTCCAGATCTGTGCATTCTGGCACACAATAGTTAGTAAAAACAAAATAACCTAAGCGTATATATATATATATATATATATATATATATATATATATATATATACACACACACACACACACATTAATAAGCATTTAGCCTCAAATGTTGAATTTTAGGACGTACAGCCCTTAAAGCATCATGTATAACAACTTTATGCTTTCCAGAAAAATCAGATTAACCATCAAAAAAGTCTAGAAAAGAACTGAATGCGTCAAAGTTGAGCAAGTATTGTTAACCTCCATCCAATAGAATCGGTCTGTGTAACATCCTATACACTTTATAAAGCATTTCCACTCTATTTCTCTTGTCGACCTCTTTGGACCACCAGTTTCCAAGAAACCCTAAAATACGCTCCCCCAAAAAACAGTCTCCACTACCACCGCTAATCGCTACTGTCGCAGACTTCCTTAACCACTGTCATGATCTACACTCCACTAATCATTGTGTCCACCGCCATCACCACCCTAGAGTCGATGGTCGCTACCATCTCTCAAAACCATATAGCCCTGAACTCTATCACACCTACGTCGGTTCTATCCGGTGGTCTCCCCAAATTTATCTCCCCCATCTATGATCACCACCTCGATATCTCCAGGAAGCCTTCACCCATGCATCCTTTCCAACCTATCACACCTCTCTGATTCAAATACCTCTTACATCATCCTAAACACTTTATGATATATTGACTTCTCTGCCCTCATTTGGATCTGCCCACCGTGACCGTCATTTTCCACCACCAACACTAATCCTTAAACTGTAACTTTTTTCTAATTGAGCCGTTGATGGATCAGACCATTTTTTTCATATACGCTATCAATTTTTTTGTGGTTTTGTCAATGCAGGGAAAAGCTTTCTGAATCTTTTGTTTTTCTGTTAAGGGTTGAGATAAAAAACATTACATGACACAACAACCACTAAATGTTGAGGTATTTTTGCTTTCACATATTTCATGTCTAACTTTGTTTCATTTTCGCTAAAAGTCATTATTGAATGACAATAGGTATCCGACAATTTACTGTTGTATTTTGTTTAGCCTAAAATACTAAAATAATGTCATATGTTGGTTATAGTTTCAGATCAGTTGATCAAATTTCTATAACTACAAGCTTGATTAAGGTCTTTAAATTGATGAACCATCCCATGGACTATTTATTTATCTATTGGTTGCATTTAGGTTTTGCAAGGAAAAGTACATTCTTCTATTTGCAAGGAATTAAGTTTCACTGCCACTTGCTGTATAAGAGGGTTGCATTGGTATTCACTGGTGTTGTCTATAATATTTTTAAACTTTGCATTAATAATCAAACTTCAACTTATGATCAGATATTGGCAATAAGGTATTCAAGTTGGACGATGCTTCAGATTCTAGTTGACTCAACAACCCCAATGAAAACATCATCAAAGACCACCTGGGCCAGGTATGAAGGCTTTAGGTTGCTTCATAAATGTTTATCAAGAATGTTATATGCTTTGTATTACCTGATTGCATTCAACATAAGCTATGATATATTATTTTGGACAGGAATGTTTATGCTCCTGGAAGAATAAGCTACAATTTTAAATATACTTAATGCACCTTTGTTTATTTTCATTGATCTGGTGTAAATGTGACATGAATATTCATGTTTGGCATGTGGTTCATGTAAGGAAGTTTGGGTTTGACTTTGTGAGGATTTCAAAGCCTATTGTAAGTTCCAACTTATGTTTCTTCTACTTATATTATTTGTTAATGTCTTCAATAATAATGTTGCCATGTATTTGGGGATTTACATACTAAATTTATGTTTTTATTTCCTATTAAGGTTTGGACCTTTAATTTCATTAATGAGGATCTTAACATGATCGGGAAAGTTAATATCGGCTGGTGAATTCTATGATTCTTGCCTCGTAGCAGCATCGAAAGCTAATAAGTGCACCTCCCTCCCTTGCTAGCAATTTCATTTTAATTTTTCCAATCAAACTATATATTAAATAAAGAAGAAAGTTTTACATAGACGTAGACGGTAAACGAGCAACAAGCTGTGCCGCAATCCTTTTTTGGATGGCAAAACTAATTCTTTTAAAAAAACATCTATAGATCTTGGAGTCATAACATTACTATGCATGACCCGTTGGACTCTATTGAGTAGCTCTATAGCTTCTGGCACAAGGAAACCGAAAGTATCAAATGCAAAGGATATAAACGTGTGTTGATTACCCTTTCTCATATATTTTGCCACTTTGCTTGATGCAACTTTTAAAGCAGCTTTCCCCACAGTGAAAACCCAACTCCCCAGGCCCACAATATGGAAAACCCTTGTTAGAACCACGCATGCATGTTTTCCTCCAGCCCATCCAAATACTAAAATATCAGCTGGTCTAAGTGTTGATCTTCCTTCCAATTTTATGACTTATATCAGCCTTTTGCTAAAAGATACAACACTTTTCCATTTTTTTTTTGCTTTCTTTGGTTTATAGCAGGCCTTTGCTAAAAGATATCGATGTCATATGGTTAAAGAATAGAGAGAAAGGGGTTACTGTTGAATTGGTCGACTTGGTTATTTTTTCTTTTGTGTTCCTTAAAAGTGTGGGTGGGTTTATTTGGCGTCTTTTTGCTAATATGTTATTCGCAACTAGGGTGAGTTTGGTGTGTGTATGTGTGTGTGTGTGTTGATTCACTGGGTAGACATGTTTTAGGAGTTGGCTGCAGTTGACAATTGTTTACAAGAAATATCTATGTTTTATATGCTAATTTTATGGAAGGTTGATGTGTATCAAGTTATTGGCTTGAAAATTTTGGTTTGTACTTTGGATGGATTTAATTTCAAATTTAACTTAGCCAGGAAGAAGTACTATCTCTTACATATAGGTGTGTGTGAGAAGGATGAAGTGTTGTTAGACTGTTATACACAACTTGAAACCATTTTCGATTTTTCCTTTGTATTTGGAGCAGCTTCAAGTGTTGCACACTCTTCTTTTTCACCGGTTGGCATTTTGGGACTATAATTAGAGTTAGATCATGCTTTGTTTCTTAAACTTTAAATATTTAGTGCAGGAGTTGTTTTATATATTTTTTAGCATTATACTTGCCAAGATATCTTAAACATAATAGTTAAGAGTTTGTTAATACATGGAATTATATTTTTTGTTTTAACACCGATCATATAAATATTATGGCCTGTTAGCTTTTTCTACTCTTCATGTTTCTCCTTATTTTCACCTTTTTAATTTTTTTGTATTACAAGTCTTTAGATTATCTTTGTTGTATATTGTCTTTTTGGCCTTTTGAGTCGGTAACTTGCATATTTTGTGATACTCTATTTTGTAGATATGTTTATTGTAGTTAACCATAGTTTTATTAAATGTCATTTTAATATCCATGTTTTAAAAATCGGACCGGGCCGGCCGTTTCAACCGTGGTTATTAGAGGGCCAAAAACATTTCATCATGTTAACCGGTAAAAACCGTTCAAACCGGTTCGGCCGAACCAGTAAAAACCTGGAGTTTTAAGAAATACTTTTTTTCATTTTTTTTATATAACTAAAAGTAATAATAATGTAATTATGACGTCGTCTGGTTTTTCCGGTTTTTAAGACATCCAACCGATTGGATCAGTTGAGCCATCGAACCACTAAGACTGTTGGTTCGGTCTTCGGTACATTTTTCAAAAGCATGGGTAATACCAAGAGTTAATGTCAAAAAAGTGAGAAATGTCATTGTAATTTATACGAGAGGCTTTTCAAAAGTTTTTTCATCGAATAACATTTAAAGTTTATCTTCTTTTGAAAAAGCATACAAAAATGTTTCAACTATAAACGTTTTTCAATAGTTTGTATAACAATGGTCTGGAAACTATATTTTACAAACGTTTTTGCTTGATGTAAAGGTGAAACTAAAAAGGAGAAAACAAATTTAAGTTCCTTTTTAATAAATAAATTATGTATGAAAGTAACTAAAATATAATTCTTATATAATTTAATTTACGTGTATTATAATAATAAACATATTAAATTACAAAATATCCCTATAATTTAATAAAAATGAAAATTTTCATGTAAATTTCTAAAAGCCAGACAACACGCCATGTTTATGGATAAAATGTTGAAAAATTAGTGTTTCTTTGTGATAATTTCATTATTTTTAACCAAAAAATTATGTGTTTGCTATGTGAACTCTAGAATGTGACATGTGTATGAAAATAAACAATTCAACGCAACCACTTACATAACAATTGACGCTTAACACTATAGTTGCATATAGATTATGAGTTATTTGAAACCGATTCGTTGTGATTTATGTAGAAGATGTTTTCGAAATGCAATTCTAAAGAATATGACATGTTTCCAAAAAAAATTATTCATCGTTAGTCAAAAAGAAAACTATCGGTGTTTTTGTAACGCAACATTTTCCCGTTTTAACTTAGTTTTTCAATTTTTCCATTTGACCTGTAAATTTAAAAAATATGGAATACATTGTGTCTTAGTCGATGTTTGCTAGAGTACAACCTCTGTGAAATTTGTGTTCAAGTATATTTATAATGGTCGTGACGAAAAAGTTATCAATATTGATCCAGATAACCAACATATTGCTATTAATGAGATAAAACGGTTTCAAGATGCAGGATACGTCTCACCTCCCGAGGAGATATGGAGGATTTTTAGCTTCCCGTTTTCTCGGATACACCCTTTCGTGATGGCTTTGCAGGTCCTTCTGCCAAAATGATGATCTGATAGTGAGAGAGATAAGAGATCAATGTTGATTGCTTTTTTTTTTTCTGAAAAATAAAGAAGATATAAATATAAGACAATATAGATACAAATGTTTTCCAAATAAATTTACATGGAATCCGAGCTCACGTGGTTGGAATCCTCGAACACAAGGATTAATGTGAAACCGTTTGGTTTCTTCTAATCCCGCTGAAGGGGATCCATACTACCTTTTCCTACTTTTATCGCATACATATTTTCAAGATCTCCACAATACCAACAACATAACACATCCAATTATTTGTGCAAAAAACTAATCATCTTTAGAAACTAATTTATGAGAAACCCATTCGCACCCATCTCTTGGCACAGGTAAACGCGAGGGTTCAAATGAGAACAATTATGCAATCGTAATTAACGTGAGAACAAATTTGGGCCACATATTTTTTTTGTTGCAAAACCCTCCCGTGCACCGGCGTGATGGAGGACTTAATATTCATATGTGAATATAAAGGAAAGTATATATTCACATATTACAAATCTGACGCTTAAGCGCTTAATCGTACCAGGACGACGGAACAGATAATATTAATATATTATTAATCACTTGAGAATATATATATAGTCACGCCGGTACGCGGGAAGGTTTTGCGGTAAAAAGAAATATGTTGCCCAGTGGTGGTTGCGTTAGTTGTGGTGGTGGTGGTTTATGTTCATGTATGAATATTAAATTCCCCGTCGCGTCAGTACACAGAAGGTTTTGTGGCAAAAAAAATTATGTGGCCCATATTTGTTATTGTGTTCTCAATTATATAATTGTTCTCATTTAAACCTAAGTCTCTCTCTCTCTCTCTCTCTCTCTCTATATATATATATATATATATATATATATATATATATATATATATATATATATATATATATATATATATATATATATATATAGGTTTAGGTTCTATGGAAAACAAAAACCTTAAAAAAAATGCATAAAAAAATACTTAGAGATCACAAAACTTTTTTTTTAATTTTTTTTATAAAAAATCGCAGCTTTTTCTTAAAATTCGCTGAAAAAAGAAAATAAAAAATTAATTTTTTTTTATAAAAAAAAAATTCTAAATTTTTTTCAACGAATTTGTATAGAAAGCTGCGATTTGTTATAAAAAAATTCAAAAAAAAGTCTTGTGATCTCTAAGTATTTTTTATGCATTTTTATGATTTTTAGGGTTTTTTATTTTCCAAATAACCCATATATATATATATATATATATATATATATATATATATATATATATATATATATATATATATATATATATATATATATATATATATATATATATATATATATATACGGTCCGGTTCTATTAACGTTTCAAAAAATGGTGAGGACTGCAAAACCAGTTCCCCACCACTAATTTCGTCAAGGAACAAATATCAAACTCAAATACTTGGTCGTGATGCGTTCAAATGCGACACACGTCCATGTTGACTAATACGGAGTCAATGATTATATCTTTTGAATTATTAAAGATCTAATTAAGGATTATAAGATATTTGAGTAAAAATATTTTTAGATCATAAACAAGTTGAATTAAATGTTTTTTTTAATCATAAATATTTTGAATGATCATATTATGGATCATGTTATGTTCAATATTTTTTTTTAAAACTAATATTTCTTAAAATTAATAATAAATACTTCAAAAACTTATTTTTGAAAAATTTCTTTTTACAAAGTTACTATTATATTAAGTAGAAGTATCCCTTAAATTTTTATGATTTTTGCAGAATTTTTATATAAATAAATTAAAAAAAAAAAAAAATATATATATATATATATATATATATATATATATATATATATATTTTCAAATTTTCATTATTTTGCTTATTTTTTAGAAAATTAAATATTAAGAACTTTGATTTTTTTTAAACAAAAAAAAGCCATTTAAAAAAAAGTAATTGTAAAAAAAATAAAAATAAAAAAAATAAAAAAATCAGTTCCTAAGAAATTGACACATATTCAGCTGAGTGGAGGACTTTGGCGCGTCGGCGTGTTTGCTCAGATTAATCGATCGAGAGCTCTTTGCAATCTCTATTCTTACCCTCAAACATTACAATAACGCTTTTTTTTTTCTTCAGAGTACTATGTAACTATACCCTCGATTTTTTTAACTTATTAGGTGTAAAACCCGTGTATTATACGGGTTGATTAAAAAAAATATTAAATAGTAATATTAACTATTTTTTAAAATAAAATTTTGAAATAAGGAATGAAGAAACATATTCATTACAATTTAGTATAATATTTATCACATTTGATACTTTACATATATAAGTATAAGTATTATGTGGCAAAATTATATTCATTTATTATGATAGATTTATCTTTAGCCTCTTAAATCTCAACTATTAAATTTCAGCAATAAGCAGCTTAGATTTGTCTTCACAGTCCTTAGCGAAATTGGAGTCCTCACCCAATCCGACTTATATATATATATATATATATATATATATATATATATATATAGAGAGAGAGAGAGAGAGAGAGAGAGAGAGATAGAGAGAGAAAGAGTAAATTTCAAATAAGATCATTAACTTTTTTAGGATCAATAAGATCATTTTTCAAAGCTTATCTTATATCGAAAAATAAATAAATAAAAATATATAAATTCATCATTTTGCAAACTCTTTCCATATGTATGTTCAAAAAAAAAATCTATGAAAAATGTGCATTATATGCACATTTTTTTGTAAAAAAATGTGTTTTAAAGCTTATTTTATATTGAATATATATATATATATATATATATATATATATATATATATATATATATTCATCATTTTTCAACCTCTTTCCATATTGATATTTGAAAAAGAAATAAAAAAAAATTCTACTAAAAATGTGAACAATATCTATAAAAAGTTAAAAGAATGTGCATATATGCTTAATTTTTCAACCTTTGTTTTAGAGTTTGTCTTATATCGAAAAAAATAACTAAATATTTAAATTAATCATTTATTAATTTTTTTGGCCATATTTGTGGATATTTTTCATCCCCTTTCCATAGAGATCCACTTCATTTTCTTTGTTTTTTTGAAAAGTTAGGGTCTATTTTTTATCCAAAAAAATTATTAAATATATCAATATTCATATTTTTTGTTACTTTTAAAAATAGATTCATATTGATGTTAAAAAAAAAAGTTTCAGTTTAAATTCACATTTTTAATATGCTCAGATTCACAGTGTGAATAATAGCAAGTAAGCTTCACATTATGAATTCTGAAAACTAAATTATATACAATTTATATTCACACTGTGAATAAATCTATTTGTTGATTTTACAAAACTAATTTACGAGTAATGAAAACGTTAAAATATTATAAAACTACATGGAAATATATTTCGATTCATACGCAAAATTTCACTTAATTTGTATATGATC
Organism: Lactuca virosa; assembly: GCF_052849685.1. Classification (NCBI taxonomy): domain Eukaryota; kingdom Viridiplantae; phylum Streptophyta; class Magnoliopsida; order Asterales; family Asteraceae; genus Lactuca; species Lactuca virosa. The sequence continues at coordinate 91,762,822 of NC_136429.1, forward strand.
AAAAAGTTGAAATAATAGGTTAGATTCACATTGTCAATGTTAAAATTGAAATATTTACAGTTTAGATTCATAGTATGCATCTGAACTGATAAAGTTTTTTTAATTGATGTTGATGTTTATTAATAGAGGACAAAAAATTAAGATTTTTAGTATACTTAGTTTTTTTTTTTGAATAAAAATAAACTTAAATATTGGGAAAAAAATACAACAAAAAGAAGTGAGTTTTTTTCGAAAAAAAAAGTTTGTTTTTTATATATCAACATGGATCTCTATGGAAAGAGGAGGAAAAATCGTGAACAAAAGTATTCGTTTTTTTTTTGATAAAAAACATAGCTTAAAAAAAATTAAACGAAAAAAGAGGTTAGTTTTTGGTAAAGAGTGAGTTTTATGCTATAATCCGGTGTATGTACGTTCAATCTATGTATATAACTGTACATCCATTTCGTTGGCTGTTGATCATTATGATTTCCGACGCTCAAAGATTGGTTCTTAGGTTCCTTGTTAATAATGGTTCTATATTGAACTCAATCTCTCTCTCTCTCTCTATATATATATATATATATATATATATATATATATATATATATATATATATATATATATAATTCAAAGTGATTCGTTTCTTTGGATCGATAGTAGGGCGTCGAAAGTGGTGATTGATGGGAGTTTCTGGTCATCTTCTCACAGATTACCTATTAACAATATGTAATCGTTCTTTTGAGCGCCCAAGTTCTTGGCTGGGGTTTGCTCCTTTATAAAAGTTGCTTTTAATATATATATATATATATATATATATATATATATATATATATATATATATATATATATATATATATATATATATATCAGTGTTGTAAAAATCCTGATTAGGTCCCGATTAATCCTTAGGCGCTACTCGACCGGTGAGAGAGCGCCTAGCGATTAATCCATGCATACACAATGACTGAAACAGTAGAACACGATGAAATTTTAACACTTTGAAGAATTTATATCTCAATAAAAACTATTTGAGGTATAATTAGTGTTGTATTTATCATATTAACCTATTTTGTTATGATATTAGTGGCATTTACGAACTTTTATATGATATTAGTCATATTTAATTTTTTAAAATCTAACAAATTAGCAATTAATGGTCCCCGATTAATCTCCGCCTAGCCGATTAATCCCTTAACCCCAGTCCACCGACTAGCTAACGTCGAGCGATTTTTACAACCTTGATATATATATATATATATATATATATATATATATATATATATATATATATATATATATATATATATATATGTTAGGTTTATTTGAGACCACTATATTTTATTAAATATGAGGACGCAATCCTAACCGCTTATTTTGAAGATCAAAAAATATATTTTTAAAATGCAAATAATTGAGAATTTTCTGTTTTTTTAAATAGTACTTTCATTTATACTTTTCAAAAAAAAATTACCGTTTTTTTGAAATATTTGTGAAATATTCTAATAGAATATTCTGCTATAAAAATTACAACGAAATTGTTAGAATATTCACATATTCTACTAGAATATTAGACTACAAATACTCAAACAATTCTGATAGAATGTTATAATATTCTACAAATTCTAACAATTTCAGTAGAATATTATAATATTTTAACATATCTAACAACTCTAGTAGAATACTAGAATATTCTAACAATCAAAAATTACATTTGAATATTTACAGTGTAATATTTTATTAAAATATTTTATGTATATTCCAAAAAAACGGTAATTCTTTTTATTTATTTTTATTTTTACTTTCTATTTTTTTGGGTAAAAGAAATGACAAAAATAATAATTAAAAAAAGAATTTTCGAATTTTTCCTATTATTTTTCATTTTAGATTTATTTGTTTTATTTTTTGGTCCCCAAGATGAGTGGCTAGTGTCGCGTCCACATGTCTCACAAAATTAACATGGTATTAAATAAACCTATATATATATATATATATATATATATATATATATATATATATATCATTACATGCTTCTTTATTTCATCTTAATAGTCAAAAAGATGTATTTGCTAAGAATATCCCATAAGGATTCGTCTAATATATATATATATATATATATATATATATATATATATATATATATATATATATATATATATATATATATATAAAAGATAAACCTAACTATAAATCCTTAAATCTAGGATTTTATCTATTCAACAAGTTATTTTTCAAAACTTAACTCTAGGGTTTTCGTTTATCTTTAAATTCCTCTTCAATCTTAACAATGACAAGGTTCAGATTGTATCGCATACGATCTAACATTTTGCGAGTAGTTGGCTTTATAAATCCATCATCGACGTGGTCATTTAAAGAAATGAATTGAACATCAAGAGCTCCCATTGCCATCTTTTCTCTAACAAAAAGAAAATCAACTTCTATCTTTTTTGTTCGTGCATGAAAGACTGAATTTGTTGTTAAATATGTACCTCCCAAATTATCACACCACAAAACAGTTGGTGGTGTTTGTTAAATTCCTAATTCCTTGAGTGAAGATTATATCCATGTTGCCTCTGCTGTACAATTACCTAAGGTCTTGTATTGAGCTTCTGTATTAGAATAAGATGGTGTAGGTTCTTGTCGTGAACTATATGAAATCAAATTTACACCTAAAAAAACTGCAAAACCTCTAGTAGACCTTCGATAATCTAAGGAACCAACCTAATCCGCATCTGTAAACACAAATAACAATGTAGAAATTGACTTTCGTATACGAAGCCTTGTAGTTGTTATCTGATTTATATATATCTTAATATTCGTTTCACACTTTTCATATGCACATTGGTGGGTCTTGAAAAATATTGACTAATTTGTTAACAACAAAGGAAATATATGGTCTTGTCAAAGTGAGGTACTGTAGACCTCCCACCATGCTCCTATATTTGAATGCATCTTTGTCATTTAGTGTTGTTCCATAGTCGAGTGCAAGCTTATTCGTTACATATATTGGGGTTTAAATACTTTTACAATTCATTATATTAGAACTACGAAGTAAATCAGACGCATACTTGTGTTTTAACTAGGTAATTCCCCCTGAATTGTGAAGTACTTCAATCCCTAAGAAGTAATGCAGTTGGCAAAGCTCCTTGATTGGAAAAGAGTCAAATAAGGCACGAATCCAACGATCAATTGATTGGCGAGAAGAACCAGATATGACATTATTATCAACATAAACTAGCATATAAAGGGTAGTGTCACCATGATGAAACAAGAAAAGGGAAGTATCAGTCTTTGATGGGTAAAAATCAAGCTTATGTAATTTATCACTCAAACGAGAAAACAATGCATGAGGGGATTGTTTAAGTCCATAAAGTGTCTTTTGTAACATACACACTAAGTGAGGGTGGTATGAATCCTCAAATCCAGGGGCTGCTACACATAAACTTTTTCATTCAAATGCTCATGAAGAAAAGCATTACTCACATCAACTTGACGATCATGTCAACCATGAGAGACAACAATGGAGAGAATTAACCAAAATGTGGAAGGTTTTACAGTAGGACTAAGCATATCTTAATAATCTACAACGTATTGTTGTGTAAACCCTCATGCTACCAAACATGCCTTTGTGTTTGTCAATAGAACCATCCAGGTTTTGTTTGAGTTTAAACACCTACTTTCAGCCAACCATGTTAATACCTAGGGGTCTTGGAACAAGAGACCATGTGTTATTCTTTTGTAAGGCTGCAAACTCAGAATCCATAGGGGTATGCGAAGATGGATCAGACAATGGCAACTTATAAGATGTAGGCTCAGCCAAAAAAGAATGTTTCATTGGATCATAATAAGATGTACCATCATTGAAAATAAGAAGGAAAGATTTATACATACGCCCATGAGTAATAATCCCTGGTGATGGAAAGTTAGAAGTAGCAGAAGGAGCACCTGTTTCAACCATGGGTGCGGATAAAATAGAAGTAACATCATCAACTAATGGTGACGCTGATGTTGTTGGTGTCTTAAAATTTGGTGAGTCATTTGGTGACGTCGGTGTTGCTGCTAGGTTGTTATCATTTGGTGAGGCTGGCTCAAAATGGAGAGGCGATGAGGGCGGCGTTTCATGAGCATGGGAACTTATATTTGGAGAACAAAGAATCAAATTTGTAGTAGACCTTGACAGAGATGGTGAAAAGGTATTAGGTAATGCATGTGGTGTTGTGGTTGCATAACTAGTAATAGGCAATTAAAGACAAATCATAATTTCTCATGTGGTCATTAGTAATTTCCGGTTCAGTCTGAGGAAAAGAGGCAAATCTTGACAACTGAGATGGAGTAGTTTAACATGTTAAGGTTGCAAACGGGAAATGTGACTCATCAAAAATGACATCTCAAGAAATATATATATATATATATATATATATATATATAGGGCTAAGTTCAAATGTTTCTAGCATCTATTGTGTGCTCGTAAACATAAATCTGGACCAATGGATGAAATATAATCAATGATCATGATCTGAGGGTCTATGATATTACAATAGGATAACATGTACCATATAATCACACAAATTTCAGCATAAGAGTATTTTGGTCAATTAACCTATATTAAAAAAGGAAATTTTTGAATTTAAAGGGATAATTAATTCCCTTATTTTTAAAATTCTGAATTTTTTAAAGTAATTCAAATTTAAAACTCTAATTTTATTCTGTCAAAATGATAGACCGACAACAATAAACTAGTAAAAGATATTTTTGGTTGTATTCTTGTAGAATATAGTTCCAATTCAAATATTTTTGATAATTAACCTAATATTTTTGATTTTATTCTTGTAGAATATGATTTCATGCTTAAAGAATTATACAACATATTATCAATAATAACATTTTCTAAAGAATACAGATTTTAATTTTTAAGAATCACTAATTATATAAATTCGTAAAGAATAAGACTATAAACAATTATTACATTCATTCTGAAAAAAAAATGATTAACAATGGTTTAAGAATTACATTTATTCTTAAAAATTAAAACTAAGAATGGTTAAAAAAAAGAAAAAACATCAAAATCTAACAAAAACACTAATCAATTCTGAAAAAAATATTATTGTTAAGCAACACTTTATACATTCTGGCAGAATACATTCTGCTAGAATACACTCATTCTCCGTGTTTTCTTCTTTTTTCACATCAATGAGCCTCTTCAAAATCTATATCTACAAAGAAAACATAATCAACTTTAAAATATTAAAACTTTTAGTATATTCTAAAAAAATAAATCCACAAAGAAAATATAATCAATTTTCAAATATTATAAATTCAGTACATTCTATGAGAATAAAAACTATAAATTTTGACAGAATGTAGTGCACATTAAAAAATTTTAATTTATTTTAATAGAATGTAATCCTAAAACTGCAATAAAAAAAGATGGGTTCTTATAGACATTTTATCGAACGTGTAGAGGGCAGAACACTTAGACACTGTTGCAACAACAAGAATAAGTAATTCCGCAAAATCAAAATCAATTATATGAAACTAAAGATTGTAAATTATGTATTACTCATTTCTCCTCCATTTTTTCCAATAAATACGTTGAATCATCAAACCTAAATTTTACAAATAAAAATAGGACAAATATCACATTTAAAGAAAAAAACAATTACTCTTTGCAAAGAATAACAGAGAGCTCTAGAATATGCATGTTCCTTGTAATGTTATTTTGGTCGATAAAATTCTTATTAGCAAAAATCTTGTCAAGAAGAGTATTGGAGTTATATAAAAAAATCTATGAAACTTCAAAGCATTCGCATTTAAAGAAACAAAACACAAAAATTAATATTATAATCTACATAGTTTATAATCATTATAACTCCAAAAATAAAAAACAAAGAAAAAATGTGTGGAGATAATCGGTAAGAAAACTATTAAGATATAGTAGCGGAAACCCAAATTAAAAAAAGAGAAAAACTTACGTCAAAACAAGATTTCAATCCTGTGGATTTAGGTTAAGAAAACAACCGATTGAAGGAGAAGGAAACCATAGTGTTGATGCCGTAACAAGTAGCAGGAGAGAAAAAAATAGTCGGTGCTGCTGGCTGTGATGGTCCGATAGGGAAGGAAGGGAGATGGTCCGACAGGGAAGGAAGGAAGACGACGTCCCGGAGCTAGGTGTTGCTGCTACTATGCAGATGAATCAATTCAACGACGACCATTGATAGATATATGGTGTTTGTTACCTTAATTTTAGGGTATATATTAATTGAATTATTATTTTTACCATAATTAGATTTACTAAGATTACCCTTATACCCTCTGATGATTTATTAATGATTTTATTTTTTCTTAATTCTGATTGGTTCACACATACATACAATATTTGTTGAAAACATACGAACCTAACTCTATATATATATATATATATATATATATATATATATATATATATATATATATATATATATATATATATATATATATACACGACCAATACTTCATTTGAGACATTTATACCCCTTGTGTATGGAACTATAGCCAAGGAACACACATAATTTTGACCGAAACTCAAGTTTATGACTATTATATTTCCTTAGGCTAGGCCAGCATGCACATCCAAAACTACGTAGGAAAGAGTAATCAGGATTTTTCTTGAGTAGTCGTGCAATAGGATAAATATTATTTGTAACACGACTAGGCATGCGATTAATGAGGTAGCAGGCTTTAAAAATGCTTCATCCCAAAATAAAGAAAAATAGAGGAGTGTGCCAACAAAGCTAAACCTGTTTCAATAATTGGATGGTGCTTTTGTTTAGCAATATCATTTTTTGTGACGTGTGGGGACATAACGCACGATGAGTTATTCGTATGTCTTGAAAATATTTGTGCAACCTATGATACTCACCACCCAAATCAGATTGTACACTTCGAATTTTTGCATTCAACATGATTTTGGAAATTATAAAAGATTTGTTCAACATTAGATTTATTCTTAATAAGATAGATCCAAGTGTAATGACTGAAATCATCCAAAAAACTGACATAATACTTAAAACTTACACTTGACACTTTAGGCGGTCCCAAAACATCCATGTAAACAAGCTCAAGTGGAGATGAAGTGACTCAAACAAAATTACTATAAGGAAGTTGATGAATTTTAGCAAGTTGACATGCATTACAAACAGAAGAATCATTATTAAAACAACACTCTAATTTGTTTGACTTCAGAATTGACTTGACAATAGTAGTAGTCGGATGACCAAGATGTCGATGTCATTCTGATGGAGAGACCTTGACACTAGATGAAGCATGATGAGGAGTACTAGAAGAGGAACGACTGATTAGCACCGAATAATGACCTATTTTTCTTCTATCGAGTAGAAGCGTTTTCTTCGTGACCATGTCCTTAATAAAAAAATCATTGCTATAAAATTCAGTAAAGTCATCATTGTTAGAGACAAGTTTATATCTAACACTCATTTCCCATTGCACGTTATGTAATTTTTTTAATGTTTAATAGTATTAATAATAATAATAATAATAATAATAATAATAATAATAATAATAATAATAAAATTTATTTATTATAAACGGGATTTATAAATCCAGGGTTCTTTTGGTAACTTGTGGAAATTAGTTTTGTTAAAGGAATTGTGTATTAGGTTCATTATGTCAATATGCAGGGACCAAATAAGTCATTTGGATGGAAAATCGGATTCCACCTCTTTTAATCAGCACACAGTGTAAGGTCACACCTTATGATCTAATGAGTCAAACACTTTATACGTTGACCACCAGCACCAACGCCTCAAGACCTTACAAGCATCATCGTGAAGATAATGATCTTATGTAATATTTGTATATTAGGAAATTATACGTATATGTATAGAATAGATAGCAGATCTGATATCTTGGTGATAAGGATCAGTTCTTAATATATATTATCCCTTGATTGAAGGGATTCATTAGAATAGTTTTTTTTTATATTCAACATTAGGGTGAAACGCTAATGTAATGTCTTGGTGACTGTCTTTGTGATCTTCCTTCTCCTGGTGAGAAAAAAACACTTTCTTGGTGAAAGACATCTTTGTGATTACTCGTGTTCTTTACTTTTCTGTTCGATCTTTGTTTATTTAGTTTGTTCTTTGTTAATTATACTTGAAGTGTATCCGATTGATACAAACCTTCAGTTGGTATCAGAGCAGGTTTTCGATACAATCATGTATCTATATCGACCTCTTACAATCCCAAATCATTTGCTTACAACAAGATACCTCCTTCTGATGAACTCAACTTTATTTCTTGGAAATCAAAGGCCATAGGCACTCTTGATATCGTAGACTATGATATGCTCGACATCATCAACAAGGGTGTGACAACCCGAAACTTCTAGCTTGTTTAAACATTCAAATTTATCAGTGTTAGACTCGTTTTGCTTCCAGTTATCACTCGTTATGATCTATTGTGAGTGTTCTAACTCTAGTGCATCAAAGGAATCAGTATTTGGACTTAGAGTATTCGGTTGTTTGTCCGAGTGTCGTTTGAACCTTAGTTATATATTATGTATATGTATATAGATATAAAAGCTTTTATTTCAATTCAATACACACGCGGTCATTCAAACAACAACACTAGTAAACTATAATAGGTATAGTTTAAGAGATTACTACTCATTATTTCTAGTACAATGAAACATACAAGAGTCAATCCATTTATGAGTCAATACAAACTTACTTTTATGAGAAACATAAAGAAATTAATATGACGAGAAACTAAGAGAACATACATTATACTATACAAGAGAAAATACTATACACTAGTACAGTGAGAACATTCAATACACTATAGCGTACCATATAAACACTAGAATACGATAAATAGAATGTGAACTACTACTTCATGATACAACCATACATTGTTGTACCACATGGTAACCAGAGTCTCCTGGAGGGAGAGCAGACATCGTGTGTATAGATCTATACGGGACAGACACTCACACACCCCGACTGCTAGCTACAGTCCCAACCGGTAAGGCCAAGGGGTGACAAAATGTCACCTTACTATTTTATGACGCCAGAAGGTCGTCAAGTATTCAGCCGTCAATCAGCATGGTTACAAACTAATTCACATCTAAACCTTTAATTAACCAACTAGAAATTAAAGGCAATAAGGCTCACCAAGGATTATGGTACATTTAATACGACCTTGAGTCTTCGTTTTTATCATTTAATAGTCAGTAGTGTCGCTGCTGAGATAAAACGTTCTATTTTCCCTAATAGATGATAATGATAAATGGGAGAAAACCTACTTATTACACAGTAACAAAGTACTACTATATTTTTCCTACTATTACAAATACATATACAAATATTACATTATTATACAAGAACAAACGTGTAAAATAGTTGGGCCTCGGGTAGAAGGCTACATTATTTATAAGCAGGAAATATAGGATTTTCTGGAAAAACTTTACATACTTTTCAAGGTTTTAATACAAACATTTTGTGGCTTTTAACTACTAAATGACACTAAATACTTTTGAACTCACCAGCATTTTATGCTGATACTCTCTTTCAAAATAACTTGTATTCTCAGGGAACCAGTAAGACAGGTACACCCATGCAGCTTTTGAAGGACGGAGTGGATCCAAGACTCGCCTTTATTTTGATTATACATTTTTGGTGTCATTTAAACCTTACAAAAGAACACACATGTATTTAACTATTCTATTAATGCAATGGATGTTGTTGTTTGTTTTTACTATTATGCATTGTTATGATACTGTACATGACGTCCTCTGCCCCAGAACGTTTCCGCCTTTCCGGTTTTGGGGTGCGACAGATTGGTATCAAAGCATTGTTTATAGTAAATCGAGTATATCAACCCATAAAAGATATACAAACTATAAACACAACGGGATTAATATACTCTGACCAAGAGTTTATACTTTTAAATAATAAAATATTTAACTAAGTATACATACCTGCATTCATACTAAAATCAGTGTCACTAGGACAGAACAAAAGTATTACGATTGTTGAACAACACAATTAGACTTAGAGACATATAGTCAAATCTGGGGGGATATAGCCTGGTCAACTATATTTTCCGAGGAGTGACTAGCATGTGCCTAAGAATGGTTGTGGTGTTGCAACAAGTCTAAAAACTTACCAACACTACCACAACGAGAACATTAGAACAGAACATAAACCTAAAATACTATAGGAGTATTTTGTATTACTATAATTACTTATTTGAGAACTAAAAAGGTCTTTACTAGTAGGTCAATAGTTGCTAAATGGATACGCTAAGGTTATATGTGACTAAGGCGTTATAGACTTAGAATCTGTGATCTTTGCTCCTGTTCCTTGTTTGGTTGTGGATTTGGAGTTAGGGTCACTTATTCGAAGGTCTATCCTGTTTTGATTTCATATAACTGGTATGCACTATGCAAGTATTGAAGTAACTAGTAAGGATCATCTTATAGTTATCTTAAGTAGTACGTCTATTTTTATAAGATTCTTATACCCATTTTCTCGCGTAGATATCATGGCTGGATTCCATCCCCACGACGACCCATACTTCCCAAACCAAGGCAATGATGGATGGCTAGAAGAAGATCCAGAAGATGATCATCCAATCCCTTTGGATGACCACCTCGCAGAAGGTTTTTCGGATGGTTCTGACTCCGAGCCAGAAGTCAACAACCTGCCTCAAGAGGCTCAAATCTCAAACCTCAACCCCCGACCAGCATTTCATGGTCCCACACCCTTGTGGGCGACAAACTTGAACCAATGAAGCCATGAACAGGGTCAACCTTTACCCTTCAATGGAGACCGAAGCTTCTACAATCTAAGCGAGGGAGGCTCAACTGACCGAGTCCTGCCCATTATGGTCCGCAGGATTGCTCGGAACATCAAACAAGGTCGGGCAACCATCGACCGAGTCATGGAAATTGACGCCAACTCTGGCGTTAACACAGTCCGCATACGCTAACGCGAAGAGGCTATGGAAAGGACTAGGAGAACCAATGGGGCTCTGCAGCAACAACTAGCTGCATCCCGAGCTGAAGTTTTAGAACTTTGAGTGCGCCAGAGAGCTCAAGAGCGACATCTTCAAGACGTAGTACGTCAACTGGCAGATATGAGGGTACACCTGAGGAGTACCCGTCCCCAGTAGAAGATGCCTAGCTCATCTTTCTTTTGATCTAAGGAATAGCCTTTCTTATCTGTGCTCTAAGAAGAACTTTTCTGTAATATATTCCTGTCTTTCAAACACTATAACTAGACTTCTAAGCTGTCAACATTTTTCCCTTATGGTTTGATGTAAGTGTTGGATTAATGTCTAAGTCCATAACTATAATTGGTAAGACTTGACCCGACCCGGCATGGTCCATTTGGGTTGCATGGCATCATGCATTTGGATAGACTATAATGAGAGAAATAACACTTAAGGTTGGTTAATATATTATAAGTTCTAATATATTAATAAGGTTATTTAATTAGTATTGATCAAGAATTAATTTGGAATTAATTAAGTGATCAAAAGGAGACTAATTAAATATATGGGTTGATTGTGTAAATCATTCATTCTTATATATGTGGGCTTGTGATCCAAGATTTCTTATGTTGGACTAAGTCCATGGGGTGACCCATGGATACTCCATGGAGGTTAAAATCCATGGAGCATAAGGAATGGGTAAAGTTATGAGTTACATGGTGTAACCCTAATAGCCACCATATAAAAGAATCCCATGGCTCAAGAAATCGTGGACTGATGTGTGAATATGAGGGCCAGACGATTTCAAGGAGTGTTCCATTTCTCTCAAGTCATTCCATGTGCATTTGGTGTTGTGTGAACCATTTGAGGTGTCACACTTGGGGCACTAGGCACTCAAGCTTCATGGAGACAAGCTACATCAAACAAAGGTATGTATTCTATCCATTTGATTACCCAAGTATCAAGTATTGTATGCTAGATAGGGTAATACCTTGGAAAGTTCATAATTGCATGTATAACAGAGAAAACATAGATCCAAGGTATTTAGGGTTGCATGTACACTTAGGAGTGTTAGAATGCTAAAAACCCATCAGTGGTATCAGAGCCAAGGCTTGTTTTCTTGTTATACTTGCAAAATTAGCTGAAAAATCGAATTGTATTAGTTTAAAAGTTATGCTAATTACTTGAAATTTTTTTTGATGTGAATTATCTTTGTTCATATGAGTTTATTAGATTAATAGAAAAGTTAATTGATTATGTGTTTTCAATCCATTTTAATCTAAGAGTTGATTCTAAAATGTGTTTTTGTAACTTGTCCTCAAGTTATATGAAAAGTCACATTTAAGTTTCATAAAACTCATAAAAAGTTGGCAATGGTTACAAAAATGAAGAGTCTTGTCCTCATTAAATGGTTTTATGACTCCATAACTTGTCCTCAAGTTATGGAGGTTCAAGAGTCACTTCATTAAATGATAAAATGTGTAACCTTAATTAGTTCCATAAGTTACAAAAATAAAGAAACGCTACATTCTTTTATTAGTTTAAAGTCTTCCATAACTTGTCCTCAAGTTATGGAACTTGAAGAGTTTTTTTTTTTTTTAATTAAAACTACTTTAAACACATAAGTTATGGAATTAATTAGTTTTGAATATTTTCAAAACTTGCCCTCAAGTTTTGGAATTTGTAAAGTTTTCCCCATGAATACTTTAATTCCAAGTTAGCCCTTAGAATTTTAAAAGTTAAAATTCAACCCTTATACTTTATAGTATTATAAGTTAATAATAAATATATGTATAAGAGCAAGTCAGTCTTACCGTTAGTAGGCCTCATTCACAAAGCCGGTCTATAAGGGGGGTATAAGGTTACTGCCTATAAAATGACAGTTTAATGGGTGTCCACTCTCACCCACCGCTTCCTTGACTGGTGGAGGGTCGTTAGCCGAACGGGTAGGACAAGGACTATAATTCTCCCTTCATTAAAAGTATTAATGATAAATACTAAGTAACTAAACACTTATAAATTCCCAATCTTAGTTACTTAGGAAAATGTGAATAAGGTGCTAATCTATGAAATTACACTTTGCACTTTGTTTAAACCGTTAGTGGAGCGTGTGTGGTTAACCGGCACACTAACCTGGATTTAACAAAGTAGGCAAATGGTAACTTAATATTTATCATAGTATCGGTGGAGCTCGTGTGGTTAACCGGCACATCGATTGAGGGGTAAATATTAAGGGTACCAAGTATATTTGCATGGTTACTTCACACCTTGTTTTGTGATCCTCGGCATCCCAGTCACAAAACCTGAAGGGCACACTCGAGATTGAAACATGCCATTGAAAAGTTCAATGAATCTCAAAAGATCTAGGAGTTTCAAATCCAATTAAAAAGCTAATTACATTATTTCGTTTTTCATGGTGGAAATTGGTAAATCGTCATTTACCTACCTTCAACTATTTTATAACTCAGATTACGGCATCCCTCTTCCAGTTATAAATAGGTTGTTGGATCCTAGCCTTAATATTTCATATTGGGTGTTATATTAAGGACTTTAGATCAACTATCTTGAATATCTCCCAAAAGATGTCTAGTTCAGACATCTATGATCTTCCCAAATCTCTTGGAACTTTACTTCCTCCACCTCCTCCAATTATTCTCCCTAACCCACAAGTTCAAGGTCACTCAAGCCCTAATGGCAAGCAAGGTCTATGTGTGATCACATCTTAGAGATGAAGTCACATATTGACAAGCTGGGAGAGTTGGGTGTCAAAGTCTTGAGAAAGTTGGATGTTCAATCACTTTCTAAGTCACATAGTGAGTTCCTTTGGGACTACTATGAAACAGACTATGACATGAACCTTAATGATCATATCTATTTGCTTGGTGCTGCTGAATCAGCAATGATTTGGAACGATAGTAAAGCAAATTTGATTAGAAGATCAACTTCCCAAAAACTTTATGGACAGTGACAATGGTGACACTAGAAATCCAGAAAAAGCATTCTCTTCCCAATGGAAAGGGATTGGCCATAGTCAACCCGGTTGACCAAATGGTAAAGAGAAGGCTAAGTCTGAGATAGTCCCATTACCAAAGGGTCCATATGTTTATTTTGCCAAAGGAAGGGGCGTTGATTGCAAAGCTGCCAAGTTTACCTAAGGATGTTAAAGTCAATAAGTCTGACTCTACTTCAGGTAGAGCCCATTATCGAACTCTGTTAAGTTTCTATTCTAAGATCCTCATTACATGATGTGACTGGGTCACATGTTGATGTTTTAAGAATCAAAGAATAGAGAGAAAGCTTAAAGGAAGTATATGCTGATTCTAATCGCGTAGGTGGATTTCGATTGCATCAGAATTTTGAAGCTGTTACTTAGGAGTTATGATATATTGCTTAGGAATAGATAACAACAATTTTTTCCGTATGCATTTGCACTATAAGGATAAGTTTTTCCGCAAAGTTTTGAAATAAAATAAAAGTTTTTAATTTTATATTTATTTTAAATATCCTTACAAGTGGCATTTGTGGAAAATGGTTGTTTATATGATTCCATTGATAGCAATATTTGAAAAAAAATGGACTTGATTCTTTCGTTTGTGGTAGTGTCATAATTTACCAAATAAGGAAAGATTCTCATTCCCAAGGCTTCAGTTGGATAGAAACTTGGAATCATGCAAGTTGAATAGTATGATGAATGAGAACTTTCAAGCATTGGAAAATTAAGACTTGTTCACATGAATGTGTGAGTCAAGTTAAGGACTAAAAGGATCAAGTACACATTCTTGTGCACTGGTCAAGTCCACCACAAAGCTCGTTAAGACTATTCGTCATGATTTACTAAATTTTAGTAAATATGGTTATACTTACAAGTTTAAGTATAATTCTGAAACATTGGAAAAGTCTCAATGTATGGCAGAACGAATGGGAAGAATCAAATTAGGCAGACAGATAAAAGTTTCTCAAATCTGAAAAGATGGGAGAGTACTTTAGTATCATGTTTTGTGATCATCTTAATGATTAAAGAACCACATCACAATTGGTCTTCTAAGGACATCTTAGTGCATTCTTATGACTAAGAAGAGGAGTCATGAATTGTTGAAATGGTTAAATCAAGAAGATGAGTCATACTTCGTTTCAAAACAAGTCTTAGAGTCATACTCCAAGACTATAAGTTGAGTGACATATCTTAAAGAAAGGTTTATAACACTTGTCAAATGTAAGAGTAAAAGTGTCCTACTCTTGTACATTTGAAGTTTGTAAGTTGTGATGTTTTGGATTAAACAAAGACCAAATAAGGCCAATTGTGTGAAGTGTTTGTCTTGATAAAGAATCCGCACTATCTCTTGAATATTTGGCAAGATAGTCTTATATGTCAAGAGGACAGTGGGAGTCTTAAAGATCCTAAAAAGAATTTCAAGAACTAATCAAGAATAAAACCTGAGGTTCTTCACTAGCACACGACTTGAGGTTTATAACCTGTCATGTTGACATATTCTGTACCCATTCCAGTTAAAGTTGGCTTTGCATAGGAGTTCTGAAAGTTCTCAATTGGTTGCATAACAACTTGGAAGCAATGGCAGGCCCTGTACTGCCAGGTGGCAAGAAGTTAAGATTGCATTAGTTCAGTCCATATGAGTTTGGATTTGTCATTATCCTTGTCTTGTGACTATGGTTTTGACGATTCACATGGATAAGAACACATACACCATAAAATCTAAGGGTCATAAGGTTTCTCTCCGATTCATGAAAATGATGGTGAGGAAACACTTCCACCAAGTAGATTTGAAGCAGATGGCAAAAGGTCTAAACAATTGAGACTATGATTACGACATCCCTTTTCATAGTTCTGAAATTGTTTAGACACACATGCATGCTATCTAAGGAAAGGTGTATGATTTTGATAAAGTTTTATCAAAGCATCTCGTATCAGAAATCTGAACTTTGGTAAGGAAGTCAATAAAGTATTGATTTCTAGAAGTCCAACTGATTTCTGAGTACATGTCAAAGCTAGTGGGAGCATAAGTGTTATGCTAATAATCATCATGTTAGTGGGAGCATGATAATTATTGTTAGTGTTGCAAGTTAGCAATGTTAATTATAGAAAACAAAAGTTTCAATTCGTGAGGCTGCAGGGATTGAAAAAGTTGTTTTGCTATAATTAAGGGAGAGGATATACTTCATTTCAGTTCTAAAGGCTTAGATTGAGACCTTAATCATCTTTAGTCAAGAATATATATATATGAATTTCATGTTGGATTGGTTCAACTTAAGGAAATTCTATATATTGCGTTCTCAAAATTCGATTATGATTACGGCATCCCTCTTCATAGTCAAATTTTGAAAACATGGCAAATAAAAATATTATAGCAGAAGACTGGTCTAGAATCATGTCTTTATGTGAGACATCATGAATCGTGTACCATTTGCTTTGGGTACATGATCGATTGCATGTGCTATAATATTTGTCATTTCTAAATTTTTCCAAATGCCCAGAGGCATTAAGAAGGGAAAAGGTCTAGAATTGGATATGACTAAAATGATTAAGCAATTGTCGAGGACAATCTGAGGTTTACCAAAGATTGGTTGCTCAGGGACAGTTGGAAGTATAGTGCTAATTTTGGAAGGACCATATTGACATATTCTGAAAAGAGGCATCTCTTATTCAGAAGTGATAGTCAAAATGAGAATATGGAGTTGTCTCCATAGGTGGAAGTTATCTGTGTAAGATTAGAAAACTTAATGCAAGAAGCATGTCCAAAGCAATGTACTTTGAATATGAGACTTAGTTTCCATGGAGTTGATCTCCATTGGAATACCTTATAATGACTGTTGACAAGTCTTTGTGACTTTGTACATATTCATTACAGGAGGGTCAGTGCATATAAGTTTAAAATCTAAACAGATTTCGATAAATGATAGGAATTTGAAATTTTCACATTTTTCGATAAGGATTTGGGAGTGTGAAATGAGAATCATTGCAATTATGTTCAATTGGTTTATTTCACAAAGTAAGGATCACAGACAAACATAGAGTGCATACTTGGTGTATGGCAAAGCTATTGTTTAAGAAAAACATAGTGTACATGCTTGGAGCATGGGACAACTAGTGTTTTTAATTCAAGTATAAAGTTGATAAAACCGAAACAATGAATAATGAGTAATCAGTATGGTGATAAATAAAAGTGTTTATTTATATTCATAGGGTTTGATACCATATTTGATTCATTTATTCTTGTGTTTCACTTTGCATGTTTTGACTTCCAGAATAACTAAGTCGCTCTTCCTGAATGATTAAGTTATTCAAACCATCCACAGTCGGTCATATGTTGGAAGTAGATATGAATCAAGACTGTCATGGGTTGATTTGTAGAGGTCCAAGTTGGTGGACAAAGTGGTGCTACAACACTCATGAGTGCTCATAAGTTCTGAGTATTGGATTCAACCCGCGCTCATTTGAATCACTTCATGGATTTTATCACGAGTGATCATGAGACGATAATATCTTATATTCTCCAAACCTAGAAATATGAGTTGTTACTATGAGTTGGTTGTACATTGATTGCACGAAAACGCATTTGGTAACTCGATGTTATAAAACGTGCCTTTGTGTATGATTCAACAAGTAGTAGAACAAGCCATATGAGTCGAAGTTTATCCATTCCTTTTACCTTCGGGATAAAAGCGATATCTGTGGGCCCCTCGATGATTTAAAGATGATACATGTGAGTGTTTGGCTAAGCCAGGATTGATTTGATTTGTTCAATCAGTCAGTCATCATGAATCGGAAATCGGGAAACAACAAATGGACAGAGAGAATGATTGATAATCCATGTCTCAGTCCATATGATATCTAGAATGGAGGAATATATGATCCCTTATCTAATGGACAAGTCATTGACAAAGGTCAGAGTTCATCGAGAAGGTCAGAGTTCGACAGAAGCTTTTGAGAGCTACGATTGCTGATCGGTTCCTGAAGTCATACGCAATAATAGTTTTAGACTTATCCAAGTGGGAGGCTGTTGGATTAATGTCTAAGTCCATAACTATAATTGGTAAGACTTGACCCGACCCGACATGGTCCATTTAGGTTGCATGGCATCATGCATTTGGATAGACTATAATGAGAGAAATAACACTTAAGGTTGGTTAATATATTATAAGTTCTAATATATTAATAAGGTTATTTAATTAGTATTGATCAAGAATTAATTTGGAATTAATTAAGTGATCAAAAGGAGACTAATTAAATATATGGGTTGATTGTGTAAATCATTCATTCTTATATATGTGGGCTTGTGATCCAAGATTTCTTATGTTGGACTAAGTCCATGGGGTGACCCATGGATACTCCATGGAGGTTAAAATCCATGGAGCATAAGGAATGGGTAAAGTTATGAGTTACATGGTGTAACCCTAATAGCCACCATATAAAAGAATCCCATGGCTCAAGAAATCGTGGACTAATGTGTGAATATGAGGGCTAGACGATTTCAAGGAGTGTTCCATTTCTCTCAAGTCATTCCATGTGCATTTGGTGTTGTGTGAACCATTTGAGGTGTCACACTTGGGGCACTAGGCACTCAAGCTTCATGGAGACAAGCTACATCAAACAAAGGTATGTATTCTATCCAATTGATTACCCAAGTATCAAGTATTGTATGCTAGATAGGATAATACCTTGGAAAGTTCATAATTGCATGTATAATAGAGAAAACATAGATCCAAGGTATTTAGGGTTGCATGTACACTTAGGAGTGTTAGAATGCTAAAAACCCATCAGTAAGACCTACTGTTAGGTCATTTTTCCCGAACTCATTTACATCATTAAATACCAGTAATATTGTCAGTTATCTAATCTATTGGAAAGTCTTTACTCTTGTGTTTCCGTACTCTATTATGGTGTCTCTATTTCAATCATACACTCATTCTAATGGTTGGGCTATAGCGATTTAGTCCATGGACCACTCTCATCATACTTACAAATGATTCTTATTATTATCATCATCTCTTTAAACTTTCAGTAAAAGATGCCGCCTCGCAAGCGTGCGACCAGAAGCACGCCTGTAAATCAAACTCCACCACCACCACCCCCTCCGCAGTTCGATGCGGTGATGTTTCAGGCTGCTGTGACCGCAGCTGTGACCGCAGCCATGACTCAAGTGAATTCTGGTGGTGCCAGTGGAGCTGGAACGGGCACAAACTATAACCATGGTGAAAGCCAATCCCGTACACGGGAGTGTACCTATAAAGACTTCATCAGCTGCAAACCAATGTTCTTCAACGGAACCGGAGGGATCATTGCGTTGTCCTAATGGATGGAAAGAACAGAAGCAATCTTTGAGATGTGCTCTTGTCCTGAAGGAAGCAAGATAAAATTTTCTGCCTGCACCTTCACTGAAAGGGCCCTGACATGGTGGAATGGCCATGTCAAATGACTCTCACTGGTAGCGGCTAATGCTATGGGCTGGGAGACGCTGAAGGATCTAATGGCAAAGGAGTACTGCCCGAGGGGCGAAGTTCAGAAACTCGAAGAGGAACTGTGGAACCTTAAGATGAAGGGTTCCGACATAGTGGCGTATACTGCCATATTCAGCGACCTAGTGACTCTATGTCCCAACATGGTCCCCACCGAAAGCAAGAAAATCGAGAGATACATCCGGGGTTTGGTACCCCCGTATCGAGGAAACGTTCTAGCATCGAACCCTGTAACCTTTGATAGTGCCAAGCAATTGACCCAAAGGCTTATCGATCACGAGGTTCCTTCTCCTCCAACAACAACTACAACTGCTGTCTCAGCACCACTCAAAGCGGCCGACAACAAGAGAAAGCATTGGGATCGAAAGAAGGGCAAATCAGCTCAACCCTCTTCCAAGAACCAACAGGTTGTGGCTGTGCGTGCCGCCACAACTCCTGTTGCTCCTGTACCTGCAAAGCTATATGCAGGGAGCCTACCCAAGTGCACTAAGTGCAATTTCCATCACAACGGCCCCTGCCGGGAAATGCACTGCACCAACTGTGACCGGAAGGGCCATACTATCCGGTTTTGCAAAGCACCACCCAGAACCATGACCCGGGTCCCTGGTACAGGAGTAATCCAGGCCTGCTACGGGTGTGGCAGGACAGGGCACTTCAAAAGAAACTGTCCTAAAGCTGGGAATGCGGGAGGAGCAGGGAGACTACTTGATATTGGCCACAATGAACCAGTGGCAGACCCCACAGTAGTCACGGGTACGTTCCTCCTCGATAACTCATATGCATGTATCCTATTTGATAGTGGAGCAGAGAAGAGCTTTGTGAACCAAAAATTTAAACACTTACTAAATCAAGCACCGCAAGCACTAAAAGAAACCTTCGTCGTAGAAATGGCTAACGGAAAGACAGAGAGTTCTAACGAGATTTACATAGGTTGTACTCTCACTCTAGATAATCATTCATTTCCAATCGACCTCATACCCGTGGCAATCAAGAGTTTCGACGTCATTGTGGGCATGGACTGGATGAGTCTTCATCGTACCGATATCCTGTGTTTCGAGAAAGTAGTCCGTCTAAACTTACCGAATAACGAAACCTTGTTGATCTATGGAGACAAACCCAGTACAAATCTTCGTATTATCTCGTGCATGCAAGCCCAGAAATACCTAGGAAAGGAATATCGTGCATTCCTTGCTCATATAGTCGATGTGAACCAGGAAACAAAAGACCTAAAAGACCTCCCCGTAGTACGCGACTTCCCCGACGTCTTTCCAGAAGAACTACCGGGATTACCTTTGCAACGCCAAGTCGAGTTCATAATCGACCTAGTGCCAGGAGCTACCCCAGTAGCCAAATCGCCCTATCGTCTAGCACCGGCAGAAATGCAGGAACTATCCGGTAAACTTAACGAACTGCTAAGCAAGGGTTTTCTCAGACCAAGCTTCTCACCATGGGGAGCACCGGTCTTATTCGTGAAGAAGAAAGACTGATCGTTCCGTATGTGCATCGACTACAGGGAACTCAACAAACTAACGGTCAAAAACCGTTACCCTCTTCCTCGCATAGACGATTTATTCGACCAACTGCAAGGGGCGAATTACTTTTCGAAGATTGATCTGAGATCCGGGTATCACTAGTTACGAGTGCTTGAGGAGGATGTCCCGAAGACAGCCTTCCGAACTCGTTATGGACACTACGAGTTTGTAGTGATGCCATTCGGATTGACCAATGCGACCGCAGTATTCATGGGCTTAATGAATAGGGTATGCCGTCCTTACTTGGATCAGTTCGTCATCGTCTTCATCGATGACATACTTATCTACTCTCGAAGTAAGGAGGAACATAGTGATCATCTACGACAAGTCCTAGGAACCTTACGATCAGAGAAGCTCTATGTGAAGTTCTCTAAATGCGAATTTTGGATCCGAAGAGTCGAATTCTTAGGTCACGTGGTTAGCAAAGAAGGAATCCATGTGGACCCTTCCAAAATTAAAGCCATCTAGAACTAGTCAGCAACGAAGACGCCTACAGAAATTCGTCAATTTCTAGGCCTTGCTGGCTACTACCGCAGATTCATACAGAACTTCTCACGAATTGCAAAACCTCTTACGACATTGACCCAAAAGGGTGTGGCCTTTGACTGTGAAGAGAAACAAGAGAAGGCGTTTCAAATGTTGAAGCGAGTCTTATGCACCGCACCGATACTATCCCTCCCGAAGGGATAGAAGACTTCGTAGTATACTGCGATGCATCCAACCAGGGGATCGGCTGTCATCTGATGCAACGAGGTAAGGTCATCGCATATGCCTCAAGACAGCTGAAGACACACGAGGTCAACTACACCACGCACGATCTTGAGCTAGGAGCACTTGTGTTTGCTCTGAAGATCTGGAGACACTTTCTGTATGGTACGAAAAGCACTATCTTTACAGACCACAAAAGCTTACAACACATATTCGACCAGAAGGAGCTCAACATGAGACAACGACGGTGGGTCGAGCTAATCAATTACTACGAATGCGAAATTCGTTATCATCCGTGTAAAGCTAATGTAGTAGAAGATGCCCTAAGTCGGAAAGAATATTTTGGTCGAAGAGTTAAATCTTTGACCATGACTATCCATTCGAACATGTCCATGCAAATCAAATAGGCTCAACTCGAGGCCTTGAAACCTGAAAATGTGGCGGGTGAATCCCTGAGAGGGATGGATAAGAACTTGGAAGTCAAGGGTGGCGGAGCCTTATATCTCATGGACCGGATCTGGACACCGAAACACGGTGGCTTCAGAGACTTGGTCATGACCAAAGCGCACAACACTCGATATTCCGTCCACCCAGGTTCAGATAAGATGTATCTGGATCTTAAAAAGTTGTACTGGTGGCCTAACATGAAAGCAGATATTGCTACCTTCGTAAGTAAATATCTTACTTGCGCCAAGGTCAAGGTCGAATACCAGAAACCCTCAGGTTTACTACAACAACCAGAGATACCGGAATGGAAGTGGGAGTGAATCATAATGGACTTCATAACCAAGTTGCCCAAGACTACGGGTGGCCTCGATACCATTTGGGTGATCATAGACAGGTTAACCAAGTCCGCACACTTCCTGCCCATCAAAGAGACTGACAAGATGGAGAAGCTCACAAGAACATACATTCGGGAGATTGTACGACTACACGGTGTTCCCATATCCATTATCTCTGATAGTGATAGTAGATTCACTTCGAGGTTCTGGCAGTCACTACAAAGTTCCCTAGGAACGAGGCTGGACATGAGTACATCCTACCATCCACAGACCGACGGACAAAGTGAGAGAACTATCCAAACCTTGGAAAATATGTTGCGAGCCTGTGTGATCTACTTTGGGAAGGCATGGGATACTCATTTACCCCTTGTTGAGTTTTCCTACAACAATAGTTATCACACGAGCATAAAGGCTGCTCCATTCGAGGCCCTCTATGGTCGAAAGTGCAGATCCCCTCTGTGCTGGGCTGAGGTGGGTGACACACAGTTAGCTAAAGGACAAGTTCCTGACAGCACTCTCACTGGTCCGGAGATCATTCGGGAAACAACAGAGAAGATCGTTCAGATTTGTGAACGATTGAAAGCCTCTAGAGACCAACAGAAAAGCTACGTTGGCAAGAGAAGGAAACCTTTGGAATTCCAGGTGGGAGATCGCGTTCTTTTGAAAGTCTCACCCTGGAAGGGCTTGATACGCTTCGGAAAGCGTGGGAAGCTCAATCCAAGATACATAGGGCCTTTCGAGATTCTCGCTAGAATCGGCCCTGTAGCTTACAAACTCAACCTACCTCGTGAACTTAGTAACGTACATTCTACTTTCCACGTCTCGAACTTGAAAAAGTGTCTATCCGACGAGACTCTTGTATTTCCTCTCGATAAGATCGAGATCAACGAGAGCCTCAACTTCGTGGAAGAACCTGTAGAGATCATGGACCGAGAGGTCAAGCAAACGAAGCAAAGTCGTATCCCAATAGTGAAGGTTCGCTGGAACGCCAAGCGAGGACCTGAATTCACATGGGAGCGCGAGGATCAAATGAAATTGAAATATCCTCATCTTTTCGCTTAGTTATTTGTAATAACTTAGTTGCTTAAACTCTAATTTCGGGACGAAATTCTCTCTAACGGGGGGATGATGTGACAACCCGAAACTTCTAGCTTGTTTAAACATTCAAATTTATCAGTGTTATACTCGTTTTGCTTCCAGTTATCACTGGTTAGGATCTATTGTGAGTGTTCTAACTCTAGTGCATCAAAGGAATCAGTATTTGGAAGTGTTAGTTTAAGTTCTAAACTACCTAGCAACCGTAAACCTCCTCAAAAAGGAGTTTACGGTCGAGACCTTGAGTTTAAGGTCAAGGTGACCGTAAACCCATCCCTATATATATGGCCCTTAGTCATTTTCAATCACTTTTCACCATTTCAAGCCTAGAAATCGGATTCTCTCTCAAGGATCATAAGACTTTTGCTTCCAATCTTCAAAAATGTAAGTAAATCCTTCCATCCATATGTTTATACACCACTTATCCTTGATAACCACCTGATTTCATCCATGAAATCTCTTTTTATGGTTAGATCTTCAAAGTGTTCTTCATTTTGTCAAGAACATCAAGAACACCTTAGTGTTTTGGACCGAAAACACCTTTCTTTGCCTTCAAATCGTAAGTATCATCCTCTTATACTTATATCTAGTTAGGATTCTTGTGTTTGGCCTTGAAATCGTCACTTTTCCATGAACAAAAGGTGTTTACGGTCTAGTGTATCTCCTTAGACCGTAAACCCTATGACCATAAGGTCATTAGACCGTAAACCCTATGACCGTAAGGTCATTATGTTGGATTAGTGTGTAAGTCCATAACTGTTTTGGTATGTACTTGACCCGATTATGAGCATGGTCCTTTTGGGTTGCCTTCACCAAAGCAATATGTAGGATGAATTAAGGAGAGAAAGGTTTAATTATGATTTATTAATATATTATGAGAATAATATATTAAAGGAGAAATCATATTGTTTAATTAATATTAGACAATAATTAATTAAGAATTAATTCATGTGGCTAAAAAAGATTAATTAAACTTAGGGGACTGGAATTGTAATTATAAGATAATTGCAATTGGGCTATGGATCACCTTGGAATAATAGGTTGGACGAATTCTATGGGGAAGCCCATTAGAAATCGTCCAAGGCATGTTCCAGAAGGGGTCCATGGGCTGCTTAGGGCTTAAGTAGTCAAATTAGGGTTTCCTTGTTTGATAAACCTAATTGCCTAAGTATATAAGGAACCCTTGGGCACCAAAAACGTGGCTAACACTTGGATTAGGGTTTCCAGCCGTTTTTTTGGTGCCTCCTCTCTCCTCCCTCTTCATCCAAGTTGCTTAGTGGTGTTTGTGACTCCATTAGAGGTGCAACACTTGAGGCACTAAGCTTTCTGAAGCAAAGGATTGATTGTTATTGCTATATAACAATCTAAGGTAAGATCTAAACCCTAGTTGCAGTTATAGTTTATTAGATATAGGGTTTATAGCTTTGGATATTGAATTGCATGTTTATTAGACAAACTAGATCCAAAAGCTATTAGGGTTTGCATGTACACCATAGGAATGATGTATTGCTCGAAACCCATCAGTGGTATCAGAGCCTAGGGCTGTTTGTTGATGAATTGATGCTTATTTGATAGTTTATTGGCTGAAAAAACGATTTTTGCACCTTCTGCTTGACTGACTCGGCGAGTCAGTAGATGAACTCGGTGAGTAAGGCTGACTCGGCGAGTCCAAGGGTCTGGCAGCATTTTTCTTGGCGATTTTATTGCTGTTTTGACTTGGGGTACTTACCATAAACGTTTTTAATTAATAAAATCCGATTTTTATTGATTTTGGGTGAATATCCTTACCAAAATAGTAGATAATTACCATTTAATCAAATATTTGTTACCTTATAAAATAATGTTTAATTGTTTTAGTTATTTGATGAATTATCCTGCAAGAAATTTGACTAGGTCAAAATTAGATAATTGCCTTATTTGAATTGTTGATCTAGAATGTTCTTGAAAAGTTTCAATTTTTCCCCTTTTAGGTTTTATAGTTTAAATTTGAATTTAAAAGTTTTATTTTTGAAATTTAAATAGTTATACCCTAATGTTTTGAAATGTTTCAAAACTTTCCCTCAAGTTTTGGAATTTAAAATTTTGATTAATAGTTTAATTGTGTAATATTTAAATTCTAAAACCCTAGTATTTTGAAAAGTTCAAATTACACCCACATGATTTTGTTAAGTTAATTAAAATTTTAATTAAAAGAGAAAGTTAATAAAACCACCTAGTATTTTAAAAGTGTAAAATACACCCTATACTATATATATGTAACATTAAAAGTCTAATATTATATGTATATGAGTAAAGAGTCAGTCTTACCGTTAGTAGGCCTCATTCACGAAGCTGGTCTATAAGGAGTGTTTAAGGAAATTGCCTATAAAATGGCGATTGAATGGGTATCCACTCTTACCCACCACACTCTTGACTAGTGGAGGGTCGTTAGCCGAACGGGTAGGATAGGACAGAAACCTTCCATTATAAGTATAATGAAGTACAAAGTAACTACATGCTTTTACAAATTCCCAAATCATAGTTACTTTAGGCAAAATGTGAAATTGTATGCTAATCCATGGAATTACACTTCGTACCCTTGTCAAACGTTAGTGGAGTGTGTGTGGTTAACCGGCACACTAATTTGGGACTGACATTGGTGGCGAAGGGTGGCTCGATGTTTATCATAGATCAATGGAGCGTGTGTGGCTAACCGGCACATTGATTAGGTGATAGTAGCATTGAGTGCACCACGTGATTCACACGGTTATTCAGACCTTGTTTGTGATCCTCGGCATCCCAATCGCAAACTTGAAGGGCATAATCGAGATTAAACATGCCATTGAAAAGTTCAACGAATCTCAAAAGATCTAGGAGTTTCAATTCATTTAAAACTTAAACTTCATTTTCGTTTTTCATGGTGGAAATTGGTAAATCGTCATTTACCTACCTTCAAATATTCTGCAACTAGATTACGGCATCCCTCTTCTAGGTTGTAGAGTATTATGTTGGATCCTAGCCTTGATGTTTCATTTGGGTGTTACATCAAGGATTCTTATCAACTAACTTGAAATTCTCCCGTTTTGTAGATGTCTGAATCTAACAATGGTCTTCCCAAATCCCATGGAACAAGTTTTCCATATGAAGATGATCTTCCACGATATGATCAAGGAACCAGAAATCATGCTTCACTTCCTCCACCTCCTACAATTATTCTCCCTGACCCACAAGTTCGAAGGCTTGAAAAAATTCAAGCTAACTCAAGCCCTTTTGGCAAGTAACACGAAGATGAAAAACCTATGTATGCACACGTCCTAGAGATGAAGTCACACATTGACAGGTTAAGGATGTTGGGTGTCGAGATTTCAGGTGATTTGGCTGTTGACTGGGTTCTTCAGTCGCTTCCTGAATCATATAGTGAGTTCGTTAGAGAGTACTATATGATGGACCACGGCGTGACCCTCATTGATTTGACCTATTTGCTTATAGCTGCTAAATCAACAATGATTTGGCGTGCTGGTCAAGCAAATTTGTCTGGTGAATCAAACTCCCAAACTTCAATGGACACTGGCAACATTGGAAGTCCAGAAAGGACTAAGTATGAGATTGTCCAATGTGCTGTGCCAAAGGAGTCCATTTGCTTTTATTGCCTAGAGAAGGGGCATTGGAGACGAAGCTGCCCAAACTACCTGAGAGATCTAAGAGATGAGAGAGCCTAGTGTTATGACTCTTCTTCAGGTATGAAATCCACTATCTAGCTCCTTTAAGTTCCTATTTTTTTATTCTTAATGCATGATGTAATAAGATTACATTTTGATGTTTTTGTAGGATCGAAGAAAAGAGAGGAAGCTTAAGGGAAGAAGTGAGCTGAATCTGATCGTGAAGAAAATGGATTTCGATCGCATTGTTTGAAGATTGGATTTTTGAGCTACTACTTGGAGTTAGAATACATTGCTAAGAAATATGTGATAGCATAGTTTTCAGTTGAATTGCATTGTAAGGACAAATTTTTCCGCAATAAAATAAATTTTGATTTTGTCTTATTTATTTATCCTTGCAATGACATGTATGAAAAATTGATGTTTGAATGTTTCTACTATTAGCAATAATGGATTTGATTCTTAATTATGTTATTTGTGGAAATGTCGAGAATTTACCAAATCGGGAGAGTTTCTCATCGCCCAAGTCTCAATTGGATAGAAACTTGGAATCATACAACTTGGTTGCATGATGAATGAGAAACTTCATATTTGGAAATTAGACTAATTCTTTGACAAAGTGTCAAGTGAAGGACTAGGAGATCGAGTACACTAGGTTGTGCGTTGATCAAGTCCACCACAAGAGTGATAAAGATATTTGTCATGATTTACTAAAGTTTAGTAAATATGGTTATACTTATAAGATTAAATATAATTCTAAGTTGATTGAAAGCGTTTCAATTAATAGCAGAACGAATGAAAAGAATCAAGTAGGCAGAAAGATAAAAGTTTCTCTATTCTAAAAAGAAGGGAGAGTACCTTTTATTGTGTTTTATGATAAGTCTTAATGATTAAGAACCATATCTCAATTGATCCTCTAAGTGAGTCTTAGTACATTTGTATGTCTAAGAAGAGGAATCGAGAATTGTGGAAATGGTTAAAATCAAGAAGTCAATCATACTTCGTTCCAATATCGAGTCTTAGAGTCATACTCTAAGATTGTGAATTGAGTGACACATCTTTAGTAGGTTTATAACACTCAACAAATGTGGAATTGGAAAAAGTCTTCTTATTCCTGCACATTTGAAATTGGTAAGTTGTAATGTCTTGGAAAAGACAAAGATCAACTAGGACCAATTTTGTGAAGTGTTTTGTCTTGATAAAAGCTACACTAACTCTTAAATATTTGTTTGTCAAGAAATGTTTCTTGATAATAGAACCTTATATGTCAAGGAGTCAGTGGGAGTTTTAATTGTCTTGAAAGGTTTCAAGAACAAATCAAGAGTTAAACCTAGTTGATCATCACTAGCACACGACTTGAGGTTTAAAGCCTATCGTGGATGACATACTCTTTTTCTGTGCCAATCCAATTGAGTTAATTATGCATGTGAGTTCTATGAGTTCTCATTTGAATGTATAAAGACAAAACACCTTGATCAATGAAAGTACATTGATATGTAGGGGTGAGTTGCTTGGAAGACATGGTGGGCATTTGTGCTGCCATGAGGCGAGAAATCAAAATTAAACAAGTTCAGTCCATATGAGCTTGGATTTGTCGCAAACCTTCGTTTTGGCAAATGCACATGTATAGGAACACATACACCATAAAATCTAAGTGTCATAAGGTTTCCCTCCTTCATGAAAATGGTTGTGAGGAAATACTTTCACTAAGAGAGATATTAGAAGATAGCAATAGTAAAAAAAATTGTATTCTCAGATTCGATTATGATTACGACATCCCTCTTCATAGTTCGAATTGTGAGATTTGTCAATTGGTTTGAACATCTGGGACTTAGTGACATAAGTTCTGAATTTGTTTAGACACACATGAGAGCTTTCTAAGGCAAAGGTGTATGAGTTTAAGACGCTTATATAAAGGCTTATCAAAGCATCAAGTATTAGAAATATGAACTTAAGGAATTCAATAAACATTGTTTTCTGGAAGTTCAGTTATTTTCTGAATACATGTCAAAGCTAGTGGGAGCATAAATGTTATGCTTGAAAGGAAATAATCATCATGTTAGTGGGAGCATGATTATTATGATAAGTATTGCAAGTTAGCAATATTAATTATATAAAACAAAGATTCACTTTGCAAAGTCGCAAGGGTTGAAAAGTTGTTTTGCTATAATTAAGGGAGAGAATATTATACTTCGTTTCAAAATCTAAAGCTTAGATTGAGAAATTTTAATAAATTTAGTCAAAGGATACATAGTGTGTTCTCAAATTTCGATTATGATTACGGCATTCCTCTTCATAATTCGAATAGTGAGAACGTGACACATAAAATATTATGGCAGAAGATTGATAAAGTATCATATCTTTATGTAAGACATTATGCATCGTGTCCCATACGCTTCGGGTATAGGATCGATTGCAAATGCTATAATATTTGACCATTCTAAAATTTTCCAAATGCCTAGCGCATTAAGAGGGAAAAAGGACTAGAATCGGCTTTGACTAAAATAATTAAACAACTATCAAAGGACGATCAAAGTTCGCTGAGGATTTGTCGCTTGTGAGCAGTTGGAAGTATAGTATTGGATGGACCATATCGACATTGTTATAGATAAGAATCTATTAAGAATGAGTTGTCATTTATGAAAATATGGAAATGTTTCCAAATTGGGAGATGGATATTGAGAGTCTATGTCTAGATTAGAAACTTTTATGCAAGAAGGATGTTCAAAGGAATGTAGTTTGATTGAGAGACTTCGCGTCTATGGAATTGTCTTGTAACAATTTCCGATAGAATACCTTGGAATTTCATTAGCCGAGTCTTGGTGACTTTTGTGCTATGACATGACGAAAGGATCATTGCATAAAATGTCAGAATCTAAGATATTCTATTAGTGGTAAGAATGTTGTGTTCTTACACTAATAATAAGGATTGGGAATTGTGAAATGAGTTTCATTGGAAATGTTTTCGATTGATCTATTTCACAAAGCATGGACCACAGGAAACAAAGTGTGCATGCTTGAAGCATGGGACAATTGTTGTTGTAATTCAAGTAATGAGTTGATTATCCGAAACATTAAATGATAAATAATGAGTAATCAATATGGCATTTAAATAAAAGTGTTTTATTTACACTCAAAAGTTTTGGGGCCATAAAGGATTAAGTATTATTATTGTGTTTCAGTTTTGCATGTTTTGACTTCCAGAATAACTGGTTTATTCGAACCTCCATAGTCGATCATACTCTGGAAGTAGGTATGAAGCAAGACTGTCATGAAGAGTCTGTAGATTGTCTGAAGAGTTTAGACATAGCACAAGTTTGCTGCAGAGTTCATGAGTGCTTTGATAAGATTAGAGTATTGGATTAAACCCACGCTCACGTGAATCACTTCATGGATTTTATCGAGAGTGATTGTGAGTCGATAATATTGTATATTATTGAAACCGAGACGTGTGAGTTGTTATTTGCTGGGCGGTTGCACATTGATGATAAGTAAATGCACTAGTAACTTGGTGTTATAAAACTTATTGTTGTGTGTGATTCGATCAGTAGGTGCAAGCGAGCATTTGAGTCAAAGTTTATCCATTCCTTTTACCCAAAGTGGAATAAAAGCGATATCTGTGGGCCCCTCGATGATTTAGTGATGACACCCTGAGTGCTTGGCCAAGCCGGGACTAAGTTGATGTGTTCAATTGTAGTCTGTTGTCAGTCGTCATAAATCGAAAGTCGGGAAATAGTATAGAGAGAATGATCGAAGTTCATGTCTTGTGTCTATACGATATCTTGAGAATGGAGGAATATATGATCCCTTATCTAAAGGACACGCGTATCTGATAAGATCAGAGTTGACAGCGGCTTTTGAAAGCTACGATTGCTGATTAGGTTATGAAGTCATGCAAAATAGTTATTAGACTTATCCAAGTGGGAGACTGTTGGATTAGTGTCTAAGTCCATAACTGTTTTGGTATGTACTTGACCCGATTATGAGCATGGTCATTTTGGGTTACCTTCACCATAGCAATATGTAGGATGAATTAAGGAGAGAAAGGTTTAATTATGATTTATTAATATATTATGAGAATAATATATTAAAGGAGAAATCATATTGTTTAATTAATATTAGTCAATAATTAATTAAGAATTAATTCATGTGGCTAAAAGAGATTAATTAAACTTAGGGGACTGGAATTGTAATTATAAGATAATTGCAATTGGGCTATGGATCACCTTGCAATAATAGGTTGGACGAATTCTATGGGGAAGCCCATTAGAAATCGTCCAAGGCATGTTCCAGAAGAGGTCCATGGGCTGCTTAGGGCTTAAGCTGTCAAATTAGGGTTTCCTTATTTGATAACCCTAATTGCCTAAGTATATAAGGAACCCTTGGGCACCAAAAACGTGGCTAACACTTGGATTAGGGTTTCCAGCCGTTTTTTTGGTGCCTCCTCTCTCCTCCCTCTTCATCCAAGTTGCTTAGTGGTGTTTGTGACTCCATTAGAGGTGCAACACTTGAGGCACTAAGCTTTCTAAAGCAAAGGATTGATTGTTATTGCTATATAACAATCTAA
This sequence comes from Lactuca virosa, assembly GCF_052849685.1. Lineage (NCBI taxonomy): Eukaryota > Viridiplantae > Streptophyta > Magnoliopsida > Asterales > Asteraceae > Lactuca > Lactuca virosa. Next base: position 91,794,584 of record NC_136429.1, read on the forward strand.
GGTAAGATCTAAACCCTAGTTTCAGTTATAGTTTATTAGATCTAGGGTTTATAGCTTTGGATATTCAATTGCATGTTTATTAGACAAACTAGATCCAAAAGCTATTAGGGTTTGCATGTACACCATATGAATGATGTATTGCTCGAAACCCATCACATTAGACCGTAAACCCTATGACCGTAAGGTCATTAGACCGTAAACACATGGGACCGTGAACCCATGGAACCGTAACTCATAGGACCGTGAACCACTTTGACCGTAAACTCTTATGGTCATGCTACATGGACCGTAAACTCAATAGGGTGGCCATACACCCTAGCTATGCAATCATATGTGATTGTATCCCTTAAATCTTAAAGTTTCCTAGTCTATAAGGGTTTTACCCTTCTTAATTAGTTGTTTAGACACTAATTACATACACATTCATGCCATTATATGTTTATTAGGATCTTTGTGTGCTCAAGGTTACACCTGACACTCTGCAATCATCTTCTAAACATACTTCCGTATCACTCACTACAAGTGAGTTCATACCCCTTAATCAACATTTGAAATGATTTTAAATGCTTTTATGGGGGTGGGGGGAGTACAAGTTGAAACATTCAAGTTATTATATCAATCACATGTGATTAATAACTAGAACAAACAGAAAGATTTTCTATTACTTTCAAGCTGTTATCAAACTTATGGATTTCAAATACTTCAAAACATTTTATCAAACTCTTTTATGCTAAAACTCTTTATTAAACTCTTTTAAACTTATATATTGTCAAAATCGTGTCTATATAGATATAGTTATATAAATAAGGTTGAAAGGACTTAGGACTGATAACTCGCTTTATTTCATGTTCCTTGTTTGGTTGTGGACTTAGAGTATTCGGTTGTTTGTCCGAGTGTCGTTTGAACCTTAGTTATATATTATGTATATGTATATAGATATAAAAGCTTTTATTTCAATTCAATACACACGCGGTCATTCAAAGAACAACATTAGTAAACTATAATAGGTATAGTTTAAGAGATTACTACTCACTATTTCTAGTACAATGAAACATACAAGAGTCAATCCATTTATGAGTCAATACAAACTTACTTTTATGAGAAACAGAAAGAACTTAATATGACGAGAAACTAAGAGAACATACATTATACTATACAAAAGAAAATACTATACACTAGTACAGTGAGAACATTCAATACACTATAGCGTACCATATAAACACTAGAATACGATAAATAGAATGTGAACTACTACTTCATGATACAACCATACATTGTTTTACCACATGGTAACCAGAGTCTCCTGGAGGGAGAGCGGGCATCGTGTGTATAGATCTATATGGGACAGACACTCCCACACCCCGACTACTAGCTATAGTCCTAGCCGGTAAGGCCAAGGGGTGACAAAATGTCACCTTACTATTTTGTGACGCCAGAAGGTCGTCAAGTATTTAGCCGTCAATCAACATGGTTACAAACTAATTCACATCTAAACTTTTAATTAACCAACTAGAAATTAAAGGCAATAAGACTCACCAAGGAGTATGGTACATTTAATACGACCTTGAGTCTTCGTTTTTATCATTTAATAGTCAGTAGTGTCGCTGCTGAGATAAAACGTTCTATTTTCCCTAATAGATGATAGTGATAAATGGGAGAAAACCTACTTATTACACAATAACAAAGTACTACTATATTTTTCATACTATTACAAATACATATACAAATATTACATTTTTATACAAGAACAAACGTGTAAAACAGGCGGGCCTCGGGTAGAAGGCTACATTATTTATAAGCAGGAAATATAGGATTTTCTGGGAAAACTTTACATACTTTTCAAGGTTTTAATACAAACATTTTGTGGCTTATAACTACTAAATGACACTAAATACTTATGAACTCACCAACATTTTATGCTGATACTCTCTTTCAAAATAACTTGTATTCTCAGGGAACCAGTAAGACAGGTACACCCATGCAGCTTTTGAAGGACGGAGTGGATCCAAGACTCGCCTTTATTTTGATTATACATTTTTGGTGTCATTTAAACCTTACAAAAGAACACACATGGATTTAACTATTCTATTAATGCAATGGATGTTGTTGCGTGTTTTTACTACTATGCATTATTATGATACTGTACATGACGTCCTCCGCCCCAGAACATTTCCCCCGTTCCGGTTTTGGGGTGCGACAAAGGGTACCATCTTTGTTATGCATCAATCATCCAATGATGGTGCATCCAATAGTGAGCTAAAGAAAAAACTTGTGCCAAGATACAACAAGGAAGATAAAAGGGTGCTAAATCTCGATGTAAAGGCGAGAGTTGCTATTGGAAACTCACCCCATACTATGTCTATCGTTTGGTTTAGAACTGCTCAACTACACAAGAGATGATGATCACACTATCTTCTGCTTTTGATAAAGAAAATCTCTCGGATGATGAAGTTTCAAAATGTAAGTGTCTCATGGCTCAGATCGTTGAATCTCATGTTGATGCACCGAATGACAGTGTTGGCACTTTTGACGCTGATCTTTCTCAAGTTGCTACAAACCTTAAGTCTAACTGTGACTCAACCTCAGCGTATGACGTAAAAAATCTTGTTAACTATTCTTCCATCGAAAACATCAAAAAAGTTGACATGATTAATCACTTGCATTTCGATTTATCTGTTTCAAACGAAGAAAGATCTTGTCTCAAAATTAAGTTGAAAAATCTCAAAGAAAAACTCTCCTTTTTCGAAAATTCTCTTTCTCTTTTAAAAAAGGAAAACACTTGTATCTCTCTGACCAACAATTTTATTCTCTCTAAAACAGAAAAAGTTGTTGATCATGCTAGATGTATTAAACTTATTTTCAAAAACTGGGCTTCTTCTCAATATAATGTCACGAGAATTATTAATGATCAGATTCGTGATTAGTGTGAGAAAATTCTAGGAGGCGATATAGAAGGTGTTGTCTCTAAAATACCTCTTGAGCCACGTGACAAAGTGTCATCTGAGCATACCATCGTTGAAATTCGTTGGTCTATAACTAAAGCAAGAGTTTTCAAATCAAATGATCAAATTTCTTCAGATTCAACAGTAAAAAAGGAACCAAAATCTAATGTTAAAGGAAGAAATCATGGAACCAGAGTTTCTTCTTGATGTGGTGATACTTCTCAGAAAGTCAGCGAGTGCACTATTAAGAAGAGCTCCATTCGCGCTGACAACATCATGATTCGCAATGATAAGTGGGTCAAAAAGGGAAACTCTTTAAATTGTCTCTCTAATGCTTGTTATCATATTTTTTCTTAAGTGGCCCATTGGAAGATGGGTCAGTGAATATTAATTGTATATTTTAGTTTCAGGGTAAAGAACATCTTTGGTATTTAGATACTAGTTGCTCAAGACATATGACCGGATTCAAGTCTCTTCTGGAAGAATTCATAAAGAGGGATGGTCCTGCTATTACATATGGTGATAATGGAAAGGGAGCTACAAAGGTATATGGAAGCATCAAGTGCAATTACGTTATATTCAAGAATGTCTCTTACGTAAAAGGTCTTCAGCACAATCGCATTTCAATCAACCAACTGTGTGACGCTGGCTATGAAGTTCACTTTAAGAAGAGAGAAGGAAAGGTTGTTGATCAAAAGAATGTCACTGTTCTGACTGCAAATCAACTGAATGACATTTATGTTTTGGACATGTTCTCTGCTGGAAATTTCCTTCGTTGATGCTTCTTCTATCGTGCTCAGTCTCATCTTAGTTGGTTGTGGCACAAAAGACTATCCCATTTGAACTTCACAAACATATCAAAGGTTTTTGTGAATTAACTTGTAATAGGAATTCCAACGATGCAGTTTGTCAAAGATAAATTCTGATCAGTGTGTGAAAAGGGAAAGAAAACCAAGTCCTCCTTCAAGCCAAATCCCCGTTCCTCCATTATCAAACCATTTCATATTCTCCGCATGGAGCTTTTTGGATTGGTCCCGATTAAGTCAAGGGTTGGGAAGAAGTATACTCTCGTTATTGTGGATGAATTTTCAAGATTTACATGGGTAGTCTTTTTAAGGAGGAATAGCCATGTTGCTGATGAAATCATTGCACTCATTAAGAAATGGGAAATTCTTTATGATCACAAAGCCAGACAATTACGTAGTGATCGTGGAACTAAATTTAGAAATTCCTCCCTAGAAGACTTTTTCCCAATCTCAGAAATCTCTCAAAACTTCTCAGTTGTTAGCACTCCCCAACAAAATGGCAATGTTGAAAGAAGAAATATAACTCTCATTGATGTTGGAAGAACTATGGTCATTGAAGCTGGTATTCCTCTATCGTTTTGTGCTGAAGGTGTCAACACAGTGTGGTATACCTAAAACTGCTCCATCATTGTTAAGCATCATGTGAAGACTGCCTATGAGCTACTTAAGAGAAGGAAACTGGACATGTCTTACTTTCATGTGTTTGGATGTGTCTGGTATATTTTGAATCAAAGAGATTAGCGATCTGAGTTCGAAGCCAAAGTTGATGAAGGAGTGTCTTTGGATTACTGTAGTGTGTCCAAGGCTTTCAGGATGTTCAATCTGTTAAGACAAACTGTTGAGGAAACTGCTCATGTTACATTCCATGAAGACTCATTCATTCATGACATGATTGATCATCCTTCATCCATTCTAAATGAACTTACCTTCAGTCCATCAGTCCCTGATTCTGAGTTCTTACCAAATGTTACTGAGCTTATTATTCCCAACGTTGATCAAATCATTAGCTCCTAATTTATCTCTGAAGATCCGCTGTTGTCACTAAAGTAGCTGAGCCATCTAATCTAGAAGATTTTGTTCCAAATAATTCAAATGAATGTAATAATCCTAGAATTCTTTGAGATCATCCTAAATCTCAAATCATTGGAGATGTAAATTCTAGGATTCTTACTCGTAGCAGAGTCAACAGCAACTTTTGCATGTTTGTGAATTTTGTCACAATGATTGAACCAAAGAATGTCGTTGTTGCCCTGAAGGAAGCTGGATGGATCAAGGCTATGCAGGATGAGCTGAATGAATTTGAACGTCATCGTGTGTGGACTCTTGTTCCTAAGCCTCAAGCAAAACCTATCCTTAGCACTCGTTGGGTGTTCAGAAAAGAGATGGATGAAGATGTGTAAGTCCCCAATCTGTTTGTGTATCAATCAGATCCGTTTGATGGTGCGGAATCCCAATCAAACGGATGATGTCAGATCAAATAGAAGAGCGTGAGAAGAAGAATAATATGAATCTCAATGTATTAATGAATAGAATGATGATCCTTTACATGAGATTCACACACACTAACACACACTTGTTCTTCTCTCTAGTTTCTCTCTCTAGAACACCTTAGAATACACACACTTAAGCTCCTCTAGTGTTCATCACTCTACATGCACTCCTCACCCTATATATATATATATATATATATATATATATATATATATATATATATATATATATATATATATATATATATATATATGGACCTAAGGCCAAGCCCAAAATACAAATAATCCAATGCTCGGTCCAAGCTACAATTAATCCTATACTATTTTTTGCCCAAATAATAAAAACAATAAATGCTTAGAAAAGCAAAGTATAAACCATATTTTTGACCCAATAATCTCCCCCTTGGTTTATAGCTTTCTTTTCTTTTCTTAAATGACCCAACAAGCTCCCCCTAAAAAGTAGCTGGCTTTCTTGATAATCTTAATTGGGAGCTTTGGCTTCAGCTTTAATCTTCGAATTCTTCACAGCTTCAAGATGAACATGATGAATCTTCAATGAATGACTTCATCTTGAGCAGTTGGGCTTTTCTTCAGAATTTGACTTTGAACGCACGTCGGGTGATGAGACTTGATGTACTAATTCTTGAAAGATAGCGCTTTCAGCTTGATAATCTTCAGAGAGAACATCAGAGAGAACAAATCTTATGGATCACTTCAGCAGGTTCAAGATAGCAGCAGACTGATTGAGGAGACTTCAATGCAATCCGTCACATATTCTTCAATTTCAGCTTCACCTTGCTTCTGGGGTTGAAAGATTGAATGTCGAAAGAATAATCTATGATCATGGATGAAGCCTTGGCTCAGAAATCTTCGACACAAACTTCCATGAGTTTCATCTTCACCTGAATTCACTTTTCAAGACAAAACAAAACTAAAAGAAAAATTTAGCACACAATATTTTTGGATTTTTCATATTTTCTGAAAAAGAAATAAAACAGAAATAACACTATATATATATATATATATATATATATATTATTTTTGTTTGGTTTTTAAAATTTTTAATTCTCCCCTAATATTTAAATTAGAAGAAAACTATGAACAAATTTAACAAAAATAAAATGATATCTAACTTTAAGAGTGATTTGGGATCAAAGTTTTTAGACAACCTTTATCCGTTTATCAGTACCTCTCCCTTCATGAATAGATCTGGTCAATCGCCGGTATTGTGGTCCACTTAAACACGAGAGATTGTGACAAAATTAGGACATACTATAAGTGACAAGACAATGTGATCCTAAGTTCCTAGATAAAATTCCTTAAGGACCATTCAGCTGACGACGACCAAACATATTGTTGTCCACCTAAATTGAGCAGCGAGATCTACAGACAACCTAGTGATTGTTCAATTTTAAATGTACTAGAACGTGTTTCCCGCTTCCTGATATACCCCAATAATCAGGAACTTCCAAAGTACTCCTTACTTTAGGTGAGCAGACAATTATTATGAGAGAAGTCAGATTTAGAATGCATATGCCATACACCCAGGTCGGATTTCTTCCAATCTCGCAGAGGGTGAAACATATGACTAACTGAAGTTTTAGAGGGATTGAGAAGAAGAATGATGCATATACTCTGTACCAGGTCGGATTGTAAGTCACGCAAAGGAGACAATATATGGATAACAGATAGAAAGAATTGCATAGATAGAAGATGCATAGAGATAAAGTTGCATATGTTACAGTCCAAGTCGGATGTATTTCAATCACGCAGAGGAGGCAACATATGACTAACAGAAGGAAAGCAAGAAAATAATTTTCTACAGACCTACTGTATCGGAATTCACCAGTCGCCCCATCAATACCGGAATTAAGGACAGAATCCGCACATCGAGGAAGAGTTAAACCACAGTTCTAGATACGGATTACTTTAATGTGACCGGTGGATTATCATGTATATCTCCCTGCTCAACCTATCTGAGCGTCGTATTGTCAGGCTAAATGGATCTATCTAGGTCAAGATTTTTCAAGTCTCTAGATTCCTTAAGTTCATTAATGCCTAGTCAAGTCCATTTTAATCTCTCGTGCCTACCAACGCATCGAACACAGAGCCTAGACAATTCAGATTCAGTCCCTTACACAGATTCAGATTGCCTGTTATCACATGATTATATCACTTCCCAAAACATCTCCCTCAAGCACATTTCATTAACACCATATTTTTGATTTTTTGATTTTCTAATGTTTTTGGATTTTTTTTTTAAATTAAAATTTTCTAATTTTTGTTTTGTTTTTATTTCTCCCCCTAAATTTGTGCATAGGAGAGAAACGAAAGTAAATGCGCAAATTTAAACTATCATAAAACAAAAATTAGTCTTTAAAGCAAATCAGCTTAAGAAAAACTCAGGAGTATAGAGAAGAAAATTCAAACCATAATTCACCGATTGAATTTGCATCCAGAAGGTCTGAGAACAGCACGCATAATCTCAGAACAGATCCGAAAATTCTTCATGTCATTAAGCACTAACCCCATTTGTGATCTCTTCCTTTCCTCCTTTCCCGCAAAGGACACATACTCCCAAACAAAGTTATGAATGTTGTACAGTTGAGAGATGTCCTCTATCATGTGCCTGGAACAGCCACTACCAACAAACCGAAGTATGATGAAAAGCCTCCATAGCTGCTCCGACACAGAGCGGGATCAGTTGGTCTTTGGAACCCAGTCCATTTTGAAACTAGGTTGACCTTTTTCATCCTTGCACGGTACTCTCTCCCATGACATATCCTGTTTATCACAAACATAAGATATAGAAATATTAGAATCGTTAGAAGATTTGGGAGAGTGAGCCTTTGGAACCCATTTGTAGTTGGGTTTAACCCATTTCTTTTTCGATCTGATGGGTGGCTCAGTACTTGCTTTTGATCTTGATGTCGGCCGTTGAGATGACTTTGACCTAATCGGTCTTTGTTTCACTGGAGCATCTCTTGGATTGGGCTTCTTGGCCGACATTCCCTTCTTGACTTTGGGATTTTGATTCTTGTCCTTTGGAGTTTGATTCTTGGCCTTCTGCGCGTTCCAGTCACCATGGTCTGAACGTGACCTGGAAGGGTTTCTTTTGAAGTATCTCCCTCTTGGCGCGTTCTGCCACCCTTGTGCATAGTAGGGAACGTATGCGCGATTTGGACAATGTCTGGCAATGTGTCCAGGTGTTCCACAGTGAAAGCAAGCCTTTTTCTTCACCGGGAAATTGTTTCTTCCTGCCCCTGGTGGCGTGTCCTTGCCTCGTTTCTTGTTGATCCCACATGCACACTTGCAACAAGCACTCTGTTGCGCTGGAATTGGAGGCTTGTATTTCTCAACGACAGGTTTGTTAGGAGTAACAGAATTCGAAGCAACAGATTCTGAGTTCAAGGAGTCATTGGTTTGTTCAGTAGTGTTCTCCTTGTTCTCATCTTCTGCTACTTTACCTGCACATGAAGTAGAAACATTAGTATTTTCAACCTGAATACCTCCTGACACAAATCCAGCTGGTTTTCCATATTGAAGATGTGCCTCCCTGTCAATTTCTTCCTGTGTCGAAGGAATGTATGTGTAGTTATGATTGAAAGGTGGAGGAACACTATCATACCCTAGACCCTTGTTTTGATTATCTTTGAATTTTAATTGGGTTTCAAATAAGGACTCGACTGTCTTACTTGACGCAGTATAATTTTTGAAACTAACATCTGTTTTTCCACACTTAATTTTCAAGGCGTCAAGTTCTTCGGTTACAACATCAAGTTGTCTCTTAATATAGTCATAATTTTCACACTTGTTGCTGAATTCTTCCTGAAGCTTCCTAAAGTCCTTTATTTTTGTTTCTAACTGGGCCTTTAGGGGTTTCTGTCCTTTCCTGAGTTGATAATCTTCATATCTCAGGTCCTCAACTTCTCTTTTTAATAAATCATTATGTTCACGAAGAAGTTTAATCGTGTCTTCACTAGATAGTGTACATGAAAGTTCACATGATTGAGAACATGAAACTTCATTGACCGGAAGGTTTGCGGAACTCATTGTTTTTCGACAATTCAAAGCGTCAAGTTCTTCAATTATATCAACAAGACTAAGACGATTGAGATCTTTTGTCTTCTTGATGATAGCCACGTTCTTATCCCATGATTTCGGAATTGAATTCAACATCTTTTTGTTTATCTCAGATTTGGTCAAGAAGATCCCAGCTATATTCATCTCAGTAGTGACTGTGGTAAATCGCTGCAACTGAGCTTCCAGGGTTTCTCCAGGGATATAATCGAATATGTTGAATTTTTGTCTTAACATATCCTGATTCTCTTTCATGTCTTCGTAGACCTCAAAAGCCAAATTTAAAGAGTCAAGCTTAAAAGTCAAACTTAAAAAGTCAAACTTAAAAGTCAAACCGAAAAGCTAAATTTGAAAACTTAAAAATTAAACGAAAAAGGTCAAAGTTTAAAGTCAAAGGTCATACTTGAAAGACAAAGTCAAAATTTTTAAAAACAAAAGTCGAAAATAAAAGTCAAAAATTAAAAACTATTTTTTTTATATTATTATTATTATTATTATTATTATTTATATTTTGGATGAAAAAGAATTTAAAACTAAAAGAAATTGAGTTTTTGGGTTAAAAGTGTCAAATTTCGAAAGTTGGAACCGAGAAAGACGTCATTTGAATTAAATTTCGCAGGAATGAAACAAGGAATCAGGTAGTTGAGTTGGCTAACACGCTGAGTTTATGAACTAGAGGTCTCTCTCGGGTTCGATCCTCGGCACCTCCAAAATTCACCCCTTTTTATTGAAGCGCGCCAGTAATCAATTGATGCTGCCGAGCCGTCCTCCAAGCCGCGATCCACCAAGCCGTAAGCCGCTGGCCGCAATCGTCTGGCGACCGTAAACTCCGGCGGAACCCTAGCCGTAAACGCCGCCGCCGCCGACTGTAAACTGTTTCCGGCCGTAAACTCCGGCCGTAAACCCTTCAAAGGCCGTAAACCTTCAACAGATTCGCGAAAAAACGACGTTTTTTACCATTTTTTGCTTCAAAACTCGATCAAAAACTCGTTTTTATGAAAAATACAAAGAAAAAACCCCCCTTAATTTTCAGAGATCTATCCAAAAACGTAAAAATATTTCGAAAATAAGATAAAATAAGCTCCAGATCTGACAAAATTGACTGATACAATCCTTGCTCTGATACCAATTGTAAGGTCGTAATAAGGATCTTTACCAGTACTCCAGCAACAAACAATCATGAATAGAAGAATAAGATGAAAAGAAATCGAGCTTGCACACGTTTATATTCAGAAAAAAGTCAGGTACAACTCGATGGGACTCTCTGTAAACGCAATGGCATCAACAACTACACAAAGACCTACACCTCCACTATTTATACTGAATTGGACCGCAAACGGGGTTTACGACCGTAAACAGGGTTTACGGTCGTAAACATGTTTACGCCCATAAACTCTGCTTACGGTCGTAAACACACTTACTGATCTAAAACATATAAACAACTCAATAACTGTGTTACAGACTCTTACGGAACAAAATACAATGAAAGCCTAGACCAAGAGTTGGATCAGAGAAATATTGAGCTTGATATCAAGGTCGCAGACCTTCAAACTGAGAACATAAAGCTCAATATTCAAGTGGCTGAGCTTACCGAAGACAAAGCTCTGAAGACAAAACAGATTACGGATCTTCAGACACATTTTGGCCTACTGACCGCCAGCTACTACGATTTGAAGAAGAAGCTGGAAGATAAATTTGGGATGAATTCAAGTCATCCGTTGACGAGCCGCAGATCTATCTTCCCAACCAAGATGCTCCCATAGCTCCACAATCTACCAGGACCACCACCGTTGTGAATCGCTTTGAAAAGGAACCGGCTCAAGCTCCGAGTATAATGAAGTTGAAATGCGTGAAGTTGGCCCAGTCAGCTGAAAAGGGTCAACTTCTATTTAAAAGGAGCTCAGAACATAATGCCCCCTGGGATCAACAAAAGATCACCATTACGGATCTGGGCGAACATCGCTTCAGAGACGTCTATGGTGATCGATCAGGAATCATCTTGTGGGGATTCCATGATACGATGAATATGTTTATAGTAAGGAGAAAGAGCGGCAAAACTGAGCTATACAAGGATGCTCACGATTTTAGTTCCTTTACAAGAATTGATCTTACGGAGCTATCTAAAGCTCCCTTCTCAAACCCATCAAAAAATCCTAGGGCGGGTCAGTTCAAATCATTTTTGGAAGATCAAGTTGCTAAGGGCTTTCCTTCGATGAAGACTGCTGAGTCAATAATCAAGGTTTACTCTGACGTAATTGATCCCAAGACAAGTCAGCCACTAAGATCAGTGATGTGGCCCGCTACAGCTCAAGTGAAGCAAGTTCCCATTCTTCAAAGTTATCCTGATGGATCTCTCACATCCATGCTATATTGGGTGTATGATGAATCCACAGATGCTGCTGTCATCAAGCTCAAAGATGACTGTATCCGCCTATATGACAAGAGGGATTTGCTTCAATTCGGCAAGTGGGACATTCATCAACTCTCGATTCATCAGATCAAGGTGGCTGAAGATCTTTTTGAGCCTGCTGCAAAAGAATACACTTCGATGGAGGCTGAAATTATAGAGAAGGAAATGTGGAACGGAGCGATGGGAAAGTCCGATGTACTGGTGGTCGACAAGAGCTGAATCCAAGCTAACACCAAACCAAGGGGGAGATTGAAGGGTCCAGTAAATGGTTTGGTCTAGGCTTTCATTGTATTTTGTTCCGTAAGAGTCTGTAACACAATTATTGAGTTGTTTATATGTTTTAGATCAGTAAGTGTGTTTACGACCGTAAACAGAGTTTACGGCCGTAAACATGTTTACGACCGTAAACCCCGTTTACGGTCGTAAACCCCGTTGCGGTCCAATTCAGTATAACTAGTGGAGGTGTAGGTCTTTGTGTAGTTGTTGATGCCATTGCGTTTGCAGAGAGTCCCATCGAGTTGTACCTGACGTTTTTCTGAATATAAACGTGTGCAAGCTCGATTTCTTTTCATCTTATTCTTCTATTCATGATTGTTTGTTGCTTGACTACTGGTAAAGATCCTTATTAGGACCTTACAAGATGGGATCATCATTAGAAACAAAGCAAGACTTGTGGCCACGGATTTTGTCAACTGGAAGGATTATATTTGATGAAACATTTTCCCCCGTTGCTAGACATGAAGCAATTCATTTGTTTCTTGCTTTTTCTTCATTCAAGAACTTTAAAGTTTATCAAATGGATGTTAAGACTACCTTCTTACATGGGAATCTTCAAGAAGAAGTCTTCCTAGAACAACCTCCAGGGTTTGAAAATGAAGAATTTCCCAATCATGTATATCGTCTTGATAAAGTTGTATATGGTTTGAAGTAGGAATCCAGAGCATGGTCTGACATATTGGCGAGTTATCTTCTGGATAGTGGATACAAATGTGGAAAAATTGACAACACCTTGTTCATCAAGCATTCAGGATCTCACATCATTCTTGCTCAAGTGTATGTTAATGATATCATATTCGGGTCCACTGATGAGAAACTAAGTTATGAGTTTGCTGAGGTCATAGATACGAAATTTGAGTTGAGCATGATGGGTGAACTTACTTTCTTTTTAGGTTTGCAGGTTAAACAACTAACTTATGGAATTTTTGTTTGTCAAGCTCAATACATTGCAAACATGTTGAAGAAGTTTGGTTTTTCTGATAACAAACGAGATGTTGCTGATCCAACTGGCGATGATGTAAATGCAACCATGTACTGAGGAATGATTGGTTCACTACTATATCTTACTGCCAACCGTCCTAACATTATGTCTGCTACCATATTGTGTGCTCGTTATCAAGCCAATCCCAAGGAATCTCATATTCTCGTTGTAAAAAGGATCTTTCGTTACTTAAAGCATACACCCAATCGTGGATTATGGTATCCTCACGACTCTGAGTTCAAGCAGGTGGGATACACTGACTCAGATAAAAAGGACAAATTTATTGATTCAGAATTAGCTCAACGAACTTAACCTTTAGAGCAGACAAAACATGAATGAGGATTTTTGAACGCTTTGGAAACTTCGTTGGATTTTTTTAGACAAAAGTTTAAGTTTGTTGGGTTTTCTTGAACAAACAAAACATGATTGAGGTTTTTCGAACGGTTTGAAAACTTAAGTCATTTTCCCATATTTTTTTGTCAAAAGTTTAGCATGTTCAATTGTTGTTGATTTCTTCGACTTCAATCTAGATTTGCGTTTAAAACATATTTTTAAAAATTGTGTATTTACCAACTATCATCAAATTAATGACAATTCCAAGCCCTTCATCTCTAACATAACACTTTTCATGTTTCATGCGTAGTATTATGTAGGGGAAAACACAAAATCAAACCCTTAATTTTGTGAATTTTGTTTAAGTAGTTGATGTAAAGAAAAACACATAATGAGATAGAAGTATTGTCATCAATGTAATTTATTCTTATGTATAGAAAGAATCAGAAACAATATGTATCATGCAACCTTGTTGAATGTTAAAGTCGAGCAAGATGACTAATATCGTATGGAGATGCATCCGTAGGTAAGAGTGCAATGTATGACCTTGTTGCAACGAGCGTGTTTGCTACTTCTGTGGGATGAAAACCATCATAGAATATAGACAAAATCCGAACAGGGCATGGGACTGAGTTTGCAACACATTGTCCATCTTCCCTTACTTGACAACAAGGAACACTTGGCACCGGTACATCTGCAATATCGGGAACATTAATTTTATTAGAAACTAAATCATTTTAATTGAAGTTAATAAAAAACATATATAATGTTGCAATGAACATCAAACACTATAAATATGAAGAATTTATACAAGTTTCTTACCTCCTTGTGGGGCTGAAATGCTTTTCAGGTTGATGAAAGTGAACTTTGCATCAGAATAATCACTATTTAGCTTCTCAACAAGATGCATAAGCCTGTCATTGAATAACATAACTGCATCATTAATCCACTCAACACATGGTTTTCCATTAGTGCCAAACCTTGCTATCTCAGCTGGGGCGCACCCTACCTGACCCAGACCAAACACAGCAATCTTCCTAGCTCCCAAATTGTACAACGTCTATCATATGAATCAAACACATATAGTATGTAAAATATTCAATATCAAAAAAAGAAAACTAAATAAGAATACTGAAAACATTTCCACCATACTATATATACAATTATACAAGCAAGGAAAGATAAGAATGACCATGAAAACCAATTCTAGGAAAATTCACAAAACAGTATTCTCGTGTTACCTTTAGTTGTTGAGAGTATTGTTGCACAAGAACTGTTGCATACTGATCAACAGTATATGTGTTGCTTGTGGGGTAATTATTAGGTATCAAGTAATTGTTGATGTAATCATTGCTTCCTATATTTGATAAGTAAATGCATTTTTTAAGGTACTCAGCGGTAAATGTCTTGTTGCTTTGCAAGGCAGAAATGCGTGAAATTGTTGTGACGTGATTGAGTAATTGCCTATCCAAACTGATCCGATCACCCTGCAATGAAGTACAACAATCAAATAAAATTATATCTTTTAATATATATATGTCTCTATGCTTATACAATAGAAGTAACTATGAAATGCGATGAAGCTGAAAAAATATGTCATTTTGGCTTTAAGAAAAGAAAAAGAAGAGAAATTACTATTGGCTAACTTTCTCTGTATGAACACAAAGACATCGTAAGATCCCTTTGAGTATTCTTTCAGCGTAGATGTTCTAATATATGTAAAGTTGATAACGAAAAGTATATTTGCCAGTTGTCATTACCAGATGACTTCCAGATTCCTCTCGGATACCAGCACTACCACTAGCGTAGTTTACGCCTGTGGTGATCACTTTGTCTGTTATGGTAGCGTAAGGTGGTATGAAGTCAACAAAACCCAAAAGTTGACCTAAATAAAAAACAAGATTTGCCGACATCAATATTTGTATCCTTTTTACTTAATGTTGGAATGAATGATATAATTCACAAATATAAACTGTTTAAATTCATATAAATTTTAAGTATTGTAAACTATGGAAATTGTATATTATTAGATGCAAAAATAGAAAACGGATTTTTTTTTCTTGAATTCAAAGTCAAATAATCAAAAGTATTACTATAGCATTTTGCATTCATATATTCTAAATATAATATTATATTTTCAAATATTTAAGACATTGTATTTTTACTCTTTGTACTTTTACAAAATATGAAACCAGCCAAAATATAATGATCCAGTTCGTCCAACTTCATGCTGCTTTATATTTTGGTTTAAAAAGTTTTTAACTTACCACAAAGGGACATCAAATAGTCATAACCAATAATGTTTGGACAGAACAAAATTGAGCTAAAATACAAACATACACGTACCCACACAACCACACATACAAAAAAAAAGGAAAATAAAAAAACACATTGAATCAACCAAGGTTGTTATGATCAGGATTCTACGTAGTATCATTTATGGGTTTGTAAAATTGGGATTAGGATCCTAAGATGCATAAAATAAAACATAATTTTAACTTACAATTTAAAATAAGAAAAATATTTCAGACATTCTGTTTTCGTTCAAAAGTTCTAGAAACTACAAAACGTTAGTCACATCTCACAACATAAAATGTTTATAAAATGATAAAAAATAAAAGACATAAAGTGGTAATTAAATTTTTTCTTTTAAAAAAAAGAAAATTTAAGGGAAGGTAGGATTACATCGGACCCCAATTCTATTATTCTATCTACGATTTTACGATCCTACTTACGAACCTATCCCAAATACGATCCAAGTCATTTTTCATACACATGATCGTAAGATCGTAAAATCTTACAATCAAAATTGCGATTTTAACAACTTTGGAATCAACCACCAACCCACCTTGAGGTCATCAAATCTCATCTTAGACTAAAATTCCAGCTGGCGATTTGATATTAATAACAAGTAAATTCAATTTAAAATATAAAAAAAAAATGCAAATGAAAATGTTCGAATAGGTTAGAAATGAAAGGAATTTGTCTGAAAAAAATAGTTCTTACATTATATTAAATAGAAATTTTTTATAAAAACTAGAGGAATAAAACATCAGCATTATCTAATAATTTAATCTGAAAATGAGTAAATTGAAAATTTTTCCCAAGCAAATATTTTACTTTTTTAATTAACATCCTAAATTCTAAATTGTCAAACAAAATGGGATAATGAGAGGAAGATACCGATGATGTCTGCGACGGTTCGGCCGTTGGTGAATCTACCGGTACTGACGCCTTTTGGAAAATCAATTCCATAAGGCGGATAATTGGCTTTAGCTGTCGTTTTGAGACCGTTGTTATTGCCACTATCAAACAAAGAATCTCCAAATATGAAGTAACATGGCACTTGCGGTTCACCAGCAATTACACAAATTTGACCATGCAACAACCCTACCAATATGAGGACCGGCAAAAATAGGCTGAGCTCACCGGCCATGTTTGTTGGACTATAATGGAAGGGATTTGATCGATTTTGAATGCAGAAGGCGTACTACTTAAAGAAGGAGAGAATGAGAGTTGGCCATGTGGGAATTCGTTTTTTTTACACGTTGAGAGGTGTGCAAGTGGGAATACAATTATAAACTTAATCAAAATTTAATGTTTTTATTTGGATGTTATACCTTGCTTTTGGATATTACTTGTTAGTTTATTATGCCATGTGTCATTGTACCAATTATTGTGTTATTTATTAGCAAATGTTTGACTGAGATGAGTTTCAATCATAAAATCGTAATACCTCTTTTCACATAATATATGTTTTACTTAGGCATATCTCATATAAGTAAAAGTATTTGAAAAAAAAGAACTAATATTTAATAAAATATGTAAAATGACTAAATACTCCGTGTTAGCGTATATGTTTGTATATAATTTTCAAAAGGTTTTAAAAAGTTGGCTTCGTTATGGCTCCAAGGCTTATAGTTGTCGCCAAGTTTTAACAAAATGTCCTTTTAAATCATATCAATATATAAAAATGAATAATACTAGAAAATTTATATAAAATTATTAATTATATACAAAATTTTGGTCTTAAGTCACGCCTTACAAACGACATGACTCATCAAAGCTTGAAAAAACTTGAGGTTTGACATTGTCGTCACGTCACGTCTTACGTTATTTAGGACCTTGAATTTTCATTGTTAGCCCATTTAGTTGTATTGCTTATTGTCAGCCCATGTTTTATACATAGCCTAATACTCTTGTACATGTATTTATTTGGAATAATGGAATTGGTATCAGAGCACACAAGATACCCTAGCCGTATTCCCTTGTCGTTCCCACCTTCACCTTCACTACAGAATTCTTCATCTGTTCTCTCTTACATACTCTCGTTCATCTCCTTTTATTGATATCATGGTGACATCATATGTCGGAGCCTCTAGTCCGAAATCAAGTCCCAATGAGAACATTTATGGGATTACAGAAATCAAGTCCTATGTTCAACTTCTTCTTGACCTTCACCGTCTCAATTACGACTCTTGGAAGGAGCTTTTTCAGACTCATTACATCGGACACAAAGTTTTTTGGCCATCTCGATGGTTCCACATCAAACACCACTGAAGATCCTGAATCGTACACTATTGACAACATAGTCAAATAGTGGCTATAAGAAATTCTAACACAACCGGTTCTTCAATCCATCATTAAGCCTGACGCCACAACTACAGATGTATGGAAATATATAGAAGAGCTATTCCATGAAAATAAAGATACCAAGGCCATGGAGCTCGATGATGAATTACACAACATAGTTATTAGAGACTCTTCTATAATGGAATATTGCAACCTCATCAAGTCCATTGCCAATATTCTTGCAAATATTAGAGCATCGATCCTCGAGCGTAATCTTTTCATCTATGCCATCAACGGGTTGTCCCAAAAATATACTAATGTTGTCACCACAATCTGCCATAAAAAACCTTTGACCACGTTTGTTGAGATGAGATCCAAGCTTATACTCAAGTCAAGGCTCTATGCAAAAGGATCAAAGTCAATTGTTCCAAAACTCTCATCACGATCACTCTTCTTCTCCAACAATTTATGTTTTCAAACATCACAACCGGGCTCCAAATCCTTCACATGGGAATCACAGTAATGGTCAAAGTGGTGGTCGAGGTGGTGCTCGGATCTATCGTGGAGGTGGCAAAGGAGGTCGATTTTACATGGGTCATGGCTAAGCCAATTATGCTGCCTCGTCTTACTTTCAGTTCAGTAGGTGGGGAGGATTCATGCATTGGTTGTTGGTGATTTTGTATCATCAATGTGTATTTAAATGTAATGGATTCACTTGTTGACCAAAAATCAATCTTGATGAATATTAAACAAGTAAGGAAAATACATAGTGCACACTTGTTTAAGTTCATTCAAGATTCAAAGTAGACTGTCATTTAAGGGTGAAGCCCTTAAACGAACCGGGCTCCGGGGTAGCGCTCTTGGGAGCGGGGTCCAAGGGGCAGAGCCCCTGGCTGGGTTTTTTACTTCATTTTGACCCTTATTAATGATCCGGTTTTAGTGATAGTTTATGACTGTTATAAACTGGTTTTGACAGTTTGAGTAGTTTTTGGAGAAAGAAAACTACATTGACAATTTTCAAACAAATGAAGTACTTAATCATTTTGGTCATCATTTTTCATGTACAACAATAATCATGAAAATCATAACTTCATATTCTCTGTTCTTGAAACTCTTCAGAGTCTTATCCGATTAAATTTTGGGAGTACCACCCAAATACTTTAATCTGAAAGTGTACACACGATTCTCAATGAGGTCTTCTTCCAACGCTTACATCTCCCTCGTGGGTTCTCTCTGTTGGCCCAAGAACCCAGCAACAACAATGAACCGCTTTATCGACCCCATTTTCTCAGCCATGGGCATCTGCACCAACAACCCACCATCAGTCTCTATTTGCTTCTAGTCCATCTCTATATCAGCCCAATACATGGCCTATTGTTCAACAATTTGACTACTCGGATTAGGCCACTACTCACCCTTAGGCGTTTAGCACCGTGAGCCTTTAGGACCCAGGAACTGTAGACTGCTATATGGACACCGGGGCAACCGCATACCTCCACGCCGACTTAGGTATACTCAATTCCTATAGTAATAAGCTTATTAATTCTAGTTTCTTTGTTTTAGCTAGTTGGAAATGGATCTCGTATATTGATCACTAATATTGGTCACTCATATATTTCCTATAAACCTTTTCGTACCCTAGGTCTTAAAATGTCCTTATTACTCATCAAATTATTAAAAACCTCATATTTATCCATCAATTTACTCGTCATAATAAATGCTCAATCAAATTTGATGAATTTTGTTTTTCTATGAAGGACTTCAAAATCAAACAAATCCTTATCCAATGTGATAACTTGAGTGATCTTTATTCGGTTACAAGTCCTCCCCCTCATCCTTTAGTCTCTGCTAGTTTTACTCTGTAGCACCAAAGACCTAGCCGTCCTGGTCAACCTGTTTTTCAACATAGAATTTCTTGTAATAAAAGGGACTCTCCCTTATTGTGTTATGTGTGTCAGCTTGGAAAGCACGTACATTTACCCTTTGAGGTGTGTAAAACTAAGGCACTATTTCCGTTTCAGGTTATTCACTCTAATGTTTGGACTTTTCCTATTCAAAGTCATAGTGGAATAAATTATTATGTTATTTTCCTTGATCAGTTTACTCATTTTGTGTGGGTGTACCCTCTTAGAAATAAATCTTAAGTGTTCTCTAAATTTCTCCATTTTTGTTCATACATTGAAAATTAATTTCCCACCAAAATTCAAAATTTCCAATGTGACAATGGAAAAGAATATGACAACTCCAATTTCCATTCCCTTTGTGACACTCATGGCATTCATATGTGTTTCTCTTTTCCTTATACCTCTCAATAAAACGGGAAATCTGAATGCATGATTCGTACACTTAAAAACATCATTCATATTCTCTTGTTTCAAGCTCACCTTCCACCTACTTATTAGGTGTAAGCTCTCCACATGGCCACTCATCTCTTGAATATTCTTCCATCCACATATCTCAATAATGACACTCCCTACCACAAACTTTTCCACAAACATCTGTTCTATACTCATCTTTGTGTTTTTAGTTGTCTATGTTATCATCATCTTAACAACTCCAACAAACTTCAACACTGCTCTATTCCTTGCGTTTTTCTTGGATACCCTTTGACTCACAAGGACTTCCGATGTTTCAACCTTCACAATAAAGGAATTATCATTTCCCGCCACATCACTTTGTATGAAACTGTTTTCCCGTTTGGATGTATGATTCCAAACAACTCTCCCAACTATGATTTCCTAGAGATTGAGGACTCCACAAATCATTTTAATGAGCCAAACACTCCATCCCACCCTATTTCTCACATCCCCGGTCGAGGCGGCGGAACACGTCGGGCTGCGCGACTAAGTTCATGGATCATAGGTAAACTGAATATATAGCATAAGTGCAACAATAAAAGAATATAGCATTCGTGTTCCATCTTGATATTTCAATACAATGTTGTTACAAATAATAATAATAATAGATTAATTGCCTTAACAAATATGCATATAATACAACAGCAAGTAAACTAGTTCACCTATAATCCAATCCATCTTCAAAGTTTGTTAGGTAGTTTCCTGAGAATACATGTAGTTTTGAGGGTCAACACAAGGTTGGTGAGAGTTACAGGTTTTCTGCTAACAACAATAACACTTTTAAAAAGTCTAAAAACTATTATCTTTGTATGTGTAACAATAATAAAAATTGTGTTTGCAATGAGTCTTTAAAATCCAAAATGTAATTGTATAAGTAAATCCATACTTAAAACCATATTTTTAAAGAATCTTTGAAAGCCAAAGTGTATCTTTGAATAAGTAAATCCATACTTAAAATAGTTTTGAAAACAACTAATCATATTGTTTGTAATGAGAGAGAGATATTCAAGTTAATGTTTATAGTGACTCATATAACCGAGCTATGTGACTGAATGTACCCCCTACAACGCTTTATTTGACGTTGTAGTAACAATTGTAGACACTTACCACCCGCTTCGATTGATCTACTGAGGTTATAGCTGGCAACCACTGGTAGGGATGTAAACCCGATATAGATCTATACATATATATATATATATATATATATATATATATATATATATATATATATATATATATCTCGCTTTGAAGATTAACGGTTATAGTAGTGTGGGTATGCTAGGTGTTTAGACTCAGCTAACGAATATTGTCTCACTAAAAAGCCCTTAAGTAAAAAGTATGTGAATAACTCTGAGCCCTAACTTAATTGTGATTATGTCACTAGGCATAATGAATTTCATTGTATAAAGTTTATAAAAGCTGAGTATGCTTGGCATGTATACCAAAAGTGTAACGTACTCACTTTTATAAGGATGTATGTTTCAAAGTAATGAACATATGTATATGTATAACTTTATATATTTAAACATATAAATTTTCACACCCCCGAACCGTCGGAACGGACGGCGGAAACGTCCGGGGGCAGGGTGACGTCATGCGTAGTATCACAACAAGCGTATCATAGTAATCACAGTAAACACAACCATTACATTATAATATGAATATTTACATTGTTTGAAAACATAGTTTGTTCACATCAGTATATGACAAAAGTAAAATACGTGACTCCAAAATGCTCCGTCTTCTCCAAAAGTTGGCAGGAGTACCTGTCTATTGTTGCCCTGAGAATACAAGCAGTTTTAAAATATCAGCATAAAGCTGGTGAGTTCATAAGCGTTTAGTTCTGGTGAAAGAAATGTTTCATTGATCCTTTGAAAAGTGCTCCCCAAGAAAATCCTGTATTTTCTTATGAAAGATGTATGATTAACCATTAGTTGTATGTTAAACAGTTCATTTATGTAAAGTTGTATTCTCCCAGGAAAATCCTATAGTTTCCTTAAAAGTTGATTGTTGGTTATCTGTTCTTGTCTGAGGTGTACAACTATCTACCATACTTGTATCGTTAGATGTAGTTTCCTTGAAAAACTCTGTTTGATGTTTGTGAGCTGTATTAGCCATATTACATAAATAAAACTAATAAATAAGTGGTGAACTAGATCCTAAGGGTATTACTAATACCCTCTAGTAATCAAATCGGTTATTACTTTGAGGTTAGTTCACTTGTTTCATTATTACAAAAGTAAATCTCTGTTATCTAGGTTGCGAGTTTTATAACCATACATTAAACTAGATAAGGCACGTAACGGGGGCCAGTATCCTTTTATGACTTTGTCACCCCAGGCATGGCTGCCTAACTGTAGCTAGAAGTTTAGGTGCGGGATAGTCAGTCCCGTATAGATCTATACACAATAGTCACGCTCTCCCTCCAAGAGATTCTGGTTACAAGTGTTAGTCCTACACTCTCGAATTCGGTGGAGTGTTACCAAGGACGTGTCTCCAACTTAAAATAACAAATTTACAAGTAATAATATAGAAAATCATGTTTATGTTTTGTATGAATCCTTTGTAAAATATCAGATTTTATGACAAGATTCACAAGTTCCTTGCTTTAGTTTTGAAAACTGTTTCTACGAGTTGACTTCTTAATCGTTTGGTAAAACTGTTTTCTGTGATAAAAGCATACTGAAACTATAATTATTTTAAACAAAATAATATACTTTGAGCACAAGTTTCCTTGTACTTTTGCTTGTATTCCCCCCCCCCCCTAAAAAACATGAAAAACTCGTAAAGACGTAGGGGTATGAACTCACTGTTTGACGTGGGATTCGAGTGTAAGTTGCTAGGAATCGCTGAATGTCAAATAAAGCCTCAGGCACACACGGATCCTATTTAGCATGTAAAAGTACATATATACATTAGGTGAGGGCATAACACTATTTGTTATGGAAGGAATCCACCTTATGAACTAGAAAACACTTAAAACTAAGTGTTAGAATCGAATGTGATTTGAAAATGGGGAGTTTGCGGTCGTAAAAGGAGTGTACGGTCAAGGGTTTGCGGCCCAACAAGGTTTACGACCCATATTTTTACGGCCCAAGTGTTTGCGGTCCATGGGTTTACGGCCTAAGTGTTTGCGGTCCATGGGTTTACGGCCTATGGGTTTACGGCCGATGTGTTTACGGCCGTAAACACTTGGTGAAATATGCGATTTTCGGTGTTTCAAGGTCCTTTCTAGCCTTCTGGAAGTGTTGTAAGCCTCGTTTCTAGGCTTAGGAGGGTGTTGTGGCAACTTTGCACCACTTAAACAGAGTTTACGGTCAAGGGAGATTGCCTTGGCCGTAAACACCCTTATGGTCACGATTTCTAGATGTTTAACAAGTGATTCTTGTGTCCAACTAGCTAAGGGTAGTGTACTTATGTAGTGGAAGCTTGAAATGAGGTTTTTAGCCACCAAGAACTACTGTGTGTTCTTGGTGTTCTTGGTGAGAGAGAAAATCAAGAAAAAGATGAGATTTATGAGATAGGAACATGGATTTACCACTAGAAGTGAGATAGAAACACAATCAAGGTGAAGAATCACTTACATTCTTGAGGATCTTTGAGCAATTTCGAAGTTTGTAGAGAGAGAGAGAGAGAGAGTAGAGAGAGAAAGCTTCTGGAGTGTGTAAAGTGAGAAATGAAGGCCACTCATCCCTTATATAGGGGTGAGTTTACGTTCAAAGGGTGGGGTGGAGGGTTTACGGCCGTGAACAGTGTTTACGGTCGTAAACAGAGTTTACGGTCGTAAACTGAGTTTGCGGCCGTAAAATCCTATTGAAGGGTTGTTTGGCCCGAATGCTATGCTTCGACTTAGAAAACCTTGTTTTCGAATACGAAACTCGATCGAACTGAGTTTAGAATATTCCGTTAGACCAAAAATAATACTAACGTGAACGGAAATAAATAAATTAATTTGGATTTATTTAAACGTGAAGTCCTTCCCAAACTAAGAAATTTGACGGAATTAAATAAAAACCCAAATTTTATTAACGGAAACTGGGTAAGGATAACGCAAAACGTTTCGGGTTGTCACATCATCCCCCCGTTAGAGGGAATTTTGTCCCGAAATTCGAACATAGAATACAAATCATGGATTTGAAAAGAGATGCGAATACTTATGTTTCATCTGATCTTCGCGCTCCCAAGTGAATTCAGGTCCCCGCTTGGCATTCCAGCGAACCTTCACTATCGGGATGCGACTTTGTTTCGTTCGTTTGATCTCTCTATCCATGATTTCGATTGGTTCTTCCACGAAGTTCAGGTTCTCGTTGATCTCAATCTTGTCGAGAGGAATCGTAAGGGTTTCGTCGGATACACATTTCTTAAGATTCGAAACGTGAAAGACAGGATGAATGTTGCTAAGTTCTTGCGGTAAACGAAGTTTGTAGGCTACGGGACCGATCCTAGCGAGGATCTCGAAGGGTCCTACGTATCTTGGATTTAGCTTTCCACGCTTTCCGAAGCGTATCATGCCTTTCCAGGGCGAGACCTTCAACAGAACACGGTCTCCAACCTGGAACTCCAAGGGTTTTCGTCGTTTATCGGCGTAGCTCTTTTGTCTATCTCGTGAGGCCTTAAGTCGTTCTCGGATTTGTACGATCTTTTTTGTGGTTTCGCGAATGATTTCTGGACCAGTGAGAGTGCTTTCAGGGACTTTCCCCTTGGCTAGTTGCGTGTCGCCCACCTCAACCCAGCACAGAGGGGATCTGCACTTGCGGCCATAGAGGGCTTCGAAAGGCGCAGCCTTGATGCTGGTATGGTAACTGTTGTTGTAGGAAAACTCGACCAAGGGCAAATGGGTGTCCCACGACTAACTGAAGTCAATGACACATGCTCTCAACATGTCTTCCAAGGTTTAGATGGTTCTCTCACTCTACCCATCTGTCTGAGGATGGTAAGCTGTGCTCATATCCAGCTTAGTTCCAAGAGCCTTCTGCAGTGACTGCCAGAACCTTGAAGTGAACCTGCTATCTCGATCGGAGATAATGGACACAGGAACACCATGCAGTCGAACTATCTCTCGGATGTAGATTCGCGTGAGTCTCTCCATTTTGAAGCTTTCCTTGATCAGCAAGAAGTGGGCGGATTTAGTCAGCCGGTCGACAATTACCCAGATGGTGTCGTGCCCACTCGGAGACTTGGGGTAATTTGGTGATTAAATCCATAGTAATTCTCTCCCACTTCCACTCAGGTATCTTCGGCTGGTGGAGTAGACCTGAGGGCTTCTGATATTCGACCTTCACCTTGGCGCAAGTCAGGCACCTGCCCACGAAGGTAGCGATCTATGCTTTCATATTTGGCCACCAATACAGTTTCTTGAGATCAAGGTACATCTTGTCCGAACCTGGATGAACGGAGTATCTAGTCTTGTGAGCTTCGTTCATTACAACCTCTCTGTAACCACCGAACTTTGGGGTCCAGATCCGGTCCATGAAATAATAGACTCCGTCTCCTTTGATTTCTAGGTTCTTTTCCATTCCTCTCAAGGCTTCACCCGGCATGTTCTCTGGTTTTAAGGCTTCCAACTGAGCCTCCTTGATTTGCGCGGATAAATGGGAATGGATAGTCATGGTCAGTGCCTTCACTCTACGACCTGAGTACTCCTTCCTGCTGAGGGCATCTGCCACTACATTGGCCTTGCCGGGATGGTAGCGGATTTCGCATTCGTAATCGCTGAGTAGCTCAACCCATCGCCGTTGTCTCATGTTCAACTCTTTCTGATCGAAAATATGTTGCAGGCTTTTATGGTCAGTGAAGATAGTGCATTTGGTTCCGTAGAGATAATGTCTCCATATCTTCAATGCGAAGACCACTGCTCCTAATTCGAGGTCGTGCGTTGTGTAGTTGACTTCGTGTGCTTTCAACTATCTTGAGGCATAAGCAATGACTTTTCCCCGTTGCATGAGCACACAGCCTAGGCCCTGGTTGGATGCATCACAGTAGACAACGAAGTCCTCCGTCCCTACGGGCAATGACAAGATAGATGCGCTGCATAGGGCCCGCTTCAATGTTTGGAACGCAGTGTCTTGTTTTTCACTCCAACAAAAGGGTACGCCTTTCTGAGTCAGAGTGGTTAAGGGTTTGGCAATTCTGGAGAAATTCTGGATAAATCTGCGATAGAAGCCAGCGAGACCCAAGAATTGACGGATTTCTGTAGGCGTCTTCGGTGCTGAACAGTTCTCTATCGCTTTGATTTTGGAGGGGTCCACGTGTATGCCTTCCTCGCTTACCACATGACCTAGGAAGGTTACTTTTCGAATCCAGAATTCGCACTTGGAGAATTTCGCGTACAACTTCTCCGTCCTTATGGTTTCCAGCACCGATCTCAAGTGCTGTTGATGATCTTCCTTACTTCTGGAATAGACAAGTATATCGTCGATGAACACGATTACGAACTTGTCCAGGAAAGAAGGGCACACCCGATTCATCAGGTCCATGAATACCGTCGGTGCGTTGGTTAGACTGAAGGGCATCACTACAAATTCGTAGTGACCATACCGGGTCCGAAATGCTGTCTTAGGAACATCACTCTCATGGACTCGCAGCTGATGGTACCCTGATATTACGTCTATTTTGGAAAAGTAACTGGCTCCTTGAAGTTGGTCGAAGAGGTCGTCGATTCGAGGAAGAGGGTAACAGTTTTTGACTGTGAGTTTGTTCAGCTCTCGATAATCAATGCACATACGAAAGGATCCATCCTTCTTTTTCACAAATAAGATCAGGGCTCCCTAGGGTGAGGAACTCGGTCTGATGAATCCTTTGCTGAGCAGCTCATTGAGCTGACTGGATAACTCCTACATTTCTGCTGGCGCTAATCGGTATGGGGATTTAGCTACGGGGGTAGCTCCAGGGACTAAGTCGATGCGAAACTCGACTTGGCGCTCGGGAGGAATTCCCGGGAGATCTTCGGGAAAAACATCGGGAAAGTTGCAGACTTCGGGGATGCTCTCGAGGTCTTTAACTTCTTGCTTCTCGTTAATGATGTGGGCTAGGAATGCATGACACTCCTTTCGCAGAAGTTTCTGGGCTTTGATGTATGAAACGATACGGAGGTTTGTGCTAAGTTTATCGCCATAAATCATGAGGGTTTCACCAGGGGAAAGGTTAAGACGAATGGCTTTTTCGTAACAAAGAATATCAGCATGATTGGGGCTCAACTAATCCATGCCGATGATGACATCGAAGCTTTTTATGGAGACTGGCATAAGGTCGATAGGAAAAGAATAATCGTTCAAGGTAAAGGTACAACCTACGTATATATCATTAGTGCTCCCTTTCTCACCGTTAGCCATCTCGACGGTAAATGTTTCGGTTAGTGGTTGAGGTTTATGTTTGAGAAGATGTTTGAATGCATGACTAAAAAAACTTCTCTCCGCACCAGAATCGAAAAGAATGCATGCATAAGAGTTGTCGAGGAGGAACGTACCCGAAACAACGGTGGGATCTGCAACTGCCTCTTCTTGACCCATCGTTAGCACTCTCCCCGTGCCACCTGCTGTTGTTGCCTTGGGGCAGTTTCTCTTATAGTGCCCGACTTCTCCACAACCATAACAGGCTTGACCGACGCCTGCTCCAGATGCCTGATTGGTCGGTTAGACTGGTGCCTTGCAAAATCGAACCGTGTGCCCCTTTTTGCCACAGTTAGTGCATGACATCTCACGACATGGGCCGGGATTATGATGGTAGTTACACTTGTCGCACCGAGGAAGGGTACCATCATATTTACTGGTAGGTTCTTGAATGGCAGGAGCAACGGCAGGAGTACTAGCAGCGTGGACTGCCACCGTTTGCTGTTTCTTTGAGGGCTCCTGTGAAGACTGGCCCTTCCGCTGCTTCCAGAACTTTCTTTTCTCACCACTTCCTTTTGCTGGCTCAGGAGCGGTTGCCACTTTATCAAGATCAACTATGTGATCTATGAGAGTCTGCGCCAGACACTTAGCGTTGTCAAAGGTGTTTGGCTTAGCAGCCAAGACATTCCCTTTGGTGGGTTGTGTCAGTCCCCAAATGTATCTCTCTATCTTCTTTCTTTCCGGGGTGACCATTCCCGGGAAAAGAAGTGCTAGGTCTTCAAACCTAGAAGTGTAGGCAGAAATGTCGGATTCCTTCATCTTTAGGTTCCAGAGTTCGTGCTCTAGTTTCTGCATCTCGCCCCGTGGACAGTACTCAGCTAGCATGAGTTCCTTTAAACTTTCCCAACCCATAGCATTCGCCACTGGCAGGGTTAGGGATTTGACTCGACCATTCCACCAGGTCAGTGCTCTGTTGGCGAAAGTGCAAGCGGAGAATTTTACTTTGTTGGCTTCAAAACAGGAACAAATTTCGAAACTGGACTCGATTTTCTCGAACCATTGAGTCAGGGCAATAACCCCTCCTTTGCCGTCGAAAGATGTGGGTTTCGCGTTCATGAAGTCCTTATAAGAGCACTCCTTCTGGTGTCCCTGACCACCTTCCTAATTTTGGGGATGAGTACCACCTCCCTGACCGCCAGATCCGCCAGGATTAATCTGTGACATCGCGGCAGCCACAACAGTAGTAACAGCTGCCTGGAACATAACAGGATCGAACTAAGGGGCGGTGGTGGTGGTGGTGGTGGTGGAGTGTCGTCATTTCTTCTGATGGGTCTGTTTCGGGGAGGCATCTTGTTCTAGAAACAACCGGGAAGAAGAGGATGGTAAGTCTTCAAGATATATGAAACAAAATATATCTCATCCTGATAATAAAGTGTCCTACCAAGCGATAAGCAAATAAAGGTTACTAATGTAAGTAAGTTATCGCTAAGGAACGAATAGGTAGCAACACTAGAAATGAATTTCTACAATGTATTCGGCTCTGGCTAAAATACTCCTACAGTATTTTAAGTTGTATGTTTTGTTCTTTTGACACCTTGTTGTATGGATACTGGGTAAGTTTTAGGCCTGTTGCAACACCAAAGTCACTCCCAAGAACATGTTGGTCATGTCTCGAATAAATATAGTTGATCAGGCTATATTGACCCTAGACATGATTACATAACTGCCCAGGTTTAACCGCAGTGTTCAACATCCAAAATACTTTTGTTTTGTTCTACTCATGATATTGTTTCTGGTATGTAGGTATACTTGTATACTTTTTGTAAAAATACTTATATTTTAAAAGTATACTTTTAGTTCAGAGCACTTCAACCCCTTTTGTGTTTATAGTTGTATACCATGTAAGGTTCGGTATACTTAGTTCACTATAAACAATAGCTCTGATACCAATCTGTCACACCCCCGAACCGTTAGAACGGACGGCGGAAACGTTCGGGGGCGGGGTGACGTCATGCGTAGTATCACAACAATCGTATCATAGTAATCACAGTAAACACAACCATTACGTTATAATATGAATATTTACATTGTTTGAAAACATAGTTTGTTCACATCAGTATATGACAAAAGTAAAAGACGTGACTCAAAATTGCTCCGTCTTCTCCAAAAGCTGGCAGGAGTGCTTGTCTATTGTTGCCCTGAGAATACAAGCAGTTTTAAAATATCAGCATAAAGCTGGTGAGTTCATAAGCGTTTAGTTCTGGTGAAAGAAATGTTTCTTTGATCCTTTGAAAAGTGTTTCCCAAGAAAATCCTGTATTTTCTTATGAAAGATGTATGATTAACCATTAGTTGTATGTTAAACAGTTCATTTATGCAAAGTTGTGTTCTCCCAGGAAAATCCTATATTTTCCTTAAAAGTTGATAGTTGGTTATCTGTTCTTGTCTGAGGTGTACAAGTATCTACCATACTTGTATCGTTAGATGTAGTTTCCTTGAAAAATTATGTTTGCTGTTTGTGAGGTGTATTAGCCTTATTACATAAATAAAAGTAATAAATAAGTGGTGAACTAGATCCTAAGGGTATTACTAATAACCTCTAGTAATCAAATCGGTTATTACTTTGAGGTTAGTTCACTTGTTTCATTATTACAAAAGTAAATCTCTGTTATCTAGGTTGCGAGTTTTATAACCATACATTAAACTAGATAAGGCACGTAACGGGGGCCAATATCCTTTTATGACTTTGTCACCCCAGGCATGGCTGCCTAGCTGTAGCTAGCAGTTTAGGTGTGGGATAGTCAGTCCCGTATAAATCTATACACAATAGTCACGCTCTCCCTCCAAGGGATTCTGGTTACAAGTGTTAGTCCTACACTCTCGAATTCGGTGGAGTGTTACCAAGGACGTGTCTCCAACTTAAAATAACAAATTTACAAGTAATTATATAGAAAATCCTGTTTATGTTTTGTATGAATCCTTTGTAAAATATCACATTTTATGACAAGATTCACAAGTTCCTTGCTTTAGTTTTGAAAACTGTTTCTACGAGTTGACTTCTTAATCGTTTGGTAAAACTGTTTTCTGTGATAAAAGCATACTGAAACTATAATTATTTTAAACAAAATAATATACTTTGAGCACAAGTTTCCTCGTACTTTTGCTTGTATTCCCCCCTGAAAAACATGAAAAACTCGTAAAGACGTAGGGGTATGAACTCACTATTTGACGTGGGATTCGAGTGTAAGTTTCTAGGAATCGCTGAATGTCAAATAAAGCCTCGGGCACAAACGGATCCTATTTAGCATGTAAAAGTACATATATACATTAGGTGAGGGCATAACACTATTTGTTTTGGAAGGAGTCCACCTTATGAACTAGAAAACACTTAAAACTAAGTGTTAGAATCGCATATGATTTGAAAATGGGGAGTTTGCGGTCGTAAAAGGAGTGTACGGTCAAGGGTTTGCGGCCCAACAGGGTTTACGACCCATATGTTTACGGCCCAAGTGTTTGCGGTCCATGGGTTTACGGCCCATGGGTTTACGGCCTAAGTGTTTGCGGTCCATGTGTTTACGGCCCATGGGTTTACGGCCTATGGGTTTACAGCCCATGTGTTTACGGCCGTAAACACTTGGTGAAAGATGCGATTTTCGGTGTTTCAAGGTCCTTTCTAGCCTTCTGGAAGTGTTCTAAGCCTCGTTTCTAGGCTTAGGAGGGTGTTGTGGCAACTTTACACCACTTAAATAGAGTTTACGGTCAAGGGAGATTGCCTTGGCCGTAAACACCCTTCTGGTCACGATTTCTAGATGTTTAACAAGTGATTCTTGTATCCAACTAGCTAAGGGTAGTGTACGTACGTAGTGGAAGCTTGAAATGAGGGTTTTAGCCACCAAGAACTAGTTTGTGTTCTTGGTGTTCTTGGTGAGAGAGAAAATCTAGAAAAAGATGAGATTTATGAGATAGGAACATGGATTTACCACTAGAAGTGAGATAGAAACACAATCAAGGTGAAGAATCACTTACATTCTTGAGGATCTTTGAGCAATTTCGAAGTTTGTAGAGAGAGAGAGAGAGAGAGAGAGTAGAGAGAGAAAGCTTCTGGAGTGTGTAAAGTGAGAAATGAAGGTCACTCCTCCCTTATATAGGGGTGAGTTTACGGTCAAATGGTGGGGTGGAGGGTTTACGGCCGTGAACAGTGCTTACGGTCGTAAACAGAGTTTACGGTCGTAAACTGAGTTTGCGGCCGTAAACTCCTATTGAAGGGTTGTTTGGCCCGAATGCTATGCTTTGACTTAGAAAACCTCGTTTTCGAATACGAAACTCGATAGAACTGAGTTTAGAATATTCCGTTAGACCAAAAATAATACTAACGTGAACGAAAATAAATAAATTAATTCGGATTTATTTAAATGTGAAGTCCTTCCCAAACTAAGAAATTTGACGGAATTAAATAAAAACCCAAATTTTATTAACGAAAACTGGGTAAGGATAATGGAAAAAGTTTCGGGTTGTCACATAAATATATTGAATAGTAATAGCTTGAATCCTTGAAATAATACAAAGTTTATAACTTGCGTGTTAAAATATATAATGTCACATAAAAAACATATATTTTTGTATCATGTAGCATTTGTTATGTGGACTAATTATTTCACGATAAAATAACCATAATACATATACAAAAAGTTTATACTAGTTTATTTGTAACAATATTTTAAATTGTTAAATAACATTTTTGTAAGCTATATTTATTGTATTTTCGTATAAATGATAATATATTTGTATAAATAAGGTATATAGACACATGTATTCCCCCCCCCCCCTCTGAAATAATTAAAATATTAAAAATGAGCCCTAAACACTCACCTTGAAACTTGAGTTCTATTTGTTTAATTTCGGTTTCTTTTGAGAAGCTTGATGTAAGAAACCGCAAAACAACAATTCATGAAATTTGAAATACTTTCGGGACTGTTTTGTAACAAACTTAAACTATTGGGGGTTGTCTGTAATTTAATTAACCAAAATAGGATTGCTTTGGTTAAAATAAATAAAGGGAGGGACTAAAATGGTTTAAATTGAATTAATGTTTGAGGATTGGACTGATTTTGTTAAGAAAATCTCCATGGAAGGGCTATTTTGTTTTAAATAAATCTAACTTTGGGGAAAATGGACTCATTTTGTCGAGACATACTAAGGAAGGGACTGATCTGGCTATCATAAGCAAATGGAGGGGTTTAATGTGTTCATTTTATAAAATGAAATGATTTTTGGGCTTTTTGTTCCCGTCGTCATTTGATGATGGGGAAAAGGAACAAAAAACAATCGAACGATCGCATCAAGAAGCAAACGCGAAGGAAAAAGCAAATCAGGTATGGTGGCTGCTGATCTCTCGTCGAAACTTCCAGTGCTTCCATCAGTTCAAGAACCACAAGGTGGTGGTCGGATTTAACAATGGCAGCAGCAGGCAAACGACGATGGGTGGCAGTGGATGGCTCCATTGCCCCTTCCTTACGTTTATTAGTTAATCTGCAAAGGGAAGAGGGATAACACAAACGAATGATATAAAGAATAGACACAAGGGGATAGGAGGAGGTTTTGGGTCCTCGTCTGGTCGATCAAGAGGAAGGAATGAATCACTAGAAGAAAATATGCACCCCCGGTCTTCGGTAATTGTAGGTAAGTGGATGGGGGGTCTGCTCTGGCAGCCTCCTCTATTCTTCTTATTTCCTTTTTTTTTACAGAAATCAATGGAAGGAAATGGTGTTTGGTTTTGATGTTCGACAGGAGGAGAGGTAAAGTAGATATGTGATCTTCAAGGGGGTGTTTAGGTGGTTCAATCGATGGAACAAATGTAGAGGAGGGGTGTTCATGGTTGCTATTTGTCGAAGAACGAAGGAGAAGCTGTTGATCTTTCAGTTTGCTGGAAACACAAGAACAAGTGGTTTCACTAACAGCTTCAATCATGGAAGGATAATAGAGTGTACAAAGTGAATCATAAAGTATTGTGTATTGATAATCTGAACATATACATTAATTTATACATGGAAAGTGTGAACTGATACCTAACTTAGCTCCTTATAATTAGGGAGTACATACACGTGAGTAACTATGCTAAAGACCGGGTATAGATGGACTCAGTCAAGTTGTATAGCCGTTATTACCCCCTGCAAGCTCAAGTGGGGAACGAACTTGAAGCTTGTCTCGTAAGATAGCAATGTGATCTTTGCTGAGTGGTTTACTAAATATATCGGCTAGCTGGTCAATGGACGAAACTATTGGATTAGATGTCTAAGCCTATAACTATAATTGGTATGTACTTGACCCGAGAGTAACATGGTCCATTTGGGTTTCCTTCACCAGAACAATCTGATAGGATGGATATTTAAGAAAGAGGTTATGTATGATTTACTAATATATTATAAATATAATATATTAATTGAGAAATCATAACATTTAGTTAGTATTGTTCAAGAATTAATTTTGAATTAATTTAGTGATCAAAAGAGACTAATTAAATTAACGGGGACTGATTATATAAATCAGTGATATATATTGTTTGGGCTATTGATCCATAATGGGCTAAGTTTATGAAAGTATCCATGAAGAGTTAGCCCACATGAGATATGGATCATAACTCAAGTGTATAGATTAGGGTTTACCCATGAATCTTGGAATCATACAATATATGTGTGTTATCCCTTAGCTAAAATCGGCCCTAAGAGTTCTAGGAATAGAGATAACCGATTTTAGAGTGTCTAACCTCTCTCTCAAAGTCTTCTTTTGTTCATGGTGTTTGTGAACCATTTGAGGCATCACACTTGAGGTGCTAAGCTCTTGAAAGGCCAAAACTACAAGCTACAATAAAGAGGTATTATTCTAACTAGTTTTATGATTCATGTACCAAAATTGTATGCTAGTTGTAGACTTCATGCTTTGGAAATTTATTACGTGTATAACTAGAGAAAACTTAGATCCAATGCTATTAGGGTTGTATGTGCACCATATAGGTGTTATAATATATAAAACCCAACAGTGGTATCAGAGCCATGGGTAGTTTTCTGTTATATAGTTGCATTTGGAAATTGTTGAAAGTTGAAAAAAATGAAAATGGCCTTCTGCCAGGCTGAACTCGCCGAGTCCATAGATGAACTCGAAGAGTTCATGATGAACTCGACTAGTCCAAAGCCTGGCTCGATGAATTGCACTGGCAGATGGTAGATTTTCGGGTTTTTTGGCCTATATTGGATTGGGATCACTACCACAAACTATTTTGTAGCATAAAATATGTTTTTTCTTATATGGTAGTGATTATACTCATCTAATGAAAAGATAATTGTCAAAGTTTTAAGATAATTGTTGGTTATATGATAAACAAATTTACATGTAAATTGTTGATATGAATTATCTTCCCTTATGAGTTAAATTAGATCAATCCTTGATTGTTTGATAATTGTATTTGTTGAAATTGATCTAAATGTTTTTAATGAGTTCCATAACTTTTCCTCAATTTATGGAACACGAAAAGTCCCATCCATTAAAATAACATTAAACTCATAAGTTATGGAATTCAAGAGTCTTGTATGGTTACAAAACTTGTCATCAAGATGGAATCCAAAAGTTTTTGAAGAGTTTCAAAACTTGCCATCAAGTTTTGGAATTTGAAAAGTTTAGTTAAAAGGTTTTAATTTGTAATATTGACTTCTAAAACATCTAGTAATTGAAAGGTTTCAAAAGATGCATCTCTTGGGTTCATAACTAAAAAAATTAATTAAATATTTTTAATTTTGAATTTTTAATAACCTAGATGCCTTGAATAGTTCAATTACACCTTATGGACTTTATTAAATTAATTAAAAGAGAAGTTTAATAAATCCATAATGAGATGGTTAAGTATAACTAAATTAAGAGTATAGTTTTTTAATAGATTAATCCATCTAGCATTTTAAAAGTTTAAAATACACCCTTATACTATATAAAATTAAAAAGTTTAATATATTATATTTCTAAGTAAAAATTCAGTCTTACCGTTAGTAGGCCTCATTCACGAAGCCGGTCTATAAGGGGGGTATAAGGTTACTGCCTATAAAATGGTGGTTCAATGGATGTCCACTCTCACCCACCGCTTCCTTGACTGGTAGAGGGTCGTTAGCCGAATGGGTAGGATAGGACATTAATTCTCATTAAAAGTATAATGAAAATAACAAATAACTAAACACTTATAAATTCCTAATCTTAGTTACTTAGGAAAAAACGTGAATTTGGTGCTAACCCATGAAATTGCAGTTTGCAGCTTGTTAAGTCGTTAGTGGAGTGTGTGTGGTTAACCGGCATGCTAATCTGGGACTGAAAATGTGTGGCAAAGGGTAGCTTGATGTTAATCATGGATCAATGGAGCGTGTATGTTTAACCAGCACATTGATTGGATGATTTGTAACATTAAGTGTACCAAGCTAGTTTGCATGGTTATTCACACCTTGTTTGTGATCATCGGCATCCCAGTCACAAACTTGAAGGGCATAATCGAGATTAAACATGCCATTGAAGAGTTCAATGAATCTCAAAAGAACCTAGGAATTTCAACTCGTTTAAAACTTAATAATCAATTTCGTTTTTCATGGTGGAAATTGGTAAATCGTCATTTACCTACCTTCAAATATTTTACAATTGGATTATAGCATCCCTCTTCCGAATTGTAGAATATTGTGTTCGATCCTAGCCTTAATATTTAATTTGAGTGTTATATTAAGGACTTAAATCAACTAACTTGAATTTCTACCATTATAGATGTCTAGGTCAGACAACTATGGTCTTCCTGAATCTTATGGAAAAAGCTATCCTCATGAAGATGATATTCCACAAGATAATCAAGGTGAAAGATTAATCCCTTCTTCGTGTTGTAGTGGAACTTCACTTCCTCCACCTCCTCCAATTGTTCTCCCTGACCCACAAGTTCAAAGACATGAAAAGTGCAAGGTCACTCAAGCCCTATTGGCTAGCAAACACCAAGATGGAAGGTCTGTGTGTGCACATGTCTTCGAGATGAAGTCACACATTAACAGGTTGGAAATGTTAGGAGTTGTTGTCTCGAGGAAGTTGGTTGTTGACTGGGTTCTTCAATCACTTCCTGATTCATATGGTGAGTTCATTAAAGATTACTATATGACAGACCACGACATGTCCCTTATCGATTTTACTATTTTCTAATTGATGCCGAATCAACAATGATTTGGCACACTGGTAAAGCAAATTTGATTGGAAGATCTAGTTCCCAAACTTCCATGGACAATGACAATGTAAACATTGGAAGTCCATAAAAGATTTCTCTTACCAAGGGAAAGGGAAAGGCTAAGTCTGAGATTGTCCCACGTACCTTTCCGAAAGATTCTATTTGTTTCTATTGCCAAGAGAAGGGGCATTGGTTGCGAAGCTGACATATCTACCTGAAGGATCATAAGGATGGTAAAGTCAAAAAGTTTTACTCTGCTTTAGGTAAGTCCACTATCTAACTCTATTAAGTTCCTATTTGAAGATTCTTAATACTTGATGTGATAAGATTACATTTTGATTTTTTGTAGGATCAAAGGAAGTTTATAGGAAAAACATGCTGAGTCTGATCGCGAAGAGATGGATTTCGATCGCATGGTTCGATGATCGAATTTTTGAACTGATGGTAGGAGTTGTGATAGATTGCTTAGGAATATTTAGAAGCATAGTTTTCATATGTACTTGCATTGTAAGGAAAAGTGTTCCGCATTTTATAAATAAAGAGAAATTTTGATTTTGTCTTATTTATATTTCCTTACAATGGCATTTGTGAAAATTGATGTTTTGTATGTTTTTATTTTTAGCAATATGGATTTGATTCTTTCGTTTGTGGTAGTGTCATAATTTACCAAATAAGGAAAGATTATCATCACCAAGTTTCAATTGGACAGAAATATGGGATCATGCAACTTGTATTGCATGATGAATGAGAATTTTTGTTTTTGGAAAATTAAGATTAACTCCTTGTTCACATGTATATGTGAGTCAAGTGAAGGAATAGGGGATCTAGTACACATGGTTGTACGCTGATCAAGTCCACCACAAAGAACGATAAGACTATTCGTCATGATTTACTAAAGTTTAGTAAATATGGTTATGCTTACAAGATTAAGTATAATTCTGAATCATTGGAAAGGTGTCAATATATAGCAGAACGAATAAGAAGAATCAACTAGGTAGAAAGCTAAAAGTTTCTCCAATCTAAAAGGAAATGAGAGTACTTTAGTATCTTGTTTTATGATCATCTTAGTGATTATGGAACCATATCATAATTGATCCTCTAGGGACACCTTAGTGCACTTGTATGACTAAGAAGAGGAATCGTGAATTGTTGAAATGGTTAAATCAAAAGGTGAGTCGTACTTTGTTCCAAAATCAAGTCTTAGAGTCATACTCCAAGACTGTGCCTTGAGTGACATAATCTTAAGAAGGTTTATAACACACTCATCAAATGTG
Organism: Lactuca virosa; assembly: GCF_052849685.1. Lineage (NCBI taxonomy): Eukaryota > Viridiplantae > Streptophyta > Magnoliopsida > Asterales > Asteraceae > Lactuca > Lactuca virosa. The sequence goes on from NC_136429.1 coordinate 91,832,662, forward strand.
GAATAGAAAAGATGTTTTCTTACTCTTGCACATTTGAAATTGGTAAGTTGTGATGTCTTGGATAAGACAAAGACCAACTAAGACCAATTGTGTGAAGTGTTTTGTCTTGATAAGAAACCACACTAACTCTTGACCATTTGTTTTTCAAGTAATGTTTCTTGACAAAGAGAGTCTTATATGTTAAGGGGTCAGTGGGAGTCTTAAAGATCTTGAAAAGCTTCAAGAACTAATCCAGAATAAACCTATTGTTAATCACTAGCCCACGACTTGAGGTTTTTAACCTATCATGTTGACATATTCTTGTTTCTGTGTACATTCCAGTTAAAGTTGGCTATGCATATGAGTTCTATGAGTGCTCAATTGTTTGCATAACAACTTGGAAGACATGGTAGGCCCTTGTGCTACCAAGTGGCAAGAAATTAAGATTGAGTAAGTTCAATTCATATGAGTTTGATTTTGTCATAGAGCTTATCTAATGATAATGGTTGGAAATGATAGTGTCACATGGTAGATTTTAAGGAGATAGCTTATCTAAGGAAATTAAGATTGAGTAAGTTCAATTCATATGAGTTTGATTTTGTCATAGGAACACATACACCACAAAATCTAAGTGTCATAAGGTTTCTCTCCAATTCATGAAAATGATTGTGAGGAAACGCTTTCACTAAGTAGATTTTAAGGAGATAGCAGTTGTGTTAATTGCGTTCTCAAATTCGATTATGATTAAGACATCCCTCTTCATAGTTCGAATTGTAAGAAATGGCAAATAATCTGAACATTCGGGAGTTACTGCTGTAAGTTCTGAAATAGTTTAGACACACATATGAGCTATCTAAGGTAAGGTGTATGATTTTGAGAAGCCTAGATAAAGTTGAAGGGTTTTGAGCATTCTAACACTCTTATGGTGTACATGCAACCGTAGAAACCTTGGATCTATGTTTTCTCTATTATACATGAAAATTTGATTTTCCAAGGTTCTCAACCTAACTAGCATGTTATGGGGTACTAGTAACATAAAAAACTTAGTACAACAACATACCTTTTCTTGTGGTTGATTTCTTGGAGTCTTGAGAACCTAGCACCAATAATATGGATGCCTCAAGTGGAATCACAAATCACCAAAGACCTCTTTATATAGTAGTGCCATTTCATGTGCCAAAGACCTCTTTATATAGTATGGAGGATTAGGGTTACATCCATATAAACCCTAATACCCATGACCTTTAATTTCCATAGGATCCATGGGTCAAAAACTCCATGGACTATCCATGCAAGCTTAGCCCATCCTAAATGAGGATTAGGGTTACATCCAGTAGTTTGTTTCCCGATTTCCGATTTGTTTGACATAGAACTAAACTGAACACATCAATTTGGTTCTGACCGGGCCCGATACATAGGTCGAAACAAAATCATCGAGGGGCCCATATATCGCTTTTAATCCTCCAAGGACTAAAAGGAACATATAAACTTTGACTCATATGCTTGTTCTACTACTTGTTGAATCATACACAAAGGCACATTTTATAACATCAAGTTACTGTTGCGTTTTCGTACAATCAATGCACAACCAACTCATAGGCAACAACTCATATCTCTAGGTTTGAAGACTTATATGATATTACCGTCTCACGATCACTCGAGATAAATTCCATGAAGTGATACAAGTGAGCATGGGTTTAATCCAATACTCAGAACTTATGAGCACTCATGAATGTTGTAGCAACTTTTGCTATGTCTAACACCTTAGACATCTACAATGCTAATTCATGATAGTCTTGATTCATACCTACTTCCAACATATGTCTGACTGTGGAGAGTTTGAATAAAGTAATTATTCTGGAAGTCAAAACATGCAAAATTTAAACAACAGTAAACAATTGTTACAAGATAGCAACACCTTAATTATAAATAAACTACAACTTTTATTTAATCATCAAATGTCAATTACATTTTACAAGTTTCAGAAAAAGCTATCTAATCTGTAAAACTAATATCGTCCTTCAGCCTGATGCGCATCGCATGCTACAAATGCTTAAGCCTAGTCAGTCCGTTCGTGATGGGATCTGTTGGGTTCTCTTCTGACGATACCCTCTTTGCCACGAGGAGTCCTTCTTCTATCTTGTGTCTTATAAAGCGATATTCTCTGTTAATGTGTCTGGATCTGCCATGATCTCTCGGTTCCTTGGCTAAGGCAACCACACTATTACTGTCACAGAAAATCTCCATAGGCTCCTTTATAGTCGCTACAACTCCAAGGTCTCCGATGAAGTTCCTCAGCCATATCGCATCCTTCGCCGCTTCACTCGCTGTTGTGTACTCTGATTCACATGTCGAATCAGCTACTGTCTCCTGTTTGGAACTTTTCCAAGTAATCGCTCGTCTATTCATGGTAAAGACCCAGCCTGACTGAGAGCGGAAATTATCTCTATCAGTCTGAAAGCTAGTGTCACTATACCCCACTACTCTCAAGTCATCACTCTCACCAAGGGTAAGGACCCAGTCCTTAGTCCGCCGCAGGTACTTGAGAATGTTCTTCACCGCAGTCCAGTGAGTCTTTCCAGGGTTTCGCTGATATCTGCTGACCATGCTCAAAGCAAAGGCCACATCAGGGCGGGTACAATTCATAGCATACATGATCGAGCCAACATAAGAAGGATATGGTAATCGACTCACCTCAGCTATCTCAGCCTCTGTACTCGGGCTCTGAGCCTTGCTCAGTTTGGCATTATGATGGATCGGTAAGTCACCTTTCTTTGAATTCTGCATGTTGAACCTTTTCAACACGTTTTCCACATAGGTGCTTTGACTAAGTCCAGTTAGTCTTTTACTCCTTTCTCTCAATATCCTTATCCCTAGGATATAGGCAACTTCTCCAAGGTCCTTCATAGCGAAACACTTCCCAAGGCAGCTTCTCCAAGGCCCTTTGCAACCAGTCGCGCCTTATAAGTGTGTACATTACCATCCATGTCGGTCTTCTTGAAGATCCATTTGCACCCGACTGTCTTGCAACCTGGTACATTGTCAACCAAGTTCCAAACTTGATTGTCATACATGGATTGTATCTCATTGTCCATAGCCTCAGGGCCTGCCATGGATTCCGTGTAGCTGTTAGGTTCATCCAAACTTACCGGTGTGCTATCACTGATAAGTGTATCACCTTCTGCAGTAATATGGAAACCATAGTAATGCTCAGGTGCATTCCTAACTCTCGTGGAACGCCTCAGAGGTACAGACTCTTCTGTCGGATCAACAGGAGTTTCCTCCTCAAGTTGATTGCTAGGGTTTGAGGTTCCTTCACCACTTGACTCTTGAATTTCTTCAAGGTCAATTTTCCTCCCACTGTTTCCTTGGCTCATGAATTCTCTTTTGCGAAAGACTCCTCTCCTTGCTACAAATACCACATTATCACTAGGTCAGTAGAAGAGGTAACCAAAGGATCTCTGTGGGTAGCCGATGAAAATACACTTCTCACTTCGAGGTTCGAGCTTATCGTGAGACTCGCGCCTCACAAAAGCCTCGCAACCCCAAATCTTGATGTGGTCCAGATTGGGAAATTTTTCGGTCCACATCTCATGAGGTGTTTTGGCAACCTTCTTTGTAGGAATTAGATTAAGGATATGGGCGGCAGTCTCTAAGGCATACCCCCAAAATGAGATTGGTAGCGAAGCTCGACTCATCATGGAACGAACCATATCCAGCAAGGTTCGATTGCGCCTCTCAGCCACACCATTAAGTTGTGGTGTCCTGGGAGGTGTCAATTGTGAGATAATCCCACATTCCTTAAGATAGTCAAGGAAATTTATAATAAGATACTCACCACCTCGATCGGATCGGAGCATCTTAATGTTCCTGCCCAACTGATTCTCCATTTCCTGCTTGAACTCTTTGAATCTTTCAAAGGTCTCTGACTTATGCTTGATTTAGTAGACATATCCATATCTACTAAAATCATCAGTAAAAGTCACATAGAAGCGATTAGCATCTCTTGTGGCGGTTCTGAAGGGTCCACACACATCAGTGTATATGAGGTCCAACAAACCCTCACCCCTAGCACAAGTACCAGTGAAGGGTGACTTTGTCATTTTCCCAAGCAAACAAGATTCACAACTATCATCTGACTTTAGGTCAAACGACTCCAAGACTCCATCCTTTTGGAGTTGGCCTATGCATTTCTTACTTACATGACCAAGACGACAATGCCATAAAGACGCTTTATCCAAGCTATTGGATGAATCGATACACAATTATTTCCTAGGTTATCAACAACTGACACAGTTTCATATACACCATCACAAGGTAATGCTTTAAAATAAAAAACATTATTAAAGAAAGCATTAATACCACCACTATCATTATCAAATGAAAAGGTAAAACCCTGTTTGTACAAACCATGAAAGGAAATAATATTTCTCGCCATTTCAGACGAGTAACAACATTTATTCAAATCTGATACTAAACCACTACTTAGCAACAAAGAATAAACTCCAATCTTGGTCACAGGTGAAGCTTTCCTATTCCCCATGATCAAGTTTATCTTCTCATGCTCCACATTCTCACTTCTTCTTAATCCCTGCAAATCAGTAGAAATGTAAATACCACACCCTGTATCAATGACCCAAGAATTAGAATGGGGTGAATTGTTAGACAAAATAGTGTATGTACCTGCATGGTTGGGTTTAACTTTCCCATCCTTCACATCTTGCTGATACTTTGGGCAGTTTCGCTTCCAGTGCGACTTTTCATGGCAATAAAAGCATTCCGCCTCTTTAGGGTTAGCAGAAGGAGTGACGAAACCTTTCTTGGTTCCACTTGAAGAGGAGCCATCAAGGGTCTTCCCCTTGGTGCCATTCGAAGGGCTCTTCCTCTTCTTTCCTTTGCCTTGCCCGATTGCAAAGATAGGGGCCGCGGTAGGAGTAGGAGTGGTAACAACCGACTTACCTTTAAGACCACTTTCCGCGGTCTTCAAAAGTCCTTGAAGTTTGCTGAGTGTAACTTCCTCCTTGTTCATGTGGTATGTTATACGAAATTGATCACAACATGAAAGTAATGATTGCAAAATGATGTCTATTGCAAACTCCTCGGCGAAGTTCACATTCAGTTTCAGCAAACGGTCCACATACCTTTGCATTTTCTGTATGTGGCACGTGATGGGTTCACCATCCTTCATCCGGGTTGTTATCATGGAGGAGATGATTTCATATCGCTCTTGACGAGCACTCTGATGGTAGCGGCCCATCAAATCCTGGTGCATCTCAAAAGGATAGTAGTCCTCATAGGACCTTTGGAGCTCAACTGTCATAGTGGCCAACATGATGCATGCCACCCTGGTAGCATCTCTTTCATGTGCCTGATATTCAGCGATCTCCTCAGGAGTAGCAGACGGCTCAAGTTCCTTAAGCTCCTTGTCGAGGACATATTCCTTGTCCTCATACCAAGTGACCATCCTGATATTCCTGATCCAATCCATAAATTTGGATCCATCAAAGATGGCTCTCCCACAAAGGTTATTGAGAGAGAAGGAGCCGGTAGGGTTTGAGCCAGAAGCAGCATTGTTGGAAGACATCTGAAAAGAAGAAAGACAAGTTTTGATTAGATATAAAGATAGTCCTTAATAAAACACCCAAATGTAATATTAAGGCTAGGACCCAACACAATATTTTATAACTTAGAAGAGGGATGCCGTAATCCAAGCTATAAAATATTTGAAGGTAGGTGAATGACGATTCACCAATTTCCACCATGAAAAACGAAATAAATTATTAGGTTTTAATTGGTTTTGAAACTCCTAGATTCTTTGAGATTCATTGAACTTTTTAATGGCATGTTTCAATCTCGAGTGTGCCCTTCAGGTTTTGTGACTGGGATGCCGAGGATCACAAAACAAGGTGTGAATTAACCATGCAAATTAGTTGGTACCCCTAACATTTACCCCTCAATCAATGTGTCGGTTAACCACACGCGCTCCACCGATATTGTGATAAATATTAAGTTACCCTTTGCCTACCTTGTTAAGTCCAGGTTAGTCTGCCGGTTAACCACACACGCTCCACTAACGACTTAATCAAAGTGCAAAGTGTAATTTCATGGGTTAGCACCTTATTCACATTTTCCTAAAGTAACTAAGATTGGGAATTTATAAAAAAATATTTAGTTACTTTACATTCATCATACTTTTAATGAAGATTTAAAGTCCTTGTATTGCCCGTTCGGATAACGACCCTCCACCGATCAAGGAAGCGGTGGGTAAGAGTGGACACCCATTAAGCTGTCATTTTATAGGCAGCAAGCTTATACCCCCCTTATAGACCGGCTTCGTGAATGAGGCCTACTAACGGTAAAACGACTTTTTCTTATACATATATAATTATCATTAAACTTATAATATTATAAAGTATAAGGGTTGGATTTTAACTTTTAAAATTCTAGGGGTTGGAACTAAAGTTTTTTTAAAGTAACTTTACATGTTCCAAAACATGAGGGCAAGTTTTGTAACTTTACAAAACTTTTCATCTTTCATAACTTATGAGTTAATGGTTTAATAAAATGAGTGACTTTTTCATTTTATGTAACCTATGTGTTTCTTAATGGACTTTAAAAGAATGACTTTTGGTAATCCATAACTTGAGGACAAATTATGGATTCTATTAAAACACATAATGATCAAGAATTAAACTAACAAGTAAGTTACAAATAATTCACATGATCTTCTAAACTCATAAGTTCATGAACATGCATATCATTAATTTCAAGAATCATAAAATTAATCATATAAAACTTGAAATTTTGATAATAAATATTGAAAATGGATTAATATAACCATTACACCATCTAAAACAAGTTTTATAACACCAAAACAGTTTAGGGTAATGTTTCTAGTCCATTTCCAGCAGCAAAACTCGAAAAAACTGCATTCTGGGGCTCCTGCTCGTCGAGTGCAAGAACCTACTCGGCGAGTAGGACGAGTTTACTCATGGACTCGTCGAGTCCCCCCATGGACTCAGGGAGTTCATGCTGCAGAGTGCAGAAAAACTGAGTTTTTTCACAATTTTGCATCAAGTATCAAACAAACAAGCCTAGGCTCTGATACGACTGAAGGATTTTGAGCATTCTAACACTCCTATGGTGTACATGCAACCCTAGAAACCTTGGATCTATGTTTTATCTATGATACATGCAAAATATTTTGTTCCAAGGTTCATAACCTATCTAGCATACATGGGGAACTTTTAAACATAAAATTAAGCAAGAAAACATACCTTGTAGTAGTTTGAATTCCTTGAAAACTTTGTGAGCCTAGCACCTCAAGTGTGATGCCTCAAATGTCTCACACAACACCAAGTACACTTGGAATAACCTTGAGAGAAATAAGAACACTTAGAAATCGTCTAGCCCTCACTTGTTCACTTAGTGGCCGATTTTGGTGAAGAACATGAAGCTTATATAGTGTGTTACAATTAGGGTTACACCATGTAAACCCTAATTGTCATGACTTTTCATTTCCAGGACCCATGGATTCTATAAACACCATGGAGCATCCATGGAGCATCCTATGGGTTTTAGCCCAACTTGATAATCCATGAAGCATTAGCCCACTATATAAGTATGGATGATTTACACAATCAACCCATATATTTAATTAGTCTTCTTTTGATCACTTAATTAATTCCAAATTAATTCTTGATCAATACTAATTAAAAAATATTATTATTATATTAGAACTTATACTATATTAATAAACCTTAAGTGTTATTTCTCTCATTTTAGTCTATCCAAATACATGATGCCATGCAACCCAAATGGACCATGCTAATCGGGTCAAGTACATTCCAGAAATAGTTATGAACTTAGACACCTAATCCAACAATATAAGTAATATAAAATGTCTTTCTGCCTGTAGTCCTTCTCGCCAGCCTTCTTCTCAACAATATATATATATATATATATATATATTTTTCCAAAAGCTACCCGCAAAAACAAAAAAAGATGCAGATAAGTGTTCATTTAACTGATTTGCTATCAAGAACATGTTTGGATTCTTTAATGGATGAACAGAATGAGTTTTTTTATTAAGATAACCAAAAACAAGACTGAGATGTATATGAACAAGAACAATGTTTACCTCCTTAACTTTTAGAACTGCAACTTTATAGGGATTTCATTTGTCTTGGAAATGCAACTATACATGAGTATTTTGAGGATAAAATTGTCATTAGTTTGATGTGCATCATCCCAAATTTTCATCATTTCCCTTGTTTTTGGTTGTTATGGTAATATTATATGAAAATTCCCATATTAAGTTATCATTCATAATGATTCACTAGTAAAGTTGCATTTTTATCTTACAGGTACAAGTGTCTACTTCATGTTTTTTTTTCCTTCCAAAAATTGTATATATTCATTCATTAAATCTCTGTCATTTTACAAAGGAAGAGGGGAAAATCATTCAATTCACAAGCCAAAAGACCCAAGACGCCCTTGGCAGGCATAACCTTGAATTTGTTACATAACATATTTTTTCTAAGTATATCTTTTGAATATAGTATAACTTTTATTTATTTATTGGATGATTGCAGTTATCCACGAGAATGGTGGCGCAGGGAGTACCAAGGACTCACAACAGAAAAACACTATCGTAGTTGACTTGTTTATTATTAATAAAGATAGTTGACTTCTTTATTATTAAGTGTTTTATTTCCGTTTAATCCCTATTGTAGCATATTATTACAGAAATGGTCCCTATGACAATTAATTATTACAGAAAAGGTCCTTATAACAGTAAAATGTTACATAAATGGTCCTTGTGATAATTTAATGTTACAGAAACCATTTATGTAACAGTTAACTATCAAAGGGACCATTTCTATAATAGTTTACTGTCATGGGGACCATTTCTCTGATAGTACACTGTCACAATGACCATTTCTATAACAATTTACTATCATAAGGACCTTTTCTATAACATTTAACTGTCAAAGGGACTATTTCTACAACAGTTTCCTATAATATGGATCGTTTCTATAGTTTTTAGTACATTAGGGACCACATGAGCCATCTATGTAGATGCAAATTGTACCAACAATAGCATTACACTTTAAATTACCAAGTCTGGTAGTTTTTTAAAGTATAATTTTATTCTTATGCACACAAAGAAATGGTCATTTTATAATATAATGCTACTACTTTCATTTGTTTTGGACTTTAAATTACCAAGTTTGGTACAACAGGACCAGATGAACCATTTATGTAGATGCAAATTATAATTTTTTATAGTGTAATGTTATTCCCCTGTAAACTGTCAATACCCTATGAGTCTTTTTATTTGTCATGTTTATTAATGATATTTCTACGTGTTTTATATGATGTATTGTGTATAACAGGCAATTGTTCGTAAATTGGATAAACATATGGGGCAATTATACAAACTTCGAGGTCAAACAAGTTTTGTGTTTCTTCCCCAACAAGATGTTAGTTTGATAATATTATGTTTTTAGTAGTAGCACAACATTTATACTTGTTAAATTTTTTTTAATACATTTGTGTTGTAACTATATTGAAAATATTTTTTTTTAAATTTGAATTTATTTAATGATATTGTGCTTCTATTTACTATCTTAATCGTCTTGTTATTATTTTATATTCCATTAAAAATAATCGGACCTAACTTATAAATAATATAATTGTTTTGTGCAAAAAAAGTCAATAAAAGCATGAAAAATATCTATTTAACAATTAAATAGTGTCATAAAAATAGTGCCACTATAACCTAATACGGCTGCAGCGACACAACCAAAAAGTGTCACTAAAGGTCTTTAGTGGCAGCGCTTTTAGGGACACTTTTTTTTGTGCCGCTGATTGCCCAGGAGGCTTTTCTGGCACTTTTTTGGTTTTTAGTGGCACTTTTTCTATGCCAATAAATGTCATTTTTATTTGTAGTGAAGATTAGAAGACAGTTGGGAGATGTTTTGTGTCAGCAAGTCCAAAAGCTCCATTGACTGCAATAGTGCATGATCTTTTAGTCTCATTTAATATTCCTTCGAATTCTTATCATTCTTTGTTGTGTGAATTTGACAAAACTTGCTCTTACATGAATGAATTGCTTGTTTCAATGAGTAGTGAGGCAGAAAATTCTAAGACGTCCTTGTATGAAGCTCATGATAGGCTTGAAGAGAAGAAAACTAAAATCGAAAGTTTAGACCTTTACATCAAAAATATTATGTGTGATAGGGACACACTTAGGATGGATAATAAAATTCTAATTAAACAACGAAACATTTATGGTAACACTGCTAAACGGTTGTATGGAAAACTTACAGATGTTTATCATTCTGCTCAAATTTATGTAGAACAACATAGGAAGTTGTTTCCCTTTATTACTTTCAAATGAAAGTTAGTTGATGAGATTACTTTTGATTGTTAGAGTAAAGTAGCTGACTATTTCACCGTCCCCAATGATTTATATGCCTATGGTGTGGTTAACATAAAGGATTGTTTGAATGTTGATGAACTTGTTAATATTGTGAATGAGACTTTGACCAAAGGTGAATAAATCAAGATTTTAACAAGATTGAGAAATCGACACAAATTACTCAACAAAATTTTGCTGATATCGAAGATGATTCTGGCAATATCAGTGAAATTGTGGATGAGGAATGTGTTGATTGCTCGAAATTTCCTATCATTAATGTCACTTCATTGGATAAAGACAAAGATAATGTTGATTCTGATGCGAAATTAAACAACGAGTCATCTTTGACAACCAAATCTATTGACTCCCAGAAGGGGGAAGTTGTTGTTGAGGATATTACTAATAACGAAAGTGATAGTGATGATGATTCGAATGAGAAGGAAATTCCTCGAGTTCTAGAAACTCAAGTGTATGATGATACATAGGAATTTTCAAAGATTTTGAAAGAAAAAGGAAAACGTTATTTGGATACGAATTTTGTTTTTTATCCATCATGCATTAAAGATCTTCCAAATAAAGTCTTTGTGAAGAAAGGGAATGTTGAAACTTTTGATCCAAAAATAAACGAATTATTGAAAAAGGATAATCAAAAGCTGACTAAAGAAGGTTTTTATTCAAATCAGAATATAGAGAAAAATACGTTAAACAAAAGATCACATGTTTTCAACGGAAAAAGAGTAAAAAATCCTTTTCCAAAGAAAATGAAATGAAATCCAACAAAGTTTGGGTCGTGAAAACAGGAAAATCAAAGTTGAAAGTAAAAATGAAGAAAACAATGAGAAATTTTTTCCTAATGATTGTAATTGTCAAAAGGAAAAAGTTCATGATTTGAAAAAGAAAGAAAAATCATATGCACAAAATATTTCTTTCAAAAATCAAAATGAGTAATTTCACAATCAAAAGGAAAAGGGTACGAAATCTGATTTGAGAAATGAAATTTCTTCAAAGAAACCTCAAAACAAGGCTTATTGGACGCAACAAAAGGAAAAACAGAAAACAAAGTATTTGAAATACTAGTATAAACAAAATTCTGAAAAGAAGTTTTCACAAACATCAAAAATTCATACTTCAAAACATTTATCGCAATATAATTCGAGTAATGGTCAAAGGAATGTTGAAAATAAAAGAGGTTTTTCTCCAAAAGCAAAAATTTCTCAAAAAGTGTATGAGAAAATGAACATGAAAAGTTGAAATCAAACTCAACAAAAAGAACAAGAAATTTTTCATCAAAATTCTGTTAATAAAAATGTTCATAAGATGAAGGACTTTAAAAATAATTGACAAAGAAATTTTTCTCAAAATAGAAAGATTTTTCAAGAAGATTCACATTTTGGTTATCAATATCGATACCAAAATCACTTTCAATGACGACCACAAAAATCATCATCTTAAATGAAGTTTACAAAGATGACAAATGTTGTAAAGAAGAATGTGTCTTTTAAGCCTATTGGTCCATCTTTTCAAAATCCTGATTTGAATAAAAAATCGAAAGTATATTTTGTCAAAGGCAGAAACGACACTAAAAATCTAAATCATTGGTTGGAAGGAAAAGGACGAAAATTTCAATCAGAAGAGTATTCTCAAGAACAAGTCCGTGAGGCTTAGGAGAATTACTTAAACGAGTCTCTGAATGGAAATAAGTTTAAGTAGCGAAAGTAGATGCTTCTCAAGGAAAGATTGAAAAATAGAAAGTCAAAGTTGAAACTTTGTTATTACATGATTACATTTATATGATAAAAGCTGACGAAGTTGATTTAATTGACAAAATTACAACTAAAGTTTGAAGTAGGATTTTTTGTTCATCATTGCAGACTACTTTCCATGCTAATGTCCAAGGACCCAAAAGTTATTGGGGATATAAATCTCTCTAATTGATTATAGGTACTATATGACGAGCAATATGACGAAAACCGGTATATCGATAGTGAATGATCGCGTCACATGGCTAGGAGGAAGGAGAATTTGAGAGATTTTCATTCGTTGGAGAATGTTGGATTAGTAAAGTTTGGAAACAATCAAAATTGAAAAGTTAAAGGATATGGAATTGTAACAAACGGAAAGTTTATGGTGAAATGAGTTGCTTATGTCGAAGGGTTAAAGCATAACCTGATAAGCGTATCTCAACTTGTGCTTGGCACGGGAAATCAAGTTCTTTTCGATGAGGAAGGAAGCATAATATCAAATAAAGAAATCAAAAGAAGTTTGATTAAAATCAAAAAGGAAGGGTGATATGATCATTCTCGACATGTAACCTATAGTGGGCATACCTTCTGTGTGTTTACTATCGAAAGCATCTTTAGACCTTAGTTGGTTATGGAATCGATGCCTTTCTCATCTTAACTCCAAAAATCTAAACAAACTTGTTCTTAATGATTTGGTTCATGGTTTACCTATTTTAAAATTTGACAATGACTTTCTCTGTGCAGCTTGTGAACAGGGCAAACAACATCGTCAGGGTCACCCAATCACAATTAATTCACAGATCATAGAACTGTTGGAACTTCTTCACATTGACTTGTGTGGTCCTTTGACTCTTCAGTCTTCTAATAAGAAGAAGTACATACTTATTATTGTTGATGATCTTTCACAATTTACTTGGGTTTTATTTCTTAGACATAAATCGGAAACATCTCAAGCAATGATCGATTTTATCAAGAACATTGAACTTAGTTTGACAAAGAAAGATCGAAAGATAAAATGTGACAATGGTGCAGAGTTCAAAAATCGAGTTCTAGATTCATTTCTGACTGTCTTGAGAATTTCACACAATTTTTAATCTCCTTAGACACCTCAACAAAATCGTGTTGTCAAAAGAGGGAATATGTCCTTATGCGAAGCGGCAAGGATGACGTTGACATATGCGAACTTGCCTCAATACTTTTGGGCAGAGGTAGATTTGACAGCTTGCTTTATGCAAAATTATTCCTTTATTCATCTTTGTTTCAATATAACACCTTATAAAATCATTAACTAAAGGAAACCTAATGTTAGATTCTTCCATGTTTTTGGTTGAAGATGCTTCATAATGAATCTCACGGAATTTTTTTCCAAATTTCAAACATTTAATCTCACTTTTGATGGTTATTATGTCAAGAGGTCACGGAAAGTTGAAGAAACATTTAATATTGGGATATTCACATGTTACAATTGGGAAAATTCTAGATCAAACAAGGCCTAAACTTTAATCATGAACAAGTGAATTCATAAATGTAACCTGATGTAATAGAACTTTGTAAACCAAGAGGACATGTTTATATAAGTTAATATGCTTATATGTGTTAAAATCCATGACGTAATAGACTTCCTAAGTGAACACAAGTCAAAGAAATAAATCAAAAAGCATGAATTATACCCCACTATAGAGATTTCGGTTTAAGGAATCTAGATTAAAGGAGTTTTCGGTTTTGTGGGGCCCAAGACCACATGATTTTGACCGAAATCTCAATACTATGGACCACTAGGGCCGAAAACTCACACCTAAGGACCACTAGGGCCGAAAAATCAAGACTTCGGACCACACCAAACCGAAATCAAGGTGATTTCAGTCATGGTATGGCCAAAATCACCATAAAGTGGCCAAGTGGTGCCACTTGATTGGTTGAAATTGCCTTCCTAAGGTGATAAGTGCACATAACAATGTAAACATCTGCTCACTATCACTTCTCGTCACCTCATCTTATCTTATTTCCTCATATATATACATGATTTTGGAGTCATTCCCAAACTCATATCCAGTAAACATATTCACTTCACAAATCCTCTCAAACTCAAACTGCATATTCTCTCAAATAACCTAAGATCAACAATCCCAGGAAGCACTTCCAAGATAGGTATAAGCATTATTGTAAGTTCTTTTCATTTTATCTAGTGTTTATTCAACACTTAAACTATTAGTTCACATATTCACACATTAATATGTATTTAAACTATTACGATACGACTAGCTCCCCATATTCTAAACTCGAAGATCACTGTTTTTTTCTCATTATCTAACCACAATCACAATCGAGGTGAGTTCATACCCCCACATTTTCCAAGATCTTTCTATGTTTAAGGGGGGGGGGGATACAAGTAAAATACAAGAATATTTGTGTAAATACACAAATCGTTTCTTATGTTTTCTTATATTTTATTACGTAAAAATGCTAAATAACGTTACTACCAGACTTATAAACTCTTACATGCAAAGTTGTTAAAATACAAAGTTTTTTCGTTTCAATAGAACATACATTATAAACTATAATAGGTATAGTTCATGGGTCATTTTTACAATATTTATACACTTAGAAATTTCTATGGAAAAGTTATATTTTCGTTTACTAAAGGGTATTACATTTTCATTTACTAAAAGGTACTACATTTTCATTTACTAAATAGTATTACATTTTCATTTACTAAATGGTATTACATTTTCATTTACTAAAGTGTTTTCATTTCATTACTCATAAACTCGTTGAAGCAATAAATTTGTGAGACACGTCTTCAAGTACTTACCTAAGTACTGACAAAAGTCCTGACTTATAGCCATAGTCTGTTGTAGGGAGAGCGAGATATTTGTGTGCAGATCTACATGGGACTCACAATCCCACCCCCTAACTGTTAGCAACAGTTAGACCGGCAGGTCTACGGTGAGAAATTTAGTTAACATTCTGATGCCTGAATAACGTCTTATCAGCCCGACTGGGTCACAGTATGGTTATAGGAACTCACATTTAGAAAACAACGACACATCTTACGGAGTAATATATTTTCAAATAGTCTTATTTGGATATAAATCTTACATTTGGTTTAAAGGGCAAACATACCTTCGACTAGTTTCACTTAATAATAAAACTACATTACATGATTTTTCAGTACAACACAAGTTACATTTCTAGAAACATATATTTAAAAATGGTTCCATACAAATACAACTACAGTTCACTACTTTTCTAGTACAGTACAACGAACATTTCAGGAAACATATATTTAAACGGTTCGATATTTATTAAACTAGTAAGTCTTTAAGGACCCTTATCGCTAAATCTAAGATTTCTTAGTGCATACGTTAGGGTTTTATATAATTAAGATTATGTAGACTTAGAATGTGTGATTCCGCCTTAACACCTGTTCCTTGTTTATTGTGGGCTTTGGGCAGAATCGCATATTCGACTGTCTATTCGACCTTGATTATATAAAACTTGTAAACACTAAGTATGGGTCACACCACTTATAAGAAATAAAACTACGTATTACAACTCCTAAGCATAGAAAACATATATATTTTGGTCTTACGGTCCTCAGACTATAACGCAAATACAAAGATAGTATTGGATTTTCTAGAAGAACACACTAGCATTTTCAAAGAACAAAGAATATACATTTACATCCAAAATACTTATGAGCTCACCAACTTAATTGTTGACACTTTATCAAAACAACTTGTATTCTTAGGGAACCACTAAAACAAGTAACCACCGGCTTTTGAGGACAGGACACTATGGCGTCAGCTAAAAACTCCTTTTGTCATCATATTGTAATTTATTTGGAAACATGTAACTCATGCAACAATGTAGCCTTTTAAATTATTTTTATGATGGTTGTGTTTTCTTTCTTTACTATTACTCAAATTTTATGATACTGTACATGAAGTCATCCACCTTCGGACGTTTCTGCCGTTCCGGTTTGGGGATGTGACAAATTGGTATCAGAGCATTGTTTATAGTAAACTAAGTATATCAAACCATATAAGATATACAACTATAAATACAATGGGACTAAACACTCTGACCAAGAGATATACTTTTAAATATAAATATTTTATAAAAGTATACATACATGCATACATTCTAGATCAGTGTCATAATAAGAACAAAATAAAAGTATTAAGATAAGTTGAACACTACGTGTAGATCGTAGGATATGTAATCAGGTCTGCGATGAATACAGCCTGATCAACTATATTTATCCGAGAAATGACTAGCATATGCGTGGGAATAGTCGTGGTGAACGACAAGTCTAAAACTTACCAACTCTATATACCAAGAAACTCTAGAACCAAACATAAAGTTTAAAATACTGTAGGAATATTTTACGACACTATAGATAAATCATGTGAAAACTAAAGACCCTTAATGGTAGGTCTATAATAGCTTAGTGTCTACATTAGAGTTATATATGACTAAGATTTCCATCAACTTAGAATATGTGATTCCACTTTAAATCTTGTTCCTTGTTTGGTTATGAGCTTAGAGTGGAACCACTTATTCGAAGGTCTATTCGACCTTGGTTATATATGTTGGATAAGTGTCTAAGCCCGTAACCATATTTGGTAAGTACTTGACCCGGTTGTGCATGGTCCTTTTGGGTTGCCTTCACCAAAGCAACTTGACTGGAGAAATAATAGAGAAAGAGGTTATTATGATTTATTAATATATTATAAGAATAATATATTAAAAGAGAAATCATATTATTTAATTAATATTAGTCATAAATTAATTAAGAATTAATTTGGTGACTAAAAGAAATTAATTGAATAAAGGGACTTAAACTGTCAAATGTGTGATAGTTGGATTTTGGGCTGGGAAACCCAATAGGAGAAAGGGATGAACGAAATTATGATGGAGCCCATCATATTTTCGTCCATGGCCTTATTGCAGAAGGTTCCATGGGCTGCTTAATGTCTAAGCTGTCCATTAGGGTTTTGGAGGAAACCCTAGCTGCCCACAGTATAAATAAGGACCCTAAGTTACAGAAATTCGTCCATTTGCTTCCAAGAGAACCCTAGGGCCGAATTTTGTAGCCTCCCCCTCTCTCTCTTGCCTCTCCATTTGCTCTTGGTGTTTGTGAGCCATTAGAGGTACTCCACTTGTGGTACTTGCTTTCAAAGACAAGAAGATTGAAGATTTGTGTTGTTATTACAATATAACAACAAGAGGTATGTAATCCCTTCTACTATCTAAATTTCGAAATACCTAGGAGCATGTTAAGGTTCTTCATGTGTTCATAATGTTGTGTATCTAATAGTGAAAACATAGATCCAAATCTAGGGTTGCATGCACACATAGGATTATTTGTACAAAACCCATCAGTGGTATCAGAGCATATGGTTTTTGTTTTCAGTTAGAATTATACAATTGTATGAATTTGACACTTTAGGGTTTATAGCCAATAAACCCTAGGAGGCAAGGATTTCGAAATTAGGGTTCTTGAACCCTGTTTTTCGAAAATTGATAAGGGTTTTTCAAACCCTTTTCTTAGCCCCCAAGATTTCGAAATCTAGGGTTTGCAAACCCTAGGGTTTTCGAAATTTGCCTCCTCCCCAAGATAAGATCCTAAATTTTAGGGATTTGGATAATCTCATATCTTGTAATTATCTTTTAATGGTTTAAATATGGTAATTAAAGATTTTGAATTATCGCATCCCATATTTTCGAATTTTAGGGGATTTAAGGGATTAGGTTAAATTAATTGCTTAATTTAAAAGATAATCCTTCTAAATTTGACTATTTAAATTATTTGTTTAATTTAAGGATAATTATTAAATCATGAGTTTTAATATTTAAAATTTTAAAATTTAAAAGTTTTAAATTTCGAAAATTTTAAATTTGAAATTAAAACCCTAGTATTTTGAAATGTTTAAAATACACCCTATACTATTATATTATTACAAGATTATTATTATTATTATATATATATATATATATATATATATATATATATATATATATATATATATATATATATATATATATATATATATATAACTAAAATGCTAGTCTTACTGTTAGTAGGCCTCATTCACGAAGCCAATCTATAAGAGGGGGGGGGGGTATAAGGTTATGGCCTATAAAATGGCCATTTAATGGGTGTCCACTCTCACCCACCGCTTCCTTGATTGGTGGAGGGTCGTTAGCCGAACGGGTAGGATAGGGCAAACCCTTCCTCATTAAAAGTATAATGAATTATAAAAGTAACTAAATGTTTTTACAACAATTCCCAATCTTAGTTACTTTATGAAAAGTGAATTGGTGCAATTCCATGAAATTACACTTTGCACCCTTGCTAAGACATTAGTGGAGCGCGTGTGGTTAACCGACACACTAATTGGATTCTAAGCATAGGCGACAAAGGGTGACTCATTGTTTGTCATAGTTCGATGGAGCGTGTGTGGCTAACCGGCACATCGAATAGGTGACTGTAACAATGAGGGCACCATGTACATTTGCATGGTTATTCACACCCGCTTTGTGATCCTCGGCATCCCAGTCACAAACTAGAGGGGCACATCGAGATTGAAACATGCCATTGAAAAGCTCAATGAATCTCAAAGGAATCTAGGAGTTTTCATTACATTGAAAACTTAATCTCTTTTGTTTTTCATGGTGGAGAATTAGTGAATCGTCATTCACTTACCTTCAAATTATTTTCATGTTAGATTACGACATCTCTCTTCTAATTTGTAAATAATGTTGTTGGATCCTAGCCCTAATTTTTCATTAGGGTGTTTAATTGGGGATTCATTTCTAATCAAACTTTGTTCTTTTCTTCTTCAGATGTCGAACTCAAACAACAACAACGCTTCAGGATCAACCTCATCCAGCTCGTTCTCACTCATGAACTTGTGTAGGAGAGTGATCTTTGACGGGTACAATTTCAATGATCGGATCCGTAACATCTGAATGGTCACTCGTTACGAGGACAAAGAGTATGTCCTCGATAAGGAGATGAAGGAGGTGAACATCAACACTGCTACTCCCGAAGAAATCGCTGCCTTTGAGGCCCATGAGCATGAGGCCACGAAAGTCCATTGCATCATGCTAGCGACTATGACTGCTGAACTTCAAAAGTCCTACGAGGACTATTATCCCTACGAGAAGCATCAAGACTTGGTGGACCGGTACCACCAAAGTGCTAGGCAAGAAAGGTATGAGATCATCACTTCGATGATCACTGCCAAAATGGGTAGTGGAGAGTCCCTTACCGCTCATCCGCAAAAGTTGCAGAGATATGTTGATCGCCTGCTGAAGTTAAATGTTAACTTCGATGAAGAGCTGGAAATTGATATTATCCTTCACTCCTTGCCTCCCTGCTACAAGCAGTTCCGCATGACCTACCACATGAATAAGGAAGAGGTCACCTTGAGCAAGCTCCAAGGCTTGTTGAGGACTGTTGAGAGCAATCTCAAGGACAAGTTTGTTGCATCAACTCCCACTCCCACTGCTGCGCCTGTCTTGGCAATAGGTCAAGGGAGGGGCAAGAAGAGGAAGGCTCCTTCAAAGAGCCACCACAAGGGAAAATACCAAGATGGTACCTCTTCTAGTGGAACCAAAGTTGGTTCTGCTAAACCCAACTCTAACCCGAAGGAGGTAGAGTGCCACCATTGCCAAAAGATAGGGCATTGGAAGAGAAGCTGCTTGGAATATCTACAAGCCATCAAGGATTGGAACATCAAGCCATCTTTCGCAGGTATTTACACGATTAAATCTAATGATTCATCACATGCTATTTCTTGGGTTCTTGATACAGGATGTGGTTTTCACATATGTTCTGATTTGCAGGGACTAAGAAGAGATAGGGATGTGGAGCGTGGAAGGATAAATCTAATCATGGGGAACAGAAGATCGTCGCCTGTCACCAAGATTGGTGTGTATTCTCTAGCGCTTACTAATGGATTAGGATTATATTTAAATAATTATTGCTATTCGCCAGATATGGAAAGAATCATCATTTCATTTCATGGTTTGTTTAGACAAGGATTTAGATATTCATTTGATAATGAGAAAGGTTCTATTTATGCTTATCTAAATGGTGTTTTATATTTTGAAGCATTGCATTGTAATGGATTTTATGAAACTGTGATGGTTGTAGATAACCTAGGAAATGATGTGTTGTGTATCGATTCTTCCAATAGTATGGATAAATCATGCTTGTGGCATTGTCGTCTTGGACATGTCAACAAGAAACGCATAGCCCAACTCCAAAAGGATGGAGTGTTGGAGTCATTCGACCTTAGGGACGATGACGTATGCGAGTCTTGTTTACTTGGAAAGATGACCAAGTCACCCTTCACTGGCACTTATGAGAGGGGTGAGGGTCTATTGGATCTCATACACACCGATGTGTCTGGGCCCTTTAGATCCACCTCAAGGGATGCGAACCGCTTCTATGTGACTTTCACCGACAATTATAGCAGATATGGGTATATCTACTTAATCAAGCACAAGTCAGAAATCTTTGAAAAGTTCAAAGAGTTTAAACAAGAAGTGGAGAATCAATTGGGCAGGAAAATCAAGATGCTTCGATCCGATCGAGGAGGAGAGTACCTAAGTCTTGAATTCCACGACTACCTCAAGGAATGCAGAATAGTTTCGCAATTGACGCCACCGAGGACACCACAAATGGATGGTGTAGCTGAGAGGCGTAATCGAACCTTGCTAGACATGGTTCGTTCCATGATGAGTCGTGCTTCACTACCTATCTCATTCCGGGGGTATGCCTTAGAGACTGCCGCCCATATCCTTAACTTAGTCCCTACAAAGTAGGTTGCCAAAATACCTCACGAGATGTGGACAGGGAAAGCTCCCTCGTTGGCACATATCAAGGTTTGGGGTTGCGAGGTTTTTGTAAGACGAGAGACTCACGACAAGCTCGAACCTCGTAGTGAGCGATGTATTTTCATCGGCTACCCGCAAAAGTCCTTTGGATATCTCTTCTATAGACCGAGTGACAATGTTGTCTTCGTTGCGAGGAGAGGGGTTTTCCGAGAGTGAGAACTCATAAGCCACGGGGACAGTGGGAGGAAAATCGATCTTGAAGAGATTCAAGAGTCGAGTGATGAAGGAACCTCTAACGCTGGCTCTCAACCCGAGGAGGAAACTCCGGTTGAGCCAATTGACGAGTCCTTACCACTTAGACGTTCCGAAAGAGTTAGGGTTCAATCCCAGTTTTATGGTTTTCATATTACTATGGAAGGGGATATGTTCATTAGTGATAGTACACTAGTGAATTTGGACGAACCTAACAGCTATAAGGAAGCCATGGTAGGCCCAGAGTCTGCAAAATGGAAAGAGGCGATGGACAGCGAGATTCAGTCCATGTATGACAACCAAGTTTGGAATTTGGTTGACCATGTGCCCGGACGTAAGACGGTCGGGTGCAAGTGGATCTTCAAGAAGAAGACCGACATGGATGGGAATGTGCACACGTATAAGGCGCGATTGGTTGCGAAGGTCTTTACTCAAACTCCCGAAGTTGACTATGATGAGACCTTCTCACCAGTTGCGAAGATAAAGTCTATTAGGGTGATGCTGGCCATTGCTGCATTTCATGATTATGAAATATGGCAGATGGATGTCAAAACCGCTTTCCTTAATGGGAAGTTGGCTGAGGATGTTTACATGGCTCAGCCAGAGGGTTTTGTCAATGCGAAGCATCCCAATAGAGTGTGTAAGCTTGAGAAGTCCATTTATAGACTTAAGCAAGCGTCTCGCAGATGGAATCTTTGTTTCGAAGAGAAAGTCAAAGAGTTTGGTTTTCTGCGAAGCGAGGATGAATCATGTGTATATGTCAAGGCCAGTGGGAGTATAGTAAGCTTCCTCATATTGTATGTCGATGACATACTGCTCATAGGAAACGACATCCCGACACTGCAGGAAGTTAAATCCTGGCTCGGGAAGTGCTTCGCTATGAAGGACCTCGGAGAAGCTGCATATATTCTGGGAATAAGGATAGTGAGAAACATGAGTAACAGACTAATAGGACTTAGTCAGATAGGACATAGTCAGAATACTTACTTGGACAAGGTACTAAAATGTTTTAGTATGGAGAATTCCAAGAAAGGGGAGTTACCAATCCAAAGTAATGCCAAGTTGAGTAAGACTCAAAGTCCGAGTACCGAAGCCGAGATAGCAGAGATGAGCCGAGTACCTTACGCTTCCACAGTTGGCTCGATCATGTATGCTATGACTTGTACTCGCCCTGATGTGGCCTTCGCTTTGAGCATGGTCAGCAGATATCAAGGGAACCCTGGCAAATCACATTGGACCGCAGTCAAGAATATTCTTAAGTACCTTCGGAGGACCAAGTAATGGTTTCTAGTCCTCGGTGGGAGTGATGACTTAAAAGTGCGAGGGTATAGTGATGCCAGTTTTCACACCGACAGGGACAACTACCGTTCGCAGTCGGGCTGGGTCTTTACCCTTAATGGAGGAGTAGTGACTTGGAAAATTTCCAAGCAAGAAAGCGTAGCTGATTCAACGTGCGAATCAGAGTACATTGCAGCGAGCGAAGCATCAAAAGAGGCTATATGGCTAAAGAATTTCATTGGAGACCTTGGAGTTGTGCCAGCCATACAGGAGCCCATGGAAATTTTTTGTGATAATGAAGGAGCAGTTTCCTTGACCAAGGAACCGAGGGATCATGGCAGATCTCGACATATCGACAGAAAATATCACTTTATTCGACATCGGGTAGAAGAAGGACTCCTCGTAGTGAAGAGGGTATCGTCAGAGGATAACCTAGTAGATCCACTTACGAAGGGACTGAGTAGGGTTAAGCACTTACAGCACGCTAGGAGCATTGGGCTGAAGGACGATATTAGTTTAGATTAGATAGTTTAGAAACGTGTAATAGATAAATGTAATTGACATTTGATGATTAAATAAAGGAGTATTATTTATAAGTAAAGTTACTGTCTTATGTTAATTGTTTAACTATTGTTTCACTTTGCATGTTTTGACTTCCTGAATAATTGAGTCATTTAAGTATAATCGAATTATTCGAACGGTCCACAGTCGTTTATATGTTGGAAGTAGGTATGAATGAAGACTGTCATGAATTGGTATGTAGATTGTCTGAAAGGTATTAGACATAGCAAAGGTTTTCTACAACGTTCATGAGTGCTTATGAACACATTTTGAGCATTGGAATAAACCCACGCTTGCTGGAATCACTTCATGGAATTTATCACGACTGATCGCAAGACGATAATATCATATGGTCTTAAAACCTAGATATATGGTTTATTGTTTGCTGATTGGTTGTGCATTGATATTGCGAAAACGCATCAGTAACTTGATGTCATAAAACGCATTGTTGTGTATGATTTGATTACTGAATAGTAAATGCATATAAGTCGAAGTTTATCTGTTCCTTTTATCCTAAGAGGGTAAAAGCGATATCAGGGCCCCTCGATGATTTGGTTTGACTTATGTGCCAGGCCCGGTCAAGACTAAATTGATGTGTTCGATTAAGTTCTATGTCAAATGAATCTGAGATCGAGAAACAAACTGATGGACAATAAGTATGACTATGTTCCATGTGATTGTCTGCACGATATCTAGAACAGAGGATCATTCGATCCCTTATCTAAAGGATATGATATTGATAAGATCAGAGTTCGACAGCGTCTTTGAGAGCTACGATTGCTAATCGAGTTCTACTTGAATTTATGGTTACTAGACTTTTCCAAGTGGGAGACTGTTGGATTAGTGTCTAAGCCTGTAACCATATTTGGTAAGTACTTGACCCGGTTGTGCATGGTCCTTTTGGGTTGCCTTCACCAAAGCAACTTGACTGGAGAAATAATAGAGAAAGAGGTTATTATGATTTATTAATATATTATAAGAATAATATATTAAAAGAGAAATCATATTATTTAATTAATATTAGTCATAAATTAATTAAGAATTAATTTGGTGACTAAAAGAAATTAATTGAATAAAGGGACTTAAACTGTCAAATGTGTGATAGTTGGATTTTGGGCTGGGAAACCCAATGGGACAAAGGGATGAACGAAATTATGATGGGAGCCCATCATATTTTCGTCCATGGCCTTATTCCAGAAGGTTCCATGGGCCGCTTAATGTCTAAGCTGTCCATTAGGGTGTTGGAGGAAACCCTAGCTGCCCACAGTATAAATAAGGACCCTAGGTTACAGAATTCGTCCATTTTCTTCCAAGAGAACCCTAGGGCCGAATTTTGTAGCCTCCCCCCTCTCTCTCTTGCCTCTCCATTTGCTCTTGGTGTTTGTGAGCCATTAGAGGTACTACACTTGTGGTACTTGCTTTCAAAGACAAGAAGGGAAGATTTGTGTTGTTATTACAATATAACAACAAGAGGTATGTAATCCCTTCTACTATCTAAATTTCGAAATACCTAGGAGCATGTTAGGGTTCTTCATGTGTTCATAATGTTGTGTATCTAATAGTGAAAACATAGATCCAAATCTAGGGTTGCATGCACACATAGGATTGTTTGTATAAAACCCATCAATATACAACTTGTATACACTACATGATTATAGGAGGACCCGGTAAGGATCACATTATATAAAAAAAATTTAAAAATTTTCATTGGAAATGCTTTTCTATTAATCTCATAAATTCTTTGTATACCCCTATTCTCGCACAAACGACATATCTAGATATCGCCACCCTACCATAACAGCCAACAGACGAATCTAGGAAGAACCAGAAGACGTTCATGAGGAGGATCCTGAGAAAGGATCAGACAAAGAGGAGGGCGCTAGTAAGATCGTTAATGAATCTTACCTTACCAGGAGCAGGCATAAGACCCTTTCACCTTTATCTTTCCAAGATACATCCCCACAATATACATACACCCACAACACCATGCTTCAGACCCTAGCTCCCACTAATTGAGCAATACCTCTAATTGTACCATGAGAGGCCCGCTTAGACATTCGGGTTCAGACTTTCTATCATGAAGTAATGAAGATCAGTGGCAAATCCCAGAACACGACGGTGCAAAATTCAACACATCTACGAGGAACAAGAACACCATATGGATGTCATGCCTACAAGTAGATGAGGAAAACAATACAGACCACCTACACTCTTTAAAGGGAGAGATAACCGCCTTAAGACAACAAATCCTTACAGTTAAAACTAGGGCAATCATAGCAAATCGGAGAACAGAAGAGGCCACTCACTAGATGTATAAAATAGTGAAGCACCTTATGCGGTTACCTTAGTAAACAATAAACTAAAATAACCTAGTGAGTTAGTGACTACACTACTCGCACTATGTGTTAGACTTATCGCAGTCTTCATCGCAACTAGCAATAGTAAACCAAGTGAGATACACCCTTCCTGTGACAACCCGATATTTCAAGTCAATGTAACGTTCAAAAAGTCAAATAATATTAAACTATTTTTGATGTAATAAAATGGCGTCAAAAATGAAGTGTTCTAAAGTCTCATTTGGGTTGCATAAAATGTTAGATATATTGTCAAGGTTTCCAAATATATAAAGAACACCCAAATCCAAATTATAACGAAGAAGTTATGACCAATCGAAAATCCGCGACACAACCGGTAAAACACCGTTAAGCGTAAAAGTGAAACTTCAATAAAATACTTTTTAGCCGTAGGTATCTAAACGAAAGTCGTATATTATGTTAAACCATGAGCATACATAAAAAGAACGCCCAAATCTGACTTCGTATGAAGAAGTTATGGATTTTTAACGGAATTACCCTGCCCCGGCCTATTTAAAATATAATATTAAAAATTAAATTCAAAATTAGCCGATGGAGTCTAAATGAAAGTTGTAGAGTATATTCTCACCTACGCGTGGATATAAAGAACGTCGAAATCGGAGCTCGTATGCGAGAGATATGAATTTCGGAAGTTCGAGGCACACACACCAACCTTATCCGAAACTCACGACGTGAGCAAGAGAGACTCACGACGTGAGTCTATGACTGATGTGTGCCAGAACTAGACCACCGGGCGTCGCGTCTACAGACCAGACTCACGACATGAGCCATCCCATGCTCACGACGTGAATCCTGAGATTCACCCTATAAATAGCATGCGAGGGTTCCAACTCTCATTTCTCATTTCCCTTTTCTCTCTCAGTTCTACTCCACATTTAGCACCCCGAGACGACCCCGACACCCCGGTTACATATCCAAGCCCCGAAGAAGGTCCGAAGCGCCGAGAATCCCAAGAAAACTTACCACTTCCCGGTCGAAGTGCTGCCCGAGAAAAACTCGTTTTCTTCAAATCACCACACTTTCCAGGTGAGTTCATACCCCTACATTTTCACGTCTTTTTTCATGTTTTAGGGGGGGGGGAATACAAGTGAAACACGAGATAAACTCACACTTAAAACAAACGTCGTTAGAAGTGTTTTCAAATACTTTATCTAGATTTTTGTTTATGGATGATTAAACAACATTAATACAAATGTTACACTTCACATGCAAAGTTGATATTACACCAAGTTTTTATCACCGAATGGAACACACTTTCGGAAAAACTATGATGGGTATAGTTTACGGGTTATTCATTTTATCTTTACGTAAACATTGTGAAAATGAAATACTTTCATCTACATGAAATATAGACTTTTCTTTTAGTAAATCCATTAATACTAAGTGTTGTGAGACATTCGACTTCAACGTACTCACAAGTACGCATTTCAAGTCCTGTATTATAAACCATAATCTCTTGGAGGGAGAGCGTGATACTTGTGTATAGATCTATACGGGATTGACAATCTCGCACCTAAACTGTTAGCTACAGTTAGACCGGCAGGTCTGGGGTGACAAACGTCATAACACTACAACGCCTGAAGAACGTTGTTACAGGCAGTCTGGGTCAATAGCATGGTTATAAAACTCACACGGAAGTATTAAAATAAGTTTGATTTACGAGACTCTTGAATGCATTCAGTAAATACATTATTTGAGTATAAATACACTTTCACCATTTTGAGCACGAAAGATACTATTGCACTCTAGCCTTTGGAACTTTTTCAAACTATATGTAGAAAATATTGGATTTTCTGGAAAACACGTTCAGTTATTTTTACTAAAGGACATACAAATTTCAGTACAAAAACGCTTATGAACTCACCAACTTAATTGTTGACACTTTTTCAAAACTACTTGTATTTCTCAGGGAATCAGTAATACAGGTAACCATCAGCTTTTGGAGAAGGAACGCTAAGGTGTCTATTATCAAAACATTTTAAATCATCATATTTGTAATATTCTTTTGAAACTTGTATTACACGCAACAATGTAAGTTTTTATTATATTTATGATGGTTGTGCTTACTTTCTTTACAATATTCAACTGTTATGATACTACGTGAAGTCACCCACCCCCGAATGTTTCCGCCATCCTGGTTTGGGGGTGTGACACTTCCAAAACCCGTGAAACTCAAACCGACTTAAGGTTTTGACATCTATTTTATATTTTGGTAACTTAACATTTGTACAATACCTACTTCTACTCACTACCATAAATACATCACGGGGATGTTAGTCAAAACATTTAGAATCATACAGCAAAACATGAAATTTATATGTGTATATAAATATATGAAATACAACTAGCAACGACCATAGTTACTTACGAACTCGTTTCACACCATGCAACAGAATCATGCCTCCCCATGGAAGTAACCAACATACCGGCGCAACACCCATCCTAGAAATAAACCCCGCTACATTCCAAGCCGCAGTAACAGCCGTTGTGACAGGTGTCTTGACACACCTCAGTACTAACAACACGACGACGACGGAAGGACACCCCAAAATACATACCTAAGAACTCCCACGACGACGGAAGGTTACTACCCAAGAAACGAAAGTTCTAGAACAAGAAAAAGGGTCGTTCGGCTCAAGGGCCTACCAAAAGACAACAAACTATGGCAGTCCCTACCACCATTGTCCCTACTGCCTCAATGCCAACAAGACTATATGCTAGAGACCTCCCACAATGAAACAAGTGCAGCTTCCATCACTATGGAGCCTACCGAGAGATGCATTGCAGAAACTGCAACAGGAAGGGGCTAACCGCCTGTTTTTGTAGGGCTCCGACCCAACACACTACTCAAACCGCTAATATCGGAGTAAGTCAAGCATGCCAAAATACGTTGAAACGGGACATTTCAAGAGAGATTATCCAACAGAAAGGAACGACGGGGGTATGGGAAGAGTTTTAACAACAGGACAGGAGGTAGTAACGAGGGCCGCTACGGGGATTTTCGGTACGTTTCTACCTACATAACTCATATGCATGCATACTTTACGATAGCGGTGTGGAGAGGAGTTTCGTGAAGCACCAATTTAATCATTTTCCTTAAACAAAAATACTCAACACTTAATGAAATATTCACAGTAGAAATGGCTAACGGTAAGACTGAAACCACACAAGACAAATACGTAAGATGCACTATAAGACAAAAACAACCAATTCTTCCAGATCGGCCTAATAACGGTTTCAACAGGAATTTTCGACGTAATCACCAACATGTATTGGTTAAGGCCTCACCATATCGATATCATGGGTTACGAAAAGGCTATTCACCTTAACTGACCGACTAACGAAACCCTTGTAATCTATAATGAAAAACCCGACACAAACCTCCGAATCTTCTCTCGCTTCAAAGCGCAGAATGTACCCACACGAGGGGTGGCATGCCTTCCTAGCCCACGAAATAGATGAGAAATAGGAAGCGAAAAAACATGAAAGATGCTCCAGAAGTCCGTAACCTTCCCGATGTATTCCCTGAAGACCTCCTGGAAATACCACCCGTACGAAAAGTCAAGGCTCAAAATCGACTTAAGACGTAATAGCTAGGGGAAAAGGTAGTTGTAAAGACTGTCTCACCCAAACTAATCACATCACTCATGAAGAAACTAAGGACCCATGCTAGTAATCTATCACTACTAGGTATATACGTTAGGGTGGTATATAATTATGATTCTACAGACTTAGGATGTGTGATTCAACCTTAACTCTTGTTCCTTGTTTGGTTGTGGGCTTAAGGCGTATTCACTTATCCGACTGTCTTTCCGATCTTAATTATATATGACTTGTGTACACAAAGCAATGATAGATGGACCAGGTATGAGTCATACCACGAATCCCAAGACAAAGTTGCCCAGGACTACGGGTGGGCACGCTACAAATTGGGTGACGAACCAAAACCCATACACTTCCTACCGATCAAAGCAACAATTGAAATAGAAAAGCTGACAGGAATGTATCACAAGGAGGTTGCAAAACTGCACAATATACCACTATCAGTTACTATGGATAAGGGACAATTGAGTTGCCTCACGCTTTTGACAGTCATTATAGAAGCCTTTGACAAACCCAACTCGTCTTGATAATAACTTACCATCCCTTAACAAACAGTCAGAATAGCCAAACCTTCAAACGTTGGATGGTATGCTTCGTGCCTATGTGATAGACTTTGGCAAAGCATGGGACGCTCACCTACCACTAGTTGAGTCCTCTTACAAATAGTAACTACCAGACAGCAATGCCTCTCCGATTGAAGCACTATACGGACACAAGCGCAGATCTTCACTAAGTTGGATTGAAGTTAGGAACTCCCAATAGGCTGAGAATTCCAATGACCAAAAACATCCTAACCGACCCAGAGAT
Organism: Lactuca virosa; assembly: GCF_052849685.1. Classification (NCBI taxonomy): domain Eukaryota; kingdom Viridiplantae; phylum Streptophyta; class Magnoliopsida; order Asterales; family Asteraceae; genus Lactuca; species Lactuca virosa. The sequence goes on from NC_136429.1 coordinate 91,862,538, forward strand.
CATAAAGGAGGTGACAGAGGAGATTTTTCGAATCCGTGAGAAACTAGAGGCATTTCGAGATCGGCCCATTGACTTACAAACCCCAACTACCGTAGGAACTCGGTAACATACCTCAAATCTGAAACGGTATTTGTCCGATGAGAGTCTAGTAATTCCACCCGATGAATTCGAAGTAAATAAGAGTCTAAACTTAGTTGAAGAATCAGTAGAAATCATGGACAGGGAAATCAAGAGAAGGAAACAAAGACGTATACCAATAATGAAGGTCCGCTGGAACACCAAGCGAGGACCTGAATTCACTTGGAAATGAGAATTCTAGATGAAACAAGAGTACCCACATCTCCTCCCTAACTCATGAGTAACCACTCTAGCACTAATTTAAGGCCAAAATTCCCTCTAATGGGGGGATAATGTGACAACTGGGAAATTTCTAGATCAAACAAGACCTAAACTTTAATTATGAAGAAGTGAATTCACAAATGTAACTTGATGCAACAAAACTTTGTAAACCAAGAGGACATGTTTATATAAGTTAATATGCTTATATGTGTTAAAATCCATGACTTAATAGACTTCCCAAGTCAACACAAGTCAAATAAATAAATCAAAAAGCATGAATTATACCCCACCATGGAGATTTCGGTTCTAGGAATCTTGATCAAAGGAGTTTTCGGTTTTATGGGGACCAAGACCTCATGATTTTGGCCGAAATCTCAATACTATGGACCACTAGGGCCGAAAACTCACACCTAAGGACCACTAGGGCCGAAAACTCAAGCATTGGGACCACACCAAACTGAAATCAAGGTGATTTCGGTCATGGCATGGCCGAAATCACCATAAAGTGGCCAAGTGGTGCCAGTTGATTGGTTAAAAATGCCTTCGTAAGGTGATAAGTGCACATACCAATGTTAACATCAACTCATTATCACTTCTCATCACCTCATCTTATCTTATTTCCTCATATATATACACGATTTTGGAGTCATTCCCAAACTCATTTCCTGTAAACATATTCACTTCACAAATCCTCTCAAACTCAAACTCCATATTCTCTCAAATAACCTAAGATCAACAATCCCAGGAAGCACTTCCAAGATAGTTATAAGAATTATTGTAGGTTCTTTTCATTTTATCGAGTGTTTATTCAAAACTTTAACTATTAGTTCACATATTCACACATTATTATGTGTTTAAACTATTAGGATACGACGAGCTCCCCATATTCTAAACTCGAAGATCACCGTTTTATCTCGTTAACTAACCACGATCACATTCGAGGTGAGTTCATACCCTACATTTTCTAATATCTTTCTATGTTATGGGGGGGAATACAAGTAAAACACAAGAATACTTGTGTAAATATACAAATCGTTTCTTATGTTTTCTTATATTTTATTACGTAAAAATGCTAAATAACGTTACTACCAGACTTATAAACTCTTACATTCAAAGTTGTTAAAATACAAAGGTTTTTCGTTTCAATAGACATTGCATTATAAACTATAATAGGTATAGTTCATGGGTTATTTTTACAAAAGAGTATTACATTTTCATTTACTAAATGGTATTACATTTTTCAGTTACTAAAGGGTTTTCATTTCATTACTCATAAACTCGTTGAAGCAATAAATTTGTGAGACACATCTTCAAGTACTTACCTAAGTACTGACAAAAGTCCTGACATATAGCCAGAGTCTCTTGTAGGGAGAACGAGATATTTGTGTGCAGATCTACATGGAACTGACAATTCCACCCCCTAACTGTTAGCTACAGTTAGACCGACAGGTCTACGGTGACAAATTTCGTTAACATTCTGATGCTTGAAGAATGTCTTATCAGGCCGACTGGGTCACAGTATGGTTATAGGAACTCACATTGAGAAAACAACGACACATCTTATGGAGTAATATATTTTCAAATAGTCTTATTTGGATATAAATCTTACATTTGGTTTACAGGGCAAACATACCTTCGACTAGTTTCACTTAATAATAAAACTACATTATATGATTTTCCAGTACAACACATGTGACATTTCTAGAAACATATATTTAAACAGGGTTCCATACAAGTACAACTACAGTGCACTACTTTTCTAGTATAGTACAACGGACATTTCAGGAAACATATATTTAAACGATTCGATATTTATTAAACTAGTAAGCCTTTAAGGACCCTTATCGCTAAATCTATTATTTCTTAGTGCATATGTTAGGGTTTTATATAATAAAGATCATGTACACTTAGAATGTGTGATTCTGCCTTAACTCCTGTTCCTTTTTTGGTTGTGGGTTTAGGGAAGCATCACATATTCGACTATCTATTCGACCTTGATTATATAAAACTTGTACATACTAGGTGATCATAGGAGGGACTGGTATGGGTCACACCACTTATAAGAAATAAAACTACGTATTACAACTCCTAAGCATAGAAAACATATACATTTTGGTCTTAGGGTCCTAAGACTATAACACATATACAAAGAAAATATTGAATTTTCTGGAAGAACACACTAGAATTTTCAAAGAACAAAGAATATACCTTTACATACTCCCACACTAACTGCCAACTAGTGAATGCTACAGGCCACCCCACAGCCTTACAACACTTCTACACTAACTGCCAACCTAGTGAATGCGACGGGCCACCCTGTAGTCTTACAACACTTCTACACTAACTGCCAACCTAGACAATACTACGGGACACCCCACAGTCTTAAATCACTCCTACTTTTCCATGGCCACCGCCCATGGTCTTACTGCTCATTTATCAATTCATCCATACACATCTAGAGTCAAACGCGCACCTGACCAAGGGCCCAAGTTGGGCTCGAGCAATGCCTGGAACCCAATATATGTCCACCAAAAGCCTGTTATCCATCACCAAGAAGGCGCTAACCAACTGTTGGGAAGTTTCCTGAACTCCCAACTCACACCATCCTCAATTCAGATGACCACTTGGGTCGCCTTCCTCCTTAACGGGGATGTGAAACTCATCCTAGTTTCACGCCTGATTCCACTCCTAGAAATATGAACGGTTCTCCCTCAATTTGATTCGACGAAGCTCTCCCAACACACAAGGTTTGAAGGATTCCCAATCCATCTTACAGCTTATGATTAAACCGCTGAAAACCTGCGCTTACCAATGCTAGTGTTCCATAACTAGCCAAAACCAAATCTCCACACAACCCTTGAAGACCAGATGAACACTCCCTGAAATCCTAGCAATTCTTTTAACTGCAGACACTCTTAATGATACAACACCTAAATATTGAAGTACTTTATACTGTTGACAATACCAAAACCTTAGCAATAGACCACTTCCCTTGGCACTCCCAGTGGCCAACCAAGATCAAACGCTAAAACCACTGAACCCCGACGATACTGTAGAACTAACCCGCTGAACCTGACCATAGACCTTCCACACAATACCCTTAAACCGATCTCGACCAAGAACCAGAATAACAACCGAACACATTTAAACCTACTAAATAAGATGCGACCCCTTCTGACCCACTAATGATTCATGGCATGGAAATGATATATAACAATTCTTGATGATACAACTCAAAAACTAACAGAGAACTAAACAAAATATAATGCTTACCCAAACCGATACAAAATCCCAAGCAATGTAAATACTGCTAACAACCAAAAAGAAGGCAAATATTAACATACCCGCAATATCACTTGCTGGAGTCTTGGCCTCCCCTGTCTGACACTGCAATTCCCGACTTCTCTCTACTGGGGCTCCTGCCCTACCTTCACAACCATCAGTGATCCTCAAAGTTTTGGATTAGGTGTCTATGCGCATAACTGAAATTGATATGTATTTTACTCGAGAGTAGCATGGTCCATTTGGGTTGAATATCACCAGGACAGTTTGATAGGATGAACTTTTGAGAAGAGGTTATTTATGATTTGTTAATATATTATAAGTTCTAATATATTAACATGAAATCATATTATTTAATTAGTATTGATCAAGAATTAATTTGGAATTAATTTAGTGATCAAAAGAGACTAATTAAATGTAAGGGGATTGATTGGTAAATCATTCATTCTTATGGTATGGGCCAATGATCCATGACTCTTTAGGTTGGGCTAAACCAACGTTACAACCCATGGATGATCCATGGGGGTTTAACCCCATGGAGACTAAGGAATATGGAAGGTCATACACATTAGGGTTTACATGATGTAACCCTAATCTTGCCACACTATATAATAAGCCCCTTAGCATCCAAAATTGTGCACTTGATGTTTTAAGAGTTCATGAGCCGATTTGAGTGTAAGAATATTCTCTCCAAAGTCATCCTTTGTCCAAAGGTGTGTTGTGATTCCATTTGAGGTGCAACACTTGGGGCACTAAGTTCTTAAGGCCAAACAAAACAAGTTCTACAAACCATAACTAAGAGGTAACTCCATAACTCAATTTTATGTTGTTTATATCATTTTGTATGATAGTTGCAGGCTTAATGCTTCGGAAACAATATTACATGTATAATTAGAGAAAACATAGATCCAAAGCATTTAGGGTTGTATGTGCACCATAGGATGTTGTAGTATACTAAAACTCAATAGTGGTATCAGAGTCATGGGTTGTTTTCTGTTATATTGATGCAAATGTTTGATTTTCAAAGTTGAAAAAAAAACATGAACTTTGTCAAATTTTAAGATAATTACTTGATTTTATGAAAAACTAATTATTTGTAAAATTTGAATCATTTTACTACAATAGTTGAATTATGTCAATTTATTAAAAGATAGAATGATAAGATTATTTTATTTGTTTTAAAAGTTTGATCTAAATGTTTTTAAGGAGTTACAAATTTTGTCATAAAATTTTGGAACTCAAAAGTCTTTTTTAAAAGTTATGATCTTAAGAGTTTTGAAACTTCCATAAGTTATGGATGTGAAAAGTCTCATTCATTAACTCTTTAAGTTATGAATTCCAAGAGTCTTCAAAGGTTACAAAATTTGCTATAAACGGCTTTGAAGAGTTTCATAATTTGCCCTCAAGTTATGAAACTTTGAAAGTCTCTTTTATGGAATTCTAAATGTTTTCAAGAGTTACAAAACTTGCCCTCAAGTTTTGGAATTTGAAAAGTTTTTTATGAGACGTTGAATTCTAAAACTAAAGTTATTTGAAAAGTTTTCAAAAGTGTAACTCATGAGTTCATAACTTAAAAATAAATTAAATAGTTTTATTTTGTTTTAGCATCTTTATGTTTTTAATAATTCATATTACATCTTTATGGACTTTATTAATAGTTAATTAAAGTGTTTAATTAAAAGATAATTAATAATTCCATAATGACATAGTTTAAGTTTAATTAAATTAAGAGTATAGTTTAATTAATAGATTAAACCACATAGTATTTTAAAAGTTTAAAATACACTCTTATACTATTATAATATTAAAGGTTTAATATATTATATGTATAAGTAAAAAGTCGGTCTTACCATTAGTAGGACTCATTCACGAAGCCGGTCTATAAGGGGGGTATAAGGTTACTGCCTATAAAATAGAGGTTTAATGGTTGTCCACTCTCACCCACCGGTTCCTTGACTAGTGGAGGTTCGTTAGCCGAACGGGTAGGATAGGACATTAATTCTCATTAAAAGTATAGAGAAAATACCAAGTAACTAAACATTTATAAATTCCCAATCTTAGTTACTTAGGAAAAATGTGAATTTGGTGCTAACACATGAAATTGCACTTTACACCTTGTTAAGTCGTTAGTGGAGCGCGTTTGGTTAACCGACACACTAATCTGGGACTGACAGTGTGTGGCAAAGGGTAGCTTGATGTTAATCATAGATCGATGGAGTGTGTGTGGTTAACCGACACATTGATTAGGTGATCTGTAACATTAAGTGTACCAAGCTAATTTGCATGGTTATTCACACCTTGTTTGTGATCCTCGGCATCCCATTCACAAACTTGAAGGGCACAATTGAGATTTAATCATGCCATTAAAAAGTTCAATGATTCTCAAAAGATCTAGGAATTTCAATTCATTTAAAACTTAATAATCAATTTTGTTTTTCATGGTGGAAATTGGTAAATCTTCATTTACCTACCTTCAAATATTTTGCAATTGGATTACGACATCCCTCTTCCGAATTGTAAAATATTGTGTTGGGTCCTAGCCTTAATATTTCATTGTGGGTGTTATATTAAGGACTTAAATCAACTCAATTTGAATTTCTCTTTGTAGATATCTAGTTCTGACAACTATGGTCTTCCCAAATCTTTTAGAAAAAGCTTTCCTCATGAAGATGATGTTCCCCAAAATCATACTTCACTTCCTCCACGTCCTCTAATAATTCTCCCTGACCCACATGTTCGAAGACTTGAAAATTTCAAGGTCACTCAAGCCCTATTGGCAAGCAAACATGAAGAAGGAAAGTATGTATGTGTTCACGTCTTGGACATGAAGCTGCATATTGACAGGCTGGGAATGTTGGGTATCGTGTTCCCAAGGAAGTTGGTTGTTGACTTGGTTCTTCATTCACTTCCCAGGTCATATATTGAGTTTGTTAAAGACTACTATGTGACAGATCATGACATGGCCCTTATCGATCTTACCTATTTGCTAATTGTTGCTTAATCAGAAATGATTTGGGGCACTGATAAAGCAAATTTGAATAGAAGATTAATTTTCCAAGCTTCCATGGACATTGACAATGGAAACATTGGAAGTCAAGAAACGATTTCTCTTTCTAAGGGAAAGGGAAAGGCTAAGTCTGAGATTGTCTCATGTGCCGATGCGAAAGAAACCATTTGTTTATACTGCCATTTAGAGGGATATTGGAAGCGAAGCTGCCCTGACTACCTGAGAGATCTAGGAGATGGTAAAGTCAAAATGTTTGACTCCACTTCAGGTAAGTCCACTGTCTAACTCTATTAAGTTTCTATCTGGAGATTCTTAATACATGATGTCATGTAATTACATTTTGATGTTTTGTAGAATCGAAGAAAAGAAAGGAAGCTTAAAGGAAGAGTAAGTTGATTCTGATCGCAAAGAGATGGATTTCGATCGCATGGCTCGATGATCAGAATTTTGAGCTGCTGCTTAAGAGTTATGCTAGATTGCTTAGAAATAGATAATAACATAGTTTTCATTTGCATTGTAAGGACAAGTTTTCCGCACTTTTATAAATAAAGAAAAATTTTGAATTTTATCTTATTTTAAATTTCCTTACAATGGCATTTGTGAAAAAATGTTGCTTATATGTTTCCATTGATAGCAATATTGGAAAATTGATTTGATTATTTCGTTTGTGGTAGAGTCAAAATTTACCAAATAATGGTAGATTCTTATCACCCAAGTTTCAATTGGATAGAAACTCAGAATAATGCAACTTGTATTGCGTGATGATTGATAACCTTCATCTTTGGTAAATTAAGACTAATTCCTTGTTCACATGTATATGTGAGTCAAGTGAAGGACTAGGGGATCAGGTAAACTTGGTTGTGCGTTGGTCAGGTCCACCACAAAGAACGATAAGACTATTCGTCATGATTTACTAAAAGTTTAGTAAATATAGTTATACTTAAAAGTTTAAGTGTAATTCTGAATCATTGAAAAAGTTTCAATGTTAAGCAGAACTAACGAGAATAATCAAATTAGGCAGACAGATAAAAGTTTCTCCAGTCTGAAAAGATGGGAGAGTACTTTAGTATCGTGTTTTATGATTACCTTAAGGATTATGAAAGGCCATATCACAATTGATCCTCTAAGGACACCTTAGTGCACTTCTATGGCTAAAAAGTGGAATCGTGAATTGTTGAAATGGTTAAATCAAATGGTGAATCATACTTCTTTCTGAAATCAAGTCTTAGAGTCGTACTCCAAGATTGTAACTTGAGTGACATAATCTTAAGAAAGGTTTATAACACTTATCAAATGTAGAGTAAAATGTTTCTTACTCTTGTACATTTGAAATTGGTAAGTTGTGATGTCTTGATAAGGACAAAGACCAACTAAGACCAATTGTGTGAAGTGTTTATGTTGATAAGAATCCGCACTAACTCTTGAATATTTGTTTTGTCAAGGAATGGTTCATGACAAGAGAATATTATATGTCAATAGGGTAGTTGGAGTCTTAAAGATCTTAAAAACGTTTCAAGAACTAATCAAGAATAAAACCTATTGTTTATCACTAGCACACGACTTGAGGTTTGCAACCTATCGTGTTGACATATTCTTGTTTTTGTGCCCATTCCAGTTAAAAGTTGACTATGCATGTGAGTTCTATGAGTTCTCAATTGTTTGCATAACGCAAAGCACCTGGATCAATGAAAGTTTCATTGATAAGTATGGGTGAGTTGCATAACAACTTGGAAGACATGGTAGGCCCCTGCGCTACCAAGTGGCAAGAAATTAAGATTGAACAAGTTTAGTCTATATGAGTTTGGATTTGTCACTAACCTTGTCTTGTGATTATGGGTTTGACAAATTCACATAGATAGGAACACATTGTTGGATTAATGTCTAAGTCCATAACTATAATTGGTAAGACTTGACCCGACCCGACATGGTCCATTTGGGTTGCATGGCATCATGCATTTGGATAGACTATAATGAGAGAAATAACACTTAAGGTTGGTTAATATATTATAAGTTCTAATATATTAATAAGGTTATTTAATTATGTGACAACCCGAAATTTACTCCGTCACTATAACCCGTTTCCGTCAATAAAAGTTAGTTCTACTAAAATTTTCCGTTAACTTTTATTTATTAAAATAATTCATTTTGAGTTATAAAAATAAGTAATATTTAATGACGGAATACATACAACTAAGTCGGGTTGCGGTTAGTTTACCCGGTAAAAAAACAATTAGCTCCGTTTAAACGACAGTGTATGGTGGGTCCCCACTAGACAGCCATATATAAAGGAGGAGTGTCTACCTTTAGAGCCTTTTCCCACCTTGGAGCTTTCTCTCTCTACTTTCTCTCTCTAAAATCGGGTTTGGCTCAAGAACACCTCTTTCAAGCCTCAAAAATCAAAGGTAATCCCCATAACTTGATTTTCTAGCTTAGTATTCATGCTATTTCGAGTTGGATCATCCAAATACCCCAACATGCATGTGTTTACGGTTTGGGGAGCCTCCCAAAACCGTAAACTCCTATATGAGGGTTTTGAAGCCCCAAAACACTTCCAAACCTTCTCTAATGCTTAGATATAGCTTAGATACTTACATGCATGGGCTAAGGAACCGAAGATCGTGACTTTTTGGCCATAAACTTGAGTTTACGGTTCTTGAACATTCGAAAACCGTAAACCCAAAAACCGTAAACACCTCAAATGGTGTTTTGATGCCCTAAACCCTTCCTTAGCTTGTTTGATGAACTACAAACTAGTGTAAATGAGCTTAGGACCTTGAAACATGAAATGGTTGAAGTGGTCAAGGGTTTACGGCCGTAAACCCTAGAGTTTACGACCGTAAACTCCCAGAGTTTACGACCGTAAACTCCCCAGGAGTGGTCCAAGGACCGTAAACTCCAAGGGAGTACCCAGTTGAACCCTAATCACTTCCCAAGCCTTCGAATTGATCCTAGAAGCCTTCCTTGTGATGCATGAGACCTTTAGACACACAAACTCACCATTTCCACGAGTTTACGGCCGTAAACTCATGGGTGAAATGGTCTCCCAACCGTAAACACACTTAAGTGTGGCCAAGTGAAGTGTAAACTCCATAGTGAGGCCATACACTCCTTAGATGCCACCTTTAGCACTCCTAACACTTGAAACAAAGTGTTTTCATACATTAAAGTGCCTTTACCCATTTAATTAGTGATTACACAACTAATTAGATACTTTATACATCACTACATGTTACATAGGATCCGTGTGTGTGTTCAAGTCCTCACTTGACACCTAGCATCCTACCCGGCGTTTCCATTCACTTCACTCACTACAGGTGAGTTCATACCCCTAAATGAACCTTTTTAAATGTTTTTAACTGTTTTATGGGGGGGGAATACAAGTTGAACCAACTAAGTTATAGTAAAAATCGCATGTGAATTATAACTTGCAACCAAAAGGATTTTCTACACTATTAACTGTTTTTACCACCAAAAAGGGATTTTCTATATTTTCAACTATATTGCCAATTAAACTGTTTTCAAAGGCTTACCAAACTCATTTTCGTGTTAAATCACTATAAAACTATTTTTCCAAAATTCGTTTAAACAAATTTTTATTCTCAAACCATATCTACACCAATATATTTATATAAGTAAGACTTGAAGGACTTAGGACTAATAACTCACCTTACTTCCTGTTCTTGTTTGATTGTGGGCTTAGGGTATTTTGTTATTAGTCCGACTCTCGTTGAATTCTTAGTTATATATCTCATATATTTGTGTAAGATATAAAAGTTTGATATCAGTTCAATGCCTTTGGATATCAAAGACATGCAACCAACAATACTATTTAACTATAATAGGTATAGTTAAGGGATACTACTCAATGCTACTATTGCCATGACAACTACCAGAGTCAGTTCAGTTGTGAGTCAATTTATGCTATGTACTATACAAGAGAACACTATATACTATACAAGGAGAACACTATATGCTATACAAGAGAACACTATATACTATACAAGGAGAACACTATGTACTATACAAAGAGAACACTACATACTATACAAGAGAACTTACTAAAATAGAATGTGACAAACTATTTCTCGATACGACACATCTTTGTGCTATCACCGCGTAACCAGAGTCTCCTGGAGGGAGAGCGGGCATTATGTGTATAGATCTATACGGGACAGACACTCCCACATCCCGACTGCTAGCTACAGTCCGAGCCGTCTAGGCCCAGGGGTGACAAAATGTCACATCTACATATGACTCGGAGGGTCAAAGGGATTTGATCGTCAATCAGCATGGTTACGTACGAGTTCACAATCAAACCTTTAATTAATACTTTAAAAATTAAAGGCAACGGACTCCCTGAGGAGTATTGTACATTTAATACTACCTGGAGTCTGCATTTCATTACATATGGCCGACAGTGATACTGTTGGGGTAAAACATTTTTCTCATTACTATACATGGATAGAGTCAAACTATATTTTCAAACTAATAACTACTGGGAAAACTTGTACATTATCAAAGGAACAAACAAAACATTGGGTCTTGGTGGAGACTACTTTTTCTGGAAAACATAGGGTTTTCTAGGGCTCATACTATTTTCAAACACCGAAACTTTCTTTTACAATGTATAATTGTGAACATTTTTATACAGGAAATGACACTAAATACTTATGAACTCACCAGCTTTATGCTGATAAACGTTTTCAAAATAACTTGTATTCTCAGGTCATCAGTAGACAGATACGGATGCAGCTTTTGAGAAGACGGAGCACATATGAGACTCCACTTTATTTTGATTGTATTTTTGGTGTCTAACATTTGTACTGAACACGTTTGTATTACAATTATTATCTTAATGCAATGGATGTTGTTGCTTGTCTTTACTATTATGCTTTGTTATGATACTGTACATGACGTCCTCCACCCCAGAACGTATTCCGCCGTTCTCGGTTTTGGGGTGTGACAGATTGGTATCAGAGCACTGTTTATAGTGAATCAAGTATATCAACCCATAAAAGATATACAAACTATAAACACATCGGGACTAAAACACTCTGAACAAGAATATATACTTTTAAATAATAAAATATTTAATTAAGTATATATATACATTCATTCATACAAAGGGTCAGTATCATACTAGAACAGAACAAAAGTATTAAGATTGTTGAACAGCACAGTTAGGCTTAGAGACATATGGCCAAAACTAGGCGGATGTAGCCTGATCAACTACATTTTCCTAGGAGTGGCTAGCATGTGCCTAAGAATGGTTGTGGTGTTGCAACAAGTCTAAAACTTACCAATACTACTACAAGAACATCAGAACAAGAATACTATAGGAGTATTCTGCATTCTAGTTACAACATATGTGAGAACAAAAAAAAGGGGTCGTTACTAGTAGGGCAATAGTTGCTAAGTGGATACACCACGGTTACATGTGACTAAGGCGTTATAGGCTTAGAATCTGTGACCTTTGCTTCATTTCCTGTTCTTGTTTGATTGTGGGCTTGGAGTTAGGGTCACTTATTCGAGGGTCTATTCTGCTTCGATTACATGTAATTGGTATGCACTATGCAAGTATTGGGTCGACTAATAACGATCATCTTATAAGTATCCTAGATTAGCACGCCTATCAACTTTTCTTTCCCTATTCTCGCGTAAATGGCATAACCGCATCCCGAGCGGAAGTCATGAAACTCTGAGCACGCCAGAGGACGCACGAGCGACATCTTCAGGGAGTTGTGCGCCAACTGGCTGATCTTAGGATTTGCCCCAAAGGATCCCCGTCGCCAGTAAAAGATGCCAACTCATCCCTCACTTTGATTAAGGAATAGCCTTCTTTCTATAGTCAACAGAGTACATGCCTGTAAACATTCCTAACTTTGGAAGTACTCTAGCTAGACTACTAAACTGCCAACATTTTCCCTGATGGTTTGATGTAAGACTTCCTGCTAGGTCATTTCCTTTCCCGAACTCATTATACATCAGTAATACCAGTACTATTGGCAGTATCTAATCGATGGGGAAACAGTACTTTTGGGTGTCCCTGACCTAGCAGTATATTTCCATTTGTTTGTTAGACTATAGAGAGTTAATCCAAGAAACACTCTTATCATGTTTACAAATCGATTCTTACTATTGTCATCGTTTTCGTAACCTTTCAGTACAGGATGCCGCCTCGCAAGCGTCCAACCAGGAGAACTCCCGCAACTCAAGCTCCACCACCACTTACACCGCCGGTTCCTCCGCAGTTTGACCCGGTGTTGTTCCAAACAGCCGTGACTGCAGCGGTGACTGCCGCTCTGGCGCAAGTCAATTCTGGTGGTGCCAGTGGAGGTGGACTGGGCACTAACTCTAGCCAGGGTGAAACCCACCCCCATGCTCGGGAATGCACCTACAAAGATTTCATCAGTTGCAAGCCTACCTACTTCAACGGGACCGGGGGAATCCTCGCCCTAACCCAATGGTTCGAAAGAACCAAAGCAGTATTCGAAATGTGCTCCTGCCCCGAAGGGAGCAAGATAAAGTTTGCTACTTGTACCCTTACCCAAAGGGCCCTAACATGGTGGAATGGCCATGTCAAATCCCTCTCCCTGGTAGCCGCTAACGCCATGGGTTGGGATACGCTGAAAGACCTAATGATGGCAGAGTACTGCCCAAAGGGAGAAATTCAGAAATTGGAGGAGGAACTCTGGAATCTCAAAATGCAGGGTTCCGATATAGTAGCTTATACAACCCGGTACTGCGAGCTGGTAGCCCTATGCCCTAACATGATCCCCTCGGAAGCCAAGAAGATTGAGCGTTTAATCGGGGGCCTAGTGCCTCCGTATCGTGGGAACGTTCTATCATCAAGACCAACGACCTTCGAAAGTGCCAAGGAGTTGGCCCAAATGCTTATTGATCATGAAGTTCCCCGTGCTCCATCTACAACCACAACCATCACTACTGCTCCAACTCACGCCTCCGACAACAAGAGAAAACGGGGAGATCGAAAGAAGGGGAGATCAATCAAATCCTCTCCCAGTAACCAGCAAATAGTGGCTGTCCATGCTGCCACTACTCCTATTGCCCCTGTACCCACCAAAACATATGCGGGGAATCTACCCAAGTGCGATAAGTGCGCCTTCCATCATAACGGCCCATGCCGTGAAATGCACTGCACCAATTGCGACCGGAAGGGTCACACCATCCGGTTCTGCAGAGCACCTCCCAAACCAATTTCCCAAATTCCCAGTTCGGGAGCGAGCCAGGCCTGCTATGGCTGTGGCGAAGTCGGACATTTCAAAAGAAATTGTCCAAAGGCTGGCAACGCGGGAGGAGCAGGTAGACTACTTGCTATTGGCCATAATGAGGCTGTAGCAGACCCCACCGTAGTCACGGGTACGTTCCTTCTTGATAACTCTTATGCTTGTATCCTATTCGATAGTGGGGCATAAAGAAGTTTCGTAAATCAAAACTTTAAACACTTACTCAAACAATCACCACAATCACTGAAAGAAACCTTCATCGTAGAAATGGCTAACGGCAAGACGGAAAGTTCTAACGAAATCTACATAGGTTGTACCCTCACGCTAGATAATCATTCGTTTCCTATCGATCTCATACCAGTAGCGATCAAGAGCTTTGATGTCATCATAGGCATGGACTGGTTGAGTCTCCACCGTACCGACATCCTGTGTTTCGACAAGGCCATCCGTCTGAACCTGCCCAACAATGAAACACTGATGATCTACGGAGACAAACCCAGTACGAGCCTTCGCATCATCTCGAGCATTCAAGCCCAGAAATACTTGCGCAAGGAATATCGCGCATTCCTTGCACACGTTGTCGACACGAGCCGGAAAACGAAAGAACTCAAAGATTTCCCCATCGTGTGCGACTTCCCTGACATCTTTCCAGAGGAACTTCCAGGTTTACCTCCCAAACGTCAAGTCGAGTTCAGAATCGATTTAATTCCAGGAGCTACCCCCGTAGCAAAGGCGCCCTATCGTCTAGCGCCTGCTGAGATGCAAGAACTATCCGGCCAACTTAACGAACTGCTCAGCAAGGGCTTTATAAGACCAAGCTTCTCACCCTGGGGAGCACCAGTCTTGTTCGTAAAGAAGAAAGACGAATCGTTCCGCATGTGCATCGACTACAGAGAACTCAACAAGCTGACAATCAAGAACCGTTATCCCCTTCCTCGTATAGACGATTTATTTGATCAACTGCAAGGGGCGAGTTACTTTTCCAAAATTGACCTAAGGTCCGGGTATCACCAGTTGCGAGTGCTCGAGGAGGATGTTCCGAAGACAGCCTTCCGGACTCGTTACGGGCACTACGAGTTCGTAGTGATGCCGTTCGGACTGACCAATCGCCCGCAGTCTTCATGGACTTGATGAATAGAGTATGCCGTCCTTACTTAGATCAGTTCGTCATCGTCTTCATTGATGATATACTTATCTACTCTAGAAGTTAGGAAGAGCATAGCGATCATCTGCGACAGGTCCTGGAAACTCTACGATCGGAGGAGCTTTACGCAAAGTTCTCAAAGTGCGAATTTTGGATCCGAAGAGTCGAATTCTTAGGACACGTGGTTAGCAAAGAAGGAATCCACGTGGACCCATCCAAGATTAAAGCTATTGAGAACTGGTCAGCACCGAAGACGCCTACAGAAATTCGCCAATTTCTAGGCCTCGCTGGCTACTACCGAAGATTCATTCAGAATTTCTCTCGGATTGCGAAGCCTCTTACGACATTGACCCAGAAAGGCGTGGCCTTTGACTGGGAAGAAAAACAAGAGAAGGCATTCCGAACCCTGAAGCGAGCCTTGTGCACCGCACCGATACTGTCCCTCCCCGAAGGGACAGAAGACTTCGTGGTATATTGCGATGCATCCAATCAGGGGCTCGGCTGTGTTCTGATGCAACGAGGTAAGGTCATCGCCTACGCCTCAAGACAGCTGAAGACACACGAACTCAACTACACCACGCACGACCTTGAGCTAGGGGCGGTCGTGTTCGCCCTAAAGATATGGAGACACTATCTGTATGGTACAAAGAGCACCATCTATACCGACCACAAAAGCCTCCAGCACATCTTCAACCAGAAGGAGCTCAACATGAGACAACGACGGTGGGTCGAGCTACTCAACGACTACGAATGTGAAATTCGTTACCACCCGGGTAAAGCCAATGTAGTAGCAGACGCCCTAAGTAGGAAGGAATATTCTGGGCGAAGAGTCAAGTCCCTAACCATGACTATCCATTCGCATCTACCCGCACAAATTAAGGGAGCACAACTTGAAGCTTTGAAACCGGAAAATGTGGCGGGAGAGTCCCTGCGAGGAATGGATAAAAATCTGGTAGTCAAGGATGACAGAGCTTACTACCTCATGGACCGGATCTGGACACCGCGACACGGTGGCTTCAGAGACTTGGTCATGAAAGAAGCGCACAACACTCGATATTCCATTCACCCAGGTTCGGATAAGATGTACCTGGATCTCAAGAAATCGTACTGGTGGCCTAACATGAAAGCGGAAATCGCTACCTTCGTGAATAAGTGCCTTACTTGCGCAAAGGTCAAGGTCGAATACCAGAAACCCTCGGGTCTTCTCCAACAGCCAGTGATACCTGAATGGAAGTGGGAGAGAATTACTATGGATTTCATTACCAAATTGCCCAAATCTCCGAGTGGGTACGACACCATTTGGGTAATTGTCGACCGGCTAACCAAATCCGCCCACTTCCTTCCTATCAAGGAAAATTTCAAAATGGAGAGACTTACGCGAATTTACATCCAAGAGGTAGTCCGACTGCACGATGTACCTGTGTCCATTATTTCCGATCGGGATAGCAGATTCACCTCGAGGTTCTGGCAGTCACTACAGAAGGCTCTTGGAACTAAGCTGGATATGAGCACAGCATACCATCCTCAAACCGATGGACAGAGTGAGAGAACTATTCAAACCTTAGAAGATATGCTGCGAGCCTGTGTAATCGACTTTGGTAAGGCGTGGGATACTCACTTACCCCTAGTCGAGTTTTCCTACAACAACAGTTATCACACAAGCATCAAAGCTGCCCCATTCGAAGCCCTCTACGGCCGAAAGTGCAGATCCCCTCTATGCTGGGCCGAAGTAGGCGACACTCAATTAGCTAAGGGACGAGTTCCTGACAGCACTCTCACCGGTCCAGAAATCATCCGCGAAACCACCGAAAAGATCGTACAAATCCGAGCACGACTTAAAGCCTCAAGAGACCGACAGAAAAGCTACGCAGACAAACGGAGGAAACCTTTGGAATTCCAGGTGGGAGACCGAGACCTTTTGAAAGTCTCACCCTGGAAAGGCTTGATACGCTTCGGAAAGCGCGGAAAGCTGAATCCGAGATACATAGGGCCTTTTGAGATTCTCGCTAGAATCGGCCCCGTAGCTTACAAACTCAATCTACCCCGCGAACTTAGTAATGTGCATCCTACCTTCCACGTCTCGAACTTGAAAAAGTGCCTATCCGATGAGACTCTCATTATTCCACTCGAGGAAATCGAGATCAATGAGAGCCTCAACTTCGTGGAAGAACCTGTGGAGATCATGGACCGAGAGGTCAAACGAACGAGGCAAAGCCGCATCCCGATTGTGAAGGTTCGTTGGAACGCCAAACGAGGACCAGAGTTCACTTGGGAGCGCGAGGATCAAATGAAACTTAACTATCCTCATCTCTTTGCTTAGTTGTGTTGTAATAACGTAACTACTTGAATTCTGAATTTCGGGACGAAATTCCCTCTAACGGGGGGATGATGTGACAACCCGAAATTTACTCCGTCACTATAACCCGTTTCCGTCAATAAAAGTTAGTTCTACTAAAATTTTCCGTTAACTTTTATTTATTAAAATAATTCATTTTGAGTTATAAAAATAAGTAATATTTAATGACGGAATACATACAACTAAGTCGGGTTGCGGTTAGTTTACCCGGTAAAAAAACAATTAGCTCCGTTTAAACGACAGTGTATGGTGGGTCCCCACTAGACAGCCATATATAAAGGAGGAGTGTCCACCTTTAGAGCCTTTTCCCACCTTGGAGCTTTCTCTCTCTACTTTCTCTCTCTAAAATCGGGTTTGGCTCAAGAACACCTCTTTCAAGCCTCAAAAATCAAAGGTAATCCCCATAACTTGATTTTCTAGCTTAGTATTCATGTTATTTCGAGTTGGATCATCCAAATACCCCAACATGCATGTGTTTACGGTTTGGGGAGCCTCCCAAAACCGTAAACTCCTATATGAGGGTTTTGAAGCCCCAAAACACTTCCAAACCTTCTCTAATGCTTAGATATAGCTTAGATACTTACATGCATGGGCTAAGGAACCCAAGATCGTGACTTTTTGGCCATAAACTTGAGTTTACGGTTCTTGAACATTCGAAAACCGTAAACCCAAAAACCGTAAACACCTCAAATGGTGTTTTGATGCCCTAAACCCTTCCTTAGCTTGTTTGATGAACTACAAACTAGTGTAAATGAGCTTAGGACCTTGAAACATGAAATGGTTGAAGTGGTCAAGGGTTTACGGCCGTAAACCCTAGAGTTTACGACCGTAAACTCCCAGAGTTTACGACCGTAAACTCCCCAGGAGTGGTCCAAGGACCGTAAACTCCAAGGGAGTACCCAATTGAACCCTAATCACTTCCCAAGCCTTCGAATTGATCCTAGAAGCCTTCCTTGTGATGCATGAGACCTTTAGACACACAAACTCACCATTTCCACGAGTTTACGGCCGTAAACTTATGGGTGAAATGGTCTCCCAACCGTAAACACACTTAAGTGTGGCCAAGTGAAGTGTAAACTCCATAGTGAGGCCATACACTCCTTAGATGCCACCTTTAGCACTCCTAACACTTGAAACAAAGTGTTTTCATACATTAAAGTGCCTTTACTCATTTAATTAGTGATTACACAACTAATTAGATACTTTATACATCACTACATGTTACATAGGATCCGTGTGTGTGTTCAAGTCCTCACTTGACACCTAGCATCCTACCCGGCGTTTCCATTCACTTCACTCACTACAGGTGAGTTCATACCCCTAAATGAACCTTTTTAAATGTTTTTAACTGTTTTATGGGGGGGAATACAAGTTGAACCAACTAAGTTATAGTAAAAATCGCATGTGAATTATAACTTGCAACCAAAAGGATTTTCTACACTATTAACTGTTTTTACCACCAAAAAGGGATTTTCTATATTTTCAACTATATTGCCAATTAAACTGTTTTCAAAGGCTTACCAAACTCATTTTCGTGTTAAATCACTATAAAACTATTTTTCCAAAATTCGTTTAAACAAATTTTTATTCTCAAACCATATCTACACCAATATATTTATATAAGTAAGACTTGAAGGACTTAGGACTAATAACTCACCTTACTTCCTGTTCTTGTTTGATTGTGGGCTTAGGGTATTTTGTTATTAGTCCGACTCTCGTTGAATTCTTAGTTATATATCTCATATATTTGTGTAAGATATAAAAGTTTTCATATCAGTTCAATGCCTTTGGATATCAAAGACATGCAACCAACAATACTATTTAACTATAATAGGTATAGTTAAGGGATACTACTCAATGCTACTATTGCCATGACAACTACCAGAGTCAGTTCAGTTGTGAGTCAATTTATGCTATGTACTATACAAGAGAACACTATATACTATACAAGGAGAACACTATATGCTATACAAGAGAACACTATATACTATACAAGGAGAACACTATGTACTATACAAAGAGAACACTACATACTATACAAGAGAACTTACTAAAATAGAATGTGACAAACTATTTCTCGATACGACACATCTTTGTGCTATCACCGCGTAACCAGAGTCTCCTGGAGGGAGAGCGGGCATTATGTGTATAGATCTATACGGGACAGACACTCCCACATCCCGACTGCTAGCTACAGTCCGAGCCGTCTAGGCCCAGGGGTGACAAAATGTCACATCTACATATGACTCGGAGGGTCAAAGGGATTTGATCGTCAATCAGCATGGTTACGTACGAGTTCACAATCAAACCTTTAATTAATACTTTAAAAATTAAAGGCAACGGACTCCCTGAGGAGTATTGTACATTTAATACTACCTGGAGTCTGCATTTCATTACATATGGCCGACAGTGATACTGTTGGGGTAAAACATTTTTCTCATTACTATACATGGATAGAGTCAAACTATATTTTCAAACTAATAACTACTGGGAAAACTTGTACATTATCAAAGGAACAAACAAAACATTGGGTCTTGGTGGAGACTACTTTTTCTGGAAAACATAGGGTTTTCTAGGGCTCATACTATTTTCAAACACCGAAACTTTCTTTTACAATGTATAATTGTGAACATTTTTATACAGGAAATGACACTAAATACTTATGAACTCACCAGCTTTATGCTGATAAACGTTTTCAAAATAACTTGTATTCTCAGGTCATCAGTAGACAGATACGGATGCAGCTTTTGAGAAGACGGAGCACATATGAGACTCCACTTTATTTTGATTGTATTTTTGGTGTCTAACATTTGTACTGAACACGTTTGTATTACAATTATTATCTTAATGCAATGGATGTTGTTGCTTGTCTTTACTATTATGCTTTGTTATGATACTGTACATGACGTCCTCCACCCCAGAACGTATTCCGCCGTTCTCGGTTTTGGGGTGTGACAAATTAGTATTGATCAAGAATTAATTTGGAATTAATTAAGTGATCAAAAGGAGACTAATTAAATATATGGGTTGATTGTGTAAATCATTCATTCTTATATATGTGGGCTTGTGATCCAAGATTCCTTATGTTGGACTAAGTCCATGGGGGTGACCCATGGATACTCCATGGAGGTTAAAATCCATGGAGCATAAGGAATGGGTAAAGTTATGAGTTACATGGTGTAACCCTAATAGCCACCATATAAAAGAATCCCATGGCTCAAGAAATCGTGCACTAATGTGTGAGTGTGAGGGCTAGACGATTTCAAGGAGTGTTCAAGTTTCTCTCAAGTTATTCCAAGTGTATTTGGTGTTGTGTGAACCATTTGAGGTGTCACACTTGGGGCACTCGGCACTCAAGCTTCATGAAGACATTCTACATCAAAGAGGTATGTATTCTATCTTGTTATTTTTATTATTTTGTATGCTAGATTAGGATAATACCTTGGATGTTCATAATTGTATGTATAATATAGAAAACATAGATCCAAGGTATTTAGGGTTGCATGTACACTTAGGAGTGTTAGAATGCTCATAACCCAACAGTGGTATCAGAGCCTAGGCTTGTTTTCTTGTTATACTTGCAAAAGTAGCTGAAAAAATCGAGTTGGATGCATATATTCGATTGTTTTGGCTGGAATTGGACTAGGAACATTACCCTAAGATGTTTTTGGACTTATAAACTTGTTTTTGATGTGGTAATGTTCATGCTAATCCAATTTCTAAGATAATTCTCATAATTTCTAGATTTGTTTTAGTTTGTATGTTCATGCTAATTTCTTGAAGATTGATGATTTGAATTATCTTGTTCTTATGAGGTTCTTAGATTAATAGAAAGGTTGTGTGAAATAGTTGTTTTCAATCCATTTTAATCTAAGAGTTGATTCCAAAGTGTGTTTTTGTAACTTGTCCTCAAGTTATATGAAAAGTCACATTTAAGAATCATAAAACTCATAAAAGTTGGCAAAGGTTACAAAAATGAAGAGTCTAGTTCTAATTAAATGGTTTTATGACTCCATAACTTGTCCTCAAGTTATGGAGGTTCAAGAGTCTCTTCATTAAATTAAAAAAAAGTGTAACCTTAATTAGTTCCATAAATTACAATAAAAAAAGTTATTTTTTTTATTAATTAGTTTAAAGTAGTTTTAATTAAAACTACTTTAAACTCATAAGTTATGGAATTAATTAGTTTTGAATAGTTTCAAAACTTGCCCTCAAGTTTTGGAATTTGAAAAGTTTTCACTTATGAATACTTTAATTCCAAGTTAGCCCTTAGAATTTTAAAAGTTAAAATTCAACCCTTATACTTTATAATATTATAAGTTAATAATATTTATATATATGTATAAGAGTAAAGTCAGTCTTACCATTAGTAGGCCTCATTCACGAAGCCGGTCTATAAGGGGGGTATAAGGTTACTGCCTATAAAATGGCAGTTTAATGGGTGTCCACTCTCACCCACCGCTTCCTTGACTGGTGGAGGGTCGTTAGCCGAACGGGTAGGACAAGGACTATAATTCTCCTTTCATTAAAAGTATTAATGATAAATACTAAGTAAATAAACTCTTATTAATACCCAATCTTAGTTACTTAGGAAAATGTGAATTTGGTGCTAACCCATGAAATTACACATTGCACTTTGCTTAAGTCGTTAGTGGAGCGTGTGTGGTTAACCGGCACACTAACCTGGACTTAACAAGGTAGGCAAAGGGTAACTTAATATTTATCATAGTATCGGTGGAGCGTGTGTGGTTAACCGGCACACTGATTAAGGGGTAAATATTAAGGGTACCAAGTATATTTGCATGGTTATTCACACCTTGTTTTGTGATCCTCGGCATCCCAGTCACAAAACCTGAAGGTCACACTCGAGATTGAAACATGCCATTGAACAGTTCAATGAATCTCAAAGATCTAGGACTTTCAAATCCAATTAAAACCTAATAAATTATTTCGTTTTTCATGGTGGAAATTGGTGAATCGTCATTCACCTACCTTCAAATATTTTATAGCTTGGATTACAGAATCCCTCTTCTAAGTTATAAAATAGTTTGTTGGGTCCTAGCCTTAATATTTCATATTGGGTGTCATATTAAGGACTTTAAATCAACTATCTTGAATATCTCCCAAAAAGATGTCTGGTCTAGACATTTATGATCTTCCCAAATCTCTTGAAACAAGCTTTCCTAAATGAAGATGATGTCCCATGGATATCATACTTCTTTCACATCCTCCAATTATTCTCCCTAACCCACAAGTTCCTAAAAGGTTTAAGGTCACTCAAGCCCTATTGGCAAGGCAAGGTCTAGGTGTGATCACATCTTGGAGATGTAGTCACATATTGACAAGCCGGGAGAGTTGGGTGTCAAAGTCTTGAGAAAGTTGGTGGCTCAACTACTTTCTAAGTCACATAGTGAGTTCTTTTGGGAATCCTATGAAACAGACTAAGACAAGACCCTTAATGATCTTATCTATTTGCTAAGATCAACTTCCTAAAACGCTATGGACATTGACAATGATGACATTGGATATCCAGTAAAGCTCTCTCTGCCCAATGGAAAGGGATCAGCCATAGTCAACTCGGTTGACCCAATGGTAAAGAGAGAGGCGAAGTCTGAGATAGTCCCATTATCAAGGGTCCATAGGTAACTATTGCCAAAGGAAGGGGCATTGGTTACGAAGCTGCCAAATTTACCTAAGGATGTTAAAGTCAATAAGTTTGGCTCTACTTCAGGTAAAGTCCATTGTCTAACTCTATTAAGTACATGTTGATTCTGATCGCGAAGATGGATTTCAATCGCATGGTTCGGTGATCAGAATTTTGGGCTATTAATTAAGAGTTATGATATTTATATTGCTTAGGAATAGATAACAACAAGGTTTTCATATGGATTGTAAGGATAAGTTTTTCCGCAAAGTTTTAAAATAAAAGAAAAAGGTTTTGATTTTATTTATTTTAAGTATCCTTACAATGGCATTTGTGAAAAGTTGTTGCTTATAAGATTCCATTGATAGCAATATTGAAAAAATGGATTTGATTCTTTCGGCTGTGGTAGTGTCTAATATTACCAAATAAGGAAAGATTCTCATCACCCAAGGTTCAATTGGACCGAAACTTAGAATCATGCAAGTTGTATAGTATGATGAATGAGAACTTTCAGCTTGGAAAATTAAGACTAATTCCTTATGTGAATAAGGAAAGGACTAAGGGATCGAGTACACATTCTTGTGCACTGGTCAAGTCCACCACAAAAGATCAAGAAGACTATTCGTCATGAGTTACTTAAGTTCAGTAAATATGATTATACTTATAAGTTTAAGTATAAGTCTGTAGCATTGGAGAAGTTTCAATGTGAGACAGAACGAATAAGAAGAATCAAAGTATGGCAGAAAGATAAAAGTTTCTCAAATCTGAAAAGATGGGAGAGTACTTTAGTATCTTGTTTATGATCATCTTAATGATTAAGATACCATATCACAATTGGTCCTCTAAAGTCATCTTAGTGCATTCTTATGACTAAGAAGAGGAGTCATGAATTGTTGAAATGGTTAAATCAAAAAGATGAGTCATACTTCGTTCCAAAACAATTCTTAGAGTCATACTCGAAGATTGTAACTTGAGTGACATACTTAAAGAGGGTTTGTTAACACTAGTCAAATGTAAGAGTAAAAGGTTATCAACTCTTGTACATTTGAAATTGGTAAGTTGTGATGTTTTGGATAAAACAGAGACCAACTTAGGCCAATTGTGTAAAGTGTTAGTCTTGATAAAGAATCCGCACTATCTCTTGAATATTTGACAAGGGAGTCTTATATGTCAAGAGGACAGTGGGAGTCTTAAAGCTCTTGAAAGTTTCAAGACT
Source organism: Lactuca virosa (assembly GCF_052849685.1). NCBI lineage: Eukaryota > Viridiplantae > Streptophyta > Magnoliopsida > Asterales > Asteraceae > Lactuca > Lactuca virosa. Next base: position 91,886,773 of record NC_136429.1, read on the forward strand.
TAATCAAGAATAAAACCTAAAGTCCTTTACTAGCACACGACTTGAGGTTTATAACCTATCGTGTTGAAATTTTTGTGCCTATTCAAGTTGGCTTTGCATAGGAGTTCTGAGAGTTCTCAATTGGTTGCACGACTACTTGGAAGCAATGGCAGGCACCTAAGCTGCCAAATGGCAAGAATTTAAGATTGCACAAGTTTAATCAATATGAGTTTGGATTTGTCACTAACCTTGTCTTGTGATTATGGTTTTGACAAATTCACATGGATAAGAACACATACACTATTAAATCTAAGTGTCATAAGGTTTCTCTCCGATTCATGAAAATGATGGTGAGGAAACACTTTCACTAAGTAGATTTTAGCTAGATAGCAATTGTGATATTTGCATTCTCAAAGAAGTTAGTGGAGCGTGTGTGGTTTACCGGCACACTAACATGGACTTGTGAGAAGTGGCAAAGGTCTAAACAATTGAGACTATGATTACGGCATCCCTTTTCATAGTTCTAAAATTGTTTAGACACACATGTGAGCTATCTAAGAGAGGTGTATGATTTTGATAAAGTTTTATCAAAACAATCTAGTATCAGAAATCTGAACTTTGGTAAGAAAGTCAGCTGATTTCTGAGTACATGTCAAAGCTAGTGGGAGCATAAGTGTTATGCTAATAATCATCATGTTAGTGGGAGCATGATAATTATGACAAAGGTTGCAAGTTAGCAATGTTAATTATAGAAAACAAAAGTTTCAATTCGTGAGGTTGCAGGGGTTGAAAAAGTTGTTTTGCTATAACTAAGGGAGAGGAAATTATACTTCATTTCAATTCTAAAAGCTTAGATTTAGATTTTAATCGTATTTAATCAAGGATATATATATGAATTTCATGTTGGAATGGCTCAACATAAGGAAATTCTATATATGGGTCCATTATTTGCGTTCTAAAATTCGATTATGATTACGGCATCCCTTTTCATAATCTGAATTTTGAGAACTTGGCAAATTGAAATGGAAATATTATAGCAAAAGACTGCTTTAGTCTTTATGTGAGACATCATGAATCGTGTCCCATATGCTTCGGATATAGGATCGATTACATGTGTTATATTCATCCATTCTAAAATTTTCCAAATGCCTGGGGCATTATGAAGGGAAAAGGTCTAGAATTGGATATGACTAAAATGATTAAGCAATTGTCGAGGACAATCTAAGGTTTACCAAAGATTGGTTGCTCAAGGACAGTTGGAAGTATAATGTTAATTCTGGAAGGACCATATTGACATAATCTGTAAGGAGGCAACTCTTGTTCAGAAGTGATAGTCAAAATGGAATATGGAAATGTTTCAAAGTTAGAAATTATTCAATCTGTGTAAGATTAGAAAACTTAATGAAAGAAGGATGTTTCCAAGGAGCTGATCTCCTTTGGAATGCTCTGTAATGATTGTTGTCAAGTCTTTCTGACTTCGTGCATTATCATTAAGAGGATCAATGCATATAAGTTTAGAATCTAACAGATTTCAGTAAATGGCATGAATTTGGAATTCTTGCATTTGCAGTAAGGATTTGGGACTGTGAAAAGAGGATCATTGGAGTGATGTTCAATTGATCTATTTTACAAAGTAAAGATCATAGACAAACATAGTATGCATACTTGGTGTATGGCATGACTAGTGTTTAGAAAACATAGTGTACATGCTTGGAGCATGGGACAACTATTGTTTTAAATTCAAGTATAAAGTTGATAAAACCGAAACAATGAATAATGAGTAATCAGTATGGTGATAAATAAAAGTGTTTATTTATATTCATAGGGTTTGATACCATATTTGATTCATTTATTTTTGTGTTTCACTTTGCATGTTTTGACTTCCAGAATAACTAAGTCGCTCTTCCTGAATGATTAAGTTATTCAAACCATCTACAGTCGGTCATATGTTGGAAGTAGATATGAATCAAGACTGTCATGGGTTGGTTTGTAGAGGTCCAAGTTGGTGGACAAAGTGGTGCTACAACACTCATGAGTGCTCATAAGTTCTGAGTATTGGATTCAACCCGCGCTCATTTGAATCACTTCATGGATTTTATCACGAGTGATCATGAGACGATAATATCTTATATTCTTCAAACCTAGAGATATGAGTTGTTACTATGAGTTGGTTATACATTGATTGCACAAAAACGCATTGGTAACTCGATGTTATAAAACGTGCCTTTGTGTATGATTCAACAAGTAGTAGAACAAGCCATATGAGTCGAAGTTTATCCATTCCTTTTACCTTCGGGATAAAAGCGATATCTGTGGGCCCCTCGATGATTTAAAGATGATACATGTGAGTGCTTGGCCAAGCCAGGACTGATTTGATTTGTTCAATCAGTCAGTCATCATGAATCGGAAATCGGGAAACAACAAATGGACAGAGAGAATGATTGATAATCCATGTCTCAGTCCATATGATATCTATAATGGAGGAATATATGATCCCTTATCTAATGGACAAGTCATTGACAAAGGTCAGAGTTCATCGACAAGGTCAGAGTTCGACAGAAGCTTTTGAGAGCTACGATTGCTGATCGGTTCCTGAAGTCATACACAATAATAGTTTTAGACTTATCCAAGTGGGAGACTGTTGGATTAATGTCTAAGTCCATAACTATAATTGGTAAGACTTGACCCGACCCGACATGGTCCATTTGGGTTGCATGGCATCATGCATTTGGATAGACTATAATGAGAGAAATAACACTTAAGGTTGGTTAATATATTATAAGTTCTAATATATTAATAAGGTTATTTAATTAGTATTGATCAAGAATTAATTTGGAATTAATTAAGTGATCAAAAGGAGACTAATTAAATATATGGGTTGATTGTGTAAATCATTCATTCTTATATATGTGGGCTTGTGATCCAAGATTCCTTATGTTGGACTAAGTCCATGGGGTGACCCATGGATACTCCATGGAGGTTAAAATCCATGGAGCATAAGGAATGGGTAAAGTTATGAGTTACATGGTGTAACCCTAATAGCCACCATATTAAAGAATCCCATGGCTCAAGAAATCGTGCACTAATGTGTGAGTGTGAGGGCTAGACGATTTCAAGGAGTGTTCAAGTTTCTCTCAAGTTATTCCAAGTGTATTTGGTGTTGTGTGAACCATTTGAGGTGTCACACTTTGGGCACTAGGAACTCAAGCTTCATGAAGACATTCTACATCAAAGAGGTATGTATTCTATCTTGTTATTTTTATTATTTTGTATGCTAGATTAGGATAATACCTTGGATGTTCATAATTGTATGTATAATAGAGAAAACATAGATCCAAGGTATTTAGGGTTGCATGTACACTTAGGAGTGTTAGAATGCTCATAACCCAACACACATACACGATAAATATCTAAGTGTCACAAGGTTTCTCTCCAATTCATGAAAATGATTGCGAGGAAACGCTTTCGCTAAAGTAGATTTTAAAGAGTTAGCAATTGTGATATTTGCATTCTCAAATTCGATTATGATTACAGCATCCCTGTTCATAGTTTGAATTGTGAGAAATGGCAAAGGTCTAAACATTTGAGACTCATTGATGTAACTTCTAAAATTGTTTAGACACACATGTGAGCTATGTAAGGAAAGGTGTATGCGTCTGAAAAGCCTAGATAAAGTCTTATCGAAGCATCTAATATCATAAATCTGAACTTTAGTAAGAAAGTCAATAAGTATTGATTTCTAGAAGTCCAACTGATTTCTGAGTACATGTCAAAGCTAGTGGGAGCATAAGTGTCATGCTAATAAGAATTTAATTATTATGCTAGTGGGAGCACAATTTTTACGTTAAGAGTTTCAAGTTAGCAATGTTAATTATAGAAAACAAAAGTTTCAATTTGCAAAGATGCATTGTTTGAAAAGTTGTTTTGCTATAATTAAGGGAGAGGAATTCATACTTCACTTCAATTCTAAAAGCTTATATTGAGATTTTAATCAAATTTGGTCAAGAACATATATGAATGTTATGTTGAAATGATTAAACATAAGGAAATTCTATATGTCGAAATATTATAGCAAGAGACTGGTAAAGTATCATGTCTTTATGTGAAACATTATGTATAGTATCCCATATGCTTCGGGTATAGGATTGATTACATATGCTATAATATTAATATGTTCTAATTTTCCAAATGCCTAGGGCATTAAGAGGGAAAATGGACTAGAACGAGAAATGACTAAAATGTTTAACCAATTGTCGAGGACAATCTGAGGTTTACCAAAGATTGGTTGTTTATGGACAGTTGAAAGTATATTGTAAAATTTTGGAAGGACCATATTGACATATTCTGAAAAGAGGCAACTCTTGTTCAGAAGTGATAGTCAAAAAGGGAATATGAAAATGTTTCCATAAGTGTAAGTTATTCTTTAGATCTGTGTAAGATTAGAAAACTTAATGCAAGAAGGATGTTCAAAGGAATGTAGAATGTGAGACTTCGTTTCCTTGGAATTGCTATCCATTGGAATACTTTGTAATGTCTGTTGACAAGTCTCTGTGACTTTTGTGCATGGTCATTAAAAGAGCATCGTTGCATATAAGTTTAAAATCTAACAGATTATAGCGAATGACAAGAATTTGGTATTCTTACATTTATGATAAGGATTTGGAATTGTGAAATGAGTGTCATTGAAATGCTTTCAATTGATCTATTTCACAAAGAAAGGACCATAGCCAAACATAGTGTGCATGCTTGGAGCATGGCATAACTGTTGTTTTAATTCAAGTATTAAGTTGATTAATCGAAACATTATATAATGAATAATGTGTAATCAATATGGTGATTAAATAAAAAGGTGTTTTATTTATATTCATAAGTTCTGAGACCATATTGGCTTCAATTATTCTTGTGTTTAACTTTGCATGTTTTGACTTCCCGAATAACTAGGTTATTCAAACCATCCACAGCCGATCATATTTTTGAAGTAGGTATCGAGGAAAGACTGTCATGAATCTGGCTGTAGATTGTCTAGGTGCTTTAGACATAGCACAAGTTTGTTGCAGTGTTTATGAGTACTCTTGGAATAAGATTCGAGTATTGGATTAAACCCATGCTCATCTGAATCACTTCATGGGTTTTATCACAAGTGATTGTTAGACGATAATATCTTATATTCTTGAAACCAAGACATGTGAGTCCTAATTTACAAGTCGGTTGCACATTGACATATGTAAACGTACCAGTAACTTGGTGTTAAAAAACATATTGTTGTGTGTGATTTGCTGAGTAAGTACAAGCAAGCATTTGAGTTGAAGTTTATCCATTCCTTTTACCCTTGGAGGGATAAAAGCGATATCTATGGGCCCCTCGATGATTTAGTGATAACACCCTAAGTGCTTGGCCAAGACTAGACTGATTTGATTTGTTCAATTAGTCGGTCGTTTTAAATCGGAAATTGGGAAACAACATATGGACTGAGAGAATGATTATAATCCATGACTCAGTCCATACGATATCTAGAATGGAGGAATATATGATCCCTTATCTAATGGATGCGTCATTGACTAGGTTAGAATTCGACAGCGGCTTTTAAGAGCTACGATTGCTAGTCGGGATTTTGGAGTCGTACTTGTAATAATAGTTATTAGACTTATCCAAGTGGGAAACTGTTGGATTAGGTGTCTAAGCCCATAACTATAATTGGTATGTACTTGACCCGACAGTAGCATGGTCCATTTGGGTTGCATATCACCAGGACAGTTTGATAGGATGAACTTTTGAGAAGAGGTTATTTATGATTTGTTAATATATTATAAGTTCTAATATATTAACATGAAATCATATTATTTAATTAGTATTGATCAAGAATTAATTTGGAATTAATTTAGTGATCAAAAGAGACTAATTAAATGTAAGGGGATTGATTGGTAAATCATTCATTCTTATGGTATGGGCCAATGATCCATGACTCTTTAGGTTGGGCTAAACCAATGTTACAACCCATGGATGATCCATGGGGTTTTAACCCCATGGAGCCTAAGGTCATACACATTAGGGTTTACATTGTGTAACCCTAATCTTGCCACACTATATAATAAGCCCCTTAGCATCCAAAATTGTGCACTAGATGTTCTATGAGTTCATAAGCCGATTTGAGTGTAAGAATATTCTCTCAAAATAAATCCTTTGTCCAAAGGTGTGTTGTGATTCCATTTGAGGTGCAACACTTGGGGCACTAAGTTCTTAAGGCCAAACACAACAAGTTCTACAAGCCACAACCAAGAGGTAACTCAATAACTCAATTTTATGTTGTTTATATCATTTTGTATTATAGTTGTAAGCTTAATGATTTGGAAACAATATTGCATATATAATTAGAGAAAACATAGATCTAAAGCATTTAGGGTTGTATGTACACCATAGGATGTTGTAGTATACTAAAACCCAACACAAAGTAGTCGGAGCAGGTGTACTCACTGCTCCTCCCCTCAATATCGCACATTCGGCCTTCTTGTGGCCTACTTAGTTGCAGTGAAAACATAACTGGCTTGCCCCCGAGGACAATGCCTGCTGACATGAATAACCCTGCGACACTTGAAGCAGCCCAAACCCCTAGAACGATAAACTCCATCGTGTAGTTTCCCGCACTTGTTGTACTGACCCCGACCCTGATGGCCCCTCAATCGTTGATCCAAAGTCTTGGGTCTCTTCCCGGGACCCTCCATACCTTCACCTGATCTGGTCCCCTCTTGCCTAGGTGCTCCAAATCGATCTCCTGCTCGTGGGCTCTAGAAATCATATCATTCAGGGTCTTGCACCCTGAAATACTCATAAACTCCCTGATATCATCCCTCAGTATATCATGATACCTTACCTTCTTCATCTCCTCTTCTGTTGCATACTATGGAAACAATAAGTCCCTCTCCCAGAACTTGGCAGGGATCTCTGCTACAGTCTCAGTAGTATGGAGGAGATCCTAAAACTCTCGCGCCAACTGCTGCACCTCAATCACCGGTGCGAACTCAGGTCAGAACTTTGTCGAAAAATCATCCCAAGTTATCGCATCAACAACATCATCCCCTAACCCATGTCATACCTCTTCCCACCAATCTTGTGCCCTGTCCTTCAAAAGCCAGGAAGCAAATCTGACCTTCACCTCCTTAGGGCAGAAACTCGTCCCAAACGCGTTAGCCATATCCGCTAACCATCTCTTACTGGAAATGGGGTCCTTCTCCCCGGAGAACGTGGGAGCTCCACAAGCATGAAACTCATGGAAAGAAAGAGTCTGAGCTCCAACGATAGCCAAAACCTTAGCACGGAACGCACCCAAGCGCTCATCCAAAATCTCCAGAATCACCCGTTTCCTAAGCCAAAGATCACAGGAGTCTGCTCCAAAATACCATGGGTAATCTCCGATGAGATGAACTCCCGCATCTGATTGCTAATCGGCTCAATACCTGCACCTGATCCAGAACAAGAACCAGAACCTCATTCCTAAGTGCTCATCAACAAACTGAAATACAACATGCAAATGATCAGAACATACCCAAGAATCCTCCTCCCACAAGCTTCCTAGATTCTCCAAGACTCCCTATTCAAGTATGGATCATGTGCTTCCAGTAGTACGGGCCCAATACTACCTTCCACACCTATCCATACTTTCCTCAAGAAACATCCTGAATCCTCTAAGTCACCTTCTCAAACTGATGCACCAAATGCTCACTAAACAACGCAACTAAACCCACTGAAGCATATCCTAGGCTCTCCTAGGTTCTCGGCCTCACCCTGCCCTCAGCTGTTGAAAGGCTTCCACCAATGTCAACTAACTACCTCATGAATACATTCACATGCAACAGAGATTAGATAATCCTTTGAGAAAAAGACTCAACCCTAGAACGGTTTGACTTAGACAAGAGCTGCCTAATAGGGTCAGATCCATCACTCTGATATTATTTAACATGTACCACATTTGACTTAGCATATTCACTTAGTAGTTGATTCAAATCACTAAGAGTCCCACAAACCAGAAAGCAAGCAACATTCAGGTAAAGCAAAATCTAACTAGTATACACTAATAAATCCATTCTATCCACTTATTTGAAAACCATACTAGCATGCAATTCTGAAGCTCATACAATCAGGCATATAAAGGCATCTCTCCTATCATAAATTCCTGAGGAGATCCTTAGCCCTAATCTAGCATGCATTTCTCATAATCATATCATGTATCATAATAACATGAATTGGCATTCTGGGAACCACTTACTTGAGCTCGGCCTATTGCACACGTCACACCTCTTTCTTTGATTAGAAACCCTTTTTAATAAAACATTTATTATATGAAAATTTTCACCAACCTCTCAGTTTGAGTCTAGGCATACCCAAGAGTATGCCCGAATCCCTCAAACCAAGGCTCTGATACCAACTTGCAACATCCCAAAATACGAGCGTAAAAATTTCATTTTTAAAACAACCAAAACACCCATTTATTATTTAAACAAATCCTTAAAGATATTTCATAATAAAAACAGTTATCGGAGTACAATCCCAAAATCTCAAAGTTGCGGAAAATATAGGTGTATGCTTGTTGGGGTACAAAGTTTTCCATGAATGACTTTGTAATGTTTGACTTTTGTAAAACCCACTTGCATGTGGAGTATTAGCCTTTTGACTTGAGATAGAGAGTGAGAGAGAGACATGTAAACACCTCTATAAATAGTGGGTTCATTCCACTTATGGAGGTGTGCTTGAGAGATGTAAAAGTGAGTGTGTAAGTGTGTGTTATTTATGTAGTCTAGATCTAGATCCTTTTTGTGTAACACCATATACAATCAATACATCTCTTGAACACCCAAATCACCATGTTCATTGTGCAATCTTTAATTCCGCATGCCAAACCATGTTCTTTTGTCACTTCAATTGGTATCAGAGCGGGTCTTAAAGATGAAGGTGATTTTTGAAGAACGATTCTCGGTTTGGCAACTTTTGTCACAATGGAAGCAATTTTGGTGAGTCTCTCTCTATGATCTCTCTTAATTTCATTGAATTCGTGTGTTGCGTTTTTTATTTGTGATCATTTGACTCATTGGATCAAATTTTCTTTGAAAAGCCCATTTGATGATCCAATAATTTTTTGTTGATCAGAGCCCGATCCAATCTCATATTCTTTTGTTCGATTTGATTCTTAATTGAAATTGTTTGTTTAGATCAAGATTTTATACAAAAATCATTTTGATTTTCAATTGCATTCTTTTGTTCCATTATATTCGAAGTCATATTGTGTCAAAACTTTTTGATTCAATTGATCCATATCTTGAGCCCAAACTCGATGTCCATTACTATTCACTAAGAATTTTGCATCCATACATTTTGTCGTGATCCAATATTAAAATGATAAAAGCCCAAACCTCACTAAAACTGTTTGATCGTCTCTAGTCGTTGATCACTTCTTGCATATTTTTTTATTCTATGCATATACGAGTTGTACATCTTGATAATCCAAGCCGATTCATCTGTTGAGTTCTTGTTCTTGATTTTCGTTTTCGTTCCATCGTTTCTAATAATCGATGGTTGTTGTTTGTTAATCTGCAAGTGGGAATCGATTTCATATAATTTGTTCTACGACAAAATCGATTTTGTTCAAGATGAAGTTTAGAAATCGAAAATTGGTTCTTGGATCTTGATGATCTTGGTCAAGAACTCATGACGGTGATGAAGAACAGTTGGAATAGTGTGTTTGATCTGAAATTGCTCTGAAAAGTTGTCGATTTGTTGTTTGTCTACTAATGAACGAATAGTCAAACAAAAGTTAAAATCAGATTTAGTTTGTTGATTCAGTGAATTGAAAGTTGAAATTGGTTATTACAAGTTGTTTAAAGGCTGTGAAAGTCGAAATCAGGATCAATTTGGGATGTAATTTTGAAGTTGGATGTGAAATTGGTTATTGATGGCTTGAGTTGGAGTTAGGAATCAGATGATTTTGGTTTCGTTTTGGAACTGGGATGTGATATCGATGATGTTGGAGTCTGGATTCGTTCTTGGAAGGATTGGAATCGATGGAAACTTGGATCCATTGACGAACAGATGGTCGATGCGAAGTCTAAGTGGATATTGGAATCGATTATGTGAAGTTAAGGATTAAAGGAAGTCGATTTTGATTTCATTATGCTGGTTAAGTTCGGCGATTTGTGATGAAAAAGCGAATGTTTGCTGTTGATGCTTTGGAATGAAACTCAAAAAGCGAAGATTTTGATGTTTATGGATTTCGAAAGTTTGGGTCTGGGTTCGTTGGTTTGTGATCGAGATAGATTGAAATCGAACTCGATTTGGAATCGATATATCAAACTCGTGTTTTTGGTTGAAGTGATGAACGAAGTCTAGCCGGTTGATGTCAAGGAACGAAATTGATAAACTGGGATGAAGTTTCATACGAAGAGGAGAGAGAAAATTTTGGGTGAAGAAAATTTTCGTATGAAGAGGAGATGCTTTCGTACGAAGCGTTGAAAATTTCGTATGTTTGGAATGGAAAAGCAAAATTTTCGAAAGTAGTCCCTCAAGTTTCGAATGGTTGACAAATGGAAAAAGGGTTCGTATGGATGATCAATATTTCGTATGTTTTGATCAAAAAGCAGAATTTTCGAAAACAGCCCCTGAACCTTCGAAAATTTGGCACTTAGAGAATTAATTGAAGTTTCGAATGTTTGACACTTTTCACCCAAATTCGAAAATTTTCTGAGGCTTCGAATGTTTGGGACAACTCTTCGTATGTTTGGTGCACAATGGCAGAATTTTCGAAAATAGTCCCTGAGGCTTCGAATGTTTGGCAGTTCATACCCAAATTCGAAAAAGGACTGTTTTTGCTGAAAATTGAAGAAAATGCATTTCAAGCCCCTGCAGTTTGTGCAAATTGATGCTTTCTACCCAGCTTTGGCAAAGGAGGAGAGTTTTGCATATTTTTCTGTTTTAGGCGCACCGGGTCACTGCATAATTTTGAAATTGACAATTTCTACCCATTTTTGAGAAATTTTGTCAAAGGCGATCCGTGAACGAAGCTAAAAATTCAATATTTTTTGGATTTTCCGGATTGAAGCACAAAGTTTATGCCACATGTTAAGGGGGAGTTTTGACACGAAAAATTCCGAATAGAGCACGTTCTCTTTCCTTGAAGGTTTTATAATCAAGTTTCGGTTATAAAAAGGGGGAGAAATTTATATGGAAATTCGAACTTGAAATTTTCATATTACGCGGATTTGAAGACCAAAGTGACCTTGAATTTTTGAAGCTTACGAAATGATGCAATTGGAAGTTCGAAAATGATTTATTTTCGAAATGGGTTTGGTTTTATTGAAGATTTTTGGGGTGTGTTTTTATGCTCAACTTTTGGTGATCAATTTGGAGTTTGAGAAGCTCGTGATCATTCGTTGATGCTTGGTTTGTACGGTTTCCCATCCTAGAGCCCAAATTGAAGAATCATGGAAGAATTGGAGATTGAAGTTCGTTTCGACATGTGTCACCCTTGACGCTCGGATCGCGTAGTTGCTCGATTTTCGAAGATTTGAAGTGGGTCATTCATTCCTAACTTTGAGGGGGAGAATGTTGGGGTACAAAGTTTTCCATGAATGACTTTGTAATGTTTGACTTTTGTAAAACCCACTTGCATGTGGAGTATTAGCCTTTTGACTTGAGATAGAGAGTGAGAGAGAGACATGTAAACACCTCTATAAATAGTGGGTTCATTCCACTTATGGAGGTGTGCTTGAGAGATGTAAAAGTGAGTGTGTAAGTGTGTGTTATTTATGTAGTCTACATCTAGATCCTTTTGTGTAACACCGTATACAATCAATACATCTCTTGAACACCCAAATCACCATGTTCATTGTGCAATCTTTAATTCTGTATGCCAAACCATGTCCTTAAGTCACTACAATGCTTTGTGATCAAGCCGAGCCCTTCCCTTTCGAACTGGAAGTACCTGAAACCTTAAACAGCAACTGTAAGCACAAAGCCTAGGGAGTTCCCCGAATACCACATACCATACATAACATACGAGTCATACATATCTAACATGCAATAGGAGGTGCTATGTGCCAACTATAGTCTTGCCATTATGCCACGAGCCGTATTATGGTTTTTCCTTACCAAGCTGGGGACCAAAACCTTGGGACTTACAGACAAGTTCTAGGATCCACCTCCTGGTCTTCCATGCAAGCATCACTAATACAACTAGCATATAATTTACAACTACTTGTCTACTTAACTGCAGAGTCCAAACTCTGGTCTTGCATATAGATCTGCCAAGAGCCACCTCCTGGTCTTTCATACAAATGCCAAGGGCCACCCCTTGGGCTTCCGATAATAAATAAACCAAATGAGCTGACATTAGTTCCTTTGACCCATAGTACAGTGAGGAGACTCACCTCACACTGCTAATCCCTAGCTGCTGGTCCGACAATTCCCCGAGCTATCAATATCAAATAACACCCAATTAACATTTGGGTTCCAATCTAAATCCAATAATCCATACATGGGGTAAGAAGACTATTTTATCCCTCATCTAGTTTGGTCCAAGACTAAGGCCCAAACTCACAATCAAAAAGGGTCACAAACTAAATAACCATCCAAAGCCCACTTATGGCCTAATTTTCCAAAATGGGCCCAAACCCTTACACGGACCTTACCCTAAAGCCCAATAAATCTATCCAAAACACTTGTTCTTATTTGGCCCAACAATGCCCGAAGCAACCAAGCCCAAAAGATGGCCCAAACCCGAAGCCCATGATGGGTTTTGAGCATTCTAACACTCCTAAGTGTACATGCAACCCTAAATACCTTGGATCTATGTTTTCTCTATTATACATGCAAATATGATTATCCAAGGTATTATCCTAACTAGCATACCAAAACATTGATACTAGGATACTAAAATAGATAGAATACATACCTTGTTGTTGTTGCTTGACTCCATGAAGCTTGAGAGCCTAGTGCCCCAAGTGTGACACCTCAAATGGTTCACACAACATCATGAACTCTTGGAATAACCATGAGAAGAAGACATACATGTTCAAATCGGCTAGCCCTCAAAATATGTATCACTAGTGCCAATTTCTTGAACTAAAGGGGTTCTTATATAGTGTGGCTATTAGGGTTACACCATGTAACTCATTACTTTACCCATTCCTTATGCTCCATGGGTTTTAACCTCCATGGAGTATCCATGGATCACCACATGGGTTAAACCCAACATAAAGGAATCTTGGATCATAAGCCCACATATATAAGAATGAATGATTTACACAATCAATCCCCATATATTTAATTAGTCTCTTTTTTATCACTAAATTAAGTCCAAATTAATTATTGATCAATACTAATTAAATAACATGATTTCATATTAATATATTAGAACTTATAATATATTAATATGTCACAAAATGTCTTTTCCTCATAAACGGTCTATCCAAATGTTCTGATGCCATGCAACCCAAATGGACCATGCCGAGTCGGGTCAAGTACATACCAATTATAGTTATGGACTTAGACACTAATCCAACAGTCTCCCACTTGGATAAGTCTAAAACTATTATTGCGTATGACTTCAGGAACCAACTGGCAATCGTAGCTCTCAAAAGCCGCTGTCGAACTCTGACCTTGTAGATGAACTCTGACCTTTGTCAATGACTTGTCCATTAGATAAGGGATCATATATTCCTCCATTCTAGATATCATATGGACTGAGACATGGATTATAATCATTCTCTCTGTCCATTTGTTGTTTCCCGATTTCCGATTTATGACGACTGACTAATTGAACAAATCAAATCAGTCCTGGCTCGGCCGAGCACTTCCATTTGTCATCATCAAATCATCGAGGGGCCCACAGATATCGCTTTTATCCCGAATGTAAAAGGAATGGATAAACTTCGACTCATATGGCTTGTTCTACTACTTGTTGAATCATACACAAAGGCACGTTTTATAACACCGAGTTACCGAATGCGTTTTCGTGCAATCAATGTACAACCAACTCATAGTAACAACTCATATCTCTAGGTTTGAAGAATATAAGATATTATCGTCTCATGATCACTCGTGATAAAATCCATGAAGTGATTCTAATGAGCGCGGGTTGAATCCAATACTCAGAACTTATGAGCACTCATGAGTGTTGTAGCCCCTTGTCCAACATCTTGGACCTCTACAAGCCAACCCATGACAGTCTTGATTCATATCTACTTCCAACATATGACCGACTGTGGATAGTTTGAATAACTTAGTCAATCAGGAAGAACGACCTAGTTATTCTGGAAGTCAAAACATGCAAAATGAAACACAATAATAATAGAATCTAATATGGTATCAAAACCTATGAACATAAATAAAACACCTTTTATTTATCACCATATGATTACACATTATTCATTGTATACTGTTTTAGCTATCAACTTTATTCTTGAATTTAAAACAATAGTTGTCCCATGCTCCAAGCATGTACACTATGTTTTCTAAACACTAGTCATGCCATACACCAAGTATGCATACTATGTTTGTCTATGATCTTCACTTTGTGAATTAGATCAATTGAACATAACTCCAATGATCCTCTTTCACAGTCCCAAATCCTTACTGCAAATGCAAGAATTCCAAATTCATGCCATTTACTGAAATCTGTTAGATTCTAAACTTATATGCATTGATCCTCCTGTAATGATTATGCACAGAGTCAGAAAGACTTGACAACAACCATTACAGAGCATTCCAAGGAGATCAACTCCTTGGAAACATCCTTCTTGCATTAAGTTTCCTAATCTTACACAGATTGAATAATTTCCAACTTTGAAACATTTCCATATTCCATTTTGACTATCACTTCTGAACAAGAGTTGCCTCCTTACAGATTATGTCAATATGGTCCTTCCAGAATTAACACTATACTTCCAACTGTCCTTGAGCAACCAATCTTTGGTAAACCTTAGATTGTCCTCGACAATTGCTTAATCCTTTTAGTTATATCCAGTTCTAGACCTTTTCCCTTCTTAATGCCCCAGGCATTTGGAAAATTTTAGAAAGGATAAATATAGCACATGTAATCGATCCTATATCCGAAGCATATGGGACACGAGTCATGATGTCTCACATAAAGACTAAACCAGTCTTTTGCTATAACATTTCCATTTCTATTTGCCAAGTTCTCATAATTCAGATGATGAAAAGGGATGCCGTAATCATAATCGAATTTTAGAACGCAAATAATGGACCCATATATAGAATTTCCTTATGTTGAGTCATTCCAACATGAAATTCATATATATATATCCTTGACTAAATACGACTTAAAACCTCAATCTAAGCTTTTAGAATTGAAATGAAGTATAATTTACTCTCCCTTAATTATAGCAAAACAACTTTTTCAACCCCTGCAGCCTCACGAATTGAAACTTTTGTTTTCTATAATTAACATTGCTAACTTGCAATCTTTATCATAATTATCATGCTCCCACTAACATGATGATTATTAGCATAACACTCATGCTCCCACTAGCTTTGACATGTAATCAGAAATCAGCTGGACTTCTAGAAATCAATACTTTATTGACTTTCTTACCAAAGTTCAGATTTCTGATACTAGATTGCTTTGATAAAACTTTATCAATATCATACACCTTATCTTAGATAGCTCAGGTGTGTCTAAACAATTTTAAGAACTATGAAAAGGGATGCCGTAATCATAGTCTCGATTGTTTAGACCTTTACCACTTCTCACAAGTCCATGTTAGTGTGCTGGTTAACCACACACGCTCCACTAACGACTTTGAGAATGCAAATATCACAATTGCTATCTAGCTAAAATCTACTTAGTGAAAGTGTTTCCTCACCATCATTTTCATGAATCGGAGAGAAACATTATGACACTTAGATTTTATGGTGTATGAGTTCCTATCCATATGAATTTTGTCAAAACCATAATCACAAGACAAGGTTACTGACAAATCCACACTTATATGGATTAAACTTGTGCAATCTTAAATTCTTGCCATTTGGCAGCTCAAGGGCCTGCCATTGCTTCCAAGTAGCTGTGCAACCAATTAAGAACTCTCAGAACTCCTATGCAAAGCCAACTTGAATAGACACAGACATGTCGACACGATAGGTTATAAACCTCAAGTCGTGTGCTAGTGAAGAACTTCAGGTTTTATTCTTGATTAGTTCTTAAGACTTTCAAGACCTTTAAGACTCCCACTGTCCTCTTGACATATAAGACTTTCTTGTCAGATATTCAAGAGATAGTGTGGATTCTAATCAAGACAAACACTTCACACAATTGGCCTTAGTTGGTCTTTGTTTTATCCAAAACATCACAACTTACCAATTTCAAATGTACAAGAGTAGAAAACTTTTATTCTTACATTTAACAAGTGTTTTAAACCTTCTTTAAGACATGTCACTCAAGTTACAATCTTAGAGTATAATACTAAGAATTGTTTTTGGAACGAAGTATAAATCATCTTCTTGATTTAACCACTTCAACAATTCATAGCTCCTCTTCTTAGCTACCAGAATGCACTTAGAGGATGAATTGTGATAAGGTCTCTTAATCATTAAGATGATTATATAACATGATACTAAAGTACTCTCCCATCTTTTCAGATTTGAGAAACTTTTATCTTTCTGCCTAAGTTGATTCTTCTTATTCGCTCTGCCATACATTGAAACCTTTTCCAATGTCTCAGAATTACACTTAAGCTTGTAAGTATAACCATATTTACTGAATTTTAGTAAATAATGAAGAATAGTCTTAACGATTATTTGTGGTGGGCTTGATCAGTGCACAAGAAAGTGTACTCGATCCTTTACTTGACTCACACATCCATGTGAACAAGTAGTTAGTCTTAATTTTTCCAATGCTTGAAAGTTCTTATTCATCATGTTATACAACTTGCATGATTCCAAGTTTCTATCCAACTGAAACTTAGGTGATGAGAATCTTTCCTTATTTGGTAAATTTAGACACTACCACAAATGAAAGAATCAAATTCATATGTCCACTCTTGCTCTTAATGGAATCTTATAAGCAACAAAAGTTTTCACAAATGCCATTGTAAGGATATTTTAAAATAAATAAAATCAAAAAAAAATTCTTTTATTTTAAAACTTTGCGGAAAAACTATCCTTACAATGCAAAAGCACATGAAAACTTTGTTGTTATTTATTCCTAAGCAATATATCATAACTCTTAAGAAGTAGCTCAAGAATCCGATCTTCAAACTATGCGATAGAAATTCATCTATGCCATCAGATTCAGCATATTCTTTCTTTAAGTTTCTTCACTTTTTCTTTGATTCTTAAAACATCAACATGTGACCCAGTCACATCACGTATCAAGAATCTCAGAATAGAAACTTAGCAGAGTTAGATAGTGGACTTTACCCGAAGTAGAGTCAAACTTATTGACTTTAATATCCTTAGGTAAATTTGGCAGTTTCGCAACCAATGCCCCTTTCTTTGGCAATAGACCCTTGATAATGGGACTATCTCAGACTTAGCCGTTCTCTTTACCATTTGGTCAACCGAGTTGACTATGGCCGATCCCTTTCCATTAGGAAGAGAGAGCTTTACTGGATATCCAATGTCATCATTGTCAATGTCCATAAAGTTTTAGGAAGTTGATCTTAGCAAATAGATAAGATCATTAAGGGTCTTGTCATAGTCTGTTTCATAGGAGTCCCAAAGGAACTCACTATGTGACTTAGAAAATAGTTGAGTCACCAACTTTCTCAAGACTTTGACACCCAACTCTCCCGGCTTGTCAATATCTGACTACATCTCCAAGATGTGATCACATATAGACCTTTGCTTGAGTGACCTTAAACTTTTCAAGAACTTGTGGGTTAGGGAGAATAGTTGGAGGAGGTGAAAGAAGTATGATTTCCATGGGACATCATCTTCATTTAGGAAAGCTTGTTTCAAGAGATTTGGGAAGATCATCTTTTGGGAGATATTCAAGAGAGTTGATTTAAAGTCCTTAATATAACACCCAATATGAAATATTAAGGCTAGGACCCAACAACCTATTTATAACTGGAAGAGGGATGCCGCAATCCAAGTTATAAAATAGTTGAAGGTAGGTAAATGACGATTTACCAATTTCCACCATGAAAAACGAAATATAATTAAGTTTTAATTGGATTTGAAACTCCTAGATCTTTTGAGATACATTGAACTTTCAATGGCATGTTTGAATCTCGATTGTGCCCTCTCAAGTTTGTGACTGGGATGCCGAGGATCACAAACAAGGTGTGAATAACCATGCAAATTGACTTGGTACCCTTAACTTTATCACCTAATCGATGTGCCGGTTAACCACACACGCTCCACCGATCTATAATAGAGTCAAGTTACCCTTTGCCACTCTTACTAGTCCTTATTAGTGTGCCGGTTAACCACACACACTCCACTAATGACTTGGTAAGGTACAAAGTGTAATTTCATGGGTTAGCACCTTTTCACATTTTCCTAAGTAACTAAGATTGGGAATGTACAAGTGTTTAGTTACTTAGTATTTATCATTAATACTTTTAATGAAGGGAGAATTATAGTCCTTTCATACCCGTTCGGCTAACGACCCTCCACCAGTCAAGGAAGCGGTGGGTGAGAGTGGACACCCATTAAACTGCCATTTTATAGGCAGTAACCTTATACCCCCCTTATAGACCGGCTTCGTGAATGAGGCCTACTAACGGTAAGATTGACTTTATCTTATACATATCTATATAATTAAAATTATGATAATAGTATAAGGGTTTGAATTTTAACTTTTAAAATTCTAAGGGCAAATTTGGAATTAAAGTATTCATAAGAGAAAACTTTTCAAATTCCAAAACTTGAGGGCAAGTTTTGAAACTATTCAAAACTAATTAATTCCATAACTTATGTGTTTAAAGTAGTTTTAATTAAAAAAAACTCTTCAAGTTCCATAACTTGAGGACAAGTTATGGAAGACTTTAAACTAATAAAAGAATGTAACTTTTCTTTATTTTGTAATTTATGTAATTAATTAAGGTTACACATTTTATTACTTAATGAAGTGACTCTTGAACCTCCATAACTTGAGGACAAGACTCTTCATTTTTGTAACCATTACCAACGTTTATGAGTTTTATGAAACTTAAATGTGACTTTTCATATAACTTGAGGACAAGTTACAAAAACACATTTTAGAATCAACTCTTAGATTAAAATGGATTGAAAACACATAATCAATTAACTTTTCTATTAATCTAAGCAACTCATAAGAACAAGATAATTTAATCAAACTTTTTCATGTAATTAGCCTAATCACTAAACTAATACAAAATATGAATCTATTGGCAATTATCTTTGAAATTGGATTAGTATGAACATTACCACATCAAAAACAGGATTATAGGTTCAAAAACAGCTTATGGTAATGTTCCTAGTCCATTTCTAGCCAAAAAACTCGAAGATATGCTGTCAGGGGCTCCTACTCGTCGAGTGTATCAACCTACTCGCCGAGTAGGATGATTTTCTTCATGGACTCGGCGAGTTCATCAGTGGACTCGGCGAGTCCAGTGCCCAGAATGCCCGAAATTCGACTTTTTTAGCATTTTTCAGCAATTTGCGTCAAGTATAATTGAAAACAAGCCTAGGCTCTGATACCACTGATGGGTTTTGAGCATTCTAACACTCCTAAGTGTACATGAAACCCTAAATACCTTGGATCTATGTTTTCTCTATTATACATGCAAATATGATTATCCAAGGTATTATCCTAACTAGCATACCAAAACATTGATACTAGGATACTAAAATAGATAGAATACATACCTTGTTGTTGTTGCTTGACTCCATGAAGCTTGAGAGCCTAGTGCCCCAAGTGTGACACCTCAAATGGTTCACACAACATCATGAACTCTTGGAATAACCATGAGAAGAAGACATACATGTTCAAATCGGCTAGCCCTCAAAATATGTATCACTAGTGCCAATTTCTTGAACTAAAGGGGTTCTTATATAGTGTGGCTATTAGGGTTACACCATGTAACTCATTAATTTACCCATTCCTTATGCTCCATGGGTTTTAACCTCCATGGAGTATCCATGGATCACCACATGGGTTAAACCCAACATAAAGGAATCTTGGATCATAAGCCCACATATATAAGAATGAATGATTTACACAATCAATCCCCATATATTTAATTAGTCTCTTTTTGATCACTAAATTAAGTCCAAATTAATTCTTGATCAATACTAATTAAATAACATGATTTCATATTAATATATTAGAACTTATAATATATTAATATGTCACAAAATGTCTTTTCCTCATAAACGGTCTATCCAAATGTTCTGATGCCATGCAACCCAAATGGACCATGCCGAGTCGGGTCAAGTACATACCAATTATAGTTATGGACTTAGACACTAATCCAACAGCCCAAACATGCGAGGCCCAACAGACCTAGTACGCGGGGCGTGCGTACTCGCTTAGAGGCTTGTATTCTAAGCGTACCTGCTTGTACGCCCAACGTACTTACCCTCTTCAGCCCCAAACTTGATTTGACACTTAATCCCTTAATACAAAGCTCCAAAACATAGATCTTCCTTACGCTTAAAAGGGACTTAATAAGTAACTTAATGCATGCATGACACCAAAAATCTTATAAAGCTTGCACCTTTATGCTCAAAGAGACGAAAACACACTCAGATCTAAAAGAACAACCCTTAAACGACTTAACGCTTCCATAAACCCAAAAAGGGACCAAAATCATAACAAACTAACTATGAAGAGATCTAAACATATACAAGCCAAGATGCAAACATGATACCTCAGAAAGCTTTCTCATAAGATGATGATTCTAGATCCAAAACCTTTTCACCAAGCAAGGCAACTTCAAGCTTTTCGACTTCCTTCACAAAGGCAAAAATGAGCACCAAAGTCTTCTTAATATCTATAGAACACCACCAAGAGGCAAAGAGGCCAGCCCTAAAGACTTAAGATGCTTAAATATGGTACACATGCTAAAAAATTAGGGTTTAATCACCCCTCGTATGCCCATCGTACGAGGTCGACGTTCGCAATCCTTCCTTCTGGGTACGCCAAGCGTAAACCAATGTACGCCCGCCGTACTGGCCTTCGCACTAATACGCCCTGCATACTCCTTATGTACTCCCCGCGTACTAGGGTTTCCTCTTAAACCCTAAAATACACCGAAGGCCATAACTGCTTTGTTATAAATCCAATTTCGACGACCCTTATATCCATGAAAAGGTAACAAGAAGCTCTACAGTTTTATAAACTCATACTTTCCATAAAATTTCCCGAACAAAACCCAATTTCCCTAGAAACCCACTGCCATTTTACCAAAATACCCCTTGGTTCCAAAACCAAATCCGAACGACCGAATCATCTACATTACATCACCCACACCCAAATGGGTAAGTATTCGGGGCAGGGTGTTACAATAAGTAAGTAGTGTCGGCTCAAAGAGGAAAGCCGGTTAGGACTGACTCTACGAGGAAGGTCATTTAAGGTTGGCTCTACGATGAATGTCAGTCAGATGGTTCTTCTGGATGACCAGTTCAACACATGGTTCACCTAGATAGGTGAACTTGAGTGATGTTGGCTCTACGAGGAAATTTGGCACAAACATCACATGGGATCCGGGAGGTTAAACACGGTGGAGTTCGCACCACTTGAATTGAACCCTAACGACAACATGTGTACTAGTATATGCAACGTCAAAGTAGCGAATGCAGTAAATCGGGAGCAATGTTACGGATGAGAGTCGCACCTCATTTAGTGCATTGGGTCATGTTGGCCACGTTAGTAGTGAATGGGATACTTACCTTGGGATACGGATAAATATATAGACCCATGAATAGGAAGTATTATAATAACAATTACAAAGTTGATTAAGATTAGAGCAATTGTTAATGATGAAAATGAAGATTAATATTATCTTATAGTATTATAGCGATGTATGAAGTAATAACTAGTTACAAAGATGGACATTGAAAAGTAAATGAAAGGCTCTAATGATGAATTATATTAATGAGCTTCATTATGATGTGAGTAACATACGTGATGATTATATAATGTATCCGATGTCATGTTATGTGTGTTTTGAATGCATGTTTATATGATGTCTTGTCTGACCCATTTGGTATATGTAGGTTCTATAACACTATACTATGATTGACTCACTTAGCTTATGCTGACACTTATTTCTTTGCTTGTTGTTTTCCTTGCATTGGAACAGGTAGTGTGATATGATGCCTGGAGAGGATGGGGACATTCTGGGGTAGTTACATTAGTATATTTTAGCGATGATACCACTTTAGACATGTCGTTTAGTTTTCATTCACTTACGGTTTTGAGAACTTGTTTGTGGTTGGTTTTATGAAATTTTGTAACATCCCATTTAAAATATAATAATTAAATAATAAACCGAGAACTCCAAGAAGTAATTTTTATTATTGTTTTATATTGTTATTGTCCAAAATTAATTAACAATTAGTGGGTTGTTGGTTTCGGGAAGCCAAATATCGAGATTTGAATCTCCAGGGGTTAAAGTGTAATTTTGGGACTTAATTTGTGAAGATTTTCATAAGTCAAGGGGTGTTTGGTATTATTTGGACCTAAATTGTAAGGATTTTCAGAAGGAGGGGTTAAACGGTAATATTTGGATTTAATTTGAGAAGAATAAGAAGGGAGGGACTGTAAGTGTAAAATGTGCATAGATTTGAAAGTTGAAGACGGGTTAAACCCGTCACCCTCTTGTAACTCCATATATATATTTATCCTAACCCACATGCAAACCCTAATCCTAAATTTAGTTGTGCAGCTGCCACCCTCCCAATTTCTAGCCGCCACCACCTCGGTTGAGACCCCAAACCACTGGAGCAACCCTATAGTGCTCAGCGTGATGCCGGAATGATGGAGCTATGTGTGTGACCGTCGCCGCTCGATTAGGATGCCTTCAGCCTCATCCATCGCCGAAAATGTAGCCAACGCTCGGGAACCACCAGCCGAGTCCAGCTCCGCTGTAGCCGGCCGATAGCGCCGCCTGCTACCTCGTCGTCAAAAGCGCCGTCGTCTGCCGCTGCCGCCGTCAACTCCGCTGCTGCCGCCATGCTCGCTTCCGTTTCTGTTCCGACCGCCGCCATGCTCGGTGGGTGTTTTGTGCGTGTGTGTGCATGGTTCTGTATGTGTCGGCGTGTGGGCGTATTTATGAGTTGGTCGGAAATATGGGAGCCACCATGGCAGCCCACCATGGTGGCTATTGGCCGTTTGCTGCTCTTCTGCTGCCATACACCACCACTGGCCGCCACGAGGTGGTTGCATGTGTGTGTGTTTATAAGTGTGCGTGGGTGTTATTAGTGTGTGTGAATTTGAATTATATTGTAAATTGTAACCATATCGGAATAGTGAAAAAGAAACTCAAAGCCACCACCGGCCGCCGTGTCGGGTGGCAGTGTGCCTTGTTTGGTTTGTGACTCGTTTGGATGTTTGGACAAGGGACTACTAAACCCTAATGGGCCAATAGAAACCCTAGTGGGCCCACTGAGACCTTAACGGGCCCAATAAAGCCCTAATGGACCTAAAAGTCCAACAAATTGATAAATAGGCTAGTATTTGGGTTGGAAGCCCTAATTAGGGTTTGGAAAACCCTAATGCCAATAAAACCCTAATTTTGAGAATTAATCGAGACACACACATGGTAATTATTTAATAGTTTGAAATATTAAATAATAATCATTGGCAAAGATTAATCTAAGCAATATTAGACTTAATGGATTAAGTCATTAGTGGATTAAGTCCTTAATGGGTTAAGTTGGAAACTTAACCCTAATCAGCATTTTATGTGAAACCCTAATTCCACTTGGGCCTTAAGTTGGGCCTTCCTATTGGGCTTTGGTGATTGGACTAATAATGGGCTTTTCAAGAATAAGTAAATGGACTAAATAATTGTATGGGTTTTAGGATAAGGCCCATATGAGAGTCTTGGGCCCAATTTGGAAAATTGGGCCATAGATGGGCCATAATTGGGCCTTTATGATTATGTGATAGTGGGCCATAGGAATACAAATAGTTTGGACTAGAATAATTGAACGGGCCTTAAGGAAAGACCATGTAGAGGTCTATGCCCAATTTGGAAAATTGGGCCATGTGTTGGGCTTTGGCCCGTTACTTGACTATTGGGTTTTGTAGTGTGAGTTGGACCTTGGGATTGGAACGCAATTATTAATTGGGTATTATTTGATGTTGGCAGTTCGGGAATCTGTCAACCAGCAGCTAGAGTTTTATCTGCGGGACTTCAGCAGTGCCAGGTGAGTTTTACCTCACTATACTCAAGGGTCTAAGGCACCAAGGCCGGCCCTTTGAATTGTTATTGGTTATGTTATGCTAGTATGATCTGTTAGATCAGTATCCTAGAGGGTAGGATGATAGTATATGATATGTGGTATGACCTATTAGTTAGATATCCTAGAGAGTAGGATAATATTATATGTTATGTGGTATATCAGTTTGTTATCTATAGACTGTTGTGTGATTATCTGTTACATGTGCACATGTTTGTTTATTGGTTGAGGCTTATCTGCTTTGTGCGAAAGCCAATAGAACTGGGCATTCCAACCGAAAGGTTGAGGGCCTGGAGTATTCCATCCCGAGGATGATTAGACTCATAGTATATTGGCATTCCAACCGAATGGTTAAGGGCCTGGGGTATTCCATCCCGAGGATGATTGGACCCATAGTATATTGGCATTCCAACCGGAAGGTTGAGGGCCTGGGGTATTCCAACCCGATGGTTGATTGGACCCATAATATGCTGTTATGATTATATGTGTATTGTTGCGGGTATGGGTATCCTGGGGAACTAAATAAGCTTTCGGGCTTACAGTTTCAGTTTATTGTTTCAGGTACATCATGGGATCGTGGCAAGGCAAAGGCGTGATCGTACAGCTCCTTACTTCTTATGACTTTGTTTCTGGGATACTCTGAGATGATACATTTTGAAAACAAGTTTTGTAATGATTAATGGTTTTGGATATGTTTTAAAAGTTTTAAATTGGCTTGAATTTTATGGATGTTACAAGTTGGTATCAGAGCCTTGGTTTGAGTGAATTTGAGGAACACTCGTGTGACTCCAGTCTCAAATCAAGGAAAAGGTTTTCAAAATGAGTTTCAAATGGTTTTCAAAATAAGTAAAGGAGGATGCAGGGTGTACGATCAGTCGAAGCCAGTAAGTAGACCCCAAAATACCATACAGTTATTTAATTATGTGATATGTTAGAACAGCATGCTAGTACTAGGCTAGAGATAGAATTTCCTGATTACATGATGCCTACTAGCCTAGGGTTTCCTTTATATGAGACTGACATCATTACTGTAGTTTCTTGATGTATGCATCACGGTTATACATAATTAGTATCTTATAGCCTGAGAATGTTTGATTTGGCCTTATGTTCTGTTCTTGTTTGATTGGGAGCTTAGGGTAGGATTGGATATTCGAAAGTCTACAGGGTCCACGTTATGTATGGCTAGCATACACTAGTGCTGCAGGGTTGGTGGAAGTTTCATGGATGGGTGGGTTATGTGAGGCCGGGAGGCCAGTTATGAGACAGTTAGCCTTCCTCTAGGAGTGAGGTTGAGCGACCACCAGATGTATGTATAGTGTTAGGGTGTTTTGATACTTGAGACAAATATGGGTAGGTGTGGAAGGTAGTAGGGGCCCATACTACTGAAAGCACAGGACCCATACACGTAGCAAGGAAGTCACAACCCCTGGGTTTAGTTGGGAGTTGGTTTCCTGTCATCATATAGGTTACCAGAGATCTTTCTGATGTATTATCAGAATGATGATTACGAGACGTTTTGCGACCGGATCCAGATCAGCATCAGGAGCTGGCAGCCAGGATCGGCCAGTATTGTCAGAGGATCGTATGAGGGAGATTGTCCCGGGTCAGATTCCGGAGATGTTTGGGTCTATCAAGACCGCCATGGTTGAGTATTTCGACGAGCACTATGTAGCCATTGTTGTGACGGCTGCCGCAGCAGCTTCAGCAGCCGTAACGACGGCAGGGGTAGGAGTTGGTCGAGCTTTCCAGTACCGGGACTTGTTACTGGGACATATTCTGACGAGCAGAGGGCTGCAGTTACTTGGTATCAGGGAGATGTTCTGTACTTGTTACATTCTGCGGGTTAAGCAGGAGATTCTAGCACATGCGTTTCTAGATTTGAGGCTTCGGGGGTTTTGCTCGAGGCCAGAATGTGAGTCGCGGGTACTTCGGAAAGGAGTAATGATTATGTTCAGCTGGAGTTATGCAGCTGGAATTAGAGTGGTTAATTGATAGGATTGGAATGTTGTTTTCTAGGGCAAGGAATGTTCCCTTTTATTTTACGAACTCGAAGGATTGAGCAGGCTTGTGACCCCAGGATCATGTTGTATTCTAGCTCGGGGTTAGCTGGTCGTCAGGATTGGCGACAGTAGTTTAGCGCTGGTAAGCGCGGGTAGGTCGATGTGGCATAAGTATTTTGGAGGTCCATTTCGCTTTGGATCTCTTGTATCGGACGGTAAGGATTGATTGTGCGACCTATTGCACTTTCAGGATTGTAGACTAAGTCTTAGGAGTGGTTGTAGCCCGGTTTAGGAAAAAGGGTGTTTCAGCTACTGCAGTTCAGTTGTGGATGATTGAGCTGGTGAGCGAGTCAGGGTGCGTGACCCTGAATGATATGATCTCTAGAGTCCGAGTGTGTGACAATTATTGGAACATCTTGGGAAGAAGGGTATTATGTGGGAGGTCTACGGACGGGGTCCCACAGGACGGTTATTCAGCATTGTCAGATGCAGTGGTTTAGTAATCGTTATTGATTGGCAGAGGAAAGCGCCAAGGGAAGTATCTCGTTGTTGAGACATTGGTTGGAGCATCTATCTTTGGACTTCAAGATTTGGGTGTGGGATCATTCGAGCATTAGGGACTGTTGGTTTCCCTGGGATTCAGGAAGTGTTCATCTAGTTCTTAAGAAGTGTGTGATCATTTGGGAATGACTAGTAACGGAGCACTAGTTGGAAAGAGATGGTTGTCATCGGATCGATCGTTGGAAAGGGAGAAAGATTGGGAATTCTTCAATTTTCATGTATTGTGAAGACTTAATCGAATCTAAGTGGGGGAGAATTATCCTGGAATACAGAAACATGAGCGGTTTTTGAAAATGGGATAAGTTTCGCATCATTATCAGGAAGGAAGACAACGCAAGTGGCTGTTTAGTTGAGGGTTATGTGGGTAGGGGGTTCGGTAAAACTTCCCAGCATGAGTATCGCGTCTTCTCGGTGCTTGATAGCAGAATTTGGGGAAATCAGGTTGGGATTCCAGTCAAGAATCGAGTTCAGTTCGGATGTCCGGTCGAGTGCGTGTGCTTGACTCTGAGGGTTTTTGGATTGATAGATTGAGGGTAAGGTATCGGGCTGTAATTGTGTTAGGGTGGAAGTGTTGTAAGACTGCGGGGGTATCTGTAGCATTCACAAGGTTAGCAGATGGTACTTGAGTGATGTAAGTCTGTGGGTATAGCCGCAACCTTCACTTGGTTAGTAGATAGCATGAACGCATTGTTAGAACGCGGAAGGAACAGTAGTGCCCACCAGTTCGGGTATAGCAGTGAGGATATGGAAATCCACAGATTGGTTTATGGATTAGACCTGGTTAAACCAGTGATAAGACTGTAGGAGCATCACTACAGTTATGAGACCAAGGAAGCAATGGATTGCTTAAGGTTGTTGTGATATAAGTCTACAGTTAGTCAGGTAACAATCACTTTTAGCCTTGGATTTGGTGACGTCAAGATTTGACACATGGATCCGATCGGTTGCAGCAGGAGGTTGTTAGAGTCGCAGTGGCATGACAACTAGTGGCAACTAGTTCCAGGGAAGGATTTCGTTCGGAAGTCGTGTGAGACAACTATGTGGTAGTCCTTTAGCTCCGCCACTGGGCTGGAACCCGGTATTTCAGATGAGTGTTACTCGGTTGTGACGAATCAGAGGATTTGGATGAGATGCAAGGATAGGTCCTTGGATTTCAACTTACGGGTTAGACCCGAGTTATGTATGTAGTGGTATTCCAATCTAGGGTATTCCATCGTGAGGATGACCGGACCCCACGATTGAGTGGAACTGACGTGTTTGGTATTCCAACCCGAAGGTTGATTGGACCAAACATGTGTGTGATACGGGGGTATTCCATCCTAGGGATGACTAGACCCGACGTAGGCATGCCTGGTATTCCAGCCCGAGGCTGATTGGGCCAGGAATGAGTATTTGTGCTTATGAGCCGGTTATTATATATATGTGGTTCGGGAACTAAAGGATAATAGTTGGCAGTGTGGGATTTATGATTCTGTTTTCTAGTGGGAACCTAAGGTTATCAGAAGTTGAGTAGCCAGTTGGGAGTTAAGTGCAATGCATTCGACAATGACCCAGTGTGGGCAGTCTTTCAGGGGGCTAGACCATCTCGAGATTTCATATTATGGATTGAGTAAATGTGATCATATTGCAAGGGATTCGTCTATTTTCAGGTTTTAGAACCTTGTGAGGGTTGGTTGCGGTTTTCGTGGAAAGGCTAGGGTTATGCTCGAGATTGTAGTCCAAGTTGTTTGGCGTGTAAGGAATGAGAAGAAACGATTTCGGGGACGAAATAAAATTTAAGTGAGGGAGAGCTGTAACATCCCATTTAAAATATATTAATTAAATAATAAACCCGGAACTCCGAGAAGTAATTTTTATTATTGTTTTATATTGTTATTGTCCAAAATTAATTAACAATTAGTGGGTTGTTGGTTTCGGGAAGCCAAATATCGAGATTTGAATCTCTAGAGGTTAAAGTGTAATTTTAGGACTTAATTTGTGAAGATTTTCATAAGTCAAGGGGTGTTTGGTATTATTTGGACTTAAATTGTAAGGATTTTCAGAAGGAGGGGTTAAACGGTAATATTTGGATTTAATTTGAAAAGAATAAGAAGGGAGGGACTGGAAGTGTAAAATGTGCATAGATTTGAAAGTTGAAGACAGGTTAAACCCGTCACCCTCTTGTAACTCCATATATATATATATATATATATATATATATATATATATATATATATATATATATATATATATATATATATATATATATATATATACATATATATATATATATATATATATATATATATATATATATATATATTTATCCTAACCCACATGTAAACCCTAACCCTAAATTTAGTTGTGCAGCCGCCATCCTCCCAACTTCTAGCCGCCATCACCTCAGTTGAGACCCCAAACCACCGGAGCAACCCCCTAGTGCTCACCGTGACGCCGGAATGATGAAGCTATGTGTCTGACCCCCGCCGCTCGATTAGGATGCCTTCGGCCCTTATTCGCCGCCGAAAATGTAACCAACGCTCGGGAACCACCAGCCGAGTCCAGCTCCGCTGTAGCCGGCCGATAGCGTCGCCTGCTACCTCTTCGTCAAAAGCGCCGTCGTCTGCCGCTGCCTCCGTCAACGCTGCTGCTGCGCCATGCTCGCTGTCGTTTCTGTTCCGACCGCCGCCATGCTCGGTGGGTGTTTTGCGTGTGTGTGTGCATGGTTCTGTATGTGTCGGCGTGTGGGCGTGTTTATGAGTTGGTCAGAAACGTGGGAGCCAGCATGGCACCCCACCATGGTGGCTATTGGTCGGTTGCTGCTCTTCTGCCGCCATACACCACCACCGGGCGCCACGAGGTGGTTGCGTGTGTGTGTGTGAGTTTATTAGTGTGTGTGGGTGTTATTAGTGTGTGTGAATTTGGATTATATTGTAAATTGTAACCATATCGGAATAGTGAAAAAGAAAGTCAAAACCACCACCGTGCGGTGGTGGCTGCCGCCTCCTGCCGCCACCGGACGCCGTGTCGGGTGGCGGTGTGCCTTCTTTGGTTTGTGACTCGTTTGGATGTTTGGACAAGGGACTACTAAACCCTAATGGGCCAATAGAAACCCTAGTGGGCACAATGAGACCTTAATGGGCCCAATAAAGCCCTAATGCACCTAAAAGCCCAACAAATTGATAAATGGGCTAGTATTTTGGTTGGAAGCCCTAATTAGGGTTTGGAAAACCCTAATGCCAATAAAACCCTAATTTTGAGAATTAATCGGGACACACACACGGGAATTATTTAATAGTTTGAAATATTAAATAATAATCATTGGCAAAGATTAATCTAAGCAATATTGGACTTAATGGATTAAGTCATTAGTGGATTAAGTCCTTAATAGGTTAAGTTGGAAACTTAACCCTAATCATCATTTTATGTGAAATCCTAATTCCACATGGGCCTTGAGATGGGCCTTCCTATTGGGCTTTGGTGATTGGACTAATAATGGGCTTTTCAAGAATAAGTAAATGTACTAAATAATTGTATGGATTTTAGGATAAGGCCCATATGAGAGTCTTGGGCCCAAAATGGAAAATTGATCCATAATTGGGCCTTTATGATTATGTGATATTGGGCCATGGGAATACAAATAGTTTGGACTAGAATAATTGAACGGGCCTTAAGGAAAGACCATGTAGAGGTCTAGGCCCAATTTGGAAAATTGGGCCATGTGTTGGGCTTTGGCCCGTTACTTGACTATTGGTTTTTGTAGTGTGAGTTGCACCTTGGGCTTGGAAACGAATTATTAATTGGGTATTGTTTGATGTTGACAGTTCGGGAATCTGTCAACCAGCAGCTGGAGTTTTATCTGCGGGACTTCAGCAGTGCTAGATGAGTTTTACCTCACTATACTCAAGGGTCTAAGGCACCAAGGCAGGCCCTTTGAATTGTTATTGGTTATGTTATGCTAGTATGATCTGTTAGATCAGTATCCTAGAGGGTAGGATGATAGTATATGATATGTGGTATGACCTGTTAGTTAGATATCCTAGAGAGTAGGATAATATTATATGTTATTTCTAACACTCTTCAAAACCTTTGTTGGTTTCAAGGAATTTAATTGAAACATTTGCAGGTTTCAAAAACATGGCTCTAGTCCCACTTGTTGGAAAATCAACCAAACATGAATGTAGAATATATGATTAAAGAGAAAATAAAACACAAATGAACGGACATGAAAACCTTTCTTGAAAATACACAAGGCAGAAAACCAATGTTGAGGGACACGATTATAATAGTGATAAACGAAATAAAATTTAGGATATAAAAGAAAATATAAAAGGAAACTTGCCCTTTAATATCAAAGGTAACAACTAATAACTATCAAATAGATGGAAACATTCATGATATTAAAGATAAAGGGAAAGGAAGGAACCTCGTTGTGGAATTCGTATCAATCAACAACAACACCCAAAGAACAAATTATTCACATTTTTTGTATGTTGATTACACACCAGACATAAATAAGAGTTGATATCCAAACCTTTATGATGCAAATTGATTCTCAAGGGAAGACGATTAAGGTGTCCACACCATAACATTAACTTTAATGGGATCAACTTGTTCCAAGGAGTAGGATTGTGATCAGACAAAGGCAAAGTGCATCAGTTCACGATCAAGATAATGAAGATAATTGCAATTGTAATTTTCAATGATGATATAACACTTGAATAACTGAATATATTTCTATAGGTTACTTGTTTTCTCATATGATTAATGTACATATCTAAGATAATTGTAGTGGACCAAAGAGGAAAAATTTAACCAAAGACACAATCTCAAAAACAACATTACTGTGTGTAGTGCCTTCACATAATTAAAACAAAAAACTACCTGATTGTTGCTGATTGTTGCCGTTTTGATTGTTACTGCTGTGATCGTTGCTGCTGTGATTGTTGCTGTTGGCGCTCGGGTAGCAATTGTCGTGGGCAAGAGAGTACACGAGAAGAAGGGTTTGAGAACGGTATTGTGAAGGAATCGGGATTACATGCGCACGTTCATGTGATCATCATCTTACGTGACTTTTTTTTTCTTTTTTGTCAATTACCTCATTAAGGGCACTATAGGAATATCAAATTAAATTAGATGAGATGGAATATTGATGACAAATGGCATAATTTTAGTGGGTAGGTATATTAGTAGAAGGAAATAGTAGGAGGCAATTTAATTTCTCTTTTCTTAATTTGATTTACTCAAGATCTGAATTTAATATCCATTTTTTAACATCCATTAGTTGTTTACCTATGATCCTCTAACGATAATCCATAACCCTTTATCACAATCATAACATTTTCCATATTTCAGGCATACTATTATTTGGGAAAAGTCAACATTGGTTGGTCCATTAATGGTCGGATTTTATGGATGTAAATGTTGAAAAGAAGACATAATAAGACGGTATTGTTTATAGTAGTATCATTTATTTGCATACATAAAGAGAATCATAAAACAACACGTATACATCATGTGATATTAAACAATATTAAAGTCGAGCTAAATGACTGATATCATATGGAGATGCATCCATGGTTGAAAGTGCAATGTATGACCTTTTTGCAATGATTGTGTTTGCAACTTCTGTGGGGTGGAAAGAATCATAGTACATATACAAATCTCGATCAGGACATGGGATCGAATTTGGAACACATTGTCCATTCGTTACTTGACAACAAGGAACATTTGGATTAGGTATATCTACAATATCCAAACATTTTATTAAGTTAGTACATTCAATATTAGGTAATAAATATGTTTTTAAAATACGATGTAGGCATGTAGCAATTAACATGAAACACCATATAAATATGAATATTTTGTACTCTTTTACCTTCTTGTGCTGCTGACATGCTTGTAATGTTAATAAATGTGAATTTTCCATCACAATTATGCTCTTTGTTCAGCTTCTCTACAAGATGCTTAAGCTGGTCATTAAATAGCTTAACTGCATCATTAATCCACTCAACGCATGGTTTTCCATTAGTTCCATGCAATGCTATCTCACCTGGCATGCAACCTAACTGACCCAGACCAAACACAATAACTTTCCTAGCTCCCAAATTATACAACTTCTGTGACATGATTTAAAAAAATATATATAAGGTTTTGTTGAACACTTAATTATAATAGATAAAGTATTTTTAAAACTATGTACTTATAATATGTAAAGTATTAAAGATCACAAAATATTAGAAACTAAAATGAGAAGTGTCATAACCTTTGAACCATATTATACTTGCAAGGAAGATACGATTGGGAATAAGAATGGCCAAGAAAGCCTATATTATGAAAAATCAAACCAAATATTATAGTATTTATACCGTTAGTTGTTCATAGTATTGTTCCGCAAGGACTACTGCATATTCCTCAACAGTATATATACTACTCGTGTTGTAAATACTAGGTATGAAGTAGTTGCTGACGTAATCATTGCTTCCAATATCTGCTAAGTAAATGCATTTCATAAGGTATTCATTGGTAAATGTCTTGTTTCTTTGCAACGCAGAAATGCGTGAAATTGTTGTTACGTGATTAAGTAATTGCCTATCCAAACTGATCCGATCACCCTGCAGTGAAGTAATAAACGAAACAAAATTATATGCTTTATTTTTATTTTTATACATGTTTAATAGAATGATCTATAAAATATGATATATGAAACTAAGTAAATATGTAATTTTGTCTTTGAAAAAAGAAAAAAGAAAAAAAGAAAAGGAACACCAAGTACTATTTGCCTTAAAATTTTAGAATTTTTCTACACTACCTGAATCTTTATCAATACAAAGACAACGAATATTCATAGACCTTACGGTATAGAGTATATTCTTGTATCTTCCCATTATTATAAACTTCATTGGGAAAATATGATCATTAGATATGGATTTATAATAGATTACAAGTTAAAGTGTAGGAATAAATAGGTTGCTAATTTCGATTACCACAAAATTTCCAGATTCCTCTCGAATACCAGCAGCGCCACTACCGTAGTTTACACCTGTGCTAATTACTTGGTCTGTTACTGTAGCGTAAGGTGGGATGAAGTTAACAAAACCCAGGTATTGACCTAAATCAAATATAAGATTTGTTTACATTAATATTATTATTGCTTTTTAATTGGACAAATCTTGAAATGAATGATCTAATTCGAAAAAGTATACATTCTATATATATATATTAAATCTAAAGGAAGTTAGCAATAGTAACTTTTATGTCTTTAGGTTTTTGCCACAAATGTTTAGTGAATTTGATACTTTTAGTCCTTAAAGTGAAAACTTTTACAATTTTGTGTTTTGATTAAGTTTTTGTGCTTTTAGGGTTTTGCCACAAATCTTTAGTAACTTTGACACTTTTCGTCCTTGCAGTGAAAAGTTTTATATTTTGGTGTTTTTGCCACAAATTTTTAATGAATTTGACACTTTTCGTCCTTATAGTCAAAACTTTTACATTTTGACATAAAAAACACAAAAAACCTCTCCTATTTGCGGTGATTTACACTTTCAGCACGTATTTTGTAAAGGTTGCCGATTTTCCCCATATTACCCCAAAAGCGGCGTAGCCGCGAGTTCTTTGCTAGTTGCAAATTAATTCACATATATTCAAAGAAAAAAAATTAACTCTTGGAAAATATTTAAATGGATTTTTATTTGGAAAGAAAACAAAAAAGCATATTTTTTATGAATATTAAAGTTACCAAAGAGTAAGGATATATACAAGAAACAAAAGCATGTTGAAAGTAAACTAGACTTAGGATTCTTGGTAGTTGTTTTTAAGTTAGTTCTTTTTTAGTTAGAGGTCAGGAAAATGTGTCCGTTATTTATGAAGAGTTACAATGGTTAGTCAAGAGCAGTCTCACTTTGAAACGGTATCCAAATCTTGAACGACCAACTAGTGATGAATACATCGGTTGATTGGTCAAAGAGAAAAAAGAAAAAAGATGGTACTTTTGAGTGTTGATTCTAGAAGACGTATGATTCTATTTGTTGCGAATACTTAATTTGAACGAATCATGATTTTTATAGGTTGTGGTGATAAAGACTTTGCATTTTGATGATAGGGGGATTCAGTTTCGTGAAAGTCGACTCCGAGGCTCTGAAGTTTGGGCTAGAATAATAAGATTATTTGAAGAAATGTTTGGATTGGAAACATTCCTTTAAAGAATTGGTTTAGTAGGTTGTACTATTTGGTGAACGGCTGGGACTGCTTCGTAAAAAAAAGATTGAATAATGATTCGAACTTGAATTGGCATCGGAAGATTAGGCTGAATCAAGCTTAAGCAACTTCATGGGTTGGAGAGTGTGTTATAAAATTTCATTTTTATCTTTCTAAATCTATTTTAAACCACTACAATTTTTCTCTTTATTTATCTTTCTATATCTCTTTTAAATGATGACAAATGTCCTATTTAAGAAAATAAATTATATTGTTTTTTTATAGAAATTAGGTGTGAGATCCGTATACTACACGGATTTATTAAAAATAAAATTTTAACATCAATGTATAAATATTAAATATATATTTTAAAAAAAAATATTTTTACATAAATACGAACCATATAATGAATAAGTAAGTAATTCAATCTATACTGATAAAAAATTATTAAGATATTTTAAATAATGATATTGAGAATTAAGGTGTAAACATTAAATAATTTTTAAATTAACTTTCGAAATAAATACAAACGAAATAATGAATAAGTAGTTGTTGATTCTATACTAATAAAAAAAATTATTGACATATTATAAATAGTTGTTATGATTCAAAATTTTGAAATACTTTTTGAAGATGGTGTTCTTTTTCATTGATTAGGGTAGAAATAAAGATGTATTATACACACATATTTATTTATAATAAATAATAATTTTTTTAGAATTCAAATTAAAAATACAAAAATACTAAAGGTATATTTTGAATTCAAATATATATCATCAAATATACAACATTAATTGTATCATTAGAGCATCTATTTGAATTCAAATATATTTGTAAATTAATAAACATTTAAATAAAATGAATATTTTATATATATATAATACTAGAGTCATTAATTACTGGAATTGATTATTGATTAATAAAAAAAATAAAGATTATCATTGGAATTTAAATAATTATAAAATCTAATATAATGACATTTGACAAAAGCTTTGAAAAATGGTAAGTTGTAAAATAAACCTTTATTTATTAGAGAGCATAAGAATAAAAGAAATAATAGTTGATTCGATTTTTATGGTAAAGTAGTTATAAACGAAGCCTTTTCCATTTAGAACTTGGATTTGTTTGTTTATTAATTTGTAATTGGTTTCTCTCCTTTCTAGCTACTTCTAACTTGTTACGGCGACTAATAAAAAATCATTTCAGTATTTAATTTAATTATTGTGTTGTTACTTATTAAAAGCACTAGGTGTGCGATCCGTGTATTACACGGGTTGATTTAAAAAAATTAAAAATTAAATTAAAGTGTAAATATAAAATATTTTTTAATGTATATACTTTAAAATAAGAAAGGAAGAAACGTATTTATTGCAATTGAATATCATATATATGATATTTAATATTTTACATATATAAGTATATAACTTTAATTTTAAAAATTAAAACAAATCAAAAATTGACAAGTGGATAATATTTATTTCAAAAATACCACAAAATGACAAGTGTCAAAACTTATAAGAGATTGACATGTGTCAAAAAAAAAACCTTCATTTATTAAGTAGGATGATGATACGACTTTGTAAAAAAGGGTGTTAATCTAAAAGAATGGCAACGTGTTTCATTATCTATTTTTTATCATAGAAATTTTATTTAATTTATTCCTATTATTATTATATCGTTGGATCTTAGTTTTTTATTGAGCAATATATCTAGACAAATCTCAGTTAATGATAATGAACCAAGGATTGTCAACGATGTACCTTGATTAAAATAAGCCAATTTATAATTTGTCGTCCAAGGTAGCCGAAGTTAATGTTAGGGTAAGCAGCGACCTCTTGAATCGGTTATACATGTGTTATACTATATTTTTCAGATGTTTTGGTAAAAAGGCGAAATATGTAATTATATTGCAATAAAAGCACAACAAGAAATATAAGTATTAGAGGCGACAGTATTAGAGACGACATGGATTATTAGGGACGACACGTGACAACACGTGTATGTGGCGTCGCTAAAAGCATCCCATCGCCGCTAATGCGTAGTCTCTAATAGCACACGTCGGCCATCCGTGTGATTTCGTCTAGAATCAATCGTAGCCGTTCACTTTTCATCTGATCGAATCGATACGGTTCCTCCGTACGAAAGCAATAGCGGCGACCCTAATAGAGACACGGCCGTCGTCGCTACTAGTCACCAAAAAAGACGCGGGACCCGTTCCCTCCAACATGTCGCCCCAATTGCAATCCTGTCGCCACAAATACTGGCGCTGCTAAAGGGTTCGCTCCTTTTACCACAACACCGTGTCTCAGAACAGGTGACAACCCATAATTATCCACAATCCTCCTCTCGACGATTTTCCGGCGATTTACCACCACAACAGCTTCTCCATTCGATTTTTCAGGCAACCATCACCACAAAACCTCTCTCCTTTCTCCTTTCCACTTCACTCCTCCTCTCCCCCACTAGTTTAGCCCGTTTTTCCGGCTGTGATAAGTGTTTCGGCGAGAAAACTTGTGTTTTTCCGGCATCTGCAGCGAGGGTATGTGCTCTTTTTCCTCCTTTCTCTTTCAATTTGTTTTATGTAACAAATTTGTATGGTAATTTTGTATTTTGGTGGTTTCACAGCTTCTTCTCCGGTGACACCACCTCTTCTCCGATGACATCACTTCTTCTCCGGCAACAACGAGAAATATAACTACACCATAGCGATTTTCCAGGTTTTTTTTCTTATTTTTTCTGTTTTTAATGTGGTATATGAAATGTTGGTATTTGTATGTGAAATGTATATTTATTTGTATTTGTATATGAAATGTATGTGTATGTATGATAAAAATGTATGTATAAGTGTATTTGTATGTGAAATGTATATGTATATGTGTATTTGTATGTGAAATGTATGTGTATTTATGAAAAATGTGTTTATAAACACTTATATAATGTTAACACTTCTTGTGTTTAGAGTTTTAGTTAATAATTACCAACGTTGGGAAAAGTTACATTCGCAATAAAATGCACAAAATGAAAATGAAAATGGTCAATATGCATGTTAAACCTTAGGATCAAAGAACCAATATTTTCTCAACTTCTAGATTGATTTTGTCCTTTATTTAGTGTACCTTATGGATGATTTGGAAGGCTTACTAGAATCAACAATTTCAGTTGGATTAAAAACAGATCCAAATTTTGTAATATTGAATTGTCATTATTATGTATGTCATTTTTATCGAATTTTTTGTGTATTTGACTTGAGCTTCTCGCTTAAGTCATTTTTTTTGTGCTAATATATTTGATTGCCGTTCAAAATAAAATTACTTGTTACGGCGGTTAATAAAAAATCATTTCATTACTCAATATAATTATTGTGTTGTTACTTATTAAAAGCATATGACTTTAAAAAAAATGGCAACGTGTTTCATTATCCATTTTTTATCATAGAAATTTTGTTTAATTTATTGGTTTTTTATTTTATTTTTTTTGATAATGAACCAAGGATTGTCAACGATGTTTCTTGATTGAAATAAGCCAATTTATAATTTGTCGTCCACGATAGCCGAAGTTAATGTTAGGGTAAGCAGCGACCTCTTAAATCGGTTATATTTTTCAGATGTTTTTATTAAAAGGCGAAATATGTATTATATTGCAATAAAAAATTAAGAGAAGATATTAGCTATAAACACTTATATAATGTTAACATTTCTTTTGTTTAGAGTTTTAGTTAATAAAATACACAAAATGAAAATTAAAATGAAAATGGTCAAATATGCAATGTTAATAAAGAAAGTGATATGCCGGAAAAATTAGTATCGTATGATTGTATATAATACCCCTCACTAAATAATAACTACAACGTCAAAAAATGAGTAAAATAATAACTACAACGTCAAAAAATGAGTAAATTGATACTTTGCTCTAAAACAATTTCTTTATTTTTCTTAATGGACATCCGAAAATCTAAATTGTCAAACAAAATGAGATAAAGAGAGAAATAGACCAATGATATCTGCAACATTTCGACCGTTCGTGAATCTGCCTGTGACGCCTTCTGGAAAATCAATCCCATACGGCGGAAAATTGGCTTTCACGGCTGTTTTGAGGCCATTGTTATTGCCACTATCAACCAATGAGTCCCCAAATATGAAGTAACATGGGACTTGCGGTTTACAGGATGCCTGGCTATGCAACAACCCAACAAATATGAGGATCCGGAAAAATAAGCTGAGTTGATCCCGAGTCATGTTAATTTCTTAATGGAAAGGATCTTGTGATCGTTCTTCAATGGGCAAAGCATACTACTTAAAGGGGAAGAGATTAAGAGGGTTGGGCATGAGGGAATTCTTTTTTCAAGCGTTAAGAGGTGGCAAGTTAGTGTCTAATAAATTAATTATATATTTACTGTAAATGTTGTTTTCTTGATGGTTTAATTAATATATTGCTTTTGGAAATTACTTGTTAATGAGTTTATATCATGTGTTATTCAACAAATCAATCATCTTGTCGTTTATTATATATGTATCAACGGTTTGACTCGGATGGTTCATTCTATATTAAATTTGGATGGAGTTTTTAACTAAAACGTGGGGTTTATTAAAATTGATTCCGACGTCATGGTACTTCAAAAGTTATAATTTACTTAATAATTGTGTAATTCTAGAAAGAAAAAAAAAATCCGTTGTTCATAAAATAAACCTTTTGTAGAGAAAGCTGTACAGTAAAAACGATATTTAAACAACCCCAAATCTTTTTTTATGATATACCTTGAAACCTTTGACCATGCGCTCTCCAAAAAAAAAAAAAAAAAAAAAAAAAAAAAAAAAAAAAACTCATCATATCACATGTAAAGGCCAGCCGGTATGTTTACTACTCATCAAAATACATGGTATGTTTACTACTCATCAAAATACATGTAAAGGCCAACCGTTATGGTTGGTACGAGGCATTTGTGGTGACAAGATGACAATTTGTTTTTACAGTGAATATCATCCCCCCATGCAACATGATGGTTTGTGGTGTGGTGGAATGTGGTCATCACCATTAATCCATTATGATCACATCTAATCATATTTTTTTTCTTTTTTTCTTTATCTTTTTCTTCCTTCCAATTAATTGAAAAATATATTTTTTTATCTAAATAATAAAAAAATATAAGAGGGATACAACGATGTGGAATCACTAGTAGAAAAAAATATTTTTAATGACAGACGAATTACAACGAACACTAGTTTTATGACACACATGGAAGTCTACCATACAAATTATGTCATATTTCATAAAATATAAATGATTTACGATGGACAAAATCCATCGTATTTATGTCGCATTTTATGTTTGAAACTAAAACAACACGGAGTATTTTAAATAAGTTAATTTATTTTTCATGTCTGTACTCAAAGCCCTTGTATTGTATCGATGCTTCGTTCATTCAAAGTCATCTACAACACGAAAACAAAAACAACAACGTCGGTTAAGGTTCCTCTACTGGTGTTGTGTTGTAGAAATCGACTCGCAACTTCCACCACTAGTCACGCCATTGCCAAAGTTCAATTCTCGAGTTTGATAAAATTATACTCCAAGGCATTCTCTCTGCATTTCTAATTTTGATTTCGCGTTTTCTGTGTACAAGGATTTGGATTTGACTATTTAATCCAGGTTTTGTAACCGATTATCTCTTCCTCTCACAATTCAATATCTTTATGCTTCTCTCTTTTATGTTTTAATTTCATGTCAAGTCTCTCATGGTTGGTAAAATTCTCTTCACAAAGACTTTGTGGTAATTAAGCGTAATCAGTTAGCTAAGGTTGTGTCGGTTCATAAATTTCTTCCAGAAGCATAGCAGGTCTGGTTCATGGTTGTATTTTGATTGAATATTTAGTTTCTTATCCTATTGGTGTGGTGAAATTTCTTCCAGAAGCATAGCAGGTCTGGTTCATGGTTGTATTTTGATTGAATAGGAAGGTTAAAATTTGTTCATTTTTATAGCAACATATATAATTTTAAATCAACAAGGCAAAAATGTTATATGCGCAGGCAGACTATGTGTTTGATAATATGCTTGAGAGAAGGGAAGACTATGTTAAATGTATGTTCTTACGACGAGAACTCCATTAATTGTTGTTGGCGAGGTATGGTGTTTTTCTATACCATAGAGAAAAGAATCATTGCTTCTTTTGTGTAAATTCTTCTCCTTATAAAACTATATTAGAATAGAACATTTTTGTGTGCCCTATAAAAAGTTTTAAGTGGGTGAAAGGAGAACATGGTTAGTATTTTTAATGCACCATTTTCTAAAATGACAAGATTTTGGATGCCATAGATGTATTCTGCTAACATCCTTTCACAAATCCATAGTACATTAAAGTTCTTCCACTATTTTCATCACATGATTGTCTAAATCAAGAAATTAGACTAAGCAATCAACCCGATTCCACTTGCATGTTATTATGGTATATCTTGTTGTAACTCGGGGATTATTTCTGCACTACAATTATTGGTGGAGCATTGGCTGAACATAAATATCTATTCCTTGAAGCTGCAAAGGTTGATGATTTAGATCCCAACTGCTTAGTTTTTATAATTTATATTTTGTCTTTTTCTTTTGGTTTTTACATATGGCTTTTCTTTTATGCGGGTTGGCATAGGAATTTCTGAACTTACAACTTGTGAGATATTAAAATAGGTTAGAAAACATCTACATATTCAAACAACCCCATATAAAAGCACACCTCAACACCAAAGAAAATATGAAATATAAATTAAGAGGTTATCTGATGGATGTTTTGTGCAATCATACATATAAGTGATCCATT
This sequence comes from Lactuca virosa, assembly GCF_052849685.1. NCBI lineage: Eukaryota > Viridiplantae > Streptophyta > Magnoliopsida > Asterales > Asteraceae > Lactuca > Lactuca virosa. Next base: position 91,928,669 of record NC_136429.1, read on the forward strand.
AAAAGAGATCTGCAGGAAAGTTTGGCTTATGGATTCAAAGGTAACAAATATGTAGAGATTACATCATTCTATCTTAACATTTTCCTTGCATAAACACACTTGTTTTTATTCGTACACTTGTTGATCTAATTTTGTTATTATTTTTTTTCTTTACATTTGGTTTGATTATTAGTTCTTACATCTCTTAGTTAAATGCCTAAAATACCCTTTCTTAGTTATTTGTTTTAGAAATATTGTATGTAACTCAACCTTTGTGTATAGTTCTTTGTGTAGCTGAAGAGTGGGTGGCGAAATTCCTTCCCAAATTGGCACATTTTCCAACTTACAAATCTTGTAAGGGACTATTTCTTTTTTACTTAATCGACTTAATAGATACATGACTTAAAAGTAAACAAATACATATGAGATTTTCTTTTTGACTTAATACGTTGAAGGGACTTAAGCTTTAACAAATTAAAAGGCACCATACTACCATACTAGACTCTTTCCACGATTTATAAGGTTTGCATTTCTTGTAAGCTTTTCATTTTTTTAAGACATTAAAAGATTACAAATCTGTAATTAAAATGCAATTTTAAGTCCTTATTTCAGTTTTTTGTATTATTATGGGTCCCTAGGACTTTCTGGTTTTTCGTTCTTATCTCAAGAATCCATGGATGAAAGTCAATATGAAACCTTGAATTAAGGACCAACTCCAGAAAATGTTCCAAATCTGGAGTGAACTTGGTAAAAGTAAAAGGAACACAAACTATTTTTGTAATTTAACATGATTTCACACCATATCTGTTGTTAATATGAGCTCCTTTTTGTTCATTATATAGGAAAATAAAGATGTAACATCCCAAAATTCAAGACCAAAAATTTCGTTTTTAAATATGTTATTATAAAACCTATTAGTATAGTAACCTCCATAATAACATCCCATGTCAAAACCAAAGTGTAAATAATCAAAACATATTAACATAAAACAATATCAGAGTGTAATCCCAAAGATCTCATGTGCGGAAAACATAGTGTGATGCGTTGCGATCGAGCCAGCTCCTTTCCTTTGAAAACGAAGTACCTGAAAGCTTAGTGAGTTCCCCAATCATACCACATACCATACAAATCACGTACTGTCGGGCATATCTGGGTGCCCGGCCTACCCTGTCAGGCATATCTGGGTGCCCGACCTACCCTGCTGAGCATACCGGGGTGCTCAACCTACCCCACTGTCAGACATATCTGGGTGCCCGACCTACCCTCCGGTGTATCTCAACCGGTTACAGGGACTATTTCACCCCAACCACTACTACATAATAACATAACATAACATAAACGTACTGTCTAGCATAGTTGGGTACTAGACTACCCCTTTGGCCCTATCGACCGGTAACCGGGGACTATTCCCCCTACTACCACTATCACATAACGTCATATCATGCTAGCACATAAAACATATCAGATAGTTGCTAACCAGACAATTATCACAAAGACAATTATCTAACAAACAACTCCTACTAGTGGGTCGGCATTGTGGCCTTAGACCCACTTCTACTGGAAGGTAACTCACCTCACACTGCTGAAGTCCCGCAGACAAAAACTCTAGTTGTTGGATGACAGATTCCCGATCTGTTAACATCAAAATAACACCCAATTAATAATTGGGTTCCAACACATAACCATAAGTACATACTTGGGGTAAATACTACTTTACCCCTAACTTAGCTTTGTTCAAGCCAAAGGCCCAATCCAAAGGCCCAAAAGTCAACTATGAGTCAAAGCCCAACATATGGCCCAATTTTCCACATTGGGCCCAAACCATTACATGGTCTTATTCTAAGGCCCAAACCATTATTCTAGTCCAATATTTAACATTCTAATGGCCCAATATCATATAATCATTAAGGCCCATACTATGGCCCATCTATGGCCTAATTTTCCAAATTGGGCCCAAACCTTCATATGGGCCTTACCCTAAAGCCCATCTAAATATTCTAATCCATTTGATTGTTCTTGGATAGCCCATTATTAGCCCAATCACCAAAGCCCAATAGAAAGGCCCAACACAAAGCCCAAGTGAAATTAGAATTTCACAAAAAATAACAATTAGGGTTAAGTGTTTCTCACTTAACCCATTAAGGACTTAATCCATTAAGTCCATCACTCTACTAGATAAGTCATATGATGTGATTGGGTGTAATTCACAATTCCATTCCAATGGCCCAAATGTGGGTCCCGATAAGTCCAAGGCCCATATATCTACAATTAGGGTTTTCTAAACCGTAATTAGGGTTTCCAACCCACTCCCAACCCAATAGGCCCAATAACTAAGTCCTTAGATCCATTAGGGTTTCATTAGGCCCATTAGGGTTTCACTAGGCCCATTAGGGTTTCGCTAGTCGGGCACCACCCACTACCACCTCGGGTAGTGGTGATCAACGACAGCTCACGACGGCGGCCACCACCTCACGGTGGTGGGCTAGGGTTCTAGTTCAATCGAGTCCAAGCACTCCAAAAGCAATCCAAACACAAACTAAGCACTCTGCCACCCAACACGGCGGTTGGTGGCGGCAGCCACCACCTCACAGTGGTGGTTTTGAGTTTCTTTTTATTATTCTAGCTCCGGTTACAATGTTACAATGAAAATACCAAATGTACACACACACTCACTAAAATACACCCACACACGGTGGTACATGGTGGTTGTTCTTGGTTTTCCAGCCAACAAACCCTCACACAACCATTATTCTTGTCCAACATTTGATATTCTAATGGCCCGATATCATATAATCATTAAGGCCCATACTATGGCCCATCTATGGCCCAATTTTCCAAATTGGGCCGAAACCTTCATATGGGCCTTATCCTAAAGCCCATCTAAATATTCTAGTCCATTTGATTGTTCTTGGATAGCCCATTATTAGCCCAATAGAAAGGCCCAACACAAAGCCCAAGTGAAATTAGGATTTCACATAAAATGACAATTAGGGTTAAGTGTTTCTCACTTAACCCATTAAGGACTTAAACCATTAAGTCCATCACTCTACTAGATAAGTCATATGATGTGATTGGGTGTAATTCACAATTCTATTCCGATGGCCCAAATGTGGGTCCCGATAAGTCCAAGGCCCATATATCCACCATTAGGGTTTTCTAAACCCTAACTAGGGTTTCCATCCCACTCCCAACCCAATAGGCCCAATAGCTAAGCCCTTAGATCCATTAGGGTTTCACTAGGCCCATTAGGGTTTTGCTAGTCGGGCACCGCCCACTACCACCTCGGGTAGTGGTGGTCAACGGCAGCTCACGGCGGCGGCCACCATCTCATGGTGGTGGTTTAGGGTTCTAGTCCAATCGAGTCCAAGCACTCCAAAAGCAATCCAAACACAAAGTAAGCACACCGCCACCTAACACGGAGGTTGGTGGCGGCAGGAGGCGGTAGCCACCACCTCACAGTGGTGGTTTTGAGTTTCTTTTATTATTCTAGCTCCGGTTACAATGTTACAATGAAAATACCAAATGTACACACACACACTCACTAAAATACACTTACACACGGTGGTACATGGTGGTTGTTCTTAGTTTTCCGGCCAACAAACCCTCACACAACAAAACACATACACCTATACAATTTTGATTTGCTCAAAAGGTACAGCTACCCACCTGGTAGCTCACGGCGGCGGCATCAGCTGTTTCATGATTGCAGCCACCACCTCACGGTGGTGGCGGTGGTTTCTTGATCCCCGAGTATTCCCGATCGTTCATGACCACACATCAGCGAATCCATCCATTTGTCGGCCCCCAGTGGTCGTCCCGGTTGCTCACAGTGTCACTGGCAACGAAATTACGGTGGTGGTGGTCATTGGCAAGCAGCGGCGGACGAGATAAATGGTGGCGGTCGTTCGAAGAGGTGACCGGTCGGAGAAACACAACCAGATGGCGATGGCGGCTGGGAAACGGCATGCTCGTCGGACTCGTCTGATCGGAACCACGAAGAAGGGTGGCGGCTGGAGAACTTCCGACGGTGGCGGCTGCATCCTTAGGTTAGGGTTAGGGTTACGGGAATGCTTTATACCCAACGCCTTCCCAACTTTTCGCCATAATGTCACCATTGGTCCCTCTCCAGAAATATCTTTTCAAAATAAATCCCATATTTACCCTTTAAACCCCAGCATTAAAAATCCATTACAATCTAGGTACAATATTTACCAATTACACCCCTGCTTCCATATTTCCTCTCAAATCTGATCCCTAATTTACCAAACAACCCCTTAGCCCCAAAATCTCTTCAAATGAAGTCCCAGAAGTTACCATTTAGTTCTTGCCTTCATAAATACTTACAAAACTAATCCACAACTTACACTTTTAAGCCCCGAATTCTAAATTATGCCAGGTAACTCCTCGAAATCACACCTTTCTATATAATTATTGATTTTAAGGCTACTATTCATTCATTAATTTTTTATTTATTTATCTATTTAATAAACGGGGTGTTACAACTCTCCCCCACTTAAATTAGATTTCGTCCTCGAAATCATTTCTTACCATTCCTTACACGCCCAACCACTCTAGTAACAGGGCCACAACCCCGAGCATAGCACCAGCCTTCCCAAGGCAACCGTGACCAAATCTTCGCAAATCCCTAAAATCCGCAGGTGAACGAATTCCTCGCAACATGATCACATCTACTCCGTCTTAATTCTACTGTCTCGGGATGGTCCGAATCCCTGACAAACCGCTCATACTAAATCATTATTGTTGAACCCAGTCCACTTGTCTCTCAACTAACTACTCAACTTCTGATAACTCGAGGTCCCCACTACAAAACAGAGTCACATACCTAATTATCCATGCATATCACTTATACTTGGCCAAGGCTCAGCTAGTCCTACTATGAGTGACTTGTCACTTCCCAATCAACCAGCTATTCCGTCCGTATTTGCAACCCGAAACAAAAATAGTAATAATACTGTTCAAACGTTGAAACTGGCCGAACACTGAACTGCCTGAAGCAGTATGCTGCTAAATGGCTGCTTTCCAAAATCCACCGAGACCTTCCTGGTCCCAATTCATTCAACAGTCATCTGAAATACCGGGTATCGGTCCGGCTGGGGAGCCAAAGGACCCCCACTTAGTCGTCTCACACGACTCCTGAATGATATCCTTCTGTGGAACTAGTTTCCACTAGTTATCATGTCACTGTGGCTCTAACAACCATATGATCTAACTGATCAGATCCCTCTGCCGAATCCTAACGTCATCAAGTCCAAGGCTAAAAGTGATTGCTACATGACCAATTGTAGCTTTATATCACAAGCAACCTTAAGCAATCCATTGCTTCCTTGATCTCCTAACTGTAGTGACGTTCCCACGATCCTATCACTAGATCAACCAGGTCTAATCCACCTTGGGATATTCGTAAACGAATCTGTGGACTTGCCACATCATCACTACTGCACCTGAACTGGTGGGTGCTACTGTTCCTTTCACGTTCTAACAACACGCTCATGCTATCTACCAACCTAGTGAATGCTACGGCTACACCCGCAGACTAACAACACTTCTCACACTATCTGTCAACCTTGTGAATGCTACGGCTACACCCGTAGACTTACAACACTTCTCACACTATCTCAATCGCTTGCGAATGCTACAACTACACCCACAGACTTACAACACTTCTCATACTATCTTAATCGCTTATGAATGCTACGGCTACCCCCGCAGTCTTACAACACTTTCCATGCTAACTGACTGTTGGTGAATGCTACGGCTACCGTCGTAGTCTTACAACACTTTCCATACTATCTGACTGTGGGTGAATGTTACGACTACCCCCATAGTCTTACAACACTTTCCATACTATCTGACTGTTAGTGAATGTTACGGCTACCCCCGTAGTCTTACAATACTGTCCAAACCGGGTCGAACACGCACTCGACCTTACACTCAACTGAACTTGAGTCCTAACTGAAGCTCTAACTTGGTTCCCAAAACCTGCTATCTGATGCCAAGGAAAAGCGTGAACCAAATGTTGGGACGTTTTCTGAACTCCCAACTCACCCAATCCTCAATCAAAACATCCACGCAACCATCTTCCGTCCTAACCGGGATGCAAAACTCATCCTAGTTTCACACCTATTTTTGCTCCTGGATACCTGATCGATTCTCCCCCACTTAGATTCGACTAAGTCTTCACGACATGTGAGAATTGAAGGATTCCCAATCCTTCTCGCTTTCTAATATCCCACTGTCGACAATCTGAGCTTACCAATGCTAACGATCAATTACCAGTCAAACCTTAAGGTCGCCCATCCTCTGAAATCCTGAAGAGTACCCTTGAGATCTGGTCCAGTCTGACACCTCAATCCATCTCCCATGCTGACAACTGGAGACCTTAATCTTCACCTTGGCTGACGAGTCCTCATTCCCACTTCCAATCTTGCAGCACCATTAAACTCTAACTGAACACAACCCATGCGAAAATACAATTCTCTTGAACATCCAATGACCAACCACTTATGCTTCTAACACCTGCAACTGACGACACTATCTTCATGCTACCAATCCTTTCCTAGCAACGGTAGTGACTTGAACTCCAAAGTTCTTCCATAGGCAGTTGTCAACCATACCCGAACAAATGATAGAACCACTGGACACTGACTTCACTGAAGAACTATCGCTCTAACCCTGACCGACTATCCTCTAAATAATACTCCTGCATAGATCCCGACAAGATCCGTAATGATAACGGTACACGCGGAACCCACTCCGCAAGATGCGTCCCTCTATGGGTTCATCAAGGACTTTTCGGCATGCAGTATGACATATATGATCCTTAATAACCCAGACACTAGCATAAAACCGACCCGAGATCTGACATATCCAAACTCACTCACAATTTCATAGCGATGCGTATTCCCAACATCCACCTAGTACCAATAGAAGATGACATACCCGCAACATCCGGAGGAATCCTGATCACCTCCTCCTGAGATACTTCGATCAACCTGAGATCATGGTGCAAAACTCCCTTTCAATCCCGATGACATGAACTAACAATAGGACCCTCCTTCCTGAAGGACTCTAACGATTCACAGGCTTTGGACTTCCGATGAGCCCCTAACTGTCCCACGACAATTCTATACTATGAACCGAGATAACACTGAACACCCCGAGCCAGCAAAAAGGAAACGATCTTACGCTGACCACTGGTAATTCCACGGTATGCAATTGACATATGATGATATTTGATGATCTAACCTAACAGGAGCAAAGAAATAAACTAGGGATACACTTACTCATCCCACAACATTGCCTGCTAGAGTTCTGAATTCTCCTGTCTAACACTGCAGGGCCTGACTCCTTCTGATGACATGAACAACCGCGCTACACTTATAGGCGCCTAAACCCTTGGAATGTCAAACTCCCTTGTGTACTTTCCCGCATGTGCTTCACTAATTCCGGCCCTGCTGGCCTTTAATCCGATGATCAGAAGTCATGGGTCTCTTCCCGGGACCCTCTACTATACGCACCTGGCACGACCCTCTCTTCCCAGGGTGCTCCAAATCGATCTCGCATCTGCAAACTCTTGGAAATCATATCCTTCAGGGTCTGATACCCTATCACGCTCACTAGCTCACTTGCCAATGGCTACGCTGCAACAACTGGAACATCCTCTGTCCCCAAACCGGGTCACAACTCCTCCCAGAAGCTTCTCAGATTCTCCAAGACTCTCACCGATTCGAGTATGGATCCTGTGATTTCAGTAGTACGGGCCCAATACTACCTTCCACACCTATCCATACTTTCCTCGGCAATCCTCCTGAATCCTCCAAGTCACTTCCTCAAAATAATACATCCAAGTCTCACTAAACCTCAATACTAACCCACTGAAACATATCCGAGGCTTTCCTAGGCTCCCGAACCCACCCAGTCCTCAGCTGCTGAAAGATTCCCAGTAATGTTAACTAGCTACCTCATGAATATAGCCACATGCAACAGAGATCAGATAATCCTTCGAGTAAAAGACCCATCCCTAGAACGGTTGGACTCAAACAAGATCTGCGCAATAGGGTCAAATTTGTCACTCTGAGATTATCCAGCCTGTGCCACATGTGACTTAGCATATTCACTTAATAGCTAGCTCACATTACTAAGAATCCCACAAAGCACAAAGCAAGCAACATTCAGAAAATGGAAAATCTAACCATAAAATTCCAATCAACCCATTCTATCCTCTAATAAGGAATCTGTACATGCAATTCAAAGGCTCATACGATCAAGCATAACCTAAACAGGCTATCCTATCACTGACTGATCAGTACTAGCATGCAAGTTGATATGGGCATATTTAGTTATAAAATTCATGCATTATCTTAATACTTTATGTTGTTTTTGTCTCATTTAATGAACAAAAGGTGCTTAATTAGTTTAAAATTTCATTTTTCCAGCAACAATGACATGCTCGGATGGAAAAGGAAGCAGAACTAGCGGCTGGAGGCTTGGATCTTGGATTTTGAAGAAAGAAGGATGTTGCTGGACAGCTTGACCCCTCGTCAGTCTTTTGGCCATATCTCATGAACCGTAACTCCGATTGACGAGATTCAAAATGTTCTGAAAACGAGACACAATTTCGGACGACTTTCGTGTTTGGAGAAAATGCTGATTCCAAACGGACTCGACGAGTCAAGTCGAACTTTCGCGATTCTGGACGCTGACTTGCCGTGCACGGGTTTTAAGTGACGGACTCGCCGAGTCGGTCACTGGACTCGACGAGTCACCTCTGTTTTGTGAAAATCCATATAAAGGGCATTCCTGCCCGATACCCTGGCATATAGATGAACCCTTGGAGGCCAATTGTCGACTAAAGGCGCTGCTGGAGCGTGGGAAGCTAAGGAATCAACCCTACATTCAATTTTAAGGAGAATCAAGGCAAAATCAAGTTTACTCTTTACCTAATCTCTTGTTTGAACTATGTTTTTACCAATTGATTTCGTTTTTGAGCTTGTTTCTGCTGTAATCATGAGCTAAAACGCATACCTTCTGTTTAGGATAGATGATTTTGTGATTATGGTTTGATTTTGTGGTTGGATTAATTTAATTTGGTGAACTTTGTTTTATTAAGCTTGTTAAAGAACCTTATGCATTAACCATGACTATTTTCTGTTAATTATCAAGTAATTAAGCTGCATGAACATCTCTTAATTGCTTACCTCATGTGATTTATGTGAAAACATAGTTATGTGCCTAGGATTAGCGAACGTGAAACTAGGATTAACTAGAAAGTGGGTAAATTAATGTGTGAGCTTGTGTGACAAACCGTCAACAAGAGGTTAATTGAATTAGTAATTTGATTAACTAATTACAAGTCTTATTTAACCTGAATCAATAAACTAGGTAACTCATTGGTTTAATCAACTGATCACTGCTTGAATTAATTTGTTTTCTAAGGATTAGTAATAGCGAACGTGAACCTAATCACACTAATCGGTAGCCAATGCCAATTAATCCATTGCACTTGTTATAAAATCAACCATAGGAATAAATGATTCGAACCTAAACAGATTTCTACTTAATTATTGAATTTAGTTGATTTTTATTTGCTTAGCTCTTAGTTTCTTAGTTTAAGTTTTAGTTAATTGTTTAAGTTTCTAGTCTTGCAAAACTAGAGAAAACCCCCTTTCTATTACTTGTTTTATTTATATAATATTAGCATTTATTTTAATTTTTTACCGTTCCCTGTGTTCGATACCCTACTTACCTGAACTAAACTGCTAATCGATAGGTACACTGCCTTTCGTGTGTTTGTCTTTGTGTTTAAGTTAGTAGGATTAAAACTAGTTGGTTGTACACACATCAAGTTTTTGGCGCCGTTGCCGGGGAACGGTTCTAAATAGTTAATTTTATTTGCTAATTGTTATCATTTTTTTTGTTGATTAATTTTTTTATATAGTTTAATTTTTATATTTAATTTTATTATGTATTTTCCAAATCTCGATGCTTTTGATGCTTTTCTTGTGGAAGTAGTGCAGGAAATTGAGCAAGAAGATGAGGAGTATAACTCAGATGATGATTTGAAGAAATTTGGAAGATGGTTAGATAACATCTTGCCCAACGAACAAGAGCAATCTGAGTCACAAGAGGTAAAGTTACAAGATGATGAATTTAATCCAGAAAGAGATTTGGAGGAGCGGAAAAGTTTGCTAGCAGTGAGGTCAGACGAAGAACAAGAACAAGCTGAATTGCAGGAACCAAGCTGTGGTTTGACCATTACAACGACATGGCCCCCTGTATTTTCAGTTTGTGTTTCGAAGCATTGGGGTGACGATTCCAACTTTGGAGAAAGTTCTGAAGCACGATCCATTTCTGATTAGTACCCGACCGGTTCCAACCCGTGTCAAGATTCTTGGGTTTTATGAATTCAAGCTTGTTTGGACAATTTTTGAAGCGAAGAGAAAAATTTTACAAATTGGTTCACCAAAGAAAATATTCAATGCAACGGATGGATTGACATTGAGTTTATTGGAAGTTTATTAAGTTGGGAGTCCAGCTCAAGACTCGCACAAAAAGAAGCGCTTGCGGGAGGCAACCCGTCATTAGAGTTTGCTTTTCTGTTTCTTTTTAAACTTCTAGTTTATTAGGGTAATTTAGGATTTTAATTTTGATGTTTGTTTTCCTTTTTCTATTACTTGTGTGTTGTATTTGATCTTTTCAAGAATTAGGATGGGGGATATAATGAACGAATAAAGCGTGAGGAATAAAACGTTGGATCGAGTCTAAAATGAGAAGAACGGGAGAATTGAGTCTAATTACGAGTCCGGTAATTAACCAGCTGAAGGGATGTGCTTTTACTGAAGAAAAATGAGGGGGAATATTGCTATAATAATCTCCTCAAACCCCAGAAACAAACCTGAAGCAGGAGCTAATTTTATTTACTCAGTGCAGAAAACTCGTCGAGTTCCATTCAGATACTCGACGAGTCCATGCGAAAAAACCCGACTGTTACCACTTTTATCGACTTAACTCGGCGAGTTTACTATTAACTCGACGAGTTACTCTTTCTCTTACCTTCAAGATTGGCGATTTGATTCCACTCGACATGGGCATTGTCTATATTTTGGAAGATCATTTCCGAGCATTTCCAAGAAGCTTTTTCCTCGATATTTTGGAGCTGTCAACCACACGAGACGAATGACACCCAAGGCATGGATGAGTTGTTTCCATGTTTAAAGTCAGATGAAGATGGAGCTTTAAATGAAGAAGTTCAACCTCGTAACTACTATCGCATGGGAGTGTTAGATGCATTTTATATGCATCTTTTAGCACAATTTCCTACGTATTTCATTATAAAAAGCCAACTAATTCCCGATTATTCTTATGTATTTCGTGTTTCATGATTATTTTGAAGAATGCCCGTACTGCTCACGTTTGTTATGATTTTTCAGGACCATTTGGAGCACATGGATGATTGCGCAAGTTCGGGATGCGTTCATGGATGCTTAGGAGCTTAATTGGAGTCTATACCAAGGAAGGATACCGTGAAATGATCAAGAACTGCTTGGAAGGAGGAACGACAATCGTATCTTCTATCCTTGCGATCGCAGGTATGTCCTTGCGATCGCAGGTTTGATCGCAGGTTGCCTTCGAGGATTTGTCGAGCCAAAAAAATGTATCAGTAGAGAAAAAGAGATACTTGCGATCGCAGGTACAGTCCTTGCGATCGCAGGTTGGTCAATTTGCGTCGAAATAACAACGTACTTCATTAAAAAATCTCGTGACGCACTTTTGGGTGATACATGCGATCGCAGGTATACCCCTTGCGATCGCAGGTACGGTGTTTTGACAGCTAGACGTATAAATACAGCCTGATACTCTTCCAGTAACCCTAATTGGCGATTCCTGGCGATTCAGAGGCGATTTTAAGAGGTTTTCAAGTGAAGAACGTAGATCTAATGGAAACGATTCGATCTTTAGTCGTAGTTTAGTAAGATTTATCGTTTAGACTCTATTTCCGCTATTTGTAATCCGTTTTTAGCCATGTCCAGCTAAAAACTCAGATTTCAGTTTCGCAAGACGTAACCTTTTCGTATGATTAATCATTAAGCACTATGTTGACTATGATTACTGTTTAGTTTGATCAATTCTGTGTTAAATTGAATGTCTGATTTTGATTTCAGTTTCTGTTGGCCACTTAAATTGCTTGTAAATCATTCTAGTCATCTAATTGTTTAGATCCGTAATTGTCTAGACTAATTAGTAAAAAGTGACAAGTATTAGATTAATTCTTAGATTAGGGTTAAGTCTGATATGAATTGATCAAACAAGTTCTAACGCCTCCGAGCTTATGAGAGGTATTGAACTTTACTGGGAATTACATTGTGTCTAATGCGACTTTTCTTTGTTAATCAAGAGCTTGTTTGGTTAATTCAGTAAAAAGTTAGGTTTAATTTAAAGAACTTATTTTGATTAAACGATTTTTGTAACAAAGGTCATTAGAGCTTGTTAATGAACTTTAGTACCAGTTTAAACAAGTGCATAGTCAATTATTGTGTTGAAGATTAATTATATGATTAGGGGTGTCACCGCGAAACTGAAATTGCTTTCTCTCATTTGAATTTTGATCACTTTAAATTTAGTCATTTTCTTGTCATTTTCAATCTATGTTAGTTTAATTTTCAAAAACAAAACCCCCCTTTATTTTATGTTTATTGCATTCACCAAGAATCAGTTCACACCTTACGCAAAGAGGTGTAAATATTAGGACGTGTCCCTGAGGATTCGACCCTGCTTACCTGTACTACCTGTTGGTGCAAAAAAGCAGTTTATCTTATACTTTTATTTGTTTAAATCGTGTACGACAGCGGTTTTAACAAATTGGCGCCGTTGCCGGGGACACGGTAAAACACTAATAGTTTTATGCCAAGATCTTCACGTATAGGTGATCTGGTTTTTGATCCATAGATTGAGAAGACTGCTAGGAAGCTAAAGAAGGAGGCAGAACTCCGGAAGCAACAAGCAGGAACCTCAGCCTTTCCCTCCTCACATTCCAAAACACCCACACCACAAGGCACTCCCTTGTGTAACGAATCTGAAACCTCATTTCAACCTTTCCTAAAAACACCACCTACCTCACCAATTAACAGCCCGTTCAAAACCTACTCCCCACCCCCTTCAGACAAACCCGAACTCACAGACTCTTCTGAAACTGAAACAAAATTCACCATGAGTGATAACGGAGACGATGCTGAAAAAACTCTACGAGAATGGGCCACACAAGAGGTTACCCAGCAACCTTTGTGTATCACCTTTCCCAAGGCTCAAAACTTTGAGCTCAAATCTGGTTTAATCCATTTGCTGCCCCCATTCCGAGGCCTTGAGAATGAAGATCCTCACAAATTTCTCAAGGAATTCCATGTCGTCTGTTCTGGAATGAAGCCCCATACGGTTACTGAAGACCAGATCAAATTAAGGGCATTCCCCTTCTCAGTGCAAGATGCAGCAAAGGAATGGCTATATGACCTCCCGTCTGGTTCAATAACGAGCTGAAACGAACTCGCCAAACTTTTTCTAGAAAAATATTTTCCTGAGGCGAAGGTGTCAAATCTACGCAGAGAGATTCTGAGTATAAAGCAAGGCAAAAGAGAGGCTCTCCATACTTATTGGGAGCGATTCAAGAAGCTGTTAGTCCGATGCCCACAACATGGCATTAGTGATTATCAGTTGTATCAGTGTTTCTGTGAAGGATTGATACCTATGGAGAGGCGACTAATAAATGAATCTAGTGGAGGGTCACTTTCAGACATGACACCAACAGAGATCAGGGAATTAATAGAGAAGCTGGCCAATGAATCAAAACATTCAGCAACTGAGGAAGAGTGGTACCCAGACCATCCAAGAGGAGTCAAGGAGATGAGCAACGCCCACCTGGAATCCCAGATTTCAGAATTAACTAAAGCTGTACTTTTGTTGACAAAAGAAAAAGGTATTGAACCAAAGGTCAAACCTTGTGGGATTTGCTGCAAAACCGGGCACCCAACTGATATGTGCCCATTACTTCAAGAAGATACGGAAGCTGTGCAGGCTATGGGAGGATTTCAGCAAAGGCCATTTGATCAACATCGCAATAACCAAGCTTGGGGAGGGCCTCAAAATAATAATTTCCAGCCAAGACCTCAACAGAACTTTCAGCAAAGAAACCAATACCAAGCTCCACCGGGGTTCCAACAATCTTTTCAGCAGAATCAGCACCAAAGCAATTTTCAGCAACCACCTGTTTAGTCACAAGCTAGCAGTTCCAGCATGTCTTTGGAAGACATAGTTAAAACTCTTGCTACCAGTACCCAAGCTTTCCAGAATGAAACAAAGTCCAGTATCAAAAATTTGGAGCAGCAGGTATCACAACTCGCGAACTCTATGAGCAAACTAGAAGCACAAACCCAAGGAAAATTCCCATATCAGACTGAGAAGAACCCGAAGCACAATGCTTGTGCTGTCACCCTCAGAAGTGGTAAAAACTACAAAGGACCAGATCAGAAAGAAGATGAGGAAGAAGAGATCGTAGTTGAGCAAGAATCTGAGGCAACTGAAGAGGTACAGAAAAAGGATAGACCTGCTGAAGCTGAAGTAAAAATCACCCCTCCTCCTTTTCCCTCAAGACTGAAAAACTCGAAAAAAGAAAAGGAAGATAAAGAGATTATGGATTTCTTCAGAAAGGTTGAGGTAAATATTCCCCTCCTAGATGCAATTAAACAACTACCCCGATATGCTAAATTTTTAAAAGAGTTGTGTACTTCAAAAAGAAAATTAAAAGGCAACGAAACAGTCAAAGTAAGCGAGAACGTTTCAGCTGTTTTACAAAAAAGGTTACCCCCAAAGTGTAAGGATCCAGGAGTATTTACTGTTCCTTGCAAGTTGGGGAACCTCTCAGTTCCGCGAGCTATGTTGGACTTAGGAGCTTCTATAAATGTGTTGCCATACTCACTTTATAAAACTATCGGGGTAGGGCCTTTAAAAAGAACAGGAGTTATCATTCAGTTAGCTGATCGTTCTCTGGTGCACCCAAAAGGTGTGTTGGAAGATGTTTTGGTTCAAGTGAATGAACTCATATTCCCAGCTGATTTCTATGTTTTGGATATGGGAGATGACGACTCACCAAACTCAGGTTCCATTCTTTTGGGGAGACCATTTCTAAAAACTGCCATAACCAAAATAGATGTTTATGATGGTACTCTTTCAATGGAATTTGATGGTGAAGTTATCAACTTCAATATTTATGATGCCATGCGTTATCCTGATGATGTTTCAGCCCTTAATTTTATTGATGTAATTGAACCACTAACTGCAGAATATTTTGAGATTGCTAACCGTGAGTCACTAGCACTAGTGCTCCACATAAACTTGTCTATTTATGCACCTCAGGTTATATCAGAAAATTATGTGGTTGATAGAGAGGTTCAAGAAATGGCAGCTCATATGGACCAGCAGAGAAAGTTGAGGTATGGTACCCAAACTCTAAAATTACCAATTTCTAACTCCAAGCTTTTCCCTTATGTAGTGCAAGCCCCCATCTTGGAGCTGAAGACACTTCCAGAACATCTGAAATACGCATATCTTGGAGAAAAAGAAACTTTACCAGTTATCATATCCAACAAGCTGTCAGAAAAAGAAGAGTTAGAGCTGATCAGAATTCTAAAGGAGTATAAAAGCGCAATTGGGTGGACTATTGCAGACATCAAAGGACTCAGCCCATCTCTATGCATGCACAAAATTCTGATGGAAGAGGATTATAAAGCATCACGAGAAGCCCAACGCAGATTAAACCTACCAATGATGGAGGTGGTTAAAAAAGATGTTATGAAGTTACTGGATGCTGGGATGATATACCCAATTTCTGACAGCAAGTGGGTCAGCCCAGTTCAGGTTGTTCCTAAGAAGGCTGGAGTGACAGTGGTAGAGAACAAAGAAGGAGAGCTGGTTCCGACTCGGGTTCAAAACGGATGGCGCGTTTGTATTGACTACAGAAAATTAAACGCAGCCACCCGGAAAGATCATTTTCCTCTCCCATTCATAGATCAGATGCTAGAGAGACTTGCTAGGAAATCCCATTACTGATGCTTAGATGGATTTTCAGGTTTCCATCAGATTCCAGTTGCTTCAGAAGACCAGGAGAAAACGACATTCACCTGCCCTTTCGGGACATTCGCGTATAGGCGTATGCCATTTGGACTCTGCAACGCACCTGCCACCTTTCAAAGGTGTATGGTTAGTATATTTTCTGAGTATGTCGAAAACACCATAGAAGTCTTCATGGATGATTTTACCGTCCATGGAGACTCATTTGATATTTGTCTAAAAAACCTCACAAAAATTTTACAAAGATGTATAGAAACAGACCTGGTCTTAAATTTTGAAAAATGTCACTTTATGGTTGACCAAGGTCTGATTCTAGGACATATTGTTTCAAAAAGAGGTTTGGAAGTCGATAAAGCAAAAATAGATGTTATAAAGAGCTTACCCTACCCGAAGAATGTTCGGGAAGTGCGTTCCTTTCTTGGCCATGTAGGGTTTTACAGGAGATTTATAAAAGACTTTTCAAAGATACCAGTTCCCATGTGCCAGTTATTGCAGAAAGATGTTGAGTTCGACTTCAATGAAGATTGCAAGAAAGCTTTTGATGTGCTGAAAAATCTTCTTACTTCTGCCCCCATCATTCAGCCCCCAGATTGGAGTTTACCATTTGAGATAATGTGTGATGCCAGTAACACTACTGTTGGAGCTGTTCTAGGACAGAGAAAAGACCGGGTCCCCCACGTTATATATTATGCATCAAAGACTTTGGACAGCGTGCAAGCAAACTACTCCACCACTGAAAAAGAGTTGCTGTCAATTGTTTTTGCACTGAAAAAATTCAGACAGTATTTGTTGGGCACAAAAGTCATAATCTTTTCGGATCACGCAGCCATTCGTTACCTTCTTGCCAAAAAGGACTCAAAGCCAAGGTTGATTAGATGGATTCTGCTGCTACAGGAATTTGATATAGAGATTAGGGACAAAAGTGGGAGAGAAAATTTGGTAGCTGATCACTTAAGCCGACTCACCCCCCTGAAGACCCGACACCGATCCGCGAAACATTTCCTGACGAGCATCTATTCGCTGTTCAGAACCCTCCTTGGTTTGCTGATATTGTGAACTATTTGGTCTCTAGAGAACTCCCTTCAGATCTCACCCGCGCCCAGAAAGATAAAATCAAGAAGGAGGCGAAAAGATATGTTTGGGACGAGCCGTATTTATGGAAGCACTGCGCTGATCAGGTGATTAGAAGATGTGTACCTCAAGATGAAGTCAAGTCAATCCTAAATTTCTGTCATTCAGAAGCTTGTGGAGGGCATTATGGTCCGCAACGAACCGCACGCAAGGTCTTGGACAGCGGTCTTTATTGGCCTCATATTTTTCGTGACTCCTTCCTATTTTGCAAAACCTGTGAAAGATGTCAAATGACTGGGTCTTTGACTTCTCGTAATCAGATGCCACTTACTCCAATCTTAATATGTGAAATCTTTGACGTTTGGGGTATAGATTTCATGGGTCTGTTTCCGCCTTCTTTCGGGTTTGTGTACATCTTACTTGCTGTGGATTACGTGTCCAAATGGGTCGAGGCAAAAGCTACGCGAACCGATGATGCCAAGGTTGTAGTTGATTTTGTCAAAACAAGTATATTTGCTAGGTTTGGGACACGAAAAGCCATTATTAATGATCGGGGTATGCATTTCTGCAACCGCACCCTCGAAGCTGTCCTCAAGAAATATGGTGTCACACATCGGGTATCCACAGCATATCACCCGCAAACCAATGGACAGGCCGAAGCTTCAAACAGACAGATGGAGGGCATTATAGAGAAAACCATCAATCCGGTCAAGAAAGATTGGAGTATTCGATTGGACGATGCTTTATGGGCTCACCGGACAACATACAAGACTTCTATCGGTATGTCACCATATCGAATAGTTTTTGGCAAACCTTGTCGATTACCGGTTGAATTGGAGCATCGAGCATATTGGGCTGTCAAGAATCTGAATATGAGCATGGATGAGGCTGGTAAGAAAAGAAGATTGGATATTCAAGAGTTAGAAGAAATCAGGAATGATGCTTACGAGAACGAGGCAATCTATAAGGAGAAGACGAAAGCGTTTCATGATAAGATGATCTCGCGAAAGGCATTTACTACCGGTCAAAAGGTACTCTTATACCATTCTCGTTTCAAACTGATTTCTGGTAAATTAAGGTCTCGTTGGGTGGGGCCTTTTGTTGTTACTAACGTGTTTGATCATGGTGCTATAGAAATTAAGAGTGAACAAACAGAAAAAATCTTTAAGGTGAATGGTCATCGTCTCAAACCATTTTACGAAGGGTTCCAAGTCACAAATGAAGAAGTGGAGGTAGTCGAAGTCCCGACATACCGCAACTAAGGGAACCAAGTAACAATGTCGAGCCAACGACAGTAAAAACGGGCAACTTGCCGGGAGGCAACCCGAGCATTTGTTTTGATTTTAGTTATGCAACTTGTTTTTAATTTTCGTGTGTTTTTAGCTTCTTAGGGTTCTTCTTTTCAATTGAATCGTGTTTTTAAAATAAAAAGGAACAAAGAGATTTTGTAAAAAGTTGAAAAATAAGGTTTTGGTGGCACCTGTGACCGCAAGTCCAGTCTTTGCGATCGCAGGTTATGCAGATTAGGGTCGCAGCACGTCGTCAAAGTTTTTTGGGACAAGTTTTTCGTAAATAACAAACATGCGATCGCAGGTTCAGCCCTTGCGATCGTAGGTACAGCCCTTGCGATCGCAGGTATCATTTTTCCTTTCATTTCCGACCGTTAGAACCTCGATACGCGTGCCAACGGCTGCATTTGACTAACCTGCGATCGCAGGTCCTCCCCTTGCGGTCGCAGGTTTGTGTTTCCCTATAAATAATGATCGCAGGCCTCATTTGTTACCACCACATTTCAAAAACACTCTCTGAAATTCTTTATTTTTCGAGTTCTTTCACCAAAAACACCCAAATCGCTCGTTTTTCGTCCAAATCAAGAAAAAAAGGTATCAATCTCTTCTATTTTACTCCTACAACATCTTTACGGTAACGAAATCATGTTTTGACGGTTGAAATTCTCCAAAAATCTCATTTTATTCATTTTGAAATTTGAATTTTTGCGAGTTTGTTTTTCAGATCTACGTTCCGTTACTCATCCGCAAGCCACGAAAAGTAGAAACGTTTGCTCACGACGCAATTCAGAAGAGATTCATCCGAACAAAATTTCAAAAATCAAAAAAATTTTCGGCACGAAAAATATACTGCTGCTCAGCGCACAGTCAGGTATTTTCGTTCTGACACTGAATTTCTGTTTTTGTTATATATTTGTGCGGTCGTTTGGGAGTAGTTAGAAATACTTATTTACATATCATTATTATTTTTACCTGAAAATTGTGCCTACCTTGTCCTAATTCACTTTGAAAAATGCCCCCTCGACCGTCTCGTTCACGCAGACAGGTTGACGCTCCACAGTCGTCATACACAGTCCAAGTGGACAATGTCACTGTAGATTTAGGTTCACAGGCCGCACTTGACTGTTACCAGCGACTCTTTGACCGCGAGATTCTGCCACAGGCCTGGGCCCCTAGCCGCACACTCATGCGGGAACTCCATATTTATGATGGTGTTCACGCTCTTTTTGCCAATATTGGCTGGGAGCGCCTATTATCTGCTGATTTTGCCACTTTTCCACTACTGACCCGAGAGTTTTTAGCTACGCTTAGTGCGGTAAATCATGAGGGAAACATAGCTTTTCGTGTTTTTAGCACCCCTCACACTATTCACGTCGACCAGTTATGTACTTTCTTCCATACCCCTATCACCAGTTTATCCCAGCCCACCCCCCCTTTCGACGTACGCGAGTTTTGGTACTCCATTACCGGTCTGCAGTCTTATGATGCCACCTCATCCGTACAGACCAGTATTATGTACCCTGTTCTCAAAATTGCTTTGAAAATTATATGCAATATCATTTATGCACAGATTGAGACTACGAAAGCCGGCAAAGCCGAGCTTTTTCTTTTGTGGTGCATGATCACCGGGTCGCACCGCCCGTATTTTGGTGATGTTATCATCAAACGGTTCCATAGAGTTATATCCCTTCGCACCCGCGGTGCAATTCACTGTGGTGGTTTGATTTATGTCATTGCCCGCGCCCTCGCGGGGCCATCTCCTCCAGGGTATACCTTTTTCGCCGGTGATTCTTTCCGTTTGACCCTGCAGACCCTTAGGGCTATGCACATGCTTCGTCCTGCCCCAGGTGGGTATGTTTGGATGCTGGGTCGCTCCCTTTATTTCAAGGTCACTGGACCTGATGTCATAGCTCTCGCTGAACCCATTAGTGAAACTGAGTGGGTGCTCCCTTCGAACATCCAATCACCCCCTCGCCCACGTAGGGAACAGCATCCACAGTCTGATCGACTATCTTCATCCACTCAGCACCCAGACTACGCAGACGCCACACCTATATCCTTTACCCAGCCTGATCCTATGCAGACTGACTTTCAGGATCAGCCCCCACCCACTCAGCCATCTCACCCTCACCCCAACTCTCCTTTCACTTACCAGCATTACCTTGACCTCCGTGGGGATATTGCTTCCCTTCAGCAGACGATGACTGGTCTTCGCCTTGACTATCAGCAGTATAGCACTCAGGTTACCGACTATCGTGACGAGCTCTTAGGTCTGCGAGACGATTTCGACGATTTCCGCGACCAGTTCTTCCGTCGCTATGCTCCCCCGTCCGAGTAGTCGTTTTCCACTCCTCCCTAAGCATTGAGGACACTGCTTAATTTTAAGCTTGGGGAGGGGATTTCCTATCTTTTTGTAAAAAGTTTTTATTTTGAAAAAAAAAAATTACGAGATGATGACGATCTTTACATACGATAGCTCCATGAAAGTGGGATATTGAAAATTGAAAATGAAAAAAATCTGAAGCGACTTAATTGTTATTGGAAGTGTAGAATCAGCTGTCATAACCAGGGGACCCAAGACACCGTGATTCGACACCCCGACCTTAGATAAAAAAAATAGCGTACTGAAACGTTTTTTGGGCAGTAATAACAGCTCTAGGATGATTTGCTTATTAATGTTTAAAAAGAATCTTTATCGGCAACTCTGAACCCACAGAACATGGCCCTATTTGTTGACACGCGTTACCTTCGCGGTAACAGAGAGCTTAAGTATCAGATCCACACAGTCAAAATGAAGAAAGGGTATAACGTTATATCTAGTACCCAAATCAAAGAATTTCAAGGGCTCAATTGAAGAAACTTCAAGAAATTCCAAAAAAAAAAAAGAGATTGAAGAAATCAAGTTCAAAACGAAGTGTAAATCAAAGTTCAATCAAGTTAGAAGCCGTTCCAAAGTTACATCTGGCGAATAAAGAACTGTGTGATATGATACTTGTGGCTCTCAAAAAAGTGAAAGCATAGAGCTCGGGCTCCTACGGGGGTTGGCCCTTGCTGCTTCGGCAAAAGCTGATTTGGTCGTGCGGGTTCTTAAGGATGCGTCGATTCTGATTCTTGGCCATCTAGTCTTAAGGACATGAGATCCGGACTATGTTATTTTCGCTCATAAAGCTAATTAAGGTGCAAAGTTTAAATAAAACTAGAGTTGGATTATTGTGTTACATCGTTTTGTGGTCTTCCTTACCTTGGGAGTCTATGATACATGAAAGATAGCAGGATGGTTGCTTTGGTGTTAGTGATTGGAGCCCAGTATCGATGTAAAGTCTGATCGTAAAAGAAAAGAAAAAATATAAAAAATTTAAAAATAAAAAAAAATTTATAAAAAAAGAGAAGCATGTTTCATTTTAGTTGTTCGTTTTTCATTTGCATACCATTTTAGTTCATTGTTCATTTTCTTTATCTTTGCATGCATGTTTTATGTTTAGCTTTGGTAGTTCTTGTTATTTAAGTTTTTGTTTTAGTTAACGTGTGTCTAGGTTGTTCCGCTATTGCCTTTAGCCCCAATTCTGTTTCCTAAGTTATCGTTTCCTTACTTGAGGGCAAGTAAGGTGTAAGCTTGGGGAGGTTTGTTAGATGCATTTTATATGCATCTTTTAGCACAATTTCCTACGTATTTCATTATAAAAAGCCAACTAATTCCCGATTATTCTTATGTATTTCGTGTTTCATGATTATTTTGAAGAATGCCCGTACTGCTCACGTTTGTTATGATTTTTCAGGACCATTTGGAGCACATGGATGATTGCGCAAGTTCGGGATGCGTTTGTGGATGCTTAGGAGCTTAATTGGAGTCTAGACTAAGGAAGGATACCGTGAAATGATCAAGAACTGCTTGGAAGGAGGAACGACGATCAAAAGAGCCAAAAGAAGCAACTTGCGATCGTATCTTCTATCCTTGCGATCGCAGGTATGTCCTTGCGATCGCAGGTTTGATCGCAGGTTGCCTTCGAGGATTTGTCGAGCCAAAAAAATGTATCAGTAGAGAAAAAGAGATACTTGCAATCGCAGGTACAGTCCTTGCGATCGCAGGTTGGTCAATTTGCGTCGAAATAGCAACGTACTTCATTAAAAAATCTCGTGACGCACTTTTGGGTGATACATGCGATCGCAGGTATACCCCTTGCGATCGCAGGTACGGTGTTTTGACAGCTAGACGTATAAATACAGCCTGATACTCTTCCAGTAACCCTAATTGGCGATTCCTGGCGATTAAGAGGCGATTTTAAGAGGTTTTCAAGTGAAGAACGCAGATCTAAAGGAAACGATTCGATCTTTAGTCGTGGTTTAGTAAGATTTATCGTTTAGACTCTATTTCCGCTATTTGTAATCCGTTTTTAGCCATGTCCGGCTAAAAACTCAGATTTCAGTTTCGCAAGACGTAACCTTTTCGTATGATTAATCATTAAGCACTATGTTGACTATGATTACTGTTTAGTTGGATCAATTTTGTGTTAAATTGAATGTCTGATTTTGATTTCAGTTTCTGTTGGCCACTTAAATTGCTTGTAAATCATTCTAGTCGTCTAATTGTTTAGATCCGTAATTGTCTAGACTAATTAGTAAAAAGTGACAAGTATTAGATTAATTCTTAGATTAGGGTTAAATCTGATATGAATTGATCAAACAAGTTCTAACGCCTCCGAGCTTATGAGAGGTATTGAACTTTACTGGGAATTACACTGTGTGTAATGCGACTTTTCTTTGTTAATCAAGAGCTTGTTTGGTTAATTCAATAAAAAGTTAGGTTTAATTTAAAGAACTTATTTTGATTAAACGATTTTTGTAACAAAGGTCATTAGAGCTTGTTAATAAACTTTAGTACCAGTTTAAACAAGTGCATAGTCAATTATTGTGTTGAAGATTAATTATATGATTAGTGGTGTCACCGCGAAACTGAAATTGCTTTCTTTCATTTGAATTTTGATCACTTTAAATTTAGTCATTTTCTTGTCATTTTCAATCTCTGTTAGTTTAATTTTCAAAAACAAAACCCCCCTTTATTTTATGTTTATTGCATTCACCAAGAATCAGTTCACACCTTACGCAAAGAGGTGTAAATATTAGGACGTGTCCCTGAGGATTCGACCCTGCTTACCTGTACTACCTGTTGGTGCAATAAAGCAGTTTATCTTATACTTTTATTTGTTTAAATCGTGCACGACAGCGGTTTTAACAGGGAGTTTGTTCCAATTCCCTCTTTATTTTATTGTTCTTTATCATGCATAATATGCAATGGGGACATTGCATAAATTAAGTGTGGGGTAGGGGGTTTGTTACGTTAGTTAAAATTTTAGTTAAATTTTGAAAATTTTGAAATTTTTGCATTAAAATTGCTAGGGCTAAATTAGAAAATTTTGGTAAAAGCAATTAGGGTTCATGCTAGTATTATGTTTGATGATTTTATGAAGACCCAAATGTTTAGTTGAGCCTATACACGTTCTAGTGCATTTGTGGCCTCCTTTATTCTAGTGAAATCATGGGACAAAAACACAACCTCGCTTAGCTTGAGGGACGCAATATGTTTAGCATCGTGTACTTGAAATGTATCCAGGAAAACTAATACTTTAACCAATAAAGGTTTAAGTTGAGTGTCCTTGCTTAAGCATGTAGGTTTTAAGTGAAAAAAAAAGTGAGTTACATGTAAGAAAAAAAAAGAGTGAGAATTACATGAAAAGTTGTAAGAATTTTGGAACAATCAAAGTGAAGATCAAAAGATGAAAATTCCGAAGATTCAAATAATTGAAGATACCAAAAATCAAAAGGTGGTGAATTCCAGGAAATTATAGACAAATTATCAAAGAAGTGAAGAATTCCAAAGAGCTCCATAGTGGTATCAAAAAAAGTTGTAATTTTTTCTAGATTATGTATGCTTGGGTTGCTTGACCAAAAATACCTTGAGGTTAAGAAAGTTTTATGGGGATGGATTCGGAGGGATGCATAAAATGAGCGTTGTTCAAAAGAACTGGGCGAGTGTTTATGAGGATTGTAAGTATTTAGGATTAAGGGGGGTCCTTAGGAAAATTTTTAGACGCAAATGCATGCGTTGCGGTCTTGACATAATGGTTGGGTTTGATTGGGATTGTCGTATGTGATATTGGTGTGCTAAAATTCAGTTTTGCTTGGGGGCAAGCAAAAGTCAAGTGTGGGGTATTTTGATATGGGCATATTTAGTTATAAAATTCATGCATTATCTTAATACTTTATGTTGTTTTTGTCTCATTTAATGAACAAAAGGTGCTTAATTAGTTTAGAATTTCATTTTTCAGCAACAATGACATGCTCGGATGGAAAAGGAAGCGAAACTAGCGATTGGAGGCTTGGATCTTGGATTTTGAAGAAAGAAGGATGTTGCTGGACAGCTTGACCCCTCGTCAGTGTTTTCGCCATATCTCATGAACCGTAACTCCGATTGACGAGATTCAAAATATTCTGAAAGCTACACACAATTTCGGACGACTTTCGTGTTTTGAGAACATGCTGATTCCAAACGGACTCGACGAGTTGGGCCTCAACTCGACGAGTCACGTCGAACTTTCGCGATTCTGGACGCTGACTTGCCGTGCACGGGTTTTAAGTGACGGACTTGCCGAGTCGGTCACTGGACTCGACGAGTCACCTCTGTTTTGTGAAAATCTATATAAAGGGCATTCCTGCCCGATACCCTGGCATATAGATGAACCCTTGGAGGCCAATTGTCGACTAAAGGCGCTGCTGGAGCGTGGGAAGCTAATGAATCAACCCTACATTCAATTTTAAGGAGAATCAAGGCAAAATCAAGTTTACTCTTTACCTAATCTCTTGTTTGAACTATGTTTTTACCAATTGATTTCGTTTTTGAGCTTGTTTCTGCTGTAATCATGTGCTAAAACGCATTCCTTCTGTTTAGGATAGATGATTTTGTGATTATGGTTTGATTTTGTGGTTGGATTAATTTAATTTGGTGAACTTTGTTTTATTAAGCTTGTTAAAGAACCTTATGCATTAACCATGACTATTTTCTATTAATTGTCAAGTAATTAAGCTGCATGAACATCTCTTAATTGCTTACCTCATGTGATTTATGTGAAAACATAGTTATGTGCCTAGGATTAGCGAACGTGAAACTAGGATTAACTAGAAAGTGGGTAAATTAATGTGTGACCTTGTGTGACAAACCATCAACAAGAGGTTAATTGAATTAGTAATTTGATTAACTAATTACAATTCTTATTTAACCCGAATCAATAAACTAGGTAACTCATTGGTTTAATCAACTGATCACTGCTTGAATTAATTTGTTATCTAAGGATTAGTAATAGCGAACGTGAACCTAATCACACTAATCGGTAGCCAATGCCAATTAATCCATTGCACTTGTTATAAAATCAACCATAGGAATAAATGATTCGAACCTAAACAGAAGTCTCCTTAATTATTGAATTTAGTTGATTTTTATTTGCTTAGCTCTTAGTTTCTTAGTTTAAGTTTTAGTTAATTGTTTAAGTTTCTAGTCTTGCAAAACTAGAGATAACCTCCTTTCTATTACTTGTTTTATTTAGATAATATTAGCATTTATTTTAATTGTTTACCGTTCCCTGTGTTCGATACCCTACTTACCTGAACTAAACTGCTAATCGATAGGTACACTGCCTTTTGTGTGTTTGTCTTTGTGTTTAAGTTAGTAGGATTAAAACTAGTTGGTTTTACACACATCAAGTTTTTGGCGCCGTTGCCGGGGAACGGTTCTAAATAGTTAATTTTATTTGCTAACTGTTATCATTTTTTTATTTGTTGATTAATTTTTTTTATATAGTTTAATTGTTATATTTAATTTTATTATGTATTTTCCAAATCTCGATGCTTTTGATGTTTTTCTTGAGGAAGTAGTGCAGGAAATTGAGCAAGAAGATGAGGAGTATGACTCAGATGATGATTTGAAGAAATTTGGAAGATGGTTAGATAACATCTTGCCCAACGAACAAGAGCAATCCGAGTCACAAGAGGTAAAGTTACAAGATGATGAATTTAATCCAGAAAGAGATTTGGAGGAGCTGGAAAGTTTGCTAGCAGAGAGGTCAGACGAAGAACAAGAACAAGCTGAATTGCAGGAACCAAGCTGTGGTTTGACCATTACCACGACATGGCCCCCTGTATTTTCAGTTTGTGTTTCGAAGCATGGGGTGACGATTCCAACTTTGGAGAAAGTTCTGAAGCACGATCCATTTCTGATTAGTACCCGACCGGTTCCAACCCGTGTCAAGATTCTTGGGTTTTATGAATTCAAGCTTGTTTGGACAATTTTTGAAGCGAAGAGCAAAATTTTACAAATTGGTTCACCAAAGAAAATATTCAATGCAATGGATGGATTGATATTGAGTTTATTGGAAGTTTATTAAGTTGGGAGTCCAGCTCAAGACTCGCACAAAAAGAAGGGCTTGCGGGAGGCAACCCGTCATTAGAGTTTGCTTTTCTTTTTCTTTTTAAACTTCTAGTTTATTAGGGTAATTTAGAATTTTAATTTTGATGTTTGTTTTCCTTTTTCTGTTACTTGTGTGTTGTTTTTGATCTTTTCAAGAATTAGGATGGGGGATAGAACGAACGAATAAAGC
Organism: Lactuca virosa; assembly: GCF_052849685.1. Taxonomy (NCBI): domain Eukaryota; kingdom Viridiplantae; phylum Streptophyta; class Magnoliopsida; order Asterales; family Asteraceae; genus Lactuca; species Lactuca virosa. The sequence continues at coordinate 91,955,790 of NC_136429.1, forward strand.
GTGAGGAATAAAACGTGGGATCGAGTCTAAAATGAGAAGAATGGTAGAATTGAGTCTAATTACGAGTACGGTAATTAAACAGCAGAAGGGATGTCCTTTTACTGAAGAAAAATGAGGGGGAATATTGCTATAATAATCTCCTCAAACCCCAGAAACAAACCTGAAGCAGGAGCTAATTTTATTTACTGAGTGCAGAAAACTCGTCGAGTTCCATTCATATACTCGACGAGTCCATGCGAAAAAGCCCGACTGTTACCACTTTTATCGACTTAACTCGGCGAGTTTACTATTAACTCGACGAGTTACTCTTTCTCCTACCTTCAAGATTGGCTATTTGATTCCATTCGAGATGGGCATTGTCTATATTTTTAAAGATCATTTCCGAGCATTTCCAAGAAGCTTTTTCCTCGATACTTTGGAGCTGTCAACCACACGAGACGAATGACACCCAAGGCATGGATGAGCTGTTTCCATGTCTAAAGTCAGCTGAAGATGGAGCTTTAAATGAAGAAGTTCAACCTCGCAACTACTATCCCAGGGGAGTTTGTTCCAATTCCCTCTTTATTTTATTGTTCTTTATCATGCATAATATGCAATGGGGACATTGCATAAATTAAGTGTGGGGTAGGGGGTTTGTTACGTTATTTAAAATTTTAGTTAAATTTTGAAAATTTTGAAAATTTTGCATTAAAATTGCTAGGGCTAAATTAGAAAATTTTGGTAAAAGCAATTAGGGTTCATGCTAGTATTATGTTTGATGATTTTATGAAGACCCAAATGTTTACTTGAGCCTATACACGTTCTAGTGCATTTGTGGCCTCCTTTATTCTAGTGAAATCATGGGACAAAAACACAACCTCGCTTAGTCTGAGGGACGCAATATGTTTAGCATCTTGTACTTGAAATGTATCCAGGAAAACTAATACTTTAACCAATAAAGGTTGAAGTTGAGTGTCCTTGCTTAAGCATGTAGGTTTTAAGTGAAAAAAAAGTGAGTTACATGTAAGAAAAAAAAGAGAGAGAATTACATGAAAAGTTGTAAGAATTTTGGAACAATCAAAGTGAAGATCAAAAGATCAAAATTCCGAAGATTCAAATAATTGAAGATACCAAAAACCAAAAGGTGGTGAATTCGTGGAAATTAAAGACAAATTATCAAAGAAGTGAAGAATTCCAAAGAACTCCATAGTGGTATCAAAAAAAGTTGTAATTTTTTCTATATTATGTATGCTTCGGTTGCTTGACCAAAAATACCTTGAGGATAAGAAATTTTTATGGGGATGGATTCGGACGGATGCATAAAATGAGCGTTGTTCAAAAGAAGTGGGCGAGTGTTTATGAGGATTGTAAGTATTTAGGATTAAGGGGGGTCCTTAGAAAAATTTTTAGACACAAATGCATGAGTTGCGGTCTTGACATAATGGTTGGGTTTGATTGGGATTGTCGTATGTGATATTGGTGTGCTAAAATTCAGTTTTACTTGGGGGCAAGCAAAAGTCAAGTGTGGGGTATTTTGATATGGACATATTTAGTTATAAAATTCATGCATTATCTTAATACTTTATGTTGTTTCTGTCTCATTTAATGAACAAAAGGTGCTTAATTAGTTTAGAATTTCATTTTCAGCAACAATGACATGCTCGGATGGAAAAGGAAGCGGAACTAGCGATTGGAGGCTTGGATCTTGGATTTTGAAGAAAGAAGGATGTTGCTGGACAGCTTGACCCCTCGTCAGTGTTTTGGCCATATCTCATGAACCGAAACTCCGATTGACGAGATTCAAAATATTCTGAAAGCTAGACACAAATTCGAACGACTTTCGTGTTTTGAGAAAATGCTGATTCCAAACGGACTCGACGAGTTGGGCCTCAACTCGACGAGTCACGTCGAACTTTCGCGATTCTGGACGCTGACTTGCCGTGCACGAGTTTTAAGTGACGGACTCGCCGAGTCGGTCACTGGACTCGACGAGTCACCTCTGTTTTGTGAAAATCTATATAAAGGGCATTCCTGCCCGATACCCTGGCATATAGATGAACCCTTGGAGGCCAATTGTGGACTAAAGGTGCTGCTGGAGCGTGGGAAGCTAAGGAATCAACCCTACATTCAATTTTAAGGAGAATCAAGGCAAAATCAAGTTTACTCTTTACCTAATCTCTTGTTTGAACTATGTTTTTACCAATTGATTTCGTTTTTGAGCTTGTTTCTGCTGTAATCATGAGCTAAAACTCATATCTTCTGTTTAGGATAGATGATTTTCTGATTATGGTTTGATTTTGTGGTTGGATTAATTTAATTTGGTGAACTTTGTTTTATTAAGCTTGTTAAAGAACCTTATGCATTAACCATGACTATTTTCTGTTAATTGTCAAGTAATTAAGCTGCATGAACATCTCTTAATTGCTTACCTCATGTGATTTATGTGAAAACATAGTTATGTGCCTAGGATTAGCGAACGTGAAACTAGGATTAACTAGAAAGTGGGTAAATTAATGTGTGAGCTTGTGTGACAAACCGTCAACAAGAGGTTAATTGAATTAGTAATTTGATTAACTAATTACAAGTCTTATTTAACCTGAATCAATAAACTAGGTAACTCATTGGTTTAATCAACTGATCACTGCTTGAATTAATTTGTTTTCTAAGGATTAGTAATAGCGAACGTGAACCTAATCACACTAATCGGTAGCCAATGCCAATTAATCCATTGCACTTGTTATAAAATCAACCATAGGAATAAATGATTCGAACCTAAACAGATTTCTACTTAATTATTGAATTTAGTTGATTTTTATTTGCTTAGCTCTTAGTTTCTTAGTTTAAGTTTTAGTTAATTGTTTAAGATTCTAGTCTTGCAAAACTGGAGAAAACCCCCTTTCTATTACTTGTTTTATTTAGATAATATTATCATTTATTTTAATTGTTTACCGTTCCCTGTGTTCAATACCCTACTTACCTGAACTAAACTGCTAATCGATAGGTACACTGCCTTTTGTGTGTTTGTCTTTGTGTTTAAGTTAGTAGGATTAAAACTAGTTGGTTTCACACACATCAAGTTTTTGGCGCCGTTGCCGGGGAACGGTTCTAAATAGTTAATTTTATTTGCTAACTGTTATCATTTTTTTATTTGTTGATTAATTTTTTTTATATAGTTTAATTTTTATATTTAATTTTATTATGTATTTTCCAAATCTCGATGCTTTTGATGTTTTTCTTGAGGAAGTAGTGCAGGAAATTGAGCAAGAAGATGAGGAGTATGACTCAGATGATGATTTGAAGAAATTTGGAAGATGGTTAGATAACATCTTGCCCAACAAACAAGAGCAATCTGAGTCACAAGAGGTAAAGTTACAAGATGATGAATTTAATCCAGAAAGAGATTTGGAGGAGCTGGAAAGTTTGCTAGCAGAGAGGTCAGACGAAGAACAAGAACAAGCTGAATTGCAGGAACCAAGCTGTGGTTTGACCATTACCACGACATGGCCCCCTGTATTTTCAGTTTGTGTTTCGAAGCATGGGGTGACGATTCCAACTTTGGAGAAAGTTCTGAAGCACGATCCATTTCTGATTAGTACCCGACCGGTTCCAACCCGTGTCAAGATTCTTGGGTTTTATGAATTCAAGCTTGTTTGGACAATTTTTGAAGCGAAGAGCAAAATTTTACAAATTGGTTCACCAAAGAAAATATTCAATGCAACGGATGGATTGACATTGAGTTTATTGGAAGTTTATTAAGTTGGGAGTCCAGCTCAAGACTCGCACAAAAAGAAGGGCTTGCGGGAAGCAACCCGTCATTAGAGTTTGCTTTTCTTTTTCTTTTTAAACTTCTAGTTTATTAGGGTAATTTAGGATTTTAATTTTGATGTTTGTTTTCCTTTTTCTGTTACTTGTGTGTTGTTTTTGATCTTTTCAAGAATTAGGATGGGGGATAGAACGAATGAATAAAGCGTGAGGAATAAAACGTGGGATCGAGTCTAAAATGAGAAGAATGGTAGAATTGAGTCTAATTACGAGTACGGTAATTAAACAGCAGAAGGGATGTCCTTTTACTGAAGAAAAATGAAGGGGAATATTGCTATAATAATCTCCTCAAACCCCAGAAACAAACCTGAAGCAGGAGCTAATTGTATTTACTGAGTGCAGAAAACTCGTCGAGTTCCATTCAGATACTCGACGAGTCCATGCGAAAAAGCCCGACTGTTACCACTTTTATCGACTTAACTCGGCGAGTTTACTACTAAATCGACGAGCTACTCATTCTCTTACCTTCAAGATTGGCGATTTGATTCCATTCGAGATGGGCATTGTCTATATTTTTGAAGATCATTTCCGAGCATTTCCAAGAAGCTTTTCCTCGATACTTTGGAGCTGTCAACCACATGAGACGAATGACACCCAAGGCATGGATGAGCTGTTTCCATGTCTAAAGTCAGCTGAAGATGGAGCTTTAAATGAATAAGTTCAACCTCGCAACTACTATCCCAGGGGAGTTTGTTCCAATTCCCTCTTTATTTTATTGTTCTTTATCATGCATAATATGCAATAGGGACATTGCATAAATTAAGTGTGGGGTAGGGGTTTGTTACGTTAGTTAACATTTTAGTTAAATTTTGAAAATTTTGAAATTTTTGCATTAAAATTGCTAGGGCTAAATTAGAAAATTTTGGTAAAAGCAATTAGGGTTCATGCTAGTATTATGTTTGATGATTTTATGAAGACCCAAATGTTTAGTTGAGCCTATACACGTTCTAGTGCATTTGTGGCCTCCTTTATTCTAGTGAAATCATGGGACAAAAACACAACCTCGCTTAGTCTGAAGGACGCAATATGTTTAGCATCCTGTACTTGAAATGTATCCAGGAAAACTAATACTTTAACCAATAAAGGTTGAAGTTGAGTGTCCTTGCTTAAGCATGTAGGTTTTAAGTGAAAAAAAAGTGAGTTACATGTAAGAAAAAAAGAGAGAGAATTACATGAAAAGTTGTAAGAATTTTGGAACAATCAAAGTGAAGATCAAAAGATCAAAATTCCGAAGATTCAAATAATTGAAGATACCAAAAACCAAAAGGTGGTGAATTCGTGGAAATTAAAGACAAATTATCAAAGAAGTGAAGAATTCCAAAGAACTCCATAGTGGTATAAAAAAAAAGTTGTAATTTTTTCTAGATTATGTATGGTTCGGTTGCTTGACCAAAAATACCTTGAGGTTAAGAAAGTTTTCTGGGGATGGATTCGGAGGGATGCATAAAATGAGCGTTGTTCAAAAGAACTGGGCGAGTGTTTATGAGGATTGTAAGTATTTAGGATTAAGGGGGGTCCTTAGGAAAAATTTTAGACACAAATGCATGAGTTGCGGTCTTAACATAATGGTTGGGTTTGATTGGGATTGTCGTATGTGATGTTGGTGTGTTAAAATTCAGTTTTGCTTGGGGGCAAGCAAAAGTCAATTGTGGGGTATTTTGATATGGGCATATTTAGTTATAAAATTCATGCATTATCTTAATACTTTATGTTGTTTTTGTCTCATTTAATGAACAAAAGGTGCTTAATTAGTTTAAAATTTCATTTTTCAGCATCAATGACATGCTCGGATGGAAAAGGAAGCGGAACTAGCGATTGGAGGCTTGGATCTTGGATTTTGAAGAAAGAAGGATGTTGCTGGACAGCTTGACCCCTCGTCAGTGTTTTGGCTATATCTCATGAACCGTAACTCCGATTGACGAGATTCAAAATATTCTGAAAGCTAGACACAATTTCGGACGACGTTCGTGTTTTGAGAAAATGCTGATTCCAAACGGACTCGACGAGTTGGGCCTCAACGCGATGAGTCACGTCGAACTTTCGCGATTCTGGACGCTGACTTGCCGTGCACGGGTTTTAAGTGACGGACTCGCCGAGTCGGTCACTGGACTCGACGAGTCACCTCTGTTTTGTGAAAATCTATATAAAGGGCATTCCTGCCCGATACCCTGGCATAGAGATGAACCCTTGGAGGCCAATTGTCGACTAAAGGTGTTGCTGGAGCGTGGGAAGCTAAGGAATCAACCCTACATTCAATTTTAAGGAGAATCAAGGCAAAATCAAATTTACTCTTTACCTAGTCTCTTGTTTGAACTATGTTTTTACTAATTGATTTCGTTTTTGAGCTTGTTCCTGCTGTAATCATGAGCTAAAACTCATACCTTCTGTTTAGGATAGATGATTTTGTGATTATGGTTTGATTTTGTGGTTGGATTAATTTAATTTGGTGAACTTTGTTTTATTAAGCTTGTTAAAGAACCTTATGCATTAACCATGACTATTTTCGGTTAATTATCAAGTAATTAAGGTGCATGGACATCTCTTAATTGCTTACCTCATGTGATTTATGTGAAAACATAGTTATGTGCCTAGGATTAGCGAACGTGAAACTAGGATTAACTAGAAAGTGGGTAAATTGATGTGTGAGCTTGTGTGACAAACCGTCAACAAGAGGTTAATTGAATTAGTAATTTGATTAACTAATTACAAGTCTTATTTAACCCAAATCAATAAACTAGGTAACTCATTGGTTTAATCAACTGATCACTGCTTGAATTAATTTGTTTTCTAAGGATTAGTAATAGCGAACGTGAACCTAATCACACTAATCGGTAGCCAATGCCAATTAATCCATTGCAGTTGTTATAAAATCAACCATAGGAATAAATGATTCGAACCTAAACAGAAGTCTCCTTAATTATCGAATTTAGTTGATTTTTATTTGCTTAGCTCTTAGTTTCTTAATTTAAGTTTTAGTTAATTGTTTAGGTTTCTAGTCTTGTAAAACTAGAGAAACCCCCCTTTCTTTACTTGTTTTCTTTAGATAATATTAGCATTTATTTTAATTGTTTACCGTTCCCTGTGTTCGATACCCTACTTACCTGAACTAAACTGCTAATCGATAGGTACACTGCCTTTCGTGTGTTTGTCTTTGTGTTTAAGTTAGTAGGATTAAAACTAGTGAATTTTACACACATCACAAGTCTACAAGCACACACAATAGGCATATAAGGCATCCTACCTAGATCCTTAGCCCTAATCTAGCATGCAGTTCTCATAATCATATCATAGCATAACATATCATAACATGTATGGGTCTAGTGGGGAAAACTTACTTGAGCTCGACTGATTGCACGCATCACACACCTTGTTCTTTTCAAAGTTCTTTTCTCTTTTCAAACTTCTTTTTATAAAATGATTTTAATTTTGAAAATTTTTCATACCAAGTCCTTAGTTTGAGTTCAGACACACCCGAGAGTGTGCCTGAATCCCTCAAACCAAGGCTCTGATACCAACTTGTTACATCCCAAAATTCAAGACAAAACATTACGTTATTAAATACGTTATTATAAAACCAATTAGTATAGTAACCTCCATAATAACATCCCATGTCAAAACCAAAGTGTAAATAATCAAAACATATTAACATAAAACAATATTAGATTGTAATCCCAAAAATCTCATGTGCGGAAAACATAGTGTGATGCGCTGCGATCAAGCCGGCTCCTTTTCTTTGAAAACGAAGTACCTGAAACCAAAACTGAAAACAGTAACCACAAAGCTTAGTGAGTTCCCCCATCATACCACATACCATACAAATCACGTACTGTCGGGCATATCTGGGTGCCCAACCTACCCTGTCAGACATATCTGGGTGCCCGACCTACCCTGCTGAGTATACCGGGGTGCTCAACCTACCCCACTGTCAGGCATATCTGGGTGCTCGACCTACCCTCCGGTCTATCTCAACCGGTTACATATAATCATTAAGGCCCATACTATGGCCCAATTTTCCAAATTGGGCCCAAACCTTCATATGTGCCTTACCCTAAAGCCCATCAAAATATTCTAGTCCATTTGATTGTTCTTGGATGGCCCAATATTAGCCCAATCACCAAAGCTCAATAGAAAGGCCCAACACAAAGCCCAAGTGAAATTAGGATTTCACATAAAATGACAATTAGGGTTAAGTGTTTCTCACTTAACCCATTAAGGACTTAATCCATTAAGTCCATCACTCTACAAGATAAGTCATATAATGTGATTGGGTGTAATTTACAATTCCATTCCAATGGCCCAAATGTGGGTCCCATAAGTCCAAGGCCCATATATCCACAATTATGGGTTTCTTAATCGTAATTAGGGTTTCCAACCTACTCCCAACCCAATAGGCCCAATAGCTAAGTCCTTAGATCCATTAGGGTTTCATTACGCCCATTAGGGTTTCACTAGGCCCATTAGGGTTTCGCTAGTCGGGCACCACCCATTACCATCTCGGGTAGTGGTGGTCAACGGCGGCTCAAGGCGGTGGCCACCACCTCACGGTGGTGGTTTAGGGTTCTAGTCCAACGAGTCCAAGCACTCCAAAAGCAATCCACACACAAACTAAATACACCGCCACCCAACACGGCGGTAAGTGGCGGCAGGAGGCGGAAGCCACCACCTCACAGTGGTGGTTTTGAGTTTGTTTTTGTTATTCTACCTCCGGTTACAATGTTACAATGAAAATACCAAATATACACACACACACTCTCACTAAAATACACCTACACACGGTGGTACATGGTGGCAGCCACCACCTCACAGTGGTGGTGGTGGCTGTTCTTGGTTTTCCGGCCAACAAACCCTCACACAACAAAACACTACACCTATACCATTTTGATTTGCTCAAAAGGTCCAGCCACCTACCTGGCGGCTCACAGCGGCGGCAACAGTTGTTTCATGATGGCAGCCACCACCTCACGGTGGTGGTGGTGGTTTCTTGATCCCCGAGTATTCCCGGTGGCCATCTCGTGTGACAACCGTCAAATTCTAGTCAAGTGAAAGTCAAACAAAGTCAACAAGTCAAACCGGTCAACTCAACTAACCCTTGTATACTAGGGTTTATGTTATGTATTTACTGTACAACTCACTATTTTAATAAGAAATCATCACTTGGAAAGTTCGTATTTTTAGATTTCTGTAACCCTAATCGGGGTAAGTGAGGTAACAAAATTGCATACCCATCGGTGGTGTGTAAAATCCTTAAACATGGCTTAACGGGGTTTACGGACCTTGCGTTGCGAAGCCAAACACTCAAAAAGGTCACAAATGAAGCCTCTCCCAATCTCTTTCACTCTATCTTTCTCTATTAAAAATCTCTCCCAGATCTCTCCCAAACCTCTCTCAAAAGTTCCTATAACTTTTTGAAATCATTCGGATCATCCCGACCCTTAACCGGGTCAAAAACCATTTAAAACGGGGTAAAAATGGGCGAAACCTTCTCATAAGGGGCGAACCCTCTTAAGAGCCGAAGGTCCCTTAAGGGACCGAACCCTGCTGGACCGAAGCCGAAGATGGCTGGAACCGAACCCGAACCTCGGAGGACCGAAACTGACCTTCGCCTTCGCTCCTCCCTGCTTCCGCCTTCGCCTCGCTGTTTCGCCTTCGGGTCCTTCTGATGACTTCGCCTGCAAGGCTCCAACCGAACCATGCCTTCGGTTCTAATGCTGCTAAGACCGAACCTCGCCCCTGACTTCGGATTTTCCCATTTTTCACCCGGTTTTCGACCACGATTCCGTTTTATTTTAACGCGGGATTTTCACCCAAAATCATATTTTAACATATAAAGCCCCATATTTCATAATTAATCATGTTTTTGGGGTATAATCCTTATCCAAGAAGAGTGGGTGGGATATTATTGGTGGAGTATTGACCTTGCCTTAGTGTATGACACAATCAACCACCCCATACCCACTCCAGGACCAACCCTTGTCCGTCCACCATACGTAGTCATTCCATAGTACTTTTCCCACCATTTTCCAGCCACACGCTTGGTCAAGGGCTGGAAAGTCCTCCTCTCTCCTCGCATTTCTCTCATTTTTCCTCCAAAAGACAAACACCTTTCTCTCTCAATTCTCTCTCTAAATTTCGAGATTCAAGGCTATTCTCTAAGCTTTTCTTCTACTTTTGGTAAGTATTATCATCCTCCATATGATTATTTCACTTCCTTCTACTCAAATCATAGATATCTTACACAAACATCATCACATTCATGTTAGATCTCCGAATCTTCAAGGCATCTTCTAAGTGTTCTTGAGTAGAACACTTCTTTTCTTCAACATCCATCCACTAAGAACACACAAGGTGAGTTCATACCCCTATCTTTTCATGTTTTCTTAAGTTTTAAGGGGGGGGGGAATACAAGTTAATATACCAAGAACACAACTAAACTTTTCCAACAGCTTTCATCAGAAAAGTTGAACTCCATTCACGGACTGTTTTGGATAACTTAAACAATTTAGTGTTTAAAACTGTACTAGGTACAAATATTTCAGATCCATACCTTTAAAATGGCTACTTTCACATCTCCATACGATGTTTCTACAATTTATGGTGATTTTTACAAAACTGCCTATCATTTCAAGAACAAATCCGGACCAGTCTGTGATTATGGACTTTTTCACACAAGTTGGAGGTCACTAAAAATCATAATAAAATTTATGAACAAACTAGACTCATTTTCCAAACTCTCAGAATTTACGGATTCTGATTTGGACCTTTGATGATTTCTCTATAAATTTTCTTTGAACAGTAATAGAAGTGTTAACACTAGAAAAATGCTATCAATTTCATTTACACCTTGTAACTTGTTGAGCAAGGTGTGTATCATTATGTGATTATATGTTATTATATTATATGTCATTTTGTCTTGGTATTTAGACATAGATCAGAAAACAAATGGATTTTACTATATTAAGTATGGTAAATAATAAATTGTTATAAACAATGTTTACGTCCATTTCATACAAACATTTGGTAAACTATGACAAGTATAGTTTATGTACACTACCACTACTATTGTTTTGATAAACTATAATAGGTATAGTTTATGATTCATCTACATAACAAACTCATTTCCAAAGGTTACACTTATACAAAAGGTTTTCCATTATACCACACGTAAATTCGTTAATGACTTTTGTGAGACATTCGCTTCATATTACTTTTCAAGTATTACACTTAAGTCCTGTATTGTAACCAGAATCTCTTGTAGGGAGAGCGTGATAGTTGTGTATAGATCTATATTGGGTCTGACAAACCCACACCTTAGCTTCATGCAACAGCTAGACCGGCATGTCTGGGGTGACAAATGTCATAACATTTCCGACGCCTGAAGAACGTTGTTTCATGCCAACAAGGTCATAGCATGGTTATAATAACTCACATTAAGTATTAACAAACATAGGATTTACGGGGATTTCATTGAAATCAAACGAGTTTATGTCGATTTAAACTTGCATTGTTTTACTATAAGTAAGGAAAATTACTTGTACATATCGGTCTTTGGATTAAAGACTACATTTTACACTTTAAGGAAAATATTGGATTTTTCTAAGGACAAACACTACTTTTACAAGAAAAGGTTTTCATCACTACATCCAAAAGCTTATGAACTCACCAACTTAATTGTTGACACTCTTTCAAAATTACTTGTATTCACAGGAAATCAATAAACAGGTAATCAAGTGCTTTTGAGGATGGGACGTTAAGGCGTCAAACATTCCATTTTTGTCAACATAATGTAATTGATTTGGAAACATGTAAACTCATACAATGATGTAACTCTTTCAATTATATTTATGTTGGTTGTGTTTACTTTGATCACTATTGCAAATTGTTGTTATGATACTATACATGAAGTCCTCCACCCCCGGACGTTACCGCCATCCTTGGTTTGGGGGTGTGACAGATTGGTATCAGAGCACGGTTTATAGTGAATTAAGTATATCAAACCACATAAGATATACAAACTATAAACACATTTGGGACTAAAAGTATCTAATTTGAACATTTTTCAATTGGTTATACTTTTAGAAAATAAATAGTTTTCTTGTTTAAAGTATACATACATGCTCGCATAGTGTCATAACTAGGGAGAACATAAACTGAAAGAAGAGGAGTTGAACACTATGAGTATGCCTTGGTATGTGTAATCAGGTTTGGGAGGGATATAGCCTGATCAACTATATCTGTCCGAGAAGTGACTTACACATACTGGGGGATAGTCATAATGGGCAACAAATCTAACAACCTAACTTCACTCTACAAAGAATGCTCTAAGAACCAAATCTAAACACTTAAAATACTATAGGAGTATTTTATGTTGCTATAGCGCAATATTATTATTAGATTCGTTACATGCTTCTTACATCCCTATTCTCGCACAGACGTCATGGCAGGATTCCATTTACCAGGAGACCCGTACTTTCCCAATTAGGGAAATGTCGGTTGGATTGAAGAAGAACACGAAGCAGTGATTGAAGAGGATCCCGGAGAAGAACCCGAAGAGGATCCCGAGGAGGACCCAGAGGGAGACGAGGAAGAAGAAGAAGAGGAAGGAGATGAAGACATTGGAGTAGAAATAAAGGAAGAAGAAAGCGAAGAGGAACCGGAGGTCATCAACCCTCCATACATAGCCAGAGTACCCGCGAACCGATTCGACCACATTGGACCCATACCCCGCTGGGCAACCACAATCGAAGGGTGGAGTCGACGTCAGCGACAACGGTCACCATACAGAGACCAACGAGGTCACTATGACCTCAGCCATGGAGGACCAGCTGATAGAGCTCTTCCCGTCATGACTCAACAAATAGCAATCATTGACGATCGCGGTAGGATGTCGACAGACCGAATTCGGGAGCTGAGTGCCATCATAGAGTCTACCATTGCTCGCACCAGAGACTTAGAGCGGGACTCCTACTACAGAGATCAACTCATCCAGGACCTTCTCGCTGCTCGAGCAGAAGCAAGGGAGTATCGGGAAAGATATTTGGCTCTCGAAGAGATAGTGATCGCGGCCGAACGCTGGATTGCGGAGCTTCAGGGAGCCTCGACCTTATCTCAAGGCCACCATGGACCAGATGCCACCAGCCTCGAGTAGTGCTTACACTACTCACGTTTGTTATAAAACTAGGATTTCGAGTATGTGTTGGTGCTACTCTTTCTTGCAAGTAGGTTCGACCCTGCGTCTAAGTGATTACACTATTCGAGGGGCCGTTATACTGTCAAAATTTCCCTTCTACATTGATGTAATGTAGACCTCCTATGGGGTCAAAATTTTCCTAAGAATTATGTACCAAACTTACATCAATGAAATTGACTTGTATTTTATTTTGATATGTGTTTGGCATTGGATCTCATAAGTTGATAATACAAACGATTTGCAAATGATAACTCTAAAATTTTTAATGTGTACCTCGTAGTTAGGTGTAATTAAGCAATGATCGACTTAGAAATGGTGAGTCCGCCTTAGGACCTGTTCCTTGTTTGGTTATGGATTTAGGACAGACTCATTAGGTTCAACGGTTTATCAAAACTTAATTACATGCAACTAGTATACGACAAGTAATCTTATGAGTGGATCGGGCATGAAACAAAGATTACAAGATTTCATTTGAAGTCATTACTACTGAATTCATAAATTTATTTATATAGATTTCTACTATGAATTGTTTGCAAACATCTGGAAGTCGGGAAATACTATACTTAAAAACTAATGAACTAGTTTCACGACACCCGACTTATAACCATTACTGAAAGACTTATACCCGTTTCGTCTTTAAAATTCTATGACAGAAAGATGCCACCTCGTAGATCTGCTAGACGCACTGACAGAACACAAACAAATCCTCCCCCGCCGCCTCCCCAGTATGATCCTGTTATGTTCCAGGTTGCGGTTACAGCCGCAGTGGCAGCTGCTATGTCCCAAATCAGCACTGACAGTGCCAGGAGAACAGGGAGCGGTATTAATAACTCTACTCAAGGAGATAGCCAAAGGCGTTCGAAAGAATGTTCCTATAAAGACTTCACAAATGGCAAACCCGATTCTTTCAATGGAAGCGGGGGCGTCATCGCATTGATGCAGTGGTTCGAGAAGACCGAATCCATCTTCGAAATCTGTGCGTGCCCCGAAGCAGACAAAGTCAAATTTGCAGCTTGCACTTTCTCCGGCAGGGCCCTCACTTGGTGGAACGGCCACGTAAAATCGCTGACACTCTCCGCAGCTTGCACTTTCTCCGGCAGGGCCCTCACTATGATGCTGAAGGACTATTGGCCAAGGGGTGAAGTGCAAAAATTAGAGCAGGAACTGTGGGGTCTCAAGACGACGGGCTCTGACCTTGAAGCCTATACTGCCCGGTTCAACGATCTGGCACTCCTTTGTCCCGCGATGGTCACTCCGGACGATAAGAAGGTGGAACGATATCTCTGGGGACTATCTTCCCAAATTCAAAATAGTGTGTTGGCTTCAAAGCCAACCACCTTTGACAGTGCCAAGGAGTTAGCGCAACAACTCATCGATCATCGGGCTAGCCATGTCAGTGTTACAACCCCCTCCGATCAAGCCAAAGGAGGAAGTAACAAAAGGAAATTTTGGAACAACAAGAAGAGCCAACCGGCACAGGACCCCGCCAAGAAGCAACAGACTGTTGCTGTCCGTGTTGCCACGACCGCTACCACCCCAGCACCACCGAAGCAATATGCTGGAACCCTTCCCAAGTGCAACAAGTGCAACTTCCACCACACCGGTGTTTGTCGGGAAATTCACTGCAACCGCTGTAACAAAAAGGGACATACCGCCCATTTCTGCAGGGCGTCTACACAGCAAGCCAACCCGGTCGCCAACACCGGAGCAAGCCGAGCCTGTTACAGCTGCGGGGAAACCGGGCACTTCAAGAGGGACTGCCCAAAAGCTAAAAACACAAACACCGGCGGTGTCGGAAGAATCTTGGCCTTAGGACAAGGAGAAGCAAGGGATGATCCCACGGTGGTTACCGGTACGTTTCTCCTCAATAACTCATATGCATGCGTACTTTTTGATAGTGGAGCGGAGAGGAGTTTCGTGAGTCACCAATACAAACAATTACTTGAACAAAACCCCCAATCACTAAAAGACACATACGTAGTAGAAATGGCAAATGCAAAAGTAGAGCGCACTAGTGACATATACTCAGGGTGTACCCTCACTCTAGACCATCACTCATTCAATATCGATCTATTGTCGGTTTCAATAAAAAGTTTCGACATCATCATTGGCATGGATTGGTTAAGTTCTCATCGTGCTGACATTTTATGTTACGAAAGGGCCGTCCGCCTTAATCTGCCAAATGGCGAAACCCATCTCATCTACGGCGATAAACCCAGTGCTAGATTACAAATCATTTCTTGCGTCAAGGCTCAAAAGTATCTCCGAAAGGAATACCAAGCCTTTTTAGCCCACGTGGTAGATAAGAAACAAGAAGCGAAGGACATCAAAGACATCCCGGAGGTGTGTAACTTTCCTGACGTGTTCCCAGAAGACCGTCCAGGTGTACCACTTGCTCGACAAGTCGAATTCCAAATCGATTTGATCCCCGGAGCTACCCCCATAGCCAAAGCTCCATACCGTCTAGCACCGGCGGAAATGCAAGAATTGTCCAGTCAACTGAACGAACTGCTAAGCAAAGGGTTCAACAGGCCGAGCTTTTCACCGTGGGGAGCACCAGTCCTGTTTGTGAAGAAGAAGGACGGATCTTTTCGCATATGCATCGATTACCGCGAGTTAAATAAGCTTACCATCAAAAACCGATACCCTCTACCCCGAATCGACGATCTCTTCGATCAACTTCAAGGAGCTAGCTACTTTTCAAAAATCGATCTGAGGTCGGGTTACCATCAACTACAAGTCCAAGAGGATGATATCCCGCAAACAGCCTTCAGAACGCGCTATGGACACTACGAGTTTGTGGTGATTCCCTTCGGATTAACAAACGCACCTGTGGTGTTCATGGACCTAATGAACCGAGTGTGCCGACCCTTCTTAGATAAATTTGTAATTGTATTCATCGACGACATCTTGGTCTATTCACGAAGCGAAGAAGAGCACACCCAACATCTGTGACTAGTATTGGAGACTCTAAGAACTGAGAAGCTTTATGCTAAAATTTCAAAGTGCGAATTTTGGCTCCGAGAAGTGGGATTTCTTGGCCATGTGGTTAGCAAGAAAGGGATTCATGTTGATCCCTCAAAAATCAAGGCGATCGAAAACTGGTCAGCACCTACAACGCCGACGGAAATCCGACAATTCTTAGGGCTTGCTGGATACTACCGAAGATTCATCCAAAACTTCTCCAAGATCGCTAAACCACTCACCACCT
This sequence comes from Lactuca virosa, assembly GCF_052849685.1. NCBI lineage: Eukaryota > Viridiplantae > Streptophyta > Magnoliopsida > Asterales > Asteraceae > Lactuca > Lactuca virosa. The sequence goes on from NC_136429.1 coordinate 91,971,989, forward strand.
TGACTCAAAAGGTGTGATGTTTAAGTGGGAGGGTAAGCAAGAAACTGCATTCCAAACATTGAAACGAGCCCGGTGCAGCGCACCGATCTTGTCTCTCCCAGAAGGGACTGAAGATTTTGTAGTCTACTGTGACGCATCAAACCAGGGGCTTGGGTGTGTGTTAATGTAGCGAGGAAAGGTCATTGCCTACGCATCGAGGCAATTGAAAATGCACGAGGTCAACTACGCCACGCACAACCTCGAATTGGGAGCAGTAGTATTCGCCCTAAAGATTTGGAGGCACTACCTTTACGGAACGAAGTGTACTGTCTTTACCGATCACAAGAGCCTTCAGCACATCCTCAATCAAAAAGAGCTCAACATGCGAAAGAGGAGATGGGTTGAACTGCTGAACGACTACGAGTGCGAGATTCGCTATCATCCGGGCAAGGCCAATGTGGTGGCCGATGCCCTGATCAGAAAGGAATATTCGGGTCGACGAGTAAAGTCATTAACGATGACAATCCATTCACACCTATCCACACAAATCAAGGAGGCTCAGTTGGAGGCCTTGAAACCAGAAAATGTGACGGGTGAGGCATTAAGAGGAATGGATAAGAACCTAGAAGTCAAAGACGACGGAGTTCGTTACCTCATGAATCGAATCTGGACACCGAAGTTCGGTGGTTTCCGAGACGTCTTCATGAACGAAGCACACAAGACTAGATACTCCATCCACCCAGGTTCAGATAAAATGTATTTGGATCTCAAGAAGTTATACTGGTGGCCGAACATGAAAACGGAGATTGCTACTTACGTGGGCAAGTGTTTGACTTGCGCCAACGTCAAGGTAGAATATCAGAAACCCTCAGGACTACTACAACAGCCTGATATACCTGAGTGGAAGTGGGAACGGATAAACATGGACTTCATAACTAAGTTACCAAAGACAACGGGTGGACTGGATACCATTTGGGTAATTGTCGACAGACTGACCAAGTCAACACATTTTCTACCGATGAAAGAGACCGACAAGATGGAGAAGCTAACCAAGCTGTACATGAAGGAAATCGTGAGATTGCATGGGGTGCCAAAGTCGATTATCTCAGACACGGATAGTTGATTTAGCTCGCGATTTTGGCAGTCACTTCAGAAATCCTTGGGAAATAGGCTGGACATGAGTACAGCCTATCACCCACAAACCGACGGGCAAAGTGAGAGGACCATCCAGACGCTAGAAGACATGCTTAGGGCGTGTGTGATAGACTTTGGTAAAGCTTGGGATACCCATTTGCCACTGGTCGAATTATCGTACAACAACAATTATCACACTAGCATCAAGGTTGCACCATTTGAAGCCCCCTATGGCCGCAAGTGCAGGTCAGCACTATGTTGGGCTGAAGTGGGCGACACACAGCTAGCTAAGGGGCAAGTCCCTAATAGCACCCTCACTGGTCCGGACATAATAAGAGAAACTACAGAGAAAATTGTCCAAATCCGAGAACGATTAAAGGCTTCTAGAGACAGACAGAAAAGTTACGCAGATAACAGACGGAAGCCTTTGGAATTCCAGGTTGGAGATCGTGTGCTATTAAAGGTCTCACCCTGGAAGGGTTTAATACATTTCGGTAAGCGAGGAAAGGTGAACCCTAGATACATCGGGTCATTCGAGATCCTCGCTAGGATTGGCCCGGTAGCTTACAAGCTCCGCCTACCACAGGTACTTAATAACGTACATCCTACCTTCCACGTATCGAACTTAAAGAAATGTCTATCTGACGAAACCCTCGTGATACCACTCGACGAAATTGAAATCAACGAGAGTCTCCACTTCGTGGAAGAACCGGTAGAAATCATGGATCGAGAGATCAAAAGAACAATGCAAAGTCGTATTCCCATTGTGAAGGTCTGTTGGAACGCTAAACGAGGACCCGAGTTCACCTGGGAACGCGAGGATCAAATGAAACAAAAATACCCACATCTTTTCCCGAACTCTTGAAGTCCCAGTCAAAATGCTAATTTCGGGGCGAAATTCCTTCTAACGGGGGGATGATGTGACAACCGTCAAATTCTAGTCAAGTCAAAGTCAAACAAAGTCAACAAGTCAAACTGGTCAACTCATCTAACCCTTGTATACTAGGGTTTACGTTATGTATTTACTGTACAACTCACTATTTTAATAAGAAATCATCACTTGGAAAGTTCGTATTTTTAGATTTCTGTAACCCTAATCGGGGTAAGTGAGGTAACAAACCGATAAAACACTATTGCATACCCATCGGGGGTGTGTAAGATCCTTAAACATGGCTTAACGGGGTTTACGGACCTTGCGTTGTGAAGCCAAACACTCAAAAAGGTCACAAATGAAGCCTCTCCCAATCTCTTTCACTCTATCTCTCTCTATTAAAAATCTCTCCCAGATCTCTCCCAAACCTCTCTCAAAAGTTCCTATAACTTTTTGAAATCATTCGGATCATCCCGACCCTTAACTGGGTCAAAAACCATTTAAAACGGGGTAAAAATGGGCAAAACAGCCTTAAGGAGCCGAAACCTTCTCATAAGGGGCGAACCCTCTTAAGAGCCGAAGGTCCCTTAAGGGACCGAACCCTGCTGGACCGAAGCCGAAGATGGCTGGAACCGAACCCGAACCTCGGAGAACCGAAACTGACCTTCGCCTTCGCTCCTCCCTGCTTTCGCCTTCGCCTCGCTGTTTCACCTTCGGGTCCTTCTGATGACTTCGCCTGCGAGGCTCCAACCGAACCATGCCTTCGGTTCTAATGCTGCTAAGACCGAACCTCGCCCCTGACTTCAGATTTTCCCATTTTTCACCCGGTTTTCGACCACGATTCCGTTTTAAGCCCGTTTTTAATTATTTTAACGCGGGATTTTCACCCAAAATCATATTTTAACATATAAAGCCCCATATTTCATAATTAATCACGTTTTTTGGGGTATAATCCTTATCCAAGAAGAGTGGGTGGGATATTATTGGTGGAGTGTTGATCTTGCCTTGGTATATGACACAATCAACCACCCCATACCCACTCCATGACCAACCCTTGTCCTTCCACCATACCTAGTCATTCCATAGTACTTTTTCCCACCATTTTCCAGCCACACACTTGGTCAAGGGCTGGAAAGTCCTCCTCTCTCCTCGCATTTCTCTCATTTTTCCTCCAAAAGACAAACACCTTTCTCTCTCAATTCTCTCTCTAAATTTCGAGATTCAAGGCTATTCTCCAAGCTTTTCTTCTACTTTTGGTAAGTATTATCATCCTCTATATGATTATTTCACTTCCATCTACTCAAATCATAGATATCTTACACAAACATTATCACATTCATGTTAGATCTTCGAATCTTCAAGGCATCTTCTAAGTGTTCTTGAGTAGAACACTTCTTTTCTTCAACATCCATCTACTAAGAACACACAAGGTGAGTTCATACCCCTATCTTTTCATGTTTTCTTAAGTTTTAAGGGGGGGGGGGGAATACAAGTTAATATACCAAGAACACAACTAAACTTTTCCAACAGCTTTCATCAGAAAAGTTGAACTCCATTCACGGACTGTTTTGGATAACTTACACATTTTAGTTTTCAAAACTGTACTAGGTGCAAATAGTTCAGATCCATACCTTTAAAATGGACACTTTCACATCTCCATACGATTTTTCTACAATTTGTGGTGATTTTTACAAAACTGCCTATCATTTCAAGAATAAATTCGGACCAGTCTGTGATTATGGACTTTTTCACACAAGTTGGAGGTCACTAAAAATCATAATAAAACTTATGAACAAACTAGACTCATTTTCCAAACTCTCAGAATTTACGAATTCTGATTTGCACTTTTGATGATTTCTCTATAAAATTTTCTAAGAACAGTAATAGAAATGTTAACACTAGAAAAATGCTATCAATTTCATTTACACCTTGTAACTTGTTGAGCAAGGTGTGTATCATTATGTGATTATATGTTATTATATTATATGTCATTTTGTCTTGGTATTTAGACATACATCAGAAAACAAATGGATTTTACTATATTAAGTATGGTAAATAATAAATTGTTATAAACAATGTTTACGTCCATTTCATACAAACATTTGGTAAACTATGACAAGTATAGTTTATGTACACTACCACTACTATTGTTTTGATAAACTATAATAGGTATAGTTTATGATTCATCTACATAAGAAATTCATTTCCAAAGGTTACACTTATACAAAAGGGTTTTCATTATACCACACGTAAATTCGTTAATGACTTTTGTGAGACATTCGTTTCATATTACTTTTCAAGTATTACACTTAAGTCCTGTATTGTAACCAGAATCTCTTGTAGGGAGAGCGTGATAGTTGTGTATAGATCTATATTGGGTCTGACAAACCCACACCTTAGCTGCATGCAACAGCTAGACCGGTAGGTCTGGGGTGATAAATGTCATAACATTTCCGACGCCTGAAGAACGTCGTTTCAGGCCAACTAGGTCATAGCATGGTTATAATAAATGACATTAAGTATTAACAAACATAGGATTTACGGGGATTTCATTGAAATCAAACGAGTTTATGTCGATTTAAACTTGCATTGTTTTACTATAAGTAAGGAAAATTGCTTGTACATTTCGGTCTTTGGATTAAAGACTACATTTTACATTTTAAGGAAAATATTGGATTTTTCTAAGGACAAAAACTAATTTTACAAGAAAAGGTTTTCATCACTACATCCAAAAGCTTATGAACTCACCAACTTAATTGTTGACACTCTTTCAAAATTACTTGTATTCTCAGGAAATCAATAAACAGGTAATCAAGTGCTTTTGAGGATGGGACGTTAAGGCGTCAAACATTTCATTTGTGTCAACATAATGTAATTGATTTGGAAACATGTAAACTCATACAATGATGTAACTCTTTCAATTATATTTATGTTGGTTGTGTTTACTTTGATTACTATTGCAAATTGTTGTTATGATACTATACATGAAGTCCTCCACCCCCGGACGTTTCCGCCATCCTTGGTTTGGGGGTGTGACAGATTGGTATCAGAGCACGGTTTATAGTGAATTAAGTATATCAAACCACATAAGATATACAAACTATAAACACATTTGGGAATAAAAGTCTCTGATTTGAACATTTTTCAATTGGTTATACTTTTAGAAAATAAATAGTTTTCTTGTTTAAAGTATACATACATGCTCGCATAGTGTCATAACTAGGGAGAACATAAAGTAAAAGAAGAGGAATTGAACACTATGAGTATGCCTTGGTATGTGTAATCAGGTTTGGGAGGGATATAGCCTGATCAACTATATCTGTCCGAGAAGTGACTTACACATACTGGGGGATAGACATAATGGGCAACAAATCTAACAACCTAACTTCACTCTACAAAGAATGCTCTAAGAACCAAATCTAAACACATAAAATACTATAGGAGTATTTTATGTTGCTATAGCGCAATATTATTATTAGATCCGTTACATGCTTCTTACACCCCTATTCTCGCACAGACGTCATGGCAGGATTCCATTTACCAGGAGACCCGTACTTTCCCAATCAGGGAAATGCCGGCTGGATTGAAGAAGAACACGAAGCAGTGATTAAAGAGGATCCCGAAGAAGAACCCGAAGAGGATCCCGAGGAGGACCCAGAGGGAGACGAGGAAGAAGAAGAAGAGGAAGGAGATGAAGACATTGGAGTAGAAATGGAGGAAGACGAAAGCGAAGAGGAACCGGAGGTCATCAACCCTCCATACATAGCCAGAGCACCCGCGAACCGATTCGACCACATTGGACCCATACCCCGCTGGGCAACCACAATCGAAGGGTGGAGTCGACGTCAGCGACAACAGTCACCATACAGAGACCAACGAGGTCACTATGACCTCAGCCATGGAGGACCAGCTGATAGAGCTCTTCCCGTCATGACCCAACAGATAGCAATCATTGACGATCGCGGTAGGATGTCGACAGACCGAATTCGGGAGCTGAGTGCCATCAGAGAGTCTACCACTGCTCGCACCAGAGACTTAGAGCGAGACTCCTACTACAGAGATCAACTCATCGAGGACCTTCTCGCTGCTCGAGTAGAAGCAAGGGAGTATCGGGAAAGATATTTGGCTCTCGAAGAGAGAGTGATCGCGGCCGAACGCCGGATTGCGGAGTTTCAGGGAGCCTCGACCTCATCTCAAGGCCACCATGGACCAGATGCCACCCGCCTCGATTAGTGCTTACACTGCTCATGTTTGTTATAAAACTAGGATTTCGAGTATGCGTTGGTGCTACTCTTTCTTGCAAGTAGGTTCGACCCTGCATCTAAGTGATTACACTATTCGAGGGGCCGTTATGCTGTCAAAATTTCCCTTCTACATTGATGTAATGTAGACCTCTTATGGGGTCGAATTTTTCCAAAGTATTATGTAACAAACTTACATCAACGAAATTGACTTGCATTTTATTTTGATATGTGTTTGGCATTGGATCTCATAAGTTGATAATACAAACGATTTGCAAATGATAACTCTAAAATTTTTGATGTGTACCTTGAAGTTAGGTGTAATTAAGCAATGATCGACTTAGAAATGGTGAGTCCGCCTTAGGACCTGTTCCTTGTTTGGTTATGGATTTAGGACAGACTCATTAGGTTCAACAGTTTATCAAAACTTAATTACATGCAACTAGTATACGACAAGTAATCTTATGAGTGGATCGGGCATGAAACAAAGATTACAAGATTTCATTTGAAGTCATTACTACTGAATTCATAAATTTATTTATATAGATTTCTACTATGAATTGTTTGCAAACATCTAGAAGTCGGGAAATACTATACTTAAAAACTAATGAACTAGTTTCAAGACACCCGACTTATAACCATTACTGAAAGACTTATACCCATTTCGTCTTTAAAATTCTATGACAGAAAGATGCCACCTCGTAGATCTGCTAGATGCACTGACAGGAAACAAACAAATCCTCCCCCGCCGCCTCCCCAGTATGATCATGTTATGTTCCAGGCTGCGGTTACAGCCGCAGTGGCAGCTGCTATGTCCCAAATCAGCACTGGCGGTGCCAGGAGAACAGGGAGCGGTATTAATAACTCTACTCAAGGAGATAGCCAAGGGCGTTCGAAAGAATGATCCTATAAAGACTTCACAAATGGCAAACCCGATTCTTTCAATGGAAGCGGGGGCGTCATCGCATTGATGCAGTGGTTCGAGAAGACCGAATCCATCTTCGAAATCTGTGCGTGCCCCTAAGCAGACAAAGTCAAATTTGCAGCTTGCACTTTCTCCGGCAGGGCCCTCACTTGGTGGAAATGCCATGTAAAATCGCTGACACTCTCCGTAGCTAATTCGCTAAGTTGGGAATACTTGAAAACTATGATGCTGAAGGAGTATTGCCCAAGGGGTGAAGGGCAAAAATTAGAGCAGGAACTGTGGGGTCTCAAGAGGACGGGCTCTGACCTTGAAGCCTATACTGCCTGGTTCAACGATCTGGCACTCCTTTGTCCCGCGATGGTCACTCCGGAAGACAAGAAGGTGGAACGATATCTCTGGGGACTATCTTCCCAAATTCAAAATAGTGTGTTGGCTTCAAAGCCAACCACCTTTGACAGTGCGAAGGAGTTAGCACAACAACTCATCGATCATCGGGCTAGCCATGTCAGTGTTACAACCACCTCCGATCAAGCCAAAGGAGGAAGTAACAAAAGGAAATTTTGGAACAAGAGGAAGAGCCAACCGGCACAGGACCCCGCCAAGAAGCAATAGACTGTTGCTGTCCGTGTTGGCACGACTGCTACCACCCCAGCACCACCGAAGCAATATGCTGGAACCCTTCCCAAGTGCAACCAGATGGCGACGAAACTGCAGTGGTGTTGGTCATTGGCAAGCAGCAGCGGACGCGATAAATGGTGGCGGTCATTCGGAGACGTGACCAGTCGGAGAAACGCAACCAGATGGCGACGACGGCTGGGAAACGGTATGCTTGTCGGACTCGTCTGATGTGAAGCACGAAAAAGGGTGGCGTTTGGAGAACTTCCGACGGTGACAGCTACATCCTTAGGTTAGGGTTAGGGTTACGAGAATGCATAATGTCACCATTGGTCCCTCTCTATAAATATCTTTTCAAAATAAATCCCATATTTACCCTTTAAACCCCAGCATTAAAAATCCATTACAATCTAGGTACAATATTTACCAACTACACCCCTGCTTCCATATTTCCTCTCAAATCCGATCCCCAATTTACCAAACAGTCCCTTAGCCCCAAAATCTATTCAAATGAAGTCCCAGAAGTTACCATTTAGTCCCTGCCTTCATAAAAACTTACGAAACTAATCCGTAACTTACACTTTTAATCCCCGACTTCTAAATTATGCCAGTTAACTCCTCGAAATCATACCTTGCTATATATTTATTGATTTTAAAGCTACTATTCATTCATTAATTTTTTATTTATTTATCTTTTTAATTAAAGGGGTGTTACAAAAGAGACAACAAACTTAAAGAAAATAAGAGAATTTGTTGAAAGCAATCCTAGAGTCAGGTAACTTTCACAAACCGACTTTTTTTTCCAATATTTCCCCTTTTGAATTATTGGGTTGTCCAAATGTAAACTTCATCTTGTTCGCATGTACGGAGCTTGAAACACTTGCAATGGATAAGTTGAATTAGCTGGCTCGTAGTTTACTTTTGTTGAGTTTTTATATCATTTGTATATGAGCATATAAGGTCAAAACGGTCTCTTTGAAGACAATACAAAAAATACATTTTTTTGTTAATGTTTAGTAGGGTACTAGAAGAATCTCTAGATATTGGATCCCTAAGGTATACTTTATGGTCCAGTTGAATATGATATTCCATTATAAGACATACTTTGTTGTCTAATTGAAAACGAGCTAGATGAACATACATATTATGTTGAGTGGGATGTTGACTCTTAGCCAGATCCTAAAATCTTATCAGGTGTGCAAGTTTATGGTGAAATACAAAAGTCATAACCAATTTGTGTAGATGAGTTTATGATGATCGTTTGGATTTTTTTGCAGGAACTGATGATGATCTCCAGTAACTCCTCCAAACAGCCATCTTCTTCATCTGCATTGTTATTTTGGCTATTGTTGTCTAAAAACAAGAAAGGAAAAACACAGCATCTTAATTCCTTACAATCCCGGGTTAGATTTTCTATTCTATTTTGTTTGACTAAATCTAGATAGAATGCCTTAATGAGTTTAGTAAAAGAATATTTATTTGATATTGATTACTACTTAATCTAGATAGAATGACTTAATGGTTCTTCGTTCATGACTTAACATTTAGTTGTTTGGCTTAAATTAGAATATGAAAATAAAAGTATGATGATTATAATAGGAAACTATTATGCAAGAAATAACAACGAAATTTGTTTTATTTTGTTTGTTATTACATAGGTCATTAGAATTTGCATAATATGTCATTTTGTAATGTTTCATTCCATTTCATGTCGGAATGAAAAGAAACAACTCCAGGATAAGGAATAAAATGAAAGGAATCACATTCCTTCAAGAATGGTCGATTCCAATCGAGCAGGCAATATAACATTATTTAAATTGAATGTAACGAAGAACCGTTTCATTGCAACCTTGATTCCATCATACCAAACTAAAACATGACATGACTAAATAAGTTTTCTAGGTTTTCTCAATGAAGGGCATTCATGTCTTTTGTAGCATCTTTTGTTATAATTTAAAAATTCATGAAAGCGTTTTAACTTCAACTAGATTTGGCTAACATATTATTGTTATACAAAATGAAGATATTTTGTTGAAAATTTAATGAAAGAAGTTGTTGATGAAGGACTTGAAGTGTTGAATAATGATGTAAGTAATTATATATTAGTTAGTTGATGAAGGAATTGAAGTGTTTTAGAATTTTCACAAATATAATTGTTATTTTTTTTTGCTAATATATGATTTTTTGTCTCAAATTTAGGGGGGAAGAATGAATACACAAACGTCAAGCTTGATAAGGTGCATGAAGAATGGGTTACTTATGTTACAACCTTATTTACCGGTGATATGTATTTTACAATTATTTACTCATGAATTTAGAACACACTTTAGAATTTGACACTATATATAGTTGTCTAATGGATTATCTTTTTGCATATATATGATATTTTATTTTGTATTATTAAAGATTAAATGTGTAATAAATTTTGATTAAGATTTGGTACAAAATAAGAATATATATATATATATATATATATATATATATATATATATATATATATATATTCTTATTTTGTACCAAATCTTAATCAAAATATATTACACATTTAATCTTTAATAATACAAAGTAAAATATCATACATATGTTGTCAACATATATTGTCAAGGAAAGCCTTTTTCTTCTAGTAGTAAATGATGAATATTTTATAGTGGTATGTTTTAAATGTAATGGTCAGGTGACATGACATTACACCTTAACATATTTATGGATATATATAAAGAGACCCAAGCAACCAAATGTTATGGCTTCTATGGAAACAAAATTTTATTTTTCTATTCGAATAATCTTATCAACCTTCATTAAGACACGTAACCAACGGTGTACGGTCTCCATAGGTCTTTCACTTGATCATATGGGAAACTGATTTTGTCGAAAAGTGTGACTAATATTCTGTCATATATTAATCATATGGGAAACTGATTTTGTCGAAAAGTGTGACTAATATTCTTTGATATAAAAGGGAAGCTAATATACTTTCATATATTATACGAAAACATTACAATTCTAACCTTTTTCTTAATAAATTTTTACAAAATAAAAAAAATAATATGTTTTTTCAAAAATAGCCAATGAAATCGTAGGTGATACCTCACATGTGATTTCATTGTTGTCAGGTGCAATCATAACTAGTTGTGTTGTGAACTGTACCCATTTTTTGAATAAATATTATTTTATTCATTTAGGGTTATCTAGAGTTTCCAAGTTGCATTATAAAAGGACCCTTTAACCTAAAATTTTTTTAAAAAAAAAAAAAACTCTTCCTACTCTAGAGATAGCCGAAAATCATACGTCCACTCTCCTCTCTAAAAACCTTCTTGTTGCTAGTGTTGGGTGTGAAGCATCAGAGGTACGACACTTGTGGTGATAGCTTCCAAATCAAATAACAAAACAAGGATTCTATATTGTTTACTACAACAATCAAAATGTATGTTTTTTCTTCTACAATTTTCGAAATTACCTATGGTTAGAGGGTTCTTGTTATTCATTAGAATGTTACATCAATAGTATTATAACTTAGATCTCTAGGTTGCATGTACCCTTTAGTGTTAAGAATTTATCCGCGTTAATACATGGAAAACGCATCAACTTGATCCGTTACCGGACACCCTTCCAGAACAATTGTTTCTCGCGTGTCCTTCTTGACCGCATGTAGAACACTCTTTTCTTATTGGACCCTCGCCTTGGGATGTAAGGCGTTATGTTTTTCTTGACCTGCTTGGTTGACGTTTATCCATTATAGGTGGCCTAACAGGAATCAATCCATCGAGGATCTCCCATTCGGGTGGCTTTGGCAAAGGGTTCACGGATTCATCAATGTTTCAGTATGATAAGCTTTTAAAGAATACATCAAGCAATCTTGGTACTTGTGGACAGTTAGTACACTTATGACATGCCCATAAGGTATGCCGTCAACTTGCCACTGCCTACATGTACTTGTCAATTGTTGGAAATCAACAATGACATTTTTTCTCCCCTTTTTGACCTCACACTTCTTACTTGAGATCATGCGAATATCCCAATTAGTAAATCTATTTTTGTTATGTTTTATAATTTCATCGGCCCAAGGGGTGAGTGTTGTTGTTGCTTCCGCTAAAAAGAAAGGGAATTACATAGTTAAGATCAATAACATTTGACACAAACATTAATATTACAACTTACTATCTGCAAAAGTTACATCTTTGAAACCACCACTGTTGCAATGCTGCATGAAAAAAGTAGATCAACATCAGTACCGACACCATACGTGCATGTCTAGATAATGCATTTATAGACTCCGCACTGTTGGACGACATAAGATTGTATCGGTTGCCTCTAAAATGTGCCCTAGACCAAGTTTCAGTATTTATACTTTGTAAGTACTCTTATACTAGTTCTTTTGTCTTTCTCATTGTGTCCATGGCATCATTAAGAGCATCAACTGTATAGGCTCTAAAAGCCTCCCAAAACACTCCGTTAACTGTCTTACTCCACCCGTATCTAGCTACTATTTTGAAATACAAATGGATACCACATATTTCGTGATGAGCATGAGGAAAAATGTTGGCAACACATATCGCTATAGATGGATACCTATTAGATATAATTGTAATATGCTCCATATTGCCAATGCAATCACATAGTTTTTGAAAAAACCATGTCCAAGAATCTGTACACTCACTTTTGCGTATACCATATGCAACTGGTAATATTTGGTTTTGTCCGTCCTTAGTAACTGTAAGTAACATGGTACATTTGAACTCGCTCTTTAGGTGGGCTCCATCTACTATAAGGGTCGGCTTACAAAAATTAAAACAAGAGTGTATCTACAATACATTGTATATCTATTTAAATATATAGATAATAATTAAATTCATCATAAAAAATAATAATAAAATATAGTAAAACTAACCGAGCAACCAAGTGCGATATACAAGAACTCAAACCGATCATCAACATCTGTTTGATTATGTGTCACCATGTCGGGATTATGTTTGACCAAATTGTGGAAATAATCCAGAAGTTTCGTAAAAGAATCTTCTTTGGTACCCCTTAACAAGAACAATGCATATTGTGTAACACCAGTCAAAATAGGTCAAAACCAATCACATGTGATTATGCCAATAATGTAATGTGATTTTGTTAAACTAGTAATGTGATAAACTTACTATGCAATTCATGTTAAATTATGAACATTCATACATAATTTATGATACAACACAAAGTATACGTCCATACATATAGAGAACGTCTAAATCTGAGTTCGCGTAAAGAAGTTATGATAAACCCTAACACTATAAATCTCTATAATAAGAGGAATTTAAAATAGACTTAGAATTAGCTATTGGAGTCTAAAAGAGAGTTGTAGTACTTGTAAATACCTACATGTGGATATAAAGAACGTCAAAAACGGAGTTCATATGCAAAAGTTACGACCTTCCGAATTTACAGCTGTCTAAGAGCATGACACGTGTCAGAAACCCTAATCTGACCGAACTCACGACGTGAGCATAAAAACTCACGAAATAAGGAGTCAAAATGCCACATTTCGAAGATAGAAATCTACAGAACGATAACCCAAAATCTCACGACGTGAGCAAGGTTTTCTCACGACGTGAGGACGCTGCAGGACACGAATCGAGGCTAGAAAACATTAGCCTATAAATAGAAAGTCCGACATCTTCTCTTCCTTACACCATTTCTCTTCTTTCTCTCTTGTTTGCTGAGGCCATTTCGCATCCCAAGCCTGACAACGACGAGCCGCTGACCGTTTTCAGTTAGATTCTGTCAAAGCAAGATATTAAAGTGAGTTTCACGGCCCCACTTTTTAATGTTTTCGGGGGAAAACGCATGCTAAATATTGAATACTAGTTAATATTATATTTATATGATAGTATGTTCGTTAATCGGGATATAATTATTTTGTATCTATACAACTATCGTAAACTTGTTAGCATGCTATTGTTATATTAGTATACTAATGTAGATCTTGAGTTATACTTAGGATTCTATATATATGTTGTGTGCGATATAGTTCCAGAGTTATACTCGGAAGTTATATATGTTAATTGATAAGTATGTTGTTATTGTTGGTTTTATGTCAAGATAAAACCAGGTATGTTATATGTTAAGATAAACTTGGTTTTAACTCAAATTTTAGCTATTGTACTACCTAGGTATTATAAATATTAGGAGTAATGCTTAAAGCATAGTATAATAACTTAGGGTTTTAGACACGAATATGATTTTACTACTAGAACTAACGGAACTCGACAAGTCTACATGAGTTATTGTATTCATCAACTAAGATTGGAAATCTTAGGGTAAATCCTCTGACCTGTAACCGCTAATCTCGTGCGAGCGAGGAATTCGTGTATGAATAAGATACGAGTTGACAACCCCACTCGTGGTTGCTAGCTGCAACCAAACTTAAGAGAGTGACGAACTGTCCTTTTATTTTTTTATTGTTCCGACGTTGATGAAGCGTGTGGAACTTATCTTAAGATGCGAAACTTGTAGCATCAAGCAGAGGTTTGAAACTAGTCATACAGCCGCGGTTACAGAATCATGGTAGCAAATTGTTAGAAGCATTATACTTTGTCGTTATACAAGTATTAATGTTAAGTATAAGTTTCCCAAACACTTATACTCTAAGTACAAGAAACTGGTAGGTATACTACTTGTATATTAAGTAGATAATTATACCTAGCACACATACTCGTATAGAATTGAAATAGATTTATATGTAGCGGTTTTTACTCGTATAGAATTGAAATAAGATTTATACGTAGCAACCTTTGTTTGTATGGAATTACAAACACCTATATGCATAGTATATGAAACTTATAGTTATACTACTAAGTAAACCATTATACCTAGGATCTATATATATACTATATAGACACAAGTATGAGTCAGAATAATATTTTCAAACTAGGTTCTATACTTTTTGAACTCGGAAAGAGTATTATTTTTACTCAGAGTCGAAACCTGCGAACTCACCAACTTTATGTATGAACTAAACGTAGACTGATCACCTATGTTTAATTATGGTTAGACCGATGCACAACTAAAATTAGATACGGTGTTTGATAGACTAAAACACCTAAAGATTCTAGAAGATTAATGATAGATCTCATATCAGGATACCATCAACTCGGAGTACAAGAAGACGATGTTCCGAAAACAACATTTAGGACTCGGTGTGGTCATTAAGAGTTCTTAGTTATGCCTTTGGATTGACCAACGCTCTAACAATGTTCAAGGACCTCATGAATAGTGTTTGCAAACCATACTTGGATAAATTCGTGATAGTATTTCTCGATGATATATTGATATATTCACGAACCAAGGAAGAACACGGTCAACACTTGCAAATAATCTTGGAACTACTAAGAAAAGAAAAGTTGTACACCAAATACTCCGAATGTGAATTTTGGATTAGAGAAGTACAAATTTTTAGAGCATGTAGTTAGTAACAAAAGGATTCATGTCAAACCCTCCAAGATTGAAGCAATTAAGAATTGGGAAGCACCAAAGATGCCAACAGAAGTGCGTCAATTCTTAGGACTTGCTGGCTATTACCGTAGATTCATAGAGAATTTCTCCAAAATAGCCAAGCCACTTACAACACTAATGCAGAAGGATATGAAGTTCAACATGGAAGAAAAACAAGAAGCTACTTTCCAGAAACTAAAACAAATGTTGTGTAGTGCACCAATCCTATCCCTCCCAGATGGGACAAAAGATTTAGTCGTATACTGTGACGCATCAAATCAAGGATTGGGATGTGTGTTGATGCAAAGAGGAAAAGTTATTGCTTACACATCTCGACAACTTAAGGTGCATGAGAATAATTACACTACCCATGACCTTGAATTAGGAGTTGTAGTTTTTGCACTGAGAAGTTGGAGACACACAATTGGTAAGAGAACATATATGTGATACCTTATGTGCTGAGCTAGAAATAACCCACAAGACAATTCAAAAGATCATGCAAATTAAGGATCGATTAAAGTAATGTTGAAGGTCTCTCCTTGGAAAGCCGTAATTTGATTCGGGAAACGAGGCAAACTAAACCCACGGTATATAGGACCTTTTGAAATTCTAGAAAGAATTGGTTCTGTCGCATACCAACACAAGTTACCTCAAGAGCTAAGCAATGTACACGATGTTTTTCACGTGTCAAATATCAAAAGATGTCTATCCAATGATACTCTTGTTGTACCTCTCGACGAGATACAAGTCAATACCAAACTCAACTTTATAGAAGAACTTGTTGAAATCATGGATTGAGAAGCCAAACAATTAAACCAAAGTCGTATTCCTATAGTGAAAGTTCGATGGAACTCTTTACAAGGACCTGAATTTACTTAGGAACATGAAGATTAGATCAAACAAAAATAACCCTAACTATTTAACAAAACCCCATGCACAAGATAAAAGTTGGGACGAATTTATTCTAACTGAGGGAGAATGTAACACCAGTCAAAATAGGTAAAAAACAATCACATGTGATTATGCAAATCATGTAATGTGATTTTGTTAAACTAGTAATGTGATAAACTTACTATATAATTCATGTTAAATTATGAACTTTCATACATAATTTATGATACAACTCAAAGTATACGTCCATACATATAGATAACGTCTAAATCTGACTTCACTTGAAGAAGTTATGATAAACCCTAACACTATAAATCTCTATAATAAGATGAATTTAAAATAGACTTAGAATTAGCAACTGGAGTCTAAACGAGAGTTGTAGTACTCGTAAATACCTACATGTGGATATAAAGAACGTAAAAAACAGAGTTCATATGCAAAAGTTACGACCTTCCGAAGTTACAAATGTCTGAGAACATGACACGTGTCAGAAACCCTAATCTGACTGAACTCACAACGTAAGCATAAAAACTCACAAGGTGAGGAGTGAAAATGCCACATTTCGAAGCTAGAAATCTACGGAACAATAACCCAAAATCTCAGGACGTGAGCAAGGTTTTCTCACGACGTGAGGACGCCGTAGGACACGAATCGAGGCTAGAAAACAGGCGTTAAGGCTACGAGATGACTCTTACCATGGCTCACAACGTGAGTCTTGATTCTCACGACGTGATAGGGCCAAAATCAGCCTATAAATAGAAATTCCGACATCTTCTCTTCCTTACACCATTTCTCTTCTTTCTCTCTCGTTTGCTGAGGCCTTTTCGCATCCCGAGCCTGACAACGACGAGCCGCTGACCGTTTTTAGTTAGATTCTGTCAAAGCAAGATATTAAAGTGAGTTTCACGGCCCCACTTTTTAATGTTTTCGGGGGAAAACGCATGCTAAATATTGAATACAAGTTAATACTATATTTATATGATAGTATGTTCGTTAATCGGGATATAATTATTTTGTATCTATACAACTATCGTAAACTTGTTAGCATGCTATTGTTATAGTAGTATACTAATGTAGATATTGAGTTATACTTAGGATTCTATATATATGTTGTGTGCGATATAGTTCCAGAGTTATACTCGGAAGTTCTATATGTTAATTGATAAGTATGTTGTTATTTTTGGTTTTATGTCAAGATAAAACCAAGTATGTTATATGTTGTTGTTATTGGTTTTATGTTAAGATAAAACCTGGTTTTAACTCAAATTTTAGCTATTGTACTACCTAAGTATTATAAATATTAGGAGTAATGCTTAAAGCATAGTCTAATAACTTAGGGTTTTAGACACAAATATGCTTTTACTACTAGAACTAACGGAACTCGACAAGTCTACATGAGTTATTGTATTCATCAACTAAGATTGGAAATCTTAGGGTAAATCCTCTGACCTGTAACCGCTAGTCCCATTCGAGCGAGGAAGTCGTGTATGAATAAGATACGGGTTGACAACTGTAACGACCCAATTTTTTTACAAAGAAAATTTTTATTTTTAGTTAATCAAAACCAATCTCATAAACCATAAATTCCCAAAACATTTGTTTTCAAATCAACATTCATTACATCATTGTTGTAACGACCCAAAAATCATGACTAAACATTTTATTTTTAAAACGTTACTTAAACCACATTTGTCAATCTATAACATAAATCATAACATAAAATCAGAGTGTTAATTCAAAACATATCCTTATTATCAGAGTAAAACATCCCAGGCTGACTAAACAATGGTGTGTGCCATGCGATCACCCCGAGCTCTTCCCTCCGCTACCGGAAGTACCTGAAACCAAAACTGAAAACCATAAGCACGAAGCTTAGTGAGTTCCCCAACCTACCACATACCATACACATAACTTTATACTACCAATACTGGGCCTCGCCCACTACCTCGGGCCTCGCCCGCTACAACAGGCCCCGCTTGTTCCAGGCCCCGCCTGGCTTCGAGCCCCGCTCGGTGTACATATCTGTTTCTCTTAGGCCCCGCCTGTCTCTGGGCCCTGCCCGCTAAACATATACAAACATATAACATATCGCATTACACATATACCATAACTACTCTACTACATTCCTGTACTAAGGCCTCGCCTGTCTTGGGCCCCACCCCTGATAGCTACTGATGAGTCATGAAACCCCGTCCACACTCCTACTGATAGTGAGATATGGGCCCAGCCCACACTCACTCCTTTCCTAACGTGTGCCTCGCCCCTGCTCGGCTACTGATGAGATATGGAACCCCATCCATACTCTGCTAATAGTGAGATATGGGACCTCGCCCACACTCACCCCCTACCAGGCATATACAAGTATCATACAGACAACAAGTATACTCTATCATGCAAACCCTTCCTTGGGCACCCGCCCGACATTGGACCTTGGTCCTGAATATCATACTAGCAAACAGTGCCTAGGGCTAACCCCCGGGTCTTCCTACTCATAACTACATGGGCCGGCATTGTGGCCGTAGACCCATTCACACAAAGGGAAACTCAGCTGCACTGCTGAACTCCGCTGATAACCCTCTGGCCGCTATCCGACATCTCTCCGAACTTCTGCTCCTCTAGCTCCCCGAGCTAACAATACCAATAACAACATTTAGCCTAACTGTCCTCCCGAAGTCAACTAGGTCAACTCTGGTCAAGGTCCTTCTCAAGGTTAAAGTCAAAGGTCAGAGTCAACTTCCAGTTGAGTCGACTTGCCGATTTGTTCTACCAACTCGTCGAGTCCATGCTCCTCAAATCCCAAAACAACCTTGACTCTACTCGTCGAGTCTAGCAACAACTCGACGGGTTCTCCTTCAACTAAACATTCGGGACCATCTTCAACCGACTCGCCGAGTTGTAGAACAACTCGTCGAGTCCATCTTCATAAGCTAAGGAGATTGCCTTGGACTCGCCGAGTTCCTCCATGAACTCGTCGAGTACCATGATCTTCATGTCCATTACGGACACAGACTGGCTGAGTCCTTCTCTAACCCCACTCACTGATCCGACTCATAAATAGAAGGGTTTGGGTTTGCGACCTGACTCGTCGAGTCCATGAACTGACTCGCCGAGTCCATCTTGTGACATCTCTATTTGTCGATTACAGATCATCCCAACACCTCCTACACATAGATTTGGACTCCTTATGCTAGCATTGCACGTAAAGTTGCTAACTTTACGTGCATGCAAGGTGCTATGAGGCTAGAACACTTAATCTAAGCTACAATGAAGGCCTAGGTCATGAAATGGGACCTTAGTTGGATAAAGCCAACAACTTTGAGCTTCTAAAGTTCAAGAGTGTCCAGATCTGTGTCCAATCCATCCTCAAAGGCTTAATACTCGGATTAACCTTGGAAATGATCCAAATGTGACCAAAAGCAAGCTAGAAAGGGAATCTATCAATTGAAAGCTCAAGGTCCAGACTTTTTACCTTCTAACAGTTTCCAAATCGATATGAAGGCTGGATCTACACTTCCTTCCTTGCTCCTTTCTTCCAAGCCTTCAAAATCCACTCCAATGGACTTTAATCTTCACCAAAAGCTCCAAAAATGAAGTTGGGTGGCTAGGGTTTTGGGTTCTGGACGAGAGAGGTTGTAAATGAACCCTAGGGAAGAGAATAAGATGCTTAAATAGGGTACCAAGTCCCGGAATTAGGGCTTTCCCAACCCAGACCAGACTCGCCGAGTCCACTCGCCGACTCACCGAGTCGGTCACTTAATCTGCGACACGGAGTCCGCTTCGACTCGCCAAGTCATTCCTTGGAATCGACGAGTTCACCCCCTTTTGACTTAGGGTTTTCCTTTCCTTTCTTGGCCTTTCTGATTCTGGGTGTTACAACTCTCCCCCACTAAAACTAGACTTCGTCCTCGAAGTCCGCTACGGCCAACTATCCTGCAATCCGCTCGCATCACCCTTGCCTGATGAATATAACTCCGGCCGACCACTTCCATTGGCCTTCCGCCCGGTCACTCAAAAGTCTAATCCCGCCAATCCTGAGAACGCAACTTACTCAACTGACAATCCTTTCGGTATTCCCCAAACACTTATGCTGGACATCCTAGGGGTCCTCCCCCTTTTCCTTGCGCGTTTTCTGGCCTTCCCAAGGCAACGTTCCACAACTGACCACCTCTTCTACCACTGTGAAGGACATATCCTTCATGGTATCCATTACTCCAGCCACTCCCAGTGCTGGTCACTACTGCCGATACACACCGAATACTTCTTACTACTATAACTTAGTGCTGAGCACCCAACCCAACGTATGGATTAGATAATCCTTCGAGTAAAAGATTCATCCCTGTAACGGTTATACTCCAACGAGAGTTGCGCAACAGGGTCAAACCCTTCCCTCTGAGATTATCCCACCCTGCTGTGAGAGGCGTAGCACTCCTCGGTCAACTAGCTGTCTCATACCATGCTTCTCTATCATCACTTCCCTGCCTTAAAGTCTTGTTGTTTCTCATCCGCCTTCCGAATGAACCGAGACCACCCTGGTCCCCATTGATTCTGCCGATAATTGGGTTACCGGATACCCACCGGTCACTACAACTAGCACAATCTCTTAGTCGCTCCCAGCGACTTCCGAAGAAACTTCGGCTATCTAAACTGCTCTATCTATCCTGCCACTTTGGCACTACAAGCCTTGGGATCCTCGATCCCCTATCTTGACTCTAAGGTCCCTACTAGGTCCCACCTGTGCTGCTATAATCTCACAGGCCTCGCCCACGGGTCTCACCCGACTATACTACTGAGCAATCCTGCTCCCAGGTCTCACCTATACTGCTACTAACATACGGGCCTCGCCCACGGGTCTCACCCAACTGCATCCTGGAGTGGCCTCAACTATCAAGGGCTATGCAGGCCAACTCCATACTAAACCTCAACGACTTAACCTTTTTTTATCCCTATCTTGCTAACTATGAGATACGGGCCTCCGCCCACACTCCGCGAACTAGGAGATACGTGTTGGATATAGTGTCTAAGTCCATAACTTTATTTGGTATGTACTTGACCCGACCTGGCATGGTCCATTTGGGTTGCATGGCATTGCAATACTTGGATAGACTAAATGAGAGAATAAGGCACTTATGATTATTAATATATTATAAGTTCTAATATATTAATAATAGTATTATTTAATTAGTATTGATCAAGTATTAATCTAGTATTAATTTGGTGATCAAAATGAGACTAATTAAATATATAGGGTTGATTATGACAATCATCAATTCTTTTATGGTGGATTAATGATCCATGGTTTATGGGTTATGGATGTAACCAAATGGAGCTCCATGGATAGTCCATGGGAGTTACAAATCCATGGGTCATGGGAAATCAAGAGTCATGACAATTAAGGGCATTCATGTGTAAACCCTAATTGTGACAACACTATAAAAGGAACCCTATGGCTAGCAAAATGGTGAGCTAGTGGACCTAGTGTTACTAGAGAGGGCATAACCGATTTTGAGTGCTAGAAATATTCTCTCAAGTTATTCCAAGTCTTGTGGTGTTGTGTGAAGCATTTGAGGCACAACATTTGGGGTGCTAGGCTCACAAAGTCTTGAAGGAATCCAAGCAACAACAAGGTATGTATTTCTACTAGTTTTTATGTTTTATGTAATCCCCATGCCATGCTAGTTAGGAAATAACCTTGAAAAAGAAATTTGCATGTATATAGAGAAAACATAGATTCAAGGTTATTAGGGTTGCATGTACACTTAGGAAGTGTTAGAATGCTCAAAAACCCATCAGTGGTATCAGAGCCTAGGATTGTTTTCTGTATACTTGATGCAAAACTGCTTAAAAATCGAAAATTCTGCATTCTGACGACTGGACTCGCCGAGTCCATGGGGAGGACTCGCCGAGTCCATGAACAAATTCATTCTACTTGCCGAGTAGAATAATGCACTCGGCGAGTAGGAGCGAGCTGGACAGTTTTTTTTTCGAGTTTTGTTGCTGGAAATGGATTAAGATCATTATCCCAATCTGTTTTGGACTTGTAAAATCTGTTTTTCAAAATGATAATGATTATGTTAACCCATTTTACATGGCTTTTATCAATTTTCAAGTATTGTATATAGTTATATGATTTCTTGAAATTGCTTGACATGAATTTGTGTTCTTATGAGTTTTTAGAAGATCATAGGAATTATATGTAACCTCCATGTATGTTTAATTCATGATCTTAATGGCTATGATGGTGTCCATAACTTGTCCTCAAGTTATGGATAACCAAAAGTCACTTCCTTTAATTATGATTAAAGAACTAAAGAGGTTTCATAAAATGAAGAGTCTTCATTTTTATGAACCATTAAAACTCATAAGTTACAAATTGAAGAGACTTGGAATAGTTTCAAATCTTGCCCTCAAGTTTTGGAATTTGAAAAGTCTTACACTCTAATACTTTAATTCCAAATTAAACCTTAGATTTTTAAAAAGTTTAAAAATCAACACTTATACTATTATTATAATTTTATTATATAGATATGTATAAGAATATGTCATTCTTACCGTTAGTAGGCCTCATTCACGAAGCCGGTCTATAAGGGGGGTATAAGGTTGTTGCCTATAAAATGGTGACTTAATGGGTGTCCACTCTCACCCACCGCTTCCTTGATCGGTGGAGGGTCGTTAGCCGAACGGGTAGGATACGACTTTAAATACTTGTTAAAAGTATAATGAATTATAAAGTAACTATACATTATAAATTCCCAATCTTAGTTACTTTAGGAAAATGTGAAATTGGTGCTAGCCCATAAAATTACACTTTGTACCTTACCAAGTCGTTAGTGGAGCGTGTGTGGTTAACCGGCACACTAACATGGACTAGTAAGAGTGGCAAAGGGTAACTTGACCTTATTATAGATCGGTGGAGCGTGTATGGTTAACCGGCACATCGATTAGGTAATATTGTTGAGGGTACCAAGTCAATTTGTATGGTTATTCACACCTTGTTTGTGATCCTCGACATCCCAGTCACAAACTTGAGAGGGCACAATCGAGATTCAAACATGCCATTGAAAAGTTCAATGTATCTCAAAAGATCTAGGAGTTTCAAAACCAATAAAACCTAATAATAAAATATTTCGTTCTTATGGTGGAAATTCATGAATCGACATTTACCTACCTTCAAATATTTTATAGTATGGATTACGGCATCCCTCTTCCAACTATAAATAGTTTGTTGGATCCTAGCCTTAATATTTCATTTGGGTGAATTATTAAGGATTCCTAATCTAATGAAACTTGTCTTTCTTTCCTTTCAGATGTCTTCCAACAATGCTTCTGGCTCAAACCCAACAGGCTCCTTTTCCCTTATGAACTTGTGTGGTAAGGTCATCTTTGATGGATCCAATTTCAATGAGTGGATCAGAAACATCATAATGATTACCCGCTATGAGGACAAAGAATATGTCCTCGATAGGGAGCTTAAGGTTGTGAATGAAGCCACTGCTACTCCTGAAGAGTTTGCGGAGTTTGTTGCACATGAAAAGGATGCTACTAAAGTAGCATGCATCATGATGGCCACCATGACTCCTGAACTTCAAAAATCCTATGAAGATTTTTACCCCTATGAGATGCACCTGGATCTGATGGAAAGGTACCATCAGAGCGCGCGTCAGGAGAGGTATGAAATCATCTCCTCCATGATAACCGCAAGGATGAAGGATGGTGAACCCATCACCGGTCACTTGCAGAAGATGCAAAGGTTCGTTGACCGGTTGCTGAAGCTAAATGTTGACTTTCCTGAGGAAATGGCGATTGACATCATTCTCCATTCCTTACCTCCAAGTTATGATCAGTTTCGTATGACTTATCATATGAACAAGGAGGAAGTCACACTTAGCAAACTTCAAGGACTCTTAAGGACAGCTGAAAATGGCCTTAAGGGTAAAGCGGTTGCTACTTCTACTCCTTCAACAGGCCCTGTTCTGGCTATTGGGCAGGGAAAGGGTAAGAAGAGGACAAGCCCTTCAAAGGGCACCAAGGGTAAGACTCTTGATGGTTCCTCTTCAAGTGGGACAAAGAAAGGTCCCATTACTCCTTCTTCAAACCCAAAGGAAGCACAGTGCTTCTATTGCCAGGATAAGGGACACTTCAAGCGAAGCTGCCCTAAATATCTGCAAGATCTAAAGGATGGGAAGGTTAAACCCACCCATGCAGGTATTTACACAATATTGTCTAACAACTCATCTAATGCTAATTCTTGGGTGCTTGATACAGGGTGTGGTATTCACATTTGTACTGATTTGCAGGCACTAAGAAGAAGTGAGCAAGTGGAGCACGGGAAGATAAACTTAGTCATGGGCAACAGGAAAGCATCACCTGTTACCAAGATAGGAGTTTATTCTTTATTGCTTAATAATGGGTTAATGTTAGATTTGAATAAGTGTTGTTACTCGCCCGAAATGGCGAGAAATATTATTTCTTTTCATGGCTTGTACAAACAAGGTTTTTCATTTTCATTTGATAATAAAAATGGTGCTATTAATGTTTATTACAATGATGTATTTTACTTTAAATCATTACCTTGTGATGGTGTATATGAATCCGTGAATGTTGTAGACAATCTAGGAAATAATGTGTTGTATATTGATTCTTCAGATAGCTTGGATAAAGCATCCTTGTGGCATTGTCGTCTTGGACATGTTAACAAGAAGCGCATAGGCCAACTCCAAAAGGCTGGAGTCTTGGAATCATTTGACCTCAAGTCAGATGATAGTTGCGAGTCTTGTTTACTTGGAAAAATGACAAAGTCACCCTTCACAGGTACTTGTGATAGGGGTGAAGGTTTGTTGGACCTTGTACACACGGATGTGTGTGGGCCCTTCAGAGTTGCTACAAGGGATGCTAATCGCTATTATGTGACTTTTACTGATGATTACAGTAGATATGGATATATTTACTTAATCAAGCATAAGTCAGAAACCTTTGAAAAGTTCAAAGAGTTTAAGCAGGAA
Source organism: Lactuca virosa (assembly GCF_052849685.1). NCBI lineage: Eukaryota > Viridiplantae > Streptophyta > Magnoliopsida > Asterales > Asteraceae > Lactuca > Lactuca virosa. Next base: position 91,997,117 of record NC_136429.1, read on the forward strand.
GTTGAGAATCAATTGGGCAGGAACATCAAGATGCTCCGATCCGATCGAGGAGGAGAGTATCTTAGCATTGAGTTCCTTGACTATCTTAAGGAATGTGGGATTGTCTCACAATTGACACCTCCCAGAACACCACAGTTGAATGGTGTAGCGGAGAGGCGCAATCGAACCTTGTTGGATATGGTTCGTTCCATGATGAGTCGAGCTTCGTTACCAATCTCTTTCTGGGGGTATGCCTTAGAGACTGCCGCCCATATCCTTAATCTAGTCCCTACTAAAAAGGTTGCCAAAACACCTCACGAGATGTGGATTGGGAAAGTTCCCAATTTGGACCACATCAAAATTTGGGGTTGTGAAGCTTTCGTGAGGCGTGAGACTCATGATAAGCTTGAACCTCGAAGTGAGGGGTGTATTTTCATCGGCTACCCACAAAGATCATTTGGTTACCTCTTCTACAGACCCAGTGATAATGTGGTCTTTGTAGCAAGAAGAGGAGTCTTTCGTGAGAAAGAATTCATAAGCCAAGGGGACAGTGGGAGGCAAATTGACCTTGAAGAGCTTCAAGAGTCAAGTGGTGAAGGAACCTCAAATGCTATCGACCAACCTGAGGAGGAAACTCTTGTTGATCCGATAGATGAGTCTGTACCTCCAAGACGTTCCACTAGGGTGAGGAACACACCTGATTTTTATTATGGTTATCACATCACCACTGAAGGTGATATATTTATTAGTGATAGTACACTAATAGATTTGGATGAACCTAATAATTACAGGGAAGCCATGGCAGGCCCTGAGTCTGCTAAATGGAAAGAGGCTATGGACATCGAGATTCAGTCCATGTATGACAATCAAGTTTGGAACTTGGTTGACAATGTACCAGGTCGTAAGACAGTTGGGTGCAAATGGATCTTCAAGAAGAAGACCGACATGGATGGGAAGGTACATACTTACAAAGCGCGACTGGTTGCGAAGGGCTTTACTCAAACTCCGGGAGTTGACTATGATGAGACCTTCTCACCGGTAGCTAAGATTAAGTCTATTAGAGTATTGTTGGCCATAGCTGCATTTCATGATTATGAAATATGGCAAATGGATGTCAAAACCGCTTTCCTTAATGGAAAGTTGGCTGAGGATGTTTACATGGCTCAACCAGAGGGTTTTGTCGATACAAGATACCCTAATAGAGTGTGTAAGCTTGATAAATCCATTTATGGATTGAAACAAGCATCTCGCAGATGGAATCTTTGCTTTGATGAGAAAGTCAAAGAGTTTGGCTTTTCTAGGAGTGAGGATGAGTCTTGTGTGTATGTCAGGGCTAGTGGGAGCATAGTTAGCTTCTTGGTGTTGTATGTGGATGACATACTTCTCATAGGAAACGACGTCCCAACCTTGCAGGAGGTTAAGTCCTGGCTTGGGAAGTGTTTCGCTATGAAGGACCTTGGGGAAGCTGCCTATATCCTAGGGATAAGGATATTGAGAGATAGGAGTAAGAGACTAATTGGACTTAGTCAAAGTACTTATGTGGATAAGGTACTGAAGAGGTTCAGTATGCAAGATTCCAGGAAAGGAGAATTACCAATCCAGAGTAATGCCAAGCTGAGTAAAACTCAGAGTCCGAGTACAGAGGCTGAGATAGTTGAAATGAGTCATATACCATATGCTTCCGCTGTGGGCTCGATCATGTATGCTATGACTTGTACTCGCCCTGATGTGGCCTTTGCTTTGAGCATGGTCAGTAGATATCAAGGGAACCCTGGCAAGGCACACTGGACAGCGGTAAAGAACATTCTCAAGTATCTACGGAGGACTAAGGATTGGGTCCTTACCCTCGGAGGCAGTGATGACTTGAGAGTGGAAGGATATAGCGATGCTAGCTTCCAGACTGATAGGGATAATTTCCGCTCTCAGTCGGGCTGGGTCTTTATCCTAAATGGAGGGGCAATTACTTGGAAAAGTTCCAAGCAGGAGACAGTAGCTGATTCTACTTGTGAATCAGAGTACATAGCAGCAAGTGAAGCAGCTAAGGAGGCGATATGGCTAAAGAACTTCATCGGAGACCTTGGAGTTGTACCAGCTATAAAAGAGCCAATGGAAATTTTCTGTGACAGCGAAAGTGCGTTTGCTTTGGCTAAGGAACCAAGAGATCACGGGAGATCTAGGCACATTGACAGAAAATATCATTTCATCAGACATCGAATAGAAGAAGGACTCCTCGTGGATAAGAGGGTATCATCAGATGAGAACCCGACAGATCCCCTCACGAAGGGACTGAGCAGGGTTAAGCATTTACAGCATGTGAGGCGCATTGGGCTGAAGGATGATATTAGTTTCAATAATTAGATTCCTGAAACTTGTAAAATGTAATTGACATTTGATGATAAATAAAAGTTGTTATTTATTTATGAGTAAGGTGTTACTATCTTGTGTTGATTGTTTACTATGTTTCAATTTTGCATGTTTTTACTTCCAGAATAATTATGTTATTATTCAAACCATCCACAGTCAGTCAAACTTTGGAAGTAAGTATTGATTTAAGACTGTCATGAATTTGGCTTGTATGATTTGTCTAAAAGTGCTTTGGACAATGCAATGGTTGCTACAACATTCATGAGTACTCATAAGGGCTGAGTATTGGATCCAACCCACGCTCACTTGCATCACTTCATGGAATTTATCTCGAGTGATCGTGAGACGGTAATATCATATAAATCTTCAAACCTAGAGATATGAGTTGTTGACTATGAGTTGGTTATTCATTGATTGTACGAAAACGCATTGGTAACTCGATGTTATAAAACGTGCCTTTGTGAATAATTCAACAAGTAGTTAGTACAAGCATATCAGCCGAAGTTTATCTGTTCCTTCTAGAAATAGAAGCGATATCTGGGCCCCTCGATGATTTGGTTTTGACCTATGTACCGGGCCCGGTCAGAACCTAATTGATGTGTTCAATTTAGTTCTATGTCGAAACAAATCAGAGATCGAGAAACAAATGCTGGACAATAAGTAAGACCATGTTCCATGTGTTTGTCCGGCTGATATCATGAGAACAGAGGATTATATGATCACTTATCTTAAATGGCGTATCATCATCATCTCAGTTCCGAGAGACTTTAAAAGAGCTACGATTGCTAGTCGGATTTTGAAGTCATATTCGCAAATATAATTATTAGACTTATCCAAGTGGGAGACTGTTGGATATAGTGTCTAAGTCCATAACTTTATTTGGTATGTACTTGACCCGACCCGGCATGGTCCATTTGGGTTGCATGTCATTGCAATACTTGGATAGACTAAATGAGAGAATAAGGCACTTATGATTATTAATATATTATAAGTTCTAATATATTAATAATAGTATTATTTAATTAGTAATTATCAAGTATTAATCTAGTATTAATTTGGTGATCAAAATGAGACTAATTAAATATATAGGGTTGATTATGACAATCATCAATTCTTTTATGGTGGATTAATGATCCATGGTTTATGGGTTATGGATGTAACCAAATGGAGCTCCATGGATAGTCCATGGGAGTTACAAATCCATGGGTCATGGGAAATCAAGAGTCATGACAATTAAGGGCATTCATGTGTAAACCCTAATTGTGACAACACTATAAAAGGAACCCTATGGCTAGAAAAATGGGGAGCTAGTGGACCTAGTGTTACTAGAGAGGGCATAACCGATTTTGAGTGCTAGAAATATTCTCTCAAGTTATTCCAAGTCTTGTGGTGTTGTGTGAAGCATTTGAGGCACAACATTTGGGGTGCTAGGCTCACAAAGTCTTGAAGGAATCCAAGCAACAACAATGTATGTATTTCTACTAGTTTTTATGTTTTATGTAATCCCCATGCCATGCTAGTTAGGAAATAACCTTGAAAAAGAAATTTGCATGTATATAGAGAAAACATAGATTCAAGGTTATTAGGGTTGCATGTACACTTAGGAAGTGTTAGAATGCTCAAAAACCCATCAATACGGGCCTCCGCCCACACTCCGCTAACTAAACTGCTAATGAATGCTACGGCTTACCTGCAGTCTTACATCACTTCCCTCACTGACTTGCTGCCGGGGAATGTTGCGGCTATCCTGCGGTCCTACTACATCCTCCATACTGTCTCTACCACTGGCTACTATTCCGACGGCACCCTGACTCACCCGAGTCCTGCTAGCGATCCTCCAACCTGATTTCCAACACCAGCCCTCAGTCATCACATGCTACAACCACCTTGTAGTCTTACATCCTTGCTATACTCGCACTCTGACAAGAAAATATTCAGCTTGGTTTCTCAAACCAATTGTCTACTAATCCCAATACAAGAATCCGACATTGGGAAGTTTTCCCAAATTCCCAACTCCTGTACTCTTGAACCCACTCAACCCCTTGGACTGCTTTCGCTTCCTTCTCAGAGATCACTAATCCTTCTAAGTTTAGCATGCTACCGACTCTGAATACTTGAAGGGTTCTCCCCCACTTTGATCCTGCCAATTCCTTACAACTCACTGCTTGAAAAGGATTCCTAATCCTTCCTATCATCTGAAGGGTCGACCTGCTGTCAACCATCACTTACTTCTGCTGGCGCTCCAACTAATCCCTTTACTAGATCTGAACCAATCTTGCCAATTATCAGAACACCTTCCAAGCCCCAATCATACTTGCTACTGGGACTGCATCCCAAGAACCTGCTCTAAATGGAAAAATATCTTCGAACTACTACTCTATCATCCATGGCATGCGGATGGCATGTAACTCATTCACAAGCAGGTAATTCAGCACTCCAATATACATACTTACTAACATCGATGTAGTACCATAATAATCAAATCATGAATGAAAGTTGAAAAGAAGTAAAAGTTACGTACCTCCAACACCCGGTGCCGCTCGCGGCTCCACTGTAGCTAACTGAAAAGCCCTGCTCCTCACCGCAGGCGCCTCTGCCCGGCCCTGACGGTCGTCAGTGATCCTCAACATCGCAGGGGCAGGTGCTATCACCTGTCCTGCAGAAAGCAAACTCGGGCACTGGGCCTTCTTGTGTCCCCGTTGACTGCAGTGGAAACAGATCAGATCTGATCCCTGAGTGGTGGTAGCAGTACAATCCCTACTGAAATGACCAGTCCGGACGCACTTGAAGCAGCCAGAATCACCACCACTACCACTCCTACACGCACCCTCATGCGTCCTGCCACACTTCCCGCATCGGCTGCAGCTCTGATAATCCCTCGATCTCGAATCTGACCCCTTGGGCCTCTTGCCCGAACCCGTGGCTACCTGAATCTCATACGGCTTCCTCTTCCTGATCTGCTCCAGGTCAATCTCCCTCTCTCTAGACCGTGCAATCATATCCTCCAGCGTTTTGCAGCTGGACCTGCTCACAAACTGCCTGATGTCGCTCCTCAGCATCTCATGATATCAGGATTTCTTCATTTCCTCGTCCGCCACATACTGCGGAACGAGGAGAGCCCTCTCCCTGAACTTGGAGGTGATTTCCGCCACTGTCTCAGTAGTCTGGTGGAGGTCCTGAAACTCCCGTGCCAACTGCTGCACGTCAATAATTGGTGCGAACTCAGCCCTAAACCTGGCCGAAAAATCACTCCATGTCATCGCGTCCAACGTGGCATCATCCCCCAAGGCATGACCAATCTTCTCCCACCAATCCCGCGCTCTGTCCTTCAGAAGACATGAGGCGAGTCTGACCTTGTCCCCCTTGGGACACCGGCTCATGCGGAAAGCGTTGGCAACATCGGCCAACCACCTGCTGGTAGCAATTAGGTCCCTAGCCCCATGATAATCTGGTGCTCCGCAAGCTCTAAAATCTCGGAATGTCAAGGTTCGCGCTCCTACCAAAGCCATCATCTCTGCGCGAAAGGCTCCAAGCCTCTCGTCCAAAATCTCTAGTATACCCTCCTTGACCGTCCCAAAGATCACAGGAGTCTGGTCTAAGAACCCGAGCTGCTCGGTCCCTGAACCCGAGCCTGATCCCTCTCCGGCGCCTGATCCGCCCACTGGTCTCTCACACAGCGACACCATGCTGAGAAACATATTACAATAACTATCAAATACATATCACCGCTGAGGGATCATACACACACTACAAGTTTCCTGGTCTCATCTCGGCCCTTCTCGAATCGAGTACGGATCCTCTGCTTTCAGTAGTACGGGCCCATACTACCTTCCACATCTATCCATACTTTCCTCAAGAATTGCCTCAACTCCACCAAGTCCCTTCTACTAACACTGCTCTCAGCACTAATCTCATCCTAGGCTTGGCCTAGGGTATCCTCCAACCCGAACCCAGTCCTCAGCTACTGAAGGTATCTTTATAATGCCAATTAGCCACTACCTGAATACCATCACATGGGACGAGGCTCAGATAATCCTTCGAGTAAAGGACTCGTCCCTACAACGGATAGACTCAGACGAGAGCTGCGCAATAGGGCCAAATCCAACACTCTGAGATTATTCAACCCTGGTTACATGTGACTGGACGCATTATCCTAATGGCTAACTCCCATCACTCAGAGTCCCACAAAGCACGAACCAACTAGCATTCAGACAAAAGGAAAATCTAACCAGAACATAATCAAACAATTATATCCACATAACAAGAATCTGTACCATCATGCAATTCATAAAGCTCATACACATATAACAGGCACATAAGGCATCCTTCCTAGATCCTTAGTCCTAATCTAGCATGCTGTTCTACAAAACTGATAGACATAACATAAACTTGTATGGGTATTTTGGGAGAACTTACTTGAGCTCGGCTGATTGCATGCACCACACCCTTTTCTCTTTTCAAAGTTCTTTCCTTCCCTCGAAATTCTTTTCGCTTTTTCTACAACTCTTTTTCTTTTCTAAAAATCCATTTTTACGAAAATTGCTTTCCTTTTGAAAATTTCTATACCAATTCCTCAGTTTGAGTTCATACACACCCGAAAGCGTGTCCGAATCCCTCAAACCAAGGCTCCGATACCAACTTGTAACGACCCAAAAATCATGACTAAAACTTTTATTTTTAAAACGTTACTTAAACCACATTTTTCAATCCATAACATAAATCATAACATAAAATCAGAGTGTTAATTCAAAACAAATCCTTATTATAAGAGTAAAACATCCCAGGATGACTAAACAATGGTGTGTGCCATGCGATCACCCCGAGCTCTTCCCTCCGCTACCAGAAGTACCTGAAACCAAAACTGAAAACCGTAAGCACGAAGCTTAGTGAGTTCCCCAACCTACCACATACCATACACATAACTGCATACTGCCAATACTAGGCCTCGCCGACTACCCCGGGCATCGCCCGCTACAACTGGCCCCGCCTGCTCCAGGCCCCGCCTGGCTTCGAGCCCCGCTCGGTGTACAAATCTGTTTCTCTTAGGCCCCAACTGTCTCTGGGCCCCGCCCGCTAAACTTATACAAACATATAACATATCGCATAACACATAAACCATATCTACTCTACTGCATTCCTGTATTAAGGCCTCGCCTATCTTGGGCCCCGCCCCTGTCCTGCTACTGATGAGTCATGGAACCCCGTCCACACTCCTACTGATAGTGAGATACGGGCCCAGCCCACACTCACTCCTTTCCTAACTTGGGCCTCGCCCTTGCTCGGCTACTGATGAGATATGGAACCCCATCCATACTCTGCTAATAGTGAGATACGGGACCTCGCCCACACTCACCCCCCTACCAGGCATATACAAGTATCACACAGACACAAGTATACTCTATCTTGAAAACCCTTCCTTGGGCACCCGCCTGGCATAGGACCTTGGTCCTGAGTATCATACTAGCAAACAATGCCTAGGGCTAACCCCCGGGTCTTCCTACTCATAACTACATGGGTCGGCATTGTGGCCGTAGACCCATTCACACAAAGGGAAACTCACCTGCACTGCTGAACTCCACTGATAACCCTCTGGCTGCTATCCGACAACTCTCCGAACTTCTGCTCCTCTAGCTCCCCGAGCTAACAATACCAATAACAACACTTAGCCTAACTGTCCTCCCGAAGTCAACTAGGTCAACTCTGGTCAAGGTCCTTCTCAATGTCAAAGTCAAAGGTCAGAGTCAACTTCCAGTTGACTCGACTCGCCGAGTTGTTCTACCAACTCGTCGAGTCCATGCTCCTCAAATCCCAAAACAACCTTCACTCTACTCGTCGAGTCTAGCAACAACTCGACGGTTTCTCCTTCAACTAAACATTCGGGACCATCTTCAACCGACTCGCCGAGTTGTAGAACAACTCATTGAGTACATCTTCATAAGCTATGGAGATTCCCTTGGACTCGTCGAGTTCCTTCTTGAACTCGTCGGGTACCATGATCTTCATGTCCATTACGGACACAGACTGGTTGAGTCCTTCTCTAACCTCACTCACTGATCCGACTCATAAACAGAAGGGTTTGGGTTTGCGACCCGACTCGTCGAGTCCATGAACTGACTCGCCGAGTCCATCTTGTGACATATCTATTTGTCGATTGCAGACCATCCCAACACCTCCAACTTGTAACAACGTAAATTTTCAAACAATTTTTCGTTTTTAAAACATAATTCATTAATAACAAAACCCATTGAATTACATAATATCTCAATGAACAACCCCAGAATCTCAAGTACATAAATCTTCATCAGTGTGTACAGACCATGCCGGCGCCTTCCCGCGATCCTCGCTAGTACCTTAAACACATAACACAACAACTGTAAGCATAAATGCTTAGTGAGTTCCCCAAAATACCATATACAACACATACGCCTTTCCAGGCCATAACTCTGTAGGATCTTCCGATCCAAGTGTCTCAGGGGACTTCCGTCCCGAATTCCGGTAGACCTTCCGGTCCTACCCGTATCGACCTTCCGGTTCGTAACCTCTTGACCTTCCGGTCCATGTCATACATAACATACATAACACATACATATCACATAATCAGCATATAGCACTGAAAGGCTGTACTTTTGTGGTTTGGGCTAGGCATTCTAATATATAGGTCTTGGTAGGATGTTAGAGTGGATTGTAGTGGTTGTAATGTGTTTGTGGGTGTGTGCTGCCGTACATGTGTGTGCGGCCACACACGCTGTGTGAGGTTGTACACGTGTGTGCGGCTGCACACTTGTGTACTGCTTTAGGTGGTATAAATAGTCTGAGTCTGTGTCAGTTGAATAGTGACGTATGTGTGTGTGTTTCCCAAGGTGTACCTGACATTTATACGTAATAGATGTGTGCATGCTTGGATTAATTCTTCTTCTACTCCTTCTACACTCTGTTTGATTGTTTGCATTAATTGATTACTGATTTGGATCTATAGATCGGGACTGACAATTGGTATCAGAGCCTATTCAGTGTCAATTTGAAGAATCATAAGAGTGTGCGGTTGAAGATAGTTGTGGTTTTTGAGGTACATTTATAATTTTTATTGAGAAATTGCTTCTAATCATTGTTTTTACTAAGTTTGGAACCAAAATTCATTCAAGAATCTAGTATTTTTGGGTGTGCGGTTGAAACTTTGAAGGAGTACGGTTGAACGAGTGCTGCCAAGTGTACGGTTGGCGTGTGCGGTTGAGTGTACTGTTGAGTGTGCTGTTGGAGTGTACTGTTGAGTGTGTGGTTGGAGTGTGCTGTTGAGTGTGCGGTTGGAAGTGTACTGTTGAGTGTGTTGTTAAGTAAAGAAACTTTTGTAAAGAAACTTTTGTTGTTCAAAAATGGAATCTCAAAGCATGTCTACTCATCATGAATTGGATGCTATTATGGGTACCACTTCTCGCATTCCCCGGTTGCTGTCGGCAGAAGGATTTCCTGAATGGAAATATCGAATTGAGAAGTACATCAAAATGAAAGATTTCAAGATATGGCGCAGTATTCTAAGAGGTCCAATCCGCATCACAATTACATTGGAAGATGGAACCATAACTGACAAGCGGATTGAAAATTACACGGACGATGATTTTGAGAGAGTCGAGGAGCAGGAAAAGGCTCTTGCTACACTTACCATGGCATTATCTCCGGAAATTGCTCAAGGTTTCCGTGAGTATACATCAGCAAAGGCTTTATGGGAAGCCCTGATTGAAGTCTATGAAGGCAATGAAGACATGAAACAGAGTCGCCAAGACATGTTGCGACAGAAGTTCAATATGTTTAACCATGTCTTGGGAGAAACAATTGAAAATCAGTTGCAAAGGTTTATCACACTTACCACAGAAATGAGCTCTGCTGGTGTTATGGTCACAAGATCTGAGATCAACAAGAAATTGCTGAATTCTTTACCAAAGTCCTGGGATATGAACGTCTCAGTGATCAAAAAGACCAAAGATCTGAACCGTTTAAATTTGGCTGAAACAATGGCAATCATTAAGGCTTGTGATCTCGATGATAAGCAAAGGGAAATTAATCATGTTAATTCATACTCCACAGCAAATCTTGGGATCCAAACCACCAACAACACTACTTTTTCAAGCTTTACTACCTCTCAAGTTCCTCCAGTTTCTCATGTTCCACAAGTTCAACCATATGTGACTCATCAACCTACCTCCGACGTGATCCCTCAAATGCAACATATTCAAGTTTCTCAACCTCAAACTTTATCTCAACAAGTTGGTTCATCCACAGCTGCACCTAGTCAATCTCAATGGTTCAGTTCTCAAGATTCATCTTTGAAAGAAAAAGAAGAAAATCTGGCTCTCGCCACTGGTGTGGTGAATTGTTACAACGCTTTTGTGGCTGGAGAGCTTTCCCCACAATTATCTTTCACTGACTTAGACCAGATCCATTCTGAGGATATGGAGAAGATGGACATCACTTGGCAAATGGTCATGGCTGTCTTTAGAGCAAAACAGTTCTCCAAGAAGACGGGGAAAAACAACTGGAGTGTAAACTCTGACAAGAAAGTGGGGTTTAACAAAGGGAAGCTGAGATGCTACAATTGCCATGAGCCTGGTCATTTTGCAAGGGAGTGTCCAAAGCCAAACCAAGGAGAGAACTCTGAAAGAACCATGGTACTGGTGACCTATATCAACAAGGGATCTTCTTCAAGCAATCAGACTGCCAACTTGGCGATGGTAGCCCAATCCTTTGATTGGGAAGATCAAATTCAGGCTCTGAATATTTCAGGACCTGAAAATGCGCATCTTGCTCAGATCAAGGATGGTGTGGAGGAAGAAGCAGAAAGAGACCCGGAAGAGGAAATGATAAATCTTCAGTTTGCGTTCATGGTGCAAACTTCTTCTGAGCCAGTTAAACCCGAGGTCAGTGAATTCGGCTGCTCTCAATCTTGTATAAAAACTGTTAAATTCTTACGTGAGCAAATTGAATTAATCAAGAGAGAGAACGAGGACCTTAAGTATGAGGGTTACACACTTAGGAAAAATCAAAAGCCTTTAAAAACACAATTAGAGAATAAAATAAAGGACTTTAAGAAACTACAAGAAGATTACAACAACAAATGCGAAAACTATGATCATATCAAAAGGAAATTTGCTGCTGTCACCGCTGAACTTGACTCATTGAAAAATCGTCTTGAAAATACTGAATTTATTTTTAACAAGTTCGATGGGTCAAGTGAAGTAGTTGCAAAAATGATTGAGAAACAAATGCAGTGGAAGGACATTACCTGTGGAAACCAAAAGAAAGTAGGATTAGGTCTTGAGAGTGTCCCTCCTCAATTCAATCATACTTACAATGTTATTCCTCTATCTCAAGAAGAAATTAATAGAGAACCTTTCATGATTTATGGAAAGCCTGCTGCTGAACAAGCAACATGCTCTACTGCTAAAATTTTGGATAATAACATTTCTACCTTAAGTGCAGATGTGTCAATAGTTCAGGGGGAGCATGAAGCTGAAAAGTCTGAGTCAAATAACTCTGTGTCTAAATTTGGTGTTGAGTTTTGTGATGAGTCTGTCTTAAATTCTAAAATTGATGTGTTTGTTTCTGGTGGCGTGTTATTTCAGAATGATAAGATTGAAAATAATGATGTTGTTTTTTATTATGTTGCTAAATTTGATTCGAGTGCTTCTACTTCTTCCATGTTTGCAACACAACCTAGTGCTTGTTCTTGCAAATGTGAAAATGCTAGAAAAGATAAGAAAAACCAGAAATCTGACAAGGGCAGTACCACTTCAAATGATAATAAACAAATCTGTTTCAACTGTGGTACTGCTGGTCATATTGCCAGAAATTGCCCAAACCGGATGTTTGTGCATCACATGTCAAAAAGGGGAGAGAATGAGTCTAGAGGACGATCGTTAATTAGAAAATCCTCCAGAACTCGCTCTCGAGATGATGACTGGAAAACAAATCAAAACAAGAAAATGGCAGTTTTTCAAAAGAACAAACAGGTTTTCAATAAATTCACAAACTGTTTGCTTAAATCGACCCAAGCTAAGCCAAAGTCGAATTCGTCAATGAGTAGGTCTGGATCTTCAAACTCTTCGAGTAGAAAATCCACCGGCGCGAAGCAAACTCAAATGAAAATTTTTTCAAAACCTAATTTTCAATGGATACCAAAATTAAAATCTGATCAGTCATCATCATCCTCTGTATCTATTGGAAAAGAGAAATTAAGGGATGAATCTGTGAAAGTTAAGGGTCAACCCAAGACTGTGATGACCTGGGTCCCCAAATATAAATGATTCCGCTCATCGTGTAGGGACAGTTGCGGAGGAATGTCGTCAGACCCTGGTATGTCGACAGCGGCTGCTCCCGGCACATGATTGGAGATATCTCCCAACTGCACGACATTCAGACATTTAATGGGGGATATGTCTCCTTCGCGGGTGGAGAAGGCGGAAAGATAACGCAAAAAGGAACGGTGACGAACGGAGTGTTTAGTTTTGAGAATGTCAACTATGCTCCTGAGCTGAAGCACAGTCTGCTGAGCGTTTCTCAAATCTGTGACAAGGGTTTCTCAACACACTTCACCGATAAAGAATGTCTAATCTTAAATCCAGGCATTGTCATTCCGGATGAGTGGATTCTCGTCAAATCTAAGCGGGATGGGAATGCCTACATTATCGACATGAACAGCAATGTACCCGATGAAGTCACTTGTCTCTTTTCCAAGGTCTCCGAACAAAATGCAATGTTGTGGCATCGTCGACTTGGGCATGCAAATGCAAAGAACCTAAACCGGCTTGCTAAGAATGAAATGGTCTGCGGTCTGCCTGTCAGAGATTTTATTACTTTTGAAAAATGTGTTTCCTGTGCTCAAGGCAAACACCATCGGAAACCACATCTACCAAAGCAGGTCAACTCCATCAATCAAATGCTCCAGTTGTTGCACATGGACTTGTTTGGTCCGGTCAATGTTCTCAGCATCAACCGAAATTCGTATTGTCTCGTTGTGATAGACGATTTCTCTCGTTTCACGTGGGTCTTCTTTCTGTCCAACAAAGCTGGGATCGCTGACCTCATCAAGAAGTTCATTGTAATGATCGAGAACCAAACCAACCACCGAGTGAAAGCGCTACGCACAGATAATGGAACAGAGTTCAAGAACGTTGTTCTTGATCATTTTTGCGCTAAGAAGGGTATTGTGCATCAGTATAGTTCTGTTCGGACACCACAACAAAATGGTATTGCTGAGCGGAGGAATCGGACGCTATAGGATGAAATGGTATTGCTGAGCGGAGGAATCATGATAGTTCTGTTCGGACACCACAACAAAATGCTCTGTGATTCTAAACTTCCAGTTTTCTTTTGGGCGGAGGCGATCAACACTGCGTGCTACGTTCAAAATCGTGTCCTGATCAACAAAGCACAGATGAAAACACCGTATGAGATTCTCTATGGCCACAAGCCATCTGTCAGCCATTTCCAAGTATTTGGCTGCCCTTGCACCCTTCTCCACTTGGAATCCAACCCAAAATTCAATGCAAAAGCCGATGATTGTTACTTTGTCGGTTACGCTGCTCGTACTGCTTACCGGGTATACAACAAGAAGACGAAACAAATCGTGGAGTCTTTTGATGTTCGTTGGCTTGAAGAGAATGAGACAGACGCTAGGGTGGGTCCGGATCGGCTATTTGGCTACACATCGCTATTCAAATCTTTTTGTGTGTCGTCCAATAACCAAGTTGGGTCTCCCTCTTGCTCGAAGACTATTATTAAAGACGAAGATGAAGAGGTTGTCTACAGACCACCATTGGTTTCTGCTACTGATCCTCCGGTGGAGCCTACTGTTCCAATTGCTTCTCCTGAGTCCTCAACACAACAATCTGCTCCAGATGCTGATGCTACTCCTCTAACTCCGGTCGAAAGAGAGTTCATGAACCAAGATGCTTCCGTTGTCACTCAGAATCTAATGGACCTTCTCTTTCCCGATCAAATTGCTGATGAGTTTGTAGCAAATCCACCAAACGAAGCTGGTACATCTACCGTGGATTCTTCAGCAAATGAAGGAGCTGTTAATATTCATACTCTTCCCGTTTCACTCAATGACATCAGTCACGAAATCCCCTCTCGCATACAGCACGATCATCCGATAGAGAACGTTATTGGCCAGCTGGACGACGGAGTTCAAACGAGAAGCCAGAGTGGAGATGTCAACACATGTCTCTATTCTTGCTTCATTTCTCAAATAGAGCCCAAGAACGTCGAAATGGCTTTGAATGAGCCTAGCTGGGTGGATGCCATGCATGACGAGCTCAATCAATTCGAGAAGCTAGGGGTTTGGAAGTTGGTGGAGCTGCCTAGAGGCAAGAAATCTCTCAACACCAGATGGGTGTTTCGTAACAAGCAAGACGATTCGGGTGTCATTGTCTGTAATAAGGCGAGATTGGTACTCCGTGGGTTAAGGTAACTTGAGGGTCTTGATTATACAGAAGTCTATGCTCCGGTGGGGCGCTTGGAGGCTATCCGTATCTTCCTCGCCTATGCTTCCTACATGAACTTCACCGTATACCAAATGGACGTCAAGACGGCTTTCTGGTACGGCAAGGTGAAGGAGGAGATTTATGTTGACCAACCTCCTGGGTTTGTTAACTCAAAACTTCCCAACCATGTCTACAAGTTAGACAAGGCTTTGTATGGGCTGCATCAAGCTCCTAGGGCCTGGTATGCTACCCTAGCACAGCACTTGCTCAATCATGGCTACCAACGAGACACTATTGATCAGACCCTATTCATCAAGCATGTCGGTCTAGATCAAATTCTTGTTCAAATCTATGTGTACGACATCATTTTCGGGTCGACGAGTCCTCAGCTATGCACAGAGTTCGAGGACGTCATGAAAAGGCAATTCGAGATGAGTTCATTGGGGGAAATGACCATGTTTTTGGGGCTTCAGGTCAAACAATCTTCAGTCGGAATCCTAATTCATCAATCCAAATATGTGGACGATATGCTCGAGAAGTTCGGGTTCAGAGACGCTAAACCTGCCTTGACGCCCATGGCGGAGAGACCACTGCTGACTCCTGATCTTGAAGGCGAATCCGTAGATCAAACATACTACAGATCAATGATCGGATCGCTGATGTATCTGACTGCAAGCCGCCCAGACATTATGTTTGCGGTCTGTTAATGCGCGCGCTACCAGGCTAATCCTAAACTGTCTCATCTTATTGCTGTTAAAAGGATTTTTCGGTACCTCAAAGGCAGCCCAAAACTGGGTCTTTGGTATCCGAAAAATTCCGAATTTGATCTTTATGCTTTTGCAGACAGCAATTACGGAGGCTGCGAGCTTGACAGGAAATCCACTTCAGGTGGATGTCAATATCTCGGAGATAGGCTAGTGTCTTGGCAATGCAAGAAGCAGCATACTGTCTCGACCTCAACAGCAGAAGCAGAATACGTAGCTGTGTCTGCCTGTTGTTCTCAAGTCATATGGATCCAACATCAGCTGTTGGATTACGGTTTGAACTTTCAAGAAACCCCTATATTCTGTGATAATGAGGCTGCGATTCAAATTGCTAAAAATCCGGTCCAGCACTCAAAAACCAAGCACATCGACATCAAAGTTCATTTTATTAGAGATTGTTATGAGCGCTCGCTCATTCGGCTAGAACAGGTTCCCACTACTAATAATGTGGCGGATCTGTTCACCAAGCCGTTTAACAAAGCTCGATTCGATGTGCTGGTAAATTTTTTGAAAATGATTCGCTTTGAGGATTAATTTTTGTTTAGGTTAGCTTAAATTTGCGCATTTCAATTTCATTCTCACCCATGCACAAATTTAGGGGGAGATGTGCTGGGAAGTGATGTGCTGGGAAGTGATATCAACAATAGAAAATCAGAAAAATCCAAAAACAATAGAAAATCAGAAAAATCAAAAATATCTTTTTGTGAAGTGATGTGCTGGGAAGTGATATCAACAAGTGATAACAGACAATCTGAGTTTGTGTAAAGTACCAAAGCTGAATTGTCTAGGCTCTGTGTTCGATGCGCTGGTAGGCACGAAAAATTTAATGGACTTGACTAGGTGCAGATGAACTTAAGGAATCTAGAGACTTGATAAATTCTGACCTAGATAGTTCCATTTAGCCTGACAATACGATGCTTGGGTAGGTTGAGCAGGGAGATATACATGAGAATCCACCAGTCACACTAAATAACCCGTATCTAGAACTGTGGTTTAACTTTTCCTCGATGTACGGATTTTGTCCTTAATTCCGGTATTGATGGGGCGACTGGGGAATTCCGATAAATTAGGTCTGTAGGAAATTATTTTCTTTCTTTCCTACTGTTAGACATATGTTGCCTCCTCTGTGTGATCGAAAGATCCGACCTGGACTGCAGCATATGCAACTCCATTTCTTTGCATCTTTTATCTATGCAATTCTTTCTATCTGTTAGCCATATGATGTCTCCTTTGTGTGACTAACAATCCGACCTGGTACACAGCATATGCAACTTTCTAATTCTCAATCCCTCTCAAATTCTAGTCAGTCATATGTTTCACTCTCTGCGTGATTGAAAGATCCGACCTGAGTGTACAACATATGCATTCTAAATCAATCCTTTCTATGAATAATAGCCTGCTCACCTAAAGGAGTATCTCGGAAGTTCTTGATTATTGGGGTATGTCAGGAAGCGGGAAACATGTTCTAGTACACTTAAAATTGGACAATTCGGGATTGTCTGTAGATCTTGCTGCTCAATTTAGGTGTACAACAATATCCTTGGTTGTCGTCAGATGAATGGCCCTTAGGTATTTTTATCTAGTAACTTAGGATCAATCTGTCCTGTCACTGATAGAATTCCTAAATCTTGTCACAAATTTTTCGTTCTTAAGAAGACCACAATACTGGCGATCGACCAGATCTATTTATGTAAGGAGAGGGACTGATAAACGGATAATAATTGTCTAACAACATTGATCCCATATCACATGAGGTTAATCAATTTCAATATAGCGAATTAAGTTTAGGTTGAATAAAGCTTTATTTTATTTTATTTTTAATTTTTATCTTTATTTTAATTTTTAGGATTGGTAAAATCTTAGAATCTATTTTATTTTTATTTTTATTTTTTATTATTTTTATTTCATTTTTATTTTTTATTTTATTTTAATTAATCCTCAAAATGTCTCTTTTTTTAATATTTTCGGTTTTGGTCTTTATTGTCAAAAAGATAAAAAGATTAAAGGGGGGGGGGGGGGCGCAGCCTTGTTGGGAAGTATATAAAGGGGAATGTGCGGTCAAAATCCACTTCTTCACTTTTACCTCGACCGCACACTCCTCTGTTTTTCTCTCTCTCTAAAAACTTCAAGAACGCATCTCATTTTTCGTGAAATTTAAGCTTAATATTCGTAAGTATCATGAAATCGACTCCCATAATACAGTTTTTGAGCAAAATCGACATTGAATCGATGGTCATTTAAAGGAATCGGTATCAACTGTGCGTGTACGGCCGCACACACCGTGTGCGGACGGCTGTGTGCGACTGGTTGTGTGCGGCTGGCTGTGTGCAGCTGGCTGTGTGCGGCTGGCTATGTGCGGCTGGCCCCATGTGCGGTTGACCCGTGTGCGGTTGACTCATGTGTGGCTGACTCGTGTACGGTGGGACCCGTGTATGGCCACACCATCCGTGTGCGGTGGGACCCGTGTACGGTTGGAGTCTTTGTGTAACAATACACCATGTGCGGCCGCACACCTTGTGTGTGTGACTGAATTTAGGTGTATGGTTGCATACCTAAAATTGACTTTAATTTGATTAATGGAAAATCTCTAAATTTTTACTTTCTTTTTCAGGAAAAATCATGCGAGACTCTGAGTTTGCAAAAGTGCACAACCTGGCCATTTTTCTAGAAGATCCTCCAGTGGCCCACAATGATCTCAAATTCATTGTCGATGGTCTGAGAAAATGCTGCTTGGTCTCTGCTTTCACCTTCAGTCCAGCAATTTATCAAAATCTGATTAAAGAATTTTGGAGAAGTGCTTCTGTGAAAAGGAACAATGACAATGAGAAATATCTTGAGGCATGTGTACAAGGAAAGAAAGTATTGGTCTCTGAAGACATCATTCGAGAAGTCCTACAAATTGGTGACAAGCATGAATATCCAAGGGAAATTGATGTTAACCAGATTCAAAATGTCCTTGGACAAATGGGCTATGAAGGAACCTTTCCACCTACCCACAAGAACTTATTGCCACCTTGTTGGAAATATCTAGCTCATGTCTTTGTGAGTTGTATTTCAGGACGCAGATCTGGTGCTAACGAGATATCCCTAGCAAATACTGGTGCCATCACTACTTTGGCCTCTGGAGTAAACTTTAATTTTTCAAAATTCATCTTGCATGAGATGATTTTGAATATTGAGGGAAACAAAAGGGACAAATTTTTGATGTATCCAAGGTTTATCCAACTAATCCTTAACATCAAGCATCCTGAGATTGAAAGGAAAAGAGAGACCCTGGATATCAAGTCAGTCGGCCCAAGTGCTTTCGGTTTAATGAAGCAAAAGAGATCAGGAAAGCTCAACTTTGAAGGAAAACATCCTTTAATCAGATTTGGTATCTTTGCCGAGGAAAGTGATCAGTCAGAACCCAACGAATCTTCTTGTCCCATGGAGACTGACGATGTGGTCATCTCCACTTCTGAACACGAAACTGAAGAAGGCTTAAACTCTCCTGTGGCCAGAGTTGCATCAGAACATGAAATGATATAGAATGTGGAGGATGAGAGTGATTTTGATGTAGATGGAGATAGAGGAGAACGTGAAGGAAATGACGAATTTCTACACGAAATGGACTTCTCAGGGCTTGATAATGTTGCCATTCCCCTCAACTTCGATTTTGAACATGAAGTTGAACTTGACACAAGTCTGGATCTCTCCGACAGGTTCTTCGAAAAGGTCGATGAAGTTGCTCAAAATGCAACTGAGACTAGGGCTGCAGAGAAGACTCTTAAAACTATGCCTCTTTCGTCCACTCAAATGGAAGAAAATTTAAGTCAACAGGGTACAGATTCAAGGATTCCTCCCTTAGATTCTGCTACTCCTACATCAATTCCTTTTTCAAGTATCTCGACACAGACGCAGACTTCTCTGCCTCCCGTACAAGGAAGACATCAAAATTTGAGGCAGGGAGTGTTCACTCAAAGCCAGTCACCACCTGTTTCCGCCACTGTTATCACCACTACTATTGCAACACCACCGCTCCAATCCCATGAAGGTCCAAGTACCTTGCTTGAGACAGGAGGACCATCTAATGTTCCAGCATATTCCCCAACAAGACCGTCGCTAGATGAGGCTTCTATCAGACTCGCTATGCACTTGTCTCAATGCCCAGAATCTTCCTCCCGTGGAAAGGGAATATCTTTCGAGGAAGGTCGCTCAGGGGATGGAAATGCTGTTGTGTCCAAACTTCAAGAAGAAATTGGCATTCTGAAGCAACAAAACATTGAAAAGGACATCTTGCTAGAACAACATGGCAACCTTATCGCTGAGCTTCAGGCAGAGAATGCCTCAAAGTCAAAACAGATTACTGACCTGCAAACCAATCTTGGGTCAGTAACTGCCTTTTACTTTGACTTGAAGAACAAGCTTTTTGACGCTTTTGGGGATAAGCTTAAATCTCTGTTTCAACAGCCTCATGGTATTGAAGATCCTCCCACTGCTTCCTCTCAACCTTCAGAAAGCGACTTTCCTGTTAATCCACCTCCTCCAAGAACTACAACCGTCGTTGATCGATTTGAAAAAGAACTTGAAGTTGCCAGACCTCGGATCACGATCAAACAAGGAAAAAGGACCGTCACTGCCAATAGAAGTGAAGGATTACTTTTTATGAAAAATTCGAACGAAAATCGCAAAGCAAAAGATCCTGTATTGACAGTGACAGATCTTAAAAATAGAAAGTTTAGTGACGAGTTTGGTGATCGCTCAGGGATCAAAATGTGGGTCTATGATCATGAGTTGAAAATGTGGGTTGTAAAGAGAAACTCTGGAATTTCTGAATACTACCAGAGCATCCATGACTTCAACTCATGGACGAAAGTTGATCTTGCCGAACTTTCAAGGGCCCCATTTCACAATCATTCACAGGATCCCAGTGCTTTCAACTTTAAACGATTTCTAGACAGACAGGTCAAGGATAACTTCTCAAAGATGAAAACTGCAAAAGCCCTGTACAGAAAAGATGCGGATGTTATTGATCCTGAATCTGGTAAGCCAATGAAGATAATACTTTGGCCGGCAACAAAACAACTGAAAGAAATTCCTATCCCTCAACACTTCCATGAAGGATATCTTGACGACATGGAATTTTGGGCATATGATGATGAAACTGCTACTGCTGCCATCGAGCTCAAGAGAAGCGAAAACATGATAAGGCTTATTAATGCAAAAGATCTTCTCAGATTCACGGAAAGAGACATTCGTACCTTAGCTCGTCACCAAATCATTTGCAGAAGAGAAGTCATGGAGGTTGCTGCTAAGGAATTCACTGGAATGGTCGCCACCATCATAAATGGAAAGCTATAGATGGGTTCAATGGGAAAATCTGACATGAAGCTGTTCGAAAAACCTGGAGAATGAAGACCAAGTCTATGCTAGCCACAAACCAAGGTGGAGATTGAAAGGTTGTACTTTTGTGGTTTGGGCTAGGCATTCTAATGTATAGGTCTTGGTAGGATGTTAGAGTGGATTGTGGTGGTTGTAATGTGTTTGTGGGTGTGTGCTGCCATACATGTGTGTGCGGTTGCACAAGCTGTGTGCGGCCGTACACGTGTGTGCGGCTACACACTTGTGTACTGCTTCAGGTGGTATAAATAGTCTGAGTCTGTGTCAGTTGAATAGTGACGTATGTGTGTGTGTTTCCCAAGGTGTACCTGACATTTATACGTAATAGATGTGTGCATGCTTGGATTAATTCTTCTTCTACTCCTTCTACACGTTGTTTGATTGTTTGCATTAATTGATTACTGATTTGGATCTATAGATCGGGACTGACAAGCACATACATCTCATAGCATACAAGACCTTCCGGTCACACATAGGTACCACTCTAGGTACAGTATAGTGAGAAGACTCACCTCAATGAAGTCGAATAAACTCTCGAGCTCAACGTCTCGACTTAGCCTCCTCCTATCATACAAATAACATTCGCGATCAATATTCTCTCATAGCCCCATTTCTAAAGATTGTGTAAAAGGCCATTCTACCCCTCCCTGAACTCCCTTGAATCAGACTTGACCAAAACCCTAAGGTCAACGGAAGTCAACGGTCAAACTTTGACCCGACTCGTCGAATGCACATGGGCGACTCGGCGAGTCCATGCGGGTCCTTTAAATCCTTCCAGCCTCTCTTGGCACGTCGAGTCATCCCTCCACTCAACGGGTTCCTCCTGTCACGAATCGCGGGGCAACCCCGACTCGACTCGTCGAGTCCACTTATGAACTCGGCGAGTTGCTTCCATGCTCACACTCAAATGACCTTCTGAGGTCAGATCTGCTTCTCCAATCTATAGATATGACCTTCCCAAGCATGATAATCACGAAAAGGTTCGAACTTTAGGCCCATGCATCACACTATCACCTCTATATGCCAAAATAATCCTTAAAATGATAACCTAAGCCCCAAACTCATAAAGGACTACATAAAGCTGGAGAATAGGGACTCTCTGGACCTCTCAAGGTCCAGATCTGATGATATTGACACAAGGGGACATCACATACACTAGATCTCTTACCAAAAAGAAGAGAAAAAGCCCTAGATTCATGAAATCTATTACTCAATGAAAATAGACATGAATCCTTACCTCCCACAGCAGCTCTGCACCAAATGATGGAAGATTTGAGTCCCACAAGACTTCCTAGCTCGAAATCCTCCCTTCCCTTTGCTAAAACACACCAAATAATGATGAATTAGCCTTCCTCTTGCACCACAAACGATCTCTCTGCTCTCTAGGGTTTCTCAGGGGTGAAGTGGCCGCAAATGGAGGCCATAAAGGCCTTTAAATAGGACACAGACCCCGAGAATTAGGGTTTCAATCCACAGCGCGGACTCTTTGAGTCCACGCTTTCCGGCTCGTCGAGTCCGTTCATTAATCAAGTCAGCACATGCGATCCTACTCGACGAGTCTACGCCTCAACTCGTCGAGTCCCTCCCTTTTACTCAAAAGAATAAATGATCAAACATAATACCTGGAAATCCGGATGTTACAATTCTCCCCCACTTAAATTAGATTTCGCCCTCGAAATCGCTCCTCCACATACAGATCGAATTCTATAACCAAATGGCACCATCGATAGGATCTCATGCCACACAGCTTCCATCCTCTCTGGACACCTGGATCCCAACAGGGATTCCTAATCCCGGAGGAAAACCAACCCTTCAGATTCTCTCCCGACATAATCCAACAATCGGCCACCGATCCCTCATACCAAACATAGCAACCATCCGAATCACGACCCAAGAAACGGGAGGTTTCACGTCCCAGCAGGGCTCATCCACTGAACTGCTATCGGAACCCAACCGAACAAAAAATTATCAACTCTCTACTCTCAAACCCTAAGGAATAATCGTGCTCGCTCTGAAGTGTCCTCAGACATCAAAAAAAATCAAAAGCCTCAGCTCCATTCCTCGTATCCCTTTTTAACACCGAGTACCAGGTCTAATCTCGACCTAATAGTTGAACCTCCAGGGTCATCCGTTGCATTATCCCAACCGTCTTCATGGTTTCCTTTTTACTAACCACATCGGCCCAATGTGACCCTCGAGTAATGAAGTCCGCTTAACCCTAAGCAAATGCTACCTTCCCAACTGATGATCGACTCGACCCCGACCTCTGTCATCTGTTACTCATAGTTCTAAGCAACTTGCGGTGCCTCCCGTACCCGAGTACTAACCCATACAGGTCTAAAACATCAGATGACAAATACTACTCCTCATCATGGAACCCACCTCAGAATCCAGAACCTCATCTCGCCTATCCAAAGCACCACCAGAGCCAAACTCAAACTCGGGAGTTTGGTCCGACCCAGAGTTGGAACCACTCATCCCAACGAAGCACTCAACTCAGAACTCATTTCCCGCACCCCATGCGTACCTCACTTATCCCATTCTTTCGGATTGCAATGACCACACCTTACTCAGAACATAATGATCCCCTAACATTGAGGAGACCCCGATCTCGCCCTGGTCCGACTACCAGGTTCCCAAAAACTCACCAATCAGGGCCACCCCATGCCTAAAACTCTCTGCGTCATGCTCTGATCAAAGAGTACTTTATCATAACAACTTCTCGCTAACTAGTGTGTACTACGTCTTCCCGTAGCACCACATCAACCTCTCACTGACTGGTGAGTACTACAGCTTCCCGCAGTATCACCACAACCTCTAACTGACTGGTGAGTACTACGGCTTCCCGCAGTATCACCACAGCCTTTCACTAGTGAGTTCTACGGCTTCCCGTAGCATCACAACAACCTCTGACTAGTGAGTACTACGGCTTCCCGTAGCATCACAACAACCTCTGACTAGTGAGTACTACGGCTTCCCGTAGCATCACAACAACCTCTTACTAGTGAGTACTACGGCTTCCCGTAGCATCACAACAACCTCTGACTAGTGAGTACTACGGCTTCCCGTAGCATCACAACAACCTCTGACTGACTCACACACTCCGCTGACCAATCATTTATAGGTGCATGCACTTACCCAAATTATGCATCACTATATCTGGAAGAAATCGCCATAATAAAACACCCTTCTCTGCTGCAATCCATATTCTTGGACAATCTCACTTTCTGACATCAACCGAAAGGACTCCCACTGGAATCATAGATGCTTGACCTACCACCTGCCATCTCCACTCAAGACTCAAAATCATCCGAAATCCAATGCATTAAATTCGGATACCTCGATACACCACCATAGAACCTCACAACATCTCGTCTTATCCACTGATCTTCCTGTTCCACAACCTGGAATTGGTTGTCTAATCAACTTCTGCCCTTCCCAAGTCGACTAACAGCCCCATCATTGAACCAGAATTTCTCAACCATCGAACTCACCCTACAAGCCAACCATCTCGAATTCACCCTTTTGACCTCGAAGAATTTCCATCCACCCCAAGGTCTCCGACCAACGGCCAATTGTCGTGGAGACACTCATCCTTTTCAAACATCACACATCCATTATCTCGCTCTGCACCTCGTCTCAATCACCAATAACCCTGGGCTCATGAGTTCGCACTGCCGATCTCTCCGTATCCAGATCTCTAACCATTCTCGATCGAATCTCTAATCCCCTCAATAAAATACCCGATTCTCCCCCACTTAGGGTTCGAACCAACCCCAATCGGCGTACCAGCAACCTATCACACCGACTGTTTCCACTAGAAATCACCGCACCTACTCTTAGAATGTGCTACGCAACGCTCGATGATCTCCCGATAGAGATCGAGCAGCTCCAATTGCCCCGAAACTCAGATGAAATCCTCAGAACTTTCCACCATGACTGCCTCTAGTCATTCAGAGTCTCACACCATTCCATCACCGGACCTCCCAATTCTCCAGTATTAACCCTGACTCTTAGTATGGAAGTAATGATCTACCGTACTCCTCATCATCGACTCCTCAACCAACGTTCCATCACGTCACTTATCATAAGAGCAGAAACCATATTTCCGCCCTTAACACTCATCAAAGGCAATAAGGGTCACCTCCCTGATATACTCCTCTTGATCGTCCGACGCTGCAGCTAACACATTCCCTACTATACTCAAATAGGGTGTATCCTAGTCCTTGACCATCTCAGTCCCCACTGACGACCTGTTCAAGTTATATCTTTACCTCACGGCAGACCTACTGCCATAAACTCTGGTTGGAGATCACCATCCGTGCAATCCCATAGGGCTCACCCCCAAACTCAAAAAAAACCGAAATCTTATCACCTCTTACGTCTCCCCCAGGAAACGGAAATAACACTACTCGAGTCTCAGAAAGTGACCTCTCCACTATCGGACGGTCGCCCAGCCCAGACCGTATTCTCCCGTAATGCACCATCCCTACTCATCCCTGAGTCTTGCGACTCCAACTGGCATAACACCCACAATCCCTCAGAGCTCACTCGATTTGCCTTTTTCAAGGGATGCTCCACTAAAACTTGTTCATCAAGGCCTTCTGGCCCCATACTCATTCACCTCTGATCTCAGTCTAGACAATCCCCACGGAATAACCGGTAAAAACCAGAAATACTAACCGCCACACGTCATGGTACTCAAACCGTGTGGCCACCTCTCGATCTGCTATGAATCATGGTACCTGCACCATGTTATCTCCCCATAATATTTTATGAATCATGGTACTCGAACCAAGTTCCCTCTTCTCATTCCACCTCACATCATGGCACTCGAACCATGACATCACTTCTCAATCTGCTACTTATCATGGTACTCGAACCATGACATCACTTCTCAATGCTCAAATACCGGCTCATGCGTGCCTGCTCAGACGACACGTGCTCAGGGGAAAACAACGCCCTCTCGTGAAACATCCGTGTAATCACAGTCACGGACTCCGTCCCCTGCTTGAGGGACAAGAACTCATGTGCCAACCGTTCCCGCTCCAACGGGGGAACATACTCGTCTCTGAACATGGTGGTGAACCTCTCCTAGGTCACCTCCGAAGTCTCTTGCAAGAGTGAAGTTCGCCGCCACGAACTTCCACCAGTCCTTCGCCCCCAAGCGAAACTGGTTCAATGCAAACTGAACCCTCAGATGCTCCGGACACGAACAGGTGTAGAAGCATCCCTCGATATCAGAAATTCATCTCATCGCAGCAATCAGATCCTGCGTCCCATCAAACTCCGGTGGCTTCGTGTTGCTGAACTCCCGGAACAGCATCGAGTCACCCCCCCCCAGAGGTCTAGCAGCAGCCACAATTGCAGTAGTTGCAGCAGCCGTAGCCTCAGTAATCGTTGCGTATCTCTCGTCGAACGTCTCAATCAGAGTGGTCTTGATAGACCCAAACATCCCCGGTATCTCTGTGCGGATAGCCGCAGCCCCTTCGTCGGGGATCATCTGATGAAGCTCCTCGTCACTCACGCCACTGGTCTCTGGTCTGTGGCGTGTCCCAACCATGATGTCTCTGAAATACAACATAAAAAATCAGAGACTCACTCGAGTGTACTCGCACTCGATAACTCAGCCCTACTTGTTCCTTAGTACCCTAAGGATTCTTACTTGGACTGCGCACTGATCCGGTGTTTTCAGTAGTACGGGCCCAATACTACCCTCCACACCGCATCAGCATTTATTCCAAGTCCTCTTCCTAGGATCCCAGACCACAAGTACTCTACATCTCGCTAAGCATAGGCTACCCTTCGGTAGACTTCTCATAAGCTCCTCACTGCTACCTACTCACTCTCGAAGCATCTCATAGCAGCAGTAATCTGCTAGGCTAAGGCATCACAAATCAGGCAACTCTAGTCCTAATATGAATACCTAGCCTACTCTAGCATGCATAACATATCATATCATATCTCATAACACATAATGTAAGGGTATTTTGGGAAATCACCGTTTGGGCGCTGGCTGATCGTACACACTGCTCCGTTCTGCCTTTCTCAAAATCTTTTACTTTTTTAGAAAAAATTGTTTCTTTTCTGAAAATTTTTACTCAAATCCTCAGTTTGAGTTCAGATACGCCCGAAGGTGCATCCGAATCCCTCAAACCAAAGCTCTGATACCAACTTGTAACAACGTAAATTTTCAAACAATTTTTCGTTTTTAAAACATAATTCATTCATAACAAAACCCATTGTATCACATAATATCTCAATGAACAACCCCAGAATCTCAAGTACATAAATCTTCATCAGTGTGTACAGACCATGCCGGCGCCATCCCGCGATCCTCGCTAGTACCTGAAACACATAACACAACAATTGTAAGCATAAATGCTTAGTGAGTTCCCCAAAATACCATATACAACACATACGCCTTTCCAGGGCATAACTCTGTAGGATCTTCCGATCCAAGTGTCTCAGGGGACTTCTGTCCCGAATTCCGGTAGACCTTCCGGTCCTACCCGTATCGACCTTCCAGTCTGTAACCTCCTGACCTTCCGGTCCATGTCATACATAACATACATAACACATATATATCACATAATCAGCATATAGCACATACATCTCATAGCATACAAGACCTTCCGATCACACATAGGTACCACTCTAGGTACAGTATAGTGAAAAGACTCACCTCAATGAAGTCGAATAAACTCTCGAGCTCAACGTCCCGACTTAGCCTCCTCCTATCATAAAAATAACATTCGCGATCAATATTCTCTCATAGCCCCATTTCTAAAGATTGGGTAGAAGGCCATTCTACCCCTCCCTGAACTCCCTTAAATCAGACTTGACCAAAACCCTAAGGTCAACGGAAGTCAACGGTCAAACTTTGACCCGACTCGTCGAGTGCACATGGGCGACTCGGCGAGTCCATGCAGGTCCTCTAAATCCTTCCAGCCTCTCTTGGCACGTCGAGTCATCCCTCCACTCGACGGGTTCCTCCTGTCACGAATCGCGGGGCAACCCCGACTCGACTCGTCGAGTCCACTTATGAACTCGGCGAGTTGCTTCCATGTTCACACTCAAATGACCTTCTGAGGTCAGATCTGCTTCTCCAATCTATAGATCTGACCTTCCCAAGCATGATAATCACGAAAAGGTTCGAACTTTAGGCCCATGCATCACACTATCACCTCTATATGCCAAAATAACCCTTAAAATGATAACCTAAGCCCCAAACTCATAAAGGACTACATAAAGCTGGAGAATAGGGACTCTCTGGACCTCTCAAGGTCCAGATCTGATGATATTGACACAAGGGGAC
Source organism: Lactuca virosa (assembly GCF_052849685.1). Classification (NCBI taxonomy): domain Eukaryota; kingdom Viridiplantae; phylum Streptophyta; class Magnoliopsida; order Asterales; family Asteraceae; genus Lactuca; species Lactuca virosa. Next base: position 92,025,397 of record NC_136429.1, read on the forward strand.
ATCACATACACTAGATCTCTTACCAAAAAGAAGAGAAAAAGCCCTAGATTCATGAAATCTATTACTCAATGAAAATGGACATGAATCCTTACCTCCCACAGCAGCTCTGCACCAAATGATGGAAGATTTGAGTCCCACAAGACTGCCTAGCTCGAAATCCTCCCTTCCCTTTGCTAAAACACACCAAATAATGATGAATTAGCCTTCCTCTTGCACCACAAACGATCTCTCTGCTCTCTAGGGTTTCTCAGGGGTGAAGTGGCGGACTCGTCGAGTCCACCCTTAAAATAGGGCACAGACCCCGAGAATTAGGGTTTCAATCCACAGCGCGGACTAATCGAGTCCACCCTTTCCGACTCGTCGAGTCCGTTCATTAATCCAGTCAGCACATGCGATCCTACTCGACGAGTCTACGCCTCAACTCGTCAAGTCCCTTCCTTTTACTCAAAAGAATAAATGATCAAACATAATACCTGGAAATCCGGATGTTACACAACTCATAAATCTGGACTCCTTATGCTAGCATTGCACGTAAAGTTGCTAACTTTACGTGCATGCAACGTGCTATGAGGCTAGAACACTTAATCCAAGCTACAATGAAGGCCTAGGTCATGAAATGGGACCTTAGCTGGATAAAGCCAACAACTTTGAGCTTCTAAAGTTCAAGAGTGTCCAGATCTGTGTCCAATCCGTCCTCAAAGGCTTAATACTCGGATTGACCTTGGAAATGATACAAATGTGACCAAAAGCAAGCTAGAAAGTGGATCTATCAATTGAAAGCTCAAGGTCCAGACTTCCTTCCTTGCTCCTTTCTTCCAAGCCTTCAAAATTCACTCCAATGGACCTTAATCTTCACCAAAAGCTCCAAAAATGAAGTTGGGTGGCTAGGGTTTTGGGTTCTGGACGAGAGGGCTGTAAATGAACCCTAGGGAAGAGAATAAGACGCTTAAATAGGGTACCAAGTCCCGGAATTAGGGCTTTCCCAACCTAGACCAGACTCGCAGAGTCCACTCGCCGAGTCGATCACTTAATCTGCGACACGGAGTCCGCTTCGACTCGACGAGTTGACCCCCTTTTGACTTAGGGTTTTCCTTTCCTTTCTTGGCCTTTCTGATTCTGGGTGTTACAATTGTTTTCCTTTTTTAAAGCATCAGAGGGTCCCAAACACACTAAAAAGAGAGATAGAGTGCACGCCACGTCATCACGCCTTGCCCTTGCCCTTGGGCTCAGAAGTACCTGAAACAAATCAACAACCTGTAAGCGAAATACTTAGTGAGTTTCCCAGAGCATACCACACATATTCACATACACATATCCTGATAGCTAATAAAGCTATAATCATGCCATAGAAACCATGCAATACGATTCAGCAAGAATGTCATGGGCTACCCCACATGGTCTTTACCTAGGACTGCCATGGGCTACCCCACATCGCCTTACATCCAATGCCATGGGCTACCCCACATGGTCTTTACCTAGGAATGTCATGGGCTACCTCACATGGTCTTATATCCAATGTCACGGGCTCCCCCGGGGGTCTTCCATACCAACATAATATCACATAACATATCAATACATAAATGAATAACACACACATAACATGTTCACATAATGGGCTGGCCTTGGTGCCGTAGACCCATAGGTATAGTGAGAAGACTCACCTCCGTCCGATGAATACGGATACTGTCCTGCTAATAATCCGCAACCTCCCGAGCTAAATAATAACAATAATAATATAATGAATGATTAGACCTTAAATTACCCAAGGAAAGGCCCAACCTTCAAACTCTACCCCCAAGGCCCAATTACCCTTGTCTTGCAAATGGGCCCCAAAGTCCAAGTCCAATATCCTTAATGGGCCCTTTGGACCAAGAAGGACCAATCGATAAGTCCACGGCCCAAACAGATGAAAAGGCCTCTAACTCACAGAATCCAATCAAGCCCAACAACCAAATGAGGCCCAAAGGCCCAAAACAGCTTAGGGCCTAACTGAGCTGCGTACGCCCAGCGTACCACCCTGGTACACGCAGGGTACTGAAGGTTTAGGGACTACACGCCGCGTACAACAAGTTATGCCCAACGTACAACCATTTTAAGCACTCTCTCCATTAAGTGCTTAATGCTCGAATCCTTCACGTCCAAAAGCTAGATCTAAGTCTGAAAAGATGTCATAAGGCATAAAGGTGGCAACTTTATGCCCTTGCATGTCTCATATACACCCGACTACTCCATTCAGACCTTTCCAAGGTCTTTTACCCATGCATGAGGTCAAATTTCTCATCAAGCTTCCATTTTTATACTTCTAAATGACTAGGGGACCTCAGATCTGCCTTTCATATCAAATGGGGAGGCTTAGCCCAACAAAATATGTCCAAATTTCATCAAAGGGACAAACCACCAAAACCCTAGCTAAATCTAAGGATTAGAAAGGAAAAATGCAAGCTTTTTACCTCCAGAAGCTTTGCAAGATGATTTTGGTGCAGGATCTTGAAGCACCCACTTGATCCAAGCTTTCTTGACCAACCCTTCTTCTTGAAATACACACTAAAAGGACACAAATGCACTCTTTAAGGCTCAAGAATGATCTCACAAGGTTTCCAGGAGTATATGGACGTTCTAAGGCTATGGAGGCTCTCTAGGGTTTAGTCCAAGGGACTTAAAGTTGTTTAAATAGGCCTCAAGTCCGGAATTTAGGGTTTTGCGTCCCTGGTGCGTACGCCCCGCACAACTCAAGGTACACCCAGCGTACTCTGATTCCTCCGCGACCACTTCCATGCAGTACGCTAAGCGTACACTTAAGTACACCCAACGCACTTAAGGGACCATTTATGCAAAAATTATCATTCCTTAGGGTTTCAAGACATACCAGAATTTTAGATGTTACAACTCTCCCCCACTTGAACTAGACTTCGCCCTCGAAGTCCGTGGCTGAAAACAGTTCAGGGTAATGCTCCCGCATCTCCTCCTTTGGCTCCCAAGTCCATTCGGAGCCCCTTCGGTGTTGCGATTGCATCTTTACAAACTTTACTTCCTTGTTCCGAAGTCCCTTCGTCTTCCTGTCTAGAATGGCAACCGGCCTCTCGACATAATTAAGGCCCTCATCCACCTGAATATCATCCAAGGATATAACCGCGGACTCGTCAGCAACACACTTCCGAAGCTGAGACACGTGGAAGGTGTTGTGAATCTGACTAAGCTCCTCTGGAAGCTCTAAACGATAGGCTACCTTGCCCACTCGGGCAATGATCCTGAACGGGCCTATAAATCGAGGCCCCAACTTGCCTCTCTTACAAAACCTGACAATCCCCTTCCAGGGTGACACCTTCAGCAAAACAAAATCCCCCACCTGAAACTCAAGATCTGATCGCCGTCGATCAGCATAACTCTTCTGACGGCTCTGCGCGACCCGCAACCCATCGCGCACCTGCTGGATCAACCCGGTGGTCTTGTGTACCACCTCTGTGCTTCCCATCACCCGATGTCCAACCTCGTCCTAGCATACTGGGGTCCTGCACCTCCGACCATATAACATCTAGAATGGAGCTCGATCGATACTGGCATGATAACTGTTATTGTACGAGAACTCTGCCAGTGGGAGGTACGTATCCCAAATTCCTCCAAAATCTAGCACGCATGCACGCAACATGTCCTCCAATGTCTGGATCGTACTCTCACTCTGACAGTCAGTCTGAGGGTGATATGTTGTACTGAAGTGTAGCTGAGTACCCAGTTCCTCGTGGAACTTTTTCCAAAACCTGGATGTAAACCGAACATCCCTATCCGAAACCACTGACATCGGCACCCCGTGCCTAGCCACCACTTCTCGAACATAGATGTCCGCCAACTTTTCTGTGGATATACTCTCGGAGATCGGAATGAAGTGGGCACTCTTCGTCAGTCTGTCCATGAAAACCCATATGGCATCCACTCCCCTCGCCGTCCTCGGTAGCTTCGTAATGAAGTCCATAGTGATCTCTTCCCACTTCCACATGGGAATGGGTAACGGTTGAACCTTGCCATGAGGCCGCTGATGCTCGGCCTTGACCTTCCTGTAGGTCAAGCACCGTTCCACAAACCAGGCGATCTCCCGCTTCATGCAGGGCCACCAATAACTCAGCCTCAAGTCCCTATACATTTTTTTTGCACCTGGATGTATAGAAAACTTGGACTTATGCGCCTCCTCTAACAGCCTCTACCTCACCCCCCCTAATACCGGGTCCCATACTCGGCCACACTGTGTTAACAAGCCGCAGCTATCCTTAACAAACAAAGGATATTTCCCCTGAATTTTCTCCATTTTCCATTTCTCTTTCTTCACCCCCTCGACCTGGGCCCCTCGAATCATGTCCAACAAAGGTGAACTCACACTCATCCTCATACAAATATCCCTGGTCGGGGACCCCGTCGCCTTGCGACTCAATGCATCGGCCACCACGTTGGCCTTCCCTGGATGGTATAGGATCTCGCAATCATAATCCTTCAGCACATCCAACCATCTCCTCTGCCGCATATTGAGGTTCTGCTGATCCATCAAATACTTTAGACACTTGTGATCGGTATAAATAATGAACCGCACCCCATACAAATAATGCTTCCAAATCTTGAGGGAAAACACCACCGCCCCCACCTCCAGATCATGCGTGGGGTAATTTGCCTCGTGAGGCTTCAACTGCCTCGAGGCATAAGCAATCACATGCCCCCTCTGCATCAACACTGCACCCAACCATGAAATCGATGCATCACAGTATACCACTAAATCATCCAACCCCTCAGGCAGTACTAGGACTGGAGCCTCGCATAACCTCCGCCTCAGGGTCTCAAAAGCCCTCTGCTGATCCTCATCCCACCGGAAAGTCACATTCTTCTTTGTCAAACGGGTCAATGGCACATCAATCTTGGAGAAATCCTGGATAAACCTACGATAGTAACCCGCTAAACCCAAGAAGGTACGAATCTCCAAGGCATTCCTCGGTACCTCCCATCACATCACAGCCTCTACCTAAGCTGGGTCAACCGAAATACCCTCTTGATTGATGACATGCCCCAAACACTGCACTTGCCGCAGCCAGAAATCACATTTGGAGAACTTTGCATAAAGCTTCTCCGCCCTCAAAGTCTCCAGCACCTCTCTCAAGTGTTGCTCGTGCTGCTCCCTGGTTTTGGAGTAAACCAAGATATCATCAATAAAAACGATCACTGACTGATCCAACATCGGTCTACACACCCGGTTCATGAGATCCATGAACGATGCCGGGGCATTGGTGAGCCCAAATGGCATCACCACAAACTCATAATGCCCATAACGAGTCCTAAAAGCTGTCTTCGGTATATCCTCATCCCTAATCCTCATCTGATGATACCCGGACCGAAGATCAATCTTGGAGAACCAAGATGCACCCTCAAGCTGATCAAATAAATCGTCGATCCTTGGCAAAGGATAGCGGTTTTTCACTGTCAGCTTGTTCAGCTCCCTATAATCAATATACATCCTGTGCGATCCATCCTTCTTTTTCACGAAAAGGATCGGTGCTCCCCATGGAGAACTGATCGGACGGATGAACCCTCGGTCTAGCAGCTCTTGAAGCTGCGTAGATAACTCCTACATCTCAGGTGGTGCCAACTGATACGTTGCCTTGGCTATCGGAGCGGCACCCGGCACCAAGTCGATGCGAAACTCCACCTGCCTCACCGGAGGCACCCCAGGCAACTCTTCGGGGAAAACGTCCCGAAAATCCTACAATACTGGCACACTGTCAATATCCGTTACCGCCTCTATTCGCGTATCCGAAACATAAGCCAAAAATCCCGTGCAGCCCTGCTGCAAAAACCTCCTAGCCCTCACGGCTGAACAGAGTGTCGGGCCCTGCGAGGCCCTCTCACCCTGAATAACTAGCTCTCCCCACCCCCTTGGGGTTCGAACCCGGACCAACTTCCGCTCACAATCGATCATGGCCCCGTTGGCCCCCAGCCAGTCCATCCCAATGATCACCTTCAATCCTCGCAACGGTATGGGAACTAAATCAACACGAAACCTCACGCCATGCACATTCAGGACAAAGTCCTGATATACCCTCGCAGCACTCACAGTGCGATCATCTGCAATCTCCACCTCGAGCGGGGTATCCAGAGTCCCCAGCACGTCTCAGAACTTCTTGCTAAGCGCAAGAGACACGAACGATCGGGTAGCACCCGAATCAAACAAAACATGAGCCGACATACCATTGACCAAAAAGGTCCCTATACAAAACATAATACATACATATAAGCATTTAACAAATATAAGGCAGAGAAGAATAAACACATACCAGCCATGACGTCTGACGCTGCTCGAGCCTCCTCGGTAGTCAGCTGAAATGAGCGGCTTTTCACCGCTGGAGCTTCCGCTTTGACAGGGCGGCCGTCAGTAATCCTCATAGTGGCGGGCGCAGGCGCCGCCACTGATCCTCCTCCTCCTCCCTGCAACCTTGGACAATCGGCCTTTTTATGGCTTGTCTGGTTGCAGTGAAAACATATCAAGCCCTTCTAGGGCAACCCTTACTCATGTGGCCCTGCTGGCTATAAGAGTAACATCCTGATATCCCTGCTATCCGACAAGCCCCACTATGAAACCTCCCGCACTTGGCACACTGTCCCCGGTCCTGCTGGCCCCTACCCGAAGAATCAGAGATCTTAGGGTTCTTAGCCTGAGCCCCTACTGCCTGTACCTGCTCAATCTTCCGCTTCGTGCGGGACTCCAACTCCATCTCTCTCTCACGGGCCTTCTCCACCATCTCGTGCATAGTTTTGCACCCTGTAAAGCTCACAAACTCCCGAATATCATCCCTCAGCATAGCATGATATCGGGTCCGCCTCATCTCCTCATCCGCAGCATACTAAGGATTCAACAAAGCTCGCTCTCGAAACTTGGCGGTGATCTCCGCCACCGTCTCGGTGGTCTGCTGCAGCCCATGAAACTCCCTCATCAACCATTGCACCTCAATAAGTGGTGCAAACTCTGTATCAAAACGTCGAACAAACTCAACCCACGACATCTCAGCCACACCGGCTGCTCCCACCTGGCTAGTAACCTCGCCCCACCAATCTCTGGCCCTGTCCCTCAGCATACAGGAAGGAAATCCAACCTTTGCCTCCTCCGGGCAAGAACTTGTGCGCTGGGCATTCTCAATGTCCGCTACCCAACGTCTGCTCACAATGGGGTCCCTGACCCCAGAGAACTCTGGAGCTCCACATGCCTTGAACTCCCGAAACGAGGGAGTTCGGGCTCCACCCTGACCCGCAGAAACATCAGCTCTGAATGCCCTAAGTCTCTCCTCCATGATCTCCATCATACCCTCCTTCACCGTCCCAAAGATGACTGGGGTAGCGTCAAGGATGCCCCTCGTAACCTCGGCCGCAATCAACTCACGCATCCTCTCATCAATACCATCAATAGTGTCGCCTGACCCAACCCCGAACCCAGATCCCAATCCTGATCCCCCTGCTCCCAACCGTGTCATCACCATACTGAACTGAAATACCAAAACATAATGATCAGGACACCTATAACGAGGGTTCTTCCACACTGGTTTCCATCCCCTTTGGAGCCCCAGGTAAAACATGGTTTTGGGTACAGGTCTTGTGCTTCCAGTAGTACAGGGCCAATACTACCTTCCACACCTACATGTACCTTTCCCCCACTGCTCTACCTAATGACTCCAATACATCCCAACACAATACCATATCCCACAACGGCCACATGAAACAAATCTTGGGCTGTCCTATGATTTGTCCTACCCATGACAATCAAACCAATCACAACAGGCTCCTTTTATGCATGCAAATTATACACAGAAAGGATCAAATAGACTTTTGAATAAGAGATTCTACCCTAAGACCACATCCAAACAAGGAAAAGAAAATAAGGCCAAATCAATCATTCTGAGGCGATAAGCTCCTAACCGTATATAATTTTTTTTAAAACATACACTTAGAAAATTCCATATAATCAACAAAGCTCAATATCAGTAAAACATGGCTATTCAAATTAGGGAAACTACTTACTTGGCTCGGCTGATCACACGCGTCGCAGTCTCATCTTTTGGGTTTCTTTCAAATCCTTTTTAGGTTACTTTTTGAAAACATTTTCTCGCCTCCTTAGTTTGAGTCCTGGCACACCTGAGGATGTGCCTGAATCCCTCAAACCAAGGCTCTGATACCAACTTGTAACGACCCAATTTTTTTACAAAGAAAATTTTCATTTTTAGTTAATCAAAACCAATCTCATAAACCATAAATTCCCAAAACATTTGTTTTCAAATCAACATTCATTACATCATTGTTTTCCTTTTTTAAAACATCAAAGGGTCCCAAACACACTAAATAGAGAGATAGAGTGCACGCCACGTCATCACGCCTTTCCCTTGCCCTTGGGCTTAGAAGTACCTGAAACAAATCAACAACATGTAAGCGAAATGCTTAGTGAGTTTCCCAGAGCATACCACACACATTCACATACACATATCCTGATAGCTAATAAAGCTATAATCATGCCACATAAACCATGCAATACGATTCAGCAAGAATGCCATGGGCTACCCCATATGGTCTTTACCTAGGACTGTCATGGGCTACCCCACATGGCCTTACATCCAATGTCATGGGCTACCCCACATGGTCTTTACCTATGAATGCCATGGGCTACCCCACATGGTCTTATATCCAATGTCACGGGTTCCCCCCGGGGTCTTCCATACCAACATAATATCACATAACATATCAATTCATAAATGAATAACACACACATAACATGTTCACATAATGGGCCGACCTTAGTGCCGTAGACCCATAGGTATGGTGAGAAGACTCACCTCCGTCCGATGAATATGAATACTGTCTTCCTAATAATCTGCAACCTCCCGAGCTGAATAATAACAATAATAATATAATCAATGATAAGACCTTAAATTACCCAAGGAAAGGCCCAACCTTCAAACTCTACGCCCAAGGCCCAATTACCCTTTTCTTGCAAATGGGCCCCAAAGTCCAAGTCCAATATCCTTAAAGGGCCCCTTGGCCCAAGAAGGCCCAACTGATAAGTCCACGGCCCAAACAAATGAAAAGGCCTCTAACTCACAGAATTCAATCAATCCCAACAACCAAATGAGGCCTAAAGGCCCAAAGGCCCAAAACAGCTTAGGGCCCAACTGAGCTGCGTACGCCCAGAGTACTGAAGGTTTAGGGACTATGCACCGCGTACAGGCAGTTACGCCCAGCGTACAACCATTTTAAGCACTCTTTCCATTAAGTGCTTAATGCTTGAATCCTGCACGTCCAAAAGCTAGATCTAAGTCTGAAAAGATGTCCTAAGGCATAAAGTTGACAACTTTATGCGTTTGCATGTCTCATACACACCCGACTACTCCATTAAGACCTTTCCAAGGTCTTTTACCCATGCATGAGGTCAAATCTCTCATCAACCTTCCATTTTTATACTTCTAAATGACTAGGGGACCTCAGATCTGCCTTTCATATCAAATGGGGAGGCTTAGCTCAACAAAAGAGGTACAAAGTTCATTAAAGGGACAAACCACCAAAACTCTAGCTAGATCTAAAGATTAGAAAGGAAAGATGCAAGCTTTTTACCTCTATAAGCTTTTCAAGATGATTTTGGTGTAGGATCTTGAAGCACCCACTTGATCCAAGCTTGCTTGACCACCCCTTCTTCTTGAAATACACACTAAAAGGCCACAAATGCACTCTTTAAGGCTCAAGAATGATCTCACAAGGTTTCCAGGAGTATATGGACGTTCTAAGGCTATGGAGGCTCTCTAGGGTTTAGTCCAAGGGACTTAAAGTTGTTTAAATAGGCCTCAAGTCCGGAATTTAGGGTTTTGCGTCCCTGGCACGTACGCCCCGCGTAAGTCAAGGTACGCCCAGCGTACTCTGATTCCTCCACGACCACTTCCATGCAGTAGGCTAAACGTACACTTAAGTACGCCCAACATACTTAAGGGACCATTTATGCAAAAATTATCATTCCTTAGGGTTTCAAGACATACCAGAATTTTGGATGTTACAACAACCCCACTCGTGGTTGCTAGCTACAACCAAACTTAAGCGAGTTAACACTTATAAAACAATGTCGCTCATAAATCGACTTGCTCCTTCCTAATCGCCAGCATACTTTTGGAAGAATAGGGCCCTTTCGGTGAACATCTTGGTGATCTCAGTCACCGATTTAGTAGTTTGTCTGAGTAACATATATTCTTGAGCGAGTCGCTCCCTCTCTACTGGTGGAACATACTTTGACTTGAACTTCTCAACAAATTGTTCCGAAGTCACCACACTCTTCTCCATCGATGAATAGTTCTTGGTGACAAAGTTTCACCGGTCTTTTGCTCTTAGACGTAAAACATTTTGCACATATCTAAACTTCAAGTTCATCGGACAAGCACAAGTGAAGAAGCATCCTTCCACATCCGAGATCCACCCCATTGAAAATAATTAGATCTCTAACACCATCGAAATATGGGGGTATGGTGTTGTTGAACTCTCGATAAGGCATCTCCTTCTCTTCAGATTACGCTGCAGCAGCGACAACAGTAGTGGTTGCTGCAGCAACGATACTGGATGTAACACCCTGTTTATTTATTAAATAAATAAATTAATTAATGAATGAATAGTAGCCCTAAAATTTTAATTATATAGCAAGGTGTCGGCCTCAAGGAGTTAACTCTCATAATTTTAGAAGGCGGGGATTAAAGTGTAAAATCCGATCTTAATTTGTAAGTAATATTGAAGACAGGGGCTGCTTGGTAACAATTAAGACTCAATATGAAAGGATTTATGGGACCAAGGGATAAAATGTAAATTTTGGCTTTATATTGTAAAAATTTATGGAATCGGGGGTTAAAAAGGTAAATCCTGGATTAGTTTTGCAAAGATTCTCAAGGTGGAGGGCTGTTAGGTAAATATTGTACTTAAATTATAAGGGATTATGATGCTGAGGGTTTAAATGGTAAATATTGACCTTATTTTGAAAGAAAATGTCATGAGGAGGGGCTGTTTATGTCATTATGGCGTGATGTTTTGTTGCACCGGGGTATATAACCCTAACACTCGGCCACTAAACCCTAAACCGAAGGAAACTTCTCCAGCCACCATGAGAGATCCCCAGCTTCCACCTGCCTTCCTCCTCGCCACCACTAAAGCCAAGTGGCCGGAGTCCAACCCCTCTATGTCGGAGGTTGCTGCTATGGACCGCCGGGAACCAACCGACGTGTGATGCTTTCGCCACCATCACCATAGAAGCTCTCCTCAGCCGCCGATGGCATCACCAAGTTTGACAGCTCTTGTCTCCGCTTGATGCCTCGTCGACGAACTCCGCCATTCTGCCACTCGTTGTCGCCGCCGCCGTTTCCTCTAGCTCCAACGCTGCCAGCCGCCCAGACTGTGGCTGAAGGCTGCTGTTTCGCGTCGTATTCCTCCGGTTTCGACGTGCTGCTTGGTTGAAGACCAAGAGAGACCACCGCCACCACCGTGAGGTGGTGGCTGTCATCGCAAATCACCTATGTTGACCGCTGCTGTCGCCATTTCGGGTTGGATGCTTAAAAATAGAAGTGTTGATGGGTGCGTTTTTGTTTGGTGTACTTGTGTGTATAGCGTTGTATGGCCGGAAAACTGAGAACAACCACCACCACTACCGTGAGGTGGTGGCTGCCACCATGTGCCACCTTGGGTGTGTGTGTATGTTAGTTAGTGTGTGTTTATTTTTGGGTTAAGACATTGTAAGGTGTAATTAGCAAAAAGTATAATGAAAAGAAACCCTAACCACCACCGTGAGGTGGTGGCTGCCGCCACCGGCCGCCGCGTCGGGTGGCGGTGTGCCTTGTTTGGTTTGTGACTCGTTTGGATGTTTGGACAAGGGACTAAAACCCTAATGGGCCTAGTGAAACTCTAATGGGCCTAATGAACCTTAATTGAGAAAAAGACCTAGCTATTGGGCCTATTGGGCTAAGATGGGGTTGGAAACCCTAATTAGGGTTTAGAAAACCCTAATATTGGATTTAGGGGCTTGGACTTATCGGGACCCACATTTGGGCCATTGGAATGGAATTGTGTATTAAGCCTAATCACACTATATGATTTATTTAGAAGAGTGATGGACTTAATGGATTAAGTCCCTAATGGGTTAAGTGAGAAACACTTAACCCTAATTGTCATTTCATGTGAAACCCTAATTTCACTTGGGTTTTATGTTGGGCCTTTCTGTTGGGCTTTGAAGATTGGGCTATTAATGGGCCATCCAAGAATAATCATATGGACTAGAATAATTTAATGGGCTTTAGGATAAGGCCTATATGTGAGGGTTTGGGCCCAATTTGGAAAATTGGGCCATAGATAGGCCATAGTTTGGGCCTTTATGATTATGTGATATTGGGCCATTAGAATGTTGAATGTTGGACTGGACTAAATGGTTGGGCCTTGTGGTGAGACCTTATAAAGGTTTGGGCCCAATTTGGAAAATTGGGCCATGTGTCGGGCTTTGACCCATAGTTAACTTTTGGGCCTTTGGATTGGGCCTTGGGCTTGAATCAAGCCAAGATAGGGGTAAAGCAGTCTCTTACCCCAACATGGACTTATGGACATGTTTTGGAACCCAATTATTAATTAGGTGATGTTTGACATTGACAGATCGAGAATCTATCATCCAGCAGCTGGGATTGTGTCTACGGGACTTCAGCAGTGTGAGGTGAGTTACCTTCCAGTAGAAGTGGGTCTAAGGCACCAAGGCCGGCCCACTAGTAGTTGATTATAGTTGAGATGATTGTCTTTGTGATAATTTTCTGGTTTGCTACTACCTGGTATGTTTATTTGTTAGCATGATATGTTATATGTGATAGTGGTAGTAGGAGGGGAATAGTCCCCAAGTTCGGTTGTTAGGACCGAAGGGTAGGTCGGGCACCCCAGATATACCTGACAATATTATTATGTTATGATATGTGTGGTAGTAGTAGTAGGGGTGAAATAGTCCCCGGAGTTCGGTTGTTAGGACCAAAGGGTAAGTCAGCACCCTAGAATGGCTTGACACGAGTAGGTCAGCACCCCAGAATGGCTTGACACGGGTAGGTCGGCACCCCAGAATGGCCCGGTAGTATGTATGCTATGTGATTGTATGGTATGTCGTATGATGGGGGAGCTCACTAAGCTTCGTGCTTACGGTTTTCAGTTTTGGTTTCAGGTACTTCGTTTTCAAAGGAAATGAGTCGGCTCGATCGCAGCGCATCACACTATGGTTTTCCGCACATGAGATCTTTGGGATTACACTCTGATATTGTTTTATGATAACATGTTTTGATTATTTCTACTTTGGTTTTGACATGACATGATATTATGGATGTTTTATTATACTGTCGGTTTTATAATAACGTATTTAAAAATGAAATTTTTGGCCTGTATTTTTGGGATGTTACACTGGAAACGACAGCGTACTGTTCATCAAATAAGACTATCAGTTAAGTATTAATAGTTTCGAACATTTCCAGAATTATCTATCTTACACTTTTTGACACTGCCACCTCTATCCAATCGCGTATCTCAGTCTCGCTTGGTCCTGACCCTTCAGATCCAGAACACGACCCGCTTTCTCTCATGATCATGACCATGTTGGGGGCGTAACGAGAATAGGTTAACATGAATCGAACAAACTCTAAAATGGTATTCGAATCCTCCCCAATTCCTTAGCAACTTTGTGGCTTTTCTTGATTCATGTATGGATCATGTGCTTTCGGTAGTACGAGCCCATACTACCTTCCACACCTATCCAGACTAGATCCAAGAATTGCTCTAAGGTTTCCAAGTCTATTCTTATAGGATTCCTTACGAATATATTCTCTATCAAGCATATATTAAATTTCCTAGACTATTCTTATAGGATTCCTTCCACTCATTTCCACTATTGGCTGACGTAGAACTTCTACTAATATTAACTAATTATCAGACGAATACGATTACATGCCTCTATAATCAAGCAATATGTCGACTAAAAGATCTGACATTATAACGGTTAGACTCAGACAAGAGCTGTGAAATAGCGCCAAATCAGGCAATCTAAAACTATTTAATTTTGGGAGCAAATAACAAGCAAATCCTATTAGGCATCTTAAGTATCAGGAAATTCTAACAGGCTATTCCTGAAAAGATTCCTAGCCTACATACTAGCATGCATTTCTAACATTTTGATATATCAGTATACATAGCAAATATGGATATTTTTGGAATCACTTTGCCTTCTCAGCTTTGGTTGTTTGTACGCATCACATTCTTTCCTTTTTATATTATTCTATTTATGAAAATATTTATATATTACTCAGATCCTTAATTTGAGTCTGGAATCAGACGAGTGTTCATCCAGTTCGCTCAAACCAGGGCTCTGATACCAACTTATAACGTCCCGATTTTCAAGGCACATTTTTCATTTTTATTTATTAAAATATATCAGAGTGTAATTACATTATGCAGAAACATGTTGCAAATGCGTGTGTGTATATTTGAACCTTGACCTTCTTACTAGTCATCGAAGTACCTGAAAAATATTTATAATCAACTAAGTAAGCATGAAGCTTAATGAGTTCCCTAAAATACCATATATCATAATAGATATACATGCATACAAACAATAGCTCACGATCTGCCAAGAAAATGTGTATCTTAGATTACACAGTTTTACAGGCTCCCAACCTCCTTCATCGTTCGCCCATCATCCCGTAATTAAATCTATGCGGGCCTATAGTCTCCCGACCTCTTAAATCGTTCCACCATCATCCCCTAACTAAATCAATGTAGGCCTATAGGCTCCCAACCTCTTTAACTGTTCCACCATCATCCCCTAACTGAGTCTAATATCACAACAATTACATACAGGGAGCCCTTACTTACAGAAACATTTATACTTTCTACTCTATCAGTTCATACTTAATCACATAGAGATTATACTACCAGCTCTGCTCTACTAGTTCTCTATCCTAACATACATGAATATATATATATATATATATATATATATATATATATATATATATATATATATATATATATTGTAATACATGGTATAGTGAGATAACTCACTTGCACAATTTCTTAGAAGATTAACAGCTTTCTAGGTGATCCCACTAGCGGTTAAAGCGCCTAACGAGTATTAATGTATAGTACTATTACATATTAATCCTTATTAGAATCTGGTAATGAAATACGGATCATTCACTAATCCCAACGAATACTGAGAGTTCTATCCAATAAGGATCAACCGGGCAGGAAAGTTAGGCGGCATAATCATTTCGACACATAGCTTTTCTAAAATCCAACAGCCAAGCCAATGTGACCATTCTAGACACCTATCTCGTATATAGATCAATCAACATTATAACTAGAATTACTAATAAATCTTAGTTATATATCCATAACAACGACGATGAATTTAAATATAAGTTACACTCAAAGAAATATGAGTGTAGTTTAACTTACAGAGAGTTTCTACAAAAAACCGGGAGATTGGACTGGCAGAACTTCGACCCGAAATCTTCTCCTAATCGAGCCTATATGCCTAGAGCTTCTCTAAGCTAAAAATAATGAACAATCCCAAGAAAAGACCTCAAAAACCTAGCCTAAAAGTTGAGAGAGAATTAAGAGATGATGTGAGGAGTGAATGAGGTGAAGAAAGCAATTTATAGGCAAATTCGGGATGCGCACCGCACACATGGTTGCGTGCGCTCCACACACTTGGTCGGGTGCTAACGTGGTGTTGTCTGGGTGTTGACATGTGCCGGCAAGCTGGTGGTGTGTCAAAGTGCGCTGTGCACACACGTATTTTTAGTTTTTTCAAAAAGATCATATCTTCTTTGTATAAGCTTCGTTTTCGACGTTCTTTATATCCACAAGTAGCTATCGACGAGATCTACAACTTTCATTTAGATTGTGTTGACTATTATCACTTTGTTTTAAAGCTACATTTTTAACATGCTTAGACTGTTTAAATCCGTATAAAAGTCATAACTTATCCATGCGACTTTCATTCTCGATTGCTTTATATCGGTGAAATTATATCGACGATATCTTCGACTCTCATTTAGATTGTTTTTCCTAACAATCAATCGATTTAAATTTCGGTTTCTATATCGCATACTGTTGTGCTGAAACTTCTAAAAATATGAACTTCCTAATGTGAAGTCAGATTTGGACGTTCTCTATATACACGCTCTCGGTTTACGATTACTATGATTTTTTAGATTTATTATGCTAATAAGTGATCTATCTATGATTAATATTTTACGATGCGCATAGCCGTCTCGGTTTAATCGCGAAACTTCAAAAAAACATAACTTATTCATACGATGTTGGATTCGGGCGTTTTATATATCTACGGAAATCGTATTGATGTTTCCTACATGTTTATGACCATTACTTTCGCTAAAACATAAAATATATCTCAACTTCGAATTTTACAAACAACAGTTTATATTGAATTTTATTGGAATTGGAAAATGATAGTGTGCCTTTTTAAGTGTTTTGACAAAATGTGATGACCATTCAATGATAAATTGAAAAACTGGAGAAACTGAAATTTTACGTTTACTATATGTTTATAATCCTTTAATAAGCTATATTATTAAATTTAAATAAAATAAATGTCTTGTGATAAATCTGACTTTAAATGCACTAAATGTTATACATTGACATTTAATTTCAACTCTGTTGTATGAAAAAAATAAGAAAAAGAGTTGTTATTGTAATATATTTTTTTTATTTTTTTTATTTTTTTTTTAGGATTTTAGTATAATCGAAAATCTGTAATTGACTATTATTTTATTCTATTAAATCTGAGTTTTTTTAGTAAAACAGTGTTTTTAAAAAAATATACTAAAAAGGTATTCCAAACATATTTACCAAAGGAGGTGAATTTGTAAAAGAAATCGGTGCCATAATCGTCGGATTGCGTCTACATCGTGAATCCTCCAAACGACTCCGTCTCCGGCCAAACGTAGGCGTCTCCGCCACACCAGAAGAATCTCAATCGATGCGGCTCACCACCGGCGCTTCCTTTACGCTGCTCACCTCCGGCCACACGAGACGACCCTCAGTCGACTGCTTACCTCCGGCAACCCGCCGGCCTCCACTGCTCTATCTCCGGCGTTCATCTCCGTTGAAGCGTTTATCATCCGTAAATCCGTCTGTCAACAATCCAGAGTGTTTATCATGGTAAGCATCAGTTTCATTTCTTTTTTTTTTTTTTGTCTATAGATTTCCATCACGTTGATTTCAGTGGGATTGAATAGCAACACAGAATCGTTTATGGAAACTTAAATTGGTGAATTGGAAATCGTTTGTTTAGTTATAATTTCTCCTTCACATTCCAATCCAGCTGAATTTATGTTTAACACATAAACTGTTTGATGAAATGACTTAGGGCGATCTTCTTTTGAATTTCAATTAGAAACTTATTATATTAAAAATAACATATAAGTACATTTGTCTATGTGTTTTGTGATGAGACGATATATAGACATGAAAAATAGATCTCTGATATTTCCTATTTACAATATTGTTATGTTTTTTTTTCTTGTTTTATGTTAAAAATATATATAATTTTGTTGTAGTTATGGGTCTAGTCAAATTGAATCCACATTAAAATAGAGAAACTACTTTGACAATGGGTGAAGAATGTGATTGATGTTGAAAACAAATTTAGATGGATCTGCTTCACAATGTTTCTTGACATTATATCTACCAGTTTTTTTTCTTTTTTTTTATTTATGATTTTGCATTTTTTAAGTAGTGAAGATTATGACTGGAACGATTGTTAAATTTCTTTTTACTTAGAGAGTGGATATTTTTTTATGCGATTATCTTTTTAAAGTGTGCAGTGGTATTTATATAAATGTATGTTGCTTTTTATTTCATAATATCCATTTATTAAGATAATATTGTAAAAACTGTGAATTATGTGTATTTTGTGTTTGGGGGATAAAAAAAGGTATTTGTAAAAAAAGTTAAAAAAAAATTAATAGCAAAAAGTTTAAAAAATGTCAAAAAAATATAAATAAAAACAATAAAAATAAAATAAAAGCTGAAAAATATAAAATTTTGAGACTATACCTATTTGGTAAATATTTTTGAAACTATATTAAATAAAAATTTCAAAACTACCTATTTGGTCAAAAACTCTTTAAATCTTTGGCTATCACTTTTTTTTTTCTTCTATGTAGAAGTTATATTATATAAGAAAATACTATAATTAATATTTGAAACGAACTTGTTGTCCACTTGACTCCTCTTAACCGTTGAAAAGCAAAAAGTTTCCATAGCCCTACCCCCTATTTTTTTTCTTTAAATAGCATACAGTTTTCATTCAAAATATATCATCACCCAATACCTTTCTTCTACTCCAACAAAAATGACTCCTCCACTCAGCCTCCTGTTTTCGGTCCTCATAGTTGTCACAATGACACAACTTGTAACATTTGTTGTGAGTCAACCACAAGTCCCATGTTACTTCATATTTGGAGATGCATTGGTCGACAACGGAAATAACAATGCACTTCCAACAGTATCAAAAGCCAACTACCAACCCTACGGGATTGATTTCACACAAGGCGTTACTGGTAGATTCACAAATGGTCGAACCA
Organism: Lactuca virosa; assembly: GCF_052849685.1. NCBI lineage: Eukaryota > Viridiplantae > Streptophyta > Magnoliopsida > Asterales > Asteraceae > Lactuca > Lactuca virosa. Next base: position 92,044,056 of record NC_136429.1, read on the forward strand.
TCGCAGACATCATTGGTCTCTTTCTCTAACTCTCTCATTTATCTTGACACTTTATATTTTAAAATAGTTAAACATTCTTGTTAAAATTATGTGACGTTTAACTTCATATTTTTGTGAGCAATACCTTGCTTATTAACACTATTCATATTTAAGGATAATAATATTAATATCAAGAAATTGTATGTTCGATTTTAGGTCAACTTCTAGGTTTTGATAACTTCATTCCACCCTTCGCTAACGTAAGCAACCAAGAGATCAGCACAGGCGTAAACTACGGTAGTGCTGGTGCTGGTATTAGAGATGAAACTGGAAGACAATTGGTAATCACGAGTGGTTATTTTACTTTTAATCAACATTAAATAGACGCGTTAATCAACTTTTCTTGTGTTACTTGATGACAGGGTGATCGTTTCACCTTCAATAGGCAAATTCTTAATCATGCAACAATAATCGCTCGCCTTTCTCTCTTACAACGCAACAAGACATTTACCCAAGAATACCTTACAAAATGCATTTACGTATCAATCATTGGAAGCGATGATTACATCAACAACTACCTAATGCCCAATAATTACCCCACGAGCCGCATATATACTGTTGATCAATATGCAACCGCTCTCGTGCGACAATATTCTCAACAACTAACGGTACAAATTATTACTAATCCTGTTTTGAAATGTTTTTGTGATATTTAATTGTTTGCTTCTTCTAATCATGTTAATTTTCATTAAACTGAAAATATCAAATTTGCATTTGTGTCAATATATGATAGGCTTTGTACAAATTGGGAGCTAGGAAGATTGCAGTGTTCGGGTTGGGTCCGCTAGGGTGCACCCCAACTGAGATAGCAAGGTTTGGCACTGGTGGAAAACCATGTGTAGATTCGATCAATAATGCTACTAGTCTATATAATGATAGGCTTAAGCCTCTTGTTTATGAGCTCAACAGTAATTTCCCAGACGCAAGATTCACTTTCATCAACGTAACAATTAGCCCTTCAGCATCACAACAAGGTAAAACACGAGTACAACCCATTCCAATTTATGGTGTATCATTCATGTCGATTAATTACAATATCATTTTTTTTTTGCTGAGTTTCAAATTATTTCGTATGTAATTAATCGCATATATTGTTCTGAATTTGCAGTTGGTCCTTGTTGTCAAGTACGGGAAGATGGACAGTGTATTCCAAACTCAATTCCTTGCCCCGATCGTAATTTAACTATTTTCTATGATGGTCTTCATCCCACAGAAATTACAAACATGGGCATTGCATCAAGATCATACAATGCACCTTCTCCCATGGATGCGTCTCCGTATGATATTAGTGCCTTGGTTCAACTTTAATTAGCATTGAGAACATGATTGCATAAGACAGTGGTTTGCAATTCTTTGTATGCAAATCAAATAAGAAATGATAATAAGAATAAGAATAAGAATATTGTATTATGTGTTTTGTTTAAATTTTAAATCATTCCACTATTAGAAAAAAAAACCTGAATTTCCGATTGTTTCGTAACATTTCGGGAAAAATCAAATCTATGGTAATGAAAGTGTGTGGGAACCTATTTCCTACATATTTACGATGAAATGACTGACACATTTCCAACATATTATTTTGTCGGAAATTTCTGATGGAAAACAATTTTCTCATTTGCGACACTATTCTAACGCGTTTCCGACGAAAAGTTTGTGAGGAATTTCAATATACATTTTTGTAGTGACAAGTTTTTTCATATGTATTCTGTCGGAAAACAAGGCAGCATTTGAGAAAACATAAAAAAAACCCGAAAAGAACAGATTTTTCATGCCAAAAATGCAATATTAAATCAAATACAACAATCAAATCTTGTTTTCCAAGTTCAAGCACAAATCGAAACATTTTCCAAATTCAACCATAAAAATAAAAATTATCCAATACAACACAAGTATTAAGATTTTTGTCTAAACCACAAATATAATAAACCACAACATAAAAAAAACCCGAAAAGAACAGATTTTTCATGCCAAAAATGCAATATTAAATCAAATACAACAATCAAATCTTGTTTTCCAAGTTCAAGCACAAATCGAAACATTTTCCAAATTCAACCATAAAAATAAAAATTATCCAATACAACACAAGTATTAAGATTTTTGTCTAAACCACAAATATAATAAACCATATGATAAGTGCAACAAACTAAGAGTCATTTGGTGGATGTCTAGATGGTTATGAAATTGTGTCATGAATTCTATCATCTCTACTCTTCAGGTCATATTTTTCTTCTTTACATCTCTTCTCTTTTCCTATGCAAGAAATCGATTTGTCTAAATAAAAAATATATTTTATTTGTAAAACATAATAGCAATTAACTTTAATTTTTGTATCCATAATAACAATGTACTTTACTTTTATATCCATAATAGCATATGTATTTTCCTTTTTCTATACACAATAGCAACATATAATTTTTTTTATCCATAATAACAACATACTATTTTTTTTACCAATATAGACAATCCTTTTACTATCCATTATAACATCAATCTTTATATTTTATTCATTAATAGTGATGTACTTTATTAAGAATTCATAAGAGCAACTAACTTTTCTGATTAGTAAACAAACAACATACATTTTTTATACACAAATAGCAAATGCACTTTAATTTTTTTTATCCAAAATAACATTGTACTTTATTTTTTATCTATAATAGCAACATATTCTTTTATACTGATAATGATAATGTACTCCATTTTATTATACATAATAGCAAATAGTATTTATTTTATCTCTATTAAAACAAAATGCATTTATTAAATTAGTATAACTCTTCTTGCGACTGTAAGTTCTCAGAAGAGGAAAACCTAAAAGATGGTCTCCCAATCACCACGAACTCAGAAGTGGAAAACCTAAAAGATGGTATCCCCGTCACCACAAACTGGATATTTTGGATCATAAACAGCCACGAGTAATCCTTCTCTCTCCTTGTATCTATGTCCGAGTTTGCATCTAAAAATCCATATCATCTCCTACATGATGAACTGAAACATGGCTCTCTCATATTAATCCTACAATTTACCTAAATAAGATTGCTATTGTGAAAAGATATATGATAGTTAATATCTAAGATGATGAAGATAACTTACATATGCATTTTTCACTTTAGCTATACAAATTTGTAAATCTACATTATCTCCAACCCAATACTTCACCTTCGAAGCCTTAGTAAGGTGTTTTTGAAGAAACAACTACTTAATATATGTTCATGGCCCAATTTAGCTCTCGATATAAACTACACAATATAATTGATGAAGCTTGAGTTAAAATAATAATAATAAAACTATTACGTTTTCAAGTACTTTTACTTCCCTCCCTGATACGATGCTCGTCGTATCAGATACTTCTTGTCGCATGTCTTGAAATGAACTTATAATTGTTGGTGTTATTTGTTGATATTACTATTAATAGTAGAGTCCTTTTGGGTTACACACAAGAAAAGATCTAAGCATTATTTGAGAACAGAGGGGTGATAAAGATCTATTTTGTTAATTTATTAGACATTAATAAATTAATTAAAACTTAAAGATGTTAAGGGTTTAAATTTTAAGATTTGAAATTCAAATCTTAAGGGATAATTACTTAGTGACCAAGTAATTATCCAATAAGGAAACCTAATCGCACCCCTATAATAGACGTAGAAAACCAACCCATCCATCTAAGCCTCTCCTCCTATTCTTTTTTTATCCCCTCTCTCCACCTCTCCCTCTTAGTTTTTTGCCGCACAAGCATGAGGCCGAAAACCCTAGGTAATTTAGGATTTTGTTGTTCAACTTGGAGCACAAGCAAAGGAGATTTTTTCAAGGGTTTTGCAAGGTCTTTCTCTTGGGTGTGATCACAAGAGAGGAACTCTGGTTTAGGTTTTCTACATCTATACAACAGATTCGAAAAGTTTCAAAGGACTAAAAGGGTATGTCTTATTAATATTCATTTTATACTAGTTATGAATTTGTGATCCTTGTTGGAATACGTTTTTGTGCTTCCTCTTTGTATATTTATATGTTTGTTTGTTTTTTTTTCTATTCAGCATATTCCATCATTATTGCAATTCTACCTTCTTTTATCGAACCTCTTCCTCTACTCAAGTGTGTCCCCTTCCTATAAAGAGAAAAAAATATATGAATAATAATAATATGAAGGACTAATAAAATAACAAAATAAAGAGTAATGTATCAACTAGGCTGACTTACAGAAACCCACACATTACTATGAATTTTAGTGGGATTATAAGTGCACATTATCTCAACAACTTTATCTGTTGGTGGGATTAAATTTTCATCCATTTTGTTCATTTTCACCAATGATTTCCAAGAATCCCTCAGATCATCGTAGATCTTTTAGCACATTCTCAAACCCATAAAAGATGCTCAGATCCTCAAATGCATGCTACTGATAAAATGTATGTAAAAAATTAAATGTAAAGTTAAAAATGCAAACATAAAACGAATAAATATAATATATCCAAATAATCAACTACTATCTTCAGTGGCCTATGATAAACATGTATACTTGGGGAGCTCGATTCTTTTTGTGTATTCTCACCCTCACATTCGAAATTCTTATCAACATGGTCCTCGCCACGACCGCCAATGATGTTAATCCTATTTGCAATGATGTGTTGGAGGATTCCACGCATATCCACCACGAGATTATATTTACCTGACTCACTTTGGTTCACTGTGACTCAATGGCCTAACCTCCTGTGCTTATGAAGAGGAAAATATTAAAGTTGATCTTATCCAAGACTAGTAGGACCGCCTCTTGAACCCCACTGCCTATACATAATTCTATCGGTGAAGAGATTCGGGTCACGACCACTATTTCACACACACACACACACACACACACACACATATATATATATATATATATATATATATATATATATATATATATATACATATATATATAAACACACAAACGGCCGACCCTAACGGTGTGCAAGGTGTGCAACTGCACATGGCCCCGGAAAAATAGGTCCTGAAATTAACAAAATTATCTACTTATTATGTATGTATATATACTTGTTTCTTAAAATTAAGCATAAATGTCACTTAGCTCAACCGACGAAATCCTTTTCTCTAAGCACTGCTCGTTGATTGACATCATTTCTCCATCCATTATTCATCTTTTTTAAGTAAAATTTATCTTCTTTTAAGGAAATAAATAGAAAGTACATATTGACCCTTCAAATTTAGTAGGTAATTCCATTTAATAAATAAATTTCCACAAGTTACAAACTTGACCACCCTAACTTTTAAATATTCACTGTAACATTCCAAAAATCACAATAAATTTTAACTTTTAAAAAACAACACAAAACATAATTGTTTACAAGAAAAACCATTGTTTCAAAAGTATAATCATAATCAGAGTATCCCAAGATCCAATATCTTAAAAATAGGAAGATGTGCACGATCATGTCTTCGATTTCCCACGATCCTCTGAAGTACCTGAAACAATAAACTGAAACCGTAAGACAAAGCTTAGTGAATTCCCACAAAGTACCACCGCACAACATAACAAACAACAACATGCATATGTGAGCCTTCAACATGACTGGACTGCCTCGCATGGCCTACAGCCTTTCTGGACCGCTCTCTGAGCCTTCGGACTGACTGGAATGCCTTTCTGGCCTTCAGTGTATCCGAGCCGCCATGGGTGTTTTGGCTTTCAGCACTAGCTGGTTCGTCTCAGCCCATCAAATCATAACATGTCGACATATACAATAACAAACAGTAAACAACAAACACATGTAATTCTACATATCTACCAGTGAACATGTATCTCAGCATAAAAGTATGTAACAAAACAGTATACCTAATCCAAAGGGCCAGCCTTGGAGCCTTCAACCCATAAGTACAATTAAGGAAAACTCACCTCTCGGTCTGAGCAAATAGCTGAATAGGTCTCTGCTCTGAATATCAGCTCTAACCGTCATCTATTCACCAACTAGTGACCAATCTCAAATACAACTCAAAGTACCCAAAATACCCTTAGGTCAAACTTGGTCAAATCCTGGTCAAAGTCAAAAGTCAACAAACCAGCCGAGTCAACTCAACTGGGTATGTTGGGCGTACTAAGCTTTACGCGGGGTGTACTTAGCTTTACAAAGAAGTCGAGGTTTTGACCGTGTACGTGCATCATACCATTTGGTACGCACCCGACCACCTCAACTTCTTATTAAGAGCTTAATCCATCATATCCTTACGTCCAAATCCAGATCCAAGCCCAAAGTATCATTATAAGTCATAAAGTTTCCAACTTTACGACTTTGCATGGCTAGAAGTGCTTAATACCAACAAACCCTAAATTCTTAATCCATTAGGACATCCTAGCACATGCATGGGGAAGAACTAAGAACCAAGATCATATTTTTATGCTTATAGACATCTCAACATGTTTGAAAGGACAGCTTATACGGGTAGAGTATGTCATACTCATAAATGTCAAGATTTGAGACCAAAATGCTTCAAGACTCAAGAGTTAACATGATATAAAGAATTGCAAGCCAAGTTCAGAACTTTATACCTCGTGGAGGTTGCTAGATAGATGGAGGTTCCAGATCCAAAACTTCGTCAAGCTCCTAAGGTGATTCTACTTCCTTCATTATCCTTCAAGGTCACCAAAAATGCACATCAAAGGTCAAGAATGCTCAAACAAGGAACTAGGGTTTGCTATGGTCGAGTAAAGTGATGGAGGATGATGAGAGAAAAGTATTGGAGGCCATAAATATGTTTAAATATGGTCAAAACCCTAAAAATTAGGGTTTGGGATCCTGCCATGTACGCCCAGCGTACGTGCCTCATGCCCACTATTTAAAAAAATGCCACTATGGGCCACTTTAAAACACTTCTCATATACAAAGGATAGAATGCAATAACCTTCAAAGTTAGGATTAAAATTTGGAAATAACTCAACATCCGGATGTTACATTTCTCCCCCACTTGAACTACACTTTGTCCTCGAAGTCAGCTACTGTGAACAATTCAGGGTAATGCTCCCACATCTCTGCCTTGGGTTTCCACGTCTATTCATAACATTTTCGATGTTGCACCGAACCTGAACATCGTCTAATGGAACAACCGATGATTCATCATCCATGGAATTCTGAAGTTGAGACACATGGAAGGTGTTGTGAATCTGACTAAGCTCCCCAAGCAAATCCAATCTGTATGCTACCTTAACAACCCTGGAAACCACCCGAAGTGGCCCGATATATTGGGGCCCTAGCTTTCCCCTCTTCCTGAAACGTATTACACCCTTCCAGGGTGATACCTTCAGCAAAAACCATATCGCCGACCTGGAACTCCAACTTGGATCGTCGCTTATTGGTATAACTCTTCTACTGACTCTGAGCTGCCTAAAGTCTCTATCTAATCTGTTGGATGAGCTTTGTCAACTGAAGAACTACCTCGGTCCTGCCCATGACCCTATGACCAATCTTTCCCCAACATACTGGGGTACGACACTTCCTCCCATAAAGAAGATCGAATGGCGGTGCACTAACACTGGAGTGATAGCTGTTGTTATAAGAAAACTCATATAAGGGAAGGTAGGAGTCCAAACTGAAAAGATGGGAGAGTACTTTAGTATCATGTTTATGATCATCTTAATGATTAAGATACCATATCACAATTGGTCCTCTAAAGTCATCTTAGTGCATTCTTATGACTAAGAAGAGGAGTCATGAATTGTTGAAATGGTTAAATCAAAAAGATGAGTCATACTTCGTTCCAAAACAATTCTTAGAGTCATACTCCAAGATTGTAACTTGAGTGACATATCTTAAAGAGGGTTTGTTAACACTAGTCAAATGTAAGAGTAAAAGGTTATCTACTCTTGTACATTTGAAATTGGTAAGTTGTGATGTTTTGGATAAAACAGAGACCAACTTAGGCCAATTGTGTAAAGTGTTAGTCTTGATAAAGAATCCGCACTATCTCTTGAATATTTGACAAGGGAGTCTTATATGTCAAGAGGACAGTGGGAGTCTTAAAGCTCTTGAAAGTTTCAAGACTTAATCAAGAATAAAACCTAAAGTCCTTCACTAGCACACGACTTGAGTTTTATAACCTATCGTGTTGAAATTTTTGTGCCTATTCAAGTTGGCTTTGCATAGGAGTTCTGAGAGTTCTCAATTGGTTGCACAACTACTTGGAAGTAATGGCAGGCACCTGAGCTGCAAAATGGCAAGAATTTAAGATTGCACAAGTTTAATCAATATGAGTTTGGATTTGTCACTAACCTTGTCTTGTGATTATGGTTTTGACAAATTCACATGGATAAGAACACATACACTATTAAATCTAAGTGTCATAAGTTTTCTCTCCGATTCATGAAAATGATGGTGAGGAAACACTTTCACTAAGTAGATTTTAGCTAGATAGCAATTGTGATATTTGCATTCTCAAAGTCGTTAGTGGAGCGTGTGTGGTTTACTGGCACACTAACATGGACTTGTGAGAAGTGGCAAAGGTCTAAACAATTGAGACTATGATTACGGCATCCCTTTTCATAGTTCTAAAATTGTTTAGACACACATGTGAGCTATCTAAGAGAGGTGTATGATTTTGATAAAGTTTTATCAAAACAATCTAGTATCAGAAATCTGAACTTTGGTAAGAAAGTCAGCTGATTTCTGAGTACATGTCAAAGCTAGTGGGAGCATAAGTGTTATGCTAATAATCATCATGTTAGTAGGAGCATGATAATTATGACAAAGGTTGCAAGTTAGCAATGTTAATTATAGAAAACAAAAGTTTCAATTCGTGAGGTTGCAGGGGTTGAAAAAGTTGTTTTGCTATAATTAAGGGAGAGGAAATTATACTTCATTTCAATTCTAAAAGCTTAGATTGAGATTTTAATCGAATTTAATCAAGGATATATATATATATGAATTTCATGTTGGAATGGCTCAACATAAGGAAATTCTATATATGTGTCCATTATTTGCGTTCTAAAATTCGATTATGATTACGACATCCCTTTTCATAATCTGAATTTTGAGAACTTGGCAAATTGAAATGGAAATATTATAGCAAAAGACTGGTTTAGTCTTTATGTGAGACATCATGAATCGTGTCCCATATGCTTCGGATATAGGATCGATTACATGTGCTATATTCATCCTTTCTAAAATTTTCCAAATGCCTGGGGCATTATGAAGGGAAAAGGTCTAGAATTGGATATGACTAAAATGATTAAGCAATTATCGAGGACAATCTAAGGTTTACCAAAGATTGGTTGCTCAAGGACAGTTGGAAGTATAATGTTAATTCTGGAAGGACCATATTGACATAATCTGTAAGGAGGCAACTCTTGTTCAGAAGTGATAGTCAAAATGGAATATGGAAATGTTTCAAAGTTAGAAATTATTCAATCTGTGTAAGATTAGGAAACTTAATGAAAGAAGGATGTTTCCAAGGAGCTGATCTCCTTTGGAATGCTCTGTAATGATTGTTGTCAAGTCTTTCTGACTTCGTGCATAATCATTAAGAGGATCAATGCATATAAGTTTAGAATCTAACAGATTTCAGTAAATGGCATGAATTTGGAATTCTTGCATTTGCAGTAAGGATTTGGGACTGTGAAAAGAGGATCATTGGAGTGATGTTCAATTGATCTATTTTACAAGGTAAAGATCATAGACAAACATAGTATGCATACTTGGTGTATGGCATGACTAGTGTTTAGAAAACATAGTGTACATGCTTGGAGCATGGGACAACTATTGTTTTAGATTCAAGTATAAAGTTGATAAAACCGAAACAATGAATAATGAGTAATCAGTATGGTGATAAATAAAAGTGTTTATTTATATTCATAGGGTTTGATACCATATTTGATTCATTTATTCTTGTGTTTCACTTTGCATGTTTTGACTTCCAGAATAACTAAGTCGCTCTTCCTGAATGATTAAGTTATTCAAACCATCCACAGTCGGTCATATGTTGGAAGTAGATATGAATCAAGACTGTCATGGGTTGGTTTGTAGAGGTCCAAGTTGGTGGACAAAGTGGTGCTACAACACTCATGAGTGCTCATAAGTTCTGAGTATTGGATTCAACCCGCGCCCATTTGAATCACTTCATGGATTTTATCACGAGTGATCATGAGACGATAATATCTTATATTCTTCAAACCTAGAGATATGAGTTGTTACTATGAGTTGGTTATACATTGGTTGCACGAAAACACATTGGTAACTCGATGTTATAAAACGTGCCTTTGTGTATGATTCAACAAGTAGTAGAATAAGCCATATGAGTCGAAGTTTATCCATTCCTTTTACCTTCGGGATAAAAGCGATATCTGTGGGCCCCTCGATGATTTAAAGATGATACATGTGAGTGCTTGGCCAAGCCAGGACTGATTTGATTTGTTCAATCAGTCAGTCATCATGAATCGGAAATCGGGAAACAACAAATGGACAGAGAGAATGATTGATAATCCATGTCTCAGTCGATATGATATCTAGAATGGAGGAATATATGATCCCTTATCTAATGGACAAGTCATTGACAAAGGTCAGAGTTCGACAGAAGCTTTTGAGAGCTATGATTGCTGATCGGTTCCTGAAGTCATACGCAATAATAGTTTTAGACTTATCCAAGTGGGAGACTGTTGGATTAATGTCTAAGTCCATAACTATAATTGGTAAGACTTGACCCGACCCGGCATGGTCCATTTGGGTTGCATGGCATCATGCATTTGGATAGACTATAATGAGAGAAATAACACTTAAGGTTGGTTAATATATTATAAGTTATAATATATTAATAAGGTTATTTAATTAGTATTGATCAAGAATTAATTTGGAATTAATTAAGTGATCAAAAGGAGACTAATTAAATATATGGGTTGATTGTGTAAATTATTTATTCTTATATATGTGGGCTTGTGATCCAAGATTCCTTATGTTGGACTAAGTCCATGGGGTGACCCATGGATACTCCATGGAGGTTAAAATCCATGGAGCATAAGGAATGGGTAAAGTTATGAGTTACATGGTGTAACCCTAATAGCCACCATATAAAAGAATCCCATGGCTCAAGAAATCGTGCACTAATGTGTGAGTGTGAGGGCTAGACGATTTTAAGGAGTGTTCAAGTTTCTCTCAAGTTATTCCAAGTGTATTTGGTGTTGTGTGAACCATTTGAGGTGTCACACTTGGGGCACTAGGCACTCAAGCTTCATGAAGACATTCTACATCAAAGAGGTATGTATTCTATCTTGTTATATTTATTATTTTGTATGCTAGATTAGGATAATACCTTGGATGTTCATAATTGTATGTATAATAGAGAAAACATAGATCCAAGGTATTTAGGGTTTCATGTACACTTAGGAGTGTTAGAATGCTCATAACCCAACAGATTTCTGCGATGGGAGGCTGGTCGAGGAATCAGAGACGAGGTGCGTGATAGTGCATTATTTCCAGATGGAGAGTCAGGACTAATTTGGAACAGTTGGGGTATCCGAACAGTGTGTCGGTCTGAGGCTTAGAGATGACTAGAGGCAGTCACGTCGAGAGGATTCTGAAATTTTTTTTGTCTGAGTTACGGGACATTTGGAGTTACTTGGTTCCCATCGGGAAGATCATTGATGTGATTACGTGGTACGTTCCAAGAGTCAAGTGTGATACACCTGGTGAAACAGTCTATGGAGTGGATTGTTGGTATGCCAATTGGTGATGGTTCGAACCCTAGGTATTCTATTGAGAGGATCAGTGATCCGTTCAAGTACGGTTAGAACACTGGTTATGGAGATCTACGGTGCAAACACATGAGACCTGGGTTATTGGTGGATGAGGCGAGGTGCAAGGAGAGATGATGTATGTGTATGTGCTTAAGAAAGGATCAGTGAATCCATGGAACGTGGCCGTTGGTCAGAGAATTTATTGTGGCTAGCGATTTTTCGGGTATGCAAATGTTGAGTTCGAGGCGGTTGGGTCGTTGAGTTCAGGGTGCAATTGCTGAGATTTGTGGGTAACGGTATAGATTGTGATCTATACTCCAGGAGGGGCAACAATTGATTTGTCAACCAATTTTAGAGTCGGTATGAGTAGTTTCGTATGAGTGGTGATCAGTAGAGCATGGAGTTTCGGATTTTTGTTAACGTGTTTTCAGTCGTTGACGATTCCTCCGTGTTTCAATTTGTGAGATGGGAGTGTTTCAAGGTTTCGAGTTGCGTGAGTGGAAGATCAGTGGTTGAGGCAAGACATCGTGAGATGTTGTGATGGTGTACCGAGGTACCCGTGTATGATGTCCTAATTTTTGGTCTTGTTGAGACTCGAGTTGTGAGATGGCGAGTGGAATACCGAGTGACTTTTGTTCCAGTGGGAACCCCTCAGTTAATTGTCGTCGGAGTGGGACTGTCTGAGGGTGTATCTGTGCTGAGAAAAGTGCCTTGCCTACGAGAACTTACATCAGGAAGTGGCGGTGCATAAACTGAGTGGGTGTGTGCACCTATCTATGTTGGGTTGTGGAGCATGAGATAGTGAACTCAGTGTAGTGATGACTTGATGATGAGATTATGAGGTGATAAGAGAGCGAGTGGATCCGAGTGGGGGTAATCACTTAGGATTATCGGGGAAAAACCATGCAGTGAGTAAGAGAGTGTTGTAAGACTACGGGGAGCCGTAGCATCCATGAGTCAGTGAGAGAAAGGGTATCGTGTGACTGCAAAGAGTCGCAGCATACGTGAGTCAGAGAAGGGTATCGTGATACTGTGGGGAGCCGTGGTATTCACTAGTCAGCGAGAGAGTGTCGTGATACTGCGGGGAGCCGTAGTATTCACTAGTTAAAGAGAGAGTGTTGTGATACTGCGGGGAGCCGTAGCATTCTCGAGTCAGTGAGAGAGTGTCGTAAGACTACGGGGGATACCGTAGCACTCAGTAGTCGATAAGGGTGAATACTGTCCCGCCGGGAGCTGTAGTATTCACTTGTCCGCGTATGACACAGAGGAGTTTTTAGGCTTGGGCAGCCTTACCACTTGAGTCTTCGGGAACTGGATTTGTTCGTGTGTTGATTAGGCGAGATGAAGTTTCAGATTCGTAGATGGGTTCATTTTGAGAGCTATTGTTCTCCATCAGATGTCTTAGACCAGAGTGAGTCAGTTTCATCGGTATGGGAAGGACCGTAAGATGCATGGAATCTGTGGTTGGTAGACGACAGTGGTCGAAGGTGAGACGATTTCAGGTGAGTTGTAGTATTCGTTTGGGGTAAAGCGAACTTCGTGACTTGTGTGTCGCGATGAGCCGAGATAGTAATTGTGAGAAGGAAGTCGGTAAGATGTGCTTGATATGCAATGAGTAGCCTTGAAGGTCCAACCGTCGGGTCGGGAGTTGACCTGGTGTTCAGTGTCGGAAGGAACATTTGAGAGGAACTGGGGCTTATGATTATGGGAGTTTGAGGATCACTCCTTCACAAGAGTTCTAATAGCTTCTCAGGCGGTGGGTCCTTGGTGGGATATGACCTTTCCGTTCCTTTTGAGTTACGACCAGGGTCGATTAGAGAATCAGAGTTGTAGAGTGTTCTTAGAGTCTGTTATTCGATGAGCGGTTAACAAGATGATATTTTGCGAGGGTGGTCTGGCAGGGAGACAGACCACTAGAATTTTCAAATTCTGAAGAGACAGAACGAGTACCGCAGCAGCAGAAGGGTCTGCCCATTTTTGGGATTGGGAATTTTTGTTGGGTTTGATCTATGTGTTGATAAGGAGCTATTTTGGGGGCTAAATCAAATTCAAGTGGGGGAGAGTTGTAACATCTTGTTTCAGATCGTCTGAGATTAGGGTTTGTGGGATGCAACCCGGGCATAAGGAAGTCTCGGGGTTACGAAGAGTTGTTGGAAGCGTAGAGCATCTCGACACCTTTCCGAGGATATGAGATTCATTGGAAACGGGGTTATATCGAGGAAGCAATGGAAGTTTGAAGTTATGGCATGATAAGTCCTTTAATAGAAAAAGGTGGCAGCGGAGTACGCTGGGCGTACATGTGTGTACGCTTAGCGTACTCATGTGCGTGACTTTTAAGCGGAGCCACCTAGTACGCTGGGCGTACTAGGCACAGAAGGAAAACCCTAACTGAGAGGAGTGTCCCTATATAAAGAATGAGATGGCCTCATTCCTGGCCACCATCCTCAGTCAATAAACCCTCTCAAACCCTAATCCTCGTTCTTGAGCTTGTGTGTGACCATTGTGAGCTTTTAAGTGTTCTTGTGGGATTTTTGGAGTGAAGAATGAGCATGGAAGAGAATAGAGTTGGAGTCCAGGCTTTGGATATGAGCTTTTCTGTGGTTGGAGCATCATTTGAAGGTTTAAAGCTCAAAGCTTTCCCATCCTTTTGTTTTGTGCATGATATGGTCCATTTTAGGGTTTTTGGTCCCAAAGCTTGAGGCTTTATGAGTTTTTGCACTCCAGAGCTTAATATCTGTCCTTTTAAGTGTTTATAGTGGAGAGGATCCATAAAAATGAGGTCTTGAACATGAGAATCAGCCCATGCATGAGATATGAGCATTTTGAGTTAAGAGAGTAAGAGTTTTGTGTGTTTGTGACCTTATCAGCCATGCAAAGGGTTAAAGTCACTGACTTTATGGAGTAAGAGCCATTATGGAGTCCAGATCTGGGATTTGAGTTAATGTCTTAACGGTTTAAGCCCAAATGAGTAGAAAGAGTGAATCTTGGAAGTACGCTGAGCGTAATTCCAATACGCCCCGTATACTGCCCCAGTGTCCCCGATGGCCAATATGGATTTATGAGTACGCTGAGCGTACCAAGAGAGGTACGCCCCGCGTAACCTCACTGTGGACTTTTGGGCTAAGTCTCATTTTGGGCCTTGAGTGTTCGGCCTGGAGTTTGTGCTTGTTGCAATGGTCTTGGACTAGAGGATTATATATATATATATATATATATATATATATATATATATATATATATATATATATATATATATATATATATATATATATATATATGTGTGTGCTTTGGGCCCTTGAGTTGGGCTTGCCATTTAGATTTGGGAGTTGGGCCTCGGGAGAGCCCATTTATTATTGGGCCTTGGTGGGCCCAATGGGTTTTAGGTCATTGATGGGCTGGTTAGTGGACTACCCTTAGACCTAATGAGTGAGAGTTTGGACTTAGTTCCTAATTGGGATAATTGTGGGTTTGGCACAGAGTTAGTGGCCGGTGCCTAGCAGCAGCGTTTATAGCGGCTGTTCATCATCCGAGGTGAGGCTTCTCACTATACTTACCTTGAGTGGTAATTTGTGTGACCAGAGGGTCTTGTATGCTATTATTGAGTATTGTGATATCCTGCATTATGTCTTTGTGATTTATGTTGTGTATTATTCTGAGCTTTACTTAGTTAGGACCGGAGGGTCCACCCGAGTTGTGGGACCAGAGGTTTCCACTAAGACACATTGACCGGAGGGTCTTATTTGAGATATAGCCATGAGAGGCTAATGAGTTATGTGTGGTATTTTGGGGAACTCACTAAGCTTCGTGCTTACAGTGTTATGTGATATGTGTTTCAGGTTCTTTTCAGGATCGCGGGAAGGCGCCGGCTTGATTGTACACACCAGAGAAAGAGTTATGTTTTCAGCATCCTGGATTATTAATTAAATAACTATGGAGTTGTGTGTTGTAAATTAAATAAATGGGATTTTGTGAAATGTGTTACGAGAATTATGTGAAATTAAAAATGAAAAATTTGTTTGAAATTTTATGGTGTTACAGCATCAGCGACCACATTTGCTTTTCCAGGTTGATAGAGAATCTCGCAGTCATAATCCTTGACTACGTCGAGCCACCTATGTTGTCTCATATTTAGATTCGGCTGGTCCATGAGATATCTCAACCTCTTGTGATCCTTGTGTTGGATTTTATGTACTCTAACACCCCTATGGTCCACATACAACCCTAATGCTTTGGATCTACGTTTTCTCTAGTTATACATGCAACAAAAAAATATCTAAAGCATGAAACCTATAACTAGCATACAACTTGATATTTGAAACATAAAACAAGTTAGACAATTACCTCTTTGTTGTAGCTTGTAGAGTTTTGGGCTTTCAAGAGCTTAGTGCCTCAAATGTTGCACCTCTAATGGAATCACAACACACCATGAACAAATGGAGGACTTTCAGATAGAGGTTAGACACACCAAAAACGACAATATTCTTCATGGAGTACACTTGTGTCGATTTTAGGGTTTAGGGAATACATATATAGTGTAGAAGTCCAAGAGTCGTATGTAAACCCTAATTCTTACACTTAGGCTTATGATCGAATAACTCATATGGACTAACTCTTCATGGACTCTCACATAAACTTAGTCCATCATGGATCAATAGCCCAAACCATATGTATCACTGATTTACATAATCAGTCCCGTTAATTTTATTAGTCTCTTTTGATCACTAAATTACTTCCAAATTAAGTCTTGATTAATACTAATTAAATAATATGATGTCTAAATTAATATATTATACTTATAATATATTAATAAATCACAAATAACCTCTTTCTCAAAAATCCATCCTATCAAATTGCCCTGGTGAATGCAACCCAAAAGGACCATGCTACTCTCGGGTTAACTACATACCACTTATAGTTATGGACTTAGACACCTAATCCAACATTCTCCCACTTGGATAAGTCTAATAACTATAACTGCAAGTACGACTTCAAAACCCGACTAACAATCGTAGCTCTTAAAAGCCGCTGTCGAACTCTGACGCGTCCTTTAGATAAGGGATCATATATTCCTCCATTCTAGTTATCGTATGGACATGAAACATGGATTAAAATCATTCTCTCTGTCCATGTGTTGTTTCCCGATTTCCGATTTATGACGACTGAGTAATTGAACAAATCAAGTTAGTCCAGGCTTGGCCAAGCGCTTAGGGTGTCATTACTAAATCATCGAGGGGCCCAAATATATCGCTTTTATCCCTCTTAGGGTAAAAAGAACGGATAAACTTCTACTCATATGCTTTCTCTATTTACTCATCAAATCACACACAACAATATGTTTTATAACACGAAGTTACTGCTGCATTTACATATCATCAATGTGCAACCGACTTGTAAACTGCAACTATATGTCTTCGTTTCAAGAATATAAGATATTATCGTCTTACAATCACCCGTGATAAAATCCATGAAGTGATTCAGATGAGCGTGGGTTTAATCCAATACTCAAATCTTATTATAGGAGTACTCATGAACACTGTAGCAAACTTGTATTATGTCTAAACACTTTAGACAATCTACAGACGGATTCATGACAGTCTTACCTCAATACCTACTTCCAAAGTATGATCGACTGTGGATAGTTTGAATAATCTTATTATTCGGGAAGTCAAAACATGCAAAGTGAAACACAAAAATAATTGAATTCAATATGGTCTCAAAAACTTTTGAATATAAATAAAACACCTTTTATTTAATCACCATATTGATTACACATTATTCATTGTATAATGTTTCGATTAATCAACTTAATACTTGAATTAAAACAATAGTTATACCATGCTCCAAGCATGCACACTATGTTTATATATGGTCCTTACTTTGTGAAATAGATCAATTGAAAACATTTCAATGATGCTCATTTCATAATTCCAAATCCTTATTACTTAGTGTAAGAATACCTAATTCTTGCCACTATAAGAATGTGTTAGATTCTAAACTATTATCCAATGTATCTTTTGTAATGTCGAGGTACCAAAGTCACAGAGACTTTGCCAACGATATTACAAGACTTTCCACTAGAGATTGATAACAAAACAATTCTAAGGAAGCGAAGTGTCAGATTCAAAGTACATTCCTTTGAAAATCATTTTTGCATAAAGGTTTCTAACCTACACATAGATTCTTAATACCCAACTCCCATTATAAAAACATTTCCATATTTTCCATATGACAATGCATTATTAATAGAATTCTGTCTATTCATAATAATGTCAATATGGTCCATCCATTACTATACTTCCAACTGTCCTTAAGCAACCAATCCTTAGCGAACCTTAGATTGTCCTTGACAGTTGTTTAACCACTTTAGTCATATCCGGTTCTAGTCCTTTTTCCCTCTTAATGCCCTAGGCATTTGGAAAATTAGAACACGTGAATATTATAGCATATGCAATCGATCCTATATCTGAAGCATATGGGACATTATTCATAATGTCTTCCATAAAGACATGATAGTTGACCAGTCTTTTGCTATAATATTTCCATATATAGAATTTCCAATGTTGAAATATTTCAACATGGTATTCATATATATCCATGACTAAGTTTCATTAATACTTCAATCTAAACTTTTAGATTCGAAATAAAGTATAAGTATCCTCTCCCTTATTATAGCGAAACAACTTTTCAACCTTTGCAACTTTGCAAATTAGAACTTTATTTCCTATAAATAGTATTGCTAACTCGCAACACTTACTATAATAATTATGCTCCCACTAAGATAACAATTATTTTGTTACTAGCATAACATTTATGCTCCCACTAGCTTTGATATGTATCCAAAATCAGCTGGACTTCTAGAAACAAATACTTTATTGACTTTCTTACCAAAGTTCAGATTTCTAATACGAGATGCTTCGATAAGACTTTATCTAAGCTCATACACCTTTTATTGGAAAACCCATATATGTGTCTAAACTATTTCAGAACCTACAGCAGTAAGTCCCGAATGTTCAAACTTTTTTCCATTTCTCACAATTCGAACTATGAATAGGGATGCCGTAATCATAATCGAATTTGAGAATGCAAATATCACAATTGCTAACTCTTAAAATCTACTTAGTGAAAGCATTTCCTCACAATCATTTTCATGAATTGGAGAGAAACCTTATGACACTTAGATTTTATGGTGTATGTGTTCCTATCCATGTGAATATGTCATTTCCAACCATTACCATAAGATAAGGTCTCTGACAAACTCAACCTCATATGGACTGAACTTGTTCAATCTTAATTTCTTGCCACTTGGCAGCACAAGGGTCTACCCTGTCTTCCAAGTTGTTAAGTATCTCACCTATACCGATCAATGAACTTTTACTGATCAAGGTCCTTCGCCTTATGCAAACAATTGAGAACTCATAGAACTCACATGTATAGTCAACTTTTAACTGGAATGGGCACAAAAACAAGAATATGTCAACACGATAGGTTACAAACCTCAAGTCGTGAGCTAGTGATACACAATAGGTTTATTCTTAATTAGTTTCTAAAACTTTTCAAGATCTTTAGGACTCCCACTGACTTCTTGACATATAAGATTCTCTTGTCAAGAAACACTCCTTGACAAAAAACTATTCAAGAGTTAGTGCAGATTCTTATCAAGGAAAAACACTTCACACAATTGGTCGTAGTTGGTCTTTGTCTTAAAGACATCACAACTACCAATTCTAAATGTGTTATAAACCTACTTAAGATATGTCACTTAAGGAACAATCTTGGAGTATGACTCTAAGACTTGATTTTGAAACGAAGTATGACTCACCTTAATTGATTTAACGATTTCAACAATTTCCGATTCCTCTTCTTAGCCATACTTATGTACTAAGGTGTCCTTAGAGGATCAACTGTGATATGGCTTTTCATAATCATTAAGATGATCATAAAACACGATACATAAGTACTCTCCTTTCCTTTCAGATTGGAGAAACTTTTATCTTTCTGCCTAATTGATTCTTCTTATTTGTTTTGATATACATTGAAATGTTTTCAATGATTCAGAATTATACTTAATCTTGTAAGCATAATCATATTCACTAAACTTTTAGTAAATCATGACAAATAGTCTTATTGTTCTTTGTGGTGGACGTGACCAGTGCACAACCAAGTGTACCCGATCCCCTAGTCCTTCACTTGACTCACATATACATGTGAACAAGGAATTAGTCTTAATTTCCCAAAGATGAAGGTTCTCATTCATCATACAATACAAGTTGCATGATTCCAAGTTTCTATCCAATTGAAACTTGGTGATGAGAATCTTTCCTTATTTGGTAAATTTAGACACCACCACAAACGAAAGAACCAAATCCATATTGCTAAAAATAGAAACATACAAACATCAATTTTCATAAATGCCATTGCAAGGAAATATAAAATAAAATCAAATCAAATTTTTCTTTATTTATTAAAATTGCAGAAAATCTTGTCATTACAATGCAATTACAAATGAAAACTATGTCACTACATATTTCTAAGCAATCTATCATAACTCCTAAGTAGCAGCTCACAATTCTGATCATCGAATCATGCGATTGAAATCCATCTCTTCGCGATCAGACTCATCATGCTTTTCATTTAAGCTTCCTTTCTTTTCTTCGATCCTACAAAACATCAAAATGTGATCTCATCACATCATGTTTTAAGAATCTTCAAATAGGAACTTAATAGAGTTAGAAAGTGGACTTACCTGAAGCAGAGTCAACCACTTTGACTTTACCATCCTTATGATCATTCAGGTAAATAAGGCAGCTTCGCAACCAATGCCCCTTCTCTTGGCAGTAGTAACAAACAGACTCTTTTGGAATGACACACGGGACAATCTCAGACTTAGCCTTTTTCTTTACCATTTGGTCTAATGGTTCGACCATGGCCGATCCCTTTCCATTAGGAAGAGAAGACTCTTACGGACTTCCAATGTTTCCATTGTTAATGTCCATGGAAGTTTGGGAAGTAGATCTTCCAATCAAATTTGCATTAACAGTGTGCCAATTCATTTCTGATTTAGTAGCAATAAGCAAATAAGTAAGATCGATAAGGGTTACGTCGTGGTCTGTCATATAGTAATCTTTAACGAACTCACTATATGACTTAGGAAGCGATTGAAGAACCAAGTCAACAGCCAACTTCCTCGAGACAATGACACCTAACATTCCCAGCCTTTCAATGTGTGACTTCATCTCCAAGACATGTACACACACAGACCTTCCATTTTCGTGTTTGCTTGCCAATAGGGTTTGAGTGACCTTGAACTTTTCATGTCGACGAACACGTGGGTCGGGGAGAATAATTGGAGGAGTTAGAGGAAGTGAAGTATGATTTCTGTGAACATCATCTTCATGAGGAAAGCTTTTTCCATAAGATTCGGAAAGACCATAGTTGTCAGAACTAGACATTTACAAGGGAAAAATTCAAGTTAATTGATTTAAGTCCTTAATATAACACCCAAATGAAGTATTAAGGATAGGACCCAACATAATATTCTGTAATTCGGAAGAGGGATGCCGTAATCCAATTGCAAAATATTTGAAGGGAGGTAAATGACGATTTACCAATTTCCACCATGAAAAACGAAAATGAACATTAGGTTTTAAATGAATTGAAATTCCTAGATTCTTTGAGATTCATTGAACCTTTCAATGGCATGTTTAATCTCGATTATGCCCTTCAAGTTTGTTACTGGGATACCGAGGATCACAAACAAGGTGTGAATAACCATGCAAATTAGCTTGGTACTCTCGAAGACATTTATCACTTAATCAATGTGTCGGTTAACCACACACGCTCCATTGATCTATGATAATCTACGAGCTACCCATTGCCATCTTTCATTAGTCCCATATTAGTGTGCCGGTTACCCACACGCGCTCCACTAACGACCAATAAGGTGCAATGTGCAATTTCATGGATTAGCACCAAATTCACATTTTTCCTAAAGTAACGAAGATTGGGAATTTATAAAGTGTTTAGTTACTTTGTATGTCATTATACTTTTAATGAAGATTTAAGTGTCCTATCAAACCCGTTTGGCAAACGACCCTCCACTAGTCAAGGGTGCGGTGGGTAAGAGTGTATACCCAATGGCGGCCATTTTACAGGCAGCTTCCTTAAACACCCCCTATAGACCAGCTTCGTGAATGAGACCTATTAACGGTAAGACTGACTTTTAACTTATACATATATAATATATTAGACTTTTAATTTTATATAGTATAAGGGTGTATTTTACTAATTTAAAATACTAAGTGGTTTAATCTATTAATAAATTAAACTTTTAATTTAATTAACTTTAAACCCTATGATTATGGATTTATTAACTTTCTCTTTTAATTAAATATTTAATCAATTCAATAAAGTGCATAAGAGTGTAATTTGAACTATTCAAAGAAAACATCAAGGTTCAAAATAGAAAATTCAAAATTAAAACTATTTAATTAATTTATTAAGTTATGAACCCAAGAGTTGCACCTTTTCAAATTACTAGATTTTTAGAATTCAATGTTTCATAAATGAGACTTTTCAATTTCCAAAACTTTGAGGCAAGTTCTGTAACTCTTGAAAACCTTTTGATTCCAAACTTGATGGCAAGTTTTGTAACTCCTTTTAAAAAAAAAAATTTGAGTTCCAAAACTTAATGACAAGTTTTGTAACTCCTTTAAAACATTTAGATCAAATTTTAACCTAATAAAATAATCATAATTTTAACTTTTTACCAATTTGAGCTAATGCAACTCTTATAGCAAGATAACTTCAAATCAAAAAATTACAAACAATTAGCTTATCATATAAACTAGTAATTACCTCAAGACTTGATAATTTATCTTTTAATTGGATGAGGTTGATCACTACCATATTAGAAAAAATAAATTTTATGATATAAAACAGTTCATGGTAATGCTCCTAATCCAATTCTGGCAAAAAAAACCCCGAAAAACTGCAACCAGCCTATCCAACTCGTCGAGTCAGATACTGGACTCGTCGACTTTGCTTGATTTGTGCTTGACTCGTCAAGTCAGATCATAGGACTCGTCGAGTCCACTGTCCAGACAGCAGTTTTTCAATTTTTTCAGCTTTGAACAAATAACTAATGCATCTATATAACAGAAAACAACCCATGGCTCTGATACCACTGTTGGGTTTTATGTACTCTAACATCCCTATGGTGCACATACAACCCTAATGCTTTGGATCTAAATTTTCTCTAGTTATACATGCAACAAAAAAAATATCCAAAACATGAAACCTATAACTAGCATACAACTTGATATTTGAAACATAAAACAAGTTAAACAATTACCTCTTTGTTGTAGCTTGTAGAGTTTTGGCCTTTCAAGAGCTTAGTGCCTCAAATGTTGCACCTCTAACGGAATCACAACACACCATGAACAAATGGAGGACTTTGAGAAAGAGGGTAGACACACCAAAAACGATAATATTCTTCATGGAATACACTTGTGCAGATTTTAGGGTTTAGGGAATACATATATAGTATATAATTCCAAGAGTCATATGTAAACCCTAATTCTTACACTTAGGCTTATGATCCAATAACTCATATGGACTAACTCTTCATGGACTCTCACATAAACTTAGTCCATCATTGATCAATAGCCCAAACCATATCTATCACTGATTTACATAATCAGTCCCCGTTAATTTAATTAGTCTCTTTTGATCACTAAATTAATTCCAAATTAATTCTTGATCAATACTAATTAAATAATATGATTTCTCAATTAATATATTATACTTATAATATATTAATAAATAAAAAATAACCTCTTTCACAAATATCCATCCTATCAAATTGCCCTGGTGAATGCAACCCAAAAGGACCATGCTACACTCGGGTCAAATACATACCAATTATAGTTATGGACTTAGACACCTAATCCAACACCTTGTTTATAGTACACCGGACCCCATACAAATAATGCCGCCAAATCTTGAAAACAAATACCACTGCTCCCAACTCCAAATCATGAGTCGGATAACAAACCTCATGCGACTTCATCTGCCAAGAAGCATAAGCAATAACTCTCCCACGCTGCGTAAGCACCGCTCCCAAACCAGTGATGGATGCATCATAAAATATCACAAAATCCTCAACACCCTGAATGAGGGTCAACATTGGGGCCTCACATAATTTTTGTCTTAGTGTCTCGAACGCAACCTACTGCTCAGGCCCCAACAGAAATCCATGCTCTTCCTCGTCAGACGAGGGAGGGGTACCACAATCTTGAAGAAGTCCTGAATGAATCTCTAATAATACCCAACTAATCCCAAGAAACTCCTGATCTCTGAGGGCGACTTCGGAACCTCCCACTGCATCACAACTTTGATCTTGGCCAGATCGATCAAAATACAATCCTGGTTAATGAGATGCCCCAAGAACTAGACCTCTCGTAACCAAAACTCACACTTCAAAAACTTAGCATACATCCGTTCTTGCCTCAAAACTCCCAGAGGCTCTCAAAGGTGCTCCTCATATTGCTCTCTGGTCTTGGAATGCACCAAGATATCATCAATAAAAACAATGACTGATCGATCGAGCATCAGCCTACATACCAGATTCATTAAATTGATAAATACCGCAGCAGCATTGGTGAGCCCATATGGCATCACCACGAACTTGTAATGACCATAACGAGTATGAAATGTAGTATTATCCACGCCTTCTTCTCTAACCCTCATTTGATGATACCCTGACCTCAAATTGATCTTGGAGAACCAAGATGCACCCTGCAATTGGTCGAAGAGGTCATCAATCCGCCGAAGGGGATAGTTGTTCTTCACCGTCAACTTATTCAACTCCCGGTAATCAATACACATCCGGTGTGAACCATCCTTCTTTTTGACGAACAAAATAGGTGCTCCCCACGTCGAACTACTCGGTCTAATAAACTGCTTTCCCAACAGCTCCTGAAGCTAAGAGGACAACTCCTGCATCTCAGACGGTGCCAAACGGTACGACGCATTGGCAATAGGAGCTACACAAGGAACCAAATCAATCCTGAACTCAAACAACCGGGTAACTCCTCTGGAAACACATTGACAAAATCTCTAACAACTGGCACATCTGAAACCGAAACCTGCTTTCTAGCTCGATTATCAACCACATATGCAAGATAGCCAATACAACCATGTTGGATATACTGTCGAGCCCTGGGTGCTAAACAAAACGCTGACCCAATCTTGGTACCCTCTCCATAAATAACCAGTTCTCCCCCACTTGGGGTTCGAACTACCACCCGCTGGCCCTCGTAGTCAATTATTGCCCCAAACCTGCTCAGCCAATCATCCCTACTATAATGCACACATCCCCCATGGGCACATAGATCAGATAATTCGGATAAGGCACCCCAAAAATCTCCAAGATACAACCGTGGTAACTGGCTGATGCAGATATTTCGTGTTCGTTGCCTATAGAAACCTGCAACGGAAACTCCAACTCTCCAAGAGTTATATCGAGACCCCTACTAAAAGACTGAGATACAAAGGACCGACTCGCACCCGTGTCAAAAAACACAAGAGCATGAAAGGAGTTCACTAAGCAGGTACCTAGCAAAATCATAAACATAAGCATACCATAAAATAACTAACATAATAATATATAGAAACATACTAATAACGACGTCTGGTGTTCACCAGGCCTCCTCTGTAGTGAAGTAGAAAGCATGACCTCGAGCCCTCGGGGGCTCTACCCCACCCTGGCGTCCATCGGTAATCCTCATAGCAGCTGGTGTTGGATCCTATCTCAATCTCCATCCTCTATCCCCCAGATCTCGAATCAACGGGTTTGAACCGCTTCGCTGCAGGCTGTGACTGAACAGGAGCATGCCACAACACCCTCGTCTGAATCTCTACCTCAATCTCCCGCCTCCTCACAACATCCTGAAGCTCAATGAGGGTAGCATAACGTTGGGTGGACACAAACTATCAGATATACGTCTTGAGCATGCTCAAGTACTGAGTCTATGAGGCTGCTCAGAAGCAGCAAACTCAAGGCAAAAAGAGCCCTCTTAGTAAACATCTTAGAGATCTCTGCCATCGTCTCAATAGTCTGCCTCAAATACAAATACTCCTGAGCCAACCTCTCCCTCTCCACCAAGGTAACATACCTCGCACATAACTGCTCCTAAATAACCACAAATCTCTACTCAGGAGTGTAAGCAATAGTCACCAATCTCCACCAATCCTTCGCCCCCAACATGAGAAGGTTCCGGGTGCACTTTACCTTCTCGTCAACATGGCAATAACATGTAAAGAAACAACCCTACACATCAGATAGACACCTTATCGCTACAATCAGGTCCCTGACCCCATCAAACTCTGGGGGCTTCGTATTATGAAAGTCTCGATATTTGGAAGCTCTCTCCCCCCAAACCCCTATAGCAAAAACGACCGTGGTGGCTGCAGCAATGGAAACATCAGAAAGAGCAGCATACTGATCATCAAAGAGCTCAATCATATCGGTCTTCATATACCGAAACATCTCCGACATAGACCTACAGACATCAGCAGCCACCTCAGTGATGATGATCTCCCGAATCTGCTCCTCTCGTAAATACCATACTGAAAATGAAACAGAATATATCAGAAATGCGACAATACACATTGCTGCAATCATGAGACGATACTAAACCCTTGGGGTTTGTGACTTGCTACGCGTACGGTCCTTGGCTTTCAGTAGTACGAGACGATACTACCTTCCACACTTACCCGTATTTATCTCAAGGATCATCACAACCGCCCAACACAAATACAACAACTATAATATGCATACATCTTATCCTCACTCTCTCGATAGCGGATAAGCATTGCTCATCTGTCCGGATGCTCACACATATACACATCCATCAAACTTCCACTAACCCTGCAACACTTGTGTATGCTAATCATACATAACACTGGATCATATAGACAGTCGGACTATGATGCATACCCTAAGCCCTTCATCAAACAAGAACAAGAAATAAGGCTAAATCAAACATTCTCGGGCTATAAAATCTTAGTTATGTACGACTACGATGCATACACTAAGCAACTACATTAGGAAATTCTATCATGCAATTCCTAAAGATCCCTAACCTATCACTAGCATGCTGTTCTATCATAAACATCATATAAAATAACAGTAGGGTAACTTGGGGTATACTTTCTTGCTTCGGCTGATCGTACACATCGTATCCTTCTTTGGTTACTTTTGAAAACCATATTTTTTAAACTTTTATAGAACCCTAGTTTGATTCTAGATTCACACGAATGTTCATCCAGTTCTCTCAAACCAAGGCTCTGATACCAACTTGTAACATCCCAAAAATCACAATAAATTTTAACTTTTCAAAAACAACCCAAAACCATAATTGTTTACAAGAAAAACGATTGTTTCAAAAGTATAATCATAATTAGAGTTTCCCAAGATCCAATATCATAACAACAAGAAGATGTGCACGATCACGCATTCGCTTTCCCATGATCCTCTAAAGTACCTGAAACTAGGGGTGTGCGCGGTGCGGTTTGGTGCGGTTCATAGTCAAAACCGCAAACCGCACCACATATGCGGTTTCAGTTTTTGGAAACCACAAACCGCACCGCGAAGGTAGTAAACCGCATTATGCGGTGCGGTTTTATGCGGGCGGTCTGTACGGTTTGAATGCGGTTTATGCGGTTTACGAGTTGTTTAACTTACACTATACCGACTTAAATGATAATAATGGTAAATGACCACACGTATAGGGTAATTAATTGTTTATTCTTTTTTATATGTAAAATATGATGAAATATTTGTAATTCGTGGAGCTTCACACTGACGAAATGGAGCTTCACAAGGAGCTTTACATAAAATTCACATGAGCTTCACAAAAAAATATTTTATATCCCATACGGTTTCATGTAACTAAATTGTTTCACACTTTTATGTTATATCTCATATAACTTCATTTAACAAACTTGTTTATATGGATGAAATTTAGTATATTTTCTTGTAAAATAAAATTTACAAATATCTAAATTATATGTTTAGTATATTTGAGTTACATATTGAAACGTAAAACCTATATATTAATCCCTATATATTAATCTGCAAGAGTATTTAATATTACAATACATTTATTGAGCTCATGTTTTGTTATATATATATATATATATATATATATATATATATATATATATATATATATATATATATATATATATATATATATATATATATATATATGGTGTGGTGCGGTTTAAACTGCGACCATGTAACTAAAAACCGCAAACCGCACCGCATAGTGCGGTTTAGAATAAACACGAACCGCGAACCGCGAACCGCACCGTGACATGTCTAAACCGCATTACGCGGTGCGGTTTGGTGCGGTACGGGCGGTTTGTGCGGTTTATGCGGTTTTGTGCACACCCCTACCTGAAACAATAAACTGAAATCGTAATCCGAAGCTTAGTGAGTTCCCCTAAAGTACCACCACACAACATAACAAACAACAACATGCATACATGAGCCTTTAGCATGACTCGGGAGTGTTTTTTTTTTTTTTTTTGTAGATACTTCCTTTTGTAAACATATTATATTACATAAAAATGCATTTCATTTGCGAATAGTGTCCGTGATGCGGATAATTAATTTATCTTTTGGGAAAATGACTTAGAAGCCCAACGAAGTTTACAAACTGTTAAAAAAAAACCTCAATTATGTTTTGGGTGTTCAACAAAAACCCAACGAACTTAACATTTTTTTCTAAAAAAGCCCAACTAACTTACACTTTTGTTCAGTACTCATTAGGGTCAACCGGCTAATGAAAACCAACGAATGGCATGGCTTATGACGTGTAATTAAATATCTGGAAAATGACTTATAAGACCAACAAAGTTTCGAAACCAGTAAAAAAACACCAATCATGTCTTGTGTGTTCAACGAAAACCCAACAAACTTAACATTTTGTCTAAAGAAACCCAACGAACTTACGCTGCTCACCTCCGACCACACAAGACGACCCTCACTCGACTGCTTACCTCCGGCGATCCCGCCGGCCTTCAGTGCTCTATGTCCGACGTTCTTCTCCGTTGAAGTGTTTATCATCCTTGTAGCCGTCTGTCAACAATCCAGAGTGGTTATGGACATAATGTAAGCATCAGTTTCATTCCTTATCTTTTTGTCTATAGATTTCCATCTCGTTGATTTGCACATTCTTCATTGATTTCTTTCAGTGAGATCGAATAGCAATAGAGAATCGTTTGTGAAAACTTAAATTGGTGAAGTGGAAATCGTTTGTTTAATAATAATTTCTCTGTCACATTCCAATCTAGCTTAATTTATGTTCAACACATAACCTGCTTGATGAAATGACTTAGGGAGATTTTCTTTTGAATTTCAAAATAAAAACTTATTATATTAAAATTAACATATAAGTAATGTGTTTTGTGATGAGACGATATAACAAAATCTAAGGTGATGTATAGCTTGTATAACTTTCTACCCATTGTAGGATTTGCTCACTCTAGTAAAGATGCACCACTGGCCACTTGCAGCTGTTGTTGAGTAATTTAAAATTAGGTTAAGACTCAATGTAAAACCCTTGGCTAAGGCTTATATACGTAATACACACTGATCAGTTGATCCTCAAATTTTTGAAGATTAATGAAAATATTAGTTGTTCCTTGTTGTACCAGGTTTAAATTTTGACATGATGCCTTCTTTCTGTTATGTGATGCCAATGAGCGAGAGTTTGCAAACGATTGCATTTCAGTTTAAAATTAGATATTGTCATGTTGTTTAACACGTTTTGGCCTTGATGAAAGAAAATACTAATTTGAGTTTATATGCTTCAATTAGGCATGTTTTTTCATTTAAAGTTAGAAAAAAAAAAAAACTAATTTGAGCAATGAATATAGACATGAAAAATAGATCTCACTTATTTCCTATTTACAATATTGATATGTTTTTTTGTGCTTTATGTTAAAAGTATATATATTTTTTTGTTGTAGTTTTGGGTTGATTTAAATTTAATCAGACATAAAAACAAACCGAGAAACTAGTTTGGCAATGGGTGAAGAATAAGATTGACGATGAAAACAAATTTGGATGGATCCGGCCTGCTTTACAATGTTTCTTAACAATATACCTACTTTTTTATTTTTATTTTTATTTTTTTGTTATTATTGATTTTATGATTTTGCATTTTTTAAGTATTGAAGATTATGACCGGAAAACATTGTTAATTTTGTTTTAGCTAGGAATCCGATATTTTTTTATGCGATTATCTTTTTAAAGTGTGTAATGGTATTTGTATAAATATATGTTGTTTTTTATTTCTGAATATCTATTTATTACGATACAGAATAAAAATTTCAAATGGATAATATTGTAAAAAACTGTCAATTATGTGTATTTTGTGTTTGGGGGTCAAAATGGTATTTGTAAAAAAATTAATAGTAAAAAGTTTAAAAAATGTAATATATATATATATATATATATATATATATATATATATATATATATATATATATATATATATATATAGAATAAAAGCTAAAAAATAGAAAATTTTGAAACTATACATACTTTGTAAATATTTTTGAAACTATATCTATTTGGTAAATAAAATTTTAAAAAATTACCTATTCGGGCAAAAGCTCATTAAATCTTTGGGTATCACGTAAGATCGTAGGTATGAAAAACGATATGGATCGTAAAATGATCGTATTTGGTGTATGATCGCAGGTAGGATCGTAAGATCGTAGATATGATCGTAGGATTGAGATCCGATCTGATCCGATCCTACCTCCCCTTGAATTTTTATTTATTTTTTTATTTTTTTATGTTTTTACAAATGAATTTTTTTACCATTTTATGTCTTTTACCCTTTACCAATTTACCATTTATCATTATGTATTGTGACTTATGACTAATATTTTGAAGTTTTTATAACTTTTGAACGAAAAATTGAATGTTTGAAATATTTTTCATGATTAAATATATAAATTAGAATTATATTTTATTTTGTAGGATCTTAGGATCCCGATCCCGATCTTGTAAACCAAAAAACGATCGTAGATAAGATCCCGATCTTGACAACCTTGTGTAGAATATATATTATATAAGAAAAAAAATACCATAATTAATATTTGAAACAATTTTGTGTCCACTTGCCTCCTTCTAACCGTTGAAAAACAAAAAGTTTCCCTAGCCCAACCCCCTATTTTTTCTTTAATGAAATCTACCATCAACCGATACCTTTATTCTACTCCAACAAACATGACTCGTCCAGTGAAGGGTGACTTGGTCATCTTTCCAAGAAAACAAGATTCGCAAGTGTCATCCAACCTTAAGTCGAATGACTCCAAGACTCCAGCCTTTTGGAGCTGGCATATGCGCTTCTTGTTGACATGTCCAAGACGACAACTCCACAAGGATGCCTTATCTAAACTATTAGAAGAATCAATTTGCAACACATTATTTCCTAAGTTATCTACAACCATCATAGTTTCATATACACCATTACAAGGCAATGATTTAAAATAGAATACACCATTATAAAAAGTATTAATAGAACCAGTTTCATTATCAAATGAAAATCTAAAACCTTGTTTGTACAAACCATGAAAGGAAATAATATTTCTCGCCATATCAGACGAGTAGCAACAATTATTCAAATCTATTTCTAACCCACTACTAAGAAATAAAGAATAAACTCCAATCTTGGTGACAGGCGACATTTTCCTATCCCCATGATCAAGTTCATCTTCCCGTGCTCCATATTCCTACTTCTTGTTAGTCCCTGCAAATCAGAACAAATGTGCAAACCACAACCTGTATCAAGGACCCAAGAACAAGCATGTGATGATTTATTAGATAGAATAGTGTAAATAACTGCGTGGGTGGGCTTTATCTTCCCATCCTTGACATCCTGCAAGTATTTGGGGCAGCTTCGCTTCCTGTGCCCTTTATCATGACAATAGAAACACTCTGCTTCTTTCGGATTGGTAGATGGATTAGCAGAACCAGCTTTGGTCCCACTAGAAGAGGATCCATCATCAGACTTTCCCTTGTGGCTCTTGGAAGTAGCCTTCCTTTTCTTCCCTTTCCCATGTCCAATTGCCAAGACAGGGGCAGTAGCAGTAGGAGTAGTAACGATAGATTTACCTTTGAGACTACTTTCAGCAGTCCTCAAATGGACTTGAAGCTTGCTAAGAGTGACCTCCTCGTTGTTCATATGATAAGTCATACGAAACTGATCATAACAAGGAGGCAATAAGTGTAGGATAATATCAATGGCCAACTCTTCATCGAATTTCACATTCAGCTTCATCAAGCGGTCCACAAACCTTTGCATTTTCTGCAAGTAGGCTGTGATGGACTCTCCGTCCTTCATCTTTGTTGTAATCATGGAGGCAATGATTTCATACCTTTCCTGACGAGCACTTTGCTGGTATCTTTCCATCAAGTCTTGGTGCATCTTGAAAGGGTAGTAGTCCTCATAGGACTTTTGGAGTTCAGCTGACATAGTGGCCAACATGATACAATTCACCATCATGGCGTCTTTCTCATGAGTCCTATACTCAGCGATCTCCTCAGGAGTAGCGGTGGACTCATCAATCTCCTTTAGCTCTTTGTCGAGGACATATTCCTTGTCCTCGTAGCGAGTGACCATCCTAATGTTCCGAATCCAGTCGTTGAAGTTCAAACCATCAAAGATGACTCTCCCACACAAGTTCATGAGAGAGAAAGAGTCAGAAGGGTTTGAGACAGAAGCGGTGTTGGAAAACATCTGAAAAGAAAGACAAAGTTTAGATTAGATAAGAATCCTTAATATAACACCCAAATGAAATATTAAGGATAAGACCCAACACAATATTTTACAATTCGGAAGAGGGATGCCCTAATCCAATTACAAAATATTTGAAGGTAGGTAAATGACGATTTACCAATTTCCACCATGAAAAACGAAATTGATTATTAAGTTTTAATTGGATTGAAATTCCTAGATTCCTTTGAGATTCATTGAACTTTTCAATGGAATGTTTAAATCTCGATTATACCCTTCAAGTTTGTGACTGGGATACCGAGGATCGCAAACAAGGGGTGAATAACCATGCAAATGTGCTTGGTACACTCGATGTCATTTATCACCTAATCAATGTGCTGGTTAACCACACACGCTCCATTGATCTATGAGAAAAATCAAGCTACCCTTTGCCACCCTTACTAGTCGAAGTTAATGTGCCGGTTAACCACACACACTCCATTAACGACTTGGCAAGGTGCAAAGTGCAATTTCATGGAATAACATCATTTTCACATTTTTCTTAAAGTAACTAAGATTGAGAACTTAATAAAACATTTAGTTACTTTATAATTATCATTATACTATTAACGAGAATTAATGTCCTATACTACCCGTTCGGCTAACGACCCTCCACCAGTCAAGGAAGCGGTGGGTGAGAGTGGACACCCATTAAACTACCATTTTATAGTCAGTAACCTTATACCCCCCTTATAGACCGACTTCGTGAATGAGGCCTACTAACGGTAAGACTGACTTGTCTTATACATAAATATAATTATTAAAATTATAATATTATAATAGTATAAGGGTTGAATTTTAACTTTTAAAATTCTAGTGTATGGAATTAAATGTTTCATTAGTGAGACATTACAAATTCCAAAACTAGAGAGCATGTTTTGAAACTCTTCAAAACTCTTCATTTCCATAACTTATGAGTTTAATGTCATTTTAATGGATGAGACTTTTCATTTTCCATAACTTGAGGACAAGTTATGGAAGTTATTAAAAAAAATTTAGATCAATTGTAACAAATAAAATTAACATATAATCTAGGATTGATCTAACCAAACTCATAAAGCAAGATAATATCAAATCAACAATTTACAAGTAATTTTGTTTATCATTTAAACAAACAATTATCTTAAAATTTTGACAATTATCTTTTGATTGGATGAGTATAATCACTACCATATCAGAAAAAATAGATTTTATGATGCAAAACAGTTTGTGGTAGTGATCCTAATCCAATTCAGGCCAAAAATCCCGAAAATCTGCCAATAGACTGTCCGACTCGTAGAGTCAGTTTATGGACTCGTCGAGTTCATCATGAACTCGTCGAGTTCATACATCGACTCGGCGAGTCCAGTCTGTCAGAAACCAATTTTCAGTTTGCTTCAACTTTAAACAATTAGCAATGCAACAATATAACAGAAAACATCCCTCTGATACCACTTAAGGGTTTTGAGCACTATAACAACCTTAAGGTGGACATCCAACCCTAATGCTTTGGATCTAAGTTTTCTCTAGTTATACATGAAAAATTGTTTTCCAAAGCATGAAGCCTAAACTAGCATACAAAATTTGATAATTGAATCATACAACTGGTTAGATTGTTTACCTCTTGTTGTAGCTTGTTATCTTTGGCCTTTAAGAACTTAGCACCTCAAATGTGATGCCTCTAATAAGTCACAAACACCACCAACAATTAGATGACTTGAGAGAGAGGTTCCAATGCACTAAAATCGGCTCTATGAACTCTAAGAACACAAGGGTAACCGATTTTAGGCCATGGGATCACATATATATGTGTGTATATATATATATATATATATATATATATATATATATGTGTGTGTGTATATATATATATATATATATATATATATATATATATATATATATATATATATATATATATTGTGTAGGAATCTAAGAGTCATGGGTAAACCCTAATCCATACACTTGGGTTATGATCCTTATCTCATGTGGGCTAATTCTTCATGGAAACTTACATAAACTTAGCCCATCATGGATCAATAGCCCAAACCATATATATATCATTGATTTACATAATCAGTCCCTGTTAATTTAATTAGTCTCTTTTGATCACTAAAATAATTCCAAATTAATTCTTGATCAATACTAATTGATGTGACATCCCCATTTTTCACGGCCAGAAAAGACCTTTTTTGTTTATTCTTTATAAAAATCAAAGTAATTCTTTTGATAAAAATGTTGCGGAATTTGTTCCCAGTAAAAGATGATAAATACATTATCAAAGCATTTCCGAAGAAATGTATTTTTATTCATTTTAAAACATTTGGGATGTCATTGTCAATACAGAAATATAAGCATAAACAGAACTTACATTCATTTACACTAGTGATCTACATCTCTTTAATCTCTCAGTGTAATGTAACTTCATATCGACACATGTGATACAAATAAGCTTGAGTGGGTCAGGTTGGGAAACCTGGTGAGTACATTGGGTTTTTAACCCACAATAATTTAATTATTGTGTTTAAACATCAAACAATCAACTCAATTACCCATCCCCATTATCTTCCTTACTCTTAAGGTCTACCCTAAGAGTCATCAATCCTGCATTCGTTCATTCCGAAGTCCATTGCTTTCAGGGTTCACTACAAGAAAAATGACTTACAGTCACACCAAAAAAGTGTGACTATATGCGTATAGTGACATTTTATATTTTCACTGAAAGTGTGACGGAAGGTGACGCCATCGTATGGGTCTTATGGTCACTTTAAAATATAGTGTCTGTATGCTATGAAAACATGTGGCCGTAGTATAAAAGTGTGGCAGATGTGTACGGAATTTTGTTCCTTAAATATCCAATATTGTAGCGTTAAACAGTTAGTAGTCACACATATTTAGTTAACGTGGTGACTGTATATCACCAACATGTGACATTCATGTTGTTTTAGTGTAGTTGTTTTGTTACATATAGTCACACACTTTAAATTTTATTAAAACTATTGTTTATCTTTTGTAAACTTGTAATTATGGTGAGTGTGACCATGTTTGCTAAATGGCGACAAGTACTTTACTTTCATATGTGACGAATTGCTAATTATTAGTCACAAAAAACAATCAACGTTTGTGACTATAACCTAACGTATAGAGACAAACAATTAAGTGAATTAAAATCATAAGTATTATAAAGTCACACATTTTGTTAAAATTAAGGATAATTCGGTATCGTATTAAGACTATTGGGTATATTTTAGACACATATAATTTATGGTGAACATGTCCGTGTTCGGTAAATGGACACATATAATCAATGATATATGTGACGATTTACTAGTATTTAGTCTCAACAACAATCAATTATGGTATTTATTTGCCACATAAATTGTTTTTCATGTTGTTATTGTTTAACTTAGTGACAAAAAAATATTAATAAACATCATTTTAAATCAATTGTAGTCTCATAATTCTTGTATATTATGACTATTGTTAACCATTTAGCCACACGTTACAAATTGATGTAAAGTAACCATTGTATATTTTTAGAGACATTAAAAACGTATAAAACATGGCAAAAATCATACTACAGCCACTATAACTTACTATTTACTGTTACTTTTTATACATTTTAGACACATCAAAATAATTTAAATTAAAGTAACGAAACACAACAATATGAAACACAAACAAAATTCATAATTTGATATTAATAATAATTGAAATCGAAATCCATATATATACATTACATTCCTAATTAAAATATCAAAGAAAGGAAAATTGTCCTACTTTAAAGAACTTAAATAATGGTTAAAAAATCAAACACATCATAAACCAAAACCTAAACATAACTAGCTAGACATTCATCTTGTTTGTATTGCTCCTTGTCTTCTTGAGAAGGGAATCAGATGATATGTAAGTTGGTTTCCTTTTCGTTGCGTTTTGATGTGATATAATTTCTGGTACCTATAACAACAACATTGAAACCAAAAAAATTAGTTCATCATAAACTTAGTATAGTACTTTATGAAGAAAATAAACTTTAATGCACAAAGTAGTGAACATATTGAAACAAACCTTTGACTCGGTTTGCACAAGGTATTTTGGCCATGGAACAAAACTTTTATATGCATCCTCAACTAATGTGAATTCTCCAGTTTTATGGGGTAGAAATGCATTTTTTACAACCACTTCATCAATGGAAACTTTATAGCAATCATCTTGTAGAGGAACTCCATGAATGAATTGTCTTTCTGATGATAAGTGAATGGTACCACGAGGAACGATGTTCCTTTTATACGGATATGATAGACTACACTTGATTGGCTACAATGAAAAGTAATATTATAATCTGAAAAAAAAAGACATAAATGTATATTGATCATGTAAAAAAACACTGACCTGGTGAATGAGTTTATTTGGTGAAACTGTTGGTATGTCATGATTGATAGTGGCAGTCTTAGACTCAACAGCTTTTCTGGTGGTTTTTGTATTAGCCTAATATAAAGATTTAAGACATATATAAAATTATATTTTAATATAAAAGATTAAATAAAAGTATTGAAAACTGTAAGGTTAGTATATACTACTGTTGCAGATTTCATGGAAATCAATTCTGCATCGGGAGTTGCAGTTGCACATTTCGTTTGAACAGGTTTTTTGGTGCGTTTTGGAATAACCTACATAATTTAAAGTCCAACATGAAAAAACAGAAATTAGTACCAATATATATATATATATATATATATATATATATATATATATATATATATATATATATATATATATATATATATATCAACGATGATCTAATAAGATGATAACATACTGGTGTTACAGGTTCTGAAGGTTCATTGGTTTTGAGACTAATAGGAGACGTTTCATTACTTTGTACAATCTTCTCACTTGAAATACCCTAGAAAATATAAAGAAACAGTGAAAATGTGTAAAAGAAAGCTAACATTGACAACATATATTTTCAATAAGATTACTTACAATTATATGAGACAGATTTGGAAAGTCAGCTCCTTTTGCATTAAGATGAGCCAAAACTAGCTTTAGTGTTTGATCTTGTTCATTAACCTTTGTAGACAAAGCCTTGAGTTCAGCATCTTTTTTCTCAAGCTCAAGTTTTCCATTATGCAGTGCAACTTTAAGATCCTTAATTTCTTCCTTAGATGACCCTTTGCTGCGAGGAACATTGAAATATCTGTTGTAAGTGACTCCCATGCCGACACCCATTAAAAATCCGCCCTTTTCCTTGCCAAAAAATACGGTCATGGCATCCATTCCTGGTTCAACATTTACCTGTCCTTCTTTTATCTGCTTCTCATGTTCCATCTACCAAACAAAAAATTAATAATTATTGTCTTAATAACAATGATTAAAATATTTAAAGTAAAAGAAAAAGAAAAGTGTAGTGAAGTTACTAGTCTATCAGCCATGATTTTAACATCTTCATCCTTAAATTCTCCTTTACTTTCACGCCCTTTACACCACATAAATGACCTTGGGGGCATTTCCTCCTTTGAAATCACATTCTCTTCAATCTTGATAAAAAAATTAAATTTTAAAGAATATGAAACAAAAGCATGTTAAATAAAATGCTATGAAGTTAATATAGCTAAAGACCAAGCTTACCAACTTCCTCCTAAGAGTAGTATACCCCCCTCGTCCCATCCGATGAGCATACTTTGACATCTTTCTCGCTTTGATAGTCCTTTGTGACACATTCTGTGAAATAAAAGTAAAATATTTGTCACGCACTTTTATAACCCAGTTTATGATAAATAAATGAATAAGTTTTGAAAAAAGATTTTAACATTAAACTCTTGAGATTGCGTATAAGTCACAAATTTGTTCCAATCATCTTGTTTAGTGATTAGTGTACGATAACGAACGGGGATTTTTTCAAGCTTTATGGGATTGCCTAGATGTGGCTTGATGTAATCTGCATACAACTTTCTTCTGAAGTTCCGTAGAAGAATACTAAGTCTATTCATCACAAATTTTTTTCCACTTTCATGAACCTCAAAATAACGCTAAAACAAAAAAAACAATGAAAATGTTAGTATTTAATACTTGATTTTTACATATAATATGTTATACAGATTAAAAAATTGAAGAAAATATTTAATGTAATCTCTTCCCATAGTTTGTCCTTCATTTCCGGTTTAACTTTTTTCCAGCAATGAGCACTTAATCCCACCTTCTTGCGGACAAGATCACCCAAATAGCTAACAAAGACTGCATTATTCTTCCCTGTAAACTTACCGAATTCATCAAACCTGACACGTTTTTTTTACCACCAGAATTGACATATTCAGTCTTCAGTTTTGGCAATCGAGTCATGCCCCTCTTCCTATTTGACCTTGTAGGAACTGTTTTATGGATTTCTTCTTCCAAATCTGATTGGCTATTGTAGTGAATGTCTTTATTTTCACCATCCTCTGTCTCCGAATCATATTCTTGGTTTCCATCATCTAGCTCATCTTCTATATTATAGTCAGGGATATCCTCATGTTGTTCCTTGTCAACCTCCATGATTCTTCTGTTGACAAAATAGATTGAAAATAACTTTGATTGTTTATAAGTTTAATGATAATGTATGAATAATAATATTACAGACAATTGCTCACATAAACATTTCATCGAACAGTTGGTGTGCAACAAGCACACCAATATGAAGAATCAAAATTGTTTGTGTTATGCATGATCCGTAATCAATACAATCAATAACATTGAAATAATACGTACACAAACAATATACTTACACTAGAAAGCTTGATGAATGATGAACTGAATTATGATCCTTTTGGGATATAACCTAACGCTAAACAAAACAATGGTGGAATAAATGACGGTCTATTAAATATTAAAATGATTTAACAGGTCCTAAATTGATGGATGTTACCAAAAAATTACCGGAATTTCCTTGATCTGATGGATTGATCTTCATAGTTTTGGCGGTGCGATAGATGAAGATTTCCCACTTTGACTTGGAGCCCAAAAACCATACGAAAAAATGTTTGCCTCCCATTAGTTTTGTTTAAATTCGTTTGACGAATTCAAATGTGTTCCAAATTTTGAGCTGATAGTAATCCCACACGATTTGAAGCAAAAATCGTGGTTTGGAAACATGTTCTGCCTTCTAAAAAATTATTATGATTTATTTGGTAATAATATAAATATTACATATTTGGTCCTTCTAAGTTAACAATTTATTCTTTGGAAAAACATTTATGACTATTTGAAATAAAAAATATTTAAAGTTAAAAAAATAAATATACAACGGAAAAATATTATTATATAACAAAAATAATACTAAGGTCTAGTAGGCTTAATAATTTTTTATAATAATTTATATGCCATAACTCCATAAACCAATGACTATCCTATGCTATTACACACCTAACACCCGTACATGACCTAATGAGGTCCAAACCCACAACCAACACCCGTACATGACCTAATGAGGTCCAAACCCACAACCAACACCCATACATGACCTAATGAGGTCCAAACCCACAACCAACACCTGTAGATGACCTAATGAGGTCCAAACCCACAACCAACACCCATACATGACCTAATGAGGTCCAAACCCACAACCAACACCCATACATGGCCTAATGAGGTCCAAACCCACAACCAACGCCCATACATGACCTAATGAGGTCCAAACCCACAACCAACACCCGTAG
Organism: Lactuca virosa; assembly: GCF_052849685.1. Lineage (NCBI taxonomy): Eukaryota > Viridiplantae > Streptophyta > Magnoliopsida > Asterales > Asteraceae > Lactuca > Lactuca virosa. The sequence continues at coordinate 92,084,330 of NC_136429.1, forward strand.
ATGACCTAATGAGGTCCAAACCCACAACCAATACCCGTAGATGACCTAATGTGGTCCAAACCCACAACCAACACCCATACATGACCTAATGAGGTCCAAACCCACAACCAAAACCCATACATGACCTAATGAGGTCCAAACCCACAACCAACACCCATACATGACCTAATGAGGTCCAAACCCACAACCAACACCCATACATGACCTAATGAGGTCCAAACCCACAACCAACACCCATACATGACCTAATGAGGTCCAAACCCACAACCAACACCCATACATGACCTAATGAGGTCCAAACCCACAACCAACACCCGTACATGACCTAATGAGGTCCAAACCCACAACCAACACCCATACATGACCTAATGAGGTCCAAACCCACAACCAACACCCACACATGACCTAATGAGGTCCAAACCCACAACCAACACCCGTAGATGACCTAATGTGGTCTAAACCCACAACCAACACCCATACATGACCTAATGACGTCCAAACCCACAACCAACACCCATACATGACCTAATGAGGTCCAAACCCACAACCAACACCCATACATGACCTAATGAGGTCCAAACCCACAACCAACACCCATACATGACCTAATGAGGTCCAAACCCACAACCAACACCCGTAGATGACCTAATGAGGTCCAAACCCACAACCAACACCCATAGATGACCTAATGTGGTCCAAACCCACAACCAACACCCATACATGACCTAATGAGGTCCAAACCCACAACCAACACCCATACATGACCTAATGAGGTCCAAACCCACAACCAACACCCATACATGACCTAATGAGTTCCAAACCCACAACCAACACCCGTAGATGACCTAATGAGGTCCAAACCCACAACCAACACCCATACATGACCTAATGAGGTCCAAACCCACAACCAACACCCATACATGACCTAATGAGGTCCAAACCCACAACCAACACCCGTAGATGACCTAATGAGGTCCAAACCCACAACCAACACCCGTACATGACCTAATGAGGTCCAAACCCACAACCAACACCCGTAGATGACCTAATGAGGTCCAAAACCACAACCAACACCCGTAGATGACCTAATGAGGTCCAAACCCACAACAAACACCCGTACATCTCCTAATGAGGTCCAAACCCACAACCAACACCCATACATGACCTAATAAGGTCCAAACCCACAACCAACACCCGTACAACTCCTAATGAGGTCCAAACCCACAACCAACACCCATACATGACCTAATGAGGTCCAAACCCACAACCAACACCCATAGATTAGCTAATGATGGTCAACCCTAACCCATTTGAATTAAAAAATTCATTTGATATATTTATTATAAATTTATATATAAATTTATTTTTTTGTTTGATAATAAAAAAACAATGCTAGTATGGATATTACATTTAATTAATATTATAGATATTTTTTTTACATTAATATTATAGATATTAATGTAAATACTAGATATATTAATGTATAATCCAAAAATGTGTAATCGTTATCGTAGCCGACTAGCCGTCGTTCAAAATCCACCTCCTCTGTAGACTACAATTAATCGGAGAAGTGATGGCCTCAGTCGACGTTCCTTCACCTCCGACTGATGATCCTTTTAAACCATTAGCTTATGTCAATTTCGTCATTCTCACATATTCATTACGTTACGATAACTTCGATTTCTCCCTCTTCCTCTTTGAAAAAAACTACGACGATCAAATGAACAGAAGATCAATGCTGATCCGTGGGCACGTCCGAAGTTCCACCTATGGAGTGTAAGCGCCGAACGACCAAGAAACACACCGGTGGTTGAATACGGGAAGGTAAACGAGAAAAGATTCACCATTCGCGTTGTTCATGGTGGGTTCTTTACAGACTACCCAGGTAAGGCGTATCAACAGACAAAGGTTCACTTTATTTCTCATGTGAACATCGATTGGATACACATGGAGATGCTTGGCCGTTTTTCTAGAAGCCTTGGGTATACAAGTTTGGGGAACTGGTATCATATGCCCACCGAAGAACACAGTGGGTTGTTAATGATTCCAATTCTGAATGATGAATGTTTGGGACCCTTCAAGACGTTAGTTAGGGCACACAAATTCAGAGAGATTGAACATCTCTATGTTGAACACAGGCCTGTGTTTGTTCCAAACAATTTCCCACATTTTTTGATGAACTCACTAGCCAAACATGTTGAGAAGCTTATTCACATGTTTGTAACAGAACATCCAATGGCATCGGTTGATGATGGAATAGCATACATCAATCATATGCTAAACATGAGAATTCCAAGAGAAAAAAATGGAGGATGCTATGGACATGGCGAAAGAAAATGTCATAGCATGGAAAGACATAGCCTAGGTGAACTATGTTGTAATCTTTTTTGTGATTAATACAGAGTACATATGATACTCTATTTTTTGTAATTAATATGAAACTCTTTTATTTAATGAATTGTTATATATTATGTCTATATGTGATGTTGTTTTGATTATATAGTATGTCTATATTTGATGTTATATATTATGTCCCTGTTTTGATATATTGTGTTGTTAAAAAGGCAATGTAGTTTGCTAACACAGGGGTATAACAGTCAATTATATGTTATATGAACATATTTGATGGTGTTTTTAATAGAAATGCCTTAGGGGCAAAATCGGAATTAGTTATCATATTAATTTTATATGTTAATTATGTCCATGTTTTGCATACTTGTAACTGAGTCAGATTTGTCCCAGTTTTAGTTAATTGTTTTTTAAGATAACAATGTACTTTGCAACTTAGTTGCACTCTGTATTTATGATAAAACAGGGGTATAACAGTCAATTATATGTTATATGTCCAGATTTGATGTTGTTTTAAATAGAATTGTCTAAGGGGCAAAATGGGAATTAGTTATCATATTAATTTTATATATTAATTATGTCCATGTTTTGCATACTTATAACTCAGTCATCTTTGTCCCTGTTTTGCTTAATTGTTTTTTAAGATAGCAATGTACTTTGCAACTTAGTTCCACTCTGTATTTATGATAACACAGGGGTATAACAATCAATTATATGTTATATGTCCATATTTGATGTTGTTTTAAATAGAATTGTCTTAGGGGCAAAATGGGAAATAGTTATCATATTAATTTTATATGTTAATTTAGATTGTTTTGACTACTTATAACTGAGTCAGGTTTGTCCCTGTTTTACTAAATTGTTTTCTAAAATAGCAATGTACCTTAAAACTTAGTTCCACTATGTAGTTATGTTATAGCAAGGGTATATCCGTCCATTAATTGTTATTATGATAAAACAAAGAAAATTATATAATTTCCTACTTAATCTGTGTGTGAGATATAAGGGTATAATGGTCATTCATTTATTGTATCAAATTAGGAAAGAATGATTTGTTTTTTGTTTTTATTTTCAATTGTGAAGGCTAATTAAAAACAATGTGCAACAAAAATTACATTTATTGTATCAAATGAGGAAAAAATGCTTGATGCTAATTGTGTTTGTCTTAGATCAGTTTTAGTGGATTCTTTTCTCTTTTGGTTAATTTTTTTTTTTCGTAAACCAATAAATTACAATCAACCAGATACCCCAGATGGTAAGTGTGAATGTAGTTAATGGTATATTTTGGAATGTCATGGGTTCGAACCCAACTAGCAACAAATTTTTTTTCTTTTTTGTTTAGTTCTCGATATGTCCTTGATCATCCACTTTTTTATCACTTCTCCACATGTCCCTGATAATCGAGACTCAATGCGTAAATATTCCCTTTTGGACAATATGAATTCCTATCGATTCATTCTCTGATAACTACAAAGGCATTGCAACTACGTTTATTCTTCAACCAGAAATTGATACGTCAACATAAAATTCATACAGGTACAAATACTACATTTAATTAATACAGGGAATTAAAAAACAATTACCCTCATAATATGAATATTTGTTATTTCGTTTGGTCATGATGTGTATCATTATATTTTTTTTTTGAGTTAACAAGTTTTTTTGTTTCAAGATATTGGATTTATTTGTAATGTGATCTATTTCGTTTATGCACACCAACTGTTTGTTAAAATGGTTCAATCAACAGGAAACATATATTGCTTGTTGATGCTGTTGTAAGCGCTGAATATGGATAAGTCTTGGATGGGAGCCTACAGAACATCAGAAACCTATGTAAAAGGTGTTGCAGGGTTTATCAAATATCCAGTACACAATTACAAGATTTCTAAACATATGGATCCTGTAGATACCAAAAAAAGATAAGAATTCCATGTCCATGTGTTAAGTGTGTAAACCACATATCTCATTCGGTGGATGTGGTAGATGATCATCTATTCAAGAATGGAATTGATCAAACATACACAAATTGGAATAAGCATGGAGAAACAGAAGAACCACCAAGAAGTTATATATATGAACATAATTTTGACATGGATACGTCAAACGTTGTAGATTCCACGAACATGAACACAGAAATGCCAACAGATGCTGCAGAAACAGTAGAGATGGTTGAAGCTATAGAAGAAAATTTTATTGGGAACCCTGATAAGTTTAGAGAACTGATAGAAGATGCCGAGAAGCCCCTATACAAAGGGTGTCATAATTTCACAAAATTATCTGCAATCATTCAACTACTCAACTTGAAGAGTAAGTATGGAGTGTCAGATAAGTACTTTACAAAATTATTAGTTTTGATCAAAAATATGTTACCAGAAGGAAACGAAATGTACAGTAGTACATACGAGGCGAAAAAAGCATTCAAGGCAATGGGTTCAGGGTATACTAAGATACATGCATGTGTCAACAATTGTATACTTTACAGAAACGAATACACAGACTTGGCAGCATGTCCTACTTGTGGTAAATCAAGATGGAAGGTTGATGAACAAAAAAATAAAATTTACAACAATATTCCTGCAAACGTTTTGTGGTACTTTCCAATTATTCCGCGCTTAAAGCGTCTTTTTCAGTCTAAGACTACTGCAAAAGATTTAACATGGCACGCAACAGAAAGAAAGGTGGATATTGGCATTTTAAGTCACCCAGCTGATTCACCAGCATGGCCTGCCATTGATGACGAATATCCTGATTTTGCTAGCGAACCAAGAAATTTGCGGCTAGGCATTTCGGCTGACGGGGTCGATGTGAACCGAGGAAATATGAATCATAGTGTTTGGCCTGTTTTAATTGTCATTTACAACCTTCCACCATGGTTGTGTATGAAGAGAAAGTTCATCATGCTTTCGTTATTGATTTCGGGAACACCAGGAAACGATATTGATGTGTTCCTAGCACCTGTTATTGATGATCTGCAATTATTATTTGATATTGGAGTTGAAACATACGATGCATATGCACAAGAGCACTTTAAACTACGTGCATTTGTGTTATGGACTATTAATGATTATCCTGCTCTAGGTACATTAAGTGGTTGCCCATACAGCGGTTTTCAAGGTTGTGTTGTGTGTGGCGAAGAGACACACTGCATTAGACTCCATGAATCGAATAAGCAGAGTTATGCTGGTCATAGAAGATTTCTACCGTATGATCACCCGTTCAGAAGACAAAAGAAGGCATTCAATGGACAACAAGAGTTCTCACCCTCTCCAAAACCTATGAATGGGGAGGAAATATATAACAGGGTGAAATTTATAATTAATAAATGGGGAAAGGTTAATAAGGGCAAGGAGGCAGAAATCCAACAATCTACAAGTGGAAAAGCTGGGAAGATTAATAAAAAAAGAGAAAATCACACCAAGTGGGTACTTCAGATGTGGGCCAGCAAAATAATACATACTGGAAGAAATTCAATATATGGTATAGACAACTAAGGTATTGGCCCGACAATTTGGTTCCACATTGTATAGATTTTATGCATGTGGAAAAGAACGTGGGCGAGAGTTTAACAGGAACTGTGTTGAACGTTCTCGGGAAGACGAAAGATGGTTATAAAGCTTGATTGGATTTGGTTCATTATGGTTTAAAACCAGAGTTGCATCCTCAGATAGAAGGGAACAACACAACACTTCCCGCACCAAGTTGTACATTGACAAAAGAGGAAAAAGACAAATTATGTGAGACTTTATACAACTTAAGGGTTCCTCAAGGGTATTGTTCTAATTTTTCTAGTTTGGTGAGTCTAAAGGATAGGAAGTTGATCGGACTAAAATCACATGACTATCACATGCTCATGCAACAATTTTTGCCAATAGCAATTCGATCTATTATGCATCCACCCACCAGAGTTGCTATTACAAGGTTTTGTTTCTTTTTCAAATCAATATGTAGCAAAGAAATCATAGTGGATGAGCTCGATAAGTTGCAAGAGGAGTTATGTGTAACCTTATGTCTTCTTGAGAAACACTTTCCACCATCATTTTTTGATGTGATGATTCATTTAACCGTTCATCTAACTAGGGAAGTAAAATTATGCGGTCCAATATTCTTTAGATGGATGTACCCGTTTGAAAGGTTTATGAAGGTTATTAAGGGGCACGTGCGAAACAAAAATAGACCAGAAGGATGCATTGCAGAAGAGAATGTTGCAGAAGAGACAATTGAGTTTTTTAGTCAATTCCTTAAAAAGATGGATACTGTTGGTATTCCACCTGACAATCATAACAAATGTGGAATTCATAAAGGTGTAGATAGTATCTCTATTACGGACGGTACTCCTCTATCAGCTGCTAAATCGGTAGAAGTTTCTGCAGAACTATTCAGCAAAGCACATTTCTTTGTATTGCAAAATACATCTGAAGTACTCCCGTATATCAAGTAAGGTTTTTTACATGTATGTTTTTTTTGTTATAATATTAACATTAACGTATTGACAGACGACATATGGAATTTTTGGAACATCTACACCCTACTAAACGAAAGACACATCTAGAACAAGAGCATAGTAAAACATTTGGTCATTGGTTACGAAAGGAGGTATATTCTTTTCAAATATGTTGTGTTCTTTGTTATTTTTGTCTTGATTTCTTAAATTCATAATCTAATTACAATTCAGGTAGAGAGAGAGTTAGGGGCCTGTAGAGAAAGTATAACAGAGACAATGAGATGGATTTCACATGTACCCAATAAGAACATTATTAAATACGATGTATATGCTATTAATGGATATACTTTTCATACAAAAGCTCGTGAAGGTAAAGTTTACCAAAACAATGGGGTTAGTGTTGTTGCAACTGACACACACATCAGTAAATAAGTTGTAACATATGCCAAAAACACTTATTATGGTGTTTTACAAGAGATATGGGTACTAGATTATCATTTTAAAAGAATTCCAATTTTCATGTGTGACTGGGTTGACAATAGAAATGGGGTAAAAATGGATAAATTGGGGTACACACTAGTTGAACTAAAAAGATTAGGCCATAAAGGTGATCCCTTCATATTGGCCTCACAAGCACAATGAGTATTTTACGTGACAGACCCACTCGATCAAAAAATGTCTATTGTGTTCAAGACACTGTTGGGGTGCAAAGTTATTCATGATTGACTCTGTAATTGTTTGACTTTTGTAAAACCCACTTGCATGTGGTGCATTAGCCTTTAGACACATGAGAGATAGAGAGTGACAGAGAGACATGTAAACACCTCTATAAATAGTGGGTTCATACCACTTGTAGAGGTGTGCTTGAGAGGTGTAAAAGTGAGTGTGTAAGTGTGTGTTATTTATTTAGATGTAGATCTATGTCTCTTTTTGTAACACCATACATATTCAATACATCTCTTGAACACCCAAATCACCATGTTCATTGTGCAATCTTTAATTCCGCATGCCAAAACATGTTCTTATGTCACTACAATTGGTATCAGAGCGGGTCTTCAAGATCAATGTGATTTTTGAAGAACGATTCTCGGTTTGGCAATTTTTTGTCGCAATTTGAGCAATTTTGGTGAGTCTCTCTCTATGATCTCTTTTAATCTCATTGAATCGTGCGTCGCGTTCTTGATTCATGATCATCTGACTCGTTGGATCAAATTTTCTTTGAAAAACCCATTTGTTGTGATCCAATTTTTGTTGTTGATCAAATTTCTAATATTAGATCAAATCTCATTTTCTCGAAATCTACTGTTCATCGTTTATAATGTGAGCCCAAAATTCTTATATTACAATTCATTGTCTATTTGAGCCCAATCAATTTAATATACTTACTGTCCATGATCTCGGTTTGAGCCCAAAATTAATTTCACATTTGTTCATCAAACACGTTTTAGCCCAAAGTCTTAAGTAAGATCCAGTTTGTATGAGTCTATGCGTTTTTGTTCATACTTTTGACTTGTACACACGCATCTTGTTCTTGTACTGTTGACTCGTTGTTCTTCATGATCGATTGTTCTTGTGTTCTAGTTTTCGTTTCTCGTGTCGTATAATCAATCAATATTCTTTGATAATCTGAGGTTATAAATCGATTTCATATGATTTGTAATATGATGATATCGATTGTATTAGAGCTATATTTGAGAAATCGAAGATTGGATTTTTGATTTTGATGAATATCGTCAAGAACGTTTGAAGGTGATGAAGAACAGTGAAATATTCATATTTTGATCTGAAATCTGTTGTTAGAAGCATCGATTTATTGTTTGTTTAACTTTGAAATCGGAAAAGTCAAAAGCAGAAAAAGTCAACTTTGATTTTTGAATGATGAAACAATGAATTAAAGGCTGAAGTTGTTGGTTTTTGAGTTGAGAACAAGCTATTGATCTCGAAATCAAGTCTATTTTGGTGTTTAATTTCGAAATCTGGATGATTTGGAGTTCATGGGATCGAACAAATTTTTAAGTTTGATACGAAGAACTGGAAATTGAAAGGCTTAACGAATTTATTTTCAAATGATCGATGTTGATGAACTGGATCTTGATCGAACGAAGCTTTGGTTATATGATCGATGGGTTAGAGTTGGTTGTTTTGATGTCCAGGGTTTTACATGATGAAGGAACGAAGGGGTTCTGATTTTGATTTTTGGAAAGCCAAAGCTGGGATCGATGGTTTCAATGGATGAACAGTGGGTACAGATTATATACGAAGTATCGAGTTTCAAAGTCGTTGATTTTGGATTTGGTATTGACAGTCGATGTTTGAAGGGTATGCCAGGGAACAAAATCGATTTTGTGTTGGGAACAAATCGTGAATTTCGTTAGTTTGGGGATAAATAACGAACTCTTGATATTGAGTAGCTATTGAACGAACGAAAGAAGTGAAAATTTTCGTTCCTATGGTGCTGTGATTTCGTTTGATTGGGTAGAGAAAATTGAACGAAACTTTGTTGTTGATGAATTGGAGAAGAACTATAAGGAACGAAGGATAAAATGAGCAGTGAGTAAAGTCGATTCAGAGGTATTTAGAGGTTACTGTTCATTAAGAGGCTTCGAATGCTTCGAATTCGTGTGTTTGGGTTGCCTGATTTCGTGTGAAAAAAAATATCGTTAATATGACATTGAAGATTACGTACGAAGCAAAGAAATTCGTTCAAAGGGTGTAGTGAAATTTCGTATGCTTGGGAAAGAATAGTTTTGTACGAAGTATCAAATTTTCGTGTGAATTGAAAATGACAAAGCTCAAAGTTTCGTAAATGGCCCCTAAACTTTGGACAATTTAACACCTTTTCCAAATTTTCGTACAAATAGACAAGGCTTCGTATGATTGGAGCAACATGACAACATTTCGTTAATTTTGTAAAGAAAAAGGAGAAAGTTTCGAAAACAGCCCCTAAACTTTCGAATATTTGGCAACCTCATCAATTAATTGAAGTTTCGAATGTTTGACACTTTTCACCCAAATTCGAATATTTTCTGAAATTTCGAATGTTTGGTTAACTCTTCGTATGTTTGGTTCACAATGGCAGAATTTTCGAAAATAGTCCCTGAGGCTTCGAATATTTGGCGGTTCATACCCAAATTCGAAAAAGGACTCTTTTTGCTGAAAATTGAAGAAAATGCATTTCAGGCTCCTGCAGTTTGTGCAAATTGACGCTTTCTACCCAGCTTTGGAAAAGGGGGAGAGTTTTGCATTTTTGGCTGTTTTGGCGCACCGGGTCACTGCAGAATTTTGAAATTGACAATTTCTACCCATTTTTGAGAAATTTTGTCAAAGGCGATCCGTGAACGAAGCTAAAAATTGAATATTTTTTGGGTTTTCCGGATTAAAGCACAAAGTTTATGCCACATGCTAAGGGGGAGTTTTGACACGAAAAATTCCGAATAGAGCACGTTCTTTTTCCTTGGGGGTTTTATAATCAAATTTCGATTATAAAAAGGGGGAGAAGTTTTATATGGAAATTCGAACTTGAATTTTTCATATTACGCGGATTTGAAGACCGAAGTGATCTTGAAGTTTTGAAGCTTACGAAATGATGCAATTGGAAGTTCGGAAATGATTTATTTTCGAAATGGGTTTGGTTTTATTGAAGATTTTTGGGATGTGTTTTTATGCGCAAATTTTGGGTGATTATTTGGAGTTAATCATTCATTGCTGCTCGGTTTGTATGGTTTCACATCCTAGAGCCCAAATTGAAGAATCATGGAAGAATTGAAGATTGAAGTTCGTTTCGACATGTGTCACGCTTGAGGCTCGGGTCGCGTAGTTGCTCGATTTTGGAAGATTTGAAGTGGGTCATTCATTCCTAACTTTGAGGGGGAGAATGTTGGGCTGCAAAGTTATTCATGATTGACTTTGTAATTGTTTGACTTTTGTAAAACCCACTTGCATGTGGTACATTAGCCTTTAGACACATGAGAGATAGAGAGTGAGAGAGAGACATGCAAACACCTCTATAAATAGTGGGTTCATACCACTTGTAGAGGTGTGCTTGAGAGGTGTAAAAGTGAGTGTGTAAGTGTGTGTTATTTATTTAGATGTAGATCTATGTCCCTTTTTGTAACACCATACATATGCAATACATCTCTTGAACACCCAAATCACCATGTTCATTGTGAAATCTTTAATTCCGCATGCCAAACCATGTTCTTATGTCACTACAGACACCTCCCAAAAATTATAGAGATACATATGAAGATGTAGATGAAGAATTTAGTACTATTGTTCCTCATAATGATAACATATTGCCACGTGTAGACACACTTGACTTGTAGAAGGAAAATGATTATTTTCGTACTGATTGTCACGGTATTCTTATACGTACGGTACGTGTTTCTTAATGTCATGAATTACATTTGTAGCGATAATATTTTTCCTTCTTTTAACACTTAATGATCTTTATTTTTTGTATGTAGACGGGAAAGGCCAAAACTTGAGCATATCGTTATGTGGAGAATAAGAAAATGACAAAAAATGACGATGTACTTTACTTAATATCCTTTTACCATATTATACCATCAAACTATTCTGGTGTAATCTTGTTATAACTCAAAGATATTTTTTTTTCGGTTTTTTACTGTTATATTGTTACACATGTTATAACATAAACTGCATGTAATAGCAATGTACTTTCGTTATGAAATGTTAAACAAGTTATGTTGTATTCATTTCATTTATTTATCATAATATTCTATTAAAATAAGTTGTATTCTTTTCATTTTTAATGGTGTATTATCTGGTGCAATTAAAAGAATAGATGACAAAAAGGACAATTTGGTCCTTTCTTATAACTCTTATTCAATACGACATTATTTTTCTTTTATGACTATATTTACATATAGACACATATAATAGCTGTAAACATAACTAAATGCTACCTACACACACTATTTGTTTCTTTTTAAAGCCAATTCATAATATTTTGACACACAAAATAAAAGGTACATGACCATAAGTAACATATTCAATGAACGACCCCTAATTATAACGATAAGACATTATTTTTCTTTTATGACTATATTTACATATAGACACATATAATAGCTGTAAACGTAACTAAATGCTACCTACACACACAATATTTGTTTATTCTTAAAGACAATTCATAATATTTTGACACACATAATAAAAGGTAAATGACCATAAGTAACCAATACTAACTTCTTTTAATTTTTTGCGTAAACTAAATACAACTAGTACAGAACTGCCCTATGGACAGACAAATAATTAGTGTGACCATATGTATCACCTTTTAGTTACTTTGTCTGTTATGTGGCTAAAAAGGCACCAGGTTATAGACACACAGAGAACTAACTCATGTGACGATACTTTTATCTACTGTCTCTCATAAAAAAAAGCATGACAATCTTAATCGATACATGTGGCTGATTGTGACCTATGATCTCAGTGTTCGAGTGTGACTAATATTTGTCACATTTGGTATAATTAAGTGTGGTAAAAGTGTTGATTGTCTATATAATGGCCACACAATCTAATTTAAAAGTATCCAAAAACAGTCTCTAAATTTTTTTAGTGACCTTTGGCCACACTTTTAAGAAAAAGTGTCACAGGCCGTTTTTCGGAAAGTGTGACCGTAGGTCATTTTTGTACTAGTGGTTTATATGACAAGCACTAAGTCGATAACAGCCAATGCACGTTCGTAAAGCACTAATTCTATAGCTGCTAAAGTTCATTCATCGGGTACTAAATCCATAGCTACCAATGTTTATCTAATAGGTACTATGTCCATATCTACCAACGTTTATCTAACAGGTACTAAGTCCATAGCTACTAATGTTTACTCGATAGGCACTAAGTCCATAGTTGCCGATGTTATTTGTTAGGCACTAAGTCTATAGCTGCCAATGTTCACTCATATCCTCTTTCATCTCTCATCATTCATCTACCCATGTTTTACCCAACATATTTGTAGATATAAAATACATATACAGTTTAAATTATTTAAAACATATATAGAATCGTTCATCCAACATAGATAGCAAATATACAGGTTATATGCACACAAAACACGTAATGTATATAAAATACTTCATATCTATGTGTAAGATGAAAGTAACTATGCGCTCAGTTGATAATGTGGTGACTCGGTACTCGGACAACGCTTCGTTTCCTTTAAAATAATTTCCTTCAACGAAACCTAGTATTATTACCACTAGATTTTAGTCTAATATTTACCGTGACTATTTATTAGTCTTATTATTATTATTATTATTATTATTATTATTATTATTATTTAAACAATATTATTATATAAACGTTTAAACAATATTTTCCAACCACTATGTACAGACAGGGGCTAGACATAAAACACCGGAGGGCAGGATCATTTTGGCGTATATCACTTCTGAAATCCAACAACCCAGGTGGCCCTTCAAACCGGATTCCCCGTACCGCGAGTGGTTAAAAAGATATTATAACGACACTTATATAACCCATAATAATAGCTCAAATAATTATTATAAGGTCTTAATAACGTTACTATATTTAAATAAAAGCTATATTAAAAATTAGGTAGGTGTATCTTACCTACGAGGGGGTTTGGCTAGAAGCCGTGCTCGACAAGGGCAGAACTTCCGAGCCGAAAACTCTTCTTCTCGGAGCCGTCGAGCGCTCCGGGGCTTTCTTCTAGCGCTAGGGGAGTTTTTTTTTGGGTGGTTTAGAGAGAGTGTAGAGAGAAGAAAGAATGGGAAAGGTGTGAAGAAAATGAGGGTGAAAGAGGTTCTATTTATAGGGTGAAATATGGCTGAACTTAGTGCCACATGTCACCATCTGGTGGCAAGAGTTGGGGAGAAAGCAATGGCCAAGATTGTGCCACGTCACCCATTTTCGCACAGTACACTTTCGACTTCTAAAATTCGTAACTTTTGCATACGAGCTCCGTTTTTGACATTCTTTATATCCACGCGTAGGTAAAAATAAGATATATAACTTTCATTTTGACTCCGTCAGCTAATTCTTGACCAATCTTAAATTTAACAGTAGGAGGAGATTATACTGTTAAATGACCGCAAAAAATTCATAACTCTTTCATACAGACTCCGTTTTCGTCTTTCTTTTGAGCGTTGACTTCCTATTAATGAGATCTTCAAATCTCATTTAGGTCGCGTAGTCCAAAAACCGCTCGATCTAAAATTCGAGTTTCGGGCCATGCACTACTATGCCAAATCTTAGAAAATTCATAACTTCCTCATACGAAGTCAGATTTGGGCGTTCTTTTTATGCACGCTCTCGGTTTAACGTATACTACAACTTTTGTTTAGATCACTAAGGCCAAAAAGTCCTCTATCGTAAATTCACTATTTACGTCTCCCGGTTCCGTGCCGGTTTTGCTGTAAAACTTCGACGGGCCATAACTTCTTCGTTATAACTCGGATTTCGGCGTTCTTTATATGTGCGGAACCCTTGTAGCATATACTACCACTTGGTTAAGATTAATCCGTATAAATAGTATTCCATCAATAACTCATTTTTGATGCTTATTGTCTCTAAATTGACTAGCCCGAATGTGCGAGCGTTACAATTATCTCCCCTTATATTTAATTAGTCTCTTTTTGATCACTAAATTAAGTCCAAATTAATTCTTGATCAATACTAATTAAATAACATGATTTCATATTAATATATTAGAACTTATAATATATTAATATGTCACAAAATGTCTTTTCCTCATAAACGGTCTATCCAAATGTTCCGATGCCATGCAACCCAAATGGACCATGCCGAGTCGGGTCAAGTACATACCAATTATAGTTATGGACTTAGACACTAATCCAACAGTCTCCCACTTGGATAAGTCTAAAACTATTATTGCGTATGACTTTAGGAACCAACTGGCAATCGTAGCTCTCAAAAGCCGCTGTCAAACTCTGACCTTGTAGATGAACTCTGACCTTTGTCAATGACTTGTCCATTAGATAAGGGATCATATATTCCTCCATTCTAGGTATCATATGGACTAAGACATGGATTATAATCATTCTCTCTGTCCATTTGTTGTTTCCCGATTTCCGATTTATGACGACTGACTAACTGAACAAATCAAATCAGTACTGGCTCGGCCGAGCACTTCCATTTGTCATCATCAAATCATCGAGGGGCCCACATATATCGCTTTTATCCCGAAGGTAAAAGGAATGGATAAACTTCGACTCATATGGCTTGTTCTACTACTTGTTGAATCATACACAAAGGCACGTTTTATAACACCGAGTTATCGAATGCGTTTTCGTGCAATCAATGTACAACCAACTCATAGTAACAACTCGTATCTCTAGGTTTGAAGAATATAAGATATTATCGTCTCATGATCACTCGTGATAAAATCCATGAAGTGATTCCAATGAGCGCGGGTTGAATCCAATACTCAGAACTTATGAGCACTCATGAGTGTTGTAGCCCCTTGTCCAACATCTTAGACCTCTACAAGCCAACCCATGACAGTCTTGATTCATATCTACTTCCAACATATGACCGACTGTGGATAGTTTGAATAACTTAGTCAATCAGGAAGAACGACCTAGTTATTCTGGAAGTCAAAACATGCAAAATGAAACACAATAATAATAGAATCTAATATGGTATCAAAACCTATGAACATAAATAAAACACCTTTTATTTATCACCATATGATTACACATTATTCATTGTATACTGTTTCAGCTATCAACTTTATTCTTGAATTTAAAACAATAGTTGTCCCATGCTCCAAGCATGTACACTATGTTTTCTAAACACTAGTCATGCCATACACCAAGTATGCATACTATGTTTGTCTATGATCTTCACTTTGTGAATTAGATCAATTGAACATAACTCCAATGATCCTCTTTCACAGTCCCAAATCCTTACTACAAATGCAAGAATTCCAAATTCATGCCATTTACTGAAATCTGTTAGATTCTAAACTTATATGCATTGATCCTCCAGTAATGATTATGCACAGAGTCAGAAAGACTTGACAACAACCATTACAGAGCATTCCAAGGAGATCAACTCCTTTGAAACATCCTTCTTGCATTAAGTTTCCTAATCTTACACAGATTGAATAATTTCCAACTTTGAAACATTTCCCTATTCCATTTTGACTATCACTTCTGAACAAGAGTTGCCTCCTTACAGATTATGTCAATATGGTCCTTCCAGAATTAACACTATACTTCCAACTGTCCTTAAGCAACCAATCTTTGGTAAACCTTAGATTGTCTTCGACAATTGCTTAATCCTTTTAGTCATATCCAGTTCTAGACCTTTTCCCTTCTTAATGCCCCAGGCATTTGGAAAATTTTAGAAAGGATAAATATAGCACATGTAATCGATCCTATATCCGAAGCATATGGGACACGAGTCATGATGTCTCACATAAAGACTAAACCAGTCTTTTGCTATAACATTTCCATTTCTATTTGCCAAGTTCTCATAATTCAGATTATGAAAAGGGATGCCGTAATCATAATCGAATTTTAGAACGCAAATAATGGACCCATATATAGAATTTCCTTATGTTGAGTCATTCCAACATGAAATTCATATATATATCCTTGACTAAATACGACTTAAAACCTCAATCTAAGCTTTTAGAATTGAAATGAAGTATAATTTCCTCTCCCTTAATTATAGCAAAACAACTTTTTCAACCCCTGCAGCCTCACGCATTGAAACTTTTGTTTTCTATAATTAACATTGCTAACTTGCAATCTTTATCATAATTATCATGCTCCCACTAACATGATGATTATTAGCATAACACTCATGCTCCCACTAGCTTTGACATGTAATCAGAAATCAGCTGGACTTCTAGAAATCAATACTTTATTGACTTTCTTACCAAAGTTCAGATTTCTGATACTAGATTGCTTTGATAAAACTTTATCAATATCATACACCTTATCTTAGATAGCTCACAGGTGTGTCTAAACAATTTTAAGAACTTTGAAAAGGGATGCCGTAATCATAGTCTTGATTGTTTAGACCTTTACCTATTCTCACAAGTCCATGTTAGTGTGCTGGTTAACCACACACGCTCCACTAACGACTTTGAGAATGCAAATATCACAATTGCTATCTAGCTAAAATCTACTTAGTGAAAGTGTTTCCTCACCATCATTTTCATGAATCGGAGAGAAACCTTATGACACTTAGATTTTATGGTGTATGAGTTCCTATCCATATGAATTTTGTCAAAACCATAATTACAAGACAAGGTTACTGACAAATCAACACTTATATTTATTAAACTTGTGCAATCTTAAATTCTTGCCATTTGGCAGCTCAAGGGCCTGCCATTGCTTCCAAGTAGCTGTTCAACCAATTGAGAACTCTCAGAACTCCTATGCAAAGCCAACTTGAATAGGCACAGACATGTCGACACGATAGGTTATAAACCTCAAGTCGTGTGCTAGTGAAGAACTTCAGGTTTTATTCTTGATTAGTTCTTGAGACTTTCAAGACCTTTAAGACTCCCACTGTCCTCTTGACATATAAGACTTTCTTGTCAGATATTCAAGAGATAGTGTGGATTCTAATCAAGACAAACACTTCACACAATTGGCCTTAGTTGGTCTTTGTTTTATCCAAAACATCACAACTTACCAATTTCAAATGTACAAGAGTAGAAAACTTTTACTCTTACATTTGACAAGTGTTTTAAACCTTCTTTAAGACATGTTACTCAAGTTACAATCTTAGAGTATAACTCTAAGAATTGTTTTTGGAACGAAGTATAAATCATCTTCTTGATTTAACCACTTCAACAATTCATAGCTCCTCTTCTTAGCTACCAGAATGCACTTAGAGGATGAATTGTGATAAGGTCTCTTAATCATTAAGATGATTATATAACATGATACTAAAGTACTCTCCCATCTTTTCAGATTTGAGAAACTTTTATCTTTCTGCCTAAGTTGATTCTTCTTATTCGCTCTGCCATACATTGAAACCTTTTCCAATGTCTCAGAATTACACTTAAGCTTGTAAGTATAACCATATTTACTGAATTTTAGTAAATAATGACGAATAGTCTTAACGATTATTTGTGGTGGGCTTGATCAGTGCACAAGAATGTGTACTCGATCCTTTACTTGACTCACACATCCATGTGAACAAGTAGTTAGTCTTAATTTTTCCAATGCTTGAAAGTTCTTATTCATCATGCTATACAACTTGCATGATTCCAAGTTTCTATCCAACTGAAACTTAGGTGATGAGAATCTTTCCTTATTTGGTAAATTTAGACACTACCACAAATGAAAGAATCAAATTCATATTTCCACTCTTGCTCTTAATGGAATCTTATAAGTAACAAAAGTTTTCACAAATGCCATTGTAAGGATATTTTAAAATAAATAAAATCAAAAAAAAATTTTCTTTTATTTTAAAACTTTGCGGAAAAACTATCCTTACAATGCAAAAGCACATGAAAACTTTGTTGTTATTTATTCCTAAGCAATATATCATAACTCTTAAGAAGTAGCTCAAGAATCCGATCTTCAAACTATGCGATAGAAATCCATCTATGCCATCAGATTCAGCATATTCTTTCTTTAAGTTTCTTCACTTTTTCTTTGATTCTTAAAACATCAACATGTGACCCAGTCACATCATGTATCAAGAATCTCATAATAGAAACTTAGCAGAGTTAGATAGTGGACTTTACCCGAAGTAGAGTCAAACTTATTGACTTTAATATCCTTAGGTAAATTTGGCACCTTCGCAACCAATGCCCCTTTCTTTGGCAATAGACCCTTGATAATGGGACTATCTCAGACTTAGCCGTTCTCTTTACCATTTGGTCAACCGAGTTGACTATGGCCGATCCCTTTCCATTGGGAAGAGAGAGCTTTACTGGATATCCAATGTCATCATTGTCAATGTCCATAAAGTTTTAGGAAGTTGATCTTAGCAAATAGATAAGTTCATTAAGGGTCTTGTCATAGTCTGTTTCATAGGAGTCCCAAAGGAACTCACTATGTGACTTAGAAAAGAGTTGAGTCACCAACTTTCTCAAGACTTTGACACCCAACTCTCCCGGCTTGTCAATATCTGACTACATCTCCAAGATGTGATCACATATAGACCTTTGCTTGAGTGACCTTAAACTTTTCAGGAACTTGTGGGTTGGGGAGAATAATTGGAGGAGGTGAAAGAAGTATGATTTCCATGGGACATCATCTTCATTTAGGAAAGCTTGTTTCAAGAGATTTGGGAAGATCATCTTTTGGAAGATATTCAAGAGAGTTGATTTAAAGTCCTTAATATAACACCCAATATGAAATATTAAGGCTAGGAGCCAACAACCTATTTATAACTGGAAGAGGGATGTCGTAATCCAAGTTATAAAATAGTTGAAGGTAGGTAAATGACGATTTACCAATTTCCACCATGAAAAACGAAATATAATTAAGTTTTAATTGGATTTGAAACTCCTAGATCTTTTGAGATACATTGAACTTTCAATGGCATGTTTGAATCTCGATTGTGCCCTCTCAAGTTTGTGACTGGGATGCCGAGGATCACAAACAAGGTGTGAATAACCATGTAAATTGACTTGGTACCCTTAACTTCATCACCTAATCGATGTGCCGGTTAACCACACACGCTCCACTAATGACTTGGTAAGGTACAAAGTGTAATTTCATGGGTTAGCACCTTTTCACATTTTCCTAAGTAACTAAGATTGGGAATGTACAAGTGTTTAGTTACTTAGTATTTATCATTAATACTTTTAATGAAGGGAGAATTATAGTCCTTTCCAACCCGTTCGGCTAACGACCCTCCACCAGTCAAGGAAGCGGTGGGTGAGAGTGGACACCCATTAAACTGCCATTTTATAGGCAGTAACCTTATATCCCCCTTATAGACCGGCTTCGTGAATGAGGCCTACTAACGGTAAGATTGACTTTATCTTATACATATCTATATAATTATAATTATAATAATAGTATAAGGGTTTGAATTTGAACTTTTAAAATTCTAAGGGCTAACTTGGAATTAAAGTATTCATAAGAGAAAACTTTTCAAATTCCAAAACTTGAGGGCAAGTTTTGAAACTATTCAAAACTAATTAATTCCATAACTTATGTGTTTAAAGTAGTTTTAATTAAAAAAAACTTTTCAAGTTCCATAACTTGAGGACAAGTTATGGAAGACTTTCAACTAATAAAAGAATGTAACTTTTCTTTATTTTGTAATTTATGGAATTAATTAAGGTTACACATTTTATTACTTAATGAAGTGACTCTTGAACCTCCATAACTTGAGGACAAGACTCTTCATTTTTGTAACCGTTACCAACTTTTATGAGTTTTATGAAACTTAAATGTGACTTTTCATATAACTTGAGGACAAGTTACAAAAACACATTTTAGAATCAACTCTTAGATTAAAATGGATTGAAAACACATAATCAATTAACTTTTCTATTAATCTAAGCAACTCATAAGAACAAGATAATTTAATCAAACTTTTTCATGTAATTAGCCTAATCACTAAACTAATACAAAACATGAATCTATTGACAATTATCTTTGAAATTGGATTAGTATGAACATTACCACATCAAAAACAGGATTATAGGTTCAAAAACAGCTTATGGTAATGTTCCTAGTCCATTTCTAGCCAAAAAACTCGAAGATATGCTGTCAGGGGCTCCTACTCGTCGAGTGTATCAACCTACTCGCCGAGTAGGATGATTTTCTTCATGGACTCGGCGAGTTCATCAGTGGACTCGGCGAGTCCAGTGCCCAGAATGCCCGAAATTCGACTTTTTCAGCATTTTTCAGCAATTTGCATCACGTATAATTGAAAACAAGCCTAGGCTCTGATACCACTGATGGGTTTTGAGCATTCTAACACTCCTAAGTGTACATGCAACCCTAAATACCTTGGATCTATGTTTTCTCTATTATACATGCAAATATGATTATCCAAGGTATTATCCTAACTAGCATACCAAAACATTGATACTAGGATACTAAAATAGATAGAATACATACCTTGTTGTTGTTGCTTGACTCCATGAAGCTTGAGAGCCTAGTGCCCCAAGTGTGACACCTCAAATGGTTCACACAACATCATGAACTCTTGGAATAACCATGAGAAGAATACATACATGTTCAAATCGGCTAGCCCTCAAAATATGTATCACTAGTGCCAATTTCTTGAACTAAAGGGGTTCTTATATAGTGTGGCTATTAGGGTTACACCATGTAACTCATGACTTTACCCATTCCTTATGCTCCATGGGTTTTAACCTCCATGGAGTATCCATGGATCACCACATGGGTTAAACCCAACATAAAGGAATCTTGGATCATAAGCCCACATATATAAGAATGAATGATTACACAATCAATCCCCGTATATTTAATTAGTCTCTTTTTGATCACTAAATTAAGTCCAAATTAATTCTTGATCAATACTAATTAAATAACATGATTTCATATTAATATATTAGAACTTATAATATATTAATATGTCACAAAATGTCTTTTCCTCATAAACGGTCTATCCAAATGTTCCGATGCCATGCAACCCAAATGGACCATGCCGAGCCGGGTCAAGTACATACCAATTATAGTTATGGACTTAGACACTAATCCAACATTTAAACGTTTAGAAATCTGAACACATAAAGTTTCCAAATCCGGTCGGCAACAGACCATAGATCCGATCATACATTTAGCATCATAAAGCATCATAAATCATTTAGCACATAAAAGCATGATAGGAATTTTCCCTAAATTAGCTAGTGCTTGTGTCTATTCAGGTGTATTACCTAAATTTTATTAGACACACTCCTCACGATCATTGCTTAGCATTCTAAGTTTAAATCTAGAAATAAATCCATATTCTTAGTTCACTTAAACTAATGCTCTGAAACCAACTGTGACATCCCCATTTTTCACGGCCAGAAAAGACCGATTTTGTTTATGCTTTATAAAAATCAAAGTACTTCTTTTGATAAAAATGTTGCGGAATTTGTTCCCAGTAAAACATGATAAATACATTATCAAAGCATTTCCGAAGAAATGTGTTTTTATTCATTTTAAAAAATTTGGGATGTCATTGTCAATACAGAAATATAAGCATAAACAGAACTTATATTCATTTACACTAGTGATCTACATCTCTTTAATCTCTCAGTGTAATGTAACTTCATATCGACACCTGTGATACAAATAAGCTTGAGTGGGTCAGATTGGGAAACCTGGTGAGTACATTGGGTTTTCAACCCACAATAATTTAATTATTATGTTTAAACATCAAACAATCAACCCAATTACCCATCCCGATTATCTTCCTTACTCTTAAGGTATACCCTAAGAGTCATCTATCCTGCATTCGTTCATTCCGAAGTCCATTGCTTTCAGGGTTTATATGACAGACACTAAGTCGATAGCTGCCAATGCACGTTCGTAAAGCACTAATTCCATAGCTGCTAAAGTTCATTCTTCGGGTACTAAATCCATAGCTACTAGTGTTTATCTAATAGGTACTAAGTCCATAGCTACCAACGTTTGTCTAACAGGTACTAAGTCCATAGCTACCAACGTTTCTCCGATAGGCACTAAGTCCATAGCTGCTGATGTTATTTGTTAGGCACTAAGTCTATAGATGCCAATGTTCACTCATATCATCTTTCATCTCTCATAATTCATCTACCCATGTTTTACCCAACATATTTGTAGATATAAAATACATATACAGTTTAAACTATTTAAAACATGTATAGAATCGTTCATCCAGCATAGATATCAAGTATACATGTTATATGCACACATATCACGTAATTTATATAAAATACTTCATATCTATGTGTAAGATGATAGTAACTATGCACTCACTTGATAAGGTGGTGACTCGGTACTCGGACAGTGCTTCGTTTACTTTAAAATAATTTCCTTCGACGAAACATAGTATTATTACCACTATAGTTTAGTCTAATATTTACCTTGACTATTTATTAGTCTTATTATTATTATTATTATTATTATTATTATTATTATTATTATATAAACGTTTAAACAATATTTTCCAACCACTATGTACAGACAGGGGCCAGACATAAAACACCGGAGGGCAGGATCATTTTAGCATATAGCACTTCTGAAATCCAACAACCCAGGCGGCCCTTCAAACCGGATTCCCCGTACCGCGAGTGGTTAAATAGATATTATAACGGCATTTATATAACCCATAATAATAGCTCAAATAATTATTATAAGGTCCTAATAACGTTACTATATTTAAATAAAAGCTATATTAAAAATTAGGTAGGCGTATCTTACCTACAAGGGGGTTTGGCTAGAAGTCGTGCTCTGCAAGGGCAGAACTTCCGAGCCGAAAGATCTTCCTCTCGGATCCGTCGAGCGCTCTAGGGTTTCTTCTAGCGCTAGGGGAGTTTTTTTTGGGAGGTTTAGAGAGAGTGTAGAGAGAAGAAAGAATGGGAAAGGTGTGAAGAAAATGAGGGTGGGAGAGGTTCTATTTATAGGGTGAAATATAGCTGAACTTGGTGTCACATGTCACCATCTGGTGGCAAGACTGGTGGAGAAAGCAATGGCCAAGATTGTGTCACGTCACCCATTTTCGCACAGTACACTTTCGACTTCTAAAATATGTAACTTTCGCATACGTGCTCCGTTTTTGACGTTCTTTATATCCACGCGTAGGTAAAAATAAGATCTACAACTTTCATTTTGACTGTGTCGGCTAGTTCTTGACTGATCTTAAATTTAACAGTATGAAGAGATTATACTGTTAAATAACCGCGAAAAATTCGTAACTCTTTCATACGGACTCCGTTTTCGTCTTTCTTTTTATCGTTGACTTCCTATTAATGAGAAATTCAAATCTCATTTAGGTCGTGTAGGCCAAAAACCGCTCGATCTAAAATTCGAGTTTCGAGTCGTGCACTGCTATGCCAAATCTTAGAAAATTCATAACATCCTCATACGAAGTCAGATTTAGGCGTTCTTTTTTGTGCACGCTCTCGGTTTAACGTATACTAAAACTTTTGATTAGATCACTAAGCCCAAAAACTTCTCTATCGTAAATTCACTATTTACGTCTCCCGGTGCCGTGTCGGTTTTGCCGTAAAACTTCGACGTGCCATAACTTCTTCGTTATAACTCGGATTTCGACGTTCTTTATATTTACGGGACCCTTGTAACATATACTACCACTTGGTTAAGATTAATCCTTATAAATTATATTACATCAATAACTCATTTTTGATGCTTATTGTCTCTAAATTGACTAGCCCGAATATGCGAGCGTTACAATTATCTCCCCCTTAGGATGATTACGTCCCGGAATCATCAACGAAAGAGAGTTGTATAATGACTCCATACATTATCTCTTCATACTAGGTAATAATCGTAACTTCTATGTTTGTTTGAATGCGTATCTAACTCCTGGTCTTCTTGACTGCAAGCGGTGCTTGATCTTGCACCCGTTCTCTATGTCTTGTTACACTTTCAATCATGACCTTCATGTCACAAACTCGCACTTTATCAGAGACTCCTTCTTCTTCTTAACAAACTTAAGATAAGTTTATTTGATTTGCACGATAGACCGATGGGTCACGTTTTAATGAACTCTCATCGTATGTTGCAACGCTCAGACTCAGGTCTCTTAGAGTCAAATTCCGGAATGGAATATACTTTCCTTCATGTTCTAATGTGATATAATCACATTTTAACATGTAGCATTTCTAGCTACCAACTTCTTTAACTAGCGCGATACTTCTATTGACCGCTTCGATTATCTTTCACTTCAATCTTCCGGCTTAAGTTAGATGCTACATCGAACTTGGTTCTCTAAACCACGTAACATACTCATCTTAGTCGGACTCAATTTGATATGACCACTAGGGTTGAAACAACAATCATCTTCTTAATCATTACCGAAACGATGGTAACGACATACTTGAATAAAACGGAATCAACTACTAGCTTCTTGGTAACCTTGTGACTTTCCCTGATCGAAGTGTGAGATACAGTTTTGAGTGCCTGAATCAACTACGAGCTTCTTGCTAGATTTTTGTGAGAGCTCAAAGTGAGATATAATTTTGAGTGCCTGTAATAGTTCCAAAAAGTTCATAAAATCCTCTCTCTCTCGTTAGCTTGTGGACGTAGGTCACCTTGACCGAACCACGTTAAATATCGTGTTCTTTTGAATTACATTTTTCAGAAGTTTTGTGAGTTCACCGAAGTTTGTTTTTTGATATTTGTCTGAAGTGCTTAGCTTGTTTTTTTGACACCCAACCAACTGGTATCAGAGCTATGGCTGAAGACGGGAGAGTTAAGATCGACAAGCTCAGAAGATTTTACATGAACCTTTGTCAGAAGATTTTACAAAGGATTTCGGTTTCTGGAAGATGCAAATTGAATATTACCTTAAAAAAAGAATTTACATGAACCTTTTTCAGAAGATTATCTGTTCCTTATGAAGCAGGAGGATTGGGAGTTTTTAAATCGGAAGGCACTTGGTGTGGTGTGTTTATCATTGTCAAAGAACGTTGATTAATATACTGTCAATGAGAAGATAACTTATGAGTTGATCAAAGCACTATCTAACATGTACGAGAAACCTTCAGCTGTGAATAAGGTTTACTTGATTCGACAATTGCTAAACCTGGAGATGAAAGAACATGGCTCACTGACTGATCATGTCAATGAATTTAATTCAATCTTGTCAAGGTTGACATCGGTTAAGATGATTAAATTTGAAGATGAAGTCCACGTACTGTTACTATTATCATCATTACCCGAAAGTTGGTCAGGAACAGTGAAAGCAAGCAACAACTTAGATGGAGGTGCCAAGCTGACATTGAAGGCATACACGACTTAATCCTTGGTGAGGATGTGCATAGACGAAGTGCTGGAGAATCCTCTAACAATCTTCTTAGTACGGACGAAAGAGGAAGGAAGTCCAACAAAGGGAGTGGGGGTAAAGGAAGATCAAAGTCGAGGAAGTGAGGTGTATCGAAAAACATGATGAACATCACATGTTGGAACTGCAAAGAAAAGGACCATTTCAGGAATCAATGTATGAAGACTCTTTCAGACAAAGGCAAGAATGAGATGAACATTGCATCATACTCTGAAGGAGATGCTCTTATATGTGCAGTTGAAAACTCAGTTGAATCCTGGATCATGGATTCTGGTGCGTCGTTCCATGCTATTCATTCCAAAGATGTAATCCATAATTTTAGGAAGTACCAAGGGAAGGTCAGACTAGTAGACAACAAGAGCCTTGATATTACATGTGTTGGGGATGTGGTCCTCAAGAATACTTTGGGATCGAAATGGACTTTGAATACTGTCAAGTTCATTCCAAACTAGAAAAGAATGTCGCTATCAGTGGGGAACTTGATGATGAAGGTCACCATGTCACTTTTGGTGATCATCAGTGGAAGGTGACAAAGGGAAACTTAGTGGTTGCTAGAGGTCAAAAGCGGGGTACACTTTACATGGTGGACGTTTCTTATGATGAGGCACATGCTGTTGAACAAGTTAGGGTATCCACTCTATGGCACCAAAGACTTGGACATATGAGTGAAAAAGGAATGAAGATACTTGCCTCCAAAGGAAAAATTCCATATCTGAAGAACGTGATAGTAGATTTCTATGAGCCATATGTTCTTGGCAAACAGAAGAAAGTTACTTTCACGAAGATAGGACATCCACCCAAGACATGGAAATTGGAGCTTGTTCATATAGATGTTTATGGTCCCACTTCAATTCCTTCAGTGGGAGGATCCCGATATTATGTTACTTTCATTGATGACTATACTAGGAAAGTCTAGGTCTATTTCTTGAAGCAGAAGTCTGAATTTTCAGTCCTTTCAATAAATGGAAAGCAATTGTGGAAAATGAAACCAACTTGAAAATCAAGTGTTTCAGATTTGATAATGGGGGCGAGTGAAGTCTTGTCCAACATGGAACACTTAGATCATAATGGAGCACTTAGTGTTTATGGAGCAAGTGACAAAGGAACAGATCATCTGAGAATGGAATGGATCGTCTGACAAAGGAACGGATCAAGTGCCAATGGAACGGATCATGTAGAAGGGGGTTTGGAGCACCTGGAAGAGGTTTGGAGCACTTGGGAGTGATATCGAGCAACAAGGAATCTTGTTGTTCCATATCTTAAAGGGATGGGCCTAGAAGGATACTCTTGCGCCATGACATTCCTTCTTGTGCCATAATTCTCCCTCTTGCCCCATGAGGGGTTTCTCTTGTGCCATAGGATACTCCTCTTACGTTATTAGGTTTGCTTTTGCGCCATGTGTGGCCTTGTTGCACCATGCATGTTTTTGTTGTATCATGGTGGTGCTGTTACTCCAGTCTTGATGTTCTTGTTCCACACTTGAAGCCACTTGTTCCATCCATATTCCTGTTCCACCATCATGTCACAAGATGGACCATCTTGGTCCTTGATGAGCCAAGTATGATATAAAGTCCTCTACGATGCTTAAGATCATTCAAAGATGCTCAGAAGTTGGTAATTCTCAAGGTTTACACCATGCTGTGCCACCATTATGGATGTTAGAGCATTAGAGTTCATGATGTGCCACAGGTGCATTATGATGCTCCACTATGGTCAAGGTGGTCCATCATGTGTGTTGCTGATCCTCATGGGTTGTATGACATGTTTGAATGTTCCAGAAGATGCTTCATGGTGGAATATGATTGATTGTCACCATTCATGGCCCTATAGGCCAATGGGCTTGGCCCATTAGGGTTTTAGGTCTTATCCCTCAAGTATAAATAGGTTCATACCCCCATCATTGTAAATTGCTAGATTTTTGTGAGAGATTAAAGTGAGATACAATTGAGAGTGCTTGTAATAGTCCAGAAAGTTAATACAATCCTCTCTCTCTCTCTCTCTCTCTCTCTCTCTCTCTCTCGTTAGCCCATGGACGTAGGTCACCTTGACCGAACCACGTTAAATATCATCTCTTTTTGATTTATGTTTTCAGAAGTTTTGTGAGTTCATCAAAGTTTGTTTTTTGATATTTGTCTAAAGTTCTTAACTTGTTTTGTTAACACCCAACATGTTTCACTCTTAAGGACCCTAATTGGTTAGAATGTCCTTTTACCAGGAAATCTAGGACTGGATATCTTCTGTTACTAGGGGATGCTCCTATTTCATCGAAAACAAAGAAAAAGTTAGTTGTGTCTCGATCTTTCGGAGGATGCAAAGTTTAGGTCTATGGCCTCTATTCTTAGTAAAGTCTTATGGGTTTGCTGGTTATTAACGGGGTTAGGTGAGACTTTGCATCAACTAACTCCTCTGTATTGTGACAATTAGGCAGCATGTAACATTGCTAATAATCCAGTTAACCATGAACGAACGAAGCATATGGAGATAGATTGTTATTTTGTTAGAGAAAGGGTGGATTCTCAGTAGATACAACCATGTCACATTGCTTCTAATATGCAGATTGCAGATCTTCTTACAAAAGGCTTAGGCACTCAAAAACTCAAATTTCTTCTTAACAAGTTGGGCGTTCGAGATCTACACATTCCAACTTGAAGGGGAGTCTTGGATATAGATATTTATTAGTTATGTTTTATGTTTATCTTTGAATTTCCGATCGATGGTAACATTTTCAAAAAAAATCAAATCGAAGGTAATAAAAGGGTGTGGGAAACTATTTCCTACATATTTAAGATGAAATGACTAACACATTTCCAACATACTATTTTTTCGGATATTTATGATGGAAAACAGTTTTCTCATTTGATGCTATTCTGGCGGATCTGCTTCCGACGAAAAGTTTGTGACGAATTTCAACATATATTTTTGTCAAAATTTCCTAAGGATTTTCTATGTAAGGTGTTCTGACACTTTTCTGACGAAAGTTTGAGATTTTTAGTAACAAGTTTTTTCATTTGTATTATGTCGGAAAACAATTCAACATTTGTGAAAACATAAAAAAAACCTGAAAAGAACAGATTTTTCATGCCAAAAATGCAGTATTAAAATCAAATACAACAATCATATCTTGTTTTCCAAGTTCAAGCACAAATAATAACATTTTCCAAATTCAACCATAAAAATAACAATTATCCAATACAATACAAGTCTTAAGATTTTTCTCTAAACCACAAACTAACCACAAATATAATAAACAATATGATAAGTGCAACAAACTAAGAGTCATTTGGTGGATGTCTAGATGTTTATGAAATTGTGTCATGAATTGTATCATTTCTACTCCTCTGTATCATTTCTACTCCTCTAAGTCATATTTTTCTTCTTTACATCTCTTCTCTTTCCCTATTCAAGAAATCAATTTGTGTACACATCTCTTGTACATAAAAAAAATTAAGCCAAAAAAATATTATTATTAAATAAACAATATATTTAATTTGTAAGGCATAATAGCAGTCTACTTTAATATTTTTTATCCATCATAGCAATTTACTTTACTTTTATATCCATAATAGCAATGTATTTTCCTTTTTATATACATAATAGCAACATATTATTTTTTTTATCCGTAATAACAACATACTATTTTTTACCGATATAGACAACCCTTTTACTATCAATTACAAAATCAATTTTTATATTTTATTCAATAATAGTGATGTACTTTATTTAGTATTCATAAGACGAACTAACATTTATTATTAATAAACAAACAACATACTTTTTTTATACACAAATAGCAAATGCACTTTAATTTTTTTATCCAAAATAACGTTGTACTTTATTTTTTATCTATAATAGCAACATACTATTTTATACTGATAACGATAAGCTACTCCTTTTTTATTATCCTTAATAGCAAATAGTATTTATTTTATCTCTATTAAAACACAATGCATTTATTAAATTAATATACCTCTTCTTGCGACTCTAAGTTCTCAGAAGAGGAAAACCTAAAAGATGGTATCCCCATCACCATGAACTCAGAAGTGGAAAACCTGAAAGATGGTCTCCCCGTCACCACAAACTGGATATTTTGGATCATATGCCAAGCCAAGAGTAATTCTTCTCTCTCCTTGTATCTATGTACAAGTTTGCATCTAAAAATACATATTATCTCCTACACGATGAACTAAACATGGCTCTCTCTTATTCGTCCTGCAATTTACCTAAATATACACTGCTATTATGAAAAAAATCTATGACAGTAAATAGCTAAAGATGATAAAGATAACTTACATATGGATTCTTCACTTTAGCTATAAAAATATGTAAATCTATATTTTCTCCAGCGCAATACTTCACCTTCGAAGCCTTAGTAAGGTGTGTTTGAAGAAACAACTACTTAATATATGTTCATGGCCATATAAACTAAACAATATAATTGATGATGCTTGAGTTAAAATAATAATAAAAAACTATTACATTTTCAAGTACGTTTAGTTACCTGCCTAATACGATGCTCGTCATATAAGATACTTCTTGTCGCATCTTTTGAAATGAACTTATAACCGTTGGTGTTATTTGTTGGAAGTACACCCATAGTCATAACAGTCTTGTAATATTACTATTAATAGCTGACTCCTTTTGGGTTACACAAAAGAAAATCTCTAAGCATTATTTGAAAAGAGAGGGGCGATAAAGATCTAGTTTGTTGATTTATTAGTCATCAATAAATTAATAAAAACTTAAAGATCTTAAGGGTTTAAATTTTAAGATTTGAAATTCAAATCTTAAGTGATAATTACTTAGTGACCAAGCAATTATTGTAACATCCTGATGTTGAGGTAATACCAAATTTTAACCCTAAGTATGAAAATTACCACATTTTAGCCCTTGTGTATGAGAAATGTTGCAAAATGGGCTGTAGTGGCATGTTTGTAAGTTATGGGCAGAGCTCACGTACACTGGGCGTACATGCCAGAACCTCAAACTCTAAGTTTTAGGGTCTGGACCCTATATAAGCACCATTAACTCACCAATTCTCATTCCCTCCCCAGCCTCAAGCCCTCAATTCGTCCATTGCAACCCTCATCTCTTGTGTGTGTTCCTTTGAGCTTGAAAGTGTGTGTTTGTGGTTTCCTTGAAGCAAAGAGAAGAGAGAAGCACCAACTTCGAAGATCAAGACCACATAGATCCAGAAACACCTCACCTCCAAGCTTCATTTTGAGGTATAAAGTTCTGAACTTGATGATGATATCTCTAGATCTTGTATATGTTAGAAGTTTATGCTTATTAGCCCCATATTCTTGGTCCTTTTGGGTACGAGCTACCCTAGAGCAAATGAGTTGTCCTTTTGGACGCTTTAGGGTAGTTTGAGTGATAAAAATAGGATCTTGAACCTTCTTTTCACTCCATGCAAGTTTTGAGGTGTCTTAATGGGTTAAGAAGTTGGAGTTTTAACTTTTGAGCACTTGCTAGCCATTCAACACCATACAGTTGGAACTTTATTATAAAGGACATTAGTTTAGGGCCAGATCTGAGAATCGGACGTAATAGCTTAAAGGAATAAGCTCTTAATAAAGGGATTAAGGGAGGGATATGCACGATGGACATACAAATTGGTACGCTGAGCGTACTAGGTCAGCTTCACGATTTTGGTCAAGGGCTGAGTACAGCGCGCGTACAAGCTGGGTACACCCAGCGTACTTAACTGTGTTGACCAAGGTTGACTTTTTTGACTTTTTGACTTTGACCAAGTTTGACCTAAGGGTATTTTGGGTATTTTGAGTGGTATTTGAGATTGGTCATTATTTGGTGTATAGATGACAAGTTGAGCTGACATTCGGAGTTGCATCTTATTTAGCGATCATTTAAGACTGATCAGTGAGTTTTGCTCATTGTTCTTGTGGGATGAAGGCACCAATGTCGGCCTATTAGTTATCAATTCTGGTATAATGGATGTTGCTATAATGTAGTGATCTGTTAGAACTACCTGAATGTCTACCGACTGGTTATATATTTATCTGTTT
The DNA here is from genome assembly GCF_052849685.1 of Lactuca virosa. Lineage (NCBI taxonomy): Eukaryota > Viridiplantae > Streptophyta > Magnoliopsida > Asterales > Asteraceae > Lactuca > Lactuca virosa. The sequence continues at coordinate 92,116,103 of NC_136429.1, forward strand.
GCTGGATATATGTTATATGTCGATATAGTATGGTTGGGTTGATGTAGTACTGCTTTGTGTCGTAGCCAAAAAAACCCGAGAGCAGCCATACATAAGTTGTGGGCCTGAAGGGAAAGTCAGACTTATGGTGTGGGCTCGGGAGCAAGCCGGATATGAGATATGGGCGTGAAGGTCAAGCTAGAGTCATACTATGGGCTCAGGGGTAATCCAGTCCATTAGATGTGGACCCAGTATATGTTGTTATCTGTTTGTGTGTTGGTGATCTGGGGGAACTCACTAAGCTTTGGCTTATAGTTTCAATTTATTGTTTCAGGTAATTTAGATGACTGTGGCAAGGCGAATGTGTGATCGTTCACATACTTCGGTTTTTATGTTGTTGGATTTTGGGATACTCTGATTACTAAAATACACTTTTGAAACAACTATTTTGTAAACATTTATTGTTATTTGTTGTTTTTGAAAAGTTGAAATTTATTGGGATTTTGGGATGTTACAATTATCGAATAAGGAAACCTAAATTCGCCACTAAAATAGAAGTAAAAAACCAACCCCTCTGAGCATCTCCTCCTATTCTTGGTTTTTGCCTCTCTCTACCTCTCCCTATAAGTTTCTTGCTGCACAAGCATGAGGCCGAAAACCCTAAGGGGGTGTTTGGTACAAAGAAATAGAATTGCAATGGAAAATGGAAATGAAGAGAAAGAGAATTAAGTTAGAGAAAAAGAATCAATTCCACTGTTTGGTAGAATAAAGAATGTACTAGAGAAATGCTTTTGAAAATCATTTCTCTTGTTTGGTTGTATTAACAATGAAATGGAAATAAGTTTTTACCATCTTTATTCACTTTCAAATAACATTTTTGTTTTTATAAAAATGTATTAACCGTTAACAAAATAACATATTAGACATAAATTAATGGTTTTTATAATAAACATTTTGAATCCTACTTTAAAGATAGTGTCGTTTACATGCTTTCCAGGTGTATACAATTTTTTTGCTTGATCATACATAATATTTCTTTACCTAAGCCACGTGTTAAAGATTGGCTTGGTCATTTACTTTAACCATCCTATATGTTGATAAATTGTTGTAGAAATATATCTTCAGGTGTGAACAAGATTAAGAATGGGAAGACTAGAAGAACACTTTATCACTGCTTTAATTTTGTTTCTAGCTTTATCACTTCCTAAATTTTGTTTCTTGTTGGCGCAAAAATCGAACGAAAAATAAAAAATATCATTGAATGTGGGGTTTAGGGATCGAACTGTGGACAACTTGGTTGGTTACACAATTCTCCGCTTTTTTTTTCTTAAATTTCTCGGAGGCCTTCACATCTTGTTTCCCATATTTTCCCTACAAATAATAGAGAATAAAAATGATGCAAATGGAATTCATTTTTTTCTCTTTTCTCTATATTTTAGTACAAAACAAACAAGGGAAATAGAAATAATTCTATTTCTCACCTCTTATTGCCCTATACCAAACACCCCCTAAGTGTTTTAGTATTTTGTTGTGCAACTTGGAGCATAAGCAAAGGAGATTTTTCAAGGGTTTTGCAAGGTCTTTCTCTTGGATGTGATAAGAAGAGGGTAACTTTGGTTTGGATTTTCTACATTCATACATTAGATCTGTAAAGCTTCAAAGGACTAATGGGTATGTCTTCTTCTTAGTCATTTTATACTGGTTATGAATTTGTGATCCTTGTTAGAATATGTATTTTGTGCTTCCTCTGCCTTTGTGTCTTGATATGTTTCTTTTGTATGCTGCATATTCCGTCAATATTATGGTTCTACCTTCCAGGATCGGACCTCTTCCTCTACTCATGTGTGTCCCCTTACTATAAAGAGAAAAAATATATGCATAATAATAATATGAAGGAATAATAAAATAACAAAATACAGAGTAATGTATCAATTAGGTTGACTTACACAAATTAACCCACACGTCACCATGGGTTTTAGTGGGATTATAAGTACATATTATCTCAATGACTTTATATGTTGGTGGGATAAACCTTCTGTCCATTCAGTCCATTTTCACCAATGATTTCAAAGAATCTCTCATGATCACCGTAGATCTTTTAGCACATTCTCAAACATGTTTTGGTCAAAAATTACACAAGTACTAGTCAACCAAATTAAATGAGAGGATGTGATGTTCAGATTGTGTAGTAGCAAGTAGTAAAAGAAAAGTGGAACGATGGTTTACAAGGAAAGCCATTGATCCTTGCTAGGATCTCCGGCTTAAAACCTTGGGAGGTGATAATTATCACCTGCCTTGATGATTTTATTGATATAAAGTAAAGATTACAATGAGTTCTTAGTAAGAATGAGTAGAAAATTTCGTAGAGTAAACTTAAGCTAAAGAACAGTGTGTTGTGTGCAGATTAGAAGTGTCAATTTATAGTCTAATTCAATCAACAATATGTCCGATATTTTCGGGATCCTCTATGACCAGCTTCATGAACGTTATTTGACCAAGTATTCCGGGTCTTTAGCACAGTTGAGATGATTCTTCATTGAGAATTGATCTTCCATTGACTACTTCTGCACACGTGTTAGTAATAGACAAAATATGATCGTTATAAATATTGATAAAAATAAAAACGGTAATTAACCGGGATCCTGATGTTACTAAGGATCTTGGATATTTGAGGATCCTGGATACAGTAAGGATCCTGGTCCCAACAATTGCCCCCAAGTTATTCCTGAAAATATATGGGTTAGTTCCATAAATATTAAAGGAATAACTTAAATTAAATATATAAAAGAAGAGGGGATAACATTTTTCAATTTTAACCCGTATAGCTAGGCGATTTAAATTCCAACAGATAGTTTACTAGCCGTTCGCAGTCAAATCATATTAACTGTTTTAGTATAAATATGAGGGATCATTTTCATGTTATGCTATCCGTTTTCCTTTTCTTTTCTTCAGCCGTATTACGATTTATAAGGTAATTTTTCCTCTAGACTTTTATTCTACCATGGGTCGAAAAATGGCGGTGTCTCGTAAAAGCATTTTGGCCCTCCCCGACGATGATTTCGTTGATCAGGGGATCCTCTCTTATGAGGAATCCTGCTCTTTTGGTGATGACGATATCGAGTCTCTAAGACTTGCTGGAGACTTTCCTTCTGGAGTCGTTTTTAAGCCCTTTGATCCCCTTATTCAGCCGGACTTTGTCTCTCCCACTTGGGTGTACTTTCCTGAGTACCCCTTCTCTTTGGATCTAAGGTATCCTTTCACGTGAATAATCTCCGAATTCTTTAAGTTGACCGAGATTTCGTATATCCAGGCCATGCCTTTTATTTAGAGGATCCTTTATTGGATCGATCAGATAAATCAGTCATAAGGCATGGATATAGGCCTCTATGAGTTGTCATGTGTATACGATCTTACAACTTTCGAAAACTCCCCATTCCTCCTTAAGGTCAAAACCTATAAGTCTCCTTTGATCCTGAAAACCAAGCATAACGATGGGGCTTGGAAAGGAAGATACTTTTTCGTGAGACGTGACTCGATTCTCGGCGGGGATCTCTTGCCCTTGGATTGGGTTAAGAAGTCTAGGAATTCAATATTTTCCTTTGGGATCCTAAAATTTTATGCTTATTTTGTTTTTTCTGTTACAGGTTTCAAGTTCGAGGAACGTCTGAGGATTCAGAAGATAAGATTGCCAGCTTTCTCTCTCTCTCGGAGGCATATAGATCTCTTAATTTTGACCAGTCCAGTCTCTAAGAAGGATCTTCAACCACAGCTTCTATGGCTACAGGTACACATCTTTTTACTTTCTGAATTCAATTAGTTGCCTTAAGATCCTCGATCTTATTAGGATCCTTATGAATAGTACAGGTTCTAGGACCGTTTGCTCCAGTGCTCGCTTCGCTCTAGCTGACCTCGAGGATTATATGACCAGCGGCCTGGTTAGAATCAAGCAGGAAAAGTATTCTGCTCCGGTTCCTCCAAAGAAAGCTCAGCTCGACCTGGTTGTAAGGACTCCAGGATCCCGAAAGAGAAAGTCCTCCAGGGCCACATATTTCAGTCTAGAGGGCCTCAATCTTGAGGACGCTCTTCGAAAGCTGACCTATTTCTCTCAAGTCGTAAGTTTCATGCACGAATGAATTTAATTTTCATACCTGTTTTCTTCCTTTGCTGATCTCTATGTTTCTTTCAGGTCTCCTCTCATATTTCTCAATGCACGATCGATCTTTGGATCCGGGCTGAGAAATCCTAGTACTTTAAAGGAGCAAGAGAAAATCTGGAAGGCCACTAACGAAAATCTTCTCCAGAGGGAAGAGCTGTTGAGCAAGCAGAAGGCTGAGAATAAGGAGGAGCACTTTGCTGACCTTGACGAGGTGATAGCAGATGCGAAGGCGAGCACTGTTGTGGTTATCCTGGAGGCCAAGATCAAGCTGGCTGAGGATCTTGAACATTCAGGATCCTGGGACGTCACAGGATGGCGTGAGGCATTTCCCAAGCTAACTGGAAAGCCTGCCACCGTTGCTGAGGATCCTGTAGTGTGGACAGGAGGAGAAGAAGAGGAAAAGAAGAAAAAGAAGGCCGATGATGACCAGGTTAAGGTCTAGGCATTTTAGGTGATTAGGGAAGTATAATCTTTTGATGTTTAATGCATGACTTTTGTAAGGTTGTAGGCCTTTTTGTTCTGTAAATATAATGGTTGATTTTCTTTTCGTCTTTCTTCGTTTCCTGCATAATACAATATTAAGGTCTTCGCATGGTTAAGATCCTGAAAATAAAACGAACTGATAATGATTAGTTAAAAAATAACAATAACTGATTCGAAAAGTTTCTTTTAGAAGTTTAGCGATTAACTCGTAAGTCATAAGAGTTTTTTAATACGCTTTTCAGACTTTCGTGAAGATATCCGAATAGCGAATTATTCGAGAGTTTATATGTCAGTGATCGATTTGGATCCTAGATTTTAAAACATCAAAGTTAAGGAAAGATAGAACCTGATTGTCTTCGGGTTTTTCCTTAAGTATTTGAGAGTTTACTGAGGGTAAATTTCAACTTAGGAGAGCACTTTGGTTCAATGTTGGGAATGAGGTTCCTTACTAAAGAAGGTCGATGAGGATCCTTAAAAGTGAGGATCCTTACCGTCAGTGATCTTACAAGATAAAGATCTTGGATCTTCTAGTTGAAGTTTCTACTTAGGATAATCCTGTTTAGATAACACGTCAATGTTATATTCTGGGGAGGATCCCTTTTTGAGATATAATTTATTGGGTAGGTAACATGAAAATGTTACAATCTGATTAGATTTTCTGGGGAACATTCCCAACACGTGACAACATGAAGCTGGTATGGGTCTTGTGTAATTTCCAGGGCAAAATCCCAATCTTCGATAACATGAAAATGTCATAAGCCTCAAGTAGTTACTGGGGTAAAATCCCGGTAACATGAAAATGTTATAATCCTTAAGTAATCGCTGGGGTAGGATCCCAATTTCTGGATAATATGAAAATGTTATAAACCATAAGGATATCAACTTGTGTTTAAAGATAAGAGGGTTGCCAAGCCACTGAATCGTGAAATGATCCCCTTATCCGTATCCCACAGTTAGATATCATGCGCCCAAGCGAGGTGTATAAACCTTAGTTCGTGTGAAAGAGGTAATTAGCTTGTGTACATAATAGTTTAGGGATTATGTTGTTAAATATAATGGAGTTTACCAAGTATTGGGATCTGTATGTTTCAAGATCCTTGTGCTTCGGGTGTTCAAATTTGAGGATCCGGTCGTTTCGGGATCTCCGATTGTGAGGATCTCGATGTGTCAGGATCTTCACTCCTGAGGATCCTCAAACGTATGTTGTTCTACATATCAAACGTTTAGCTAAGGGTGGGCGTTAGTCTAGCTAACGCCCCTCCGATGCTTAAGTTAGTAATGTGTTCGAGGAGAAAATCAATAATAAAAGTTTTAAGGTTAAGGACATGTGTACCTTGGTTTTGTTGTCGATCATTTGATCCTACTTACATGTAGTATGATTTAAGGTGTATGGTATTCCAGGATCTTGGTAGAACATCTCCTTCGAGTGTTGCCAGCCAGTATGCTCCTTTTCCTGCTTTAGCATCTACGAGATATGGTCCTTCCCATTTGGGAGCCAATTTTCCTGCACTAGGATCCTTGGTGTTTTGGAATGTTTTCCTTAATACCAAGTCTCCTATTGTGAAACCTTATGACCCTTATATTCCTATTGTAAACCTTGGTGATTCTTTGTTGGTGAGCAGTGATGCGTATTTTGGTGAGGTCCCTAAGCTCGTCAACGGTGTCAAGATCCTATGCTAAGATCCTGTCATTATTTTCTTGGTCTTGCAGCAAGTATCCTGCAATTGGGGTCACTAGTTCAGTAGGGATGACTGCTTCTGTCCCAAACACCAAGGAATAGGGGGTCTGACATGTGGCCACTTTGGAAGTGGTTCTATCTACCCATAAAACGAAAGGAAGTTCTTCTGCCCATCTTCCCTTCTTTTTGTCCAGCCTTTTCTTCAAATTGTTGACTATGATTTTTTTGCTGGATTCCACTTGACCATTAGCTTGGGGATGAACACGAGCGGACATAGTCATTTTGATCCCCCAGCTTGTGCAAAAGTCTCTTGTTCTTTTGCTAATAAATTAGTATCCATTGTCGCATATGATCTCAGCCGGGATCCCGATCCTTGTCAAGATATTTTGTTTAATGAACGATACTACCTCTTTGTCTCTTACCTGGACGAAAGCTTCAGATTCGATCCATTTGGAGAAGTAATCAGTCATCACCAACATGCAGACTTTTCCTCCTGGGGCTACTGGCATTTTTCCTACAACATCCATCCCCCATTTCATGAATGGCCATGGGGAGATAATAGGATGTAGAGGTTCTGCCGGTTTGTAACATCCCGATTTCCGAGAATGAGATTTAGGGATTTCATGCAATTAAGGAAGTCTACTTGAGGAGTTGGAGGCCCCAACTCGTCGTGTAGAGTTTTAGTCTGCCCGCCTGATATATGCAGTCAACTCGACGAGTCGGAGGACCCCGACTTGACGAGTAGGAGCTGGAAGATGAAACCCTAATTTCCAAGGTTTTGCACCCTATTTAAAGGGTTATTAGCCTCCCACAACCTCCCTTACCGTCCCTATTGAGCTCAGAAAACCCTAATCTCGCCTACTCTCCATTTTTGTGTGCAAAGAAGCTTGGAAGGTGGATTTTGTGAAGAAGGCTTGATGTCTAGGAAGCTTGGAGCAAAGAGAATCTTCTGGATCTGACTCTACTTCATTTTGGCATCATTTTGAAGGTAACAAGTCGTTACCCTGACTTATCTTTAGCTAGATCTCTCCATGTAAAGGTTTAGGGCCATTTTCTAGTTGGTTGTGGTTTATTTCGGGTATTGGGCATGATCTGAAGTTGTAACTTTAGATCTGGACTCCTCTAAGTCCCTATAGTTATAAAGTTATCAAATTTAGCAAGCTTTGGCCTTTCTCTTTGGGTTAAACCTTTTCCATTAGCTTGGTTTTGGCATTTAGGACGATGCATGTACGTAAAGTTTGAAACTTTACGTGGAAACCATGGCCTAGGAGGTTAGATCTGCAATATGGAGCTTTGGGGTAGCTTTAAAACGTCTGGATGAGAAATGGACTGAAGGGACTCAACGAGTCGCATGGCCGACTCGACGAGTCGGATGAAGATTGCATGTATTGGTTCTGCATTAACTCGACGAGTCAGTAAGAACACTCGAAGAGTTAGTTAGGGTCTTTCCCGACATTTGGACATCGCATGGACTCAACGAGTTGCCTGGAAACGCGGCGAGTTAAGTAGGGTTTTCTCGATTTCTCGAGTTCTGGAAGAACTCGACGAGTCAGTGAGCTACACTTGACGAGTTGGGTCAACATGGACTATTGACCTTGACCGTTGACTTTGATTTTGACCAAGGGTTGACCAATTTGACTTCTGGGGGTATTTTAGTAATTTAGGAATTTATGGAAGTGGATTATTGATGGATGTAGGTGTTGGACTTGGAGTTGCATTTGGTGGGGTTTGACTTTATCACTTCGAGCTACTTGTGAGGTGAGTTCTTCTCATTATATCAACGAGGTCTAAGGTAACAAGGCCGGCCCTTTATGATATGTATCCTGGTTATAAGATGGTTGCTATGTTAGTGATCTGTTAGATCTGTATCCTGGTTATAGGATGGTTGCTATGTTTGTGATCGGTTAGATTAGTATCCTGGTTATAGGATGATTGATATGTTAGTGATCGGTTAGATCGGTATCCTGGTTAAAGGATGGTTGCCATGATTAGTGATCTGTTAGATCTGTATAACTATCTGTACATGCTAGCTAGTGTATGATATTTATGTGCACGTGTTTGTTTGATTGGGGGAACTCACTAAGCTTCGGGCTTACAGTTGTTGATTTTGTTTTAGGTACTTCTGATGATCGCGCAAAGGTGAAGACATGATCGTACACCTCCTTATGTTTTCATGATTTGATTCCGGAATACTCTGACACTATGCTATTTTGAAAACAAGTTGTGTAATAATCATTGGTTTTGAACTGTTTTAAAAAGTTCAAATTTGGCATGATTTTTATGGATGTTACAAGTTGGTATCAGAGCCTTGGTTTGAGTGAATTGGAGGAAACACTCGTGTGTCTCCAGTCTCAAACGAAGGACAATATTTTGAAAATGATTTTTTTTCAAATGGTTTTCAAAATGTAAAGGAGGATGCAAGTGTATGATCAGCCGGAGCTCGCGAATAGACCCCAAAATACCTTACGGATTATTGATTTTGTGATATGTTAGAACAGCATGCTAGTACTAGGCTAGGGATCCTCAAGAGTTGCATGATAGAATTGCTTGATTATATGATGCCTGATAGCCCAGGGTTTTCCTTACATGAAATTGACATCATTATTGTAGTTGCTTAATGTATGCATCATAGTTGTACATAACTAAGATTCTATAGCCTGAGAATATTTGGTTTGGCTTTATTTCCTATTCCTTGTCTGGTTGTGGGCTTAGAGTAGGATCGGGTATTCGACTGTCTATAGGATCCAGTATTATGTATGACTAGCATACACGAGTGTTGCAGGGTTGGTGGAAGTTTCATGGGTGGGTTGTGCGAGGTCGATAGGCCATTTGTGGGATATTTACCTTTCCTCTAGGAGTGAGGATTCAGCGCTCGCCTATGTTGTGTATATTGTTAGGGCGCTGTGATGATACTTGAGACAAATATGTGTAGATGTGGAAGGTAGTATGGGCCCGTACTACTGAAAGCACACGACCCATACGCGTATCAAGGAAGTCACAACCCCTAGGGTTTAGTGGGAATTGGTTCCCTCTTATTCATATGGATTATCTGATACTTTCTTGGTATATTTTCAGTATGGTGGTTACGAGACACTTTGTGACTGGATCCGGATCAGGATCAGGATCAGGAGATGGTGGTCAGGAGTGACCGGCAGTGCCCGAGGTTGTTGGTCAGATGAGGGCGGATGAGTTGGACGCCAAGATTTGAGAGATCCTGCATGATGAGGTTGCTACTCTGTTCTGGGCATAGCTACCGGAGATGTTTGGGTTTATTAAGACCACCCTGATGTAATATTTCGATGAGCGCTATGCATCCCTTGCTGAGACGGCTACCGCAGCCGCTGCATCAGCTGTAACTGCGGCATGGGGAGGAGCTAGTCGGGCTTTTCAGTGCCGGGACTTCGATAACACGAAGCCCCCGACTTTTGATGGGACTCAGGATCCAATCAGAGCTATGAGGTGGATGTGTGACGTGGAGGGTTGTTTCTTCACGTGTTCATGTCCTGCTGACCAGAAGGTCAGATGTGTCGTGAATGTGCTTAGGTCCGGGGCAAAGGACTGGTGGAGGTTGATGACTGGATCTTAGAGTGATGACCAGAGAGTTGCGGTTACTTGGGAACAGTTCAGGGATATGTTCTACGCCCGCTACATTCCACGGGTCGAGCAGGAACGGTTAGCTCAAGAGTTCTTGGAGTTGAGACAGGATGGTGAGACGGTGACAGAGATCACTCGTATGTTCACAGATAGGGCGATGTTCTGCCCGGAGTTTACTTCTGAGCAGGCTCAGATGACACGTTATCTGAGCATGCTCAAGACTGACATTCGTCAGTTTGTTGCTACCCAGCGATGTGATACCTTTTTGGAGTTGCAGGAGGTCGCTAGGCGGCGGGAGCTTGAGATTGAGTACAGCTGAGAGATCAGCAGCAGGCCCCGCTTTCAGTCACAGCACAGGAGGACAGCAGGGCTGCACTTGTGGCAAGTGCGGGAAGGGTCACTCGGGGGTTTGCAGATCTGGTAGTCTGTACCGCAAATACGGCAAGGAGGATAATGTTGCGTAGGATTGCCGCTAGCCAACCCCGGTTTAGGATACGAGGATTTTCTATCACTGCCATCAGGTTGTTCACGTGAAGACTAACTGTCCACAGCTCGCTTCCAAGCCGGTGCAGACTCCAGCGCCGGCTACAATGAGGATTATTGATGGCGGTCAGGGTAGAGCAGAGCCTCCGAGGGCTCAGGTACGTGCTTTCCAGCTTACAACAGAGGAGGCCATGGCAGCTCCAGATGCGTCTGCTGGTATGTTTCTACCTTTTATCTTACCATTTATGATTATATTGTGAAGTTTCCATTACCTTCTGCATAAGATGTTAAGATATAGGAGGATCAACGAAATTTATTATCGAAGGGTTGTAGATGGTTAGGATCCAGGGAGGCATTGAGGATGACAAGTTGGGATAGAGAATCACCATTCCAGGGTCAATAGTTGTGGTTTGGAGATTCAGAAGCATTCAGTCGGGATTCAGGTTTCTCTTGAAGGTCGGTTGCTCTGTGTCGGGAGGATTATTTTGCGTAGGTAATTCATTCCAGGGTTAATCATTCCATGGTTAAGTATGGTAATACCTAGTAGGGATGATTAAGTGGTGTTTTGGTGTCGCCACTAGTAGGTAGTGGTTAGTGTCTCAAGTGGGGGAGAATTGGTAATTCTAAGATGGAGCATCAGCCATTGAGGGTTTTGATTAGCTACCAGGGATCGGCAGTACTTTCAGCACGGGTGTGCGGGTTATTTAGCGTATGTGCCGGATACACGGGTCAGGGATCATACCACGATTTTCCCGAGAGGGTGGGTGGTCAACACGAGGTCTAGAGTTAGACATGGATTATATTTTACAGATTTGATCAGGGGTTCGAAACCCCAAGTGGGGGAGAATTGGCTATATGGGAGAGGGCACCAGGATGGATCCAGGGTTATGCTCAACAGAGTAAGGGCGGTTCGGATCGACTGAAGGCCAACGGGGTGTACCAGTCAGGCCGAAGGCCCGGAGAATGGTCTAGACAGGCTGAAGGCCTGGAGAGGTGGTCCAGACATGTTGAAGGTTCTAAGAGTGGTCTAGATAGGCTGAAGGCCCGATGAGGCGGTCCAGTCATGCTGAAGACTCTGTATGTATTATGTTAGATCTACGTTCTCGTATTATGCATGCTGCTTTGTGAAAATTGTTGGATTAATGTCTAAGTCCATAACTATAATTGGTAAGACTTGACCCGACCCGGCATGGTCCATTTGGGTTGCATGGCATCATGCATTTGGATAGACTATAATGAGAGAAATAACACTTAAGGTTGGTTAATATATTATAAGTTCTAATATATTAATAAGGTTATTTAATTAGTATTGATCAAGAATTAATTTGGAATTAATTAAGTGATCAAAAGGAGACTAATTAAATATATGGGTTGATTGTGTAAATCATTCATTCTTATATATGTGGGCTTGTGATCCAAGATTCCTTATGTTGGACTAAGTCCATGGGGTGACCCATGGATACTCCATGGAGGTTAAAATCCATGGAGCATAAGGAATGGGTAAAGTTATGAGTTACATGGTGTAACCCTAATAGCCACCATATAAAAGAATCCCATGGCTCAAGAAATCGTGCACTAATGTGTGAGTGTGAGGGCTAGACGATTTCAAGGAGTGTTCAAGTTTCTCTCAAGTTATTCCAAGTGTATTTGGTGTTGTGTGAACCATTTGAGGTGTCACACTTGGGGCACTAGGCACTCAAGCTTCATGAAGACATTCTACATCAAAGAGGTATGTATTCTATCTTGTTATATTTATTAAATTGTATGCTAGATTAGGATAATACCTTGGATGTTCATAATTGTATGTATAATAGAGAAAACATAGATCCAAGGTATTTAGGGTTGCATGTACACTTAGGAGTGTTAGAATGCTCATAACCCAACAGTGGTATCAGAGCCTAGGCTTGTTTTCTTGTTATACTTGCAAAAGTAGCTGAAAAATCGAGTTGGATGCATATATTCGATTGTTTTGGCTGGAATTGGACTAGGAACATTACCCTAAGATGTTTTTGGACTTATAAACTTGTTTTTGATGTGGTAATGTTCATGCTAATCCAATTTCTAAGATAATTGTCATAATTTCAAGATTTGTATTAGTTTGTATGTTCATGCTAATTTCTTGAAGATTGATGATTTGAATTATCTTGTTCTTATGAGGTTCTTAGATTAATAGAAAAGTTGTGTGAAATAGTTGTTTTCAATCCATTTTAATCTAAGAGTTGATTCCAAAGTGTGTTTTTGTAACTTGTCCTCAAGTTATATGAAAAGTCACATTTAAGAATCATAAAACTCATAAAAGTTGGCAAATGTTACAAAATGAAGAGTCTAGTTCTAATGAAATGGTTTTATGACTCCATAACTTGTCCTCAAGTTATGGAGGTTCAAGAGTCTCTTCATTAAATTTAAAAAAAAAGTGTAACCTTAATTAGTTCCATAAGTTACAATAAAAAAAAGTTATTTTTTTTTATTAATTAGTTTAAAGTCTTCCATAACTTGTCCTCAAGATATGGAACTTGAAGAGTTTTTTTTTTTAATTAAAACTACTTTAAACTCATAAGTTATGGAATTAATTAGTTTTGAATAGTTTCAAAACTTGCCCTCAAGTTTTGGAATTTGAAAAGTTTTCACTTATGAATACTTTAATTCCAAGTTAGCCCTTAGAATTTTAAAAGTTAAAATTCAACCCTTATACTTTATAATATTATAAGTTAATAATATTTATATATATGTATAAGAGTAAAGTCAGTCTTACCGTTAGTAGGCCTCATTCACGAAGCCGGTCTATAAGGGGGGTATAAGGTTACTGCCTATAAAATGGCAGTTTAATGGGTGTCCACTCTCACCCACCGCTTCCTTGACTGGTGGAGGGTCGTTAGCCGAACGGGTAGGACAAGGACTATAATTCTCCTTTCATTAAAAGTATTAATGATAAATACTAAGTAACTAAACTCTTATTAATAACCAATCTTAGTTACTTAGGAAAATGTGAATTTGGTGCTAACCCATGAAATTACACTTTGCACTTTGCTTAAGTCGTTAGTGGAGCGTGTGTGGTTAACCGGCACACTAACCTGGACTTAACAAGGTAGGCAAAGGGTAACTTAATATTTATCATAGTATCGGTGGAGCGTGTGTGGTTAACCGGCACACTGATTAAGGGGTAAATATTAAGGGTACCAAGTATATTTGCATGGTTATTCACACCTTGTTTTGTGATCCTCGGCATCCCAGTCAGAAAACCTAAAGGGCACACTCGAGATTGAAACATGCCTTTGAACAGTTCATTGAATCTCAAAGATCTAGGACATTCAAATCCAATTAAAACCTAATAAATTATTTCGTTTTTCATGGTGGAAATTGGTGAATCGTCATTCACCTACCTTCAAATATTTTATAGCTTGGATTACGGCATCCCTCTTCTAAGTTATAAAATAGTTTGTTGGGTCCTAGCCTTAATATTTCATATTGGGTGTCATATTAAGGACTTTAAATCAACTATCTTGAATATCTCCCAAAAAGATGTCTGGTCTAGACATTTATGATCTTCCCAAATCTCTTGAAACAAGCTTTCCTAAATGAAGATGATGTCCCATGGATATCATACTTCTTTCACCTCCTCCAATTATTATCCCTAACCCACAAGTTCCTAAAAAGTTTAAGGTCACTCAAGCCCTATTGGCAAGGCAAGGTCTAGGTGTGATCACATCTTGGAGATGTAGTCACATATTGACAAGCCGGGAGAGTTGGGTGTCAAAGTCTTGAGAAAGTTGGTGGCTCAACTACTTTCTAAGTCACATAGTGAGTTCTTTTGGGAATCCTATGAAACAGACTAAGACAAGACCCTTAATGATCTTATCTATTTGCTAAGATCAACTTCCTAAAATGTTATGGACATTGACAATGATGACATTGGATATCCAGTAAAGCTCTCTCTTCCCAATGGAAAGGGATCGGCCATAGTCAACTCGGTTGACCCAATGGTAAAGAGAGAGGGGAAGTCTGAGATAGTCCAATTATCAAGGGTCCATAGGTAACTATTGCCAAAGGAAGGGGCATTGGTTACGAAGCTGCCAAATTTACCTAAGGATGTTAAAGTCAATAAGTTTGGCTCTACTTCAGGTAAAGTCCATTGTCTAACTCTATTAAGTACATGCTGATTCTGATCGCGAAGATGGATTTCAATCGCATGGTTCGGTGATCAGAATTTTGGGCTATTACTTAAGAGTTATGATATTTATATTGCTTAGAAATAGATAACAACAAGGTTTTCATATGGATTGTAAGGATAAGTTTTTCCGCAAAGTTTTAAAATAAAAGAAAAAGGTTTTGATTTTATTTATTTTAAGTATCCTTACAATGGCATTTGTGAAAAATTGTTGCTTATAAGATTCCATTAATAGCAATATTGGAAAATGGATTTGATTCTTTCGGTTGTGGTAGTGTCTAATATTACCAAATAAGGAAAGATTCTCATCACCCAAGGTTCAATTGGACCGAAACTTGGAATCATGCAAGTTGTATAGTATGATGAATGAGAACTTTCAGCTTGGAAAATTAAGACTAATTCCTTATGTGAATAAGGAAAGGACTAAGGGATCGAGTACACATTCTTGTGCACTGGTCAAGTCCACCACAAAAGATCAAGAAGGCTATTCGTCATGATTTACTTAAGTTCAGTAAATATGGTTATACTTATAAGTTTAAGTATAAGTCTGTAGCATTGGAGAAGTTTCAATGTGAGACAGAACGAATAAGAAGAATCAAAGTATGGCAGAAAGATAAAGGTTTCTCAAATCTGAAAAGATGGGAGAGTACTTTAGTATCATGTTTATGATCATCTTAATGATTAAGATACCATATCACAATTGGTCCTCTAAAGTCATCTTAGTGCATTCTTATGACTAAGAAGAGGAGTCATGAATTGTTGAAATGGTTAAATCAAAAAGATGAGTCATACTTCGTTCCAAAACAATTCTTAGAGTCGTACTCCAAGATTGTAACTTGAGTGACATATCTTAAAGAGGGTTTGTTAACACTAGTCAAATGTAAGAGTAAAAGGTTATCTACTCTTGTACATTTGAAATTGGTAAGTTGTGATGTTTTGGATAAAACAGAGACCAACTTAGGCCAATTGTGTAAAGTGTTAGTCTTGATAAAGAATCCGCACTATCTCTTGAATATTTGACAAGGGAGTCTTATATGTCAAGAGGACAGTGGGAGTCTTAAAGCTCTTGAAAGTTTCAAGACTTAATCAAGAATAAAGCTAAAGTCCTTCACTAGCACACGACTTGAGGTTTATAACCTATGGTGTTGAAATTTTTGTGCCTATTCAAGTTGGCTTTGCATAGGAGTTCTGAGAGTTCTCAATTGGTTGCACAACTACTTGGAAGCAATGGCAGGCACCTTAGCTGCCAAATGGCAAGAATTTAAGATTGCACAAGTTTAATCAATATGAGTTTGGATTTGTCACTAACCTTGTCTTGTGATTATGGTTTTGACAAATTCACATGGATAAGAACACATACACTATTAAATCTAAGTGTCATAAGGTTTCTCTCCGATTCATGAAAATGATGGTGAGGAAACACTTTCACTAAGTAGATTTTAGCTAGATAGCAATTGTGATATTTGCATTCTCAAAGTCGTTAGTGGAGCGTGTGTGGTTTACCGGCACACTAACATGGACTTGTGAGAAGTGGCAAAGGTCTAAACAATTGAGACTATGATTACGGCATCCCTTTTGATAGTTCTAAATTTGTTTAGACACACATGTGAGCTATCTAAGAGAGGTGTATGATTTTGATAAAGTTTTATCAAAACAATCTAATATCAGAAATCTGAACTTTGGTAAGAAAGTCAGCTGATTTCTGAGTACATGTCAAAGCTAGTGGGAGCATAAGTGTTATGCTAATAATCATCATGTTAGTGGGAGCATGATAATTATGACAAAGGTTGCAAGTTAGCAATGTTAATTATAGAAAACAAAAGTTTCAATTCGTGAGGTTGCAGGGGTTGAAAAAGTTGTTTTTCTAAAATTAAGGGAGAGGAAATTATACTTCATTTCAATTCTAAAAGCTTAGATTGAGATTTTAATCGTATTTAATCAAAGATATATATATGAATTTCATGTTGGAATGGCTCAACATAAGGAAATTCTATATATGGGTCCATTATTTGTGTTCTAAAATTCGATTATGATTACGGCATCCCTTTTCATAATCTGAATTTTGAGAACTTGGCAAATTGAAATGGAAATATTATAGCAAAAGACTGGTTTAGTCTTTATGTGAGACATCATGAATCGTGTCCTATATGCTTCGGATATAGGATCGATTACATGTGCTATATTCATCCTTTCTAAAATTTTCCAAATGCCTGGGGCATTATGAAGAGAAAAGGTCTAGAATTGGATATGACTAAAATGATTAAGCAATTGTCAAGGACAATCTAAGGTTTACCAAAGATTGGTTGCTCAAGGACAGTTGGAAGTATAATGTTAATTCTGGAAGGACCATATTGACATAATCTGTAAGGAGGCAACTCTTGTTCAGAAGTGATAGTCAAAATGGAATATGGAAATGTTTCAAAGTTAGAAATTATTCAATCTGTGTAAGATTAGGAAACTTAATGAAAGAAGGATGTTTCCAAGGAGCTGATCTCCTTTGGAATGCTCTGTAATGATTGTTGTCAAGTCTTTCTGACTTCGTGCATAATCATTAAGAGGATCAATGCATATAAGTTTAGAATCTAACAGATTTCAGTAAATGGCATGAATTTGGAATTCTTGCATTTGCAGTAAGGATTTGGGACTGTGAAAAGAGGATCATTGGAGTGATGTTCAATTGATCTATTTTACAAAGTAAAGATCATAGACAAACATAGTATGCATACTTGGTGTATGGCATGACTAGTGTTTAGAAAACATAGTGTACATGCTTGGAGCATGGGACAACTATTGTTTTAAATTCAAGTATAAAGTTGATAAAACCGAAACAATGAATAATGAGTAATCAGTATGGTGATAAATAAAAGTGTTTATTTATATTCATAGGGTTTGATACCATATTTGATTCATTTATTCTTGTGTTTCACTTTGCATGTTTTGACTTCCAGAATAACTAAGTCGCTCTTCCTGAATGATTAAGTTATTCAAACCATCCACAGTCGGTCATATGTTGGAAGTAGATATGAATCAAGACTGTCATGGGTTGGTTTGTAGAGGTCCAAGTTGGTGGACAAAGTGGTGCTACAACACTCATGAGTGCTCATAAGTTCTGAGTATTGGATTCAACCCGCGCTCATTTGAATCACTTCATGGATTTTATCACGAGTGATCATGAGACGATAATATCTTATATTCTTCAAACCTAGAGATATGAGTTGTTACTATGAGTTGGTTATACATTGATTGCACGAAAACGCATTGGTAACTCTATGTTATAAAACGTGCCTTTGTGTATGATTCAACAAGTAGTAGAACAAGCCATATGAGTCGAAGTTTATCCATTCCTTTTACCTTCGGGATAAAAGAGATATATGTGGGCCCCTTGATGATTTAAAGATGATACATGTGAGTGCTTGGCCAAGCCAGGACTGATTTGATTTGTTCAATCAGTCAGTCATCATGAATCGGAAATCGGGAAACAACAAATGGACAGAGAGAATGATTGATAATCCATGTCTCAGTCCATATGATATCTAGAATGGAGGAATATATTATCCCTTATCTAATGGACAAGTCATTGACAAAGGCCAGACTTCATCGACAAGGTCAGAGTTCGACAGAAGCTTTTGAGAGCTACGATTGTTGATCGGTTCCTGAAGTCATACGCAATAATAGTTTTAGACTTATCCAAGTGGGAGACTGTTGGATTAATGTCTAAGTCCATAACTATAATTGGTAAGACTTGACCCGACCCGGCATGGTCCATTTGGGTTGCATGGCATCATGCATTTGGATAGACTATAATGAGAGAAATAACACTTAAGGTTGGTTAATATATTATAAGTTCTAATATATTAATAAGGTTATTTAATTAGTATTGATCAAGAATTAATTTGGAATTAATTAAGTGATCAAAAGGAGACTAATTAAATATATGGGTTGATTGTGTAAATCATTCATTCTTATATATGTGGGCTTGTGATCCAAGATTCCTTATGTTGGACTAAGTCCATGGGGTGACCCATGGATACTCCATGGAGGTTAAAATCCATGGAGCATAAGGAATGGGTAAAGTTATGAGTTACATGGTGTAACCCTAATAGCCACCATATAAAAGAATCCCATGGCTCAAGAAATCGTGCACTAATGTGTGAGTGTGAGGGCTAGACGATTTCAAGGAGTGTTCAAGTTTCTCTCAAGTTATTCCAAGTGTATTTGTTGTTGTGTGAACCATTTGAGGTGTCACACTTGGGGCACTAGGCACTCAAGCTTCATGAAGACATTCTACATCAAAGAGGTATGTATTCTATCTTGTTATATTTATTATTTTGTATGCTAGATTAGGATAATACCTTGGATGTTCATAATTGTATGTATAATAGAGAAAACATAGATCCAAGGTATTTAGGGTTTCATGTACACTTAGGAGTGTTAGAATGCTCATAACCCAACAAAAATAACCTGTGGAATTGTACGTTTGGTACTTGCTGGTTACCACTTATAGAGTGCCATTAGGAATCGTTGGTGGTCATGTAGGAGAGACTGGAAACTCTTGAGTAGCAACTTGCTTCAAGAAAGGAATCATGCGTAGTAGAGTTTCAGTATTGTGATGCTTGTTTGGTGATGTGAGGAACGTCTATTAGGCCCTTCGGGCAGTGGAGGAAAGTGGATATCTACAGGACCGAAGGAATGGGCCACTGATGAGAAGGCAACAACGTCGATAGGTTATCGAAAGCAATAAGGATTGAGGGGAGTATCAGTTAGATACCGGAATGAATCCAGGAAGATGTTTTCCCTGTATTCCTACATATTTGCAAGCTGTTGTTGGGGAGCGGATGTAAGGTGGAAGTTCTTGGTTGATCACTTTCTTTCGTCGCTCCAGAGATTGGTAATGGCTTGACAAAGATTCAAATGTTATATTAAGGTATTGGTGTATCGTATGGATCTGGATTGTGAAAGGTTCGCTATCGACCTGTTTGAGGGTCTTCTCTGCATGACTTGTGGTAGTTTCAGCCAGAAACATGGGGTGGATTCATGGACGGCCATTTCAAGGTGGCTTATAGTGGAAAATTGCGTTGGGAATCGCAAGTGTATCCGTGCGAGGCATGCACTTTGGAGGTCCGTGAGGTAAATAGGGGAAAACTGTTGCTTGTAGGGTGGATCGCGAGTGGCAGGCGAAAGTTATGATATCATCTACAGAAATCGAGGGTTGCTGGGTTAGAGCATCCCCGTCTGTCAGGTTCTGAGAATCGGGTTAGATCTTGCTCCTGATTATCTATGGCAACACATTGTGTTGGGAGGGTTGAGGCGGTCCTGCGTGATGCAGTAGGCCAAGATACCCGGTGCGGGTCGACTATAATTCGTAGGCACGGAGATTCGAGAGGAGCAGTAGGGTTGCGGAAGTAGGCCAAGACACCCGGTGCGGGCCGACTATAAGTCGTAGGCACAAAGGTCAGGAGGAGCGGTAGGGTTGAGGTGGTAGGCCGACAAACCCTGAGGATTTCAATCTAAGGGTTGATCGGATTCGACATATTGATATTCCAGCTTGAGGCTGATCGGGCCAGTCACAGGTGTTTGTGGTTATGCGTTAGTAATTGACTGTTACTATATCTAGATTTGGGAGCTGAAGGAAGCATTATCCTGTTAGCACAATAAGGTTTCATCTCCTACTCTGCCTCCCGTAGTCCGTGTTATCTCTGAAATTCGATTATCGAATGAGTTCCCATGAAAGAATATATAATCTCTTCTCCAGTAGAGAATTATCGGCAGCCGCGTATGATCCATGATTGTGTTCTGGGAGGGACTCCGGGTTTTCATGGTGTGATCCACTACAGGAACGAGGGAATTTGGGTTTCCGATACATCGGGCCACTTTGGGTTTTGCCAAGGTTGGAAAGGCAGCGTATCGATTGGGTCCCCGTAGGAGCTCAGTCGGATTCATAACACTTCCTATGTTTTGTAGATGCGTAAGTGCGTGTCGGGCAAGGACGCAGTAGCATCATTGAATGATCTTCGGGACGATGAATGCCTGAACTACGTCGAGAGGCCGGTGGTCGTCTTGGAACGAGAGGTAAAGGTTCTGCGTAGCAAGGAGGTACTTTTGGTAAAGGTACAAGTGGCAGCGTCAGGTAGGATCCGAGTGGGTTTGGGAGCCGGAGGCTGGAATACAAGAGCATTGACCGAATTTGTCCATTGCACCAGGCTTCGAGGACGAAGCCTAGTTCAAGTGGGGGAGAGTTGTAACATCCCGATTTCCGAGAATGAGATTTAGGGATTTCATGCAATTAAGGAAGTCTACTCGACGAGTTAGAGGCCCCAACTCGTTGTGTAGAGTTTTAGTCTGCCCACCTGATTTATGTGGTCTACTCGACGAGTCGGAGGACCCCGACTCGATGAGTAGGAGCTGGATGATGAAACCCTAATTTCCAGGGTTTTGCACCCCATTTAAAGGGTTATTAGCCTCCGTCAACCTCCCTTAGCGTCCATATCGAGCTCAGAAAACCCTAATCTCGCCTACTCTGCATTTTTGTTTGCAAAGAAGCTTGGAAGGTGGATTTTGTGAAGAAGGCTTGAAGTCTAAGAAGCTTGGAGCAAAGAGAAGCTTGTGGATCTGACTCTACTTCATCTTGGCATCATTTTAAAGGTAACAAGTCGTTACCTTGACTTATCTTTAGCTAGATCTCTCCATGTAAAGGTTTAGGGCCATTTTCTAGTTGGTTGTGGGTTATTTCGGGTATTGGGCATGATCTTTGGGTTAAAACTTTCCCTTAGCTTGGTTTTGGCATTTAGGACCATGCATTTACGTAAAGTTTGCAACTATCCATGGAAACCATGCCATAGGAGGTTAGATCTACAATATGGAGCTTTGGGGTAGCTTAAAAACATCTGGATGAGAAATGGACTGAAGGGACTCGACGAGTCGCACGGCCGATTCGACGAGTCGGATGAATATTGCTTGTATTGGTTCTGCATGAACTCGGCGAGTCAGTAAGAAGACTCGACGAGTTAGTTAGGGTTTTTCCCGACATTTGGACATCGCATGGACTCGATGAGTTTCCTGGAAACTCAACGAGTCAACTAGGGTTTTCATGATTTCATGAGTTCTAAAAGAACTAGACGAGTTAGTGAGCTGCACTCGACGAGTTGGGTCAACATGGGCTGTTGACCTTGACCGTTGACTTTGACTTTGACCAAGGGTTGACCAGTTTGACTTCTGGGGGTACTTTAGTAATTTGGGAATTTATGGAAGTGGATCATTGATCGATGTAGGTCTTGAACTTGGAGCTGCACTTGGTGGGGTTTGACTTTATCACTTCGAGCTACTTGTGAGGTAAGTTCTTCTCGATATATCAACAGGGTCTAAGGCACCAAGGCCGACCCTTTAAGATTTGTATCCTGGTTATAGGATGGTTGCTATGTTAGTGATCCGTTAGATCAGTATCCTGGTTATAGGATGGTTGATATGTTAGTGATCGTTTAGATCAGTATCCTGGTTATAGGATTGTTGTTATGTTAGTGATTGGTTAGATCGGTATCCTGGTTATAGGATGGTTGCCATGATTAGTGATTTGTTAGATCTGTATAACTATATATACAAGCTAGCTAACATATGATATTTATGTGCACATGTTTGTTTGATTGGGGGAACTCACTAAGCTTCGGGCTAACAATTTTTGATTTTGTTTCAGGTACTTCTGATGATCGCGGGAAGGCGAAGGCGTGATCGTACACCTCCTTATGTTTTCATGATTTGATTATGGGATATTCTCACACTATACTATTTTGAAAACAAGTTTTGTAATAATCATTGGTTTTGAAATGTATTAAAAAGTTCAAATTTGGCATGATTTTTATGGATGTTACACGATTGGTGCAGGATGTTGTTGTGTCTTTCGCAAGTATCACATTTTTTAGCATGTAGAAAGGAGTCTCTCTTCATGGTTGGCCAGTAGTATCCTCTTCTCAATATTTTGGAGCATAAGGATCTGCCCCCGGTGTAATTGCCACAATCTCCTTCGTGTATATTATTTAAGACTTTCGTAGGTTCACGATCTTCCAAGCATCCTAGGTGTGGACCTGCCATAGATTTTTTGTATAGTTTACCTTGGATTAACACGAATCTTGAGACTCTCGTCCTGAATGCTATTTCACTTTTTTCTCCTGTCGGGATTGTGCCATTTTGGAGATATTCCATAATGGGTTGGTTCCATGATTGTGGACTTCTTTGAGGATCCTGTTCATCAGGATCTCTTGGAGGAAGGATCCTAGGGTTAGGATCTTCAACAGCTGCTATGCTTGTCGGACGTTTATGATCTTCTGACTTGTCGGAGAGGGTTTCTATGGCTGGCGTTATTATGTGTGTTATAGGAATCTTCGTCTCTGGTGGGATCCTATGGGAGGATCCTAGATTGGCTAGTGCATCTGCTTCTGTGTTTTCTTTTCTGGGAACTTGGGTTAAGCTAAAGTTTTCGAAATTATAAGCTAATTTTTTGAGGATCTCTCGGTATAATGCTAATTTTTCACCTTTCACTGCATAAGATCCATTGTAGTGATTGGTTAGTAACAAAGAATCAACAAATACCTGAAGATCCTTGATTTGAAGATCCTTAGCTAATTGTAGTCTCATGATGAGTGCTTCGTATTTTGCTTCGTTGTTGGTAGTGTTGAATTCACAACTAACTTCATGGGGTATGATGTCCCCCTGTGGCGACTTTAGTATGATCCTAAGGTCTGTTCCTTTCTGATTTGAAGCTCCATCTGTGAACAACGTCCATCTTCCCGGGTGTTCATGTTCTAGGAGTCACTTGGTTTCCTTGTCTACTTTGTTTTGTAAATCATCACTAAAGTCAGCTACAAAGTCCGCTAATGCTTGTGATTTTATGGTGGATCTTGGTTCGTATCTGTTGTCAAATGTGCTTAACTTTACCGACCATTTTTCCATCCTTCCTGACATTTCTAGTTTTCTCATGACATTCTTGATAGGATAGTTAGTTTTTACATGTATAGTATGTGTTTTAAAGTAGTGTCTCAATTTGGTTGAAGCAATTATTAAGGCAAAAATTAATTTTTTTGAGATGAGAGTATCTGGTTTCAGGATGCAGGAGACTTTTACTTACATAGTAGATAGGATGTTGCTCCCCGTTAAGATCGTTGAGCAGAACGATACTTACCGCGTTTAAGGATACTGAGAGGTAGTGAATAAGTGGTTCTCCATCTATAGGTTTCACTAGTAGTGGAGCAGAGCTTAGATATGTTTTGAGTTCCTAAAAGGCTTTCTCGTGTTCCTCCTTCCACTCAAATTTCTTATTCTTTTTCAAGATATCGAAAAAGGGCTTGCACCTTTGTGAGGATCTTGAAATGAACCTGTTGAGTGCTGCTACTCTTCCGGTTAGCCTCTAGATGTCCTTTGTTGAAGACGGGGATCTTAGTTCCATGATTGATTTTATTTGTTTTGGGCTTGCTTCCATCCCTCTTTTGGTTACCATGTATCCAAGGAACTTGTCTGACTTCATTCAAAAGTGACATTTGAGTGGGTTTAGCTTCATATTGTATTCGTCCAGGATGTCAAACGCTTCCTTGAGGTCTCTAAGGTGATCTTCGGCTTTCATCTACTTTACTACCATGTCGTCAATATAAACTTCCATGGAGTCCCCCAGTTTATCTTTGAACATCCGATTCACTAATCTTTGATATGCCGCACCTCCATTTTTAAGACCAAAAGGAATTACGGTGTAACAATATATACATGTTAGTGTTATGAATGTAGTATCTTCTTGGTTTGATGGTTCCATTTGGATTTGTTGGAATCGTGCTGAAGCATCCATGAAGGTCAGGAGTTCATGGTTGGCCGTCGCATCTATCATAGAGTTAATATGTGGTAGAGGGAAAGGATCCTTAGGACAAGCTTTGTTGAGATCCGTGTAATCTACACACACTCTCCATTTGCCGTTTTTCTTTTGTACGACAACCACGTTAGCTAGCCATCTTGGGAACTTTACTTCCTTGATCATCCCTGTTTTGAGGAGCTTCTCTACTTCCTCCTGGATGATTTGATTCCTTTCGGGTGCAAGCTTCCTTCTCTTTTGGTGTATTGGTCTGAAAGAAGGATCAATATTAAGTTTATGAGTAATAATATTTTTGTCTATACCTGTCATATCTTCGTGTTTCCATGCGAATGTCTTGCTTCTGGTTTTTTAGAAATTCAGTAAATCATGCTCGATCCGCTCAGGCATTGAGGATCCTATGAGGACTTTGGCTTCAGGATCCTCGATGCCCTGGGGCACTTCCTTTACGTCTTGTTCCTTTGTCTCTAGAACATGTCGTGCCCCCTGCCTTAATTTTTATGCTTGTTGGGGTTTGGTCGTAGATTTCATAGAGTTTTGTAGTATTTTTCCAATTCTTGTTGATCTCCCATGGTCTTCACTGTGCCACATGGAGTGGGCATCTTCTCACACTGATGGTATGTTGATGGAACCGCTTTCATCTCGTAGATCCATGGTCTACTTAGTATCACATTATAAGAAGACAGGGTGTCAATAACACATAAATTTTGTATGGAGTTTACCCCTTCGATGAATATTGGTAGCTTTCTTTCTCCAACTGTGTGTTTTGTTTCCCCGCTGAATCCTATGAGGACTGAGGATCTTCTGACTATCTCTGATTCTGGGATGTGCATTCTCTTCAGTGTGTCTAGGAGTACGATATTGACCGAGGATTATTCTAACAAAATGGTTGGCCATGTACAGTGTTATCACGAGTCCGTCATGGTGAGGATCCTGAATTCCTTCCTTGTCAGTCTCGTCAAACGTAATTTTTTTTTCATTGCTAACCATGGTATTCTTTTGTGGCTTATCCGCCTTTTATGTTTTGGAGACCTTGGCGTGTCTTTTAGCCTAAGAATAAGAGGTACCAAATATGTTAGATCCGCCTGAGATAACGTTAATTATCTTAGCGTGAGGGGGTGGAGATCCTGGTTTCTTCGGGATCCTGCGATCATCTTGGCTGTTCTCCTTAGATTTTTCACTTTTTCTTCCGAGGATCTCCTTGAGGTGTCCTTTGCTAAGGAGGTAGCTGATTTCTTTTTGTAAAGCTATGCAGTCCTCTGTCATGTGGCGAAAGTCTTCATGGTAAGCACACCATTTGGACCTGTCTTTCCAAGTGGTGGATTTGGTGTCTCTCTTTGGCCATCTTGTTTTATCTCCAAGATCCAGCATGGCATGAATTACAGCTGAAATATCCACAGAAAAACAATAGTCAGTGATTTTAGGAAGTTCTTCTTCTTCTCCATCTTCAAGGGCATGAACCCTGTGATGATCCGGTTTGGAGTAGGGCTTCGATTTGTAGGATCTTTGAGTCGAAGATTCGGCCTTCGTGTTGGGGTTCTCATATTGATCCGAAGGGTTGCTTCTCTTCTGGATTTCTCTATCCTCTTCGAGCCTTATGAACCTCAATGCCCGACACCTGACTTCATCCAATCTTTTGCATGGGGTCATCACAAGGTCTTCGTAGAAGGGTGAATCCTTTCTTAATCCGATTCTAAAAGCTTCCATAATGGTGCCCATGTCAATGTTGGGGATGCTCAGAGCTTCCCTGCCAAACCTGTTAACAAAGTCCCTAAGTTTTTCCTTAGGATCCTGAACCACCTGGTAAAGATCACTAGTGATCTTCTCCAAGGTTCTGCTGCAAGAAAATTGGTTATTAAAGATATTGACTAAGTGTGCAAATGAAGTACTAGATTATGGGGGAACGCTTAGTAGCCATTTGAGGGTTGATCCTGTAATAGTTGAACCAAAGCCTTTGAATAGTCAAGCTTCCTTCAAGTGCCCTAGGATGGGAATGATCTCCATCCTTTCTCTGTATTGGGCTATATGCTCTTCGGGATATGTAGTCCCATCGTATAGGTTCATGATGGGAGTTTGGAAGCATTTAAGGACTTCGGTATCGGCTATCGCAAGAGCAAATCTCGAGATCCTGTGGGTTGTAGGGGACGCTTCTGGTATTGGTTGGACCATCCTGTGGCTTGTAGGGGACGCTGCTGTTGGGTCACCTGCTACGTCATTTTCCTCATCATAGCGAAAAGTTCTGCAGTAGTGACTGGGGCAGTCGGATCCTGAAGCCTTGATGATCCCAAACTTCATGGATTGGCGATTGTGGGGGTTCTTTTCTTAGAAGTGTCGGGCGTTTTCCTCTGAGTGGGAGGTCCACTTGGAGGAGGTGGTAGGTTTTTGGTTGGAATGGAAGGAGGAGAGGACGAAGAGAGGATCGGTTGTGTAGACATGATTTTTTCGAGGATTTTGAACACCACGGCCCCACGGTGGGCGCCAAATTGTTTTGGTCAAAAATTACGTAAGTACTAATCAACGAAATTGAAAAAGATATTGTGATGTTCAGATTGTGCAATAGCAAGTAGTAAAAGAAAAGTGGAACGGTGGTTTACAAGGAAAGCCCTTGATCCTTGGTAGGATCTTCGGCATAAAACCTTGGGAGGTGATAATGATGACATGCTTTGATGATTTTATTGATATAAAGTAAAGATTACAATGAGTTCTTAGCAAGAATGAGTAGAGAATTTCGTAGAGTAAACTTAAGCTAAAGAACAGTGTGTTGTGTGCAGATTACAAGTGTCAATTTATAGTCTAATCCAGCCAACAAGATGTCCGATATTTCTGGGATCCTCTATTACCAGCTTCATGAACATTATTTTACCAAGTATTCCGGGACTTTTGCACAGTTGAGATGAGTCTTCGTTGAGAATTGGTCTTCCCTTAACTACTTTGCACACACGTGTTAGTTATAGACATAATATGACCGTTATAAATATTGATAAAAATAATAACGGTAATTAGACGGAATCCTGATGTTACTGAGGATCCTTGATATTTGAGGATCCTAAATATAGTAAGGATCTTGGTCCCAACAAAACCCATAAAAGATTCTCGGTTCCTCAATTGCATGCCACTGATAACATGTATGCAATAATAAAATATAAAGTTAAAAATGCAAACATAAAACAAATAAATATAATATATCGAAATAATCAACTACGATATTAAGTGGCCTATGAGAAACATGTATAACTGGGGAACTCGATCCATGTGGTGTATTCTCACCCTTACATTCGAAATTCTTATCAACATGGTCCTCGCCATGACCGCCAATGATGTTAATCCTATTTGGAATGTATGTTGGAAGATTCTATCCATATCCACCATGGGATCATATTTACCAACCTCGTTGTGGTTCAATATGACTCAATGGCCTAACCTCATGTGCTTATCAGGAGGAAAATATGAAAGTTGATATTGTCCAAGAGGAATAGGACCGCCTCTTGAAATCCCACTGCCTATAGATGATTATATCGGTGTAGAGATCTGCTTCTTGACTACTATTTCACACACACACACACACACATATATATATATATATATATATATATATATATATATATATATATATATATATATATATATATATATATCATACATACTTATAAAGCTAGCATTTTTCCTTGAACCTTATGTATTTGAAACCTCCTATTTTAATGAATATCACTCAAAAGTCTCTTAATAATGATTAACAATTCAAAGGTTTTATAACTTATATAATATATTTAATAAACAATTAATGGATACTCTACTATAAAAAGGTCAATCTTTTTCAATAGACACACAAATACAAATCACATACAAAATTTATAAAGAAAACAAGTTTAAATCTTTTTGTGTTAGTTTGAGGGCTTTGAACAATTTTTCATGCCATGTTATTATGTTGAATTTTTTTAATTTGTAAGTTTGTTATATACTAATTCTTTTTTGTATTTTCTTGATTTAAGTATTTTTTTAAGAATATCATTGTATGTTGTGGTTGAAATTTTAATGTAAATTAGATTAGATTCATGTTATCGATCATATGTTATGGAAGGTGATATATATATATATATATATATATATATATATATATATATATATATATATATATATATATATATATATATTTAATTAACTATTGTATACATGTTTGTATGTTCATGTTGCTTCAAAACAATAATTAATTAAAAATCATGGATATCTCATATTATACATATTATCCATGTAAGCTTTTTTTTAAATGCAAATTGTCTATCTTATCACTTTATATTTTAGTATATGTTTAACATTTTAATTATAATAATCAGTGTTTTTTAAAAGTTTCTTTCATTTATTAATAATAACAAGTGGTTTTAAAATTAATAAGCAATAATTATAAATAATAAAATCAAATTACATGGATATGTCATATTATCCATGCAAGTCTCTTTTGAAATGCAAATTGTCTATCTTATCACTTTTAACATATTATACTTAATTTAATAGTTTTATTATATTGTTGGATGTAAACCATTATCATTTTAAAGATACAATTTTGGAACAATTTATATAAAACACTTAAATTATTAATTTAAATAATATATAAATTTTAGTTTAACTTAAACAACCCAAAAAATATTTTGTAAATAGTTAAAAGTGATAAATTATAGTGTCTTTATAATAATGATTATAAGTTGATTAATAAGGCTAAATAAATATCAAACCTAAAGTGTAATCATAAGTAAACTAAATTTCAATTTTAAAATAATATCTTTACTTCCACTTATAAAGTCATGTCTTTAACTTTTAACATATTATACTTAATTTATTATATTTAAAATATTGTTTTCCTTTCACCACATTCATTTGAAACTCTCATGACTTTTCAACTTCTTTCTAATAATAATTATAAGTTGGTTAATAAGGTTAAATAAATATCAAACCTAAAGTGTAATCATATATAAACTAAATTTTAATATTAAAATAATATCTTTACTTCCACTTATAAAGTTATGTTTTTTAACTTTTAACATATTATACTTAATTTAATAGTTTTAATATATTGTTGGATGTAAACCATTAACATTTTAAAGATACAATTTTGGAACAATTTATATAAAACACTTAAATTATTAATTTAAATATAATATAAATTTTAGTTTAACTTAAACAACCCAAAAAATATTTTGTAAATAGTTAAAAATGATAAATTATATTATCTTTATAATAATAATTATAAGTTGGTTAAAAAGGTTGAATAAATATCAAATCTAAAGTGTAATCATAAGTAACTAAATTTCAATTTTAAAATAATATCTTTACTTCTACTTATAAAGTTATGTCTTTAACTTTTAACATAGTATAGTTAATTTATTAGATTTAAAATGTTGTTGTGTGTAAACCATTATCAGTTTAAAGCTACAAGTTTTGAACAGTTAGAACAAAATACTTAAACTGTTAATTTAAATTTAACTAAAATATTTCGTAAAATAACCAAAGAATATTTTGTAAATAGTTAGAAGTAATAAATGCAAAAACTAAATTGTAATATCAGTTTAACTAAAATATTTCCTAAAATAATTTACAATAACAATAGTTAAAAAAAACTTTATATAAATGATTGTATTGTTACCTTTAAAATCAAAAAAACAATGTTTGATGTTCTAAATAACTATAATGATAGCAATTAAAACATTAAGCAAATAATTTTTTAAAAAATGAATTAACAATAACAACAACTATAAATAACATTAAACCATATATTTTAGTTAATTTTATTCATGTGTAACTCGCGGATAGAAGTCATTGAAACGATTGAGATTATGCAATTATAATAATTGTATATATTATCATATAATTCAAAATAATCAATATATTATATCAATTTAGTATACTATTGTTGATAGAAAAACTTGAGACACACTTGAACAAACGTTAGAACAAGTATATTTGCAGAATAGTTTATCTCAAAGGATCTAATTAGAGAGTTAGTTGCGGAAATGTAAGGAAATATAAATGACAGAAGGTGATATATCAAGTATACACATAAGTTGATTCATAACATGGAATGCATTTAGACCAAGTTAGTAAGTGAGATCAAACTTAGTGATTAAGTCACGAATGACTTGCTCCGAAGAGAAATAATATTCAGTTATGTTCTAGTGAACTTTGCGAGTAAGGAGAGATTTAAGATGCGTAATCAGATAGAAGTGAGAGATGTAATTGATAGCATAGTAGTTGTTGTATAAGAAAGATTGAGCTCTATATATAGAGACTCAGGAATTACATGGGATCAAATCTCTAGGAGTAGCCATGCAAGGCATACTGGACAATAGAGAGTACTACAATGAAAGTAGATAAAGTTAAACTAAGTAGATAAAACTGTGGTTGATGATCACTTCGGATGTGGTTGTTGATGAAGCTTTGACTGCGGATCCTTGTGGGCTGCGGTAGCTCAAGTTCAAGAGGGTCACTTTTATGATTCAACAATTTCCCCCTAAGTGACCTCTTTAACTTCTCTTCAGTTATCAAGTTTTAATAACTTGATTAAAATCCACCAAAACTTTCTGATATTTTCCAACCATGTGATCCTTCTTAAAATTTCGAACTTGACTTCGGCAGTCGTGTGTTTTGATCTTTGAACTGCGGTTCGACAAATTTCAAGTTGCTTCCTTGTGAGACGATTCATGGCTGTCATAGGAATGAAGTATTTGATTTTATCGACATTCCTTTTGAAAATGACTCCGAGTTCCGGGAAGTTTGTTGCACCTAGGGATCTCTCTTGATAACCTTCGGTAGGCATTGGTGCAGGATCAAGTGGTGGTAGATCGAAATTTTTTGGCAATTGTCTGCATCAATCTTTGAAAGTCACAGACGGTTTCCCTCATAAATGTGCTTGCCCTTTCAAGTGATACCTTCATCTTTGGATACTTCTCGCTTTTGTTTTGGAACACCTTTCCTATCAGGAAGACTTCTTCTGGATTCATACATGGGAAGTCAGCTTGGGTGCGGACGTAGTCCTGATTCCTTCTTGTAAGAGTATATTGAATAAAGTCAGCTTTCATGAATTTTCGGGGCTTAAAGTTCTTGACTGCGGATGGTCTGTCATTAGACCAGATCTTCTCTATGGAAGAAGCATGTTTGGCATAGAATCGATTGAGTCTTTCGAATTCCATAGGCAGTCTCTTGTGATCAGGTAGGCTACGGTCAAACTGCTCAAATACAGTGAAGTACTTAGCATTTGGGGAGATTGGAACATCCCAGTAACCGTCAGAAGGGGGTTAAACATAAGTAAGGTAGGGTTTGTAGTCATCATCCAGCAGTCTTCGGTACGGATTGATCCAGGAGTTGACTAAGGATTCATCCATGGTGATGTCGAATCCGTTTTCTCTCCAGATGAGTTCAGCAAATTTGGCTGCTTTCCAATCTGCTTTCTTCTGTTTCGTTGTGGGAGAGTCGTTGGAGTGTTCGGATGACATGTTGGATGCAAGATTCTTGAAGTAGGGAGTGATCTCCGGTCACTCAGTAGAAGTTTCTTGAGTGATTTTCTGTTACGGTGGAGACTGATGCGGTGGTGTCTGATGATCAGATGGTTGCGGTGAGGTAATTTTTCCAGTTATGATGGGGAGGCTCCTATGATGAGAGACGTTGTTCGAATGATGTTC
Source organism: Lactuca virosa (assembly GCF_052849685.1). Lineage (NCBI taxonomy): Eukaryota > Viridiplantae > Streptophyta > Magnoliopsida > Asterales > Asteraceae > Lactuca > Lactuca virosa. Next base: position 92,148,149 of record NC_136429.1, read on the forward strand.
TTCATCACTTCCCCCTCTTGAGGAATGCAACACCGGAGCATCCTCAATCCATTGTTTGAGACCATCGACTTTGGCACACGCCTCCTGGAATTGAGCTTTAAGAGCATCAGCCAGTTGCTGATTATCTGGGATGGCGGTGTTGAAGAGTAGTCGATGAATCTCCTTTGTAAGTTGAAGAATCTCCGGGCCATGGAAATTTGCCGATAAAGATCGTTGAAGTCTGTTGATTGTAGATTGAAGGACTGAGATGGTGGACTCATAGGCAGCGTGAGTCTCAACAATCTGCTTTTGTGAGTGAGTTGACTGGTCCGCAATGGTTGTTTGTAAATCTGCCTTGATTGCGGATACCTCAGAGATGAGGCGCTCCGCAGCAGCCATGAATTGCATATGATCAGCCTGGCGACTTGTATCCAGGGATCGGATTCCCATTTCAACTTTCAGGGAAATGCGCTCAGCAGCCAGTCTATCACGGGTTTCCAGTCTTTTGATTCTTTCAATTAAGGACTGCGGTCCTTGAATGTCTTCAGGTTGCGGTTGAGTGAGCTTAACCGTAGCTAGAATCTGATCTACTTTGGCTTGTAGACTCAGAAACTCTTTTCTGGATACAGCCATCTTCTTTTTCTTCTTTTTCTCTTTAGGCTTGGAGGTTGAGTGTTGAGAGCCACTCGATTCTTCTTCTTCATCAAACATCATCATATCATCATCAGAAGGGTTAGGCTGATTTACCTCATTGAGATCAAAATCATCGAATCCGAAGGTAGGAGCGGAGCTAACTTCGATTGCGGTTCCCTCGTCTTGAGAATCTCGAACAGTTGGAGTTGGATTTGGAGGGAGTTTAGATGTACCTTCACCACCATGAGTGGACTGAGCCTTGCGGATCGTCTCAGCCATTTCGGTCATCCACTCTTGTACTTTCAGAATGGTGGCTGCGGTATTGACTTTGTTGATTGCGTCCGCCCAGTACTTGGCTACGGATTGAATCTCCTGTTGTTTCTGTTGAAGTTGCTTGATTTGCTGATCCTTCCTTGCTTGAAATGCCCTACGGAAAGCGGCATATTTCTTAATATCGGATTCAGAAACCGGAGTGTAATGTAACCATGAATCATTCGATTCATCACCGTCAAATCCTTGGAATCGCACCGAGGTGTCCCTCGGGTCCACGGATCCTTGCACATTGGTGCTCACCATGCCTAAACCACCTGTAAAAGATGTAAGTAGAGTAGGATTTCCTGAGCTTCCTCGGTCTCCTTGACCAGTGGTCAAGTCTGGCCTCGACTCAGTTCTGGTAAAGGCGGAAGAGTTGTCCTGCGGTTGGGAAGGTGTTTGTAGTGTTTGGGTTACAGACAAAAGGATGGAGTTCAACTCCTCAGGGGAAAAGAAGTGTAGATGGGAAGCCCTGGAGACCTTAGGGCGAGAACCAGTTCCATCCCCTTGGGAGTGAGCTGGGGGTGAGTCTCCACGTTGAGATGAAACAGACACACTTTCTGTGTCTGAGTGGAATTCGATGGTGGTAATGAATGGGTCTGCGGCCACCCCAAGGACTACCGGAGCCTTTTGAGAGGCTTCAGCATCAGTCCGGTCACGCATTTGGTCTGTGGGATTGGTTTTTCTTTTCTTAAGTATAGAGATGGGTTGTGCATCCTCATCAGAATCACTCATAGAGGGAGAGTGAGGTCGATTTTCGGCTGATTCGTCATCTGAGGGCACAGTTTGTATGATTTTTCTTTTCTTTGAAGGTTCAGCTTGTTTGGGAGCATCTTTCTTCTTTGGGGTTCCATGTTTCTTGGAGACATTGTGGGGGCCTTGATGGGCTGAGGCTAACTTCTTGCGTCTTTTTGATAAAGACAAGTTGGATAGAGTGGTGGAGGATGGGACTGAGGTACTACTAGGGATGGTGAGTGCGGATGTGGCTTATAGAGGCGGGGTAGGAAGGTATGGGCTAATACCTTCCGTAGCCTCTATATGGTCTGTGACATCAGTGGTTTCAAGACCAAGGGTAGATAGAATATGGACAGGTCGTCGTCTGATGGGTCCAAAAACAGATTGATCAGTAGAGGGATTGTACCTTTTAAGATCTTTGGTAATAAAGAGGTTGGTATCGTTGCCCATGCTAAGTCCTGCATCCGCATGAAGATCTGAGATGCATAGAGACCAGAACCTAGCAAAAGTGAGTTCGGTAGAGTTTTCTCTTGGACTCTCTTTGGGAATGTACTGCAAGAAGTCATCCCACAAGATCTGACCGTAGTTGACATAGTGGCCAGCGAAAATACTCCATACCAACTCCAATAGCTTGAGACCCATATTATCAGTGCCTCCGGTTTGGCCTGACAGGCTGCGGATCACAAAGTGGCAAACAAATTGCCACACCGCAGGCAACTGATTTTTCTTGAATTCGCTTATGCCTTTGATCTTTTTCTTGTAACCCATCTGGTAGAGAGCAGAAAGAATGTCCTCCATGCTTGGAGTGAAAACCTTGGTTGAAGGATGAACTAGCAGATTAATGGCATTGAGGAATTTTTCTTTGTTGAGAATGACCAAAGAATCGTTCACCAGATTCAGATGCACCTCTTGAATATTTTCGAGGGGTCGATATGCAGAGAAGGCACATTTGAACAAAGTTGAAAGAGGAACCACATCTGTAAATGAATCGAAGGGGCCAAACAGGGGGTGATTGGTCAGGAACTTGATCGGAGCATTGTAGGAGGAATGCTCTTCGAACACAGCCCTAAAATTGCTTGAAGCAATCGTTGGCATTGGGTTCCTTGATGCAGAGTCTGAACCAGTAGGGTTTGCTGAGGCAGATGCCTTGGAATGTTTCTTCGAAATGCCGGATTTCACCATTTTTTTTAGAATTGAAGAAAGTTGCAGAAACAAAGTGCAAGAAGATGGAGAATAAGTTCGATGTTCAGAAAGAGTAAACCTTTCTTGGGGAAGAAGAAGGGGTTTTATAGTGGTGGATTTGAAACGGTAATTGTTTTACCCTAAGTGGAATAAGGTAAAAAAACGTTTGGGTATTTTTCTTTGATTAGAAGGGGAAATCTCAGCCACAGATTAAGAAAAAGTTTAATTTATTTTTCGAGATTTACCAAAAATGGTTGGCATTTAATGAAGTGTCAGTCTAATACATCATGTCTGAAGAACGTGTGGTGAGGGTGGGTTTAATCCGTTGTGTAAAAGGGGAAGATGTAACGGATTGGGTGTTCTGGGGGTAATAGGAAGGGACAGGTTAAAAAGGATTTGTTTATGTAAAAACGTTCTTTTTGTCATCATACCTAAAATAGGTCTGACACAAGGTTTATTCAAAAGAAAGGAATGGGACAGTTATACAAGGAATGTTTTTTTAATGTTTTTCTTATTTAATGAAGGATCATTAAATAGCACACCATGATTCAAGAATTAATGAAACAGTTGAGAAAACAATCAATGTGGTTGCGGATTGAGACTTCATTGCGGATGGATCATTTGTCATTGCGGATTGATGGTTGGATGACTGCAATAGAAGAACTGAGGAGAACACTTGAACAAAAATTAGTAACAACAAACAATAAGGACCATTGAAAGATAAATATGATATATGGTTGCGGTACATATACTGCGGTACACAGGATATACCAAAACCATCTATCATAAGTAACTTCAGTTAGGACCGCAACAGAGACCAAGGATGGTCTGCGGTACCTATCAATTCAAGAAGAATTGTGGGTCCGAATTCATCATTCCTAACATTTGTAAGAAACTGTTGAGTTTTGTAGAGTCAAGTGCCTTTGTGAATACATCAGCAATCTCTTCATGAGTATGGACAAAAATTAGTTCAATGTTACCTTTCAGGATGTGGTCTTTGATGAAGTGATACCGTAGTTCAATATTCTTTGTCTTGGAGTGCTGAATTGGATTGTGAGAGATCGCTATAGCACTTTCAGAGTCACAGTAAATTGGTATTCGCAGCATTCTGTATCCGTAGTCCATAAGTTGTGTTTTCATCCATAAGACTTGTGAACAACAGCTGACCGCGGCCACATATTCAGCTTCTGCGGTAGACAGTGATACACAATTTTGTTTTCTTGATGACCAGCTGACGAGTCTTCCACCCAGAAATTGACATCCACCGGAGGTGCTTTTACGATCTAGTATGCATCCGGCATGATCCGCATCAGTGAATGCTTGTAGGCTGAAGTCATTCCCTGCGGGGTACCATAAGCCAAGAGTCTTGCTACCCTTTAAGTATCTTAGAATCTGCTTGGCTGCGGTCATGTGTGAAATTTTTGGGTCAGCCTAGTACCTTGCGCATACACCTGTTGCAAAGACGATGTCTAGTCGGCTTGCGGTGAGGTACATCAATGAGCGAATAATACCTATATAAGTCTTATGATCCACTGATTTGCCTGAGGGATCAGCAGATATCTTGTATCCAAAGGCCATGGGGACCTTAGTCGAAGAACAGTTGTCCATTGAATATTTCTTTAACAGTTCAGTGGTGTATTTCTCCTGATGAATGAATATCCCTTGAGGGACTTGTTTCACTTGAAGACCTAGAAAGAAGTTAATCTCTCTATTCATGCTCATTTGGAACTTGTTGGTCATGAGCCTAACAAATTCATTCACCATTTTTTGATCAGTTAATCCGAAGATGATATCATCCACATATATTTGTACAAGCATAAGGTGATCACCATTTGCTTTTTAAAATAAAGTGGGATCAATCACTCATCTTTTGTATCCGGACGAGAAAAGAAATTCAGAGAGAGTCTCGTACCACGCTCCTGGGGATTGCTTTAGACCGTAGACTGCTTTTTCAAGCTTGTAGCAATGGTCTGGGAATTCAAGACTTTCAAAGCTCGGAGGTTGCTGAAGATAAACCTGCTCTTTTAATTCACCGTTAAGAAAAGCACTTTTCACATCCATTTGATGAACCTTGATGTTCTTGTGAGATGCGTATGCTAAGAAGATTCGGATGGCTTCCATTCGTGCTACCGGAGCATACGTTTCATCATAGTCAATACCTTCAAGTTGACTATATCCCTTGGCAACTAGTCTTGCCTTGTTTCTGACGACCGCACCGGATTCATCCAACTTATTCTTGTACACCCATGTAGTACCAACAATGGTGTGACCTTGCGACTTCGGAACGAGTTGCCATACCTTGTTTCTTTTGAATTCTTCTAGCTCTTCTTGCATTGCGGATATCCAGTCTGGTTCTAGTAATGCTTCTTTGATTGTTCGGGGCTCGACCGAGGACATAAATGCTACGTAGTGACAGTGATCAGATAAATCCTTGGAAGATCGAGTCTAGATACCTGCAGATGGGTTGCCAATGATTTGACCTGGTGGGTGGTCCTTCGTCCATACGTGTAGACCGGGTTGCAGATAATCAGCAGCTGCGGTAGAGGGAATATCTTCAATATCTGAAGATTTTGCGGTTGGAGATGGCAGTTCCCCCTGGACTTGAGAACATCCTGCTGAATTATCTTGAATTGGGAAGACGGGATCAAAGTGTTCTTGGGCAGATGGTGAAGGTTCCCCCTGGATTGCAGACGAGAGTTCTTTTTGAACCTGAGAAGGTTCCCCTTGGATTGCGGATGGGAGAGTGATAATCCTCGAGTCTGTTCTTGTGTCAATGTTCTCGATGTTTTCATCATCCGAGTCCTAAGAAACGTTTGATGGTTGAAAATCTCTGCGGATAGGGATTGGAGCTGCATCTTCTCGTACTGGAACCTCGATGTTTGTTGTATGGTCGGGAGTTGAGTTTTCCCCCTCAACCGGCGAGGTGGAAGTATTTAGTGATACCTCATCGGACGGTGTAGGACCAGATACGTCAGCATGCTGCTGCTGATCTTCCAGGGACACAAGAACTTCGGATAACTTGGCTGTTTCTACAGGGTCGAAGATATCATCATAGTTTACTTCAACTAAGTTTAGTGGACCCGAAGAGGTAGCAATATCACCTTCTACGATCGTTGTGGTTTCGGTTGATGGAGCGGTGTTGCGGATGTGATAGTCATCAAATTTCACATCGAAGCTTTCAATTATCAGCTTTGTGCGTCTAATGAGAACCCTATAAGCAACTTTGTTAGTGGAGTAGCCAAGGAAGATGCCTTCATCAGACTTCGGTGCGAACTTGTTAAGGTGGTCTCTGTTGTTGATGACGAAACATCTACACCCAAATATATGGAAGAATCGGACATTTGGCTTGCGGTTGTTAAGGCCCTCATACGGTGTTTTGCTGAGACGTTTGCACACAATGCTTCGGTTCTATACAAAGCAAGATGTGGCCACTGCTTCGGCCCAGAAGTAGAGAGGAAGGTGGGCGAAGTTGAGCATAGATCTGGCAGCTTCTACTAGAGTGCGGTTCCTTCGCTCTACTACCCCATTTTGTTGCGGTGTGTAGGGAGCTGAGAAGTTGTGAGTGATACCCTTTGAAACCAAGAAACTATTTAGAATATGGTTAGTGAACTCGGTTCCATTATCACTTCGGATACGTCGTGCTGGTAACTTGAGCTGAAGTTCAATTTCCTTGATGAAATTGATCAAGATCTGCGGAGTTTCTGATTTGAGTCTTAAGAAAGAAACCCAAGTGAACCGTGTGAAGTCATCAACTATAACCAGTATGTATTTCTTGTGATGAAGACTGGCTACGGTAGATAGACCGCAGAGATCAATGTGCAAGAGTACCAATGGTTCAGAAATTGAGGAGCCAATCACCATGAGGTGACTTGCTTTGGATTGCTTTCCATATTCACATGCAGGACAGAGAGTATCATTGCTGAACTTGAGGATTGGAAGACCTCTGACTAGTTCTCTGGTGACCAAATTGTTGATGTATGTGAAGTTGAGATGAGCTAGCTTGCGGTGCCATAGCCAGCTGGCTTCAGATACTGCTTTGGATAGGAAGCATAACTGCGGTTTGCCTATGATCAGAGATACGTCTAGAGGATACATAGTACCTTTGGATCGGGACTTGATCAGACATGTGCTCCTATCGCTTGTCATTACATAGCAAAATTGATCATCAAATTCAACTCGATGGCCTGCCTTACATAGTTGACCAACACTGATGAGATTGTGTTTAAGGCTTTCTACATAAGCAACCTTTTGAATAGAGAATTTTCCTGTAGTAAGAACACCATAACCTCGGATTATCCCATTCGCATTGTTGCCGAATGTGACATTTCCACCGTTTCAAATTGGCCTGAAATCCCGAAGGTATTCTAACCTTCCGGTCATGTGCAAGGAGCAGGCACTATCGATTAACCATTCTTCTTCTTGTTCTTCCTTGCACAAAGCCTGAGAATTACACGGTTAGTTTAGGCATCCAAACTAGTTTGGAGCCTGGGCCAAAAGATGAGGTTCTAAGTGTTGCATGAACTGAGGTTGCAGGGACTGGTTTCGTGTCAACTTTTAATCCTATTCCTGGGTGTTTGTGAGTTTTTGGAGTGTTGCGTGTTTTGGAAAAGTTACGAGGTTTCTGAAAAGCATTAGATTTGACATGAGATGAACCATTTTGACAACTACACTGACATTGACATGCTGAAATTTTGTCTTTTGCTCTGACACCTTGGTTGGTCAGCGGTCTAAATGATGGGGTAAGCTTGTGATCGGTCCGAGGTTGGTAATACCTGACATTGGTGCTGTTGGAATTTGAAAAAATTTGTTTCGAAAAAGATTTAGCACGTGTAGATTCTTTGGACCTTTTTATTGGATTTGGTAAAATGCCCTTCAACTTGTTAAAATTTTGAAATGATTTTAAAAGTATTGGCGTGGGTAAGATACCCTTCCATTTTGGATCATCTGAGGAATAGATTTGAAAACCATTGCTTCGAAAAGACCTTACACTCTTTTGAGTTGTGTCAGATGAGTTAGGAATGACTGTTGAAACTGTACATTCCTTTTTGCGTGTTTTCTTGATGAGAGAGTTTTTTGAAAAATAGTGTGAGAAAACAAACTTTTCTGGACTTTTAGATTTTGGAAATCTGATATGTCTTTTGTTTTTAGAAAAGGTTTGTCGATTTGTGCCTCGGGATCGAATTTCCTCTTTGAATGCCTTTTTTGCTAAGGTTTTTGGAGAACCGCAGTCATTAGTGTTCAGATGCGGTTTCCTGGAAGCCTTTGAAAATTTTTGAAAATGAGGACTTGATTCATCCGAACTTGAAGATTCAGGGTTTTGAGAGCATTGACCCACTTCAAAGTTCTCTATGGGTAATTCATGATGAATTGGCTGAAGAGTCACAGAGCCTTTTATTGGGGACTTCGGTAAGGATGATTTGAATACCGCAGAGTAAGTCTGAGTTGGGACTTCAGTGGGACTTTTGTGGGACTTCTGCAGCTCATGACTACAGTGAGAGACATTGCGGTCTGAGGGCAGAGATGGGAAGTCCTGTGAGACTTCGGGACTCTCTATGACAATTTCTTCATCAACAACTGATGAGGTTTGAGAATTTGAATAGATTGTGCCACAGATAGGAGTTTAATCACTTGTGTGACTCGAAACCTCACCCACGATTTCCTCTATGACACAGTTATTACTTAGATTATGAAGTCTACCGAAGTGTGTTCTGATATCTTCGGGAAAGGTCTTGTCATTGACTGGGAAATGAAATTCCCGGTCCGGAGGGACATACAGTCGATCTTTATTAAACCGAGGTGAGGAATCCTTTGCGGTATGATATCCATTGGACCAACCCCAATTGTATGTATTGTCCACAGTTCCATTATTCACCAAATTTTCAATAGCTTCACTTTCATTGAACAGTTTTTCTATTAATAGATTTAAGCGTATAATTTCACTCTGAGCTAAATCTCTTTGGTTCAAAGCTATCTCTAGTTGTGTTTCACTCAACATTCTTGCATCTTTTTCTAACTCTAAGTCCTTTTCTAACATAGCCATTTTGAGTCTTTTGTTGTCCAGTTGTCCTCTTACATGAAACATCTCTTGGGACGCTATGTTCTTCTCATCTAAAGCTTTGTTATAGTCTGTAAGGACGGCAGCACATGTGTCATTAAGATTGTCTATATAGGGTTGACAGTCATGCATGCTATAGTTTAGAGTTTGAATCATGAGTTTTACCTGCTCGACGATGCTTAGAGTTCCATCCTTTGCCATGTAGCAATAGTTCTTTTCCAGCTTTGTAGACCCATCATCATCCGCAGTTGCCAGCATGCAGATTTTTCCTTTTCCTTTGACATTGCTGATGTCTTCTTCTGCATCTCCGGATGACCAAACTTGATGGTCTCTTTTGACATGGGCTACGTATGCCCTAGCCTTTTCTTTTTCTTCCAATTCTTGAGCCATTCTAAGGTAGAATGCTCTGTCTTAATCTCTTGCAAAATGATTCTCTTTGTTGCACTTGTGACAAATCACAACATTAGTTTTGTCTTCTGAGGGAGTACCGGAGTCAGTGGTTTGAATGGACTGCGGTGCCTCCTTTGGTTGAGTATTTTGAGATTGCGGTGGTGGATGAGAACTTTTGGGATAACGAGAATGGTTATTCTGTGGGTTGAAGTTACGGTTGAACGGAGGTTTGTTGAACTGTTGATTTTTACGAAAAGAAGGAGGTGGTAGGCGGTTGAACTGTAGACTAACAAGAGCAATAGCCTTCTGAAATTCTTCTTCATCGTCATACTCTGAGTCAGCTTCGTATGACTGCGGTGTAGTGTCATACGAGGGAGAGTAGGATTGATTATGTGGAGCTTGTGCTATAAAAGCGAGTGGTCCTCCGAAGTCAACACAGTCTTTGAGTACGGTGGATTCTTGTGCTTGTAGTTCCCTGTAGAGCTTGTAGAGAGACAAGGAGTGAATCTTTCTATCCCCTTGAACTATCATCTTAGTAGTAGTCCAATGTCTTCCCAAACCGCTGAGAAATTGAAGGTTTGTTTCATGGTTACTGCGGATGGTGCCAGCATTCGATAACTTGGTGACTATCAGGTTGAACCTTTTAAAGGAGTCTTCTAAACTTTCGCCAGTATGAGCTTTGAAATTGTTGAACTCATTGAGTGCAGTTGTGAGCTTCTTATCTTGAGCTTTTTCTGAGCCTTCGTACAAATTCTTGAGAACTTCCCATATCTCTTTTGCTGATTTGCAGTTTATGATAATGTCGAAGTTGTCAGGAGCAACTCCACAAGAGATTTCATAAAAAGCAACAGCATCATTTTCGATTTTATCGAGATCATCTTTGGTGGGACGGTTCATGACTGGTTGTCCTCCTCCTAGTCTGGCTGTGGCGCCATCGGTTTGAACTGGTGTAAGAACAGGGACATGTGGTCCTTCTTCTACGGATCGCCATACATCTCTACCAAGTCTCCTTAAGTATCTTTCCATTCTCTGAGACCAGTGATGATATTCATTTGCTACCAATATTGGGGCTCGATTTGAACCACCAACACTGTTGGAAACATTCAGAGATAATGCTTGTGCCATTTTTCCTTGTTTTTTTTTTTTTGAAGTTTTTTTTAAGAAATGAGCTTCAGTGGTATAGAAGGCCCTTTGAAAATCAGAGTTTTATTTTTCAAAAAGCAACCACTATGGCTCTGATACCAATTGTTGAGAGAGAAACTTGAGACACACTTGAACAAACGTTAGAACAAGTATAGTTGCGGAATAGTTTATCTCAAAGGATCTAAAAGCTCAACAATAATAATAAGTTAACGAGTTAGATAATTAGAGAGTTAGTTGCGGAAATGTAAGGAAATATAAATGACAGCAGGTGATATATCAAGTATACACATAAGTTGATTCATAACATGGAATGCATTCAGACCAAGTTAGTAAGTGAGATCAAACTTAGTGATTAAGTCACGAATGACTTGCTCCGAAGAGAAATAATATTCAGTTATGTTCTAGTGAACTTTGCGAGTAAGGAGAGATTTAAGATGCGTAATCAGATAGAAGTGAGAGATGTAATTGATAGCATAGTAGTTGTTGTATAAGAAAGATTGAGCTCTATATATAGAGACTCAGGAATTACATGGGATCAAATCTCTAAGAGTAGTCATGCAAGGCATACTGGACAATAGAGACTACTACAATAAAAGTAGATAAAGTTAAACTAAGTAGATAAAACTGCGGTTGATGATGACTTCGGATGAGGTTGCTGATGAAGCTTTGACTGCGGATCCTTGTGGGTTGCGGTAGCTCAAGTTCAAGAGGGTCACTTTTATGATTCAACAACTATTATAACAAATTTAATAACAATGTTATTGTTATATTTAAAAAAACATATATTTTTAAATACTTCAACTATATAGTTGTTTCTGTGCAACGCGCAGTCATTCGCCTAGTATATATATACACACGGCTGACCCTAAGGGTGTGCAAGGTATGCAGCCACACAGGGCCCCGAAAAAAATAGAGCCCGAATGTAACACACATATCTATTTATTATGTATATATATACTTATTTCTTCAAAATAAGAATAAATGTCACTTAGCTCAGCCGACAAAATCCTTTTTTCTAAGCGATGCTTGTTGATTGGCGTCGGTTTGATCCATCCATTATGCATCTTTTTTAAGTAAAATCAATCTTCTTTTAAGAAAATAAATAAAAGTTACAATTCATAAGTTCCAGAAGTTACAAGTTTGGCCTCCCTATCTTTCATAAATTCACATTTGGTGTCATAATCAATTTTTTTTTTCTTTTTTTTCCTGATACAATTCATCAACCTTTATATATATATATATATATATATATATATATATATATATATATATATATATATATATATATATATATATATATATATATATATATTAGTTGGAGTTGTTTTCTATAACCTTGTTGCATGCTAATTGGATAGAGTATATAGGCTTTTACGAGGCCCTCTAATCATTGTTGTCAAAATCGTGATCCTGATCGTAAGATCGTACAATCCTACGATCCGGATCGTAAAAGGATCGTATTTGGGGTAGGATCGCAGGTAAGATCGTAAGATCGTAGGTAGGATCGTAGGATCAAGATCCGATCCAATCCTACTTTCCCTTGATTTTTTTTTATTTTTTTTATTTTTTATTTTTTATTTTTTTTGCAAATGAATTTTTTTTCCCACTTTATGTCTTTTACCCTTTACCAATCTACCATTTATCATTTTTTATTGTGACTTATGACTAATATTTTGAAGTTTTTATAACTTCTGAACGAAAAATTAAATGTTTGAAACATTTTTCATGATTAAATATTATAAATTAAAATTATATTCTATTTTGTGGGATCTTAGGAGCTCGATCCCGATCTTGCAAACCCAAAAACGATCCTAGGTAGGATCCCGATCTTGACAACCTTGCCTCTAATTCTAGTTTGATTCCTACTAGGTATTTTCTTTTAATGTTTTCCATTTTATTATACTCCAATAACATAGTATATAATATTTATGAATTTTTTAAAAAATATCTATTTTTAGGGGCCTTTTTTGTGTTTGCATCGGGCATTAGATGACCCAGGACCGACCTTATATATATATATATATATATATATATATATATATATATATATATATATATATATATATATATATATCAGTGTTGTAAAAATCCCGAGTAAGTCCCGATTAATCTCTGATTAATCCCTAGGCGCTACCCGACGATTAGAGGGCGCCTAACGATTAATCTCTACATACACAATGAGTGAAGCAGTAGAACCCGATGAAATTTTAACACTTTGAAGAAGTTATATCTCAATATAAACTATTTAAGGTATGATTAGTCTTTTATTAATCATATTAACCTATTTTGTTATGATATTAGTGGTATTTATGAACTTTTATATGATATTAGTCATATTTAATTTTTTAAAATTCAACAAATTAGGAATTAATGGTCTCCGATTAATCCCCCGATTAATCTCCGCCTAGCCGATTAATCCCTTAACGTCATACGATTTTTACAACCTTGATATATATATATATATATATATATATATATATATATATATATATATATACACACACAAAGAGAGAGAGAGAGACAGAGACAGAGACAGAGAGATAGGTTCACATGTGGATGGACAAACATCGTGTGGATGTAGGGATTTATATGGACCAATCATTTCAAAAACAAATATAAGGGTAAATTTGTAATCTTCATTATTAATAAACTTTTGTAATTAAATAATTAAATCATTCATCTCTTTAATTTAGCCAAACTACTTTAATAATATAAAACCCTAAGCTACCACTAGAATACACAAAGATGCTGACCTCAATTTCTCCGCTCTATCTCGAATACCCCTAAGTTTCTCCCTTCTGCCTTAAAAAACCGTCAGCCAAAAACCGTCAGCGGTCGTGTTCACCACCGGTCCTGCACCATCCATCGGATCACCAGAGGTTTCGCCTAAAAAAACATCCAAATTCTTTGACTGTGTTCTATTTTGGTGTGAATAGCATGTTAATAAAGGTTATTCATAGCCCTATGCCATGATATTACTCTAATGAAGTAACCTTTTTTCTTCATTTTTTGTTTCTATCGACTACCAACTACTAAAAGGACGAGTGTATTGAAAGCCAAAGGTTCTAGCCTTCTTCTCTTCTTCATGCATAAAGTAACCAGGTTAAAAAAATCTAAATTAATCACAATTTTTTTTTGCTTCTGCCGAATCCCTGTATTTTATATTTTATAGTCTTTCATCAATCTTGTTTTTGTATAAACTAGGTTATAAAAAAAATCTAATCTAGTTTTAAGTTTCCTTACTTTTATTTATAATTTACAAAAAATAGTTGCATTTAATCACAAATCATGTGTACTAGAGAGTTGTTAATTCAATTTTCTCAATTATCTCTTATCAAGGAAAATTGTAGGTATTTTATTATTAGTCAAAATAGTTTCCTAAATTATGTTTTACTTCCACGTTGCATATTATAGAGATGTTGTATGTAGATAGAAAACACAAAGATAAAGCTTAACCTTATTATCAAATACAAAAAGGGAATTGATTCGTACACAACACTTTTTATCCGTACACAACAATTTGTGCTTTAAAGTGTTGTATTGTACAACTTTATAATGCATAAATTGTTGTGTATGACAAAAAATTGTTGTGTACGAATCACTTCCCATACAAAAACTATGTCTAAATTTCCCATTTATTTACAAACATGATAACAAAGGAAATTATATATGATTATTAGAATAAACGATGTGTGCATACTAATCTTTCACTGTTATGTTGGTTTTTACCTACCAAACAACCACATCTATGTTTCCTTTTCATGTTATTCCACTCCAATTTTGTATGGTGTAGTTTAGAATTCAAGAGGTTGAATCTATTCTTTTTATAAGAATGTATAGTTGGACTCTTTTAACAAATTATAGTTTTATTCTTAATTTAGAAGTCTCATGGAGAATGTATAGTTTTATTATTTTAGAAATGTATTTGGAAGTTCTTAATCATGTTGCAAAATCATGGCAATCATTCTCACGAAATGCCTCTTATTCTTTTTGTAGGTCGTGAACAAGGCTTGAAGATGAACATGGAATAAAATCTTGTTATTCTCAAGACATTTATTGTTTAAAAATATTGTTATTCTTCAAGAATGTTTTTTTGTATCACATTCTCAATTGTAATACTTTTAACAAGATAGTTCAAGAATGGTGTTATTCTTTAACTAATGGTGCAAGAATTTCATTATGTTTTAGAAAGCATTTACATCAGAATATATCTTCTTTTTGTTCATGTATTTTACTTCAAAATTATTTATTGTATCTTATTCTTCAAGAATGTAAATAGAAATTGTTAATCTTTGGATGATTTTTTAGTCTTTTGATGTAAACTAGTTCTTAGAATGGAATAACTTGATATCTAATTAGTTTAAAGAATGTTTTTATGTATTACATTCTGTCGAAAATAAATTTATTTAAGAACAAAAAATCTCATATTAATAAACATATTTTACAGAATACACACCATACCCATAAACATATTTTGTCAGAATATTTGAATTAAGCGAATCAACTATCCTCTAAATTTAATTTTTTTAAATTAAGATAATATTTATCCCCTCAAATATGAAATTTCATTTTGTAAATCAAGTTTAATTGACTAAAATACTTTTATAAGGATATTAGTTTTATTATATTATACATACGTTCCCATTTTTATATCATACACCTTAAATCACATATATTCATTCTTTTCATCCATTGGTCCAGAATCATTACTATGACAATATAATATTTGTTGTCCACAAATACTGTGTGGTACTATATATATATATATATATATATATATATATATATATATATATATATATATATATATAGTTGTAAACTACACCGAGTTAGAAGATTACTCGGCCGAGTAATCCCTACTCAGCCCCTTACCGAGACGAGTTACAAAATCGGAGTACTCCTGGATCGGCCGCTTACTGAAGCGAACAATGTTCGGCCAACTCGGTGATTAATATGTATAATATACTTAATAATTTATTATTTAACACACACACATGTGATTATTACTACATGTATATATCTTAAATTTTCAGTAATTATTCACGAAGTGAGACCATTGTGTGTTTTTCAGGTTTTGTGTATTCACATGTATTTAATTTTGTTTTATATTTCAATCAACTTATGATTTTAACTTATATTTTGACATATATAACTTCCCTAAAAATATTTTTACATGAATTACCGAATCCGAGTGCTCCCCAAGTACTCCTGAGTACTCGATACTGAGGTAGTCGGCCGAACAGGTACCGACTACCGAGTTGTACAATATATATATATATATATATATATATATATATATATATATATATATATATATATATATATATAGTCATACAAAATCCATGTCTAAATTTCCCATTTATTTACAAACATGATAACAAATGAAATTATAAATGATTATTAGAATAATGGATTTGTGCATACTAGTCTTTCACTATTATGTTGGTTTTTACCAACCACACAACCACCTCTATGTTTCCTTTTCATATTTTTCCACTCGCATCTTTGTATAGCCTAGTTTAAAATTAAATAGGTTGAATCTATTCTTTTTATAAGAATGTATAATTTGACGCTTTTAACAAATTATACTTTTAAAAAAAATTAGAATGCTCATAGTCTTTAAAAATGTATTAGGAAGTTCTTTATTATCTTGTAAATTCATGGCAATCATTCTCACGAAATGCCTCTTATTCTTTTTATAGGTCGTGAACAAGGCTTGAAGATGAACATGGAATAAAATCTTGTTATTCTCAAAACATTTATTCTTTAAGAATATTGTTATTCTTCAAGAACGTTTTTTTCTATCACATTCTCAATTGTAATACTTTTTGCATGATAGTTCAAGAATGGTGGGATTCTTTAACTGATGGTGCAAGAATTTCGTTATGTTTTACGAATGCATTTACATCAGAATGTCTCTAATTTTTGTTCATGTAGTTTACTTCAAAAATGTTTTCTGTATCTTATTCTACAATAATCTAAATAGAAATTGTTAATCCTTCGATGATTTTTTAGTCTTTTGATGTAAACTAGTTCTTGGAATCTAATTATTTGATATGTTATTAGTTTAAAGAATGTTTTTATGTATTACATTCCGCCAAGAATAAATTTATTTAAGAAGAAAAAATCTCATACTAGTAAACATGTTTTTTTAAGAATATGCATCATACCCATAAACATATTATTTCAGAATATTTGAATTAAGAGAATCAATTATCCTTTAAATTTAATTTTTTTAAAAATAAGATAATATTTAGCCCAAAAAATTTGACATTTCCTTTTTTTAAATCTAGTTTAATTGAGTAAAATACTTTTATAAGGATCTTAGTTTTATTATACTATACATGCGTTCCCACTTTAATATCATACACCCTAAATCACACATATTCATTCTTTTCATTCATTGGGCCAGCATAATTCCTACGACCATATAATATTTATTATCCACAAATATTGCCTACCACTATATATATATATATATATATATATATATATATATATATATATATATATATATATATATAATGTTGTAAAACTTGCCGAGTGGCCGATTACTCGGCCGAGCACTCCCTACTCGCCCCTTTACCGAGACGAGTTAGAAAATCTGAGTACTCCTTGAGCGGCCTCTTAAAGAAGCGAACAATGTTGTAAAACTCAGCCAACTCGGTGATTAAAATGTATAATATACTTAATGATTTATTATTTAAGACAATCACATACATGTGATTATTACTTCATATATATATATATATATATATATATATATATATATATATATATATATATATATATATATATCTTAAAGTTTAAGTAATTATTCACGAAGTGAGACCACTGTAAGTTTTTCAGTTTTTGTGTATTCACATGTATCTAATTTTGTTATATATTTCAATCACCTTATGATTTTGACATATATAATTTCCCTAAAAAATTCACCGTTTCAAAATTCTAACTTGTCTACCAGTTAGTTGCCCAAAAAATGGGTCAATTTTATTTTTCAAATTCCTTAAACCTTATCTTAGCAAAATATATTTTATTTGAATACTAGCAAAAAGGAATTATTTAAATTGCAAGTTAAATTAAATGTTGTAAAACTTGCCGAGTGGCCGGTTACTCGGCCGAGCACTCCCTACTCGCCCCCTTACCGAGACGAGTTAGAAAATCTGAGTACTCCTTGAGCGGCCTCTTAAAGAAGCGAACAATGTTGTAAAACTCAGCCAACTCGGTGATTAAAATGTATAATATACTTAATGATTTATTATTTAACACACTCACATACATGTGATTATTACTTCATATATATATATATATATATATATATATATATATATATATATATATATATATATATATATATATATATCTTAAAGTTTAAGTAATTATTCACGAAGTGAGACCACTGTAAGTTTTTCAGTTTTTTTGTATTCACATGTATCTAATTTTGTTATATATTTCAATCACCTTATGATTTTGACATATATAATTTCCCTAAAAAATTCACCGTTTCAAAATTCTAACTTGTCTACCAGTTAGTTGCCCAAAAAATGGGTCAATTTTATTTTTCAAATTCCTTAAACCTTATCTTAGCAAAATATATTTTATTTGAATACTAGCAAAAAGGAATTATTTAAATTGCAAGTTAAATTAAACGATAAGACTTTCACACTAATATATATATATATATATATATATATATATATATAGGTTCAGGTTCATTTGAGACCATGATAATTTTGTGAGACCATGAGACGCAATCTAAAAATAATTTTAAAATGCAAAATAAAAGGTAAAATCTGAACTTTTTTAATTATTATTTTCGTCATTTTATTTACCTAAAAAAAATAAATAAATAAAGTTACCGTTGTTTTTGAAAAATACATGAAATATTCTAATACAATATTACACTGTAAATATTGTAATGTGATTTTTTTAATGTTAGAATGTTTTAGTATTCTACTAGATTTGTTAGATATATAAAATATTCTAATATTCTACGAGAATATTCTAATATTCTACTAAAATATATAAAAAAACGGTAATTTTATTTTTTTATTTTTTATTTTTTATTTGGAAAATATAAATGACAAAAATAATATTTAAAAAAAAATTCGAAAATTTTCAATAATTTTATATTTTAAAAAGAAAAAACATCATAAATGGTCCCTGTGGTATCCCAAAATCTGAAGTTTAGTCCCCGTGGTTTAAAAACGTCATAGATGGTCCCTGTGCTTTCAAAACTTTTGACGAATGGTCCTTATTGCTAACTCTGTTAAGTTCTGTCCGTTAACTAAAGGGCATTTTCGTCATTTCACTACCACAGGGACCATTTATGATGATTTCTATTATTTTATAAAAAATGAAATAATATACAAAGGGTCCAATCTCTCTCTCTCTCTCTCTCTCTCTCTCTCTCTGGGAAAAAGAAACCCACTCCCCCATCTTCTTCTTCTTCCTCACCTACATGAACAAAGCTAAATCTGATGTCCTTCTTCTCCGTTTTGATCAATAACTTTGTACAATGCATTTGGATCTGATAGATAAATACATGATCCCACCCAGTATTCCTCTTCCAATACAACTATCTGTCCAAACCATTCAATAAAACTATGTTGTGTCTCCTCTTCATTGTACATCTCTGACTGAACTCTGTCGCACCGCAATTAGGGTTCGCCACCAAGATCAATGATGAAAAGAATGGCATGTAGAACAACTCAGCTTCGTCTGGATCCAAAATAAACCCTGGTCACATAAGACCCAGATGAGATGGGAGAAGAAAATGTGGAAGAAGATGAAGTGAAAGAAACAATAGAATGATCAGAACATGAAACAAAATTCCAAGAATTTCCAACTAGCAAATCAACAAAAGCTCCAACAATGAACTGATGATTGTTCTTCCCATTCATTCTCAAATGCCATCGCAAAAACTTTTCCAAACAAGCCTAATCTTTCTAATTATGAGTCTCCACCATCTCCTTCATAGATTTCTTAAAACCCCTGTAAGGATTCTCAGATTCCATCACCATCACCACACTCTCTTTGAGGAATAAAGACATAATCCCACACTATCGAGCGATCCTTTTTCTATTTTAGAAAACAGAGGCACCCAAAACTCAGATTCGATAAATAAAATTCCATCTTTGTGACGAAAATGGTTGTAGAATGTTAGAATTGACAAAGGGAAACATGTTTGATCTTAATATGGTTTGGCAATCTAAAGAATAGAAAAAATTTCAGAATTTAAACTTATTGCCCACCAAGTGTTTGATCTTTTGTTTGAATGAGCTTTTCATGCTGTAACTTATAGTTCTTAGTTATGCTCATTGATTTCAGTAATTTGGATTCACAAATTTCTGTTTAAGCCATCAATTTGGCATTTAAATTTCTTCAAGCAATCGTTAAAATCCTTAAATCATGAGCTGTTAGGAGAAAGACTTCCAGGGAGAGAGAGAGAGAGAGAGAGAGAGAGAGAGAGAGAGAGAGAGACCTTTATATATTATTTCATTTTTTTAAAATAAGAGAAATCGTCATAAATGGTCCCTGTGGTAGTGAAATGACGAAAATGCCATTTAGTTAACGGACAGAATTTAACGGAGTTAACAATAAGGACCAATCGTCAAAAGTTTTGAAAGCACAGGAACCATCTATGACGTTTTTAAACCACGGGGACTAAACTTCAGATTTTGGGATACCACAGAGACCATTTATGATGTTTTTTCTTTTAAAAATGTTTTTTTATATATAAAATAAGTGATCAGGATTACATCTCACGGTCTTACAAAATTAAGCTGTCTCATATGAAAGTAACCCTATATATATATATATATATATATATATATATATATATATATATATATATATATATATATAAGCTGTCTTACAAAATTAAGCTGTCTCATATGAAAGATCACAAAATTTTTTTTTGAATTTTTTTTATCAAAAAATCGCAACTTTTAGGTCAAAATTGCTGAAAAAAAAATTTTGAAAACTTTTTTTTTTTTACAAAAAAAAAATTGATTTTTTATTTTTTTTATCAGCGAAATTGTAAAAAATGCTGCGATTTTTTGATAAAAAAATTCAAAAAAAAGTTTTGTGATGTTTTGGTATTTTTTTATGCATTTTTATGATTTTTAGGGTTTTTTTGTTTTCCAAATAACCCTTCCCTATATATATATATATATATATATATATATATATATATATATATATATATATATATATATTAAAGATTATTATTATTATTTTTTTTTCAGAATTAGAAAGTCGCCGTTCTTAAAGTACAAACTTTATTGGAATTAAATCAAGACGGGAGAGCGCAATGGGAGTTAATGGGTTATCCAAAATGTTAAATTAAACTTAAATTCAACACGCAATACGCGTTATTAAAAATAATTAATTGAAATTAAAATTCTTAAATTTAAACATTATTGAAGTCAACTGAACTTAAAGCTAAATACGTAATCGAGTAGTCTACCCATAAACCAAAGGGCTTCTAACCCAGCGGTATCAGGTGGTGCCCTACCTCTTTGAGGTTGAGGGTTCAAGTCCCGTGGTGGACATATGTGGAATTAGGTGTTAGTTTATGAGTAGATTATAATATTTGTATTTGCCGGTTCAAAAAAAAGAGTAGTCTACCCATAAAACTCGGACTTTCTCGACTGGGCGTTGTTTAACAGTTGCAACTTAAATCATGGGAATAAAAGTCGACAAACTCAAAGAAAACAGAATTAAATAAAAACGAAACCAACGCATATCAAGTTATCGTAGCATCATAGGAAGCCAAAAACGGTATCAAGTTGTAGAAATAACAATAAAATAAAGGGTAAAGATATTGTAACTTCACATTGTTGATGCGAAATATGAGTAGTAGTGGAAGTCATCTAATTCAGATCAATAGACGGACTACACTTTGCTATTATGGAATTTTACATCTCGGCCAACCCGGGTGGGGATGAGAAATTGAGCACCAAAAACAACGTCACGTAGGTACAACAACCAAATTTAGCAAACTTATGTACAACGAACACATCAATCAAGCTCTACATGCTAAACACGAGTAGAATAACAACCTACGACAAAAGTATAAATATAACTTTTGTTAGCCTAATAAGATTTTAGGTTTTATTTTGTATTTGGTATTATATTGGCTCATAGTTAAGAAACTTTAGTTAGCTAGTATATAAATTATGTATTTCCCTTTCATTGCAACTGTACTTCTCATTTGATAATAATACGAAACCCTAGCCGTTCTATGTCTTTTTCTTGTTAGTTCTCATTGTATCCGAGCTCGATTGATCATTTGTATTTTCGTTTTTGGGGGCGAGTTGTAGCAGGCACAACGTTGCACGGATTGTTGGAGGAATTAGGGTTTATGTTGGAGATTTGGATACCCCTTGGATCGTGAGAACACTTTCCGAATTGATATTTCTACCCTATATCTGGGTTGCAAGAAATTCAGCCTAGCATTATCGAAGATGACATTTACGAATCTAAGCACAGAAATCGTAAGCCAAATTGCTAGAAGGATTCTGTGTTCCTTTGAAGAAAAGAGAGCTAATGGTTTTTTTTCGTATATCTCTTCTCAAAGAGAAGAGTTGTTTATATAATAAATGAGATTAGGGTTTCTCTTAGGGTTGGCCGTCATGGGTTGCATTGGAAGTAAATAAGGAAAATACAAATTTTAATGAGGATTTTGGGTTTCCAAAACTAACAAATTTCGTTAGTTGTACCATAATGACCCTCAAAATTTTGAATTTGCCACTATGTTCCCATATGTAAAATTCGGAGAGTTTTTGGGGCGCTGCTCCAAACCCCGCGGGACCCCGCTAGGGGCTCTGCCCCTAGACCCCGCCAGAGGGGGCACTGCTCCTTTGGAAACCCCGAACCCCCGACTTGTAGTCAAACCGGTTTCTAATTCGACCTCATAGATACGTGCACTCCGCACAAACCCGTATATATATATATATATATATATATATATATATATATATATATATATATATATATATATATATTAGAGTACAAATTATGAAGTCTCTTATCTTACATGTTAGTTCCAATTACATAAAATGACATGTTGACACTAAAACCACCAACACAGATCGAGGTTTTGGGTATGATTTCCTGCTTCGTTTCTATATTTTGCTTGGTATGATTTGCTTGATTTTGTTGATTTCGATATCTTGATTGTTGTTGTTGTTATTCGTCTATGTTGTTGTTTTTTTGTTATTTTCGTTTGACAATTATTAGAAATATGACCTCGAAAGATGATTCTCTTCAGTCCATTGATACCTAACTCAATGGCAAGAACTATGCCTATTGGAATTATGTTATGAAGAATTTCTTGAGAGGAAAGAGTATGTCTAGGATTATTAAAGGTGACAAGAAAAAACCAACAGATGACTAGTATGAGAATTATGCAACCTTACTGGATTCATGGGAGATTTATAACTCCAAGAGCAATATTTGGATTAATAATTATGTTATCCAGTCTGTTGGTACTCAATTGGCGAAGTATGACACAAAAAAGGAGGGTTGGGATCACTTGGATAGGATGTATACTTGGTCCAATTTTGCGAAGCAGTACCAGTTAGAGTTTGATATTCGAGCACTCCAACAAAACAATCTCAGTGTTAAGTGTTCAGGTACTTTATGCAGCTATGTGGGATTTGGGGATCAGGTGGCTCTTATAGAACCTGCTGAGTTGAAGGCCTTTAAGCCTTATACTGATAGAAGGGAAGATCAATGGTTGGTTTAGTTCTTGATGGAATTATGTTCAAATTTTGAAGGCTTGTGTGTGTCAATCTTGCATCACATACGTCTTCCCACTGTTAATTCGGTTGTTCACGAGTAGATTGTTGAAAAAACTTGCATCAAGTCCCTTGCTAAGAAAGGTCCCAAGACAGCCACTCGTGTTGTCTTTGTTGTTCCACAAAGACCTCAATCTTTAAAACATAATCATCCCAAAGTTGCATTTGATGAATGTGGTTTTTGTAAGAAGAAGAACCATTGGAAGGAAAAATTTCCTTTGCTGTTAAGAAATAGAAATAAACAATAACAACTAACCAAATCACCTGCACAGTCTCAGCCTTCATAGCAGAACATGTCTTCTGGAAAGTCTCAGTCATATCCCTCATGTTGGATTAGTGTCTAAGTCCATAACTATAATTGGTATGTACTTGACCCGATTTGGCATGGTCCATTTGGGTTGCATGGCATCGGAACAATTGGATAGACAAAATGAGAAAAAGGATACTTATGATTTATATTAATATATTATAAGTTCTAATATATTAATATGGAATCATATTATTTAATTAGTATTGATAAAGAATTAATTTAGAATTAATTTAGTGATAAAAAAGGAACTAATTAAATATGGACTCTTATATGTATAGGATGGGCCAAGTTCATTTAGGTTGGGCCAAGTCTTCATGGATAGTCCATGGAGTGTTTAACCCATGGATCCTATGGAAATAAAATTTCATGGGTATTAGGGTTTACTTGAATGTAACCCTAATCCTCCACAATATATAAAGAGCACTCTAGTTCATGAAATGACACTAGTGTGTGTACACAAGAGGGAAAAACCGATTTTGTTGCTAGTATCCTTATTCTCAAGTTATTCCAAGGGTTCTTGGTGTTGTGTGAACCATTTGAGGTGCAACACTTGGGGCATTAAGCTCTTAAAGGTTCAAGACCACAAGCTCCATCAAAAGGTATGTCATTCTACTAGATTCTTGTATTGTATATACTTCATATTATGCTAATTAGGATGAAACCTTGGAATATTGAATATTTGCATGTATAATAGAGAAAACATAGATCCAAGGTTTATAGGGTTGCATGTACACCATATGAGTGTTAGAATGCTCAAAACCCATCAGTGGTATCAGAGCCTAGGCTTGTTTTCAATTATACTTGATGCAATTTGCTGAAAAAAGCTGGAAAAATCGTTTTTTTGCTGTCTGGAAAGGGGACTCGAAGAGTCCATTGAGGGACTCGACGAGTCCATGTGCAAATTCATCCAACTCGTCGAGTTGGTTCATGCACTCGACGAGTTGGATCCCCTGACAGCATATATTCGAGGTTTTTGGCTGGAATTGGACTAGGAACATTACCCTAACCTGTTTTTGAACTTGTAAACCTGTTTTTGATGTGGTAATGTTCATGCTAATCCAATTTCAAAGATAATTGTCAATAGATTTGTCACACCACAAAACCGGAACGGCGGAAACGTTCTGGGGTGGAGGACGTCATGTACAGTATCATAACAATGCATAATAGTAAAGACAAACAACAACATCCATTGCATTAACATAATAATTGTAATACAAGCGTGTTCTGTATAGTTTGTAAGACACCAAAAGTATGATCAAAATAAAAGATGAGTCTTTTATACGCTCCATCTTCTCAAAAGCTTCATCGGTACCTGTCTACTGATGACCTGAGAATACAAGTTATTTTGAAAGAGTTTATCAGGATAAAGCTGGTGGGTTCATAAGTTTTTAGTGTCATTGCTTGTATAAAAATGTTTGTAACAACTAAATGTAGTAACTGATTTCAAATGTTTGTAAATAGTATACTCCCTAGAAAATCCTATATTTTCCAGTAAAATGTAGTCTTCTACCAAGACCCGATTGTTTGTATGTTTGTTCTTTCGTAATAGTAAGAGTTTTCCCCAGTGAAACTATCAGCATGAAAATATAGTTTTAGACTTCACTCGTGAAAGGTGATTACAAAATAAGTGTATTAAGGGAAAATAATGTTTTTCCTCAGCAGTGACACTGCTGGTCATAAATCGATAAAATACAGACTCTAGGTAGTACTAAATGTACAGTACACCTCGGGGAGTCTAAGGTAATGAAAATGTAGACTCCAGGTAGTATTAAATGAACAACACGCCTCGGAGAGTCTATTTTGCCTTTAATTCTTAATTGGTTAATTAAAGGTTTGAATGTGAACTCGTATGTAACCATGCTAATCGACGGCTGAATAACTGGTGACCCTCCAGGTCGTATGTAGTGAGGTAACATTCTGTCACCCCTTGGCCTTATCGGATGGGACTGTAGCTAGCAGTCGGGATGTGGGAGTGTCTGTCCCGTATGGATCTATACACATAATGCCCGCTCTCCCTCCAGGAGACTCTGGTTACAAAGTGATACCACGATGAAGTGTCGTATCGAGAAGTAGTATGTCACATTCGGTTTATAGTATTCAAAAGGTTGTATAGTATGTCATAGTGTAGTAATGTTTTCTCTTTACTGGTATACCTGTATAGTGTATAGTATGTTCTCTTGTATAGTGTATAGTATGTTCTCTTGTATAGTGTATAGTATGTTTTGTTTCTCACTGTAGTACTCATGTATGACTCGTAAATGTACTGACTCTTGTATGTATCTTTGTAATAGTAGTAGCGAGTAGTAATCCCTTAACTATACCTATTATAGTTAAATAGTAATGTGGTTTGTATGCCTTCGTAACACAAAGGCATTGAACTGAAGTGAAAGCTTTTATATCCAACACATATATATATGATATATAATTGAGAGTTCAACGACATTCGAACAAATAACAGGATACCCTAAGTCCACAACCAAACAAGGAACGGGAAATAAGGTGAGCTATCAGTCCTAAGTCCTTCAAGTCTTACTTATATAAATATATTAGTGTAGATATGAGTTTGAAAACAATGGAAGTTTAAAAGAGTTTGGAAACAGTTTTAGTATCTAAAAGTTTAATAAAAGGTTATGAAACGCTTGAAAACCATAATTTTGATAGTAACTTGAAAGTAGTACTAAATCTTTCTGTTTGTTCTAGTCATTAATCACATGTGATTAAAGCAATAACTAGAATATTTCGACTTGTATTCCCCCCCCATAAAAGCATTTAAAATCATTTCAAAGGTTGATTAAGGGGTACGAACTCACCTGTAGTGAGTGGTTTGGATGGAAGTGCTGGGTAGGATGCTAAGTGTCAAGAGAAGACTTGAACACACACATGGATCCTATTTAACATGTAATGACCCATATATGTATCTAATTAGTCATTTAACAACTAATTAATCAAGTAAGGACACCCTAAAACACGGATAACACTTTGATTCAAGTGCTAGGAGTATCAAGGGGTTGCATCTAAAGAGAGTATGACCTCACATTGGAGTTTACTGCCCATATGGTAACACCACATGAGTTTACGGTTTATGGTCATTTCCCCCATGAGTTTACGGCCGTAAACTCATGGTAATTAGTACCATTGTGTGTTTTAGGGTCTTACAAGTCAAGGTTAAGCATCCTATGATAAAGTCCAAGCCTTAGGAAGTAATAGTGGCACAATTTTCACCCACTCTTAGAGTTTACGGCCCATGGTCACAACCCCATGAGTTTACGGCCGTAAACTCATGTGTGCTTGCTACTTTTGTTTGTTTAAGGTGCTATACTCCTCAAAGAAGTGATCTAAACTTGGTTCCAAGGCTCTAGAAGGGACAAGGGCTCATATGGCCCCCTTATTAGGGTTTACGGTTCATGGACCAACTCCCATGGGGTTTACGGTTTTGGGTTTACGGGCCAGGTGGGTTTACGGCCGTAAACCCATGGTAACTCCTACCATTTCGTGGTTTAAGGTCTTTAGCTCATGCATGCAAGGTTCTAGTCCAATACCCAAGCCCTAGAAGGTAATGGTGGCACATATGCACCACCTTATGGTGTTTACGGCCCAAGGAGATTGCCTTGGCCGTAAACCCATGTGTTCTTGGGTATTCTTGATGTTTTTCAATGGTTTAACAAGCATTCTAAGTAAATAACTCGTTAGGAGGAGTGTACTTACTTATAGGAAGCTTGTAAGAGTGTTTAAGGTCCAAAAACACTAGTGTGTGTTCTTGGTGTTCTTGGTGTTTTGAAGAACACTTGAAGATCTATGAAAAAGACAAGATTTCATGGATGAAATCATGTATAACTACTACATGAAGTGTTATAACAACAAATCAAGAGAAGAAACACTTACATTTTTGGAAGATTGGAAGAAATATGTTATGATACTTGAGAGAGAAATGTGGGTGTTCTTGAGCTTGGAAGTGAGAAGTGAGGAAATAAGGAGTAAACTCATGCCTTAAGCATGAGTTCACGGCCAAGAGGAGTTTACGGCCCAAACTCCCAAAGTTTGGCCGTAAACACCTTGTTATGGTGTGAAATGTTTATTTGTTACGCATCACTCCTAGAATATACTTCATTTTACTTGTTCGTTTGACGAATTTGTATTAAAAACACCCAAACGGACTTTAAACCGGCTAAAAATTAGTAGAAATGAACTTGACTATTATTTGTATTGTTTGACTGCAGGGTTTGTACAAATAGAAATTTCGGGTTGTCACAAGATTCATGTGTTGTATTTGTTTAATGGTTAGGCTAATTTCATGAAAATTGTTTGATTTGAATTATCTTGTTCTTATGAGTTGAATTAGATTAATAGAAAAGTTATGTGATAATGTGTTTTCAATCTAAATTGATCTAAAAGTTGTTCATAATATGTGTTTTTGTAACTTGTCCTCAAGTTATATGAAAAGTCACATTTATGATTTTTAAAACTCATAAGATTTCCATAAGTTATGAAAATGAAGAGTCTCATTTTTAAATGTTTTAAAGTCTTCCATAATTTGTCCTCAAGTTATGGAACTTGAAGAGTTTTTCCATTAAAACTACTTTAAACTCTTAAGTTATGAAATTGAATTTTTTTTAATTGTTCAAAACTTTCCCTCAAGTTTTGGAATTTGTAAAGTTTCCCCTCATGAATACTTTAATTCCAAGTTAAACCCTTAGAATTTTAAAAGTTAAAATTCAACCCTTATACTATTATAATATTAATAGTTAATTGTTATATATATATATATATATATATATATATATATATATATATATATATATATAAGAACAAAGTCAGTCTTACTGTTAGTAGGCCTCATTCACGAAGCCGGTATATAAGGGGGGGGGGGGTATAAGGTTACTGCCTATAAAATGACAGTTTAATGGGTGTTCACTCTCACCCACCGCTTCCTTGACTGGTGGAGGGTCGTTAGCCGAACGGGTTTGACATGACTCTAATTCTCCCTTCATTAAAAGTGTAATGATAAATACTAAGTAACTAAACTCTTAAAATTCCCAATCTTAGTTACTTAGGAAAATGTGAATTTGGCGCTAACCCATGAAATTACACTTTGCACCTTGCTTAAGTCGTTAGTGGAGCGTGTGTGGTTAACCGGCACACTAACTTGGATTTAACAAGGTTGGCAAAGGGTCGCTTAAGATTTATCATAGATCGGTGAAGCGTGTGTGGTAAACCGGCACATCGATTAGGTGATAAAAATTAAGAGTACCAAGTATATTTTCCTTGTTATTCACACCTTGTTTGTGATCCTCGACATCCCAGTCACAAACGTGAGAGGGCACAATCGAGATTTAAACATGCCATTGAAAAGTTCAATGAATCTCAAAATATCTAGGAGTTTCAAAGCCAATTAAAAACCTAATAATTTATTTCGTTTTTCATGGTGGAAATTGGTGAATCATCATTCACCTACCTTCAAATATTTTGTAGCTTAGTTACTGTTGGATTAGGTGTCTAAGGCCATAACTATAATTTGGTATGTACTTGAATTGATAGCAGCATAGTTCTTTTGGGTTGCCCTCAACCTAGCAACTGGACAAGGAAATTATGAAAGGAGAGATATTAATTTATAAGATTAATAAATTAATATAAATGATTTATTAATATGTTAAAAGATTAATATATTAATTAGAAATCATTATGTTTAATTAATAGTTAGCCAGAAATTAATCAGAATTAATTTTGGGGTTAAAAGAATTAATTATAAAGTGCAGGGACTAGTTTGCAATTAACTAATAGTTGAGTGGAAGGATCCAGAACCCCCTTGGAAGGAGGTGGACGAAATTCATAGGGGAAACCCTAGAGATTTCGTCCAAGGGGTCCAGATAAGGCCCTTGGGTTTTGCTTAGGCCCTAAGCAAAGGATAACTAGGGTTTTCCCTAAACCCTAGATCCCTCAGCTATTTAAGGAGCCTCCTGGCTCACATTTGAGGTCACTGATTCTTTGGAAGAAACCCTAAGGCCGAAATTGCATACTCTCTCCATCCTCTCTTCTCATACTTTCCTTCTTGCTAGTTCTTGGGTGTGATTCCATTAGAGGCATTACATTTGTGGTGCTAAGCTTCCAAGAAGATCAAGATCAAGATCAAGGGAATTATCAATTGTTTGCTATAACAATTGAAAGGTATGTAACTCTTAAACCCTAGTTTGTTAATTTCGAAATTAGCCTCTCTCCTCTAGGGTTCTTGTTTGCAATTCAAAGTTATATGTTCAATAGTTAAAACATAGATCCACAGTAGGTTGCATGTGAACTTAGGAATTGTTTTCTAGTTTATTTGTTTTACCTAAAACCATCAGTGGTATCAGAGCCATTGTTTGTTTTAAATTGAATTGCTATAATAGTTAAATTGCAAATTAGGGTTTATAGCCATTAAACCCTAAAGGCCAAATTTTCGCAATTAGGGTTTTGGATTGAAGGGTTTTCGAAAACCCTAGCCTCCAAAGAACCCTAATTGAAATTAGGGTTAGGGTTTTGAAAACCCTAGCCTCCTCCCTTGTAAATTTCGAAATATGCCTAGAAGTTTTAGGGTTTCTTGTTTTGGATAATTGTTACTTGATTAGATTAATTGGATAATTATCCTTACCCTAATTTTCGAAATTTAGAGGGATAAGGATTAGGATTAAATTAATTGATTAATTTAATTAGATAATCCTTACAAGATTTAATAAATTGATTAAAAGTTAACTAATAGATAAATATTAAATCTAGTTAATTGGTTTATTTAAATTTAATTTAATAGTTTAAATTTCGAAATTTACATAAACCTTGAAGTTTTAAAAAGGTTTTAAAACACACCTTATATATGTATTATGATTAAATGTTTAATATTATATATGTATAAGAATATGGTCAGTCAAATCGCTAGTATGCCTCATTCACGAAGCTAGTCTATAAGGGGGGTATAAGGAAACTGCCTATAAAATGGTAGTTGAATGGGTGTCCACTCTCACCCACCGCTTCCTTGATTAGTGGAGGGTCGTTAGCAGAACGGATTTGATAGGACAACTACTTCTCATTAAAAGTATAATTCCATTAAAGAAAGTACTAGAACATTATTTTACAAAATCCCAACTCTAGTTACTTTAGGAAAAATGTGAAAAGTATGCTAATCCATGAAATTGCACATTGTGCTTTATTGGTCGTTAGTGGAGCGTGTGTGGTTAACCAGCACACTAAAAGGCACTAATAAAGAGTAGTAATGGGTATCTCATAATTATCATTTTGATGGAGCGTGTGTGGCTTACCAGCACATCAATAGTTAATGATAAAGACAATGAGGTTACCAAGCACATTTGCGTGGTTATTCACATCTTGTTTGTGATCCTCGGCATCCCAGTCACAAATAGAAGAGCATAATCTGAGATTAAAACATGCCATTGAATAGTTTCAATGTATCTCAAAAGAATTAGGAATTTCACTTCGTTTGTTTCGTCTAATGGTGGAATTGGTGAATCGTCATTCACCTACCTTTACGAAATTTACACTTGGATCTCGGCATCCCATTTCTAAGTTGTAAACCTTCATAGTTGGATCCTAACCTTGATATTATATCTTTGGGTTATTATATTGAGGTATCTTGAAATCTAACTAAAACTTTCTTTCTTTTTCAGATGTCTACTCCTGGAAACACTTCTGCTTCATCCTCCTCTAACCAAAACTTCTCTTTGCTCAATATCTGCTCCAAAGTCGTTATGGATGGCTCTAACTATAACGATTGGATGCGCAACATCAAGATGGCTCTTCGTTTTGAGAACAAAGAATATGTTCTTGAAAAGGAGCTCAAAGAGCTTGATGAGTCTGAAGCTACTCCTGAAGATCTAGCTGCCTACAAGAAACATTACGATGATGCTACCAAAGTGGCATGCATCATGGTGGCAACCATGTCCCCAGAACTGCAGAGATACTATGAGGACTACTGGCCTTTCGAGATGAACAAGGACCTTATGGAAAAGTACCATAAGCGAGCTCGTCAAGAAAAGTTTGAAGTAGTCAAGTCACTCATGGCTTGCAAGATGAAAGAGGGGGAGTCGGTTGTGTCACATGTGCAAAGAATGCAACGCTACATAGAGCGTTTGGTCAAGCTCAACATTCACTTTGATGAGGAATTGGCCATTGACATGGTCTTGAACTCACTACCTGATTGTTATGGTCAGTTTATTCTAACTTACCATTTGAACAATACTGAGCAGACTTTGGCCCAATTGCACAACTTGTTGCAGACAGCTGAAGCAGGGATGAAGGGTAAACGTATACCCTCCACACCTGCAAGTGCCCCTGTGTTGGCTATTGGACAGGGAAAGGGGAAAAAGAGGAAAGGTCCTCCCAAGCAAAATTGGAAGAGCAAGGCTCAAGCTGGGTCGTCTAGTAATGGCCCAAAGGCAAAGCCCAATGGTTCCACTCCCCATGTTTCTGATCCAAAAGAGGCCGTTTGCTTTTATTGCAATCAAAAGGGGCATTGGAAGAGATCTTGCCCACAATATCTGCAAGATATCAAGGATGGCAAAGTGAAGCCATCTTCTGCAGGTATTTACACTATTTCTGCTAATAACTCATTATCTTCTCGTTCATGGGTCCTTGATACAGGATGTGGTTTTCATATCTGTTCTGATTTGCAGGGACTAAAGGAAAGTGAGGAGATAGAGCGAGGGAGGATAAACTTGATCATGGGAAACAGAAAATCTTCACCAGTAACCAAGATCAGAGTTTATCAACTTTTGCTTAGTAATGATGTTAGATTAGATTTAATAAATTGTTGCTATTCATCTGAGATGACGAGAAACATTATTTCATTTCATGCATTGTTCAGACAAGGTTTTAAATATTCTTTTAATGATTTGAATGATTCAATTTCTGTTTATAAGAATGGTGTTTTTATGTTTGAATCTTTACCTTGTGATGGTGTGTATGAAACAATGACTTGTGTTGATAGCTTAGGAAATAGTGTACTTAATATTGACTTGTCTAATAGTGTAGACAAGGCATGCTTGTGGCATTGTCGTCTTGGACACATTAACAAGAAACGCATAGCCCAACTCCAAAAGGATGGAGTGTTGGAATCATTTGACCTAAAATCAGATGATATGTGTGAATCTTGTCTTTTGGGAAAGATGACAAAATCACCATTCACAGGGTCTTGTGAAAGAGGAGAAGGTCTGTTGGATCTCATACACACAGATGTGTGTGGGCCCTTCAGATCAACTACAAGAGATGCTAATCGATTCTATGTGACTTTCACTGACGATTATAGCAGATATGGTTATATCTACTTGATCAAGCATAAGTTAGAAACCTTTGAAAAGTTCAAAGAGTTTAAGCATGAGGTCGAAAATCAATTGGGCAGGAAGATAAAGATACTTAGATCCGATAGAGGCGGGGAGTATCTTAGTATCAAGTTTAACGACTATCTGAAAGAATGTGGGATAGTCTCACAATTGACTCCTCTTAGGACACCACAATTAAATGGTGTAGCTGAGAGGCGTAATCGGACCTTGTTAGACATGGTTCGTTCTATGATGAGTCGTGCTTCGCTTCCTATTCACTTCTGGGGGTATGCCTTAGAGGCAGCCACCCACATCCTCAATCTTGTCCCTACAAAGAAGGTTGCCAAAACACCTCACGAAATGTGGACGGGGAAAGTTCCCTCGTTGGCACATATTAAAGTCTGGGGTTGTGAAGCTTTCGTAAGACGAGAGACTCACGACAAGCTAGCAGCTAGAAGTGAGAAATGTGTTTTCATTGGTTACCCAAAGCAGTCTTTTGGATATTTGTTCTACAGGCCTAGTGAAAACGTGGTCTTTGTAGCACGAAGAGGAGTCTTTCTAGAAAGGGAGCTCATATTCAAAGAGGACAGTGGGAGTACCATTGAACTTGAAGAAATTCAAGAGTTGGCCAATGAAGGAACCTTAGATGACACTAGCACTCAACCAGAGGAAACAGTTCCTGTTGAACCAGTTGATAATTCATTACCTCTTCGAAGGTCCACTAGGGTGAGTGTGCCACCTGAGTTGTATGGTTTTCATATTACTTCAGATGGTGACACATTCATAAGTGACAGAACACTGGTTAACTTGGATGAACCAGTCACTTATAAGGAAGCAATGGCAGGCCCAGAGGCTTCCAAGTGGAAAGAGGCAATGGACAGCGAGATTAAGTCCATGTATGACAACCAAGTTTGGAATTTGGTTGATAGTGCACCAGGTCGTAAGACAGTTGGGTGCAAATGGATCTTCAAGAAGAAGACAGACATGGATGGGAATGTGCATACATTCAAGGCTCGACTGGTTGCAAAAGGTTTCACTCAAACCCCAGGGGTTGACTATGATGAGACTTTTTCGCCAGTAGCTAAGATTAAATCTATTAGGATATTGATCGCCATAGCTGCCTTTCGTGACTATGAAATCTGGCAGATGGATGTCAAGACTGCTTTCCTTAATGGGAAGTTGGGTGAGGATGTTTACATGAATCAGCCAGAGGGTTTTGTTGATGCAAAGTTTCCTAATAGAGTGTGCAAGCTTGAGAAATCCATTTATGGATTGAAACAAGCATCTCGCAGCTGGAATCTTTGCTTCCATGAGAAAGTCAAAGAGTTTGGTTTCTCTAGAAGTGAAGATGAGTTTTGTGTGTATATCAAGGCTAGTGGGAGTATAGTAACTTTTCTGGTGTTATATGTCGATGACATATTACTCATTGGTAACGACGTTCCAACCTTGAGAGATGTTAAGTCTTGGCTTGGAAAGTGTTTTGCCATGAAAGACCTTGGAGAAGCTGCCAATATTCTTGGGATTAGAATATTGAGAGATAGAAAGAAGAGACTAATTGGACTTAGTCGGAGCACATACTTGGATAAGGTACTAAAGAGGTTTAGTATGGAAAATTCCAAGAAGGGAGAGCTACCTATCCAGAGCAACACCAAATTGAGTAAGACTCAATGCCCGAGTACAGATGTTTAAATGGATGACATGAGTCGTGTACCTTATGCTTCCGCTGTCGGATCGATCATGTACGCTATGACATATACTCGTCCTGATGTGGCATTTGCTTTGAGCATGGTCAGTCGCTATCAGGGAAACCCGGGTAGAGCTCATTGGATAGCAGTAAAGAATATACTCAAGTATTTGCGAAGGACAAAGGACTGGGTTCTTGTACTTGGTGGCAATGATACTTTAAGAGTAGATGGTTACAGTGATGCCAGCTTTCAGACGGATAGAGATAACTTCCGTTCTCAGTCGGGCTGGGTATTTTTACTGAATGGAGGAGCAGTTACTTGGAAAAGTTCCAAGCAAGATTCGGTGGCTGATTCTACTTGTGAATCAGAGTACATAGCAGCGAGTGAAGCGTCGAAAGAAGCAGCTTGGTTGAGGAACTTCATCGGAGATCTCGGAGTTGTTCCAACCATCCAGGAGCCTATGGAACTGTTCTGCGATAATGAAGGAGCGGTTGCCTTGACAAAGGAACCGAGAGATCATGGTAAAACCAGACATATCGACAGAAAGTACCATTTCATCAGACATAGAGTAGAAGAAGGCCATCTTATAGTAAAGAGGGTGTCATCTGAAGATAACCCAGCAGATCCCCTCACAAAGGGTCTGAGTAGGGCTAAGCATATTCAGCATGCTCGGAGCATAGGACTGAAAGATGATATTAGTTTTAGTAGTTAGATTAGTTTTATTCTGAAACTTGTAACAAAGTAAATGTAATTGACTTTTGATGATTAAATAATAAAGTATTATTTATAAGTTTGGTTTCTGCCTTTTGTCAATTGTTTATTATTGTGTTTCATTTTTGCATGTTTTACTTCCCGAGTAATAAGATTATTCAAACTCCACAGTCGCTCGTACTTTTGGAAGTAAGTAGTGAATTAAGACTGTCATGAACTGGATTGTAGATTGTCTAAGGATAGACATGGCAATAGAATTGCTGCAACGTTCATGAGTACTCAGAAATCGAGATTTGAGTATTGGATAAACCCTCGCTCAGAGTATCACTTCATGGAATTCATCACGAGTAATACTGAGACAATAATATCTTATAATTTTGAAACGAAGATATATGAGTTGTGATTTACAAGTCGGTCATGCATTGGTGATACGAAAACGCATCAGTAACTTGGTGTTATAAAACGTATTGTCATGCATAATTTGATGAGTAAAAGATACAAGCATATGAGTCAACGTTTATTCGTTCCTTTTGCCCTAACAGGAAAAGCGATATCTGTAGGCCCCTCGATGATTTGGTGTTGACTTATGTGCTGGGCCCAGCCAGGACTAAATTGATGTGTTCAATTAGAAGTCCTACATCATCAGAAATCAGGAATCGGGAAACATAGATTCTAGACAAAGAGATTGATTACATTCCATGTCTTATGTCTAGGGATATCTAGCAGAACGAAGGATTATATGATCACTTATCTTAGGACACGTAACTGACTGGGTCAGAGTTCGGCAACAACTTTTGGAAGCTATAATTTGCTGGTCAAATTTAGAAGGCATACTAGCAATTATAGTTACAGACTTATCCAAGTGGGAGACTGTTGGATTAGGTGTCTAAGCCCATAACTATAATTTGGTATGTACTTGAATTGATAGCAGCACAGTCCTTTTGGGTTGCCCTCAACCTAGCAACTGGACAAGGAAATTATGAAAGGAGAGATATTAATTTATAAGATTAATAAATTAATATAAATGATTTATTAATATGTTAAAAGATTAATATATTAATTAGAAATCATTATGTTTAATTAATAGTTAGCCAGAAATTAATCAGAATTAATTTTGGGGTTAAAAAAATTAATTATAAAGTGCAGGGACTAGTTTGCAATTAACTAATAGTTGAGTGGAAGGATCCAGAACCCCCTTGGAAGGAGGTGGACGAAATTCATCGGGGAAACCCTAGAGATTTCGTCCAAGGGGTCCAGATAAGGCCCTTGGGTTTTGCTTAGGCCCTAAGCAAAGGATAACTAGGGTTTTCCCTAAACCCTAGATCCCTCAGCTATTTAAGGAGCCTCCTGGCTCACATTTGAGGTCACTGATTCTTTGGAAGAAACCCTAAGGCCAAAATTGCATACTCTCTCCATCCTCTCTTCTCCTACTTTCCTTCTTGCTAGTTCTTGGGTGTGATTCCATTAGAGGCATTACATTTGTGGTGCTAAGCTTCCAAGAAGATCAAGATCAAGATCAAGGGAATTATCAATTGTTTGCTATAACAATTGAAAGGTATGTAACTCTTAAACCCTAGTTTGTTAATTTCGAAATTAGCCTCTCTCCTCTAGGGTTCTTGTTTGCAATTCAAAGTTATATATTCAATAGTTAAAACATAGATCCAAAGTAGGTTGCATGTGAACTTAGGAATTGTTTTCTAGTTTATTTGTTTTACCTAAAACCCATCAGTTACGACATCCCTCTTCCAAGTTATACAATATTGTGTTGGGTCCTAGCCTTAATATATCATATTGGGTGTTCTATTAAGGATTTAAGTAAACTAACTTGAATTTCTCCCATTGTAGATGTCTGGTTCAGACAACTATGATCTTCCCAAATCTCTTGAAACAAGCTTTCCTAATGAAGATGATGTCCCGTGGTTAGATCATGGAAATCATACTTCATTTCCTCCACCTCCTCCAATTACTCTCCCTAACCCACAAATTCAAGGTCACTCAAGCCCTATTGGCAGGCAAAGTCTGTGTGTGCTCACATCTTGGAGATGAAGTCATATATAGACAAGCCGGGAAAGTTGGGTGTCAAAGTCTTAAAGAAGTTTGGTCGTTAACTAGGTTCTTCAATCACTTCCTAAGTCACATAGTGAGTTCCTTTGGGACTACTATGTAACAGACTATGACATGACCCTTAATGATCTTACCTATTTGCTTGATGCTGCTGAATCAACAATGATTTAGAGCACTGGTAAAGAAAATTTGATTGGAAGATCGACTTCCCAAACTTCCATGGACATTGACAATGGTAACATTGGAAATCCAGAAAAGATTTCTCTTCCCAATGGAAAGGGATCGGCCATAGTCAACTCGGTTGACCAAATGGTAAAGAGAAAGGCTAAGTCCGAGATTGTCCCGTGTACCATTCCCAAAGGGTCAATATGTTTGTATTGCCAAAGGAAGGGGCATTGGTTGTGAAGCTGCCCTATTTACCTGAAAGTACACTAGGATGGTAAAATTCAAAGTTTGACTCTACTTCGGGTAAAGTCCACTATCTAACTCTATTAAGTTCCTATTTGAGATTCTTATTACATGATGGGACTAGGTCACATTTTGATGTTTTGTAGAATCAAAGAAAGGAAGCTTAAAGGAGGAGTATGCTGATTCTGATCGCGAAGATGGATTTCGTTCGCATGGTTCAAAGATCAGAATTTTGAGCTGTTGCTTAAAGAGTTGTGAT
This sequence comes from Lactuca virosa, assembly GCF_052849685.1. NCBI lineage: Eukaryota > Viridiplantae > Streptophyta > Magnoliopsida > Asterales > Asteraceae > Lactuca > Lactuca virosa. Next base: position 92,186,120 of record NC_136429.1, read on the forward strand.
AGATTGCTTAGGAATTCATAACAACATAGTTTTTCATATGCATTTGCATTGTAAGGATAAGTTTTTCCACAAGTTTTAAAATAAAAGAAAAGTTTTGATTTTATTTATTTTAAGTATCCTTACAATGGCATTTGTGAAAAATTGTTGTTTATATGATTCCGTTGATAGCAATATTGGAAAATATATTTGATTCTTTCGTTTTTGGTAGTGTCATAATTTACCAAATAAGGAAAGATTCTCATCACCCATGTTTCAGTTGGACAGAAACTTGGAATCATGCAAGTTGTATTGTATGATGAATGAGAATTTTCATCTTTGGAAAATTAAGACTAATTCCTTGTTCAGATGTATATGTGAGTTAAGTGAAGGACTAAGGGATCGAGTACACATTCTTGTGCACTGGTCAAGTCCACCTCAAAAGATCGATAAGACTATTCATCATGATTTACTAAAGCATAGTAAATATTGTTATACTTACAAGTTTAAGTATAATTCTGAAACATTGGAAAAGTTTCGATGTATGGCAGAACGAATGAGAGGAATCAAATTAGGCAGAAAGATAAAAGTTTCTCAAATCTGAAAAGATGGGAGAGTACTTTAGTATCATGTTTTGTTATCATCTTAATGATTAAGAAATCATATCACAATTAGTCCTCTAAGGACATCTTAATGCATTCTTTTTTCTAAAAAGAGGAATCTTGAATTGTTGAAATGGTTAAATCAAGAAGATGAGTCATACTTCGTTCCAAAACAATTCATAGAGTAATACTCCAAGATTGTAACTTGAGTGACATATCTTAAAGAAGGTTTATAACACTTGTCAAATGTAAGAGTAAAATGTGTTCTACTCTTGTACATTTGAAATTGGTAAGTTGTGATGTTTTGGATAAAACAAAGACCAACTAAGGCCAATTGTGTGAAGTGTTTATCTTGATAAGAATCTGCACTAACCCTTGAATGTTTGCTTTGTCAAGAAATAGTTCTTGACAAGAGGAGCTTATATGTCAAGAGGTCAGTGGGAGTCTTAAAGATCTTGGAAAAGTTTCAAGAACTAATCAAGAATAAAACCTGTTGGTTATCACTAGCACACGACTTGAGGTTTGTAACCTATCGTGTTGACATATTCCTATTTCTTTGCCCATTCCAGTTAAAGTTGACTATGCATATGAGTTCTACATGTTCTCAGTTGTTTGCATAACAACTTGGAAGCAATGGTAGTCCCTTGTGCTGCCAGGTCGTAAGAATTTAAGATTGCACAAGTTAAGTCCATGTGAGTTTGGATTTGTCACTAACCTTGTCTCGTGATTATGGTTTTGACAAATTTACATGGATAGGAACACATACACCATCAAATCTAATTGTCATAAGGTTTCTCTCCAATTCATGAAAAATGATGGTGAGGAAACGCTTTCACTAAATAGATTTTAAGTAGATAGCAAGTGTGATATTTGCATTATCAAAGTCGTTAGTGGAGCGTATGTGGTTAACCGACACACTAACATGGATTTTTGAGAAATGGCAAAGGTCTAAACAATTGAGACTATGATTACGGCATCCCTTTTCATAGTTCTAAAATTGTTTAGACACACATATGAGCTATCTAAGGGAGGTGTATGATTTTGATAAAATTTTATCAAAGCATCTCGTATCAGAAATCTGAACTTTGGTGAGAGAGTCAATAAAGTATTGATTTCTAGAAGTCCAACTGATCTCTGAGTACATGTCAAAGCTAGTGGGAGCATAAGTGTTATGCTAACAATTATCATGTTAGTGGGATCATGATAATTATGATAAGTGTTGCAAGTTAGCAATGTTAATTATAGAAAACAAAAGTTTCAATTGGGAAAAGTTGTTTTGCTATAATTAAGGGAGAGGAAATTATACTTCATTTCAATTCTAAAAGCTTATATTGGGATTTTAATCATCTTTAGTCAAGGATATATATATATATATATATGAATTTTATGTTGGAATGGTTCAACTTTAGGAAATTCTATATATATTGCATTCTCAAAATTCGATTATGATTACGACATTCCTCTTCATAGTCGAATTATGAAAACATGGCAAATTAAAAATATTGTAGCAAAAGACTGGTCTGGGATCATGTCTTTATGTGAGACATCATGAGTCGTGTCCCATATGCTTCAGATATAGGATCGATTACATGTGCTATAATATTTATCCTTTCTAAATTTTCCAAATGCCTAGGGCATTAAGAGGGGAAAAGGTCTAGAATTGGATATGACTAAAATGATTAAACAATTGTTGAGGACAATCTGAGGTTTTACCAAAGATTGGTTGCTTATGGACAGTCGGAAGTATGGTATAAATTTTTGGAAAGGACCATATTGACATATTCTGAAAAGAGGCGACTCTTGTTCGAAAGTGATAGTCGAAATGGGAATGTGGAAGTGTTTTCCATATTGGGAGTTGGATATTAAGAATCTATGAGAAAGTTAGAAACTTAATGCAAGGAGGATGTTCAAAGGAATGTACTTTGAATTTGAGACTTTGGTTCCATGGAACTGATATCCATTAGAGTACTTTGTAATGTCTATTGCCAAGTCTTTGTGACTTTGTGCATAGTCATTACAAGAGGATCAATGCATTAGTGTTTAGAATCTAACAGATTTCGATGAATGGCAGGAATTTGGAATTCGTACATTTACTATAAGGATATGGGATTGTGAAATAAGAATCATTGAAATTATGTTCAATTGATCTATTTCACAAAAGTAAGGATCATAGACAAACATAGTGTGCATACTTGGTGTATGGCATAACTATTGTTTGGACAAACATAGTGTATATGCTTGGAGCATGGCATGACTATTGTCTTAATTCAAGTATTAAGTTGATTATTTGAAACATTATGCAATGAATAATGTGTAATCAATATGGTGATAAATAAAAGGTGTTTTATTTATATTCATAAGTTCTGGGACCATATTGGATTCAATTACTCTTGTGTTTCACTTTGCATGTTTTGACTTCCTAAATAACTAGGTCGTTCTTTCCGATTGACTAAGTTATTCAAACCATCCACATTCGATAATACGTTGGAAGTAGGTATTAAGGCAAGACTGTCATGAATTGGGTTTGTAGATGTCTAAGGTGTTGGACATAGCAAGAGTTGCTACAACATTCATGAGTGCTCCTGGAATGAGATTCGAGTATTGGATTAAACCCACGCTCATTTGATTTACTTCATGGATTTTATCACGAGTGATCATGAGACGATAATATCTTATATTCTTCAAACCTAGAGATATGAGTTGTTGACTATGAGTTGGTTATACATTGATTGTACGAAAACGCATTGGTAACTCGATGTTATAAAACGTGCCTTTGTGTATGATTCAACAAGTAGTAGAACAAGCATATGAGTCGAAGTTTATCCATTCCTTTTACCCTCGGAGGGATAAAAGCGATATCTCTGGGCCCCTCGATGATTTAGTGATGACACCCCTAAGTGCTTGGCCAAGCCTGGACTGATTTGATTTGTTCAATCAGTCAGTCATCATGAATCGGAAATCGGGAAACAACAAATGGACAGAGAGAATGATTGATAATCCATGTCTCAGTCCATATGATATCTAGAATGGAGGAATATATGATCCCTTATCTAATGGACAAGTCATTGACAAAGTCAGAGTTCGACAGCGACTTTAAGAGCTATGATTGCAAGTCGGGTTTTGGAGTCATACGCAATAATAGTTTTAGAGTTATCCAAGTGGGAGACTGTTGGATTAGTGTCTAAGTCCATAACTATAATTGGTATGTACTTGACCCGATTTGGCATGGTCCATTTGGCTTGCATGGCATCAGAACAATTGGATAGACAAAATGAGAAAAAGGATACTTATGATTTATATTAATATATTATAAGTTCTAATATATTAATTTGGAATCATATTATTTAATTAGTATTTATCAAGAATTAATTTAGAATTAATTTACTGATAAAAAAGGAACTAATTAAATATGGACTCTTATATATATAGGATGGGCCAAGTTTATTTAGGTTGGGCCAAGCCTTCATAGATAGTCTATGGAGTGTTTAACCCATGGATCCTATGGAAATGAAAGGTCATGGGTATTAGGGTTTACTTGAATGTAATCCTAATCCTCCACACTATATAAATAGATCTCTAGTTCATGACATGGCACTAGTGTGTGTACACAAGAGGGCAAAACCGATTTTGGTGCTAGTATCCTTATTCTCAAGTTATTCCAAGGGTTCTTGGTGTTGTGTGAACCATTTGAGGTGCAACACTTGGGGCACTAAGCTCTTAAAGGTTCAAGACCACAAGCTGCATCAAAAGGTATGTCATTCTACTAGATTCTTGTATTGTATATACTTCATATTATGCTAGTTAGGATGAAACCTTGGAATATTGAATATTTGCATGTATAATAGAGAAAACATAGATCCAAGGTTTTTAGGGTTGCATGTACACCATGGGAGTGTTAGAATGTTCAAAACCCATCACCTCGTTTCCACCTTTTAGACCACCAGAGTACGCTGTTGCTGCACCTTCAGTTAAGAATGAGACACACCACCATCAAACTTAGATCCCCAGATTGTTGAGCAGTTTAGACAGTTCAATGCTTCCAGTCCCACTGTCTTGTCAGCTTCCATGTCTCATTCAGGTCCGTCTTCATCCAACACTCCAGGTATTCCTTTATCCTTATGGATATTGGATTCTGGTGCATCTCATCACTTGTCACCACATTTTTCATCTTTCTCTTCGTTATCACCTCGTTCACCTGTCTCTGTTATGTCAGCTATTGCTACACCTACGTCAGTAGAGGGTGTTGCTTCTACTGTCACTCCTTATATCTCTTTAACAAATGTCTATTATATTCCTACACTTGCTTTAGATCTTTATTCGGTTAGTCAGTTGTGTAAGTCTGGTTGTTGGGTCTTATTTTCTGATTCGTTTTGCTATGTACAGGACATTCGTACTCGAGGAGTGATTTGGATAGTCCGTAGATTTGTGGAGCTTTATTTTTTGGAGCAACTACATGTTGCTGACACTACTAGAAAAACAGCCTTTTACGACGCGCAAATGCGTGTCAAGGAAGGCCCTGTCATAACGAGAGACGACACACTTTTGCGCGTCGTCTAAAGACGACGCGCATTTACGACGCACATTTATGACACACAATGCGTATCATTAAAGCCGCTGTCAAGAAAGGCCATGTCATAAATGAAGATGACACACATTTTGCGTATCGTAATTTTAATTTTTTAAAAAAAAATTATTTATAGATTTACTAATTTTCAAATTAAAATTGCTTTTCATGTTTCATAATAGAAAATAAAATACCATATACAAAAAATGCAATCCATTGCACAAAAGTTAATGTCATACAAATAATCATTCCAATAGTAGACAAATATTTGTACATTATTATTAAGAGGTTTTCCCTAACTATATAACCTAGTACTACATTGCTATTTCCTTAGTTTGTGTACATTGTTGTAAGCAAGTGTGTATTGAAGCACCTTCCATGAAGTAGTACCCCCTTGACCAATGCTAGTATCAGAACATAAAGCACCTTCTGCACAAAAAACAACAATCAGTCAACAAAGAGTCAACATTCTTTAAAATATTATATGAACCTTCTCAAGTGATGCACATGGACCAAGAATACCCTGAATTACAATTTACAATTTACAACAAAAACAAGAACTGATTGAGTGAACCTAGAAGAATAAAATGCTAGATCAACTTAGCTAAGTATTGAATCCATATGTAATGAATACAATCACAAATGCAAGTGATTAATGTCATTAATGGCATAATTTGTTTTAAAATTATTATTAGTATCTTGATTTATTGATAATATATCATCATGTGGTGTACATGAACCATTTTGATGAGTAGCTGAATAAACATACCTCTGGGTTCCGGGTTTCAGGTCAAATTAAAAAGACTTCACCAACCCGTGACCCAACAATAGTCAAATTAAGTCTTTGACAAATCCCATGTATATTACACTAAGTAAAATCACTGCCAAAAGGGTAGTTTATATATATAAGCAGTTGGTGGATCATTGAATGCAACCCTTGAAAGACCAAAGTCACAGATCTTGAGTTTGCAATCCGTATTGGCCAAAATATTTTTAGGTTTTAGATCTCTGTGAAAGATATTTGCTGCAAAAGAAGTAAATCACAATCAGAATACACAAAATATAACAAGGCATGATTACTTCAAACAATTAAACAAATACTCATATCATCAGAGGATAACACTATACGACCTGAGTGTATGTATTTCAGTCCTATGTGCATGCATAGGCTTCTTTCGACTCATAGATATCGAAATCGAACAAGAAACTACATTTATGCAATTGCTTCTCTCAAAATTACTCACCAGATTCAAGGAAACTGTTAGGTTTTGATTTTGTAGCCAAAAGGATTATGGTTTTGATAAAGAATATTTGCTCAATAATCTTTTTTCAGAATGTATCTTTCCTAAAGATTCACCACTACCATTCTAATTTGATGTCTCTATTACCTTTTCTGGTCAAATGAGTCACTTTTAGTGACTAAACTCTACACACGTGTTAAATTTCTCCAGAAAACTTCTAGATAGCCTGGTTTCAACATGAAAATTGGCAATTTCGGATTGTAAATTTGCTATGCTTGCTTGCAAAAGTTAAAAGTCATACATCAGAAACTAAGACAACATTTGTAATTTTGAGTAACTTTTACATGTTTCTATATGAACAAGGGTGCATTCCATTAAATTAGTGGTATTTCATCTGAAACTTGATAAAACTTCATACAATTATCATAAAAGGTAATGATTTGGTTGTACTTAATTATGTAGTTGAACAAACTGTAGAATGTTAAGGGGCACTACTTTTCAAGTAATGTAGTGGATAGTCAACAAGCTGGTGGCATTATAGATGTACCTTTAGCACAAACTGGTGAAGGTATTGCAGAATGTGAACTCCTCAAATGGTTTGTCCAGGATGTGAGTGATTTGATTTGGTCTTACAATAAATACATCTTCCTTTCCTTTAATTGAATCATTCCAACTAAACTTGTTTTTTCAGGGAGACCATGTTGAAGAATATGAACCTCTTTGTGAAGTTCAAAGTGATAAAGCAACTATAGAAATAACAAGCCGCTATAAAGAGAAAGTTTCCAAGATTCTGCATGCTCCTGGTGACATTATAAAGGTAAAACACCAGTAGTAGTATTAACAATTTCCATATATATGGTAAAGTAATTTTGATTTCACTTTGATTTCAGGTTGGAGAAACTCTATTACAATTGGTGGTTGATGATTCTGCTGTTCCATTTAATGATTCTGATGCATTAGTAGTTTCTGATGGATCAAAGTCTGATGAACACAAGCTAGAGCTCAGAAAGAGTCATGCAAATGACAATTTATCCACCCCTGCTGTTAGAAGTCTTGCAAAGCAACATGGTATTGATTTAGCTGATGTCACTGGAAGTGGTAAACATGGAAGAATATTGAAAGAAGATGTTCTAAAATATGGTCTAGAAAAAGGAATTATTGATGACAAACCTGCTTTTAATCCTACTTCTATCGAACCCATGTCTGGACCTGAAGAACAACTTCAAGAGATGGCTGAATCACTTTATCATGATAAGATATTCTCTCTAAGGTATTATTGTTATTATATAAACAATAAACAATTTCATGAATTTGATTGAAGTAAACATGTTATTAAAGTTGTGAAGTTCTTTGTTGCTAGGGCTTATCAGCGTGCAATGGTTAAGTCAATGACTGCAGCTGCTAGTGTTCCTCATTTTCTTTATGTGGAAGAAATAAACTGTGATGGGCTTATGAAACTTAAATCAGCTTTCCAGAAAGAGAATACTGATCCAGATATTAAATTCACATTCCTTCCCGTGTTAATAAAGTCATTATCCATGGCATTGACCACACATCCATTAGTCAACAACACCTTCAACTTGGAAAATTATGAAGTCACTCTAAAAGGTCTGTATATTCTCCCATTTCACATGTTCTTTTTAGCTTTTATTTTTCAATTGATTAATCTGTCAAGTGGTTTGTTTATTTGTTAATAGGCTCTCACTACATTGGAATTGCCATGGCCACACCTTCTGGACTAGTTGTAGCAAACATCAAGAATGTTCAATCTCTTTCCATATTGGAGGTTAGAAAAATCTACACAATTAAGCAAAAATGAAATTATTGTTATTTTTTATATCAGTTAACTGAATATATTATATGATATTATGTTTATTTTGTAGATAACTAAGGAACTATCGCGTCTAATAAAGTTAGCAATGGCAAAAAACAGAGACAAATTGTCTTAAGTAACAGATCATTAAGGTAAATGTGCCCTAGAAGATGAACGGCATACGACCATTCGTCTTGAAATGCAACGCCTTGTGAAGCAATCTACATGAAAAAAGGAAAAAGAAAGTAACAGTAAGATTGAAATCAAGCCAGCAGATATAAAATTAAGGTTTCAAATCTTAACCCAACACACAGTCAGTCGTAGTAGTAAGCAACGATTAGCGCACAATGATCATTACACAGATTCATATGTATGTTACCTGAAGCATAAGTTGATCGCAGATATCAGTGAATTTTTCGTACGATCTTGACGCCATTGCGTCTGTGAGTTGAGAGAAATCCAATGAAAAACATATATGAAGGGGGAAATTAAGATGAATTGAATTGAATAGCCAACAAGTACCTTATCCATGTAGTTATTGATTAGGGTTCGTTGAACTGGTAGCTTCGATTGCCAGTTGATGAGTCGTAGTTGTCGATTGACACTACAATGGAGAGGAGTTGCAGTTGCCGAACCAGTTAGTGTGAGGATCGATGTGGAAGAAATTGGACTACAGATCTGATTGCTTCACCTTTGCGATTTCATAGATGTGTTTTAGGGTTGTCGTAGTTTTCGATCGACGCTACAATCGAGGGATTCTGATTTGTATTTCTAGGTGCAAGAGTTGACTTTGTATTGACCTACTACCGGTGGTCCAGGTATTCCTCCGCCAACTGGGATGGCGAGACGGACTGTCGCCGCCACAGGCCGACGGCTCGACGCATTAGACTTTCCTTCAGGGACGCCATTTGACTAACATCCAAACCTGAACAAAAAAATTGGAACAGTAATATGAAAAAACCCTAAATCCTTAATTACAAGAGTAAGAAATTAAAGGAGAATGATAAGAGAGTGATGTATGTGCTTGTTCTAGAGTGTGAACGAATAAAAAAATCAATGGCATAACTGGTGGAAACAAGGGAGAAGAGAATGAGCGGGGTTTTTGATTTTTGGGATTTCATTTCCCTCCTTAGGTATACCGAGATGCAGACGCGCCTTTCATTAAAATATTATAAAACGACAGACCAAGACGACACACTATTTATAAAAGGTGCCCTCCGTGTTTGTTTTTTTTTTGACGCAAATTATAGGGCACGCAAAAATGCGTGTCCTCTATTCTTGAATTTTAGGAAAAGCTGACATTATTTTTAGGGCACGTAAAAATGCGTATCGTAAATCAATGCGTGTCATTGTTCACGCGTCATTAAAGGGCTGTTTTCTAATAGTGTGATGTTAATGCTTCTACTATCGATTTGTCTTCTTTTTGTTTAAGACCTTCATCGTCTGTTTTTTATCTTTGGAATTCTCGTTTGGGACATGTGTCAACGTCACGTTTACATTTTTGGTTTCCACTGGGGTGTTAGTGTTAAGAGCATGTCGCAACGCCTAAAAAAATAAATAATATAAATATAAATATTGCTCAAATGCACTAGGAGTAGTACAGGAGAGCAAGGTCGAATCCACATGGATACGTCATAAGGTCTATGCGTCTCTTGCGTAAGACACACACTAATTTAACAAAAATTTAAGGGGGGTGGGGGTTGATGATTAATAAACTTATTTATAAAAGAAATCACAATTAAAATACTTGAGTAAAATTCATAAGGTAAAAGCAATTTCAGTTTCGCGGTGACTCTTTTAATCATGCAAATAACTTTCAACATGTTTATTAAATTGTGTATTGTTTAAATTGGTACTGAAAATCATTAATATGATTTAACAATTTTCTTTTTAGTAAAATGTTTAACCAAAACAATCTATTTGAGTTAAACCTTACTTTTTACTGAATTAACTAAATAAGCTCTTAATTAATTAAGAAAAGCAGCGCTAGACACCGTGTAAAATTCCCAGTAAAGTCTAATACTTCTCACAAGCTCGGAAGCTTAAAGACTTGTCTAATCAGTTTATATTAGAGTTAATCCTGACACTGAACCAATCAAATATTCATCACTTTTACTGATTAATAAAGAAAATTACGGATCTAGACAATCAGATAATTGGAATGGTTCAACAACAATTAAAGTGGCCAACAAAAATTGAATCCAAATCTGTCACACCTCCCACATGGTGGTGGAAACGCCAGGCAACACGACTTTAGGATTTTGTATCACAGATATATATCGTTCATAACATATATATGTTACTTCCATCTAACAAATGATAACTTACATAAAGGCTTTACGTTATTACATTCAGTTTTATCTTGATAACCATACTCTTCGGTAGACAACTAATAACTTCATACGCTTTTACTAAAATATCTTCTGTCTCCATTTGGTGACCTAGGAATACATGTAGTCTGAAAGGTCAATATAATTTTGGTGAGTTCAAAGGTTTTGTATACTTTAAAAATACTTTGTTGAGGTTGTTAGGTCAGCGCTTGTTGTATTCTCAACTTATGCTAGTGGAACTGTGTATACCAAATTGTTTCCTTAATGTTCTGGTAGTGGATTCAGATAGTTCAGTAAATATATATGAATTTGGATCTTTGTTAATGAATAGAAAGATGTATATTATTACTTTCTTTATTTCTTGATAAAACTTCTAGAATCTTTTGTTGTTACTAGGGTAATACTATCCTAGTATTCTTTTATCGTGTTGTGTGTACTCCTACTCCCTTTGAGGCGTCCCTTAAAGAGAGTAACATAAATTTAACAATTTTAGGATGAGTTCTTATAATCGATCTCTGACTGATGTTGTTGTCCATCAGACGTCATTCGTACTTAACAAAGTTATGCCTATTCCGACTATTGTCGGGTTGTAGCTAGCAACTACAGGCATAGGTGTCAACTCTATATAGACCTATACAGATCGTTCCTGTTCACTCAATATTTTAAAATTATAGGCCTGCGGATTAGTAGCTAAAGGTTATTTAGCTTGTGGATGAATCGTATCTCATCTAACGCTTGTTGTGAGGGCCTCTCCTGGTCGATTGTGTTGTTATTCTTCGTTGTATTTATGCGAGATACTTATTATATATATATATATATATATATATATATATATATATATATATATATATATATATATATATATATATATATATATATATATATATATATAAATTATGTTAGAGTGTTTTGCGTAGCCGAGTATTTGTACAGAGTAAGCACTAGGTACTAAGCTTATCCAAAGGATGGCTATAATAACGACTAGAGTATCGATGTTTCCTAGTAACTGGTCAGCGTAACAACTAGGTATGATATTTTCTATCAGTGTGAGTCAGTATAACAAGTAGGCATACTATTATCTTTAAAAGTTGGTCAGAGTATCTACTGTGCCATAATATCATCCTAATGTTATGAGCATAATTATCTAACTAATGTTATACGATTAGTAATAACTATGAAATATTTATATTTTAACATGTATTCCCCACCGAAAAGGTTTAGAAAATGGGGTCGTGAACTCACCTGTGAAGCGTGAAACCATTGTTGTAGGGTAGCATTCGGGAGTCCGGAAGTTGAGAGGCACTCGGGAGTCAGTGCCATGGAAATGGAGAGAGAGTGATGTGTATTTTGAGGTGTGAGAAAGGATCAACCGAAACTTGATATTTATAGGGGGTGGGGGTGCGCGCCGTGTAGTGTGCGTCACACAACTTGCACGTGAACCACCCAAAGGTTGACAAATGTCCTCTTCTCATGGTGCAACGTCATCCATATCCTGAGGAATCGAGTTGTCAAAGCGCACGCCTCGCGGGTGCACACGAAGATGTAACACATCTACATTTGGGCTGCACATAATGAGTAATAATTATTAAAATTAAAATCCTTGAATGAGATAATTTATAGTCATGTGCGCTACACACCATATAATATAAGTTTCATATTAACAAAAATAGGAAAAATAATCTGAATTGTCCATAAATCTTAAAAATGAGTGTGCCAAAACATATATATTATTATATATTTAAAAAGTACACGTCATCCCGATCTCGAAAATATAAATTTCATAGAAATCTGACTCCTTATGCATTATATATGATTTTTATAAGATATAAAAGTCAGTCGCACATAAGGAATGTGTGACATAAAAAGCTACGAAGATAATGATTGACCTTTAGCTAAAGTCACCAAAAGGAAAATCTTAGTACTCTTTAAGATAAAAAAAATTTTAAAAAATGTCAAAAACGTAGTCCGTACGAGGGAGTTATGATTTTAGCAAAATCATTTAATTTTATAAAAATGAATGAAAAATAAAGTAAGAATTAGCTGTTAGGGTCTAAAGGAAAGTTGTAGATCTCATCAAGAGCTTTCCGAGGATATAAAGAATGTCAAAAACGGAGTTTGTATGAAAAAGTAACGAAATTTACAAAATCTGCGTTTTGCGTCGCGTGCGCGGCGGGTGCGCAACGCGCGCTTCTAGAAGGTGAAAACATGGCCCACAAATAGGCCGACACGTGGAACAAAGTAGTTGGGGATACGTAGCCATAAAATGCTTGACGTGCACCCCATTTGCACGCCGTGCACCCCAAAAATCGCCTATAAATAGCTTGAAATGGCTAATTCTCTTCCCATACCTCCTAATTTATTCTCTCTCGAGTTGCTTTCGATTTTTGCCTATTTTTCCTTAGTTTTAGTCTACAGAGAAGCCCTGCGATCCCTAAAGTAGTAGTAGCTAGCAAGTAGCAGCTCTGACAGTGTAATTTTCAGACTTTTGTCTAGGAAATCTCTATAAGTTAAATTACACTCATCCTTATTTTAGTGTAATTTATATTTATAAGTCATAGTCATTATTATGAACCTATAAATAAGATTTATTAGTAATTCCATGTCGTTATACTAATTGATCTACTTACACACGAGGTGTCTAGAATGGTCACATTGGCTTGGTTGTTAGATTTCAGAAAAGCTATATGCCCAAATAATCCTGCCTCCCAACCGTCTTACCTAGCTGATCCTTACTTGATAGATCTTGATGTAAACATTGGGATTAGTGAGTAATCTAGAATATAATTATTATAGTCACCAGAATTATGAAACTAGACTAAGACTTAGTACTTTATGCGTCTAGGTCTTTTCGAAGTACGACATGAAGCGCTGCCGAAATCGCCAGTCACTTTTATCAAGTGAGTGCATAGTCCCTTTCATGAACATGATTTTATCACAAGTATTATTTAAAGTGTTAAATATATGTTAAAGATTTTATATGTGAGCTATATACTTATTACCTGGAATATGTGTTAAGAACATATTTGATAAGATATGATATGCGAAAAAATACGGTTCTATGTATGTTAAGATGCACATATTATTTCACGATAATTATAATAGAAGTATTAGGAGTAGAGCATCATATTCTTACCAGAGATAAAACAAGATGAACACAAAAAGACCTAAGTTAATATTGGGTAGTATCTCCTTAAGAATACGTATGAGATATACACGGAGAGTAGAATTCTGACATTTATCCATGGTCCGAGAGTATAGATATAGCCATCTGTCATTGATCCGAGAGTATGGATTAGACATAATCATTTGTCCATGATCTGAGAGTATGGATTAGACATAATCATTTGTCAATGATCCGAGAGTATGGATTAGGCATAATCAGTTGCCCTTGGTCCGAGAGTGTGTACTAGATATAGTCATTCATTCCTAATCCAAGAGTATGGATTATATATAGTTATTTACTCCCGATCCAAGAGCAAGGTTTACGTAAAATCATTTATTTTGGAATCCAGAGTATGTATTATGTGAGGATCGTTGGGATGGGGTAGATTGATTATAAGTGAGATTTTTGTATCTTGCAAGTTTTGATATATATATGTGTATATATATATATATATATATATGTATATATATGTGTGTGTGTATACACACACACACACACACACATATATATATATATATATATATATATATATATATATATATACACATACATACATACTATAACATTGTGGGATTGAAATCCCTATATATTCACTAGGTTCCAAGCATGACCCACTCAGCTTCCTTATATCACATGTAGCGATACAAAGATACATGCACAATGAGAGATTCAAGGATATATAAATCGTTAGAATATTGAGACATTGTAAGTCTCTGTTTATGCTTATGTTTTGTGTTAGTTATGACATCCTGAGTTTTAAAAATATAAACAAAACACATTTCTTCAAAAATGCTTTGATAATATCGTTATCATGTTTTTGAGACAAATTCCACATAATTAATCTTTTTAAAAAATACTATAATTTAATAAGCATAAACAAATCGGTCTATTCTGGTCGTAAAAATGGCGATGGCACAGTTGGTATCAGAGCACTTGTTTAAATGAACTAGGAATTTAAAGGATTTCTAGACTTACACTTAGAATACTAAGCGATGATAATGAGATAAGTGTCTCTAATGATTTAGGTAATACACATGAGTTGACGCAAGCACAAACTTACTTTAGGATAAGATGCCTAATTTGATTTTATGTGCTAAATGATCTCCAAAATAATGTGCCTTAGGTTGCCTGTCTAGATTACTTTAAGGTCTGTTTCCGACCTAGAATTAGTAAATTTTATGTGTTCAGGTTTCGAAACGTTTAATTACGCTATTAGAACTAATATATAACTTTTCGGAGTGATAAGGAGGATTACGCGTCTAAACCTTCCCTATCTATATGCTCATCTCAGTACACTGAACGTCTGCATTGGTTTATATAACATCATGGTGAGAACACAAGGTGGATTAGGAAATGCTAATGGAAACCAAAAGCCCGAGCCACGAGTGATTGAGTGTGCACCAGTGGTAGCAGCTGCACCTGAGCCAATCCCGATGGCAGGAGCACATGCACTGATGCAGATGATGTTAGACCGTCAAATGGAGAAGACAAGGCATCTACTAAGGTAAAATGGAAGAGAACCTACTAGACCCTTTGTGCCACGTGATTTGAACAAGGAACAGTCTGAGGAGGGAAACTACAGCCATACTATTCGCCAAGCCAAACCAAGAGTGGTTGGAAGGAACCAACCAAATGGAGGAGATGATGGACGTGGGTGTAACTATATGAATTTTTTGGGTGCCAATATGTCACACCCCAAAACCGGAACGGCGGAAACGTTCTGGGGTGGAGGACGTCATGTACAGTATCATAACAAAGCATAATAGTAAACAAGCAACAACATTCATTGCATTAATAGAATAATTTTTAGTACAAGCGTGTTCTGTATAGTATGTAAGACACCAAAATGAATAATCAAAATAAAAGATGAGTCTTGTATGTGCTCCATCTTCTCAAAAGCTTCATCGGTACCTGTCTACTGATGACCTGAGAATATAAGTTATTTTGAAAGAGTTTATCAGCATAACGCTGGTGAGTTCATAAGTATTTAGTGTCATTGCTTGTATAAAAATGTTTGTAACAACGTAGTATATATGTTCGTAGCTGTTTGTAAATGTTTTGTAAATGTTTGTAAATAGTTGAACTCTCTAGAAAATCCAATATTTTCTACTAAAATGTAGCCTTCTACCAAGACCCGACTGTTTGTATGTTTGTTCTTTTGTGGAGTAAGAGTTTTCCCCAGTGAAAACTATCATTATGAAAATATAATTTACTTAGATGAGTATGTGACAAGATCACAAGGTAAATGTCATAGGAAAATAATGTTTTACCTCAGCAGTGACACTGCTGGTCATAAAGTGATGAAATATAGACTCCAGGTAGTACTAAATATACAGCACACCTCGGGGAGTCTAAAGAAAGTGAAAATGCAGACTTCAGGTGGTATTAAATGAACAATACACCTCGAAAAGTCTGTTTTGCCTTTAATTCTTAATTAGTTAATTAAAGGTTTGAATGTGAACTCGTATGTAACCATACTGATCGACGGCTGAATAACTGATGACCCTCCGGTGTCATATGTAGTGAGGTAACATTCTGTCACCCCTTGGCCTTATCGGCTGGGACTGTAGCTAGTAGTCAGGGTATGGGAGTGTCTCTCCCGTATAGATCTATACACACAATGTCCGCTCTCCCTCCAGGAGACTCTGGTTACAAGGTGATACCACAATGAAGTGTCGTATCGAGAAGTAGTATGTCACATTCTGTTTATAGTATTCAAAAGTTTTGTATAGTAGGTGATAGTATAGTAATGTTTTCTCTGTACTAGTGTATAGTATGTTCTCTTGTATAGTGTATAGTATGTATTGTTTCTCAATGTAGTACTTATGTAGTGACTCGTAAATATACTGACTCTTGTATGTATCGTTGTAGTAGTAATAGTGAGTAGTAATCCCTTAACTATACCTATTATAGTTAAATAGTAATGTTGTTTGTATGCCTTCATTACACAAAGGTACTGAACTGAAGTGAAAGCTTTTATATCCAACACATATATATATGATATATAACTAAGAGTTCACCGACATTCAGACAAATAACAGGATACCCTAAGTCCACAACCAAACAAGGAACATGAAATAAGGGGAGCTATCAGTCCTAAGTCCTTCAAGTCTTACTTATATAAATATATTAGTGTAGATATGAGTTTGTAAATAATGTAAGTTTAAGAAGGTTTGAAAACAGTTTTAGCATCTAAAATAGTTTGATAAAAGGTTTTGAAGTGTTTGAAATCCATAAGTTTGATAGTAATTTGAAAGTAATAGAAAATCCTTCTGTTTGTTCTAGACATTAATCAATGTGATTAAAGCAATATCTAGTGTATGTTCTTGGTGTTCTTGAAGAACACTTGAAGATCTAAGAAAAAGAGGAGATTTCATGGATGAAATCATGTATAACTACTAGATGAAGTGTTGGATCAACAAATCAAGAGAAGAAACACTTAAATTTTTGGAAGATTTGGAAGAAGCTCTTATGATACTTGAGAGAGAATGTGGGTGTTCTTGAGTTTGGAAGTAAGAAATGAGGAAGGAAGGAGTAAACTCATGCCTTAAGCATGAGTTCTCGGTCAAAGGAGGTTTTCGGCCCCACCCCTCATGTTTGGCCGTAACACCTTATCAAGGTGTTATTTGTTTTATTTGTTCCCCAATAATCCTAGAAAATACTTCATTTCATTTGTTTTCTAAAAAAAATAAATATTAAAAATACCCAATCGGACTTTAAAACCGAGCTAAAAATTAGCGGAAATGAATTTGACTTTTAATTGAAGTGATTGACTGTAGAGTTCGATCAAATGGAAATTTCGGGTTGTCACATCATCCCCCCCGTTAGAGGGAATTTCATCCCGAAATTAGAGCTCAAATAACTAAGTTATTACAAATAACTAAGTAAAAAGATGAGGATATTTAAGTTTCATTTGATCCTCGCGCTCCCAAGTGAACTCCGGTCCTCGCTTGGCGTTCCAACGAACCTTTACGATTGGGATGCGGCTTTGTTTCGTTCGCTTGACCTCTCGGTCCATGATCTCTACTGGTTCTTCCACGAAGTTGAGGCTCTCGTTGATTTCGATCTCGTCTAGTGGGATTACAAGAGTCTCGTCGGATAGGTACTTTTTCAATTTCAAGACGTGGAAGGTAGGATGTACGTTACTAAGCTCGCGGGGTAAGTTGAGTTTGTAAGCTACGGGGCCGATTATAGCGAGAATCTCAAAAGGCCCTATGTATCTTGGATTTAGCTTTCCATGCTTTCCGAAGCGTATCAAGCCCTTCCAGGGTGAGACTTTCAAAAGGACTCGGTCTCCCACCTGGAGTTCCAAAGGTTTCCTCCGTTTGTCTGCGTAGCTTTTCTGTCGGTCTCTAGAGGCTTTCAATCGTTCACGAATCTGAACGATCTTCTCTGTCGTTTCCCGAATGATCTCCGGACCTGTGAGAGTGCTGTCAGGAACTCGTCCTTTAGCTAACTGTGTGTCACCCACCTCAGCCCAGCACAGAGGGGATCTGCACTTTCGGCCATAGAGGGCTTCAAATGGAGTAGCCTTTATGCTCATGTGATAACTGTTGTTATAGGAAAATTCGACAAGGGGTAATGAGTATCCCATGCCTTCCCAAAGTCGATCACACAGGCTCGCAACATATCTTCCAAGGTTTGGATAGTCCTCTCACTCTGTCCGTCGGTCTGTGGATGGTCGGCCGTACTCATGTCCAGCCTCGTTCCTAGGGAGCTTTGTAATGACTACCAGAACCTCGAAGTGAATCTACTATCTCTATCGGAGATAATAGATATAGGAACACCATGCAGTCGTACGATCTCCCTAATGTATGTTCTTGTGAGCTTCTCCATTTTGTCGGTCTCTTTGATGGGTAGGAAGTGCGCGGACTTGGTCAATCTGTCGACGATGACCCAAATGGTATCAAGCCCACCCTTTGTCTTGGGTAGCTTGGTTATGAAGTCCATAGTGATCCGCTCCCACTTCCATTCAGGTATCTCTGGTTGCTGAAGTAAACCTGATGGTTTCTGGTATTCGACCTTAATCTTTGAGCAAGTAAGGCATTTACTCACGAAGGTAGCAATCTCTGCTTTCATGTTAGGCCACCAGTATAGCTTTTTAAGATCCAAATACATCTTATCTGAACCTGGGTGGATCGAATATCGAGTGTTGTGCGCTTCCTTCATGACCAAGTCTTTGAAGCTACCATGTCTCGGTGCCCAGATCCGGTCCATGAGATATAAGACTCCGTCACCCTTGACTTCTAAGTTCTTATCCATTCCTCGCAGGGATTCTCCCGCCACATTTTCAGGTTTTAAGGCTTCGAACTGAGCCTCCTTAATTTGTGCGGAAAGATGCGAATGGATAGTCATAGTTAATGACTTGACTCTTCGTCCATAATATTCTTTTCGACTTAGGGAATCTGCTACCACATTGGCTTTACCCAGATGATAACGAATTTCGCATTCGTAGTCATTGAGTAGCTCAACCCACCGTCGTTGTCTCATATTGAGCTCCTTCTGGTTGAATATGTGTTGTAGGCTTTTGTGGTATGTGAAGATAGTGCTCTTCGTACCATAGAGGTAGTGCCTCCAGATCTTCAGGACAAACACAATTGCTCCCAGTTCAAGATCGTGGGTGGTGTAGTTGACCTCGTGTGTCTTCAGCTGTTTTGAGGCATAGGCGATGACCTTACCTCGTTGCATCAGAACACAGCCGAGCCCCTGGTTGGATGCATCGCAGTATACCACGAAGTCTTCTATCCCTTCGGGGAGGGATAGTATCGGTGCGGTGCATAAGGCTCGCTTCAGTGTTTGGAACGCCTTCTCTTGTTTCTCTTCCCAGTCAAAGGCCACGCCTTTCTGGGTCAATGTAGTGAGGGGTTTCGCAATTCGAGAGAAGTTCTGTATGAACCTGCGATAGTAGCCAGCGAGGCCTATAAATTGACGAATTTTCGTAGGCGTCTTCGGTGCTGACCAGTTCTCGATGGCCTTAATTTTGGAAGGGTCCACGTGGATTCCTTCTTCGCTAACCACGTGTCCTAAGAATTCGACTCTTCAGATCTAAAATCCACATTTAGAGAACTTCGCATAGAGCTTTGCTGATCGTAAGGTTCCTAGGACTTGTCGAAGATGATTGCTATGTTCCTCCTTACTTCGAGAGTAGATAAGTATGTCATCGATGAAAGCGATGAAGAATTGATCCAAGTAAGGATGGCATACCCTATTCATCAAGTCCATGAGTACTGCGGGGGCATTGGTCAATCCGAATGGCATCACCACGAACTCGTAGTGGCCGTAACGAGTTCGGAAGGCTGTCTTCGAAACATCCTCCTCCAGCACTCGTAACTGGTGATACCCGGACCTCAGATCAATCTTGGAAAAGTAACTCGCCCCTTGCAGCTGGTCGAATAAATCGTCTATGCGAGGAAGAGGGTAACGATTTTTGATCGTAAGTTTGTTGAGTTCCCTGTAATCGATGCACATACGGAACGATCCGTCTTTCTTCTTCACGAATAAGACTGGTGCTCCCCAGGGTGAGAAGCTTGGTCTTATAAAGCCCTTGCTGAGCAGTTCGTTAAGTTGACCGGACAGTTCTTGCATCTCAGCAGGTGCTAGATGATAGGGCGATTTGGCTACGGGGGTCGCCCCTGGAATCAAGTCGATTCGGAACTCGACTTGACGTTGCGGGGGTAATCCTAGGAGTTCTTCCGGAAAGACGTCAGGAAAATCGCGTATTACAGGGAAGTCTTTCATGTCTTTTGTTTTCTGGCTCGTATCGACAACGTGAGCCAAGAATGTACGATATTCCTTGCGCAAGTACTTCTGGGCTTGAATACTCGAGATGATACGAAGGCTCATACTGGGTTTGTCTCCGTAGATTAACAAGGTTTCGTTATTCGGTAGATTTAGGCGGACTGCCTTCTCGAAGCACATAATATCAGTACCATGGAGACTCAACCAGTCCATGCCCGCAATGACATCGAAACTTTTGATTGATACAGGTATGAGGTCGATTGGAAATGAATGATTATCTAGCGTGAGGGTACAACCTATGTAAATCTCGTTAGAACTCTCTGTCTTTCCGTTAGCCATTTCTACGGCGAAGGTTTCTTTTAGTGCTTGCGGTGCTTGATTAAGTAAGTGTTTAAATTTTTGGTTTACGAAGCTCTTCTCTGCCCCACTATCAAATATGATACAAGCATAAGAGTTATCAAGAAGGAACGTACCCGTGACTACTGTGGGGTCTGCCACGGCTTCATTGTGGCCAATAGCAAGTAGTCTTCCTGTTCCTCCCGCATTCCTAGCTTTCAGACAGTTTCTTTTGAAGTGTCCTGTCTCGCCGCACCCGTAGCAGGCCTGGCTCACTCCTGCACCGGGAACCTGGGTGATGGGTTTGGGTGGTGTTCGGCAAAACCGGGCGGTATGGCCCTTCCGGTCGCAATTAATGTAGTGCATTTCCCGACAGGGGCCGTTATGATGGAAATTGCACTTGGTGCACTTGGGTAGGGTCCCTGCATATGGCTTGGCTGGTACAGGGACAGCAGGGGTTGTGGCAGCATGGATAGCCACCGCCTGTTGTTTCTTGGAAGGGGGTTGAGTTGATTTGCCCTTCTTTCGATCCCAATGCCTTTTCTTGTTGTCGGCCGCGTTGGTTGGTGTGGGGGCAGTCATTGTAGTTGTTGTTGGAGTAGAAGGAACCTCGTGATCGATGAGCCTTTGGGCCAATTCCTTGGCACTATCAAAGGTCGCAGGGTGTGATGCTAGAACGTTCCCTCGATATGGGGGTACTAGACCCCAGATGTATCTTTCGATTTTCTTGCTTTCGGTGGGGACCATGTTGGGACATAGAGTCACCAGGTCGCAGAACCTGGCTGTATAAGCCACTATGTCGGAACCCTTCATTTTGAGGTTCCACAGTTCCTCCTCGAGCTTCTGGATTTCGCCCCTCGGGCAGTACTCCCTTGTCATCAGGTCTTTCAGTGTATCCCAGCCCATGACGTTAGTTGCTACTAGTGAGAGTGCTTTGACATGGCTATTCCACCACGTCAGGGCCTTTTCGGTGAAGGTGCAAGCAGTGAACTTTATCTTGCTTCCCTCAGGGCATGAGCACATCTCGAAGATTGCTTCTGTTCTTTTGATCCATTGGGACAGCGCAATAATCCCTCCGGTCCCGTTGAAGTACGTTGGTTTGCAGCTGATGAAATCTTTATAGGTACACTCCCGTATACGTGGTTGGATTTCACCATTGCTGGAGTTTGTGCCAGTTCCAGCTCCACTTGAACCCCCAGAGTTTACTTGGGACATGGTTGCGGTTACAGCTGCGGTCACCGCTGCTTGAAACATCACCGCATCAAACTGCGGAGGGGGTGGTGGTGGAGTTTGATTTGCAGGTCTGCCCCTGGTCGGACGCTTGCGAGGCGGCATCTTTTACTGGAAATTTACAGAGATGATGATAATAGTAAGAATCAATTGCAAGTATGATGAGAGTGTTTCATGGACTAAATCGCCATAGTCCAACTATCAGATAGAGGTATAACAATAGAGTAGGGAAACCCAAAGGTGAAGACTTTCCAAAGATTAGATAACTGCCAATATTACTGGTAATAATGATGTAAAATGAGTTCGGGAAAAATGACCTAACAGTGGGTCTTACATCAAACCATAAGGGAAAATGTTGGCAGTATTAGAAGTCTAGTTAGAGTACTTTAAAAGTTAGGAATATTTTACAGACAAGTGCTCTATAGGGCACGGAAAAGAAAGGCTATTCCTTATCCCAAAAGAAAAGATGAGTCGACATCTTCTACCGGCAACGGGTATCCCTCGGGCGAACCCTCAGATCTGCCAGTTGACATACAACCCCTTGAAGATGTCGTTCATGCGCCCTCTGACGTACTCGGAGTTCCATGACTTCGGCTCGGGATGCAGCTAACTGTTGCTGCAGAGCCTCATTGGTTCCCCTGGTCCTTTCCATAGCCTCTTCGAGTTGGCGAATGCGGACTGTGTTAAGGCCAGAGTTGGCGTCAACTTCCATTACTCGGTCGATGGCTGCATGACCTTCCTCGACGTTCCGAGCAATCCTACGGACCATGATGGGTAGGACACGGTCAGCTGAGCCTCCCTCGCGTAGATTGTAAAAACTCCGGTCCCCATTGTAAGGTAAGGGCTGACCCTGCTCATCACTCCAACGATTCAAGGTTGTTGCCCACAAGGGAGTGGGACCTTGAAATGTCGGACGGGGGTTAGGGTTTGGGACTTGACCTTCTTGGGGTAGGTTGTTGACCTCTGGTTCGGAGTCGGAGCCATCCGAAAAGCCTTCTGTGAGGTGATCATCCAAAAGGATTGGGTGATCGTCTTCGGGCTCACCATCGAGCCACCCACCATTTCCTTGGTTGGGATAGTACGGATCGCCGGGGAGATGGAAGCCAGCCATGTTATCTACGCGAGAATAGGGGAAAATAATAGTTAATAGACGTACTAATGAGGATTCTTTTTAGTTTGCACATAAGTAATTATAGTAACACAAAATACTCCTATAGTATTCTGTTCTAATACTCCCGTTGTAGTAATGTTGGTAAGTTTTTAGACTTGTTGCAACACCACAATCATTCTTAGGAACATGCTAGTCACTCCTCAGAAAATATAGTTGATCAGATTATATCCCCCTAGATTTGACTATATGTCTCTAAGCCTAATTGTGTTGTTCAACAATCGTAATACTTTTGTTCTGTTCTAGTATGATACTGACACTGGTATGAATAGATGTATATATACTTAGTTAAATATTTTATTATTTAAAAGTATATATTCTTGGTCAGAGTGTTTTAATCCCGTTGCGTTTATAGTTTGTATATCTTTTATGGGTTGATATACTCAATTCATTATAAACAATGCTCTGATACCAATCTGTCACACCCCAAAACCGGAACGGCGGAAACGTTCTAGGGTGGAGGAAGTCATGTACAGTATCATAACAAAGCATAATAGTAAACAAGCAACAACATCCATTGCTTTAATAGAATAATTTTTAGTACAAGCGTGTTCTGTATAGTATGTAAGACACCAAAATGAATAATCAAAATAAAAGATGAGTCTTGTATGTGCTCCATCTTCTCAAAAGCTTCATCGGTACCTGTCTACTGATGACCTGAGAATACAAGTTATTTTGAAATAGTTTATCAGCATAAAGCTGGTGAGTTCATAAGTATTTAGTGTCATTGCTTGTATAAAAATGTTTGTAACAACGTAGTATATATGTTCGTAGCTGTTTGTAAATGTTTTGTAAATGTTTGTAAATAGTTGAACTCTCTAGAAAATCCTATATTTTCTACTAAAATGTAGCCTTCTACCAAGACCCGATTGTTTGTATGTTTGTTCTTTTGTGGAGTAAGAGTTTTCCCCAGTGAAAACTATCATTATGAAAATATAGTTTACTTAAATGAGTATGTGACAAGATCACAAGGTAAATGTCGTAGGAAAATAATGTTTTACCTCAGCAGTGACACCGCTGGTCATAAAGTGATGAAATATAGACTCCAGGTAGTACTAAATGTATAGCACACCTCGGGGAGTCTAAAGAAAGTGAAAATGCAGACTCCAGGTGGTATTAAATGAACAATACGCCTCGAAAAGTCTGTTTTGCCTTTAATTCTTAATTAGTTAATTAAAGGTTTGAATGTGAACTCGTATGTAACCATACTGATCGACGGATGAATAACTAATGACCCTCCGATGTCATATGTAGTGAGGTAACATTCTGTCACCCCTTGGCCTTATCGGCTGGGACTGTAGCTAGCAGTCAGGGTGTGGGAGTGTCTGTCCCATATAGATCTATACACACAATGCCCGTTCTCCCTCCAGGAGACTCTAGTTACAAGGTGATACCACAATGAAGTGTCGTATCGAGAAGTAGTATGGCACATTCTGTTTATAGTATTCAAAAGTTTTGTATAGTAGGTGATAGTATAGTAATGTTTTCTCTGTACTAGTGTATAGTATGTTCTCTTGTATAGTGTATAGTATGTATTGTTTCTCAATGTAGTACTTATGTAGTGACTCGTAAATGTACTGACTCTTGTATGTATCGTTGTAGTAGTAATAGTGAGTAGTAATCCCTTAACTATACCTATTATAGTTAAATAGTAATATTGTTTGTATGCCTTCATTACACAAAGGTACTGAACTGAAGTGAAAGCTTTTATATCCAACACACACACACACACACACACACACACACACATATATATATATATATATATATATATATATATATATATATGATATATAACTAAGAGTTCAACGACATTCGGACAAATAACAGGATACCCTAAGTCCACAACCAAACAAGGAACAGGAAATAAGGGGAGCTATCAGTCCTAAGTGCTTCAAGTCTTACTTATATAAATATATTAGTGTAGATATGAGTTTGAAAATAATTTAAGTTTAAGAAGGTTTGAAAACAGTTTTAGCATCTAAAATAGTTTGATAAAAGGTTTTGAAGTGTTTGAAATCCATAAGTTTGATAGTAATTTGAAAGTAATAGAAAATCCTTCTGTTTGTTCTAGACATTAATCAATGTGATTAAAGCAATATCTAGAATGTTTCAACGTGTATTCCCCCCATAAAAGCATTTAAAATCATTTCAAAGGTTGATTAAGGGGTATGAAATCACTTGAAATGAGTGATGCGTATGTAAGATCGGGAAAAAAAAGATGCTAAGTGTCAAGTGAAGACTTGAGCACACGCGGATCCTATTTAGCATATAAAGACACATATATGAATACAATTAGTGTTTACTCAACTAATCAGGTAAAGAATAACACTTTAAGGACTAAGAATTCCTTAATAGAAGTGTTACAATCACTTAGAATTGCATAAGGGGGTTGTAAAGCCACTTAAGGGAAGTTTTCGGTCCATGAAGGGTTTTCGGTCCATGAAGGTGACCGAAAACTCAGGATGTTTGGTGCATGTGGTGATTTTCAAGGGCTTTCAAACATGCATAGGGGTTCTAAGTTTTATCGAAAGCCTTAAGTGAGTTTTAAGGTCTTAAAGGCACCTTTCTTTAGGGTTTTCGGTCAAAGGAGATACACTATACCGAAAACTCCTTTTGTTCTTGGAAAACGACGATTTCAAGGCCCTAAATCAAGTATCCTTACTAGATAACAATTATAGGAGATAGATACTTACAATATGGAAGCAAAGAAGGGTGTTTTCGGTCCAAAACACTAGTGTATGTTCTTGGTGTTCTTGAAGAACACTTGAAGATCTAAGAAAAAGAGGAGATTTCATGGATGAAATCATGTATAACTACTAGATGAAGTGTTGGATCAACAAATAAAGAGAAGAAACACTTAAAATTTTGGAAGATTTGGAAGAAGCTCTTATGATACTTGAGAGAGAATGTGGGTGTTCTTGAGTTTGGAAGTAAGAAATGAGGAAGGAAGGAGTAAACTCATGCCTTAAGCATGAGTTCTCGGTTAAAGGGGGTTTTCGGCCCCACCCCTCATGTTTGGCCGTAACACCTTATCAAGGTGTTATTTGTTTTATCTGTTCCCCAATAATCCTAGAAAAAACTTCCTTTCATTTGTTTTCTAAAAAAAATAAATATTAAAAATACCCAATCGGACTTTAAACCGAGCTAAAAATTAGCGGAAATGAATTTGACTTTTAATTGAAGTGATTGACTGTAGAGTTCGATCAAATGGAAATTTCGGGTTGTCACACAATACACTAAGTCTTTCTGGAAGCCCAAAACCAGTAGAGATTATGGACTGGATATCCGAGATGGAGATGCTATCTGAGAGTTGCAATTGCAGCAACAAGCAGAAAACCATCCTTGCAGTCAAACAACTGAAGATCGGGGGTTTAAATTGGTGGAAGTTGTTAGCAAATACATTGCTGCATGGAGAAGACCTAAAAATATATTGGGAAGTATTCCTAGAATAGTTGAAGATGCAATACTTCTTGGAAGTGATTCTGATAGGCATGAACAACGACTTTCAAAACCTGAAGAAGGGGAAGATGAGCATTGATAAGTATGCCACCACATTCACTGAGAAGATGAAGCTATTCCCCTACTTGGTGCCTACTGAACTCTCCAAGATAGAGAGGTTTTCTAATGGGTTGTCGATGGACTTTGGTCCAACGGGGAAAATGGCAACTACTTTGAAGACAACCATTAGAGCAGCCAAGAATATGGAGACTCGACTTCGGGAGAAGAGTCTGGAGAAATCTGAGGGAGGAGAGAAGAGAAAGGTTGAAGGATCTTCTAAATCTAATAAAAAGAGTAAAATTTTAAAATCTAAAGACAATGAGCGTGAAAGTAGCGGCAAGGCACAATGGTGTGACAAGTGTCAAAGGAAGCACTTTAGGAGATGCACCGAAAAAATGACATGCTTCAAGTGTGGGAATACTAGTGACTATGACAACAAATGCAAGGCTAAGCAGGAAGTTTGTTTCGAGTGCAGAGAAGTAGGGCATTTCCACAAGGACTACCCAAAGAAAAGAGGAGCGGAAAGGCCAAATATTCTGCCGAAGCCGAAGGCAAGGGTGTATCATATGATCCTTGACAAAACTACAATAGGTTGGGAACAGAGAGCGGCTGTTGTGACATGGTATCAGATGGTTTGGATGCTATATGATGGATCCGTCTTGGGTGCTTGCCTAAGAACACAATCACAAAGGAATCATTAAAGGACGACCGAGTGTTCTCCCGAGATGTCACTCCGATGATCAAGTTAGTTTTCCTGAGAGGGAGAGAAAATATGGGGGTAATTTTCATAAGAGAAAAGATGGATCCCTTACTGGAGGCGGAAGAGATCCTTTTGTATCTGTTACTAACGGATCGTGGGGATCGTTCCTCGTTAGCATGAAACGTGGCCTCCTCTTACTAGGAGAGCTATTCACGCAAACTAACTACCAAGTGACGTCTATTGTGGGCGTCACCTCGGCTATTTGTTGCCTTCTCATTGGCTGTGAGTGAATGAGAAGATCACATGGAATGTTCTTCCCATGTGATGAGAAATGAGTTGATGCCCTGGCCTTGGCTTGCTTAGCCAAGGTAGTAACGTTTATGTTATATTTTCCGTTACATTTAACGTGGCCGTTACGTAACGTTAACAAGTCCCTTAGGCCAGTAGACTTCTGCGTTCGTGACATAACGGAGTTGTTTTGGCCTACTTACAGACACGTGGTGGGCTGCTACTGGTGTCTTGTGCAGTTGGTAGGGCTACATCGCCGTTGTTCGGCGGTTTCATCATGAGGACGGTTCGTTGCCTCATTGATGGCATTAAAACCCCAGTTCCTCTTGGCATTTCCTCATTGTCTTCTACTTGTTTGTCTTTGCCCTTTTGCTCTTGAGAAAACGCTTCCAAAATTTCCTTCGTATTCTCCAAGGCTACTGCTCGCGTTTTAGGAAGAGATCTTACCCCTGAGGAATGGGAGTCTTTCGCGTTCTAGTTCGGGTTCGTTCCCGAACATGGCGTGCAAATTCCCTTTCTGACGCGTCACTGTACAGCCCACCAAAGGGAAAACTCGGGATTCTGATCGCTCTATTCGAGGCAAATATTCGTTTGCCTACCACCGATTTCTTTAATATGATCATTTGTGAATATGGGTTTTCGGTGAGGGAGTTGACCCCTATTGCTATCAACAGGATAGTGGGCTTTGAACCCCTTTGTCGTGCCCTAGGCCACTTTCCGACTGTTCCTGCTTTCAAGCACTTCTTTAATGCCTCCACCCAGTCGGGGACTCGAACCCTTTCCCGCCGACAGGGAGTCCCTATTCTTATCCATGATAAGAAGTCAAAGAAGAACTGGAAAGTTAAATTCTTGTGGGTGAACGATGATCTCATGGTACTCAGCTACCCGAGGACTAAGGTGTGTGTCGACCGTGCTCCCGTACTGTTTGGCGCTGACAAGGAACCGGCTGATTCCCTGGAGAAGATCAGCATCACCGGTGAAGATTGTCTTGACTGTTTCTTAGTCGGCGGCGGGATGAGTGCTGCTTGGAGGGCTCGCGGGAAGATGCTTGAATTCTTTGTCGAGAAATAGGGTATATCTTTTATGACAACCCGAAATTTTTTTTGATTTTAAAGCCCAGTCAATCAACTCAAATGAGTGTCAAACTCATTAGTACTGGGTCCTAGCCCGGTTAAAGGTCATCCTAAGGAGTTTTGAGCCTAATACACTTAAGGATTAAGTGTCAGAAAGCACCTGCTAGAGACTCTGTACAACACTAAAGCCCTAAACTCCAACATGTGGAGTTTACGGCCGTAAACATGGAGTTTACGGCCGTAAACCCATGGTAGGCCGTGAACTCCACCTTATAACCCCATTTCCTTCACTTTTCTTCATTCTTTCACTTTCACCTCAAGAACACATGAGTTTTCTCTCAAGTATCATCCCGATCTTCGTACTTGATCTTCAAAAATCATAAGTGTTCTTTCTCCAGTTAGTTGTTAATCATTCTTAACTAGCTTCATCCTCATGATTCATCCATGGAAATCATGTTTTCTTAGATCTTCAAGTTTCACCAAGAACACCAAGAACACACACTAGTGTTCTTGGCCAATATCAATCATTTCAAGCTTCTAGATCGTAAGTACACTTCCCTATACTTCTTATCTAGTTAGTATCCATGCTTAGAGACTTGAAACATGCCTTTTTCCCATGAAGATCATGAGTTTACGGTCCAAGATCTTCCAGGACCGTAAACTCAATGTTGATGCATGTATTGGCCATAAACCCTATAGGATGCAAGGCAAGTGACCCAGAACCCTTCCTTGATGATTGAAGGACCTTAAACTTCACTCAAATCCATTATGACCATGAGTTTACGGCCGTAAACCCCTTTGGGCCGTAAACTCATCAAAAGCCTTCAATGGGTTGGTCTTTTTCATACAAGTGTTGAACAAAAGTCCCTAAAGTTTCCATAGCTTTCAAACCAACATTAGCCATGTTTGACCATGCGTTTACGGCCGTAAACTCCCTTGGGCCGTAAACCCATGGCCGTAAACTCATGTTAGTGCCATTTCACTTTCCTTTGTTGAATCACATGTGATTCCAACAGTTGGTCAAGGTGTTTCCTAGTCCCGGAAGGTGTTTCCTTTCATATATTTGTTTATAAACACCATATTCATGTCAATATGTGTCCTTATATGTCATTTAGGACTTATTGTGTCTCGGGACTTCATTCGTGGAACTTCTCATCCTTACACGCATACCCGTTTGAATCACCCACATCAGGTGAGTTCATACCCCGTAATGAATCTTTTAACTGTTTTAAGGGGGGGGGGAATACAAGTTGAACACAATGATAATTGTGTAAATGTTTGTTATTAAACATCTTTCAAAATGTTACTTATGTCATTTATAAGTTGTGAAAACATTTCAAAAAATCTTTTAAAGTTATGTTACTTTATAGTTATACAAAACTCCGTTTTTAAAGTACAAGCATAACTTAGTAGATAAATGAGTCTTTTCAATAACAGTCCAAGTAGAACATTAGTAAACTATAATAGGTATAGTTTAGGAGAATGCTATTCATTACTTCTAGTATAATGAAGCACACAAAGAGTCAGTTCATACATGAGTCAAACACACAGTGAAGAGAAACAAACAATACCATACAGAACATATAGTGAAGAGAATCAAACAATACCATACAGAGAGAACACACAATTACGAGAAACAAACAGAACGTACAATATACAGTACAAAACAAACAAGTTAGGTTGCTATATCATGAGAACACAATGCTGGATCTAATTATACCAATGAATCACTAACTCATCGTTCTAAACAAAAGGTGATAGTTATATTGGGTATACATGATCATATAACAAATGTGAATTACACTGCTTGCAAGAATTTGCAGAGGTCGCGTTTGGTTCCCTTAATCTCTAGACAAGGAGAACGTTTAGTAGGGGTTCTAGCCTTCACATTATAACCGTAATAAAACAAATATGTTTTTAGGTTATTAGTACATCCGCATGTCATTATAAACGACAACTGTGTACTTACATTTTCCATTACTTTCATAAAGTGACAGTACCACTTGAAAGTCAAACTCAAACTATTTTCGAGTCAAGATAGTTATAAACTGGGGAAAATATACATTCTTACAATCGACAAATGGAACAGTCGAGTCTAACACATAACAGAAGATGCCTTGGTAGAAGGCTACGTTTAAAAGAAAGGACCATAATACTAGTCTTATGATTCCTTTATGTATACATCACAGGATATATATATACCAATAGGGTCCGACAGGTAACAGGATGTGTGCTCTCCACTTCATTTCCTGTTCCTTGTTTGGTTGTGGGCTTGGAACGAATTCACCCAATCTATTTTCTGCCCGATTCTATATATATGTATGCTTAGTATACATTAAGTCATCATAAGGGTACAAGGTATGGGTCAGGTTATAGGACACAGAGTCAAAGCACAGTTTTCTAGTACAAAACATACTTTCCAAAATCAGTACTTTTGATATACAAAACTAGAAACTTCCCAGTAAAGGGTTTAATCCATTTTATTAAACCAGTACAATTTAAAGGACCTTTGGTGAGTAACTCTATAATACCTTAGTTTATACACTATGTTTATATATAAAACTAATAGCCAATAGGTAGTTGGATGGGTGCTTTCCGCCTTACTTCCTGTTCCTTGTTTGGCTGTGGGCTTAGGGCAGATTCGCTCAATTAACTTTCTATCCGATATTAGATTATATATAGCAGTATAAACTAAGCTATTATAAAAGTAGTCACTGTGGTCACCATTTTACTATAAGAAAAATAGGTTTTCTTAAAGAACTTTTCATTAGATATAAAAGAACCATTACAATTAACTCCATGAGTAACAAGTGTTTACACTAGGGTTATATACGACGATGATCTGACAACCAATGGGATGTGTGCTATCCGCCTTAATTTCTGTTCCTCGTTTGGTTGTGAGCTTAGGACAGATGTGCACAATCGATTGTTTGTTTACTCTGAGTCTTATATAGCTCGTAGCCGCTTAGTACCCATAGAAAGGGTTGTAGTGTCATTTTACTTAAACTTCTATCAAAGTAGGAAATATAGGATTTTCTAGAGGAACAGACGAACTTTTCAAAACAGAACTTACAACTACATTTTACATTTACATTTTCCACAACATTTTACAACTTACTTACATCACTAAACTCTTATGAACTCACCAGCTTAATTGCTGATCAACTCTTTCAAATAACTTGTATTCTCAGAAGACTATTAGACAGGTGCTCGAGCTGGGAATTCAGAAGATGGAGCATTATAGCTTCAAGTCTTGTTTTGTTATTTGTGTATGAATTCTATGTTTTGTGAACACACACATTGTAAAAACTTTCTTTCGAAATGAAATGATTGTTCATTACTTGCTTACCATATACATATCTCGTGATACTAAACATGACGTCCTCCACCCCTGAACGATTCCGCCGTTTCGGTTTTGGGGTGTGACATCTTTCTCTTCTCTTCTCCCCTCCCCCCCCACACCTTTTTTTTAAAGATTGGTGAGTCATGTTTGTAGTGGTGCTTTGGCTTAACCGACATTATTTCTTGTTTGTACCAGGTGTGGAGGAGATTGTTTCTTTGGAGAAGCCCTTTCGGGGTTTGTATGACGCCGAGCTTCAGGTTCGCGACGTTGACCTGGTGGAGGCTCTTCCACCTCTTTTTTCTGGCCAGGGATTCGTGACGACTGCCAGTTCTGACAGTGTTATCGGCGCTGGTGAGGATCCGGACCTATAGGATGTTGTCGTCACTGGTGCTTCTCAGAAGGATCCTACCCCGTCCGGGTCCCCGAGGAGTCTTCTCTGGATTAAGAGGCGTTTTGTTTTATTGGAAACCTCTTCTGGCGGTCGAACTGAGGCAGCTAGCAACTGACCCCCTCTACGTAAGAAGTGTTATTTTAGTCTTATACTGGGGGGTCTTAAGGATTCCAACTGTGCCCCCGATGAAGGTCCTCTGAAACTGCTGGAGGGGGCACAAATCGGGGCGACTGAACCGCCCTATCATACGGGAGAAAGGAGCACCGAGAAAATCAGCTCTATTCCCACAACCAAAGTGACCGGGGCGAAGACTTGGTCTTCGCCTCCTCATGGTCTTGCCTCCACCTCTTCTGGTAGAACCACAACTGTCCCCCTGCTGATGGATTCTTCACCGGATGCTTATAAGCCAGCTTGGAGACTAACTGCTCAGGATCTTGTCTCCGATCATGACACTTCTCTCGAGTGGTGTCAGCACGCATTTCCTTCTGCCACGACTGAGGTCCTAAGCGCCCTGTCTGACGAGCATATGGCTAACAACTTATGTTACGTTGCCGCCCAAGTGTCGTCTTATTTAGTCGCGGCCGCCGAACGCATCTCCGAGATGGAGACCCTCCACTCCGATTTGGACAGGAGGGGCGTTGAATGTGAAGGATTGAAGGCCCAAGTGGTGAAGTTGGAGGCCGATAAGAGCGACTTGGGGGCTAGGAAGGAGGCGGTGTTACTTAAGAGGGTGAGCTTGGTGGATCAAGCGGCGAAAGTGGGGAAAGAGGTGGAGGACCTGAACGATCGTGCTGGGGTCCTGTCATTAGAGAACACCAGTTTGAGCTAGCGGGTGGTAGAGCTGGAGGTTGATCTGGTGACCGAGAACGCCGCAAAGGGAGCACTGGAGAGGGATATTTCATGGATCCTTAGCGACGGACTCGGTCGGGTTGTGGATAGGTTGATTTAAAGTCCACAATTCCTCCACGGCTTGGTTCTTGTGAAAGAAGCTTGTGTCACCACAGGATTGAAGCAAGGTAAGAAGATAGTCTGGGAGCAGGTGTCCGCCGGGGAAGTCGACCCGAAGTCGGAGGAGAATGTGGCGGCTAGGACTCAAGATATGGAAGACGCCCTAGTGAATTTCACAAAGATGGAATTTGCTGGCCATCTTCCTTGGGCGCCCTAGACGTGGCTTGGCTTCGAAATCTCTGTCAGGAGTCTCAGAACGAGGAATCTTCCCTCGGTGATGGTAACACTTCTGTTGGTAACTAGCTTTTGTGTTTTGGCTTGTTTTGATATAACTATGTTGAACAATTTTCTCTATTTCTTGCTTTATTTTTTGTATTTGTTTCCCTCAGGGGCAGCCTAAAAGTCCGAGAGTCCGGCGACGTTGACAATATTTATTTTTTATGGGTATGAATGCTTGCTATTACCGCACATATTCTTTTATTTGCTTCATGTATGGTTTGTGTTGGCCATTACATGGTATTTACGCAGGGTTTGCTTACACCCCTTGTGAGAGTTCTCTTGCTAGTGAAATCTTTTTGCTTTATTGAAGCTGGTCTTTGAGAAATTTGTTATAATCTGCTGCTTAAAGACCCTGGTGTAGCCAAGATTATCATGTTGAGGCTCACCCAATTTTGTTTAATTTTGTTTGCTTCATGTATGGTTTATGTTGGCCATCACATGGTATTTACTCAGGGTTTGCTTACACCCCTGGTCAGAGTTCTCTTGCTAGTGAACTCTTTTTGCTTTATTGAATCTGGTCTTTAAGAGATTTGTTCTAATCTGCTGCTTAAAGACCCTGGGTGTAGCCAAGATCGTCATCTTGAGGCTCACCCAGTTTTGTTTTTTATGTTCGTGGAAGGTTATGACCCTTCTACACTCATGTCACATGTTCTTTAATTGATGAACATGTTTTGGGAGGAAGGTTATAAGCCTTTCTAATATAAACTCCCTGGCTGCCTCCTTGTAAGGATTTCGCTCGTGTGGCGTTTGATTATCAGTCCTTATTGTCACACGGTAAATGTACACAACCTCTTTAGATTTGGATATAAGGAGCATCTGAATTTCCCTTTCTTATTTACTCTAGTTTTACTTAGAGCAAAATATGACTGGAAATAGTAAAGTAATTTATGTTGATTACATTTACATACTAAAATGAACATACAATCTGTTAGCTAGCACTGGTGCTACCTTTAACATTTGTTTTAGGAGTAGAAGTAGAGCAGGCTCTGCGCATTCCACGTTCTTGGAATGGCACGCTCGTCTTGAGCTTCTAGGACATAGGCACCATTCTTATGTGCTTCTTTGACTTTGTATGGCCCTTCCCACGTGACACTGAGTTTCCCCAATGGTTCAGCGTGGCTAGACTCATTTTTCCTTAGTACCCATTCTCCAACTTTGAACTTCTTGGCTCAGACTTGGCGGTTGTAATAGCTCCCAGTCCGTGACTTATAAAGTGCTTGGCGCATCTGTGCTGCCTCGCGTTTTTCGTCGAGCATATCCAGGTCTTGGCGTTGCCCTCCCTCGTTGGCTACCTCTTCGAAACTCTCTGTTCGCAAGGAGCCAACGATTATTTCCAATGGGAGGACCGCCTCCGTCCCATAGGTTAGACTGAAGGGCGTTTCTCCTGCGCTTGACCTTGATGTGGTGCAATAGGACCATAACACTGTCGGGAGCTCATCCACCCAGGCAGACTTTAAATTGAGTAGCCTTTTCTTTAAACCATTGACTATGGTTTTGTTGGATATCTCTGCATGTCCATTGGCCTGAGGATACTCCACTAAAGTGAATCGGCGATGGATTTTCTTCTCCTCACACCATTCCTTGAAGGGACTTACTTCAAACTGAGTGCCTTTGTCACTTATGAGGATCCTAGGAGTTCCGAAGCGAGCCAAGATGTTCATTGTCATGAACTTTATCATCTGCTTGCCAGTGACAGTGGCTAGTGGTTCTGCCTCTATCCACTTGGTGAAATAGTCCATGGCTACCAGTAAAAACTTTATGCCTCACGGCGCCGGTGGGAATGGTCCCACTATATCGATCCCCCATTGGTGGAAGGGCCAGGGGCCGGTGATGCTTGTCAATGGCATGAATGGTTGATTTTGGAAAGGTTCGAATGTTCGACATTCCTTCCATTTCTTGGTTAAGGCTGTGGCATCATTGTACACGCCCGACCAGTATACTTCTAGGCAGAGTATCTTGCCAGTGAGTGCGCGAGTGCCTTCATGTGTTGTTGTGTCCCCGGAATGGCTTTCTTCGATAAACGCTTGCCCCTCTGTCTTAGAGATTCACCTGAGCCACGGGCTTAAATATCCTCTCCGGTACAACTGATTGTCCCTTATGGCGAAATGCGGTGCTTTGATTTTGACTTTTCTCGCCTCATGTGGATTGTCCGGAAGCACGCCATGGCGTAGGTAACCGTCGAATGGTTTTGTCCATTCTGGAGGGGCTGATATGGTATTGACCTTCTGATTATCAATACTCCTTTCTGGGAGTACTTCGACCAGCACTTTCTTTGTGAGATGATCGTATGAGGTAGAGGCCAGCTTGCTAAGGGCGTCTGCCCTTGCATTTTCCCCCGAGAAATTTTCTTTATTGAAAAACTTTTGAACGTGCTGGCTAAACTACGGACCGTGTCTAGGTATTTCTTCATCCTAGGGTCCTTTTCCTCGTATACTCCGTTGATTTGGTTTATGACAAGCAACGAGTCACTGAGAGCTGCTAGTTGTTTTGCGCTAACCTCCCTGGCCAGCCTTACTCCTGCCAGGAGTGCCTCATACTCTGCTTCGTTGTTAGATACTTGGAAGTCGAACCGCAGTGCGTAGGTGATCTCTTCGCCTTTGGGGCTTTGGAGGATCAGGCCTGCGCCTGAGCCTTCTTTACTTGCTGCACCATTGGTGTACAACTTCCAAAGTTCTTTGCCGGCCTCAGGCTCTAGTGGGTCGACAGAGATTGTCACCGGCACTCCCTTGATGGTATCTGGGATTTCAACCAGGAAGTCAGCAAGGGCCTAGGCTTTGATGCTGGTTTTTGGGTGGTATTGGATTTTGTGTTCGCCCAATTCTATAGCGCACTTGGCTAGGCGTCTGGACTTTTAGGGCCTTAGCAACACTTGTTTTATTGGGTATCTGGTCATAACTTCCAACTTGTGGGCTTGAAAATATCTCCGTAAACGTCTAACGCGTAGACCAGGGCGAGGACCAGTTTTTCCAAGGCCGGGTAATTTCCTTCTGGCCCTTGAAGGGCCCTACTGACAAAGTAAATGAGGATTTGCTTACCTTCCCTTTCCACTGCTAGCACAGAGGGGATAACCTCCTCAGATGCTGCTAATTACATTTGTAGCGTCTCCCTCGGGACCGGGGAGGCGAGAGCCGGGAGTTGTTGCAGTGCGTCATTTAATTTTTGCAAGGCCACGTCCGCTTCCGCTGTCCATTTGAATTGCTTTTTGTCTAAGCATCCTTTGAGTTTTTGGTACAGAGAAAACGCCTTTTCTGCGGATTTGGCAATGAATCTTCGAAGCGCTGTTAACCTACCGTTGATCTCCTGTACTCCTTTGTGGTTATGGGCAGTTTTCGACTTGAGGAACTCTTGTATTTTAGTGGGAGTGGGTAGAATCCCTTCCCTGGACACCTGATAACCAAGGAATTGTCCCTCCTCGACTCCAAGAGTACACGTAGGCGGATTTAACTTCATCTATGCTTTGACTAGCGTTTTGAAGGTTTCTTCCATGTCTTGGAGTAACATCTCTTCATTGCGGCTTTTGATTACCATATCGTCGACGTAGACTTCGATATTCCGACCAATTTGGTCGACGAATATCTTGTCCATCAGTCTCTGGTAAGTAGCGCCAACGTTTTTGAGCAGAAGGTGCCCTTTTCGGTATGGAAGGTTGTTTTTGCTTCATCTTCTCGCTTCATTTGCACCTAGTGATAGCCCTTATATGCGTCGAGAAAACATTTCAATCGAAAACCTTCAAGCGATTGGACTTTCTGATCAATCTCCGGGAGAGGGTAACAATCCTTTGGGCAGGGGTTGTTGAGATCTGAATAATCTATGCACATTCGCCATGCCCTATTGGCATTCCTTACCATGATCGGGTTTGCTATCCATGTTGGGAACATTACTTCCCTGAGTATGACAGCACTCACCAGGTCGGCCACTTCTGCGTTTATAGCCTTATCGTGGTCTGTCTCCTGTCCTCGCTTCTTTTGCTTCACAGGGTTACTCCCAGGTGCGATATTGAGGCCGTGTTCTATGACCTGTCGATCGACGCCTGTCAGATCCATTGGCTTCCAAGCAAAGACGGTGGAGTATTGCCGCAGGAGCGCCACCACTCGAGCCTTAGTTTCGTCTGTTAAGTGAGCGCCGATTCTGTCACACCCCGGCCGTCGGCGAAAACACTGGGCAGTGTAACATCATTTCTTGTATCATAGTTATCAACTTCCTGAAAACACATGCATTTTAAAATACGTCAACCTAAAGTTGGTGAGTTCATAGGTTTTCACTCCATATAAAATAACACTTTTTCTCAAGTTCAAAAGTATAGTTTTGAAAGTATAACTTTGACTCTCCAACATTTAGTATATATATTAGGTATAATGGTTTACTTATTAAATAAGTGATATACCTATTAGTTTCAAATATTATGAATAAATGATTGTAAATCCATACAAACTAAGGTTGCTACATATAAATCTTATTTCAATTCTATACGAGTAAAACCGCTACGTATAAATCTATTTCAATTCTATACGAGTAAAACCGCTACGTATAAATCTATTTTAATTCTATATGAGTAAGTGTGCTAGGTATAATTGTCTACTTAATGAGCAAGTAGTATACCTACAAATTCCTTGTACTTAGAGTATAAGTCTTTGGGAAACTTATACTTAACATTCATACTTGTATATCGACAAAGTATAATGCTTCTAAAGTTCTGCTACCATGAGTCCGTAACCGCGACTATATGACTTAGTTTTATACTTGTGGTTATTGTTACAAGGATCACACCTTGTGGTAGCTACAAGGATCAAACCTGTGGTAGTTACAAGGATCACACCTTGTCGTAGTTACAAGGATCACACCTTGTGGTAGTTTTCGCACGCTTCATCGACGTCGGAAGGTAGTAAATTAGGCAAGTTCGTCGCCCGCCAAATATTGGTTGTAGCTAACAACCACGAGTGGGGTTGTCACGCTCACACGGGATTAATGGATATAGGTCAGAGGACTTTCACTAAGATCCCCAATCTTAGTTGATGAATACAATAACTCATGTAGACTTTGTCGGCTTCCTATAGCTCTAACAACAAAAGCATTTTCGTGTTTAAAACCCAAAGTTACTAGACTATGCTTTTAAACATTACTCCTAAGTTTATAATACTTTAGGCAATACAACAGTAATAACTTGAGGAAAACCAGGCTTTATCTTAACATAAAACTAATAATAACAACATATAACGTTCCTAGTTTTATCTTGACATAAAACCAATAATAACAACATATAACGTTCCTGGTTTTATCTTGACATAAAACCAATAATAACAACATATAACGTTCCTGGTTTTATCTTGACATAAAACCATAAATAACAACATACTTATCAATTAACATATAAAACTTCCGAGTATAACTCTGGAACTATATCGCACACAACATATATATAGAATCCTAAGTATAACTCAAGATATACATTAGTACATTTCTATAACAATAGCATGCTAACAAGTTTACGATAGTTGAATAGATACAAATTAATTATATCCCGACTAACAAACGTACTACCATATAAATATAGTATTAACTTGTATTCAATATTTAGCATGCGTTTTCCCCCGAAAACAGTAAAAGTGGGGCCGTGAAACTCACCCTAGTAGCGTGATCTATAGAATCTAAACGGACAGAGGCTCATCATTGTTAGGCTCGGGAAGGGAAAAGGCCTTCGAAAACGAGAGAGAAAGAAAGTAGAAGGTGTAAGGATTGAATGAGCTTTGATCGCTATTTATAGGCTGTTCTGAGGCCATTCACGTCGTGAACATAATAGGTTAATGTCGTGAACTTCCATGAGTCACCCAGTAGTTTTAACACGTGTTTTCTAGCCCCGATTAGTGTCCCTGACATGTTTCACGTCGTGAACTTCATGTTCACGTCGTGACTTAAGGCGGCTAGGGTTTCTGCCACGTGTCATGTCATGAGACAATTGTATCTTCGGAAGGTCATAACTTTTGCATACGAGCTCCGTTTTTGACGTTCTTTATATCCACGTGTAGGTATTTACGAATACTACAACTCTCTTTTAGACTCCAATAGCTTATTCTAAGTCTATTTTAAATTCCTCTTATTATAGAGATATATAGTGTTAGGGTTTATCATAACTTCTTCACGCGAAGTCAGATTTAGACGTTCTCTATATTTTTGGAATTGTATGGACGTATACTTTGAGATGTATCATAAATTATGTATGAAAGTTCACACTTGTATGAGAATTTGTAGTAAGTTTATCACATTACTAGTTTAACAAAATCACATTACATGATTGGCATAATCACATGTGATTCTTATTGACCTATTTTGACTGGTGTTACAGATTCGCACGAGCTGCTCTAGTTACTCCATGTTTATCTGGTGTCGCTCGGTGGAACATCCCTCCTTATACTTTTTTGGCACGCGTACGAGTTTTGGGGCGGATATGATTTGGTGGCAATGTTGTGCTCTGTTTCTTGTGGCGAGGACCGTCGCCGATCCCTGGCGTGTGCTAAATTTAATGATGCCATGTATCATCGATGACACGAGAGGTAGTAATGCGATTGCTTATCGCCCAAGTAGAATGTTGTGTTCTGCTGGGTATCGGATCACAGAGAATTCGACTGTCCTAGTGATTCGGTCCCTTTCGTCCTGGCTGACCAATGTGAAGGGCAGCCGAACGATACCTAGTGGCCACAAGCTATGCCCAGTGAATCCGACTAATGGTCCACCGGTTGGGGGTTGGATCTCTTCCTTCCACGTATCAGGTAGCTGCCGGAAACAGTGTTCATAGAGTATATCAGAGCAACTACCATTCTCAATGTTATTCGGTGGATCTTCATGTTACAAATGAACCCTGATATAAGGAGTGGGTCTCGTGGATCCCAATTGTATGGTCTAGGATCATTGCTCGACAAACTGATGTTAAGTAGGTTTCTCGAGAGTGCCTTAATCTCGCTTTCTGCATGGTGAGGTGTGTTCCTCTTACGGGAGTTAGAGATAATGAATACCTCAGTGTCGTCAAATGGATTTCTCTGCAACAGATTGAGATTTGATATCGTCATATGATTTTGTGAGATATCCGATGACAATTGCCGGAAACTGATCTGGACGCCTGGTTCTGCTGTTCTTATCGTGATTGGTGGGATCTATGTTATCAGCACCTAGGATGGTTCGTGTGTTCTGAATAGACCTTCTACTGCAATCCCATATACTGTTGGGCTTAGATCCCCCTTATACAGAGAACCAGTGTCGTCTATTGGCTTTATTACTCTGAGGATATGTCCAGATGGCGCCAGATGTTGTGACATGTTATCAGATGGTTTGGATGCTGAACGATGGATCCGTCTTGGGTGCTTGCCTGAGAACACAATCACAAAGGAATCGTTAAAGGACGACCGAGTGTTCTCCCAGGACGTCACTCCGATGATCAAGTTAGTTTTCCTGAGAGGGAGAGAAAATTTGGGGGTAATTTTCATAAGAGAAAAGATGGATCCCTTCCTTGAGGCGGAAGAGATCTTTTTGTACCTGTTACTAACGGATTGTAGGGACCGTGCCTCGTGAGCATGAAACGTGGCCTCCTCTTACTGGGAGAGCTATTCACGCTAACTAACTACCAGGTGACGTCTGTTCTAGGAGTCACCTAGGCTATTTGTTGCCTTCTCATTGGCTGTGAGTGAATGAGATGATCACATGGAATGTTCTTCCCATGTGATGATAAATGAGTTGCTGCCCTGGCCTTGGCTCACTTAGGCCAAGATCGGGTCTTAGCCAAGGTAGTAACATTTATGTTATATTTTCCGTTACATTTAACGTGGCCGTTAGGTAAAGTTCACAGCGGCTGATTGGTCTATATTTATTGCACAATAAATTATACTAAATATGTTAAATTGATGTATAATTGTCCAAGAATGGCACTACTTTGATAAAATGTTGAACATTATGTGCAGGAAACTACTTAGTTCTAAAGTGGGCGGAACCCGCAAGAAAAGAAAGCAAAATGAAACTAACAAGTATGGGAGACGAATTGCTAAAGGAAAGAAGAAAAATGGTGCTGAAAAATTTGACCACTCTTCAATGTTTTGATCATATCTCAAGATCGAGAGATTCGATTGACATGAATGAAGAAGTTCTGGAAACTAGACAAAATTTACTACAACTTTCATGTTTTGTGTTTTTATTG
Source organism: Lactuca virosa (assembly GCF_052849685.1). Classification (NCBI taxonomy): domain Eukaryota; kingdom Viridiplantae; phylum Streptophyta; class Magnoliopsida; order Asterales; family Asteraceae; genus Lactuca; species Lactuca virosa. Next base: position 92,227,983 of record NC_136429.1, read on the forward strand.
ATTCTACCGTTTTCATCACCAAAAAAGGGCAACAATGATGAGGGACGTCCTAGAACGCGTCTAAGACGCCCCTACGACGCCGACGCGGAAAAAGATCCGAAAATCAGTTTTTCAGCACCTATTTAAAGGAGATTTAACCCTAATCGAAATTGGACTTCTTCCCTGCGATTTTCCATAGATTTGGAGGGTTCTAAACACATTCAAAGCTTCTCCAAACACGTTTTTGATCATTAATTTCCAAATCGAAGACGAGAATCACGAAATTCATTGTCATTCAATGTGTGAAGATCGTTCAACCGACGGATCTACATCAATTCAATCAAGCTCCAAATTTGATTATTTCATCCCCAAGGTTTCATCGTTCCATAGTTGATTGATCATTAGACTTCATTGATTTTATGATTTCAAGTTGGTTTGTGAATTTTAGCATTAATTCCATTGTTTATATTGAAGTTGTGTGTTTTGTTAATCATATGGAAGGCTAAACCACCTAGGTTACTTCCGGGAACGTTGTAGGATGTTAGGATGAACACGTTTTGATTATTACTTTTATTCTAGTCAATTTCAGTTATTATTTCATTCTTAAAGTTATGATTTTTACTTACAGTAATTGGAGTTGGGTTTTCATATTGTGTGATATTGCAACTAAGATAGTGTATTGTTAATTCACTAATCATTCTGAATTCAAGTAGTTTAGGAACTAAGATGATCAGTTGAACCCACATACATTATTCCGAATTTGTAGTATTATATACTCAACATTGTAATAGGTAATCGTAAGACACATTATCGTCAAACCACTAGTTGTTCCTAATCCAATTAGACATAGGGAGTAAGACAACTAGTTGGAATAATATATTGTGTGCTCAAAATTATTTGTTTCAAGTTAATCAACCTTACTTATGTCTAGGTAATTAAATTAGAATTTAAGGGAAGAAAAACGTGTAAGTCCACCCATTTGAACAACTGAACCGGAAATATCTTGTTTTTTTCTCATTGATAGTAGTTTGTTTTAGTAGTTCTTGCATTACCAAGTTTTTAGCTTTTTCATCAACTTTTAGTTCAAATAATTTCGTGACAATTGCTAGTAGTAGTTTTTCGTTAACTACTTTAACACAAAGTTTGACCACAAACTCCTCGTGGATTCGACCCTTACTTACCTTAGTTATCTAGTGTGTGTGAGGTTTATTTTTGACCGAGACAACGACCTCGATCAGCATCCTATTCGGAGTTTGGGATATGAGGGACAAAGTGAGTAGTAATAAAATGAGTGACCCAATGTAATAGGCATGTAAAATAAATCAATCTTGTAGCCGTTTTCGGAGATAATGCAATTTCCTAAATCATGTGAAGTGTTTTCTGTGTGACATCCTTTTTATGATAACTTAGTGAAATGTGAGACAATACTTGGGACGAGTATGAGTATGTGTGAAAGGTAGTAGAGGCCTATACTACCGGAAGCACATAAATCACACTTGGATCAAGGAAAGTCACAAAGTTACTAAGACACTAGTAGTTGAGCTATTTTGTTTATTTCCGTCATTACCTTTATTTCGGTAATGACTACAAAAACAAATATTCCGACCTTAGTGGTTATGTCAAATCGAGTCCGACTAAGATAATTCGTAAAGTAATAGACTTGGTTCTGAGAACCATATTCAACATGGTGTCCAACATTAGTGAAAGATCGAAGAAGGAAATGATCGAGGCGATCAACAGAAAAATTGAAAATCATCATTAGAGTTTAACAATCGATAGCTAGAGATTGCTACCTGCTATAATGAGATTATATAACATTAGAACACGAAGGAAAGTATCTTTTGTGATAGAGTCTGACTCAGAGAGACCCGACTCTAACTATCGCATCATACGATGAGAGGTCATTAGAACATGACCCATCGGTCTGTTACGGTGGTCAAAGTAAGAATCTTTATTTAAGTTAAGTCTACTCTAAGAGGACTAGTAGTCTCCAACGAAGATCGAATTTAGAAGGAAGAGAAAATGCATAATTTAGCACCGACAATAGTCAAGAAGTTTTAGAGTTACAAACTCAATAGAAAAGACATAAGAGTTACGATTATCACCTAGGATGGAAAGGTAACGTGCGAAGTCATTATAAAAGCCTTATTTTGTTGATGATTTCGGGACATAATAATCCTAAGGGGGAGATAATTGTAACACTCGTAGATTTGGGTTGCACATAATGAGTAATAATTATTAAAATTAAAATCTTTGAATGGGATAATTTGTAGTCATGCGCGCTACAAACTATATAATATAAGTTTCATATTAAGAAAAATAGGAAAAATAAATCGAATCGTCCGTAAATCATAAAAATGAGTGCGCCAAAACATATATATTATTATATATTTAGAAAGTACACATCGTCCCGATCCCGAAAATATAAATTTCGTAGAAATCCGACTCCATATGAATTAGATATGATTTTTATAAGATATAAAAGTCAGTCGCGCATAAGAAATGTGTGATGTAAAAAGCTACGTAGAAAATAATTGACCTTTAGGTAAAGTCACCAAAAGGAAAATCATAGTACTCTTTAAGATAGAAATTTTGAGAAAATGAATGCCAAAAACGGAGTCCGTACGAGAGAGTTATGATTTTAGAAAAATCACTTAATTTTAGAAAAATATGGACAAAAAATAAATTAAGAATTAGCTATTGGGTTCTAAAGGAAAGTTGTAGATCTCACCGAGAGTTTTCCGGGGATGTAAAGGACATTAAAAATGGAGTTCGTATGAAGAAGTTACGAAATTTAAAAAATATGTGTTTTACGCGGCATCGGGTGCACGACTCACGCTTCTAGAAGGTGAAAACACAGACCACAAGACAGGCTGACATGTGGCGCAAACCGGCTGGGGAGACGTAGCGTTAAAATGCGCGATTTGCACCCAAAATATCGCCTATAAATAGCCTCCAATGGCTCATTTTCTTCCCATACCTCCTAAGTTCTTCTCTCTCGAGTTGCTTTCGATTTTAGCCTACTTTTCCTTAGTTTTAGTCTGCAACGAAGCCTTGCGATCCCTAAAGTAGTAGTAGATTGCAGGTTGAAGCTCTGCCAGTGTAATTTTCAGACTTTTTTCTAGGAAATATCTATAAGTTAAATTACACTCATCCTTATTTTAGTGTAATTTTTATTTATAAGTCTTAGTCATTATTATTAACCTATATATAAGATTTAGCAGTAATTCCATGTCGTTATACTGATTGATCTACTAACGGGAGAGGTTTATAGAATGGTCAAGTTGGATTGGTTGGTGGATTTCAGAAAAGCTAAATGTCAAAATGATCATGCCTCCCAACTGTACTACCGGGCTTATCCTTAATTGATAGATCTTGATGTAAACATTGGGATTAGTGAGGAATCTAGACTATATGTTGGTTGAAAGAAACATCAAAAATCGCATCGGATCGTCCCACACACCACTAGCAACCTAGGTCTCAACATAATAATACAACATAATTTTTTAACTAGATTCAATTTTAGATTATTATTTGAAATCTTTCTAATAAACTTTTTTTTAAATCCTAGTAATTATGCATCATTTTTTTTATCAGTATGCTTGTATTCCTATATTTGACCCCTAACCCACACCTAAATGATGCAATGTCCCCATCGTATACTTAAATAATTAAAGAACATAAAAATATAAAGGAGGAATTGGAATAGACTCCCCTCGGGTAGTAGCAGCGAGATCGAATTCTGAAACTTGTGTGGTGGACAAGCTTGGACATCTCGTATAATGGCTGGAAATAGTACTTGTGGGCTCTTTTCTCATGAATGTAAATGTGTCGGATCAAAATAAACCACATAACCATCTTCAAAATGTGTGTTGAACCTCAACCACGACGTGGAAAAGCAACACCACGTCGTGGTGTCGAGTAAAACGTTATCATGTTCGTGAAAAATAAGAACACCATGACGTGGTATAGTGATTCCATGTCGTGGGAATAGGTCTAACGGAATTCAATCATGAAAATAACTAATGACACAGCATGGAGATGATAGCCATGTCGTGGTGACTTCTCAGAAGGTCATTAAGAGCCAAAATAATGCATTTTTTCTTCTTAATTACTTAAGACCATTCACGACCATTTCTTTTTGTAGAATACTTCAAACTATTCTCTTTCACCAAGTGGGAACCCCACACTTATTCAAAAATATGGTCTTCAATTATGATATTAAAAAAATCTCACGGTTTCTTCATCAATTAAGCTACTTCATTGCTTCACTTTCGTTCAATACTACAAAATAAGATCAAAGACTAGAGAAACACATCATCATTACGTTAAACTAAATTAAAGCTAAAAATGAAAACAAAAAACTAAAAAGAAATCAAAAAGATAGAAAATGTAAACTCTTAAAACATCGGGTTGCCTCCCGATAAGTGCTTCTTTTTGAGGAGTCGTGAGCCGGACTCCTTCCTAATCTACGTTGCGTCAGGTGGAAGTGTAGCCTCAAACCTTCTCCATTATCTTAAACCTTGATCATTTGTAGGAAACTCGTTTGTTGAATGCCTTTTTCGAGCTTTCTGGCATTTTCGGGTTGACATCTTCATTATGTTTCCGCTTGGGTTCTTTTTTCATTCTTGTGTCTTTAGCTTTTGTCTTTTCTCTTTCTGGGTTTTTCTTGTCAAAATGAGGCTCATCACTCTCTTCTTCTTTCTCTTCAACTTTCTATGTGACTTGTTCTGGAGGTCTTGTAAAAGCAAACACCTCGAAAATAATTGGCGTTGACATTGGAGGTTTCGAATAATTCACTTCATTTTCCAATTGCTCTCCAGGTTCTTTATGCTCCATGAACTTTGTGTTTCCTTGCTTCACCAGATTTGCATTGGAACGAAATGGGTAAGGGAGAGGTGGCCAATACGGATTAACAATAGAAAAATCATAATCTTCCTTCAGTGCCCACGATGTGGCACAATTGCCTCCACGTCGTGGCAACTAGGCAGAGTCGCGACTCTTTCCTTCTTTTGCTTTTTCCTTCAAGTGACTAATTGGACTGCTAATCTATTGAATCAAGGACCCCTATATGCTCCAATTGATCCTTTTCTTCTGTATAAATAGCCATGACTTGAGAGATGGCATTGGCTCGAATTTTATTAAGGTTTATCCAGTAGCTTTTCTTGCACAAGCTTTGTTAATTCCCCGACTTGTGTGTGTATGCTCAAAATAGATTCTTGTTGTTCTCTAAGTGTTGCATCTGTAGCATCATGTCTTTTTCGCTAGCTTCCACAAATCTAAATAGCATTGAATCAAGAGTAGATATTTTCTCAGATTGGACTTGTTCTATTTTGTAAATATCATGATTTAGTTTTTGAATTTCTTTTGTATCTCGATCTCTCTTGTACTCCAATACACAATCCCTTGTAAAATGGGGCCCCACATAAACTTTGCATCTATCTTGACTTGATCCACCCATTTTTATGATCATTTTTTCCATTGTGTCGAGCTTTGCAATTACTGAATTGATAGCATCTTGACCTCCATCTTTACTTGATTTTCCTCTAGTGAAATCCTCCTTTGGGTTGTGATACTCTCTTGAATGTTAGCGAATTCGTCAATAAAAGTTTTATTTGTTGCCAGATCCTTCTTTGTCATGGGCCCTTGAGAGTCTAGAAGTTGGCGAGTGCACACATTGACTCCATCATAAAATATCAAGATTTGGTGTTGCACTTTGAATTCATGTTAAGGGAAATGACATAAAAATCCATTGTAACGCTCCCAATCTTCGTGTAGCGACCCCCTTTCTAATTGTTGAAACTTCTATATGTTTATTTTAAGCTTTGCCACTTCTGAAGGCGGGGTAAACTGGTTTACGAACTGAGCCTTAAAGTCAGTCCATGTCTTGATTGCTCCAAAGGGAAGTCATTTGAACCATTCCTTAGCTTCTCCCTTCAATGTGACTGGCACAAGTCGAAACATCACGACATATTTACTCACGTTTGGTGCATGAAAATAGTTATAAATTTACAGCACCTCTTCAATATGCTCATATGAGTCCTCATTCTCCTACCCAAATAAGGTAGTTCCTTTAGCATGCCAAGAATGTGTCCTGGCATTTCGAACTTTGTAGTTGTTGGAATTTTTGGTGGATCAAGACCCTATCTGTTGTCGTTCCTTATATGTCGCTAGTATTCTTCCATTTTCATGGTCATGATGTCCCCCATATTTCTTGCTAAAACAAAACTAGAAAAACACATGTAAAAGGAACAAAAACTAAATAAATGAAAAACTAAAAACGAATAGTTTAAATCGCCAAGTTGTGGGAGCTGATTTCACAGAAAAACTAAACAATACAGAAAAATAACTTTTTGCGGTTTTCACCCCACAAAAAGGATCGATTAACCTAAAGCAATTAAATTATAACTAATATAATCTGTTCCCCAGAAACGGCGCCAGAAACTTTAAGCGCACAATTATACCTATCAACTTTTAAATTTATAACCTAACAAAACTTAACTAACTATGCACTTATAGGCAATGTAGCTAGTCGTATTATAGAATAGTAAGTCACGTGTCGATCACATGGAATGCTATTTAATTAATAAAATAACTAATAAAAGCTAAACTAAGAAAAACAACTAAAATAGGGGTTTTATCTGATTTTACAGGTTCAGAAAAACTTAAATTAAAATACCTAATTAATGACTAGAAAGACGATTTAAAACCAAGAATAAAAGATACTTTCATTTAGCTTCGAATCCCTCCTATTTCTTATGGTTGATTTCAAGACAATGATTTAATTCCGTTAGTTACCAAATAAAAGTTACAAGTCATCATGATCAGACTAACTAGCATAATTCAATTCAATAACTTTAACCACAATGATCACGCAAGTTAAGGACACTAAGTTGATTTAAAGATAATTTGGACTCTGAATGATAAAGTCTACAGACTACTATTCTTTGGTAAAGTCTACTAATCAAGCAAATATTATGATCAAACACTTCTCTCTAACACAGTTACGCAACTAACTTATCACCTATACTAGGATATGACTAATCACTAGCTCTAACAATTTAATGATTATAAATATCTAGGTAAATCAATTTCATGCGATTAACTGTAGTTTAACTACAGAATCTTGAGATAGAGAAATAAAGATAGAAACTTTAACAAGCTAGGATTAGATTTATCAAACAATATTTAAAGCTAAAACTAACTTCAGCAGTCCATCAAACAAGAAATCAACACATAGTAATTAAGAGTTCATCTATTCTAAAAAAAACAAGGGTTTTTAGCCCATAACTACAACTAAAAAACACATAAAGAAAAGGTAAAGCAAGTTAAATATCATTAAACTAAGCAAACCGAATGTGTACATGCGAATCCTTGCTCCAATCTCTTTATCTGTTGATCTCTAGTCGAATTCTGCCCTCCAAGGGTTCTTGGAAGGGTTTTCGCGTGAATATTTGCATCCCCAAGGCCTCTCCTTCCTGTAAATGACCTAATGTACACAATATATATACTTTCCAAATTTTCGCCACCATGACGTGGTTAAGAGGCACCACATCATGGTCTTCATGGATATCCCGTATCCTCCAAGTCATCTCAATTATAGCGAAGTTTCAATTTACCACGATGTGGTGGTGGTCACCATATCGTGGAGGTTGGATTTCACATTTTGGACCAAACAAGAAAGTTGTCTGAAATTCTTTCTATTTTTCAGATCATTTTGAATCGGCATAATCAGAGTTACTGTCACACCCCGCTAAAGCGGAAACGCAAGGTATGACAGCGACAAAGGTTTCATTGCAAAAGATAAAGAATACATCACCATAGCAATATTCAAAAGTTTACAACCCATAGCTTAAAAGAAACAAGTACAAGTTTTTCCAAAATAACATTGTTCAAAATATACTTCATAAATAACTTCAACACGATGCAGCATGCTCTATGATGATGAATCTTTATATCCGCTTACTAATTATTTCCTAAAAAAGCATGTAAAACGAGCGTCAACTATGAAAATAGTTGGTGAGTTCACAAGTTTATAAAATCAAGATTTGGAATAAGGCTTTTCATAAATACAAGTACGTTGCTTTAATGAGAAACAAAGTTGATTGCCATTATGGATAACAAGTTTATTGCTATAACGAGAAACGTGTTTGTATGTGTATGAGCAAACAATGAGTCTCAACCAAACCTATGACTGAAGCCCTATCAAGATCTATGCTTATCGTTCCATAGATGAATATGGTATCATGCACTCCAGCAATAGGGCGAGTGAGAAGTTGTCAATTTCTAATAGCGCTATCCATAATGACCATTGGCTCAAAGAGTTAATGGTTAGAGATAAGGGAAGGGCCTTAGTACGATAAGTTCTCATGTTCCGTGATGCATAGACATACATAGAGAGACATAGCAATAAAATAGCAATCATGTTTGATACAAATCAATTTAAATACAACATTAAAATAATAGTTTTTCGGGACATGCTTTTCCACCCCAAAACATAAAAACTGAAAATAGGGGAGTGCGTGAATACTCACAACGTTTCGAGTAGGTACAAGTGGTACTTCGGAATGCACCAACGTCTTACTACCGGGATCCTACGACATCAAACACACACTAGTGAGTTTCCATGTCGAAATCTAATGCTAATATACTAAATTCTACATATAGTGAAATGCCAATTTATGTTTTAGTATTTGATTTTATATTAATTGGTTACACGTTTTCTGAAATAATGAAATTCTACAAATCGTGCGATTAATTACAACATTGGAATATAAATTTTCCAAATTTTTAAGTCCTTATTACAACATAAATTCACGGAAGTAGCATTCAAAGGATAAAAATTCTCAAACTTTTTATTTAACTGTTATTACACAATACTAAGCTGGGAAAATTATAAAAATGGATTTCCAAGCTGTTTAATTATATTTTATGATTTTTGAGCACTTATTCCAATAAAAATTGAAATAAATAGAAAACAGTTTCCAAAATCACCCAAACTTTTTATTTAACTGTTATTATACATAAATAGGCTGGGAAAAATATAAAAGATATTTTTCAGTGGGTATTTCTATTTTTCCTTGTTTTATTCCTTTAAATAATCTTTAATTGAAGAAATAATATTAAACAGTTAAAATAAATTACCAAAAAATTTTGTAACATCATTTACAGTATAAATAACCTGAGAAAAATATCAAAAGTGGTCTTCATATTATATAATCCGGTTTTGGTTATTCATGTGTATTTAAGTGTAATTAACTTTAGAAATTAATAGAAAAATAGTTTACAGTGGAGAAAAATCCTTAAAATTTTTATGTAACCTCCTACTGTAAAACATGATGTTCTGGTAAATTTTCATGAATTTTGGATAATCAGAACTATTGTTCCTATTTTTAAACCATTATAATTACCAAAAATTGGTAAAAATAGCAAGGCATGATGAAAAATGTTGAAATTATTTTTCTGAGTCATCCATCACAGGTAAGGTATGCGAAAATTGTTAGATAAATTTTTCACACTCTCCAAAGTGGTTTTGTGATTTATTATATCCTAACAAAAAGAAAATTGGAAATCATACCAAACAGCAACAAAAATTGATGAAATTTAGTGAGGGGTCATTATCCATCACAAGGGTCATTCATGAATTTGTTCCGGATTTATTGACCTCTGGAAGTATTTTATGTGATTTATGCCCCTGGTTTCTAGCAATAATTTTAATAAATCAAAGAAATAAATAAAGCTTTTGGTATTCTACAGATTATCACATGCATGTGAGGGCTTCCAAAAGGAAAAATGTTCGAAATTTATTCAGAAGGGAAATAGGGGTATTGAACCCAAACAAGATAAGAAATGTTGCATGCAATGGTGCATGAGATGTAAATGTGGCTGAAGTTTATGAATTTATGTAGCCCATTCAATGGGGTTTTAAGCCACGGAATTTCAACCATCATTCACTGCATATGTTAAGTTTCTAAAGTATTTTTCCCCAGATTTATGGTTGGGTTTAAGGCCATTGATAATGCTAGGCAAAAATGGTGATCATAGAAAAAGAGCTGTTTGCGCAACCATTTTGTAAAAATTGCCAAAAATCGGATATTTAATATTTTACAGTGAGACCAGTTGGGTTTGAAAGTTAACTCATGAAATTATCCAATACAAAAAGAATATCATGATTTGGTTAAGAAATGACCGAGTTATAGTCGTTCAAAGTTGAACAAAGTAATCTGGCAGATTGCATGTTTGCTTTGAGTGCATCCTTAGGACATTTTGACAAGAACATCATGCATGCCTTTGATAAGGTCCGATTTCTAGCACATGCATGGAGTGAATGAGAATCCAAGATGTACTAGAAATGGTTTAAATGCTTTTGACCATGCAAGAACACAAAAGAAATGGAGAAGAAGATGTAATACTTGTTTTTGAAGTCACATGAACATATGTGCATCATTTTCACTCCTTGCATGGGTTTGATCCCGGATTTTCACCATTTCAAACACATGCATTGTGTTATGGTGAGAATCTACAAACCACAAGGGGAAAATAAAGATTTCTAGCCATGGAAAGGCATAGAATCCGAAAAGAAGAGAAAACTAAGAAGAAAAGGAAGTAGAATCATGAAACTATGGAAGAAGATGTTGTTGTTTACCTTGGTTTTGATCTTGAGGGAAGTAAGAACACTTCAAGGTCTTCTAAATCTCGAAATTTGGCAGAGGAATGGGGAGAATTTCGTGAGTTAGAGAGAGAGAGGAAGAGAGTTTGTGTGTGTTAGGAGGGTGGAGTGTGAGAGAGTGAAGAGAGAAGAGGTAGAGTGAGGGAGAAGTTCTAATGATTGAGTTTTGGGAAGAGGGAGCATGGGGAGAGGGGAGATGGCCGGTTTTTGAGTGGGTTAAGAGCCCTCTCTCTCCAAAAATTCAAATTAATAATTTCCCTCTTCATTTTTTTATAAAAATCTAATTTTTATAAAAGTGATTCTTTAAGCAATTTGATTTATTTAAAAGTCTTGTTTTTAACTAATTAATTATGATTAATGCATGATAAATTATATTTCTATTTCATTGGTATAATCCATAATTTGATTAATAAAAATTTGATATTAGGAAGTTTATAGCCAAATTTTATAAAGTTTTTAAGCTTTAAGATTTATAAATTTGGATTTTGGGCTCTTTAGGGTTTTTGGAATATTGTTTGATATTCATCATCATAATGAAGTATAATTAGAATATTTTAATTTATTTTTAGGGTTTTATACCCTTTTTCAATTATAACAAAGCTTGAAAGTTTCATTCAAATTATAGCATTGGCATTTCCTATTGTAGTTAAGCAACTTACTAGAATCGTAAGTGTCAAGTATATTAGTCCTAGGTCTTAGATGGATCCTAGTTTATGTAAGATTTTGACCTAATTTATACTACTAGGTCATGACATGATGTGCATGAATGGTTATTATAAAGATGCATGAGTCCGAGAATTACCTGAATTCACAGTTGTCACAGTATCCCCCACTTAAAAAGAATTTCGTCCCGAAATTCATTCTATGTCATCGCTTGTCATCGCATGGGAAAAGTTGTGGATACTTTTCCTTCATGAAGTCCTCACGCTCCCAGGTGTACTCCGGCCCGCGTTTTGAGTTCCAACGAACTTTCACAATCGGGATCTTACTCCGCTTAAGTTGTTTTACCTCCCTGCCAAGGATTTCTATCGGTTCCTCAACGAAGTTTAGCTTATCATTGATCTTAATTTCCTCCAGGGGTACTATTAATGTTTCGTCGGCTAGACATTTCTTAAGATTGGAGACGTGGAATGTGTCGTGAATGGCGCTTAACTCTTGGGGCAACTGGAGTTTATAAGCTACCGGACCAATCCTTTCAATGACTTCAAAGGGTCCAACATATCTCGGGCTTAATTTTCCTTTCTTACCAAAACGTACAAGCCCTTTCCAAGGCGACACTTTTAAAAGTACCTTGTCTCCTACTTGGAATTCTAATGGTTTACGACGATTATCCGCATAACTTTTCTGACGATCCCTAGCAGCTTTAAGCCTATCCTTGATGATAGCAATTTTGTCAGATGTTTCCTGGATAAGTTCGAGTCTAGTCAACTGTCTGTCTCCGATTTCTGTCCAGCATAAGGGCGAACGACACTTGCGTCCATACAATGCTTCATATGGAGCACATTGGATACTCGTGTGGTAACTGTTATTGTAGGAAAACTCAATTAGAGGCAAATGAGTATCCCAATTTCCTTTGAACTCAATGACACACGCTCGTAGCATGTCTTCCAATGTTTGTATTGTTCTCTCTGTTTGCCCATCTGTCTGAGGGTGGTAAGCTGTGCTCAAATCTATCTTGGTCCCTAGTGCCTTCTGTAGCATCCACCAAAATCGTGATGTAAAACGACTATCTCTATCAGAAATGATGGATAGGGGTACACCATGCAGAGAAACAATTCTGTCGATGTAGATTTGGGCCAATTTTTCCATCTTGAAGTCTTCCCGAATGGGGAGAAAGTGAGCAGATTTCGTCAGTCGATCCACTATGACCCAAATTGAGTCGTGACCTTTAGAAGTTCTAGGAAGTTTGGTAACGAAATCCATGGATATCTGCTCCCATTTCTATTGGGGAATTTCGGGTTGTTGCAATAAGCCGGATGGTTTTTGATGTTCAGCCTTGACTATTGAGCAAGTTAAACACTTCCCAACATATAAGGCAATATCCCTTTTCATTCCAGGCCACCAATAGTACTCTTTAAGATCCTTGTACATCTTATCCGCTCCAAGGTGGATTGAGTATTTAGATCGATGAAACTCCTCTAGTACTATGTCTCTCAGATTGTTAACCCTTGGAATCCAGACTCTGTCCTTAAAATAACGAACTCCATCAGGTTTGGTTTCAAATCTCACTTCTAAACCATGTAAAGTTTCACCTGGAAGATTTTCCCTGAATAAAGCTTTCTCCTGGGCATCAATGATTTGAGATTTCAAGTTTGTCTGAATTACCATTCCCAAAGCTATCACACGGGAAGGTTTCACTCTTTCTTTTCTACTAAGAGCGTCGGCTACTACGTTAGCCTTCCCTGGGTGATATCGTATCTCACAGTCATAATCACTAAACAACTCTACCCATCTCCTCTGCCGCATGTTTAACATTTTCTGATCTAGGATGTGCTGAAGGCTTTTGTGATCGGTATAAATGGTGCACTTGGTTCCGTACAAATAATGCCTCCATATTTTAAGAGCGAAAACTATTGCTCCTAGTTCTAGATCATGGGTGGTATAATTCTTCTCATGCGGGTTGAGTTGTCTGGAAGCATACGCAATGACCTTATCTTTTTGCATTAACACACATCCTAATCCTTGATGAGACGCATCACAATACACTACAAAGTTCTCTGATCCCTCTGGTAAAGCCAGAATTGGTGCATTACACAACTTGTTTTTCAGGATTTGAAACGCCTCTTCGTGTTTCTCTTCCCAGAGAAATTTTCTGTCTTTTTGGGTCAAAGATGTTAATGGTTGAGCAATCCTAGAGAAATTCTCAATGAAGCGTCTGTAGTACCCAGCTAATCCTAGGAACTGTCGTATTTCTGTCGGGGTTTTGGGGGCTTCCCATTTCTTGATTGCCTCGATCTTAGCTGGATCTACATGAATTCCTCTTTCGCCGATCACATGTCCAAGGAAATGTACTTCCCGAATCCAAAATTCACACTTAGTGAACTTGGCATACAATTTCTGCTCCTTCAACAGCTCCAACACTAGCTTCAGATGTCTCTCATGATCTTCTTTGGTTTGTGAGTAAACAAGTATGTCATCGATAAATACAATTACAAACTTGTCTAGGTATGGTCTACAGACCCTATTCATCAAATCCATGAAAACAGCGGGTGCGTTCGTTAGTCCAAAAGGCATGACTAAGAACTCATAATGTCCATAACGGGTTCTAAATGCTGTTTTGTGAATGTCTCCTTCGTGAACTCTTAGTTGATGGTATCCTGATCGGAGGTCGATCTTTGAGAAGTATGAAGCGCCCTGCAACTGATCGAACAAGTCATCTATTCGAGGGAGAGGATATCGATTCTTGATTGTCAACTTGTTCAGTTCTCTATAATCAATACACATTCGGAATGACCCGTCTTTCTTTTTGACGAATAACACTGGAGCTCCCCAAGGTGAAGAACTTGGTCGTATGAACCCTTTGTCTAGAAGTTCTTGAAGTTGTCCGGACAGTTCTTGCATCTCGGATGGCGCGAGGCGATATGGTGCTTTTGCTACCGGTGCCGCTCCGGGAATTAAGTCTATCCGAAATTCGACCTGTCTGTGAGGGGGTAGACCGGGTAATTCCTCCGGAAACACTTCGGGATAGTTTTGAACCACCGGGATCTCCTTGAGTTGCTTAGCTTCAGGTTCTCTTTCTATCACGTGGGCCATGAATGCAATACAATCCTTTTTCAGGTACTTATGAATCTTTATGCTCGATACAATGTTTAAACTTCTTCCTGGCTTCTCACCGTGTATGATAAGGGTTTCTCCATTAGGGAGAGGTATCCTAATGACTTTCTCGTAACAACCAATATCTGCTTTATTTTTGGATAACCAATCCATCCCTACTATCACATCAAAACTACCTAGCTCTATAGGAATTAGGTCAATGCTAAAGAGTTTATCAGCTAAATTCAGAGTACAACCAGGAATTATATCGTCAGCCCTAATTTCATACCCATCAGCAAGTTCAATAGCATAAGCATTCCTCATCTTTCTCGATTTCAAGCCAATTAATGGTCTAAATGCTAAAGAAACAAAACTTCTATCTGCTCCCGCATCGAATATTACTGATGCAAAATGGTTGTTCAGGAGAAACGTACCTGTTATCACTTCAGGGTTCTGACGAGCTTCTTCTGCACCAATCACAAAGGCTACACCTCTTGGCCGTCCAACTTGATTTCCTTGAAAGTTTTGCCTGGCTTGGCCTTGTCCATTGTTACCAGGTCCATTGTTCAGTTTGGGACATGCTCTACGGAGATGATCAGTACTCCCGCACTCGTAACATGTCCTTTTTCCCTCCTTATTCACCTTACAATACTTCGAGTAGTGGCCTGTTTGCTTACAGTTTTGGCACATTGGGCAAGCTCCCTTGTGATGGAAGTTACACTTATTGCACTTTGGAAGCGGCCCTGAGTACTACTTTCGCTCCTGCACTTCCATGACTTTCTGTTCCTGAGTTTTCACTGGTTCTTGCTCCTGGGCTCTTACCATAAAGTTTCTTGAGACTTTCTGCTTCCTCCCTGACTTGCCTCCATACTTCTTCTCTCCCTGATCTGCTGGCTTCCTCTTGCTACTAGAGCTTTCCTTTGTTGATGCTCCCATCCTTATCACATCATTGGTTAATCGATTTGCTAGGCTTACTGCACTTTGAATAGTAGTTGGGTTTGCTGAGGTAACCATTCCCCGAATCTCTGGTGCCAGACCCCAGATGTAACGATCTATCCGTTTCTCCTCAGGAGTAACCATGTGGGGTACCAGTTTTGCTAGTTCATGAAATCGGACTGTGTACTTCTCTATTTGTGTTCCAACCATAGAATGGTTCCAGAATTCAGATTCAAGCTTCTGAAGTTCATCCTTGGGACAATACTCCTCTATCAGCAGCTTCTTTAGGTATTCCCAAGTTAGCTGATATGCCGCTGTACGGCCTCGGGTTTGCACTAGAGTATTCCACCAGGTTAATGCCCTATCTTGGAATAGGCAAGATGCATACTCAACTTTGTTGCGCTCGAGGCATTTGCTAATGTGAAGGACCGACTCCATGCTGTCAATCCATTTCAGCAACCCGACCGCACCTTCCTTTCCATGGAACTCCTTAGGTTTACAGGCCATAAAGGACTTGTAGTTGCATTCTCTTTCATTGTTTCCCCGATTTCCTCCACTACTTCCTTGGTTAGCATTAAGTCCCGCAGTTACTTGAGTGACAATGTTTGGGATTGCTGCCATGAGTTGTTGTGCTACCACTTGAGCAACATCGGGTGTTTCGTTCTGTGGGCGCCCGCGATTAGGCCTTCCTGACATGGTTCTAAGACACAAGAGAAGAAATACGTATAAATACATAAAATAATGTATAATATTTAGTTCACTACTATTTTGAAAACCGTAAGTGTTGTCAAATTAATGGTTTGCATTAATACTAGGCATATAGATTTTAGAAAGGAAAGAAAAGAAAAATCTTTTTATTCAACTATTGACTAAATAAGTTCTAGGGTTTGACCTCATAGTAAAAGTTTTCAAACATAAAATAAACTTCTTCATTACCATTTGAAATAGTCTTAAAACCAAAACAATACATCAATCCCAAAATAAAGTTTTAATGTCTTTCCCCAAAAGATACCCAACATGGGTTTTCATTTCATGACACAATAAAATACTAAAATCAGAACCAAGTACGAATCGCTATCCCAACAAGAAACATCCACACCACAATCAGTAACAGCCCTCCAAACACATAACATGCGGTCATCGCACGACCTGCCACTCGTCTAGCAGCACTAGCAGTGTCAGCAGTCTCCATCGAATGCTGAAACAGGATTTCCATCCTTGTTAACACTTCATCCAAAACTTCCCGATGCTCAGCTATCACAGCAAGACTGTGATGTAGGCCCGCTGCCATCGAATGCATCCTCCGGGACTCCTCCGGGGTCATACCTGACTGCCTGACAGGTATCCCTATAACTCGCTGAGGTGGGGGTGCTCTCGGTCCTGCCATGCTGTGTCCTACCCGACTGGTTCCAGCCGTGCCAAGTCCTGCTGTACTGGTTGCTATCCTTCCTGGGATAGGGACACTCTTCCTTGCTGTCCTCCGAATACGAAGCCCATAAAGTGGTGGTTGTGGCAACACCGATGCAGGCGATGCCTCACGTTGCTGACTCGGGGCGTTGTCATTGCTGATCTCCACCGAGTTTCCTGTATCTTCTGTGTCTTCCGAGGGGTCTTCCTCCACCGAGGCGGGGGGATCACGTCGAGGAATAACAGTGATGTAGCCGGACTCATCAGCTGAGGCGGTAGCGTGAGAAGATGACGATGTTCACATAGTGGACTGAGACATAATTTCAATGAGATATGAAATGAATAACAATGTATACCTATAATATGCAATGCTTACACACACCAAAATTTAACCTTTTTGAAATTTTAAAATAAAGTTTTCTCAAATATTTTTGTTGAACATATTCCCATTATAATTAGCTCAAGCTTTGTATAAATCTTTCCTTAATTAAACATAGGTGATCAGGCTATGTTTAATCGAGGTCCAATAATACAACTCCCGACCTAATTATACTCGTAATATGTTTGATGTAAAAAGAATTTCTTTGTAAGTTTTAGTTATAGGTTGTGTTTTCTTAAAGAAAAACCGATGTTCTCTATAACTTTAGCTCTGATACCACTTCTGTCACACCCCGCTAAAGCGGAAACGCAAGGTATGACAGCGACAAAGGTTTCATTGCAAAAGATAAAGAATACATCACCATAGCAATATTCAAAAGTTTACAACCCATAGCTTAAAAGAAACAAGTACAAGTTTTTCCAAAATAACATTGTTCAAAATATACTTCATAAATAACTTCAACACGATGCAGCATGCTCTATGATGATGAATCTTTATATCCACTTACTAATTATTTCCTGAAAAAGTATGTAAAACGAGCGTCAACTATGAAAATAGTTGGTGAGTTCACAAGTTTATAAAATCAAGATTTGGAATAAGGCTTTTCATAAATACAAGTACGTTGCTTTAATGAGAAACAAAGTTGATTGCCATTATTGATAAGAAGTTTATTGCTATAATGAGAAACGTGTTTGTATGTGTATGAGCAAACAATGAGTCTCAACCAAACCTATGACTGAAGCCCTATCAAGATCTATGCTTATCGTTCTATAGATGAATATGGTATCATGCACTCCAGCAATAGGGCGAGTGAGGAGTTGTCAATTCCTAATAGCGCTATCCATAATGACCATTGGCTCAAAGAGTTAATGGTTAGAGATAAGGAAAGGGCCTTAGTACGATAAGTTCTCATGTTCCGTGATGCATAGACATACATAGAGAGACATAGCAATAAAATAGCAATCATGTTTGATACAAATCAATTTAAATACAACATTAAAATAATAGTTTTTCGGGACATGCTTTTCCACCGCAAAACATAAAAACTGAAAATAGGGGAGTGCGTGCATACTCACAACGTTTCGAGTAGGTACAAGTGGTACTTCGGAATGCACCAACGTCTTACTACCGGGATCCTACGACATCAAATACACACTAGTGAGTTTCCATGTCGAAATCTAATGCTAATATACTAAATTCTACATATAGTGAAATGCCAATTTATGTTTTAGTATTTGATTTTATATTAATTGGTTACACTGTTTCTGAAATAATGAAATTCTACAAATCGTGCGATTAATTACAACATTGGAATATAAATTTTCCAAATTTTTAAGTCCTTATTACAACATAAATTCACGGAAGTAGCATTCAAAGGATAAAAATTCTCAAACTTTTTATTTAACTGTTATTACACAATACTAAGCTGGGAAAATTATAAAAATGGATTTCCAAGCTGTTTAATTATATTTTATGATTTTTGAGCATTTATTCCAATAAAAATTGAAATAAATAGAAAACAGTTTCCAAAATTACCCAAACTTTTTATTTAACTGTTATTATACATAAATAGACTGGGAAAAATATAAAAGATATTTTTCTGTGGGTATTTCTATTTTTCCTTGTTTTATTCCTTTAAATAATCTTTAATTGAAGAAATAATATTAAACAGTTAAAATAAATTACCAAAAAATTTTGTAACATCATTTACAGTATAAATAACCTGAGAAAAATATCAAAAGTGTTCTTCATATTATATAATCCGGTTTTGGTTATTCATGTGTATTTAAGTGTAATTAACTTTAGAAATTAAGAGAAAAATAGTTTACAGTGGAGAAAAATCCTTAAAATTTTTATGTAACCTCCTACTGTAAAACATGATGTTCTGGTAAATTTTCATGAATTTTGGATAATCAGAACTATTTTTCCTATTTTTAAACCATTATAATTACCAAAAATTGGGAAAAATAGCAAGGCATGATGAAAAATGTTGAAATTATTTTTCTGAGTCATCCATCACAGGTAAGGTATGCGAAAATTGTTAGATAAAATTTTCACACTCTCCAAAGTGGTTTTGTGATTTATTATATCCTAACAAAAAGAAAATTGGAAATCATACCAAACAGCAACAAAAATTGATGAAATTTCGTGAGGGGTCATTATCCATCATAAGGGTCATTCATGAATTTGTTCCGGATTTATTGACCTCTGGAAGTATTTTATGTGATTTATGCCCCTGGTTTCTAGCAATAATTTTAATAAATCAAAGAAATTAATAAAGCTTTTGGTATTCTACAGATTATCACATGCATGTGAGGGCTTCCAAAAGGAAAAATGTTCGAAATTTATTCAGAAGGGAAATAGGGGTATTGAACCCAAACAAGATAAGAAATGTTGCATGCAATGGTGCATGAGATGTAAATGCGGCTGAAGTTTATGAATTTATGTAGCCCATTCAGTGGGGTTTTAAGCCACGAAATTTCAACCATCATTCACTGCATATGTTAAGTTTCTAAAGTATTTTTCCCCAGATTTATGGTTGGGTTTAAGGCCATTGATAATGCTAGGCAAAAATGGTGATCATAGAAAAAGAGCTGTTTGCGCAACCATTTTGTAAAAATTGCCAAAAATCGGATATTTAATATTTTACAGTGATACCAGTTGGGTTTGAAAGTTAACTCAAGAAATTATCCAATACAAAAAGAATATCATGATTTGGTTAAGAAATGACCGAGTTATGGTCGTTCAAAGTTGAACAAAGTAATATGGCAGATTGCATGTTTGCTTTGAGTGCATCCTTAGGACATTTTGACAAGAACATCATGCATGCCTTTGATAAGGTCCGATTTCTAGCACATGCATGGAGTGAATGAGAATCCAAGATGTACTAGAAATGGTTTAAATGCTTTTGACCATGCAAGAACACAAAAGAAATGGAGAAGAAGATGTAATACTTGTTTTTGAAGTCACATGAACATATGTGCATCATTTTCACTCCTTGCATGGGTTTGATCCCGGATTTTCACCATTTCAAACACATGCATTGTGTTATGGTGAGAATCTACAAACCACAAGGGGAAAATAAAGATTTCTAGCCATGGAAAGGCATAGAATCCGAAAAGAAGAGAAAACTAAGAAGAAAAGGAAGTAGAATCATGAAACTATGGAAGAAGATGTTGTTGTTTACCTTGGTTTTGATCTTGAGGGAAGTAAGAACACTTCAAGGTCTTCTAAATCTCGAAATTTGGCAGAGGAATGGGGAGAATTTCGTGAGTTAGAGAGAGAGAGGAAGAGAGTTTGTGTGTGTTAGGAGGGTGGAGTGTGAGAGAGTGAAGAGAGAAGAGGTAGAGTGAGGGAGAAGTTCTAATGATTGAGTTTTGGGAAGAGGGAGCATGGGGAGAGGGGAGATGGCCGGTTTTTGAGTGGGTTAAGAGCCCTCTCTCTCCAAAAATTCAAATTAATAATTTCCCTCTTCATTTTTTTATAAAAATCTAATTTTTATAAAAGTGATTCTATAAGCAATTTGATTTATTTAAAAGTCTTGTTTTTAACTAATTAATTATGATTAATGCATGATAAATTATATTTCTATTTCATTGGTATAATCCATAATTTGATTAATAAAAATTTGATATTAGGAAATTTATAGCCAAATTTTATAAAGTTTTTAAGCTTTAAGATTTATAAATTTGGATTTTGGGCTCTTTAGGGTTTTTGGAATATTGTTTGATATTCATCATCATAATGAAGTATAATTAGAATATTTTAATTTATTTTTAGGGTTTTATACCCTTTTTCAATTATAACAAAGCTTGAAAGTTTCATTCAAATTATAGCATTGACATTTCCTATTGTAGTTAAGCAACTTACTAGAATCGTAAGTGTCAAGTATATTAGTCCTAGGTCTTAGATGGATCCTAGTTTATGTAAGATTTTGACCTAATTTATACTACTAGGTCATGGCATGATGTGCATGAATGGTTATTATAAAGATGCATGAGTCCGAGAATGACCTGAATTCACAGTTGTCACAGTTACGAGTCATGAAATATGGCTAAAATACTGAAAAGGGGTCAAGCTGTCCAACATCATCCTTTTTTGTGTCTTTTTCAGCTCATCTTCCTCCAAGTATCCAAGTTTTGTCAGAATCAGTCCTTTTCTTCGAGAATGTCCATTTTTGGCTGAAAAATACAATTTAAACATTATAAGTACCAAATATGTAACGCCCAGATTTTTTTCCACCAGGTATAGCCCCAAAATAAATTCCATAATTATAAAAATTTTACAAAACATTTTTGTATACACTGGCACACTAGAGCACAAGAAGCTATCACAAGGATCGTGCTGGCAGCAAGCACATGATCGAGCCGGGCGATAAAATCTTTAACCTGCAAAACATTTACAAACACACAACATAAGCCTCACAGATTAGTAAATAACAACTACAATAACAAAAACTCATAATCCAAATAACAAATAATCCATCAGGAAGATGTATTCACAATATTTCCTAAGATATCTAACAAAAACCTTTTTACATAATAATAGCATGCTTAGTGAAGCACTAAACCCAACCCTGTCATAATTGATGTTATCTCCAATCCGAGATAAATATAAACCAATATATCAATATTTGATTTTAACCAATTTAACTAATCAAGTACCATATCTCCAATCCCAGATAACATATTTAAATAATTATACCATCCCGAGGTACCATATAATGTCATAATAATCACCAATACACATATAGAAAAATGTGTAGATACCAACAACAACGGATATTAGAGTAGTGTTACTCACCTGATCACTTGGTTGACACACTACTTCGGTCCTTGACCTATATAGCATTCCCATCTGTCACAAACCGATGCCTAACCAACAATTTCCATGTTCCTTAGAACCTGTTATAATTTACCCTTAACTACACTCTGTGACTATTTGTCACGAAGCTCATTAAATACAATAATATATCAATACTAGGCTTAACCCCATAAGACAATAACCAAATATACCATATCAGGATATTTCCGTAGATTATGGTTTATAACCCTGAGAGTCCCAACTAACCATCTTACCATGAGATTTACTTACAAATCTCACCAACATGCCCGTAACAACTCCATATCACGGATACAAGTATATGTACATAACATATACTCAAATCTACCCAATCCCAACAATAATGTTGTATAAAACAATTACATAATAACGGGGTAAATTATACCTTCACGAGCCCCGTATCTCTTATATATCAACACAAATCACTTTATACAATCTCTCGCAACCGAATCCCGCCAGCGCTTCGCTTACGTGCACCAAAACCTTTCAAATGACACCAAAAACACTCGTTTTTATAGTCTGCAAGCTCTCACATTGTGAGCATTATAGGCTCCCGTCGTGAGCAGTGTCCAAACATGGTCCTGCCATGCGTCGCTCCCTCCCGCCACGTGTCTCGTCGATTCATCGCATCTCACGTCGTGAGAATCACTTGCTCACATCGTGAGAGTCAAATTTCACGTCGTGAGAATCTTGATTCATGTCGTGGTGGTCAAAGGTTGACCTTTGACTTGGCTTCCGTTGACTTTCTCATAATAGCATCTTACTTTCATCTCAACTTCAAATAGCCATAACTTTCTCATACGGACTCCGTTTTCAGCAAACTTTATATCCACGAAATCGTCATCACACGAACTACAATATTATTCAATAATATTTTAATAATTAACATTTCTAAAAATAACCCTTTCTAGGGTTTGTCTCACCTATCCCTTTTATATTATCTATATTTCATAAAATAACATCTGTTACGAAAAACCGTGTGTCACGAGTCTTCCCTCCTTCAAAAGATTCGGTCCCCGGAATCTCCTAAAGTCTCGTACTATAATCAAAAATTCCATTAACTTATAGTCTTTCCAAGAAGAACTATTAAATCACATCCTCCACTATAGTTGCATAAAAATTCATGGTTGTACATTATACCATCACCAATTACTATTATTTTCTTAGCATAAATTCCCCATACATTAACACTACAATGCACATATATCTTTATCAATAATGATGACCATTTTCAATACAAAATTGTTATGATCTATCAATTACCATCAAATTTCTACATCTCATTTTAAACTTCCTTTCGATTATTACCACTTTTCCTCGAGCCTCACAATCGACTAATATTTCTTCTTGAGAAGTTCCTAACACAGAAATATCTCACATAATAAGGATA
This sequence comes from Lactuca virosa, assembly GCF_052849685.1. Lineage (NCBI taxonomy): Eukaryota > Viridiplantae > Streptophyta > Magnoliopsida > Asterales > Asteraceae > Lactuca > Lactuca virosa. Next base: position 92,251,338 of record NC_136429.1, read on the forward strand.
GGAACATATTCACTATCCCTAAGTAATTCTACTTAATCATAAATTTTATTTATTGTCATCGTATTCTTTGCAACAAGTAATACTCACTTACTACTTAATTAAAATCAATTATTTCTATTTAACATTCTCAACTATCCCCAAATAGTAGATTTACGACTCCGTCCAAGTCACAAGTATTTCAATTTTACCAAGTCAGTCAACCACGCACCATGATCTGTAACAACTCGAAATTTCTATCTTGTACAACCATTCACCTCATTAGAAGGCAGATTTGTTTTTGCTAACTTTTAAGCTGTTTGGAGTCAATTTGAGTGTTCTAAAGCATAGTACTTCAAGAAATAATTATAGGAGGTATACTTTAGAGTTTGTTGTGCATCATTTAAGTCTCAAAACTCCAAGAGTTTGGAGTTTACGGCCCCAAACATGGAGTTTACGGCCGTAAACTCTAAAGAGTATAAATATGACACTTAGTCATTTTTGGCTCATTTCTCACTTCCAAGCTCAAGAACACCCACATTCTCTCTCAAGTATCATAAGATCTTCATCCAAAATTTCCAAAAATGTAAGTGTTTCTTCTCTTGATTTGTTGATGGAACACTTCATCTAGTAGTTATACATGATTTCATCCATGAAATCTTCTCTTTTTCCTAGATCTTCAAGTGTTCTTCATTTCACCAAGAACACCAAGAACACACACTAGTGTTCTTGGACCTTAAACACTCTTACAAGCTTCCTATAAGTAAGTACACTCTTCCTAACTAGTTATGTGCTTATATTACTTGTTAAACCATTGAAAAACACCAAGAATCCCCAAGAACACATGGGTTTACGGCCAAGGCAATCTCCTTGGACCGTAAACACCATTAGGTGGTGCATATGTGCCACCATTACTTCCTAGAGCTTGGATATTGGACTAGAACCCTTCATGCATGAGCTAAGGACCTTACACCACGAAATGGTAGAAGTTACCATGGGTTTACGGCCGTAAACCCACTAGGACCGTAAACCCTAAACCGTAAACTCCATGGGAGTTGGTCCTTGGGTAGTAAACTCTAGAAGGTGGTGCAATTATGCCACTATCACTTCCTAAGGCTTGGACATGATCAAAGGGTACTTAACCTTGACTTGTAAGATCCTAAAACACAAAATGGTACTAATTACCATGAGTTTACGGCCGTAAACTCATGGGGGAAGTGACCATTGGCCATAAACTCATGTGGTCTTACCATATGGGCAGTAAACTCCAATGTGAGGCTATACTCTCTTTAGATGCAACCCGTTGGTACTCCTAGCACTTGAATCAAAGTGTCATTCATGTTTTAGGGTGTCCATACTTGATTAATTAGTTGTTAAATGACTAATTAGATACATATATGTGTCATTACATGTTAAATAGGATCCGTGTGTGTGTTCAAGTCCTCACTTGACACTTAGCATCCTATCCAGCACTTCCATCCAAATCACTCACTGCAGGTGAGTTCATACTCCTAATCAACCTTTGAAATGATTTTAAATGCTTTTATGGGGGGGGGGGATACAAGTTGAAACATTCTAGTTGTTGTCTTAATCTGTTGTGATTGATAACTAGAACAAACATAAAGATTTGCTATTACTTTCAAATTGCTATCAAAATTATGAATTTCAAGCACTTCAAAACCCTTTTATCAAACTATTTTAGTTGCTAAAACTGTTTCAAACTTTCTTAAATTTACATTATTTTCAAACTCATATCTACACTAATATATTTTTATAAGTAAGACTTGAAGGACTTAGGACTGATAACTCACCTTATTTCATGTTCCTTGTTTGGTTGTGGACTTAGGGTATCCTGTTATATGTCCGAATGTCGTTGAAATCTTAGTTATATATTCTATATATAGGTGTTAGATATAAAAGCTTTCACTTCAGTTCAGTACCTTTGTGTAACAAAGGCATACAAACAACATTACTATTTAACTATAATAGGTATAGTTAAGGGATTACTACTCACTATTACTACTACAACGATACATACAAGAGTCAGTACGTTTACAAGTCACTACATAAGTACTACATTAAGAAACAATACATACTATACACTATACAAGGGAACACACTATACACTATACAAGAGAATATACTATATACAAGTAAAGAGAAAACATCACTACATTATGACATACTATACAAACTTTTGAATACTATAAATAGAATGTGACATACTACTTCTCGATACGACACTTCATTGTGGTATTACTTTGTAACCAGAGTCTCCTGGAGGGAGAGCGGGCATTGTGTGTATAGATCTGTACCGGACAGACACTCCCACATCCCGACTGCTAGCTACAGTCCCAGCCGAAAGCCCAAGGGGTGACAAAATGTTACCTCATTATATATGACCTGGAGGGTTATCAGTTATTCAGCCGTCGATCAGCATGGTTACATACGAGTTCACATTCAAACGTTTAATTAATCAATTAAGAATTAAAGGCAAAACGGACTCCCCGAGATGTATTGTACATTTAATACTACCTGGAGTCTGCATTTTTATCATTATTAGTCAGCAGTGATACTGCTGGGATAAAACATTATTTTTCCCCTATTACATTTATTTTGTAATCACCTTACATGAGTGAAGTCTAAAACTATAATTTCATACTGATAGTTTCACTGGGGAAAACTCTTACTGTTACAAAAGAACAAACATACAAACAGTCGGGTCTTGGTAGAACACGCTTGATCATAATTTTGGTGTCTTACATACTATACAGAACACGCTTGTATTAAAATTATTCTATTAATGCAATGGATGTTGTTGCTTGTCTTTACTATTATGCATTGTTATGATACTGTAAATGACGTCCTCCACCGCAGAACGTTTCCGCCGTTCCAGTTTTGGGGTGTGACAGATTGGTATCAGAGCTTTGTTTATAGTGAATCGAGTATATCAACCCATAAAAGATATACAAACTATAAACGCAACAGGACTAAAACACTCTGACCAAGAATTTATTCTTTTAAATAGTAAAATATTTAATTAAGTATATATACATCTATTCATACTACGAGACAGTATTATACTAGAACATAACAAAAGTATTACGATTGTTGAACAACACAATTAGGCTTAGAGATATATAGTCAAATCTAGGGAGATATAGCCTGATCAACTATATTTTCCGAGGAGTGACTAGCATGTGCCTAAGAATTATTGTGGTGTTGCAACAAGTCTAAAAACTTACCAACACTACTACAACAAGAACATTAGAGCATAACTTAAACCTAAAATACTATAGGAGTATTTTGTGTTACTATAATTACTTATGTGCAAACAAAAAGGATCTTCATTAGTACGTCTATTAACTATTCTTTTCCCCACTCTCGCATAGATAACATGGTTGGCTTCCATCTCCCCGGCGATCCGTGTTATCCCAACCAAGGCATTGGTGGATGGCTTGATGATGAGCCAGAAGATGATCACCCAATCCCTTTGGATGATCACCTCGCAGAAGGCTTTTCGGATGGCTCCGACTCCGAACCAGAGGTCAACAACCTACCCCAAGAAGGTCAAGTCCCAAACCTCAACCCCCGTCCGGCATTTCAAGGTCCCACTCCCTTGTGGGCAACAACCTTGAATCGTTGGAATGATGAGCAGGGTCATCCCTTACCTTAAAATGGAGACCGGAGTTTTCACAATATAAGCGAAGGAGGCTCAACTGACTGTGTCCTACCCATTATGGTCCGTAGGATTGCTCGAAATGTTGAGCAAAGTCATGCAGCCATCGACCGACTAATGGAAGTTGACGCCAACTCTGGCCTTAACACAGTCCGCTTTGCCAACTCGAAGAGGCTATGGAAAGAACGAGGAGGACCAACGAGACTCTGCAGCAACAACTAGCTGCATCCCGAGCCGAAGTCATGGAACTCCAAGTGCGTCAGAGGGCGCATGAGCGACATCTTCAGGAGGTTGTACGCCAACTGGCAGACCTGAGGGTTCGCCCAAGGGATACCCGTCACCAGTAGAAGATGTCGACTCATCTTCCTCTTTTGGTTAAGGAATATCCTTTCTTTTCTGTGCCCTATGGAACACTTGTCTGTAAACATTCCTAACTTTGAAAGTACTCTAACTAGACTTCTAAGCTGCCAACATTTTCCCTTATGGTTTGATGTAAGACCTACTGTTAGGTCATTTTCCCCGAACTCATTCTACATCATTAATACCAGTAATATTGGCAGTTATCTAATCTAGGGGAAAGTCTGTACTCTTGTGTTTCCCTACTCTATTGTAATGCCTCTATCTGATAGTTGGACTATGGAGATTTAGTCCATGAAACACTCTCATCATACTTGCAATTGATTCTTACTATTATCATCATCTTTATAAACATTCAGTAAAAGATGCCACCTCGAAAGCGTCCGACCAGAAACACACCTGTGAATCAAAGTCTACCACCACCACCCCCTCTGCAGTTTGATGCGGTGATGTTTCAGGCAGCTGTGACCGCCGCTATGGCCCAAGTAAACTCTGGTGGTTTTAGTGGAACGGGGACTGGCACAAACTCTAGCCATGGTGAAATCCATCCACGTACACAGGAGTGTACCTATAAAGATTTCATCAGCTGCAAACCAACGTACTTCAACGGAACCGGAGGGATCATTGCACTTTCCCAATGGATCGAAAGAACAGAAGCAATCTTCGAGATGTGCTCATGCCCTGAAGGAAGCAAGATAAAGTTCGCTGCTTTCACCTTCACCGAAAGGGCCCTGACGTGGTGGAATGGCCATGTCAAATCTCTCTCACTGGTAGCAGCTAACGCCATGGGCTGGGATACACTAAAGGACCTAATGACAAGGGAGTACTGCCCGAGGGGCGAAATTCAGAAGCTCGAGGAGGAACTGTGGAACCTCAAAATGAAGGGTTCTGACATAGTGGCTTATACAGCCAGGTTCTGCGACCTAGTGACTCTATGTCCTAACATGGTCCCCACCGAAAGTAAAAAAATCTAAAGATACATCTGGGGTCTGGTACCCCCATATCGAGGGAACGTTCTAGCATCACACCCTGCGACCTTTGACAGTGCCAAGGAATTGGCCCAAAGGCTCATCGATCATGAGGTTCCTTCTACTCCAACAACAACTACAATGACTGCCCCCGCACCAACCAAAACAGCTGACAACAAGAGGAAGCGTTGGGACCGAAAGAAGGGCAAAACAGCTCAGCCCTCTTCCAAGAACCAACAGATGGTGGCTGTCGATGCTGCCACTACTCCTGCTGCCCCTGTACCAGCCAAACCATATGCAGGGAGCCTACCCAAGTGCACCAAATGCTCCTTCCATCATAACGGCCCCTGCCGGGAATTGAAATGCGTTAATTGTGACCGGAAGGGCCATACCGCCCGGTTTTGCAGAACACCACCCAAACCCATCACCCAGGTTCCCGGTGCAGGAGTGAGTCAAGCCTGCTACGGGTGCGGCGAGACAGGGCACTTCAAAAGAAACTGTCCGAAAGCTGGGAATGCGGGAGGAGCAGGAAGACTACTTGCTATTGGCCACAATGAAGCCGTGGCAGACCCCACAGTAGTCATGGGTACATTCCTTCTCGATAACTCTTATGCTTGTATCCTATTTGATAGTGGGGTAGAGAGGAGCTTCGTAAACCACAAATTTAAACACTTACTTAATCAAGCACCGCAAGCACTAAAAGAAACCTTCGTCGTAGAAATGGCTAACGGAAAGACAGAGAGTTCTAATGAGATTTACATAGGTTGTACCCTCACGCTATATAGTCATTCATTCCCAATCGACCTCATACCAGTGGCTATCAAGAGTTTCGACGTCATTATAGGCATGGACTGGTTGAGTCTTTATCGCACCGATATCCTATGTTTCAAGAAAGCAGTCCGCCTAAACCTACTGAATAACGAAACCTTATTGATCTACGGAGACAATCCCAGTACGAGCCTTCGTATCATCTCGAGTATTCAAGCCCAGAAGTACTTGCGCAAGGAATACGTACATTCTTGGCACACGTTGTCGATACGAGCCAGAAAACAAAAGACCTGAAAGACCTCTCCGTTGTACGCGACTTCCCCGACGTCTTTCCGGAAGAGCAACCGGGTTTACCTCCCCAACGTCAAGTCGAATTCAGGATCGACTTAGTTCCAGGGGCTACCCCCGTAGCCAAATCGCCCTATCGTCTAGCACCTGCTGAGATGCAAGAACTGTCCGGTCAACTTAATGAACTGCTCAGCAAGGGCTTTATAAGACCAAGCTTCTCACCATAGGGAGCACCAGTCTTACTCGTGAAGAAGAAAGACGGATCATTCCGTATGTGCATCGATTATAGGGAACTCAACAAGCTTACAGTCAAAAATCGTTACCCTCTTCCTCGCATAGACGATTTATTCGACCAGCTGCAAGGGGCGAGTTAGTTTTCTAAGATTGACCTAAGATCCTGGTATCACCAGTTACGATTGCTTGAGGAGGATGTTCCGAAGACAGCCTTCCGAACTCGTTACGGACACTATGAGTTCATAGTGATGCCGTTCCGAAGACAGCCCGCAGTATTCATGGACTTAATGAATAGGGTATGTCGTCCTTACTTGGATCAGTTCGTCATCGTTTTCATCGATGACATAATTATCTACTCTCGAAGTAAGGAGGAACATAGCGATCATTTACGACAAGTCCTAGAAACCTTACGATCAGAGAAGCTCTATGGGAAGTTCTCTAAGTGCGAATTTTGGATCTGAAGAGTCGAATTCTTAGGACACGTGGTTAGCGAAGAAGGAATCCACGTGGATCCATCCAAAATTAAAGCTATTGAGAACTGGTCAGCACCGAAGACGCCTACGGAAATTCGTCAATTTCTAGGCCTCGCTGGCTACTACCGCAGATTCATACAGAACTTCTCTCGAATTACGAAACCCCTTACGATATTGACCCAGAAAGGCGTGGCCTTCGACTGGGAAGAGAAACAAGAGAAGGCGTTCCAAACGCTGAAGCGAGCCTTATGCACCACACCGGTACTATCCCTCCCCGAAGGGATAGACGACTTTGTGGTATACTGCGATGCATCTAACCAGGGGCTCGGCTGTGTTCTGATGCAACGAGGTAAGGTCATCGCCTACGCCTCAAGATAGCTGAAGACACACGAAGTCAACTACACCACCAACGATCTTGAATTAGGAGCAGTTGTGTTTGCCCTGAAGATCTGGAGACACTACCTGTATGGTACGAAGAGCACTATCCTTACAGACCACAAAAGCCTACAACACATATTCAACCAGAAGGAGGTTAATATGAGACAACGACGGTGGGTCGAGCTACTCAATGACTATGAATGTGAAATTCGTTATCATCCGGGTAAAGCCAACGTGGTAGCAGACGCCCTAAGTCGAAAAGAATATTCTGGACGAAGAGTCAAGTCATTAACTATGACTATCCATTCACATCTATCCGCACAAATTAAGGAGGCTCAGCTCGAAGCCTTAAAACCTGAAAATGTGGCGGGAGAATCCCTACGTGGAATGGATAAGAACTTGGAAGTCAAGGGTGACGGAGCCTTATATCTCATGGATCGGATCTGGACACCGAGACGCGGTGGCTTCAGAGACTTGGTCATGAGGGAAGCGCACAACACTCGATATTCCGTCCACCCGGGTTCAGATAAGATGTATCTGGATCTTAAAAAGCTATACTGGTGGCCTAACATGAAAGCAGAGATTGCTACCTTCGTAAGTAAATGTCTTACTTGCGCCAAGGTCAAGGTCGAATACCAGAAACCATCAGGTTTACTTCAGCAACCGGAGATACCTGAGTGGAAGTGGGAGTGGATTACTATGGACTTCATAACCAAGTTGCCCAAGACAAAGGGTGGACTTGATACCATTTGGGTCATCGTCGACATATTGACCAAATCCGCACACTTCCTGCCCATCAAGGAAACAGACAAAATGGAAAAACTCACAAGAACATACATTAGGGAGATCGTACGATTGCATGGTGTTCCTATATCCATTATCTCCTACAGAGATAGTAGATTCACTTCGAGGTCCTGCCAGTCATTACAAAGCTCCTTAGGAACGAGGCTGGACATGAGTACAGCCTACCATCCACAGACCGACGGACAAAGTGAGAGAACTATCCAAACCATGGAAGATATGTTGCGAGCATGTGTGATCGACTTTGGGAAGGCATGGGATACTCACTTACTCCTTGTTGAATTCTCCTACAACAACAGTTATCACACAAGCATAAAGGCAGCTCCATTTGAAGCCCTCTATGGCCGGAAGTGCAGGTCCCCTCTGTGCTGGGCCGAGGTGGGTGACACCCAGTTAGCTAAAGGACGAGTTCCTGACAGCACTCGCACGGGTCCGGAGATCATTCGGGAAACGACAGAGAAAATCGTTCAGATTCGTGAACGATTGAAAGCCTCTAGAGACCGACAGAAAAGCTATGCGGACAAACGAAGGAAACCCTTGGATATCCAGGTGGGAGACCGAGTCCTTTTGAAAGTCTCACCTTGGAAGGGCTTGATACGCTTCAGAAAGCGTGGAAAGCTAAATCCAAGATACATAGGGCCTTTCGAAATTCTCGCTAGAATCGGCCATGTAGCTTACAAACTCAACCTACCCCACGAGCTCAGTAACGTACATTCTACTTTCCATGTCTCGAACTTGAAAAAGTGCCTATCCGACGAGACTCTTGTAATTCCACTTGATGAAATCGAGATCAACGAGAGCCTCAACTTCGTGGAAGAACCTGTAGAGATCATGGGCCGAGAGGTCAAGCGAACGAAACAAAGCCGTATCCCAATCGTGAAGGTTCGCTGGAACGCCAAGCGAGGACCGGAATTCACTTGGGAGGGCGAGGATCAAATGAAACTTAAATATCCTCATCTTTTTACCTAGTTATTTGTAACTACTTATTTGCTTAAACTCTAATTTCGGGACGAAATTCCCTCTAACGGGGGGATGATGTAACAACTCGAAATTTCTATCTTGTACAACCATTCACCTGATTAGAAGGCAGATTTGTTTTTGCTAACTTTTAAGCTGTTTGGAGTCAATTTGAGTGTTCTAAAGCATAGTACTTCAAGAAATAATTATAGGAGGTATACTTTAGAGTTTGTTGTGCATCATTTAAGTCTCAAAACTCCAAGAGTTTGGAGTTTACGGCCCCAAACATGGAGTTTACGGCCGTAAACTCTAAAGAGTATAAATATGACACTTAGTCATTTTTGGCTCATTTCTCACTTCCAAGCTCAAGAACACCCACATTCTCTCTCAAGTATCATAAGATCTTCATCCAAAATTTCCAAAAATGTAAGTGTTGCTTCTCTTGATTTGTTGATGCAACACTTCAGCTAGTAGTTATACATGATTTCATCCATGAAATCTTCTCTTTTTCCTAGATCTTCAAGTGTTCTTCATTTCACCAAGAACACCAAGAACACACACTAGTGTTCTTGGACCTTAAACACTCTTATAAGCTTCCTATAAGTAAGTACACTCTTCCTAACTAGTTATGTGCTTATATTACTTGTTAAACCATTGAAAAACACCAAGAATCCCCAAGAACACATGGGTTTACGGCCAAGGCAATCTCCTTGGACCGTAAACACCATTAGGTGGTGCATATGTGCCACCATTACTTCCTAGAGCTTGGATATTGGACTAGAACCCTTCATGCATGAGCTAAGGACCTTACACCACGAAATGGTAGAAGTTACCATGGGTATACGGCCGTAAACCCACTAGGACTGTAAACCCTAAACCGTAAACTCCATGGAAGTTGGTCCTTGGGTCGTAAACTCTAGAAGGTGGTGCAATTATGCCACTATCACTTCCTAAGGCTTGGACATGATCAAAGGGTACTTAACCTTGACTTGTAAGATCCTAAAACACAAAATGGTACTAATTACCATGAGTTTACGGTCGTAAACTCATGGGGGAAGTGACCATTGGCCATAAACTCATGTGGTGTTACCATATGGGCAGTAAACTCCAATGTGAGGCTATACTCTCTTTAGATGCAACCCGTTGGTACTCCTAGCACTTGAATCAAAGTGTCATTCATGTTTTAGGGTGTCCATACTTGATTAATTAGTTGTTAAATGACTAATTAGATACATATATGTGTCATTACATGTTAAATAGGATCTGTGTGTGTGTTCAAGTCCTCACTTGACACTTAGCATCCTATCCAGCACTTCCATCCAAATCACTCACTGCAGGTGAGTTCATACTCCTAATCAACCTTTGAAATTATTTTAAATGCTTTTATGGGGGGGGGGATACAAGTTGAAACATTCTAGTTATTGTCTTAATCTGTTGTGATTGATAACTAGAACAAACAGAAAGATTTACTATTACTTTCAAATTGCTATCAAAATTATGAATTTCAAGCACTTCAAAACCCTTTTATCAAACTATTTTAGTTGCTAAAACTGTTTCAAACTTTCTTAAATTTACATTATTTTCAAACTCATATCTACACTAATATATTTTTATAAGTAAGACTTGAAGGACTTAGGACTGATAGCTCACCTTATTTCCTGTTCCTTGTTTGGTTGTGGACTTAGGGTATCCTGTTATATGTCCGAATGTCGTTGAAATCTTAGTTATATATCCTATATATAGGTGTTACATATAAAAGCTTTCACTTCAGTTCAGTACCTTTGTGTAACAAAGGCATACAAACAACATTACTATTTAACTATAATAGGTATAGTTAAGGGATTACTACTCACTATTACTACTACAACGATACATACAAGAGTCAGTACGTTTACAAGTCACTACATAAGTACTACATTGAGAAACAACACATACTATACACTATACAAGGGAACACACTATACACTATACAAGAGAATATACTATATACAAGTAAAGAGAAAACATCACTACATTATGACATACTATACAAACTTTTGAATACTATAAATAGAATGTGACATACTACTTCTCGATACGACACTTCATTGTGGTATCACTTTGTAACCAGAGTCTCCTGGAGGGAGAGCGGGCATTGTGTGTATAGATCTGTACGGGACAGACACTCCCACATCCCGACTGCTAGCTACCGTCCCAGCCGAAAGCCCAAGGGGTGACAAAATGATACCTCATTATATATGACCTGGAGGGTCATCAGTTATTCAGCCGTCGATCAGCATGGTTACATACGAGTTCATATTCAAACCTTTAATTAATCAATTAAGAATTAAAGGCAAAACGGACTCCCCGAGGTGTATTGTACATTTAATACTACCTGGAGTCTGCATTTTTATCATTATTAGTCAGCAGTGATACTACTGGGGTAAAACATTATTTTTCCCCTATTACATTTATTTTGTAATCACCTTACATGAGTGAAGTCTAAAACTATAATTTCATACTGATAGTTTCACTGGGGAAAACTGATGCGGGCCCTAGTGTGGAGGATCGGGCCCTTGCGTTCCTAGAGGCCCACGATCGTGTGACTAAAGGGGCTTCACGGAAATGGCCATAACTTTGGCTACGAATCTCCGTTTCGGGCCTACGACCAGTCAAATCGAAGCTTGGAGCAAGGAGCATGTCTAGATAAGTTCCCGAAAGGGACTTACCTATTTTTGAGTCCAGAAATCGCTTTCTAAATGGAGTTATGAACAATTTTGTTATTTTCCTTAATTTTTGGGTTTTGTTTTTAGGTTTGTATTTGGCCCATGGACTTTTAGGGTTTCATTTTAATTTCTGCTTCTTATTTAACTGTTTTTGATGTAATTTGGATGGTCGATCATCAATTTTATGAACTTTCGATTTTCTCCCAAATTTTGTGTGTTAACCCAGATTTTGAAGCCAATCCCACGGTATTCGTAGAATCAACGTGGTTTTGAAGAGATTGTCCTGGCTATTCTTTTAGAATCAACAGGTTCATTCTTGGTTATCTTTGTGTTGTTTTTTTTTCGCTGCATCAGTTGGTATCAGAGCCGAATTCCTGGTTCAAAATGCCTCCGAGGAGAAACAGGACGCCCGCTAATGTTCATGAGCAAGAACTAGAAGAACGTATTATGGCACGAATGGAGGAGAGGATGGATCAAATGGTTGACCAACTGACTGATAGGATGGTCGAACTGATGAATCGAGGAGGGCAAAGGTCTCGAACACATTCTCAAGTGGAAGATGGTGAATTTGGGAACCCGTTCGGCGGCAGTGACGGTTCATATTCTGAAGACGATCTAGAAAGGCGGCCAAGGCGTGATCATAGAGGTGACAATAGGCGTTGGGAGGCCGGAATGAGAATTGATATCCTAGAATTCGATGGGGTCACTTTGAATCCGGAGGGGTTCATCGACTGGTTGGCTACTGTTGAGGAAGTTTTTGAGTTCAAAGAAGTCCCTGAAAACAAAAGAGTGTCATTGATTGCTACCAGGCTACGTGGTAAGGCATCTGCATGGTGGCAACAACTGAAACTGACATGAGACAGGCTCGGAAAGTCAAAGGTCGTGACTTGGAGGAAGATGAAGAAGTGTTTACGATCCAACTTCCTACCCCATAACTTTCAAAGGTTGATGTACCAACGGTTGCAAAATCTGAAGCAGGGTGCCAAATCAGTTGACGATTACACAACTTAGTTCTACCAATTGATTGCCCGAAACGATATCCAGGAGACAGAGGAACAACTCGTTGCTCGATATATTGGGGGTCTACGGGTCCAAATCATGGACTCTGTAAATATGTTTGACCCGGTATCTATTTCTGAAGCGCACCAACGGGCGTTGGCTTTTGAGAAACAAAGTCGTCGGGTGCGCGGTTCGTCTTCAACTGCTAATATTGGAGGAAGTTCCAGGACGGGTGGTATGGTACCCCGTGTTGTGCCTAATCAACAAAGACCGACATCTAACAGTGTTAGACCAAATCCTAGGACAACTGTTAGTAGCAACTTGAAGTGTTTTAGTTGTGGGGAGACAGGTCACCGACAATCAGAGTGCAAGAAGGTCGGAAAACGTCATTTGTTTGCTGAGCAAGATGATTGGCAAAATGATGATGCCGGTGAAAATTACGAAGATCCCCCTGTGTATGACGAAGAGCATCAATGCGAAGAGGAAGTTGTAACTGGAGATGTGGGGGTAAATTTGGTGGTAAGGCGGTCTTGTTTTACACCAAAAGTTATTGGTGATGATTGGCTCAAACACAACATCTTTCAGTCGACATGTACTATTTTGGGAAAGGTTTGTACTTTTGTTATTGATTCAGGAAGTTGTGATAACCTTATATCTGAAGAAGCAGTTCAAAAGTTGGCTTTGAAAACAGAAAATCGCCCTAAGCCTTACAAGCTACAGTGGCTTAAGAAGGGTGGCGAGGTCACTGTATCTAAATGAGCCCTTGTTCAATTTTCTGTTGGTACCACGTATAAAGATGATGTGTGGTGTGATGTGGTTGCTATGGATGCTTGTCATTTGTTGTTGGGCAGACCTTGGGAGTATGATCGTAACATAGATCATAACGGGCGGACTAATACTTACAGTTTCTTGTTTGGTGGTGTGAAGATAACATTGGTTCCCAGTAAGCCAAAGGAGCCAGTTCCGAGACCTTCGGGTACTCTACTGACCCTTAATCAGTTTGAAGACGAGTTGGAGGCGGAAGGTGAAATTTTTGTATTGCTCGGGAAGGAAGTCGCTAAGGAGGTTGAAATTCCTGAGGCTATGGTTCCTCTGCTCAAGGAATTCGCTGATGTTTTCCCTAATGAATTACCTGATGGTTTGCCACCTTTACGTGACATCCAGCATCATATTGATTTACAACAAGGAGCTCAATTGCCTAATAGGCCACATTACAGAATGAGTCCCGGAGAGCATGAGGAGTTGCGACGACAAGTGGAGGACTTGATTTCAAAAGGTCATGTTCGGGAGAGCATGAGCCCGTGTGATGTTCCTGCTTTGTTGACTCCTAAAAAGGATGGTACTTGGCGTATGTGTGTTGATAGTCGCGCCATCAATAAGATCACGGTGAGGTACAGATTTCCAATTCCTCGACTTGATGAGCTACTTGACCAGATTAGCGGTGCCTCTATCTTTACGAAACTGGACTTGAAGAGCGGGTACTATCAGATACGACTTAGGCCTGGGGATGAGTGGAAGACTGCCTTCAAGACTCGTGAAGGATTGTATGAGTGGTTGGTGATGCCTTTCGGTTTATCAAACGCTCCTAGTACATTTATGCGTGTGATGAACCAGTTGTTCAGGCCCTTTATTGGTAAATTTGTAGTCGTTTATTTTGATGACATACTTATTTACAGTGCTACTTTTGGTAAGCATGTCAACCATGTGAGGCAGGTTTTGACCGTACTTCGACAGGATAGTTTGTATGCAACTATGAAGAAATGTGTGTTTATGGTTCCTAAAGTCTTGTTCTTGGGGTATGTTGTTTCTGGGGAAGGAATACAGGTGGACGAGTCTAAAGTAGCAGCTGTCAGACAATGGCCAAGTCCAACTACCATCACTGAAGTTCGAAGCTTTCATGGCCTTGCTTCATTCTATAGGAGGTTTATTCCAAACTTTAGTTCTATTATGGCACCGGTGACTGATTGTATGAAAGGGAAGGCCTTTACTTGGACCGAAGCAGTAGAATCAGCTTTCCAATTAGTAAAAGAGAAGCTTACTACATCACCGATCCTTGTATTGCCAGACTTTTCTCAAGTGTTTGAATTACACACGGATGCTTCCAAGGTTGGGATTGGAGCAGTTCTAAGTCAAGGAGGACGACCGGTTGCCTATTTTAGTGAGAAGTTGACGGGGCCAAAGCTGCATTATAGCACTTATGATGTTGAGTTCTATGCAGTGGTCCAAGCTGTAAAGCATTGGCGCCATTATTTATTTCATAAGGAATTTGTTTTGTTCACAGATCATGATTCATTAAGACATATTCGCAGTCAAGATAAGGTGTCACACAAACATGGGAGGTGGATGTCGTTCTTGGAAAAATTCACTTTCGTGGTGAAACACAAGTCTGGGATGTCAAATCGGGTGGCTGATGCATTGAGTCGGAGGAGTAGTTTGCTAGTTTCCATGAGGGTTGGTGTGCTGGGGATGGATGTCCTCATGGAGCAGCTAACGGTTGATCCTTATTTTTCTGTTGTTCTGCAGGGTATACAATCTGGACAGATGTCTGATTTTCTACTGCATGAAGGTTTTCTTTTCAAAGGCAATCAATTGTGCATCCCTGATTCTAGTCTCCGCCTTCAAATCATTAGGGAGCTACATGGTGAAGGGCATGTCGGCCGAGATCGCACTTTACAATTGGTACAATCATCTTATTTTTGGCCTACAATGCGCAAGGAGGTGGATAGATATGTTAAACGGTGTCGAATCTGTCAGGTGTCAAAGGGCACATCTACCAATGCAGGACTCTATATGCCTTTGCCTGTTCCATCACAACCTTGGGTACACATTAGCATGGATTTTGTGTTGGGTTTACCACGTACTCAACGGGGAAATAATTCAATATTTGTGGTTGTTGATCGTTTTTCTAAGATGGTGCACTTTATTCCTTGCAAAAAAGACGACGGATGCAGTTAATGTGGCCCAGTTATTCTTTCGAGACGTCTACCGTTTGCATGGATTGCCGTCTTCTATTGTTTCAGATCGAGACACTAGGTTTTTGAGTCATTTTTGGCGCAGCCTATGGAAAATGGTGAACACTCAGCTCAATTTTAGTAGTGCATATCATCCTCAAACGGATGGCCAAACAGAGGTTGTCAATCGATCCCTTGGTAATATTTTGCGGTGTTTAGTTGGTGATCATGTGAAGACCTGGGATCAGAAGCTTTGTCAAGCTGAGTTTGCTCATAATCATGCTATCAACCGAAGTACTAGATATAGTCCATTCCAGGTGGTCTATTCTGTTCAGCCACAGGGACCACTTGATTTGATGTCACTGCCTGTTTCTAGGGTTGTTCCAAAGAAAGTGCAGGATTTTGTTGGAGGACTGCATGATGTTCATAAGGCTGTTCATGACAACTTGGTCCGAGCTAACTCCAAGTACAAGCAAGATGCAGATAAAAAACGCAGACAAGTTGATTTTGAAGTAGGTGACTTTGTTTGGGCTGTTTTGACTAAAGATCGTTTTTCGGTTGGTGAGTACAACAAGCTGTCAGCTAAAAAGATTGGACCGGTGGAGATTGTGGAGAAGATTAATTCCAATGCTTACCGTCTACAGTTGCCAAGCCACATTCGTTGTTCCGATGTTTTCAACGTAAAGCATTTGCTTCCTTATTATGGGGATTCTTCTGATGATGACCATGGTGCACATTCGAGGTCGAATTTTGTCTACCCAGGAGGGGATGATGCGGGCCCTAGTGTGGAGGATCGGGCCCTTGCGTTATCAGCATACGAGTTCACATTCAAACCTTTAATTAATCAATTAAGAATTAAAGGCAAAACGGACTCCCCGAGGTGTATTGTACATTTAATACTACCTGGAGTCTGCATTTTTATCATTATTAGTCAGCAGTGATACTGCTGGGGTAAAACATTATTTTTCCCCTATTACATTTATCTTGTAATCACCTTACATGAGTGAAGTCTAAAACTATAATTTCATACTGATAGTTTCACTGGGGAAAACTCTTACTGTTACAAAAGAACAAACATACAAAAGTCGGGTCTTGGTAGAAGACTACATTTTACTGGAAAATATAGGATTTTCTAGGGAGTATACTATTTACAAACATTTGAAATCAGTTACTACATCTTCTCAAAAGCTTCATCGGTACCTGTCTACTGATGACCTGAGAATACAAGTTATTTTGAAAGAGTTTATCAGCATAAAGCTGGTGAGTTCATAAGTATTTAGTGTCATTGCTTGTATGAAAATGTTTGTAACAACGTAGTGTAAATGTTGTAACTGATTTCAAATGTTTGTAAATAGTATACTCCCTAGAAAATCCTATATTTTCCAGTAAAATGTAGTCTTCTACCAAGACCCCGACTGTTTGTATGTTTGTTCTTTTGTAACAGTAAGAGTTTTCCCCAGTGAAACTATCAGTATGAAATTATAGTTTTAGACTTCACTCATGTAAGGTGATTACAAAATAAATGTAATAGGGGAAAAATAATGTTTTACCCCAGCAGTATCACTGCTGACTAATAATGATAAAAATGCAGACTCCAGGTAGTATTAAATGTACAATACACCTCGGGGAGTCCGTTTTGCCTTTAATTCTTAATTGATTAATTAAAGGTTTGAATGTGAACTCGTATGCTGATAACCAAGAATGAACCTGTTGATTCTCACCAGCTTTATGCTGATAAACTCTTTCAAAATAACTTGTATTCTCAGGTCATCAGTAGACAGGTACCGATCAAGCTTTTGAGAAGATGGAGCACATACAAGACTCATCTTTTATTTTGATCATACTTTTGGTGTCTTACATACTATACAGAACACGCTTGTATTAAAATTATTCTATTAATGCAATGGATGTTGATGCTTGTCTTTACTATTATGCATTGTTATGATATTGTACATGACGTCCTCCACCCCATAACGTTTCCGCCGTTCCGGTTTTGGGGTGTGACATGATCTCCAATCCGAGATCACACATATCCTTAATTATCAATTATTATCGAATGTCATATCGGTGAATACAACATTTCCCCATCTCATCACTCACATAAATTTATTACATCCAAATTTCTCGAATTCACCCAATCCATTATGTTTTTTTTAATACCATAATGTAAATCAGATACACAGTAAATCCACCCATAGTGGTATTTTCTATACATACAATAGGTCAATCAAACACCTATTCCTTAATATCTTCACACAACGAAGATGCCATTTCAGTCTTACCCTAGCAATCTCTTACTATGTTGTCAATATGTGACATTTTAAAGTCAACCTTTCTGGCATCATGTCAACCAGTGACACTACTAATTCATCATTATTCTCGTGGTAACTTCAATACCAAGATTACCATACATTCACTTATACACATACATATATTTTCAATTCCTATGGTATCTCCAATCGGAGATTACCACCATATTATTTCATGTCCCAATAGTATCCCCAATCCAGGATAACTATCAT
Organism: Lactuca virosa; assembly: GCF_052849685.1. NCBI lineage: Eukaryota > Viridiplantae > Streptophyta > Magnoliopsida > Asterales > Asteraceae > Lactuca > Lactuca virosa. The sequence goes on from NC_136429.1 coordinate 92,269,394, forward strand.
GTCATACCTGTCACATTCCAATGGTATTTCCAATCCAGGATATCCACCATATTAGACCTGTACAAGTGGCATCTCCAAACCAAGATAACCACTAAATGAGACCCATAACAGTGGTATCGCTAAACCAAGATAACCACCAAATCATACCCGTACCAGTTGTATCTCTAAACCAAGATAACCACCAAATCATACCCGTAACAGTGGTATCTCTAAATCAAAATAACCAACAAATCATACATGTACCAGTGGTATCTCTAATCCAAGATAACCACCAAATCACACCTGTACTAGTGGTATCTCCAATCCAAGATAACCACCAAATCAAAAATATGTATGTATGTGTATGTATTTCCGTTTTTGTGGTATCTCTAATAAGAGATTACCACTATAATTCCTTTCAGTTCACATGATAACTCTAATACCGATGTTATCCTTACATTCATTTCCATATTTTTCTCAGGATACTTCAAACACCAACATTTTCATGTCATTGCCACTTTATGACAAATAAATGAATCCAAATTTTGTAAATAAAACAAGGTTTACTCATATTCACTACTCATCTCAAAAATGTTACTACCTCCAAAATTCATATCTGAAGTATCAGTTTCTTCTATCGAGGATCATATCCTAAAAATATTTCTCCTCACGTCTCCCAAATTCATCAAGACTAATATTAAGTATCATGCTTTCAATCCAGAGCACACTTTTAACTTCATAATTTCCAGCCACATTATTGCTCTATTCTCGTATCACAACACGATTAATAATTATCAGCTCACACAGTTAAAATATAGATACTAAACATCAATCAACCGTACATAGTAATCTCATCTCCTATCTTCCAAAGCCAGTCATTTAGCTAAAAGCCAGCCCTAGACAAAATTTAATATTTATAATCACGTCGTGACCATGATCATTCTTCACCTTGTGACCCCCTTTTTTTATGTTGTGGTCTTACATTTGCCACGTCGTGACCCTACCTTCCTCACGTCGCGATCTACGTTCCTCACATTGTGACCTACACCATTCAATTATCTCAATCTACTTAATGCTCACGTCGTGATAGCACCATGCTCACGTTGTGAGATCAAAGTATGTTGTTATTCTTCATTTTGACTATATCACACATCGTAATCGCCGCAACAGATACTTCAAATCATCACGCCTCATATCCCGTTGTAGGCCTCACAACCGTACATCTCAATGTACCATATACACCGTGTCGTCCGCTACAATACCTCTCATCTTCTCGTACACGATATCATCCAATGTGCAGCCTCCCAATGATGATCAATTTTAATTAATAGGGAAAAAGGTCCCGACAATTACAAATCGATATTTTACAAAATTCTAACTATTCAAACAATTTTACTACTAATATCTCACCGTATAATTTAATTAAATCGCATCACGAATCGCAACACCCACTACGTCGTGCATAGCACCGATACCATATCGTGCACCAAAATTCTTCCCGCTATGTGTGTGTGTGTATATATATATATATATATATATATATATATATATATATATATATAATTGTTACAAATTATTTGTACCATGCATAATCAAATAACATTTTCCACCTTACGGTTTAAGTTTACGTATTCACTATAAGCACCTAATTCACTTAAACCACAACTCTGATACCATCTTGTAACGCCTAGATTTTTTTTTTCACACCAGGTATATCCGAAAATAAATTCCATAATTATAAAAATTTTACAAAACATTTTGGTATGCACTGGCATACTGGAGCACAAGAAGCTATCACAAGGATCGTGCTGGCAGCAAGCACATGATCGAGTCGGGCGCTACAATCTTTAACCTGGAAAACATTTACAAACAAACAATGTAAGCCTCGCGACTTAGTGAATAACAACTACAACAACATAAACACATAATCCAAATAACAAATAATCATCAGGCAGATATATTCACAATATCACCTAAGAGATCTAACAGTAACCTTTTTGCATAATGATCTCATGCTTAGTAAAGCACTAAGCCTAACCCTGTCATAATTGATGTTATCTCCAATCCGAGATAAATATAAACCAATATATCAATATTTCATTATAACCAATTTAACTAATAAAGTACCATATCTCCAATCCGAGATAACATATTTAAATAATTATACCATCATGAGGTATGATATAATGTCATAATAATCACCAATACACATATAGAAAAATGTGCAGGTACCAACAACAACGGATAGTGTTACTCACCTGATCACTTGGTTGACACACTACTTCGGTCCTTGACCTATACAGCTTTCTCGTCTGTCACAAACCGGTACCTAACCAACAATTTCCATGTTCCTTAAAACTTGTTATAATTTATGCTTAACTACACTCCGTGACTATTTGTCACCAAACTCATTAAATACAATAATATATCAATACTAGGCTTAACCCCATAATCCAATAACCAAATCTAGCATATCGAGATATTTCAGTAGATTAGGGTTTATAACCCTGACATTCCCAACTAACTATATTACTGTGAGATTTACTTACAAATCTCACCAACAGGTTCGTAACAACACCATATCATGGATACAAGTATATGTACATAATGTTGTATAAAAAAATAATGTTGTATAAAAAAATTACATAATAGCGAGGTAAATTTTACCTTCACGAGCCCCGTATCTCTTGTATATCAACACAAATCACTTTATACGATCTCCCGCAACCGAATCCCTGCAGCGCTTCGCTTACGTGCACCCGAACCTTTCAAATAACACTAGTTTTTATAGTCTGCAAGCTCTTACGTCATGAGAATTATAGGACCACGTCGTGAGCAGTGTACATACATGGTCCTGTCACGTGTCGCACCCTCCCGCGACGTGTCTCGTCGATTCATCGCATCCCTCGCCGTGAGAATCACTTGCTCACGTCGTGAGAGTCAAATGTCACGTCGTGAAAATCATGATTCACGTCGTAGTGGTCAAATGTTGACCTTTGACTTGACTTTCGTTGACTTTCTCATAATAGCATCCTTCTTTCATCTCAACTTCAAATAGCCATAACTTTCTCATACAGACTCCATTTTAAGTCAACTTTATATCCACGTAATCGCCATCTCATGAACTATAATATTATTCATTAATATTTTAATAATTAAAATTTATAAAAATTAACCCTTTCTAGGGTTTATCTCACCTATCCCTTTTATAATATATATATTTCATAAAATAACATATGTTACAAAATATCTTTGCAATTAACCAAATTATAGCTTAAAACATATTAAAATAATGCCTATAAATGTGTATAAATATGGCATTAGCAAAAACCCATGATTCCCATTGTTTAATTATCCTAAGGTTTTATTGATTTTTTACCATTTTTGTTCTGTGTACTTGTCGTTTCTATGTCAGGAATGTGGTTAAGTGTTTATATTCTGGGTTTTACTAGTTCTCTACTTTTTGTCGAGTGTCTTAAGCATTTCATGCTAGGTATGTTGGTCTTTCTAACAGGTTACCTATGTTTATTTAACTTTTGAATACTTGGCTTTACTTCATTTACCTTTGGCTTTTGTAAAGTGGTTCGGTTGTTCGGAGATTTATTTTTATCAAGACGGCGAAGGAGCTTTGAAAAGAAATGGGTACATTGCAAATTTATTTAACCTAGCACTTTTCCATGAATTTCATAGTTTGCGTTGTTTCGATATGAATAACCCAAGACACTTCTTAGCTAAGCCTTCAGGCATTTTCTCTGGAGGTGGTCTGTCTTTTCACACTTGAAGCGGTTACGATTAGTTTTCGATGTGAGTCGGGTTTCTAGAATGCTTAGCATTATGGCCCTTCTTTCCATAGTCCTTATAGATTAGTTTCATACACCTTTTTGTATGGTGGTAATGACATATATTTCAAACTGGGAGCTTCCCTTAGGGTCGCAGTATGTGGTGCCTTGGTGATATTGATATATTTATACATATATTCAGGAATTATTCAAATACATTTTAAGCTATAATTTGGTTAATTGCAAAGATATTTGACAATTACTAAATTAAATTACATTTTGCAGCCAAATATAGTATTCTTGAGGAAAAGGGACCAAAAGCGATAAAAGCCAGAACTTAGAAGGATTGGAGCTGATTTTGGAGCTGAATGGACATTAAAAGAAGAGAAAATTGAGTTAAATAGAAGATCACGACGTGAGAATTACTGCTCACAACGTACGTATAGATTCTTCCAGAAGATAACTACGTGGAATGTAGTTTCGCTTCCGAACACGAACTATACTGAGCTCACGACATGAGCCTAAATTCTCACGACGTGAGACACAATATTTACAAAAGTATAAATATCCCTTTGTATATCGACTTTTAGGAGGTTGGATCTGATTTTCTGGAGAGATAGTCGATTTTAGAGGTAAGAGATCTGCGAACAACAACCCTTAGGAAGATAGAACACTTGGAGATTGAAGATTTAAAGATCACACGTCACATTTAGTTTTCATTAGATTAAAAATGTTGAATTCTTGTGTTTTTGTGTGCTTATTTTCTTCTATGAATAGCTAATCATTAGGCTTTTGTTTAGTATAGATGAACCCTAGTACTATGTGTTAGTTTCTAACTTATATTTGGATTTTATGAAGTTGGTTAATGCATGTGTTTGATTGTCATTACCTAGCTTGTTAAAGTTTGCATTTTTGTTGCTTAGATTTAAGTTAAGTGTAGTTTAATGACCATTTCAATTGGATGAACTTGTTTACCTAGTTGTTTATGATCATTAAATTGTTAGATCTAGGGTTAATCACATCTTAGATTAAGTAATAAAGGTAACAAATTTAACTGTGTTACAGAACATTAATTTGATCATAATTGTGTTTAATTAATTGTCTTGATCATATATAATTATATAGATATATCCTACATAGCCCAATTATCATTAATAATCAATTATGTGTTTGCTTGTGTATGATCATTACATAGTAGTCCATAAATTAGTGAAAATAGTAGGAGATCGGATCAAGACTTCTAATTATATCTAAATTGGTAATCAACTGAATAAATCCATACTTAGAAACTACGTATAGGAAATGGGGGGATTCAAAACTAAATGGAAGTGTCTTTAAAATCTTATTTATAATCGTTTGTGCTTAGTTTTAAGTTAATCTGAAATTTTAAAATCAGATAAAACACCTTCTTTGATAATTGTTTTTAGATTAATTTTTAGTAATTATATTATTAGCTAAAACCATTCCATGTGTTCGATACCCAACTTTCCTAAACTTTTCTATAAATTAGACTACGTACACTGCCTAAGTGCAATTTGTTAGTTAAGTAGGTTAGGATTATAAATTTAAAACTAGGTAGTATATAAAATGCACATCAAGCTTTTGGCTCCGTTGCTGGGACTATTTCAGTTGTTAATTTAATTGTTTTAGGTTAATCGATCCTTTTTGTGGGGTAAACACCGCAAAAAGTTAATTTTTTGCAAAAAAAAAATATTTTTCTGGTTGTTCATTTCTCACGACGTGAGGGCTATACCTCATGCGTGAGTTCAATGTTTTTTAGTTTCTTGTTTATTTTCTTTCTAGTTCGTTTTTATGAGTGTTTTTCTAGTTTTATTTTAGCATGAAATATGGGGGACATCACGACCATGCCAATTGATGAGTACTAGCGACACGTGAGGAATGACAACAGATGGGGTCTTGATCCACAAAAATCCTAACCACGAAAAAGTTTGAACTTCCAGGGCACATTCTTGGCATGCTAAAGGAACTACCTTTCTATGGGAAGGAGCACGAGGACGCTTATGAGCATATAAAAGAGGTGGTGGAGATTTCAAACTATTTTAATGCACCAAACGTAAGTAAAGATGCGGTGATGCTTTGACTTTTGCTGGTTACATTGAAGGGTGAAGCAAAGGAATGGTTAAAATCACTTCCCTTTGGAGAAATAACGACTTGGGCTGATTTTAAGATTGAGTTCATCAACTAGTTTACCCTTCCTTTGAAAGTGGCAAAGCTAAAAAGAAACGTATTGAATTTTCAACAATTAGACGGGGAGTTGCTATATGGAGCTTGGGAACGTTACAAGAGATTGTTATGACATTGCCCTCAACACGACTTGAATGTGCAACAATAAATTTTGATATTTTATGATGGAGTCAATGTGTGCACTCGCCAACTTCTAGACTCACAAGGGCCCATGATAAGGAAGGATCCGACAACAAATAAATCTTTGATTGAATAATTCACTAAGCATTCAAGAGAGTATAGCAACCCAAAGGAAGATTTCACTAAGTATTCAAGAGAGTATCGCAACCCAAAGGAAGATTTCACTAAAGAAAAATCAAGTAAAGATGGAGGTCAAGATGCTATCAGTTCAGTAATTGCAAAGCTCGTCGCAATAGAATAAAATATCACAAAATTGGGTGGATCAATTCAAGATAGATGCGGAGCATGTGGGGGACCCCATTCTACAACGGATTGTGAATTGGACATCAAGAGAGATCGAGATACAGAAGAAATTCAAGAACTGAAGCATGATCTCTACCAATTAGAACAAGTCCAATCCGAGAAAATGTCTGCTCTCGAGTCAATGCTATTTAGATTTATGGAAGCTAGCGAAAAACAACATGATGCTACAGATGCAACACTTAGAATACAACAAGAATCTATTTTGAGCATCCACACACAAGTCGGGGAATTAACAAAGCTTATGCAAGAAAAGCCATTGGATACACTTTCAAGAAAAGTTGAGCCAATACCAATCGTTCAAGCAATGGCCATACATACAGAAGAAGAAGACGAATTGGTGCATATGGGGGTCCTTGAAGAACAGTCTGATCAGTCACTAAAAGAAAAGAGTCATGACTCTGACCAGTCGCCATGACATGGAGGCAATAGTGTCACGTCGTGGGTATCGAAGGATAATTATGATTTTTTTGTTGTTAAGCCGTATCAACCATCTCTCCCTTACCCATCTTGTGCCAATGCAAATCTGGTGAAACAAAAAAACTCAAAGTTCCTTAAGCATGATGAATTTAAACACGTTAAGGAAGACGAGTGAGAGAAATGGGAGGAGCCTTTACCCAAAGAGCAATCAGAAAAGAACAAAATCATTCAAAACCTCCAATTCCACCGCCTATGATTTTTGAGGTATTTGCTTTTACAAGACCACCAGATCAAGTCACAAAACTGATTCAAGAAAAACAAGATGGAATGAGCAACGGGAGATCCCACTCCCACCCATAACAACGTAGAGCGGGAAGGAGTCCGGCTCATGACTCCTCAAAAAAAAAAGAATCATTTCTCGGGAGGCAACCCGAGCTCGGTTTGCATTTTCTTTTTTCTTTTCTTTTTATTTAGTTTTGCATTTCCATTTAAATTTTATAATAAGTCATCTTAGTCATGTTTACAATTAAAAGAAAAGTAAAAAAAAATAAAATAAAGTGTGGGACTAAATTAATGAGTGGTAAAAAATTTTAAAAGGAAAAATATAGTTTGTGGTCAAAATTCTCAAAACCACGACGTAGGATTAAGCCCGACGACATGGGAAATAAAAGAAATCCTTTAATTTTTGTCTAGATAAAAACTCACGATGTGAGATTCAAAAATAAGAGGGGACCAGACTATTAAAGCACCTCATTACATTTGACTATCATTGTTTACAATACCACTCACGAACGAATAAAGCAATCAGTCCCCAAACTTTGATTTTCCTTCGAATTTTTAGCAAGGTTTTCTCGATTTCATGTAACATCCCAAAAATCTCAACAAGTTTATACTTTTCGAAACAACTCATTTATTAACAAAAGTGTTCACAAAAACATTATTTCCAAAACATTATTTCCAAAACATTATTTAAAGTCAGAGTCTCCCAAGATCCAATATGTTGTAAAACCGAGGATGTGTACGGTCACGCGTTCACCTTGCCACAAATCATTTGAAGAACCTAAAACCATAAACAAAACTGTAAGCACAAAGCTTAGTGAGTTCCCCCAAAGTGCCAACACACAAGCATATAAAATATACAAAAAACAGTATGTACTGGGTCCACAGCTAATAGATTGGAGTACCCCTGAGCCCACAGTATGAGTCTGGATTGCCTAACGGGCCCACAACTCATATCGGGCCTGCTCTTGAGCCCACAACATAATTTTGGCTTGCCCCCGGGTCCCACAGCTTATGTATGGCTTACTCCAACCTAATCAGTCATCCGGATGGAATACCAATGTTCAGCCCTCAGTACAAGTGTGGTATACCAATCGGGTCCTCAACTCGTATAAGGAATGCTTCTAAGCCCTCAGTATGAGTCTTGCATTCCCTACCCGTCCCTCAGCTCATATCTGGATTGCTCATATACCCTTAGGCCCTCAATACGAGTCTGGCATACAAACCAGGTCCGCAACTCGTATCTAGAATGCACCTTTGCCCTCAGTATAAATCTGGCATGCTCTACCCGGCCCTCAGCTCATATCTGGAACGCTCCAGGGTTTGTTGGCCCTCAGCTCATAACTATACGCTAAGCGTACATGATGCATGGTGTGTACGTTGTGCGTACGAGCTTGTACTCCCAACGTACTCACTCATTAAGCCATAATTCCCAAATAGCTCTTAATCCTTAAGACTAAGGGTTCCAATCATAGATCTGAGTCATATGAAGTGTCTTAAACCATAAAGTCGACAACATGGTGGCTTGCATGCCCCCAAATGAACCCAAACTCGAAATATGACAATCTACTTCCATAAAAATGACCAATACTCATGCATGGATGATTCTAAGCCTCAAAGATGGCAACTTTATGACTCTAGGATCAAAATAATACCAAGAGTCGCAACTCTAAGCCTCAGAAACAGCATGGACTCATAAGATCTCATTAATGGGACCAAAAGGATCCAAAACTTAAACCAAAATAGATCTAGGCTATGAAGTATCAAGTTCAAGACTTTATACCTTGCACAAGCTTCAAATGAAGCAGACAAATCGGATCTATAAGCTTCTCCTTGAACCACCATAATGATCCAACCTTCTCTTCCTTGAAAATGGGACAAAAACACCAAAAATGCACTAAAGGGACCTTCCCAGCTATAGAACACTCAACAATGGGGTTAGGGTGTCGTGGAGGCTATTAAGGGACAAGAGGGAGGCTGGTAAAGAAATTCCTTAAGGCATCATGTTCTTTAAATAGTGCTCAAACCCTAAAACTTAGGGTTTTCGGTCTGGTCACGTACGATGCGTGTACTCCTTTGTACGCATCGCGTACGTGCATGGCACCCGCGACCAATCCTCCACCAGTATGCCCAACGTACATAGGGTGGTACGTCCTGCGTACGACACCCCCTGAGCCCAAAATGAAAATAAGCCCAAAGACTTCAAGGCCCAACTAATATAATTAAACAACCAACAATTAAAATAATACCTTGGGAAATCGAGCGTTATAATTCTCCCCCACTTGGATCAGACTTCGTCCTCGAAGTCCGCCGTCTCGAACAACTCGGGATAATGCTCCCTCATCTACTCCTCAGGCTTCCACGTCCACTCAGGCCCCTGGCAGTGCAACCACTGCACCCTTACCAACTCTACAACCTTGTTCCTCAAGGTTTTTGTCTTCTGGTCTAAAATTGCCACTGATCTCTGAATGTAATTTAGGTGGTCGTCCACCTGAATATCCTCCAAAGGTACAACTGCAAAATCATCCACTAAACACTTCCGCAACTGAGAGACATGAAAAGTGCTCTGGATCTGACCGAGCTCGGTCGGAAGATCTAGACGATAAGCAACTCGGCCCACCCGATCCAAAACCCTGAAGGGACCAATATACCTGGGATCCAACTCTCCTCGCTTCCTGAATCGAATGACACCTTTCCAATGTGACACCTTTAGGAGAACCATATCTCCCACCTGAAACTCCAAGTCTGACCGGCGTCTGTTAGCATAACTCTTCTGTCGATTTTGAGTTGTCTGGAGCCTTCTCCGAACCTGCTGAATCAGCTCAGTGGTCTTGAGCACTACCTCGATACTCCCCATGACTCGCTGAATGAGCTCGCCCCGGAAAATCGGGGTCATGCATTTCCTCCCGTAGAGCATCTCAAAAGGAGGTCGATCAATGCTAGCGTGATAATTGTTGTTATTCGAAAATTCTGCTAACGGAAGATACGTATCCCAACTCCCAACAAAATCCAACACACATGCACGCATCATATCCTCAAGACTCTGAATAGTTCACTCACTCTACCCATCGGTCTGAGGATGAAATGTGGTACTGAAATGGAGACGAGTGTCAATCTTGTCATGAAACCGCTTCCAAAATCTGGAAGTAAAGCGAACATCTCAATCGGAAACCACTGATACTGGAACCCCATGACATGCCACCACCTCCCGGACATAAATCTCGGCTAACTTCTCTGCAGATGTACTCTCCTGGATCGGGATAAAATACGCGCGCTTGGTTAATCGATCCACGATGACCCAGATAGAATCCACTCCGTGTGCAGTCCTGGGAAGCTTCCTGTTAAAATCCATAGTGATGTCTTCCCATTTCCATAAGGGAATCTCCAATACTTTCATCTTTCCGTGAGGTCACAGATGCTCAGCCTAGACTTTCCTGCAAGTCAAGCACCTCTCCACAAACCAGGCGACATCCCGCTTCATGTAGGGCCACCAATAACCAAGACGAAGATCCCTATACATCTTCGTCTCCCCAGGATGAATGGAGAATCTCGACTTGTGAGCCTTCTCCATCAGAACTTGGCGCACACCGCCCCAATATGGAACCCATACTCTTCGATCCATAGTCAACAATCCACGGCTATCATAATCAAAGGAACCCACATGACCCACAATCCGCTCGCTCTTCCCGTGCTCTTCCTTCATTATCTTAACATGTGCCTCACGAATCCGCTCCAACAACGGAGCAATCACGGTCATCCTCAAGCATAGGTATATGATCGGACCTGCGACCACCTTCCGGCTGAGAGCATCGGCCGCCACATTGGCCTTTCCCGGGTGGTAAAGGATCTCGCAACCATAATCCTTCACCACATCCAAAAAACGACGCAGTCTCATATTCAAGTTCGGCTGATCCATCAAATACCTCAGGCTCTTGTGGTCCGTGTAAATATTACAACGAACCCCATAGAGGTAATGCCGCCAAATCTTGAGCGTGAAGGCAACAACCCCCAACTCCAAATCGTGCTTCGGGTAGTTCGCCTCATGAGGCTTCAGCTGCCTCGAAACGTAAGCGATCACGCGACCCCGCTGCATCAACACTGCACCCAAACCTGTGATCGAGGCATCACAATAAACCATAAAATCATCAATACCCTCGGGCAGGGTCAGAATCGGCGCTCCACACAACCGTTGTCTAAGAGTCTCGAAAGATGCCTGCTGCTCAGGTCCATCTTCTTGAACTAAAACTCACAATGGTAGATCTAAGAGATGAATGACCAAGTTCAAAGCTTTATACCTTCATCAAGCTGAGAATGAGTCCCAAAAGGCAGATCCATAAGCTCCTCCTTGATTCCCATCTTTGAAAAAAGTTCCATCTTCTTGAAAATGCACCAAAAACCACCCACAAAGCTCACATCACCCTCGTTTAAATTAGATTTCATCCTCGAAATCATTCATTGCCATTCCTTACGCCAAAAGATCCATAATCCTTGTATGCTGGTTGTACGTCTTCAGCACCCTCGTTTCATTATCCAGCACTACGTTGGGCATACCCCAGCTTATGCTAGGCGTACTCACCTGTCTGCCACCTTGCATGCATGGGATGAAATGCAAGCTTTTCCATTCGGGGACCAATTTTGTCAACAACTTCAAAGTACTATAACTTCTTCGTCCTAAGTCCGTTTCCGACGAACTTTATATCCACGAAAAGGTGGAAAGAAGCCCTACGCTCCTAGCTACACCCCAAGCCTTAAAACCCATTCAAATAAAACTCGAGACCCATAAAATACCGAATTGTCAGATTACGCTTATACCCTTGGCCTCCGAAGACACAATCGAACACTTTCAAAACCAGGTGTTACAACTCTCTCCCATTTAAATTAGATTTCATCCTGGAAATCATTCATTGCCATTCCTTACGCCAAATAACTTGGGCAATATGGCCACAGCCCTGAGCATACCATAGCCTTTCCAAGGAAAGCGAAACCAACCCTCGTAGGGTTCTAGAACCCGAAGATAAACGAATTCCTTGCAACCTGATCACACGTGCTCCATCTAAAATCTGGAGTCTTGAGATGGTATGTCTCCCTGACAGACTGCCCACATCGAATCATCATCGAACTTATTCCCCAAGAAAACCAGCCTAATAAGAATACGTTCCTACCCGAAATACCTTGAGGCTTCCAAAAAAACATAATCACCGGTCAACTGCGGCTACCAAATAACAAGCAATTCCACACACAGATCCCAAATCACTGAAGTCGCTCCTACTCCTCTTGCTGCCACATATCTGCTTTCCTGAAGAACAATCGGGGACCTCCATGGTCCCAACCTGTCTGCCAACTGTCCGGAACACCGGACACCTACCCGATTGCTGAGCTAAAAACACACGCAGCAGTCCCCTACGACCTCCGAAGGATACATCGTCTAACAGTAACTGCCCTATCTATACCGCCACTCGTGGCTCCTTCAATCCATTTGATCCATCCGATCGTGATAGGCTGACAACCTGTCGCCACTGAATCCGACGCAAAAAGGTGAATGCTACCAGAATAAATATAGTCATACATCATACCCGATCTCCTTCGACCTACCGTTTCCTAATTCCAACATGCCGTGGCTCTATTACGGATAGAGCCACCCGAGACACATCACAATGGCTTAAAATAGCATCAAACCAACCCGTTCATCACCCTGGAATTCTGCCCTCGGTGCCCTTGTCATATAGATGCCCCACATCCCATCTCACTGAAACAAAATCCTGCACCAAACATACGCGAATTCCGATTCGGGTTCCTATCCAAAACCGAATTGATACTCTGCTCCTATCCAGAGATCCTCGAATCAGCATTTGCATAATGCACCATGACTTCCCGTCATCCTTTACTCGGCCGATTAATAAATACCCTTAGCCGATTCCCTGAGACGACCAGTCTCGCACCCCGTCCACCCACCAGGTTCCTATGAGATCCAATATCAGGGCTACCCAACTGTAGCCCTACTGTGACATGCACTACTCATTCGCATGATCATGTATCTCAAGATCCAACCCTTGGCTCAGCAGTCTCTACCGGTTCCATCCTAAATTCCGATAACCATTCGGGCTCGCCCCCTGATAACTGATCGATCAATCACTTCTGGTCTTGATCCTAGCTAAGGTGTGGCTCCCTCGCAACCTTGCGAACTAGCCCACCCTAGTCCAAATCACCTGAAAGAATTCGTGAACACTACGACACCCCTCCCCCCACAGTCTTACAACACTTTCTACTGCTAGTGAATGCAACGGCTCCCCCGCAGTCTTACAAGACTATACCCTAACTGTCCGTCAGTGAATGCTACGGATCCCCCATACTCTTACAACACTTTCACCCTAATTGACCATTAGTGAATGCTACGGCTCCCCCGTAGTCTTACAACACTTCCACTCTAACTGAACAGTAGTGAATGCTACGGCTCCCCTGTAGTCTTACAACACTTCCACTCAAACTGAACATTAGTGAATGTTACGGCTCCCCCGTAGTCTTACAACACTTTCACTCTAACTGAACATTAGTGAATGCTACGTCTCCCCCATAGTCTTACAACACTTTCACCCTTGCTTCTGTCCTGGATACCCGGACAGTTCTCCCCCACTTAGATTCAACTAACTCCGCTCGGCACACGAAAATTGAAGGATTCCCAATCCTCCTTACGTTCCAATGTTCACTTTGCTGACGACCGGTGCTTACCAAAGCTAGCGCGCCAAAAGTATCCCTGTCCAAACAACACACTTCCTGAAACCAGCTAACACTTCTTAAATCCCAACAACACCAGTGACTCCAAATGCTTAAAAATGACGTCGCGCCGAGATCTCAACGCCCAAAGGTCGGATGCTCCAACCCAAAACTCTAGCAATAACTCTCTCTTCCCTCGGTGCTCCCGATTGCTCTTCCAAGCACAAGTACTAAGGCTATTGAAAACTAACCACAATTCCCTCGTACAAGCCCTTGAACCAACCATAGAAATGACTGGAGCAGGTGAACACACTGCTCCTCCCTGATCGTCAGACAATCGACCTCCTTGTCGCCCACTTGATCACAACGAGAATATAACGGGCTTGCCCCCTGTGGGCAATCCCTGCTGACATGGCCGAACCTGCTACACCTATAGCAACCCAGATCACTGAACAGATTCTTACAACGACCCGGAGCAAACACGGTACCTGCGGAACCCGCCCTACGAGATTCGTCCATCTGAAGATCTCTCAAAGATTCCTTGGCATGCTGTCTGGCATCTGAGAACCCTTGCTAACTCATACAATAGCATATTACCGACCCGAGATTTAACTTATCACAACTCCAAAGCGATGCAAATCCTGATATCCATTGGAAATGGCAGAAGATAGCATTTCCGCAAACATCTGAAGGAATCCTGACCTCTTCCTCCTGTGTTACCTCGACCACCCTAAGGACATGGTGTAACACTTCCTTCCAGTCCCAAAGACAATCTCAACTCTTGGAACGAACCTCCATCATGCAGTTTCCACAAGCGTTGCACTGAACCCGAACTGATGGCCTCTCAAAAGCTGATCCGAATTTCTTGGGTCTCTTCCCGAGACCCTCCACTAAATGCACATAACTTGAACCTCTCTTCTCGAGGTACTCCAAATCGATCTTCTGCCCTCAGGCTCTGGGATCCCCAACATTCAGGGTCTCGCACCCTGACACACTCACCAGCTCAATCATCAACAGCTGAACTGCAATAGCTCGAGCAACCTATGCTCTAAACCGGTCTACACATTACCCCCAAGACATAGTCTCCAGTCCCAAAAATAGGTCGCACAATCAATCCTTGCCGCCTGATACAAGAGCTCCAAGGAGAACTCAAAACCCTGGCAGTCCTTCCACTAACTGGCTCACCACCAGAGCCGGGACCAAACCCTGGTCCTTCCCATACGTGCTCATCCTCATTTTGCAAAGCAGTTATTCCCACGATCAAGGCATAACCAAGAATTCTCCTTCCCCTAAGCTTCTCAGATTCTCCAAGACTCTCATCGATTCAAGTATGGATCTTGTGCTTTCAGTAGTATGGGCCCAATACTACATTCCACACCTATCCATACTTTCCTCAGCAATCCACTCGAATCGTCTAAGTCACTTACTGCACCGGTATACTAAATGTTTGCTAAACAGCAAGACGATCTCTACCGTAGCACCTCCTAGGCTCCCCCTAGGTTCCCAACTTCACCGAACTGCCCCACTAAGCTCACTGGAGCATATCCTAGGCTTTCCTAGGTTCCCAACCTCACCCTGCCCTCAGCTGCTGAAAGACTCCCATTAATGTCAACTAGCTACCTCATGAATATAGCCACATGTAGCAGAGATCAGATAATCCTTCAAGTAAAAGACTCATCCCTATAACGGTTGGACTCATACAAGAGCTGTGCAATAGGGTCAAGTCCATTACTCTGAGATTATCCATTATGTGCTACATGTGAGTTAGCATATTCGCTTAATAGCTAACTCACATTAATAAAAGTCCTACAAAGCACAAAGCAAGCAGCATTCAGGTAATCGGTAAATCTAACCAGTATACACTAGACAAGTGAGTCTATCCACACATACAATCCGCAAGCAGGTAACACCTTTCGCTAACCTCATCCTAGGCTTACCCTAGGGTAGTCTCCGACCCATGAACTATCATAAAACATTCGGTCCACATACCACCACTCATGCTGTCCACATCCATCCATCCTCGTTGTCGGCTGCCTTATGCATGCAAATTATACACAGAACAGGATCTAATAGACTGTCGAATAATAGACTCTACCCTAAGACCACAGGAAATAAGGCCAAATCTGCTATTCTAAGGCTATAAGATCCTAACCGTATACAATTTTCAAAACATACACTTAGCAGTTACCAATACCAACAGTCATTTTCATTACAGCACAGCATACACTCTCTCCAAAGCTACATGCATCACATATCAGGCCCATCTATCACTGACTACTCGGCACTAGCACGTAAGTCTACCAGCTCGTACAATATATAAAGGCATCTTCCCTAGCCCTAACTACCACGCGATTCTAAAATCCATAACCCAAGTCATAACAGATAACATGTATGGGTATTTTGGGGAAACGTTGTGGATTAGTGTCTAATTCCATAACTATAATTGGTATGTACTTGACTTGAGAGTAGCATGGTCCATTTGGGTTGCATGGCACCGGAACAATCTGAAGGATGGATAAAAGAGAAGAGGTTATTTATGGTTTATTAATATATTATAAGTTCTAATATATTAATATGAAATCATATTATTTAATTAGTATTGATCAATAATTAATTTGGAATTAATTTTGTGATCAAAAGAGACTAATTAAATATAAGGGGTTGATTTGGCAAATCATTCATTCTTATAAAGTGGGCTTATGATCCATAGTTCTTCATGTTGGGCTAAACCCATGGATACTCCATGGATGTTTTAACCCATGGAGCATGAGGGATATGGAAAGTCATTAGGGTTTACATGGTGTAACCCTAGTTTGCTACACTATATAAGAACCCCTCTAGCTCATGAAATTGGCACTAATGGAAACACAAGAGGTCAAGCCAATTTTATGAGTGCAAGTGACATCTTCTCAAGTTCCTCCATTTGTTGGTGGTTTTGTGTGATTCCATTTTAGGTGCCACACTTGGGGCACTAAGTTCTTAAAGGTCCAAGGATTCAACTACACCAAAAGGTATGTCATCTAACTTGTATGTCATGTTGTTTATACTCCATTGTATGCTAGTTAGGATGATGCTTTGTAATATTGAATGTGTGCATGTATAATAGAGAAAACATAGATCCAAAGCATCTAGGGTTGCATGTACACCATAGGAGTGTTAGAATGCTCAAAACCCAACAGTGGTATCAGAGCCTAGGGTTGTTTTCAATTATACTTGATGCTCCTTGCTTGAAAATGCTTTGAAAATCGATTTTCTGCTGTTCTGGACAGTGGACTCGCCGAGTTTCCACTGGGGGACTCGCCGAGTCCAAGCACAAAACTGACCAACTCGCCGAGTTTGTTCTTGCACTCGACGAGTTGGAGCCCCTGAGTGCAGATTTTCGAGTTTTTAAGTTGGAATTGGACTAGGATCATTACCCTAAGTTGTTTTTGAACTTATAAACTTTTTTTGATGTGGTAATGATCATGCTAATCCAATTTATAAGATAATTGTCAAAGTTTCATGTTCTGTATTAGTATGTTTAGGCTAATTACATGAAATTTGTTTGATATGAATTATCTTGTTCATATGAGTTTAATCTAGATCATGGACATTATTTGACATGTTTGTTAGTTTATTTGATGATCCTTATGGCCTTTAATTTACTCCATAACTTGTCCTCAAGTTATGGAAAATGAAAAGTTTTTCTTTTAAAAGACTTCATTAAACTCATAGGTTATGGTCTTGAAGAGTTTTTTCCATAAATGTTTTTATGAACTCCATAACTTGTCCTCAAGTTATGGATTTCCAAGAGTCTTTTCATTAAATATTAAACTCATATGTTATGGATTCAAAAAGTTTTTTGAATAGTTCAAAACTTGCCCTCAAGTTTTGGAATTTGTAAATGTAGAGTCTTCTTTTGACACACTTAGTTCCAAACCCTAGAATTTTAAAAGTTTAAAATTCAACCCTTATACTATTATAATATTATAGGTTTACTATTTATATATATGTATAAGAGTAAAGTCAGTCTTACCATTAGTAGGCCTCATTCACGAAGTGTCCCACCCCAAAACCAGAACGGCGGAAACGTTCGGGGGTGGAGGACGTCATGTATAGTATCACAACAA
Organism: Lactuca virosa; assembly: GCF_052849685.1. Lineage (NCBI taxonomy): Eukaryota > Viridiplantae > Streptophyta > Magnoliopsida > Asterales > Asteraceae > Lactuca > Lactuca virosa. The sequence continues at coordinate 92,287,356 of NC_136429.1, forward strand.
TGAATAGTAGTAAACAAGCAACAACATCATCCATTGTATTAATAATATAATTTAATACAAGTGTGTTCTGTGAAGTGTATAAGACACTAAAAATGTAAATCAAAATAAAAGATGAGTCTTGAACGAGCTCCATCTTCTCAAAAACCTGGCACCGGTACCTGCCTACTGGTGACCTGAGAATACAAGTTATTTTGAAAGAGTTTATCAGCTTTAAAGCTGGTGAGATCATAAGCATTTTAGTGTCATTGTTTGTATGAAAGTGTTTGTAAGTACTTGATGTATAACTTTGTAAATGTTTGTAAATGTTTGTATCTCCTAGAAAACCCTATGTTTTCTACTAAAAGTAGCCTTCTACCAAGGCATCAAATGTTTGTATGTGTATCTCTTGTAAGAGTATGTATTTTCCCAATTCTAACTATCATTAACCAAAAATATAGTTTTTACATTACTGTTCATTGTGAGAAGATCACAAAGTGAATGCAATGGGGAAATAAAATAGTATTGTAGTGTTGTATTAAGTAACTACTATTGTACTAACTACCTTAAACCAATTGTTATTTAAAGTACCATGTGATATGCCTGTACCATACTACCGACTAAAAGCACGACGATGAAAGACATCGGAAGAAATGACATTTGGCACCCGTAGACTTGCAAGTCCCACTGTAGCTAGCAGCAAGGTGTAGGATAGTCAATCCAGTATAGATCTATACACAACTTCAACGCTCTCCTTCTAGGAGACTCTGGATACAAAACGAGCCATGGCAGGTGATGCCATGTCCCGTTATGTGGCTCACATAACTGTTATAGTGTTCTTGTATATGTATTCTATGTACTAGCTATATTGTATGTTCTCTCTCTGTCTAGTATGTATGTATGTTCTCTCTGTTTGTCATAATAGTATGTCCTCTTGTATAATGTATAGCATGTACTAGCTGTATTGTATGTTCTCTCTCTCTGTCTAGTATGTATGTACGTTCTCTCTGTTTCTCATAATAGAATGTTCTCTTGTATAATGTATAGTAGGTACTAGCTGTATTGTATGTTCTCTCTCATGGTCTAGTATGTATGTATGTTATCGTTTGTTTCTCATCACTATATGTTATGACTCATGAATGAACTGACTCATTGTATGTTTCATTGTTCTAGTAATAGTATTTGTAACTTCCTAAACTATACCTATTATAGTTTACTAGCAATCTTGTTTGTATAAATGAACATGTTTGTATACCTTTGCTACCCAAAGGTATTGGACTGAAAGAACGAACTTTTGTATCTATACACATATACATAATATATAACTAAGATTCAAACGACCTTCGGACAAACAACCGATACCCTAAGACCACAACCAAACGAGGAACAGGAGGTAGGGTGAGTTATCAGTCCTAAGTCCTTTGAATCCTACTTATATAACTATATCTACATAGATACACATCTAACAAAATATATTAGTTTAAAAGACAAAGAAGTTTTGTAAAACCTTTTGAAGAGTTTTAATAAAAATTGATAACTTGATGTCATTTCATAAAACGATTTGAAAGCAGTTTGGCATAAATAAACAAGTTTGATAAATAGTTTAACATGTAAAAGTGTTTGATAAACATTTTGAAGTAGTTTGTTTGATAAACCAGTTTGAAAAGTAAGAAAATCCATATGTTTGATAGTCATTAATCACATGTGATTGATATAATAACTATAATGTATCTACTTGTATCCCCCCCCCCCACCCATAAAAGCATTTAAAATCATTTAAAAGGTTGATTAAGGGGTATGAACTCACCTATAGTGAGTGGTTTGGATGAACGGATGGTATAGGATACTAAGTTTCAAGTGAAGACTTGAGCACACACACGGATCCTATTTAACATATAATAACACATATATGTATCCAATTAGTCAATTAACAACTAATTCAAGTTAAGACACCCTAGGACATGGAAAACACTTTAATTCAAGTGCTAGAAGTACCAAGGGTTGCATCTAAGGGTTGTATAGCCACTTAAAGGAGTTTTCGGTCCAAGTGGTATGTTTCTTGGAGTTTTCCGTTCTTGTCGTTTTCGGTCTATATGGTTTTCGGTCCATATGGTTTTCGGTCCAAATGGTTTTGACCGAAAACCCATGGTCTTTGATGCATAAGGTGATTTCCAAGGGCTTTCAACAATCAATTAAGTGTTCTAGACTCAATACTAAGTATTAGGAAAGGCTTAAAGTCATTTTGCACCCTTTATAAGGGTTTTCGGTCTAAGGAGATGCACTAGACCGAAAACCCCTTTTGTTCTTGGATAAATGACGATTTCAAGGCCCTAAATCAAGAGTTTCAACTAGATAACAAGTATAGGGAAATAATACTTACGATTTAGGGGCTAATAGAGTTGATTTTGGACCAAAACACTAGTGTGTGTTCTTGGTGTTCTTGAAGATCAAACCCAAAAGATGAAGTTAATGGATGAAATCGAAGGGTGTTACTAGTTAAAGCTTTGTAACAACAAATCAAATGGAAAGAATTCTTACAATTTTGAAGATCAAAGTGAAGAACTCGATGATACTTGAGAGAGAATGGATGTTTCTAGCTTTGAAAAGGAAAGAATGATCCAAATGATCATGAAATATATATGTAGGATGGGGTTTTCGGTCACCTTCACCGAAAACTCTAAGGTCTTGACCGAAAACTCCTTTTTGAGGAGGTTTTCGGTTTGCTTCATGACTAGAACTTCAACCAATTCATCCTAACACTGATTCCTTTGATGTACTAAGTTTAGAATACTCGAATAGACTCCAAATAGGGCTAAAACTTAACAAACAAGGCTAACTCTGATAAATTTGAATGTTTATACAAGCTAGAAATTTCGGATTGTCACACGAAGCCGGTCTATAAGGGGGGTATAAGGTTACTGCCTATAAAATGGTAGTTTAATGGGTATCCACTCTCACCCACCGCTTCCTTGACTGGTGGAGGGTCGTTACCCGAACGGGTTTGAGAGGACGTTTAAATTCTCCCTTCATTAAAAGTATAATGATAAATATAAAGTAACTAAACAGTTATAAATTCCCAAATCTTTGTTACTTTGGAAAATGTGAATATGGTGCTAACCGATGAAATTGCATTTTGCACCTTGTTAAGTCATTAGTGGAACGTGTGTGGTTAACCGGCACACTAATCTCGGACTGACAGTGCGTGGAAAAAGGTAGCTTGATGTTAATCATAGATGAATGGAGCGTGTGTGGTTAACCGGCATATTGATTAGGTGGTTGTTGTTGCATTAATGTCTAAGTCCATAACTATATTTGGTATGTACTTGACCCGACCCGGCATGGTCCATTTGGGTTGCACTTCACCGGCACAATTTATATGGATAGTCTTTTGAGAATAGTATATTTATGATTTATATTAATATATTATAAGTTCTAATATATTAATATGAAATCATATTATTTAATTAGTATTGATCAAGAATTAATTTAGAATTAATTAAGTGGTCAAAAAGAACTAATTAAATATGGACTCTTATATATATGGAATGGGCCAAGTTCATTTAGGTTGGGCTAAGCTTTCATGGATGGTCCATGGAGCTTTTAACTCATGGATCCTATGTAAATGAAAGGTCATGGGTATTAGGGTTTACATGGATGTAACCCTAATCCTCCATAATATATAAAGGGGTCCTTGGCTCACAAAATTGGAACAAGTGTGTGAAAATAAGAGTGGGCCGATTTTAGTGTGCATACATATTCTCTCAAGTTCTTCCAAGGTGTTTTGGTGATTTGTTATTCCATTTGAGGCTTCCACACTATTGGGGCTAAGCTCTTAAAGCTTGAAGACATCAAGCTACATCAAAAGGTATGTCATCTAACTAGAACTTTGTAGTATAGGTGCTTCATAATATGCTAGTTAGGATGAAATCTTGGAATAGTTAATATTTGCACGTATAATAGAGAAAACATATATCCAAGGTTTATAGGGTTGCATGTACACCATAGGAGTGTTAGAATGCTCAAAACCCAACAGTGGTATCAGAGACATGGGTTGTTTTCTGTTATAATGATGCAAATGTTTTATTTTCAAAGTTGGAAAAAAAAGAAAAAAAAACATGACGTTTGTCAAATTTTAAGATAATTACTTGTTTTTGTGAAAAACTAATTATTTGTAAAATTTGAATCATTTGCTATATGAGTTGAATTAGGTCAAATTTAGTAAAAGATAAAATGATATGATTATTTTATTAGTTTTAAAAGTTTGATCTAAATAGTTTTTTGAAACCTCCATAAGTTATGGATATGAAAAGGTTTTTAAAAAAATTGATTCAAAGTTTTTTATGGAGTTACAAAACTTGGTCTTAATGTTTTAAAGAATTCCATAACTTGTTCTTAAGTTATGGAACATGAAAAGTTTCATCATAAAACAAGTATTTAACTCCATAATTTATGGAATCCAAAAGTTTTCAAGAGTTACAAAACTTGCCCTCAAGTTTTGGAATTTGGAAAAAGTTTTTTTATGATAAAAAAAAAGAATTGAATTCTAAAACTCTTGGGTTCATAACTTAAACAATTAATTAAATGGTTTTAATTTTGAATTTAATAATTGGAATTATGATGTTTTTATTGAATAATTCAATTAACTCTTATGGACTTTATTAATATATAATTAAAGTGTTTAATTAAAAGAGAATTAATAATTCCATAATGACATGGTTTAAATTTGATTAAATTAAGAGTATAGTTTAATTAATAGATTAAACCACCAAGTATTTTAAATGTCTAAAATACACCCTTATACTATTATAATATTAAAAGTTTAATATATTATATGCATAAGAGCAAGTCGTATTACCATTAGTAGGCCTCATTCACGAAGCCGGTCTATAAGGGGAGTATAAGGTTACTGCCTATAAAATGGCAGTTTAATGGGTGTCCACTCTCACCCACCGCTTCCTTGACTGGTGGAGGGTCGTTAGCCGAACAGGTAGGACAAGGACTATAATTCTCCCTTTATTAAAAGTATTAATGATAAATACTAAGTAACTAAACTTTTTATAAATTCCCAATCTTAGTTACTTAGGAAAATGTGAATAAGGTGCTAATCCATGAAATTACACTTTACACTTTGTTTAAGCTGTTAGTGGAGCATGTGTGGTTAACCGGCACACTAACCTGGACTTAACAAGGTAGGCAAAGGGTAACTTAATGTTTATCATAGTATCGTTGGAGCGTGTGTGGTTAACCGGCACATCGATTGAGGGGTAACTATTAAGGGTACCAAGTATATTTGCATGGTTACTTCAAACTTTGTTTTGTGATCCTCGGCATCCCAGTCACAAAACCTGAAGGGCACACTCGAGATTGAAACATGCTATTGAAAAGTTCAATGAATCTCAAAAGAATCTAGGAGTTTCAAAACCAATTAAAACCTAATAATACATTTCGTTTATCTTGGTGGAAATTGGTGAATCGTCATTCACCTACGTTCAAATATTTTATAGCTTGGATTACGGCATCCCTCTTCCAAGTTATAAAATAGTTTGTTGGGTCCTAGCCTTAATATATCATATTGGGTGTTATATTAAGGAATTAAATCAACTTTACGTGAATTTCTCCCATTGTTGATGTCTGGTTTAGACAACAATGATCTTCCCAAACCAAGATTTCCTAATGAATATGACTTCCCGAGTTTGGCTCATGGAAGTCATACTTCTCTTCCTCCACCTCCTCCAATTATTCTCCCTAACCCACAAGTTCAAGGTCACTCAAGCCCTAATGGCAAGCAAGGTCTATGTGTGATCACATCTTAGAGATGAAGTCACATATTGACAAGCCGGGAGAGTTGTGTGTCAAAGTCTTGAGAAAGTTGGATGTTCAATCACTTTCTAAGTCACATAGTGAGTTCCTTTGGGACTACTATGAAACAGACTATGACATGAACCTTAATGATCGTATCTATTTGCTTGGTGCTGCTGAATCAGCAATGATTTGGAACGCTAGTAAAGCAAATTTGATTAGAATATCAACTTCCCAAAAACTTTATGGACAGTGACAATGGTGACACTGGAAATCCAGAAAAAGCATTCTCTTCCCAATGGAAAGGGATTGGCCATAGTCAACCCGGTTGACCAAATGGTAAAGAGAAAGGCTAAGTCTGAGATAGTCCCATTACCAAAGGGTCCATATGTTTATTTTGCCAAAGGAAGGGGCGTTGATTGCAAAGCTGCCAAATTTACCTAAGGATGTTAAAGTCAATAAGTTTGACTCTACATCAGGTAGAGCCCATTATCTAACTCTGTTAAGTTCTATTCTGAGATCCTCATTACATGATGTGACTGGATCACATGTTGATGTCTTAAGAATCAAAGAATAAAGAGAAATCTTAAAGGAAGTATATGATGATTCTGATCGCGAAGGTGGATTTCGATCGCATCAGAATTTTGAGCAGTTGCTTAAGAAGTTATGATATATTGCTAAGGAATAGATAACAATAATTTTCCATGTGGATTGTAAGGATAAGTTTTTCCGCAAAGTTTTAAAATAAAAGAAAATTGTTTAATTTTATTTATTTGAAGTATCCTTACAATGGCATTTGTGGAAAATTGTTGCTTATATGATTCCATTGACAGCAATATTGGAAAATGGATTTGATTCTTTCATTTGTAGTAGTGTCTAAATTTACCAAATCAGGAAAGTTCCTCATCACCCAAGTTTCAATTGGACCGAAACTTGGAATCATGCAAGTTGAATAGTATGATGAATGAGAACTTTCAAGCATTAGAAAATCAAGACTAATTACTTGTTCACATGGATGTGTGAGTCAAGTGAAGGACTAAATGGATCGAGTACACATTCTTGTGCACTGGTCATGTCCACCACAAAGCTCGTTAAGACTATTTGATTTACTAAAGTTTAGTAAATATGGTTATACTTACAAGTTTAAGTATAATTCTGAAACATTGGAAAAGTCTCAATGTATGGAAGAACGAATGGGAAGAATCAAATTAGGCAGAAAGATAAAAGTTTCTCAAATCTGAAAAGATGGGAGAGTACTTTAGTATCATGTTTGTGATCATCTTAATGATTTAGAAATCATATCACAATTAGTCCTCTAAAGGTCATCTTAGTGCATTCTTATGACTAAGAAGAGGAGTCATGAATTGTTGAAATGGTTAGATCAGGAAGATGAGTCATACTTCGTTCCAAAACAATTCGTAGAGTCATACTCCAAGATTGTAACTTGAGTGACATATCTTAAAAAAAGGTTTAAAACACTTGTCAAATGTACGAGTAAAAGTGTCCTACTCTTGTACATTTGAAATTGGTAAGTTGTGATGTTTTGGATAAAACAAAGACCAACTAAGGCTAATTGTGTGAAGTGTTTGTCTTGATAAAGAATCCGCACTATATCTTGAATATTTGGCAAGATAGTCTTATATGTCAAGAGGATAGTGGGAGTCTTAAAGATCCTAAAAAGAATTTCAAGAACTAATCAAGAATAAAACCTGAGGTTCTTCACTAGCACACGACTTGAGGTTTATAACCTATCGTGTTGACATATTCTGTGCCCATTCCAGTTAAAGTTGGCTTTGCATAGGAGTTCTGAAAGTTCTCAATTGGTTGCATAACAACTTGGAAGCAATGGCAGGCCCTGTACTGCCAGGTGGCAAGAAGTTAAGATTGCATAAGTTCAGTCCATATGAGTTTGGATTTGCAATTATCCTTGTCTTGTGACTATGGTTTTGACGATTCGCATGGATAAGAACACATACACCATAAAATCTAAGGGTCATAAGGTTTCTCTCCGATTCATGAAAATGATGGTGAGGAAACACTTCCACCAAGTAGATTTGAAGCAGATGGCAAATGGTCTAAACAATTGAGACTATGATTACGGCATCCCTCTTCATAGTTCTGAAATTGTTTAGACACACATGCATGCTATCTAAGGAAAGGTGTATGATTTTGATAAAGTTTTATCAAAGCATCTCGTATCAGAAATCTGAACTTTGGTAAGAAAGTCAATAAAGTATTGATTTCTAGAAGTCCAGCTGATTTCTGAGTACATGTCAAAGCTAGTGGGAGCATAAGCGTTATGCTAATAATCATCATGTTAGTGAGAGCATGATAATTATTGTTAGTGTTGCAAGTTAGCAATTTTAATTATAGAAAACAAAAGTTTCAATTCGTGAGGCTGCAGGGATTGAAAAAGTTGTTTTGCTATAATTAAGGGAGAGGATATACTTCATTTCAGTTCTAAAGACTTAGATTGAGACCTTAATCATCTTTAGTCAAGAATATATATATATATATATATATATATATATATATATATATATATGAATTTCATGTTGGATTGGTTCAACTTAAGGAAATTCTATATATTGCGTTCTCAAAATTCGATTATGATTACGGCATCCCTCTTCATAGTCAAATTTTGAAAACATGGCAAATAAAAATATTGTAGCAAAAGACTGGTCTAGAATCATGTCTTTATGTGAGACATCATGAATCGTGTACCATTTGCTTTGGGTACAGGATCGATTGCATGTGCTATAATATTTGTCATTTCTAAATTTTTCCAAATGCCCGGAGGCATTAAGAAGGGAAAAGGTCTAGAATTGGATATGACTAAAATAATTAAGCAATTGTCGAGGACAATCTGAGGTTTACCAAAGATTGGTTGCTCAGGGACAGTTGGAAGTATAGTGCTATTTTTGGAAGGACCATATTGACATATTCTGAAAAGAGGCATCTCTTATTCAGAAGTGATAGTCAAAATGAGAATATGGAGTTGTCTCCATAGGTGGAAGTTATCTGTGTAAGATTAGAAAACTTAATGCAAGAAGCATGTCCAAAGCAATGTACTTTGAATATGAGACTTAGTTTCCATGGAGTTGATCTCCATTGGAATACCTTATAATGATTGTTGACAAGTCTTTGTGACTTTGTACTTATTCATTACAGGAGGGTCAGTGCATATAAGTTTAAAATCTAAACAGATTTCGATAAATGATAGGAATTTGAAATTCTCACATTTTTCGATAAGGATTTGGGAGTGTGAAATTAGAATCATTGAAATTATGTTCAATTGGTTTATTTCACAAAGTAAGGATCATAGACAAACATAGAGTGCATACTTGGTGTATGGCAAAGCTATTGTTTAAGAAAAACATAGTGTACATGCTTGGAGCATGGGACAACTAGTGTTTTTAATTCAAGTATAAAGTTGATAAAACCGAAACAATGAATAATGAGTAATCAGTATGGTGATAAATAAAAGTGTTTATTTATATTCATAGGGTTTGATACCATATTTGATTCATTTATTCTTGTGTTTCACTTTGCATGTTTTGACTTCCAGAATAACTAAGTCGCTCTTCCTGAATGATTAAGTTATTAAAACCATCCACAGTCGGTCATATGTTGGAAGTAGATATGAATCAAGACTGTCATGGGTTGGTTTGTAGAGGTCCAAGTTGGTGGACAAAGTGGTGCTACAACACTCATGAGTGCTCACAAATTCTGAGTATTGGATTCAACTCACGCTCATTTGAATCACTTCATGGATTTTATCACGAGTGATCATGAGACGATAATATCTTATATTCTTAAAACCTAGAGATATGAGTTGTTACTATGAGTTGGTTATACATTGATTGCACGAAAACGCATTGGTAACTCGATGTTATAAAACGTGCCTTTGTGTATGATTCAACAAGTAGTAGAACAAGCCATATGAGTCGAAGTTTATCCATTCCTTTTACCTTCGGGATAAAAGCGATATCTATGGGCCCCTCGATGATTTAGCGATGACACATGTGAGTGCTTGGCCAAACCAGGACTGATTTGATTTGTTCAATCAGTCAGTCATCACAAATCGAAAATCAGGAAACAACAAATGGACAGAGAGAATGATTATAATCCATGTCTCAGCCATATGATATCTAGAATGGAGGAATATATGATCCCTTATCTAATGGACAAGTCATTGACAAGGTCGGAGTTCGACAGCGGCTTTAAGAGCTACGATTGCCAGTTAGGTTTTGAAGTCATACTCAATAATAGTTTTAGACTTATCCAAGTGGGAGACTGTTGGATTAATGTCTAAGTCCATAACTATATTTGGTATGTACTTGACCCGACCCGACATGGTCCATTTGGGTTGCACTTCACCGGCACAATTTATATGGATAGTCTTTTGAGAATAGTATACTTATGATTTATATTAATATATTATAAGTTTTAATATATTAATATGGAATCATATTATTTAATTAGTATTGATCAAGAATTAATTTAGAATTAATTAAGTGATCAAAAAGAACTAATTAAATATGGACTCTTATATATATGGAATGGGCCAAGTTCATTTAGGTTGGGCTAAGCTTTCATGGATGGTCCATGGAGCTTTTAACCCATGGATCCTATGTAAATGAAAGGTCATGGGTATTAGGGTTTACATGGATGTAACCCTAATCCTCCATAATATATAAAGGGGTCTTTGGCACACAAAATTGGAACAAGTGTGTGAAAATAAGAGTGGGCCGATTTTAGTGTGCATACATATTCTCTCAAGTTCTTCCAAGGTGTTTTGGTGATTTGTGATTCCATTTGAGGCTTCCACACTATTGGGGCTAAGCTCTTAAATCTTGAAGACATCAAGCTACATCAAAAGGTATGCCATCTAACTAGAACTTTGTAGTATAGGTGCTTCATAATATGCTAGTTAGGATGAAACCTTGGAATAGTTAATATTTGCATGTATAATAGAGAAAACATAGATCCAAGGTTTATAGGGTTGCATGTACACCATAGGAGTGTTATAATGCTCAAAACCCAACAGTTGTAACATTGGGTGTGCCAAGCTAATTTGCATGGTTATTTACACCTTGTTTGTGATCCTCGGCATCCCAGTCACAAACTTGAAGGGCACACTCGAGATCTAAACATGCCATTGAATTGTTCAATGAATCTCAAAGGATCTAGGAGTTTCAATTCACTTAAAACCTAAAACTCTTTTTCGTTTTTCATGGTGGAAATTCGTAAATCGTCATTTACCTACCTTCAAATATTTTGCAGTTTGGATTACAACATCCCTCTTCCAAAAATATTGTGTTGGGTCCTAGCCTTAATATTTCATTTGGGTGTTATATTAAGAACTTAAATCAACTAACTTGAATTTCTCCCATTGTAGATGTCTAGTTCAGACAACTATGGTGTCACACCCCAAAACTGGAACGGCGGAAACGTTCGGGGGTGGAGGACATCATGTTCAGTATCACAACAATGCAAAGTAGTAAATAAGCAACAACGTCATCCATTGCATTAATAACATAATTTCATACAAATGTGTTCTGTTGAGTTATATAGACACCAAAAATATACATCAAAATAAAAGATGAGTCTTGAACGAGCTCCATCTTCTCAAAACCTGGCACCGGTACCTGTCTACTGGCGACCTGAGAATACAAGTTATTTTGAAAGAGTTTATCAGCTTTAAAGCTGGTGAGATCATAAGTATGTTAGTGTCTGTGTTTGTATGAAAGTGTTTGTAAGTCTGTAATGTATAAGTTTTGTAAAAGTTTGTAATTGTTTGAACTCTCCTAGAAAACCCTATGTTTCCTACTAAAAGTAGCCTTCTACCAAGGCATCTAGTATCTGTGTGTGTGTCTCTTGTAAGAGTGTGTATTTTCCCCAAATCTGACTATCATTAACCAAAAATATAGTTTCTACATTATTGTTTATTGTGTGAATATCACAAAGTAAATGTAAAGGGAAAATGAAATAGTACTGTAGTGTTGTATTAAGTAACTACTGCTGTACTAATTACTTTAAACTATTTGTTATTTAAAGTACCATGTGATCGGTCTATATCCTGCTACCGACTCTATAGTAAAACGACGATGTAAGACGTCGTAAGAAATGACGTTTGGCACCCGTAGACTTGCAAGTCCCACTGTAGCGAGCAGCAAGGTGTAGGATAGTCAATCCAGTATAGATCTATACACAAACTCATACGCTCCCCAATTAAGGAGATTCTGGATACAAAACGGGTCATGACAGGTAGTGCCATGTCCCCTGTTAAGTGGCTCACATACCTGTATGTAATGTATATGTATATGTATATGTATGTGCTAGCTGTATTGTGTGTTTTTTCTTTGTCTAGCCTGTATGTTTTGTTTCTCATCACTGTATATTATGTTTGTTTCTCATCACTATGTATTATGTTTGTTTCTCATCACTATGTATTATGTTTGTTTCTCATCACTATGTATTATGATTGTTTCTCATCACTATGTATTATGTTTGTTTCTCATCACTATGTATTATGTTTCATTGTTCTAGTAATAGTATCTTCCTAAACTATACCTATTATAGTTTACTAGTAATGTTGTTGGTGTATATGAACATGTTTGTATACCTTTGCTACCCAAAGGCATTGAACTGAATGAAAGAAGTAACTTTTTATATCTATACACATATACATGATATATAACTAGGATTCCAACGACCTTCGGACAAATAACTCGAATACCCTAAGTCCACAACCAAACAAGGAACAGGAAGTAAGGTGAGCTATCAGTCCTAAGTCCTTTCAATCCTACTTATATCATTATATCCATATAGATACACAGAATATAAGTTAAAAGAGTTTAATAAAAGTATTTGATATGTAAAAGAGTTTGTAAAACAGTTTGAAGTAAAACAGTTTGATAACACAGTTTGAAAAGTAAGAAATCCACTTGTTTGGTAGTTATTAATCACATGAGATTGATATAGTAACTATAATAGTTCAACTTGTATTCCCCCCCCCCCCCATAAAAGCATTTAAAAACATTTAAAAGGTTAATTAAGGGGTATGAACTCACCTGTAGTGAGTAGTTTGGATGAACTGATGATATAGGATTGCTAGGTGTCAAGTGAAGACTTGTACACACACAATGATCCTAGTTAACATATAATAACACATATATGTATCCGATTAGTCTTTAAACAACTAATTAATAAAGTTAAGACATCCTAGGGCATGAAAAACACCTTATATAAGTGTTATAAGTGCTAAGGATTGCATCTAAGTATTGTAGGACATTGTTATTGAGCATAGGGTTCAAGGGAACCCTTTATTTGAGTTTACAGTTTTATGACCATAACTCATTGAGTTTACGGTCGTAAACCCATGAGTTTATGGACGTAAACTCATTCTTCTTTTACCATGTGTTGTTTCGAAGCTCTACAAGTCCTTAGAAGCATTTCCACTTGAAGTATAAGCCTATGGAAGTGATTAGGGCACCATTTCACTCCTAAATGGAGTTTACGGTCCTTGAACCATTTGCCTTTGGGTTTATGGCCGTAAACCCAAATGGTTTATGGTATTTTGATGTTTTCAAGTGCTAAGCTCATCAAGGAAAGGATCTATGCTACTTTCCAAGGCTTAGAAGTAAGGTGTTCTTGGACCATAAACACCTTTGATCCTTGGTTTTCTTGGTGTTTTCTTGATGTATAGAAGTGTAACAAGCCTTATTATACTCTAGGATAGAAGTACTTACAAGATAGAGGCTTGAAAAGGTGCTAAAAGTCCAAGAACACTAGTGTGTGTTCTTGGTGTTCTTGGTGAAACTTGAAGATCTAACCTTTTGGAATGATTTCACGGATGGAAGTGTGTTAAATCACTAGATTAAGTAATATATCAACTTATTAGGGCTAGAAACACTTACAAGTTGAAGATCTTGAAGAATTGTTGGATGATACTTGAGAGAGAATTGAGTTTGGATCATGAATTTGTGAAAAATGGTAAATAATGACTAAGTGTCATATATATACCCCCAATTTAGGGTTTACGGCCGTAAACACCTTTGTTTAGGCCGTAAACTCCAAACTCTTGGAGCTTTGGGACTTTATTGTTGCACAATAAACCCTAGAGCATCCCCTCTCTTGTTATCTCCTGAAGTACTAATCTTAAAATACTCAAACTTATTCCAAAAAGCTCGAAAATTAGCAGAAACAGTTTGGACTACTATTGAAGTGAATGATTGTATAGAATAGAAATTTCGGGTTGTCACATATGGTCTTCCCAAATCTTTTGGAACAAGATTTCCTCCTGAAGATGATGTCTCGCGGTTGGATCATGGAAGTCATACTTCACTTCCTCCACCTCCTCGAATTATTCTCCCTAACCCACAAGTTCAAAGACTTGAAAAATTCAAGGTCACTCAAGCCCTACTTGCAATGAAACATCAAGATGGAAGGTATGTGTGTACTCATGTCTTGGAGATGAAGTCACATATTGACAGGCTGGGAGGATTGGGTTTCGTTGTCTCGAGGAAGTTGGCGGTTGACTGGGTTCTTCAATCAATTCATGAGTCATATAGTGAGTTCATTAAGGACTACTATGTGACAGACCACGACATGACCCTTATTGATCTTAACTATTTGCTTGTTATTGCTGAATCAGCAATGATTTGGCGCACTGGAAAAGCAAATTTGATTGGAATATCTACTCCCTAAACTTCCATGGACATTGACAATGGAAACATTGGAAGTCCAGAAAAGATTTCTCTTTCTAAGGGAAAGAGAAAGGAAAACTCTGAGATTGTTCCGTGTACCATTCCCAAAGAGTCTATATGTTTCTATTGCCAAGAGAAGGGGCACTGGTTGCGAAGCTGCCCTGACTACCTGAAAGATCTGAGAAAAGGTAGAATCGAAAAGTTTGACTCTGCTTCAGGTGAGTCTACTGTCTAACTCTATTTAGTTCCTAATTGTTGATTCCTAATATATGATGTGACGAGGTTGCATTTTGATGTTTTGTAGGATCATGCAAAGGGAAGGAAACTTAAAGGAAGAGTATGATGAATCTAGTCGTGAAGATGGATTTCAATCGCATGGTTCGAAGATCGGATTTTTGAGCTGCTGCTTAGGAGGTATGATAGATTTCTAGGAAATATGTAATAACATAGTTTTCATTTGTAATTGCATTGTAAGGAAAAGTTTTTCTGCATTTTATAAATAAATAAAATTTTATTTTTTATTTTTATTATATCTCATTGCAATGGCATTTGTGAAAATTGATGTTTGTGTGTTTCTATGTTAGCAATATGAATTTGATTCTTTCGTTTGTGGTAGTGTCGGGTATTTGCCAAATAAGGAAAGATTCTCATCACCCAAGTTTCAATTGGACAGAAACTTGGAATCATGCAAGTTGTATTGTATGATGAATGAGAATTTTTCATCTTTGATAAATTAAGACTCATTCCTTGTTCACATTTATATGTGAGTCAAGTGAAGGACTAGGGGATTGGGTACATTAGGTGTGCGGTGGTCAAGATCCACCACAAAAAGATCGATAAGACTATTCGTCATGATTTACAATAGTTTAGTAAACATGGTTATGCTTACAAGTATAAGTATAATTCTGTAACATTAGAAAAGGTTTAATGTATGGTAGAACGAATGAGAAGAATCAAATTAAGCAGAAAGATAAAAGTTTCTTCAATCTGAAAAGATGGGAGAGTACTTTAGTATCGTTTTTTATGATCATCTTAATGTTTATGGAAAAACCACATCATAATTGATCCTCTAAAGACATCTTAGTGCATTTGTATGGCTAAGAAGATGAATCGTGAATTGTTGAAATAGTTTAAATCAAGAAGATGAGTCATACTTCGTTCCCAAAACAAGTCTTAGAGTCATACTCCAAGATTGTAACCTTGAGTGACATAATCTTAAGAAAGGTTTAAAACACTTATCAAATGTAGAGTAAACGTTTTCTACTCTTGTACATTTGAAATTGGTAAGTTGTGATGTTATGGATAAAACAAAGACCAACTGAGGCCAATTGTGTGAAGTGTTTGTCTTGATTAGAATCCACACTAACTCTTGAATATTGGTTTGTCAAGTAATATTCCTTGACAAAGTGAATCATATATGTCAAGAGGTCAGTGGGAGTCTTAAAGATCTTGACAAGTTTCAAGAACTAATCAAGAATTAACCTATTGGTTAACACTAACACACGACTTGAGGTTTGTGACCTATCGTGTTGACATATTCTTGTTTCTATGCCCATTCCAGTTAAAGTTGACTATGCATGTGAGTTATTAGAGTTCTCAATTAGTTGCATAACAACCTGGAAGCAATGGTAGGCCCTTGTGCTGCCAAGTGGCAAGAAATTAAGATTGGACAAGTTCAGTCCATATGAGTTTCGATTTGTCATTGACCTTGTCTTGTGATTATGGTTATGACAAATTCACATGGATAGGAACATATACACCATAAAACCTAAGTGTCATAAGGTTTCTCTCCGACTCATAAAAATGATAGTGAGGAAACGCTTTCACTAAGTAGATTTTAAGGAGATAGAATTGTGATATTTGCATTCTCAAATTCAATTATGATTACGGCATCCCTCTTCATAGTTCGAATTGTGAGAAATGGCAAAAGGGTCTAAACATTTGGAGCTTATAGTCGTAAGTTCCGAATAGTTAAGACACGCATGGAAACTATCTAAGGAAAGGTGTATGAGTTTGAGAAGCCTAAATAGAGCCTTATCGAAGCATCTCATATCAGAAATCTGAACTTTGGTAAGAAAGTCAATAAGTATTGATTTCTAGAAGTCCAGCTGATTTCTGAATACATGTCAAAGCTAGTGGCAGCATAAGTG